>NC_134080.1:153531181-154758419 GCF_000715075.1 Nicotiana tabacum | reverse complement strand
CACAATTCCATCAATTCTTTCGCCATGCTCGCCGATTCGTTCGTAAAGGCACACGCCAGAGCAATAAAGGTCGCGACTAGGAAGTCATACCTCTTCAAAGTGAGATAAAAGGATAATGAAATGCTAATGGAATTCATATATCGATTTCAGATGGAATTCATGGACCTATCCCCGGTTACCGATGATTGGGTGTCCAGCCTTTACTCAGACTTTGAACGAGCGATGTTCAGTAGCATCACGTTAACTAAAGCGGAATCTAATTAAACATCCAGCGGTGACCTAGGCCGATATGCATAATTGATACGAATCAAAGATCAGAGTCGATGATGATCAGCTGGGAGCTCCATCTATTTCTATTGACCCAAATATGTCCGAAGGCATGATTCAAAGAGACATCGGCAGAGAACCCCGATCGAACAGAGATCGGTGCCAACCATATAGTGCAGATCAGAGAAATAACGGATCGAGATGTAATCCCGTTCGAAATGATCGAAGGAATTATCGAGTTTAAAATTCTCGAGGGATCATGAGTAAGAATGGATTCGATAAACACGTCGAGCCTAAGGAAGCACCACGGTTATCAGAATAGAACTTCAGCATCGATGCTTCAGGTATTGTGTCAGCCATTGGACGAATCAATGATACTAGGTGGCCCTGACCCCTGTAGACTGATCCAGCTCAAAGGAATCCAAATCAAATGTGTAAGTACCATGTAATCCATGGCCATAGAACCGAGGACTGCAGACAATTAAAGGAGGAGGTAGCTCATTTAGTCAACGGAGGTCTTCTTCTAGAGTTCTTGAATGACCAAGAAAAAAATCACTTCAGAGACAGGGATGCAAATAGGAAAACAAACAGGAGGAACCGCAACACGTGATTCATATGATCGTTGGTGGGGTCGATATCCCTCAGGGTCTGACATTTAAATGCACCAAAGTCACAATTATAAGGGAGAAGCGTACCCAAAACTACTTACCAGAAGATACCTTATCGTTCAACAATGAGGATGCAGAAGGGATAGAACATCCTTACAAAGATGCACTGGTAATATCTATCATTATGAATAAAATTCAAGTTAAACGTGTGTTGGTTGATCCAGGTAGCTCGGTGAATATTATTCGATCGAGGGTCATGGAGCAACTTGGCCTTCAGGATCAAATCGTTCCTACAACTCGAGTGCTCAGCGGTTTCAACATGGCGAGTGAAACCACCAAAGGGGAAATCATGTTGCTAGTAAACGTGGCCAGAACTATCCAGGAAATGAAGTTCCACGTGATCGAAGGTGATATAAGGTACAGTGCGTTGCTCGGAAGACCTTGGATCCATAATATGAGGGCAGTACCTTCAACGCTTCATCAAGTCTTGAAATTACCAACACCAAAAGAAGTCAAAACGGTGTACGGCGAACAACCAGCAACTAAAGAGATGTTTGAAATCGATGAGGCGATACATGTATCGACTCTAACATCAACAACGGGACCACAATCAAGGGAGAAGCAGAAGGTCAAATAACAACCACAGTCGCCAGCTTCGACCAGATCGGAATAGTAGGAAATTATCGAGGATGATGATTGAATGATACCTTGAACCTTCATAATCCTTGATGATTCTGATGCCATGAAGTCAACTGTCGAAAATCTGGATTAAGTCATACTGATCGAGAATCTGCCCGATCGAAAGGTATACCTGGGCACTGGGTTAACTCCCGAGCTCAGGGAAAAACTCATTAAATTCTTTATTAAAAATATGGATTGTTTTGCTTGGTCCCACCTTGACATGACAGGATCCCACCGGTGATCACCACTCATCGATTGAGTTTGGACACGAAGTTCAGACTGGTAAAGCAAAAGACAAGGCCACAGTCCGAGGTAAAACATGCATTCATCAATGAGGAGGTAACCAAACTTCTCAAAATATGATCCATCCGGGAAGTAAAATATCCCGAGTGGTTAGCAAACATAGTTTAAATCCCCAAGAAGGGGAATAAACTTAGAATGTGTGTAGACTATAAAGACATAAACAACGCATGCCCTAACGACTCCTTTTCCCTGCCGAATATCGATCGCATGATCGATGCCATGGATGGACATGAGATCTTCAGTTTTCTCGATGCTTACTCTGGGTAAAACCAAATATAAATGAGCCCAGAGGATCAAGAAAATACTTCGTTTATCACTAAGTATGGTACTTATTGCTATAACGTAATGTCGTTTGGGCTAAAAATGCTGGTGCTACTTATCAACGCCTAGTAAACTGAATGTTCGAAGAACAAATAGGTAAATTAATGGAGGTTTATATTGATGACATATTAGTTAAGTCCCTGCGCACAAAGGACCATTTGACACATTTGCAGGAAACCTTCGACATATTGAAAAGATACAACATGAAGCTCAACCCCGAGAAATATGTGTTCGAGGTCGGTTCAGGCAAGTTCCTCGGCTTTATGGTGTCAAATCAGGGAATCGAGATCAACTCTGATAAAATCAAGGCAATCGAAGACATCACAGTCGTGGACAGCGTTAAGGCCGTACAAAGATTAACAGGGCGGATATCCGCTTTAGGCCGGTTCATCTCAAGGTCTTCGGATCGAAGTCACAGGTTTTTCTCACTTCTCAAAAAGAAGAACAATTTTACTTGGACCCAGGAATGCCAACAGGCATTTGAAGAATTAAAGCAATATCTTTCGAGCCCACCATTGCTTTATACTTCCAGGACGAGCAACTCTACATATATTTGGCAGTCTCAGAGGTCGCGGTAAGTGTTGTCTTAGTTCGGGAAGAGCAAGTTACGCAATTTCCCATTTACTATGTTTGCCAAACTTTAGGTGAGGCCGAAACTCGGTACCCACACTTAGAAAAATTAGTGCTTGCCCTAATAAGCGCCTCTAGGAAATTAAAACCTTATTTTCAATGTCATCATATCTGTGTTGTAACCACCTACCCCCTTCGTAACATTTTGCACAAGCTTGAACTCTCAGGCCGACTGGCCAAATGGACCATCAAAATCAGTGGGTACGATATTGAGTATCAACCCCGAACGACCATCAAGTCTAAAATCTTAGCAGACTTCATGGCCGACTTCACACCAGCTCTCGTACCCGAGGTCCAAAGGGAACTATTGCTAAAGTCGGGTACATCCTCGAGGGTGTGGACCCTTTTCACAGATGGTACTTCAAATGTGAAAGGGTTCGGGCTAGGCGTCGTTTGAAGCAGCCCACAGGGAATACAATTATACAATCTATTAAAACTCCAAAATTGACTAACAATGAGGCCGAGTATGAGGCCATGATTGTAGGTCTTGAACTAGCTAAGCGCTTAGGAGTAGAGGTCATCAAGGGCAAGTGTCACTCCCAACTTATCGTACATCAGGTCAACAAGACTTTCTAGGTTCGGGAAGATCGGATGCAGAGGTACTTAGATAAATTACAAGTATCCCTACATATGGACATTGTAGCACGTGCCTCGAGAAAAATATAGTGAGGCCGATGCCCTTGCAAATTTAGGGTAATCGATCGAAGATGATGAACGTAGCTCGAGGACTGTCGTACAACTTTTAAGGTCAGTGATCGAGGAAGGGCATGTTGAGATAAACTCCACAAGTTTAACTTGGGATTGGAGGAATAAGTACATCGAATACTTAAAGAATGGGAAGCTCCCATTGGATCCTAAAGAGTCAAGGACTCTACGCACTAAAGCTACACGGTTCACTTTGGCCGAAGATGGAACATTATATAGGAGAATGTCCGATGGGCCATTAGCGAAATGCTTGGGGCCAGGAGACACTGATTATGTTCTGCGAGAAATCCATGAGGGCACCTGCGGGAACCATTCCGGTGCCGAGTCATTGGTTTACAAAGTCATCATAGCAGGATATATTGGATCGACATGGAGAAAGATACTAAAGAATTTGTTCGAAAATGTGACAAATGCCAAAGGCATGCGCCGATGATCCACCAACCCGGAGAGCAACTTCATTTAGTCCTATCTCTGTGGCCATTCATGAAATGGGAGATGGACATCGTTGGTCCTCTGCCATCGGCCCCAAGTAAAGCTAAATTCGTTTTATTTATGACTGACTATTTCTCTAAATGGGTTGAAGCACAGGCTTTCGAGAAAGACAGATAGAAAGAAGTTATAGACTTCATTTGGGATCACATCATATGCCGATTTAGGATACCTGCCGAGATAGTATGTGACAATGGAAAATAGTTTATCAGCAGCAATGTAACAAAGGTCCTCAAGGATCACAAAATAAAAAGGATATTGTTGACGTCGTATCATCCTAGTGGGAACAGACATGCTAAATCAACAAACAAGACCATCATTCAGAATCTAAAGAAAATATTCAATGACACTAAGGGAAAATGTAGAGAAGTTTTACCCGAAGTTCTTTCGGCGTATGGTACAACATCAAAATCTAGCACAAGGGCAACACCATTTTCCTTAGTGTATGGTGCCGAAGCTCTGATCCCGATCGAGGTCGTAAAACCTAGCGTCAGGTTTCAATATACAATGGAAGAGTCAAATCACGAGGCTATGAACACAAGCCTCGAATTGTTAGATGAAAAATGGGAACCGCCCTCATTTGAATGGCAACACAAAAGCAGCGCATCGAAAGATACTACAACCGAAGATCCAATCTTCGCCACTTTCGAATCAGGGACTTAGTTCTGAGGAAAGTCACCCTCAATACTCGAGACCCAAACGAAGGGAAACTCGTCCCAAATTGGGAAGGGCCATATCAAGTCCTCGGTGTCATCGGAAAGGTATCACAATGGAGGGCGAACAATTTCCAAATAATTGGAACATATCACTTATCAAATGATATTATTGCTAAGGTATGACTTTCTCCCTTTTCATTTGTATTTGATACTAACATATCACAGGTGTTTGATCGAAGACGTCGAGAAGCTCTTCAACATGAAGACCTTAGGTTTTAAAGCACGCGTTGAACTCTTTTTCCCTTAGATCAGTTTTTATCCCTAATGGGTTTTTCCGGCGAGGTTTTTAACGAGGCAATAATTATTTGTGCTACCTGAGGACAATTCAACAGCATCTGAGGCTTCCTTAGAATTAACCTCGAGTATTGGTAGGGCATCACCGTCGGATGTTATGTTTTCATGGGAAATACTTCATGTCGACAGGGTCTCGAAAGGTAACTTATGTAAAGGGCCAAACGGTCAAATGAGTCATGGCCGTGTAGATTACTCAAGCCCTAAATGGAAAAACATGTACGCATGAGCAATCTATTTAAAGAAGTACCTTTTCCAAATGTTCCATGCCTTAGTGAAATTTCTACTTTATAATTTCATACTTACGATCTATTGTGAAAATCGGATCAAGAGCCAATCGTAAATAAAGCTCGGGAAATTAACCCTGTGCTCGGGGACTACCGTCTGAAAATTGACCTTTTTGAATTATTAATCTTCGAAATCATAAGACCTTGTAAAGGCAACTCTCGATTTTATAGTCCATGACCATCCCACTCGGGAACTGGTACTTCGAACAAGTTCGAAGCACTATTGAGAAACAAGCAAATCTCAAGTTAAAGGCTACAGCCAAACTAACACGGTTCAGAGACGTCCGAATTCCGTAATAAAACAGGCCTTCAAATATTTTCACAAAACCGATTAAACAAGGCCACCCTCGTCAAAATTACAAAGGGATTCGATAGCATCAACCCTCAAAAACCTTAAGGGGTACTAAATTGTTCGAACTCTCGAACAAACTTATGCTAAGGCATTACAAATTTTTTCGATAACTCTAACCCTCGAGAATCCTGATGGGTGCTAAGGCATAATAAATTTTATATGATTAATCTTTTTAAGCCGAAAAGAGAAGAAGACACTCTTTTGAGGCCATATTGGCCCAATTCAATGAGCCTAATAGCCATTATATTTTTTAGGTTCGAGGATCCACCCTAGCTCAACAGAAACCTAAGGGTTTTTTCTACTCCAAGTTCGAGCAAGTACTTACTCGATGATAGAGACTGTGTTAGTCCAACTTCGATCAAATCGCTTAAGTTTCAGATTCACAAACAAACGAAAATGAAAAATTTCGCAAAACAATGAAGCGAGTCAAAATCCTCACAAAATATAAAGTATATAAGGTGAAAAGCAAAACAGAGTCTTCACAAAACAGAAATTAGAGACAAATCGGAAAGAAAAGAGATCTTTAAAATATTTACAAAGACCAATCAGGGTCTTACACAAACATCTAAAAAAGAAGAAAAAATTGTAAGTGCCTAATCTTCCCCGGGAGCCTCATCTTCATCCCCTCCACTCTCGGATCCACTCAAGCTCCTGGGACCATCATAATCAGAGAGCAAAGCTTTAGCTTCGGCCTCTAGCACTTTCGCGTTCTCGATATCGGCAGTAAGGTCAAAGCCACAACCATGAATCTCTTCGTGAGTCTCTCTCCAAAACTTGTATTTGGCATGCTCAGCAACGCAGAATGATCAAACCTGAGCAGCATCAGAAATCACCTTTGCTCGAGCATGGGCAGCTTCAGCATTAGCTAAGTAGACGGCCATGAGCGCTTCCGCATCGGCCTTTACTCTTTTTGCCTCTGATATGGCCTTTACAAGCTCAGCGGACAACTGAACCTCGAGCTCCTCAATTTTCTTGGCTCGAGCCAAGCTCTCCTCCTTCATGCTTTGGAGTTGACATTCGGCCAAAGATAGCTGGGCCCGAACAGTGTCTTTCCCCGAGGCAAGGCAATCCATGTTTTGTTTCTACCCCAAAGTTTCTACCTCTTTCATTTTAGCCTCCTCGCGAAGCTGATCGATCTTTTTAGACTTTTGTTGAACCTGCAAGATCAAGGTATTGGTCGCTATCCCTAAATTGACACACCAAACTTCTAAGAAAATTATTCATTACCTGTTCGATCAAGTCAATCTACTCTTTGTAAGCTTTGGCCAGTTCGGCTCGGAGGTCGTTGATTTCCTCTTCTTTTTTACCACTAAATAGTTTGAGGGCATCTCTCTCCTATGTGAGCCTTTTGAGATCGGCCTCACATCGTTTCAACTCAGCTCGAGATTTGAAAAATGCTTCCCGATGAAGCGCCATAGCTGTCGCGCCCCCTTTTACCCTCCTCGTGGAGAGAGGTCCGGGTTTTGACATTCCATGAGGTGTGATAACTCATTTCCTTTATGGTAATTGGACATTTGAAGAGTCTCCACCTAACGGATTATGGTGCATTAGGGAACCTAGAGTGATTAACTCTTGGGTTGGTTTGCATTACTAGAGATTAGTGTAAGGGCTCGAGATAACCTCGAGGGGAAGGTGTTAGACACCCGTCTTGGTCCACAACTGTGGGTCCCGACTAAACTTATATTTTTACAAATTAGTCCATACAAATAATTGAATCAAATAGGTGAAGTACGTTTGAACAAGTCAAGTAGTAAAATAAAGGTTGAACAAATTTTGAAGAAAAGTTTGAAACAAGGAGAAGGTTTGGGGGTAAAGAGGGGTCCTAGGTTGTTTATCCTACGGGATCACCCCACGCAATGTCCGGTAAACACTCCTCAATGAGTGGCTACATGTAACCTTAGCGCGTAGTCATCATATCCCACGTCTACCCTTCCCATCCCCTTATTGGTCATGCAAAGCGAGTATTGGTCATCGATTCCTATTGCGTGCTGCTACCCGTCCCTTATTAATAGTCCCGAAGGGAATTAGGACCTCTTCCTATAGGCAGTTCTAGACATACCCCAAAGGCTTAAAGGCAAAATTCTAAGGCGACAGTCAAAGAAAAGCTATTTAGGACTTTCACATGAATGGAGCAATTAAAGGCTTTTAGTTTCCTCCGCAAACAAGCATACATGCAGCACGACTAAACCGCAAATAAGGTCTTTAGCAATCAAAGTCCTAAAGCAGGATTTCTAAATGATTATGCAAAAATAAACCACCTTCAGATGTAGAAGTCACAACCTATTAGTTACCTAGGATCTCTTTTAAAAGCTCATTAGGATTCAGAAATGTTGAGTGACTGAAATAGCTTTAGAGCAGTGCAAGTTTTGATAATGCCCTAAGGCTTGCCTACATGTAGGACTGATACTTATGTTAATGCAGAAACAAGCAAGTTTTGAAATAATCCCTTTTAAACCTACATGCATGATATCTAATGAGATTACAGAAGTTTTGGAAGGACTAATTTTAGAAAAAAAAGTTATTGCTCGGTTTTGAGAAGTAAACTAGGCGAGGTACATTTGATCTATTAGGCTAATTCAAATTACCTGACAAAATTGTGAATTAGATCATGGTATCTAGGCATATTACTATTTTTAGTCAACTTGCAGAAACATATGAAAGGCTTGCTAAATCGGAATTACACCCTATAGGCATGGTATCTACACTTGAGTTGATTTAAAATATGATGACTTGGAACCTAGAAACATGGTTTCTACATGACAAATGCCGGATTTAAGAACATGATTTGTATCTGATGCAAGTGACATTAAAAGTGAAGCCCTTATAGGCATGGTTTCTATTATGATGCAAATGAGATTGAAAGCGAAACCCTACATGCATGCTTCTACTATGTAAATGCAATCAGATTCAACATGAACAGAAACCCTATAGGCATGTTCTCTAGTGAGTGAGGCAAGCATATTCGAAATTAAATCCTAAAGCAAGATTTCTACCCAAGTCACCCCATAAAGTATACATCTACCCAAGTCACCCCATAAAGTATACATCTACCCACCCTTTCACTAAATACCCCGAATATTTGTTTACAAATTATTACAGGCCAACAAATGAATTACATAAGTGAAATAAGAAATAAAAAGTAAGAAGATATTCTATAGAGAGCCTGCAATCAGGCCATAGTTACCTAAAGCCTTCAATGGTCTTTCAATCCTTGTTTCCATAGACAAATTAGAGTCTAGGTGCATCAAAGTTCCCTAAGGGTCTCAAGGACCCCGGGCAATGCTTACACCTAGACTTAATAGCCAAGCATTGAACTAGTGCAGTGTGGAAAGCCAACCTCAGTATGCCAGAGTTTCAAGGGTTCTCAAGGGGATCCCAAGGCAGTACACATACTAGAGGGGGCAGAACTTATTAACTAGGAGTAGAGTGAAAGTGCATGACACATGTTTAAAAGGAGTTAGCTAAAAAACTGGACTGAAAGGTCCATTTTGAAAGCAATTAGTAACAGAGATGGTTGAAAGAAGTTGGATTAGTAAAACAGAGTTCAAACACTTCAGGGTAAGAACACATACAGCAAGTGAATGAATTCAGTAGTCACACATGGCGTTAAAGGGGTTTGGGGATACATATACATTGACTGCAGACACCTGACCCCAACAGGAATATTTGGACTGGTATGGACATGTTCAGAGAAAGTTGGAGACTGGCATAATCACAAACCATTCATGAACACATTGAGGAGGGATATGAGATTTGGGATTTACAAAGTGGTAAGTGCACAATAGGTAAAAGAATACAATTGTCCACGCATGCTTGAATCACACAAAGGGAATACATGAATTTAAAGGGAGGGGAATCATATTAGCATGCTTAGATACAGACTTCACAACAAACCCACAAGTAAAAGCAGGCCAGAAATAAAAGAAACTGAAACAGGAATAGAAACATGTTGTTGTTGAGACTTCAAATTAAACTAGGACATACCAGTAAAGATAGAGGTAAGCAAAATGAAAGAACCAAGGTTTACAGATGATTAGCCTTGGCTTGCAGCAGGCTAATAGTAGTAGAATAACACAGAGTTTTTAAGTAAGAGAGGGGTTTTTGAAAGCAAAGTCTCGTGTCTTGTTAATGAAAGACTTATGGTATTTATAGCTTTGAAATATAGGTATAAAATAAGGTAACATGTAAAGGTTTATCACAATAATAGAAGTAATCACAATTAGAATCCAATTAATACAAGTACTTCCCTTTAATCAAGGAGTTACAGCTTAAACAGATACCAACAGGGATAACCAACGAAAACAAATCAGCTGAGAAAGACTGTTTTTATCATATAAGGGGTAGTAAAAGTGTAGAGCATATGGTTGAGTCTGAGTAAAGAATATACTAATTAAAGAAAGGATTCAGCAAGAATGAAGCACCACAGCAAATAAGGAAATAGAATCAATCAACTTAAACTGCCGAGTAAAATTTTAGGGTTTCATAAGAAAATCATGAAATTAAACTAAAATTAAGGAAATCAGGATCAATCAAGAGAGTGTCATGATTCTGTACTTCAACATATAAATAGAGAAGAATGAACAGGCGTAGCAGACATGCAAGGTCACCCATATCAATAGAAAGAAGCAAGATATGAACAAACCAGATAAACACAATCATACAGAAGTGACATGAGTAGGCTAAGGACTCAGTAGAAAAACCCATTCGAAACATGGTAACCAACAGAAACTTAACAAAGTCAAATAGTCATGGCTAACACATAGAACCAGAGTGAAGAAAACCAAATCTAACACACAGAAATAGGTAAAGAAGATCAGGTCAACACACAGAAACAATTAAAGAAAATCTATAAGAAATTAGGCTTTTTAACAGAGTTGAGTTAAAAAGCAGTAAGAACTTAGAATCAGTCAAGATAAACAAGGAAAAAGGTTTAATCGTAAAGAAATCAGTCGAAACAGGTATAGAAATAACTCCGAAAACCCTAGTTTCTTAAAGGGAGTAAAAATGGTTTAAAGTAGAAGATCTTTCAGAAGAAAGCTCGAGAATAAGCAAGTCACAGAAGGAGATAGGCTTAAAGCATAAAAATAACATAGATCTAAGAGATTCAGAAGAGAGTTAGGGTTTTAAAAAGAAAACCAAGTAAAAATTAAAGGAACCTGTTGAAACTTCACCGATCGTGACATATAAGGTGTGATTTTTCCCAAAATCACACCGGAGACCCATAAGTAACAGGAACAGAAACCCTATGTCCAAATCGACATGGCCTAGGACCCTTGAGAGCCTTAGAGATGATGAGTAGGGTGATGAGAGACCTATTGGAGGCTTGGGTTTGAAAGGGTGGTCGCCGGAGATGACCATAGAAGGAGGCGATGAAAAGTGATTAGGGTTAGGTCGAGAGAGAAGAGAGATGAGAGCATCTGAGGGCGACGCCCTTAGAAAAGTGATTAGGGTTAGGGGGTCTCTCAGAATTAAAAAGGAAAGGTTGAACGAGGGTCGTTGATCTAAGAGATCAACGACCAGGATTTAGGATGGCTTGGGTCGGGTAGACGTGTATAGGATTTGGGTCAGGTGGTTTGGGTGTGAAATTGGGCAGGAAAGGGATCCAATTTTGGCTATAATTGAAAGCCAAATTTGGTTGTTATTTAAATAGCTAATTTCATCTATTTAATTTATAAACAATAACAGGCAATTTCGGGAAAATAAATTTAAGGTGCCAAAATTATTTGAAATACATAATTAAAAATTTAAAAATAAAATATCCAATTTTATGCATATAAAACATAATTAAATCTTAAAAGGGCTAATATTGCAATTATGTGTAATTTAGTTTTAAAAATACTAAATATAATTGTAAAAATATGTAAAAATTATATTATCCATGTTTTGGCATAAATATAGAAATTAAACAGATGAATTATAAAAACAATAATTTTGGAAACAATTATTGGGGATTTTATGGATAAAAAGGGAGAAAATAAGTCAATTTAGTCCCTTAAAATTATGGGGAAAATAATAAAAACCTTGGACATGCTTATATATGAATATATATGCTATTTTGGAGGTAGTTATGCTTATTTAAAATATATAGAAAAAAATTGGGTATCAACAGCTGCCCCTGTTTACCCGTGAAAGATGAAAGAGTTTATGGGTAAAGACATGATGGCCAATTTTAACCGAACGGGATGTTTTGAAAGGCAGAGGCCGAGCACCGATTTTCGAGTTGCCTACATATCCATGGTTTTATAGGAATCATGCCATGTGTAATTCTGGATTCACCTACGGAGTATGCCGATGAAATTTTGTAAGAACGGACACGAGGTGTGGAAGCGGTTATGGTGAGCATTTAAGGCTCGGGACAGTTGGAGGGAACTGGAGCAGGATTGTTCTTGCTAGGATAGTGGTTGCTTACTGATTACCTGCAGATAAAAGATGCTACCAGCGTATTTGCGAAAATTTAAACATGATACAAATTCCCTTTGGACAATGAAGGTTGTCTCCGAACGATTAAAGATGACGTCCTTAGACCATGATGTCCTGGGCTATGAATTGTTTAATGAGGGATACGCAGGCCATGAAATGATGTTCTCGGGCCATGAAAATGGTGCCTCCGAACTATGACGCCTTTGAATAATGACATGAAAATTTTGGGAGATCCTCAGGCCATGGCATGGTCTCTTCAGGCTATGAGGATGGTGCCTTTAGACTATGAAGCCTTTGGATAGATTGGCGATATTTCAGCCCATGATATGCAATAATATGATGTAACAAGACAAGGCTTAGTCTTGTAAGGTTGAAGGCAAAGCTTAGCCCGAAAGAGAAGCGAGATAAATAGTATTTGGGATAGCGCTTAGTTTCAACGAAAATTGGAGGCAGAGCTTAGCCTCGGAAGACAGAATGGTAGCCTTATGCAGATTGAAAGACAGAATAGTAGCCTTATGCAATGCAGATGCAGGTGGAGGTAGAGCTTAACCTCAGAAGGCAGAATGGTAGCCTTATGCATATTGAAAGGAAGAATAGTAGCCTTATGCAATGCGGATGCAGGTGGAGGTAGAGCTTAACCTCGGAAGGTAGAATGGTAGCCTTATGCAGATTGGAAGGCAGAATAGTAGCCTTATGCAATGCAGATGCAGATGGAGGTAGAGCTTAACCTCAGAAGGCAGAATGGTAGCCTTATGCATATTAGAAGGTAGAATAGGAGCCTTATGCAATGCAGATGCGGATGGAGGTAGAGCTTAACCTCGGAAAGCAGAAGGGTAGCCTTATGCAGATTGAAAGGCAGAATAGTAGCCTTATGCAATGCAAATGCAGATAGAGACAACATTTAGTCTCAGAAGGCAGAATGGTAGCCTTATGCAAGAAATAAGATAACAAATGACAGTAGAGTTTTCTTAGCTGATAGAAGATTGTGGTGTTGTGATTACTGGGAACATTGTGACACACAAAACATCACTGGTGTGTGCTTATAGCAAATTTTGGTAAGTGCAACAGTTCTAAGAATTGTATTTTTAATCGTGTTTGTCCCGTGGGCGTACAATATGTCTAATGATTTCACAATCCTAGTGCCTACATTCAAAGAAAATCGTGAGTTTTGTAAGGGGGAAGGTTAGCTCGTATCCCTGCTGGCTTTGCTTGACTCGCTCGGCTTTGATTTGGTGATACCATCTATATTATTGGGGTAGCGTTGCTAAGCAAGCAGTTTCAATAATAAACACATGAAAAAGTATGATATAAATTAAAAATAACTTTTAGATGAACCGACGATTGTGACGTAGATCAAGACATTGCAACCTCTCCTGCTACAGAATTTTGAGGGTCCTCCTCAAAATTCTGCCCTAGTTTGATGTTTCTGCTGCTGCTCGTGCGGCGATCCTCCTCAAAATTCTGCCCCAGTTTCCAATTGGGGGGCGGGGGGTAAATGAAATTTTTATTGAATTGTGACCAAACCCATAGTGTTGCCTATGTATCCCCTCTTAAATGGGAATCAGGTCAGGCGTAGTTCAAGTTACATCATATAAGGAAAGCATAAAGATTACACATAGTAATGCTTGTCTACATCTAAATTGATCGGCTTTGGCCAGATTTCTCTGTCCATTTCTTCAAGTATGAGGGCTCCTCCTATCAAAACCCGGTGAACCATGTATGGACCTTGCTAGTTAGGAGAGAAATTCCCTTTGGTTTTATCTTGATGCGGAAAAATTTTCTTTTACACCAGCTGCCTCGGTGTGAACCGTCTTAGCTTAACTCTTTTGTTTAAGGCTCTAGACATTCTGTTCTGGTAGAGTTGACTATGGAAGACTACATTCATTCTCTTTTCGTCTATAAGGTCTAGTTGCTCATAACAACTTTTTACCCACTCTGCGTCGCCGAGCTCAGCTTCTTGTATGATCCTTAGGTAAGGAATTTCTACCTCAGCGGGAATGACAACCTCTGTACCATAAACCAACATATAGGGGGTTGCCCCGGTTGATGTGCGGACTGTGGTGTGATAACCTAATAGAGCAAATGATAACTTCTCGTGCCACTGTCTGTGATTCTTTATCATTTTCTTCTTGTTGGCGGCTTCTACAGATCCATTCATCTGAGGTCTGTAGGTTGTGGAATTCCTATGTTTGATCTTGAAAGTTTCGCACATAGCTTTCATCAAGTCGGTGTTGAGGTTGGAGCCATTATCAGTAATGATTGACTCTGGAATTCCAAATCGACAAACAATGCGTTCACGGACAAAGTCTGCCACGACTTTCTTAGTTACTGCTTTGTTAGATGCTGCTTCGATCCATTTGGTGAAATAGTCGATGGCTACTAGGATAAACCTGTGTCTGTTGGAAGTAGCAGGCTCGATTGGTCCAATAACGTCCATTCCCCAGGCAGCGAACGGTCACAGTGAGCTCATTGTGTTAAGCTCACTTTGAGGTACCTTTATCATGTCCACATGTATCTAATAGCGGTGGCATTTCCGGACATACTGGATGCATTCCATTTCCATAGTCATCCAAAAATAACCAGTTCGGAGTATCTTCTTTGCTAAGACAAAATCGTTCATATATGGACCGCAGGTCCCAACATGAATTTTCTCTAGTAGCTTGGATGCTTCCTTTGCGTCGACACATCTTAATAATCCTAAATCGGGAGTCCTCCTATACAAGATTCCTCTGTTGTGAAAGAAGTTGTTGGAAAATCTCCGAAATGTGTGTTTCTAAGTAGGTTTCACAAGCTCCGGGTACTTTCCTTTTGCCATATATTCCTTGATATCATGAAACCAAGGCTTTCCTTCTGCTTTCTTTTCAACATGGGCATAGTAAGCTGGCTGATTATGGATTTTCACCGGAACGGGATCAATGAAATTCTTGTCAGGATACTGTATCATAGATGATAGGGAAGACAATGCGTTGGCGAACTCATTCTGGATTCTGGGAACATGCTGGAATTCCATCTTCGTGAACGTCTTTCTCAATTCCTGTACATGATGCAGATACAAGAGTATCTTGGAGTTCTTGGTCATCCATTCTCCTCATACCTTATGTATAAGCAAGTCTGAATCTCTAATCACTAGCAGCTCTTGAAAGTTCATGTCAATGGCCATTTTGAGTCCTAAGATGCAAGCTTCATACTCAGCCATATTGTTGGTGTAGGGGAACCTGAGTTTAGCAGAGACCGGATAATGTTGACCGGTTTCTGATATCAGGACTGCTCCTATGCCAACTCCTTTGAAGTTTGCTACTCTATCGAAGAACATTCTCCAACCGTCATAGGATTCCGCAATGTCTTCTCCTATGAATGATACCTTTTCATAAGGAAAATATGTTTTTAGGGTTTCGTATCCTCCATCCACGGGGTGTTCAACAAGGTGGTCTGCCAGTGCCTGTCCCTTGACCGCTTTCTGAATTACGTAAACAATGTCGAACTCACTCAACAGGATTTGCCACTTGGCTAGCTTGCCGACGGGCATGGGCTTCTGAAATATGTACTTCAAGGGATCCATTATCGATATGAGATATGTAGTATAGGTGCAGAAGTAATGTCTCAACTTCTGAGCTACCCAAGTCAAAGCATAACAAGTGCGTTCCAATAGAGAATACCGAGCCTCGTATGGGGTGAACTTCTTACTGAGATAATAAATGGCTTGTTCCTTCCGCCCTGTTTCATCGTGCTGCCCTAGAATGCAACCGAAAACTCCATATAACACTACAAGGTAGAGTAATAAGGGTCTACTTGGCTTGGGCGGGACTAAGACTGGTGGTGTTGACAGGTACTCCTTGATTTTGTCAAAGACCTTTTGGCAGTCATCAGTCCATTTGGTGGCGGCGTCCTCTTTAACATCTTAAAGATTGGCTCACAGATAACTGTAGACGGTGCTATGAATCGACTGATGTCATTAAACCTTCCCAAGAAACTCATCACATACTTCTTGTTCCTTGGTGGTGGTAGTTCTTGAATGGTTTTGACTTTCGATGGATCCAGTTCTATTCATCGGCGGCTCACAATAAACCCAAGTAATTTCCCAGCAGGAACCCCAAATGCGCACTTTGCGGGGTTTAGTTTCAGGTTGTATCTCCGTAGTCTATTGAAGAACTTCCTCAGATCTTCTATGTGGTCAGTGGCATTCTTGGATTTGATGATAACATCATCCACATATACCTCTATTTCCTTGTGTATCATATCATGGAAGATGGTAGTCATGGCCCTCATGTAGGTGGTCCCTGCATTCTTCAGGCTGAATGGCATCATCTTGTAACAATACACTCCCCACGGCGTAATGAAAGTTGTTTTCTCAGCAACTTCCTCATCCATCCAGATCTGATGATAACCCGCGAAGCAATTTACGAATGACTGTAGCTCATGCTTGGCGCAATTGTCAATCAGGATGTGTATATTTGGCAAAGGGAAGTCGTCTTTCGGACTGGCCCGGTTGAGATCCTGGTAGTCGACACAGACTCTGACCTTCCCATCCTTCTTTGGCACTGGCACAATGTTGGCTAACTATGTCAGGTATTCTACTACCTTGAGAACCTTAGCGTTGATCTACTTGGTGACTTCTTCCTTGATTTTCAAACTCATATCAGGCTTGAACTTTTTGAGATTTTGCTTCACCGGGACACATTGGATTGGTTGGCAGTTTGTGAGCCATAATAGACATATTCAGACCAGTCATGTCATCATGCGACCAGGCAAATATGTCCTCATACTCCTTTAGAAATTCTGTGTATTCTTTCTTCTCTAATGGAGATAGGTGAATGCTGATTCGCATTTCCTTGAAGTTTTCTGCATCTCCCAAGTTGACAATTTCAGTCTCGTCCAGGTTGGACTTAGGTCTGTTCTCAAAGTTCTCAACTTCTTTGACAATCTCGTCAAGTATGTCATCTTCCTCTGAATCCATGTCTGTTTGTTGCATTGTCGCATTGCATACCACGATCATTGGTTCATCAAGATAAGTAATAGTAATGATGTATTGGTAAAGAAAGGAGAGAAAACGATAACAATAAATATTAATTCATAAGAAAAATCAAAAATGCTTTTGATAAATTGAATAACTATTTTGAACATCGAAGATCTTATTGCGGGAATTGAAAAATGTGAAAAGAAAATCATTTAGTAAATAAAATAGTGAATAATGCTTGTTTTAGCCTTGCTACCCCGAGGCTCATCGGGCTTTGGTTGTCCTGATGGTCCAATTCTTGAGATGTGCCCCTCTGCTCACAGCCTGTATGGAAGGGCCTTCCTCCCCCTCCTTCTCGAGAATAACGCAACAGTCCATATCACTATCCTCTAGAAACAAGTTCTTTACTGCTGCAAGTGCTTCTTCTTCATTTGACCCATAAATAATGTTGGCCTATTGGAAGGTCTGCTCTAAATGCAGTATTGGCTGCTCTAGTGGGTAGTAAGGACCGCGCCATGGTGCCGACCAACTATTGAATTTTTCCCAGGTGTATTCATATCCCAAACCAAAGGTAGTGCCATGTTTCTTGAGTTTTATGGGTTTAGAGATTCCTTGGAGGTTCTTGCCGAGCCCTTTGCCAGGTTCGTACCTACTCCAACTCAGTATACTCTTGATTTTGCTATCTCACCATTTGTCTTTGTCGATAGCATTGACTCGCTCAATGTGGTGGTAAGTTTCTCCACCCAGCTTCCTTCTTCCCTCGATTGCCGGAACGGTTTGGCGACTGTATATAGGGTTGCTACCATCACCGTGAATGATCAGTTCCTGGTGATTCCATTCGAACTTTACTGCCTGATGCAGCGTTGATGCTACGACCCTAGCAGCATGAATCCACAACCGTCCTAGCAGCAAGTTGTAAGACGTTGATACATCTATTACCTGGAAATCGACCTCGAACCAGGTTAGTCCCATCTGCAGGCATAGACTAATCTTACCAATGGTGGACCTCTGAGAACCATCGAAGGCTTTCACATTGATTGCTCTATCCTTTGTCTCATGCAGCCCTTTACCCAACTTCTTGAGTGTTACCAGCAGACAAATGTTAAGATTGGAACCTCCATCGATCAGGATTTTGGTGATGAAATAATCTTCGCATTGCACAGTGATGTGCAGTGCTTTGTTGTGCCCCAGCCCATCAGGTGGCAGTTCGTCCTCATAAAAGGTGATCTTATGGCTTTCCAGCACTTGTCCTACCATATTAGCCACTTCCCCGCTGATGATGTTACTTGGTACGTATGCTTCATTTAGCACCTTTAACAAAGCATTATTGTGCTTCTCAGAATTTTGCAGCAAAGAGAGAATGGATATTTATGATGGCGTCTTGTTTAACTGGTCGATGACCGAATATTCCTTGGCCTGTATTTTTCTCCAAAGGTCGTCCGGACCTGTATCAATGAGGAGCAGCCGATTGGAGGCCTGCTTGCTTGATTTACCCAGATGTTCATGGGTATAGACTCTACCAGTTCTTGCCATACCCTGTGTTGCGACAATTTCTTCAATCCTGACCTTGCCCTTCCTTCTCGCCCCGACTGTATAGTCCCAGGGTACAACATTTGTATAGAATGGTGGCATGGTTGACATCTACACTAGGATCGGCATGGTTATCCTCACTTTAAATAGAACATGTGCCTTGGGTGGCAAGACTGCAGCCTCAAATGGTGCGGGTGCATTCACCGGAGATGCGAATTCAATCCTCAATCGGTGCCAGTGTCTTTGTGGATGGCACTGCTTCAAACTCAAGAGGTATAGACATATTCACCTCAGCATCCTCAGACGGTTGGATCTGGACTATGATTAGATTGAGAGTAATTGTTGGTTTCTTTGGGTCATCACCTTCTACGATCAACCTGATTGATCCCTTGGGATCCCAGTCATCTCCTACTTCGATCATGTGGATACCTCCACCCTTATGGTCTGACAGAGGGTTATTGTGGACGTTTGGAGCGGGCTCCTTTGCCACAATGATCTTGTTATCAATCAAAGACTGTATCTTGTCTTTCAAGGAGCGGCATTCATCGATGGTATACCCTTTCATGCTGGAGTGGTATGCACAGGACTTGTTTGGGTTAACCCACTGAGAAGGATTCTCAAGGTATTTAGCAGGGATGTAGGCGACATAACCAGAAGCTTTGAGCCTCTCATACAGCTGGTCGATGGGTTCATCGATGGTTGTATATAGTTTTAGAGGTCTGCGATCAAAATTAGGTCGGGGTCTAGGGAAACTTTGGCGTGCAGGGGGTGATTGATATCGGGATGGTTGAGCATTATAAGTTTGGTAGACATGAGTGGGTTGGGAGTATTTGGGTGAAGTAGGTTGATAGGTAGGAGGTGGAGATGACTGATAAGTTGGTGGCAGAGCTTGGTATGAGGGTGCTTGGTAATTTGGGGTCGGGCGGTACGTGAGTGGAGGTGTTGGATAAGTTTGGTATTTGAGGGGAGACTTGGTCCTTTGTGAAACTATCACGGCCCCTACGTCCCTTATCTTGGACACACCATCGGACTATAAAGCCTTATTCGTGGCTTGCAAGGCTTCGAAATTTGTAACCATACCACTTTTAATACATTCTTCAATTCTTTCACCTAATTTGATAATATCGGAGAACTTGTGGTTCTCAATCATCATCAGTCGTTCATAGTACTACGGGTCCTAAACCCGGACAAAGAACTTGTTCATTTGCTCCTTTTCTAAGGCGGGTCTGACCTTAGCAGCTTCGGACCTCCAACGAGTAGCATACTCGCGAAATGTCTCATATTCTTTTTCAAATTCTGGATATAGAACACGTCTGGTGCATTCTTTGTATTAAACCTGAATCTGTCCATAAAGTTAGATGTCATGCCTTCCTAGTTTGATCACTTCTTGGGATCTTGGCTAATGTACCAAGATAATGCATCTCCTTTCAAACTCTTCATGAATAGTTTCATGCGGATCCTTTCATCCTTCCCTACTCCAACCAGCTTGTCGCAATATGTCCTCAGATGGACCCTTGGATCACCCATACCATCAAACATTTCGAACTTAGATGGTTTGTACCCCTCAGGCAGTTCGACATCAGGCTGTATGTAAAGGTCCTCATAATTCAGCCACTCGATTCCTTTGCTTCCCTTAACGCCCTGAATCCGGCTAGTTAGTTTCTTAAGTTCCTCGGCCAAGTTCCTAATAAGCAGATCCTTTTCATCAGACTCAGGTGTGCATGAGATAGGTTGGGTGGAGTATGGCATGGTCTCCACGTAGATAAGATTATTATGGTAGCCTGGTGTATGGGTGTGGAAATGGTCGTTTGTGGAGTTCTAAGGTTCTGGGATGAGTAGTGGATTGTTGTTTGGGGTATGGTAGGTGTTACATGGGTTCTTTGGTGGATCAGCGTGATGGTGAGGCACAGGATAATTCTGTTGTTTTGGGATATTTTGAGGAGTTGTAGGGTTTTGAGCATTGGGGAAGTTGATATCTGGGGTGTTGAGGGAAAATGACAGGTTTGCCAGATTCTGAACCTGATCGAGCTCGTCCTGGAATTTCAATAGTTTTTGTTCAAGTTGTGACACATTCTTGTTAGGAACCCGAATACCCTGGCCATCAATGGCCTTTACCCGTTCAGCTGTGTTCTCCTTCCTGATGTTGTTTAAATCTTCCATTTTATTCTTGCCTTTGTTCTTGCCTTTAGAGGGACTAAGAGGAGGAGTGGGTAGAGGGCCCCTGGATCTTGTGAAATAAGATGATAATGCCAGAGTGCACAAACTAACCTTTGGGAAGGGGAATAACAAAAACAAAAATAAAACAAAAGGTAGTCAAGTCAGTGAAGATTATAAAAAGTATTGCAATATTTAAACACATAGTGCGAGAATGTAAAACGTGTCCTAATTTGAGAACCTCTTTGTGCCTGAGGTAGGCCTAGTGATAAATAGATTTGGAGAACTTCAAATGCCAATAAATGCTTCATTTCATAATATAAAAATAGACAAATCCCAAAACGATACTAAGATAATAATAAGTCACTACTGGCGCTTGGACTTATTACATTTGGAAAGCGAGTAAAACTAATCTATTTGGCCCCAGAAGGACCTTGTTGAATGCTCTCGTTGATCAAATCCTCCAGTTCACATAGGTTTACCAGTAAAAATGCCTTTGCCAGGTGTTCTCCTTCATTTCCCTCAGTGTTCTGGCAGTCGATGACTCTCTTCCTCACTTTTCCTTCCAACTCCAGTAGACTGTATTCCAGATATTCTAACTTTTCACTAGCTTTGGTAGCCCTCTCTTTCCACTCATTGATTTGGTCATTCGATGGAAGACTCCTCCACCAGTCTAGCAAAAGTGGGGGCGTGCTAACCATACCGAAACTGGAGACCTCGTACCTCATTTTCTGCAAAACAAAAGGGTTAGACCCTACCCCAACCGGACTCGACTATTTATATATTTATGATCAGCACATCAACATTTAGTTCTCCAAATTAATGCACAAAACGTGGTTGCATCCGTTGAGATTATGGAAAACCTGATGGACTTTGGATACGTCTTTATCTTAAAGGATCATTATGTGGACAACATAACTGACCCGACTAGGTTTGACCATGATGCATGCACAAATTTAAACAGAGTAAGGTTTCTATGGGATTTTAGACTGGTACCCTTGAGCAGACAACTCAAGGGGGGAGGCACAGAACTGTCGACTACACCGCTGATCGACTAGTTTTACCGCAAATAAGCCTTTCTGAATTTATGGGGGGTAATGATATAGGAAGGGCGCAACCACTCATCAAGTGCTGCTATAGTATTAGTTTGGCACGAGTGGAGTATGATGTGGAGCATGATTTATGCAGCAGTTAATAACATGTAGGCAAGTATTTTCATGTTGGAAAAATAAATACAACATTTAAATAATTGAAAATACAGTTACAAGAAAAGGAAAACAAAGAGACAAGTCAGTTTTCAGGGTAATAAAGAAATCAAAAATGCTTAAAAAGAAACAGACAATTAAATTCAAATAAGGGAGGAGGGTATAGGATAAAGCATGCTTGGACTAATTTGTAAAGACAAGTTTGTTATGGTAAGAGCCAAAAATAATATCCCCAGTGGAGTAGCCATGCTGTCGCGCCCCCTTTTTCCTTCCTCGCGAAGAGAGGTCCGGGTTTCGACATTCCATGGGGTGTGATAACGCATTCCCTTTTTGGGAATTGGGTATTTGAAGAGTCGCCACCTAACGGATTATGGTACGTTAGGGCACCTAAAGTTATTAACTCTTGGGTTGGTTTGCATTACTAGAGATTAGTGTAAGGGATCGAGATAATCTCGAGGGGAAGGTGTTAGGCACCCCTCTTGGTCCACAATTGTGGGTCCCGACCAAACTTATATTTTTACAAATTAGTCCATACAAATAATTGAATCAAATAGGTGCAGTACGTTTGAACAAGTCAAATAGTAAAATAAAGGTTGAACAAATTATGAAGAAAAGTTTGAAACAAGGAGAAGGTTAGGGGGTAAAGAGGGGTCCTAGGTTGTTTATCCTATGGGATCACCCCACGCAATGTCCGGTAAACACTCCTCAATGAGTGGCTACATGTAATATTGGCGCATAGTCATCATATCCCACGTCTACCCTTCCCATCCCCTTATTGGTCATGCAAAGCGAGTGTTGGTCATCGATTCCTATTGCGTGCTCCTACCCGTCCCTTCTTAATAGTCTCGGAGGGAATTAGGACCTCTTCCTATAGGCAGTTCTAGACATACCCCTAAGGCTTAAAGGAAAAATTCTAAGGCACAGTCAAAGAAAAGCAATTTAGGACTTTCACATGAATGGAGCAATTAAAGTCTCATAGTTTCCTCCGCAAACAAGCATACATGCAGCACGACTCAACCACAAATAAGGTCTTTAGCAATCAAATGTCCTAAAGCCGGATTTCTAAATGATTATGCAGGAATAAACCACTTTTAGATGCAGAAGTCACAACCTATTAGTTGCCTAGGATCTCTTTTAAAAGCTCATTAGGCTTCAGAAATGTTGAGTGACAGAAATAGCTTCAGAGCAGTGCAAGTTTTGAAAATGCCCTAAGACTTGCCTACATGCAGGACTGATACTTATGTTAATGCAGAAACAAGTAAGTTTTGAAATAATCCCTTTTAAACCTACATGCAGGATATCTAATGAGATTACAGCAGTTTTGAAAGGACTAATTTTAGAAAAAAAAGTTATTACGCGGTTTTGAGAAGTAAAATAGGTGAGGTACATTTGATCTATTAGGCTAATTCGAATTACCAGACAGAATTACGAATTAGATCATGGTATCTAGGCGTATTACGGTTTTTAGTCAACTTGCAGTAATATATGAAAGTCTTGCTAAATCGGAATTACACCCTATAGGCATGATATCTACACTTGAGTTGATTTAAAATATGATGACTTGGAACCTAGAAACATGGTTTCTACATGACAAATGCAGGATTTAAGAACATGATTTGTATATGATGCAAGTGACATTAAAAGTGAAGTCCTTATAGGCTTGGATTTTATTATGATGCAAATGAGATTGAAAGCGAAAACCTACATGCATGCTTCTACTATGCAAATGCAATCAGATTCAACGGGAACAGAAACCCTATAGGCATGTTCTCTAGTGAGTGAGGCAAGCAGATTCGAAATTAAATCCTAAAGCAGGATTTCTAACCAAGTCACCCCATAAGTATACATCTACCCACCCTTTCACTAAATGCCCCAAATATCTGTTTACAAATTATTACAGGCCAACAAATAAATTACATAAGTGAAATAATAACTAAAAATTAAGAAGCTATTCTATTGAGAGCCTGCAATCAGGCCATAGTTACCCAAAGCCTCCAATGGTCTTTCAATCCTTGTTTCCATAGACAAATCACAGTCTAGGTGCGTCAAAGTTCCCTAAGGGTCTCAAGGACCCCGGGCAATGCTTACAACTAGACTTAATAGCCAACATTGAACTAGTGTAGTGTGGAAAGCCAGCCTCAGTATGCCACAGTTCCAAGAGTTCTCATGGGGATACCAAGGCAGTGTACATACTAGAGGGGGCAGAACTTATTAACTAGGAGTAGAGTGAAAGTGCAGTACACATGTTTAAAAGGAGTTTCCTAAAATACTAGACTGAAAGGTCCATTTTGAAAGCAATTAGTAATAGAGATGGTTGAAAGAAGTTGGATTAGTAAAACAGAGTTCAAACACTTCAAGATAAGACCACACACAACAAGTGAATGAATTCGGAAATCACATATAGGGTTAAGGGGGGTTTGGGGATACATATACATTGATTGCAGACACCTGACCCCATCAGGAGTATTAGGACTGGTACGGACATGCTCAGAGATAGTTGGACACTGGCATAATCACAAACCAGTCATGAACACATAGAGGAGGGATAGGGGATTTGGGATTCACAAAGTGGTAAGTGCACAGTGGGTAAAAGAATACAATTGTCCAGACATGCTTGAATAACACAAAGGGAATACATGAATTTAAAGGGAGGGGAATCACATTAGCATGCTTAGGTACAGACTTCACAACAAAACCACAAGTAAAAGTAGGCCAAAAATAAAAGAAACTGAAACAGGAATAGAAGCATGGTGTTGTTGAGACTTTAAATTATACTAAGACACCAGTGAAGATAGAGGTAAGCAAAATGAAAGAACCAAGGTTTACGGATGATTAGCCTTGGCTCGCAGCCAGTTAATAGTAGTAGAATAACATAGAGTTTTTTAAGTAAGAGAAGGATTTTTGAAAGCCAAGTCTCGTGTCTTTTTAATGAAAGACTTAGGGTATTTATAGCTTTGAAAATAGGTAGAAAATAAAGGTAACAAGTAAAGGTTTAGCACAATTATGGAAGTAATCACAATTAGAATCCAATTAATACAAGTACTCCCCTTTAATCAAGGAGTTACAACTTAAACGGATACCAACAGGGATAACCAAGGAAAGAAAATCAGTTGAGAAAGACTAGTTTTTACCATATAAGGGGTAGTAAAAGTATAGAGCATATGATTGAGTCTAAGTACAGAATACACTAATTAAGGAAAGGATTCAGCAAGAATGAAACACCACAACAAATAAGGAAATAGAATCAATTAACTTAAACAGCCGAGTAAAATTTTAGGGTTTTATAAGAAAATCTTGCAATCAAACCAAAATTAAGGAAATCAGGATCAATCAAGAGGGAGTCATGATTCTGTACTTCAACATATAAATATAGAAGAATGAACAGGCGTAGCAGACATGCAAGGTCAGTCATATCGACATAAAGAAGCAAGAGATGAGCAAACCAGATGGACACAATCATACAGAAGTGACACGAGTAGGCTAAGGACTCAGTAAAAAACCCCTTCGAAGCATGGTAACCAACAGAAACTTAACAAAGTCAAGTAGTCATGGCTAACACACAGAATCAGAGTGAAGAAAACCAATCTAACACACAGAAACAGATAAAGAAGATCAGTCCAACACACAGAAACAAGTAAAGAAAATCTTTAAGAAATTAGGGCTTATTAACAGGGTTGAGTTAAAAAGCAGTAAGAACTTAGAATCAGTCAAGATAAACAAAGAAAAAGGTTTAATCATAAAGAAATCAGTCGAAACAGGTATAGAAAGAACTCCGAAAACCCTAGTTCCTCAAAGGGAGTAAAAATGGTTCAAAGTAGAAGATCTTTCAGAAGAAAGCTCGAGAATAAGCAAGTCACAAAGGGAGATATGCTTAAAGCATAAAAATAACATAGATCTGAGAGATTCAGAAGAGAGTTAGGGTTTCAAAAAGAAAACTAAGTAAAAATTAAAGGAACCTGTTGAAACTTCACCGATCACATATAAGGTGTGATTTTTCCCACATTCACACCAAAGACCCATAAGTAATAGGAACAGAAACCCTAGTTCCAAATCAACATGATCTAGGACCCTTGATGGCCTTAGAGATGATGAGTAGGGTGATGAGAGACCTATTGAAGGCTTGGGTTTGAATGGGTGGCCGCTGGAGATGACCGGAGAAGGAGGTGGTGAAAAGTGATTAGGGTTAGGTCGAGAGAAAAGAGAAACGCGAGCATCTGAGGGCGGCGCCCTTAGAAAAGTGATTAGGGTTAGGGGGTCTCTCAGAATTAAAAAGGAAAGGTTGAACGAGGGCCGTTGATCTAAGAGATCAACGACCAGGATTTAGGATGACTTGGGTCAGGTAGACATGTATAGGATCTGTGTCAGGTGGTTTGGGTGTGAAATTGGGCTAGAAAGGGGTCCAATTTTGGCTATAATTGAAAGCCAAATTTGGTTGTTATTTAAATAGCCAATTTCACCTATTTAATTTATAAAAAATAATAGGCAATTTATGGAAAATAAATTTAAGGTGCCAAAATGATTTGAAATACATAATTAACAATTTAAAAATACGAGATCCAATTTGTGCATATAAAACATAATTAAATCTTAAAAGGGCTAATATTGCAATTATGTGCAATTTAACTTTAAAAATACTAAACGTAATTGTAAAATTATATAAAAATTACCTTAGCCATATTTTGGCATAAATATAGAAATTAAATAGATGAATTATCAAAACAATAATTTTGGAAATAATTATTGGGGATTTTATGGATAAAAAGGGAGAAAATAAATCAATTTAATCCCTTAAAATTATGGGAAAAATAATAAAAACCTTGGACATGCTTATATATGCATATATATGCTATTTTGAAGGTAGTTATGCATATTTAAAATATATTTGGGTATCAACAGCAGCCTATGGAGAAAGGAAGAAAATTAGGCAAAAAGAAATGAAGGCAAACGTGAAACTAATAACGGGAGTTGAAGTCTACCTAGTTCAGGAGTCGCTGAGCCTCATTGAAAATGATTGATGCATACAGATCAGAAATATCATTGAACCCCGTGAAGCAGCCACGGAATAAGTCATCCCCTTCGTGGGTCGTTCCTACGTCGGGGGTCTCCAAAGACTAGGCCTCCCGAAATTACCCCTCAGAAAACGTGGGGAGAGACAACGAATCTTCAATGTTGATTTCCCCAAGCAAGACACTTGGGGCGCTCTCTTCTTTTTGGAGGGCCTCAGAACCGGACTCTTCAGGCACACCCATCAATTGTTCATCACGGCAGATAGGCACACTCGCCGATTATTCATCATGGTGGGAGACATCTTCAGCCTCCAATGACTCGAAAACTTTGCTCGAACTATCTTCTGAGATTTCCTCGGTCCAAATATGAGCCTCCTCAACCACCACCGGCTCAGCTGCTTTTGAAGCTTTGGTGCTTCCCCTCTTTCGAGCCACCAACTCACAGCCAGCATCTTCTTTCTCCTCTTCTTCATCTCGTAGTTTCTGGTCTATGTCGGCAAGTAGAGCGGCATTGTCATTCTTCAACTTACGAACCTTGCTCTTCTTAGGCTTTGGAGTATCGGAAGGCGAGACCCTTTTCCTCTTCTTATCCTTAGCCAGTTTTGGGGCGTCCTCTTCCTCAGGTGGGGGCAGCCTCATGACAGCTTTGTCTCCGAGACCTGTATGGGAGGAAATCAAGTAAAAATAAAAAAGAAACATTTCACAGAAAGGCATCAAACACGGGTAGAGAAACTTACCGTGATATTTGGCCTCCCATCGGCCCTCATCCAAATCGCGCCACGAGCGCTCAACGTACGAAGAGGTCGAGGCCAATTTTCGAACCCAACCTTCAAAGTTCAGAATTGCACCGGGCACCTAAGAGACCGCTGCATCATATGAAGGAACATTAATGAGAAAAAAACAAAAGGAGCGAAACAATAAATAGAGGTCGAGGGCAGGGTTTGTACTTACGCTTCATGTTCCATTCTTTGGGAAACGACATCTTCTTGGCTGGGATTATGTCAAAAGTCCTCACTCGGACAAACCGGCCCATCCATCCTCGATCTTTGTCCTCATCTATGCTCGAGAAGAACACCTTTGTGGCCTGCCGCTGAAGCCTTATTAATCCGCCTCGATAGAGACAAGGGCTGTACAGTCTAATGAGATGGTCGAGGGTGAATGACATTCTTTCGACTTGCTCACAAAAAATAAGAGCAAAATAACGATGCGCCAAAAGGGTGGATTTGGCCCAGGGTTATTAGGTACTGGTAACAGAAGTCAAGGATAACCGGCATAAAAGGGTAAGTGTAAACACTTAAGAACCCTTATACGTAAGTGGTGATGTCCTCTTCAGGGGTCGGAATCACCACCTCATTGTTTTCCCAATGATAATCTTTTTTCACTTGCTCAAGATCACCCTCGGTTATCGAGCATATGTATCTTGATCACGGCCAACTATGCCTTATAAAAAGGACAAGCAGACGTTGGAAATATAATCTGAGTATTTAGCCCACATTCGAACCCACAAGGAATTAACCTATCAATTACTCTTGTTAGACTCGTTAAATTCTACGTAATCAACTTCCCAAACATTTTAATAACAATTGAGGATATTTTTACTAACTATAACTGACTGCAATTAAGTAACTAAAGACTAACTATGATTAAGTTGTAAATAATTAAGAGAAGGATCTAAGGTTGTGATTTCCCCTATTGATGGAATCCCTTCCTGTTATGTTTTATATAGATTTGCGTAATTATCTATATCGATCATGAGCACTCTTACTACCGTAAATCTTGCCCGAGTAATTACGATAATTTACTAAACGCACTCTCCTAAGTTACGCTAGCTGGCCTTGATTACAGCTCAATTTAGATCACACACAAGGCTTCATTATCACTAATTCCGCCTTTAAACCCTCGGTTATTGATACCTCATATACTTTGGGAGTGGTGATGTTCAATAATTACCTAAATATGCACTCTCTCGAGTAATACATACTAAATAGGCATAGCTAATTGAGAATCCTATCAATTAACTACAACAAGAACGTAATTGAACAAATAGAGATTAAACCGGGAAAACTATATTAACATAACACAAAGTTCATCCTTCAATAGGTTACATCAAAACCCTAGACTAAGGAATTAGCTACTCATAGCAAAGCAAGATAAAACTACAAAAGTATTCATAATGTGCAATTGAAATAACAAAGATAAGATTGAAAATTTCTAATGGTTGATTGCTCTTCTCACACTTGTTCTTGCCTCCAAATCAGTCTAAAAACAAGCTTCACCTTTTCTTAGGCCAGTTTGTTGAGTTTATAAAGGGTTAGGATAGGTTTCCCCCAATGTATACTTTAGTTTCAAAATTTCTATGCAGTTACGCAGTCGACCGCGGCCGTGGCAGAACGCGGCGCGACCGCGGTGAAACGCAACTATTCTGCCTCCTTTGCTTTGCTTACCGCGGTCGCGGTCGCGGTGGCATCTTGTCCATTCCTCCTTTGCCTCTTTCTTGCTTATTTTCGTTTGGGTTCTTCTTGATTGGCCTTATATCCACATTATTGACTCCAAAACACTCCATAGTCTCTTCCTAACTTGGATTAGTCCCTGCAAAGCAAAAGAACACCAATTAGAGTATTTTGTTATCATTTACCTATTAAAACAACAATAAAGTATGGTACATTTAGAGTGTAAATAGCGTCTATATAGCCTATTATCAATACCCCACATTTAAACCGTTGCTAATCCTCTAGCAACAAACCACACTCTATAGGCCTAATCGTCATTGGGTCACTTCCGTACTCCCTATACCAAGAATAGTTCACATGGATAGACTACTTCAGCGCAACCTCCTCGCCTCAAGAGTGGACTTCTTCCTAGCCACGCAATTCCCTTAAACAGCTCTCCAACTCTCAATAAGAGGTCCAGACTTACCTTCCCTTCATGAATCATGTGCCTACTCACTATAAAAGAGACTTATATCGTTTACAAACCACACACTGAGGAATTCGAATACAACATTTCACTCACCCTCAGAACAAATTCTTATGCCACAAACAACATACCATAGGCTTTTCCGTAGTGTAATACTCGACTAATCGAGCTCATTCGGTCTAGAATCAAATAGGACTTTATTTGATTGTAATGTTGGCAGTGGGATGGGTAGGATACATCTGGGTATAGTGACTACACCTCCCTAAGCACTCCACTACATTGTGTACTTTTAAGCTCTTCACTTTATCACACCTTCCTTCCACCATTATATTATTGTGTTAACCCCTTATTTTTTCTTAAGCACACTTTTTCTTTTAATAGCTGCCACCACTTTGAGGCTTCTTTTTTTTTGGTGGCCTCTAATATTGTTTATCAGCCAGTGCAATTTTTTTTCTTTTTGTCCCCTTAATTCTACTTAACAGCCCAACCAACCACCCCACACTTATATTTTTCCATATCCGTTACACTTTGAGTGATCCTAAGAGGAGATAGGGTTCAACAAGATAGGCTATTTAAACTCGGGTTTGGCTTGTAATGTGGTTGCCAAGGAAAACATGCCTACAGGCTCAACGGGGTTGACTAGGGCATACACAGTTAGGTGGAAACAAGCATACATAGAAGGGTTAAGCAAAGAAATGCCTATATCACTTTCCATACCAAACAAGGCTACCATTTCGCTTTGCACACACACATGACAAGTTGGGCATTGAATGTTAACACAGAATAAAGTAAACCTCACTCACACACGGCATATGACACAATTCAATTAGGATCATTAGACACTCTGTTCTATGTACTTGAGCCATTCAGGAACACACAATTTAAGGCCTACTTTGAGTCAACTAAACAGCCTAAGTATCACACTAAAACAGTCTTTATTCAAGGTACCATAGAGTTAAGGGTCCCTCTTTCCATTTTTTTGTTTCTCGCCCAAGACTTTCTAAACTAAAAAGAAAAAACTAACTGCACCCGGTTCAAATAGAAACCCTTGGAAAAGAACCGTGGTTTAAAGAAAAACCAAGGGGGAGTTGATATACTACCTAATCAAACGAAAATCGTTTTTTTTGTTCGATTTATATCCCTCAAGAGACCTGTCGAGAGGTGTCTGTCTTCGGGCCAAGTCGAAGTGAACTAACATAAACCAACAATACCAAACAAAGTTATACAATTTTACAATAACAACCATCCCCCACCCCACACTTAAAGCATTGGCATGTCCCTATGTCAACAAATACAAAGCAGAGTAAGGTAAGGGGACTTCCCTAATGCTCAATCCTGATCAGATACGATACTAGCTTCGAGGTGACACGTTCGTCCTAGTGCCCGGAGCCAGACCATGATCTTTTTCTCCGACTTGGCATGTTGAGTAGTCAAATTGTCAACTCTGGTGCCCAGGTCAGTGACCAAAGTGCGGAAGCCAACCATTTCTTGCTCCAAGGCTATCATGCGGGTACTTTGGCGGGCCTGTGATGGGCCCGCCTCATCAGCTCTCAGCTGCAGTGGGGCAGCAGTGTCCTCAGCATCCTCATCAGCATCATCATCATCATCATCAACCATCACTACCGGCTGTCTCCCAACTGTGATTTTGCTAGCCCGAAATGAGGCTTTCAATGGCAATTTCCCAACTACTGTGGGATTTTCAGGAACTCGTGCAACACGGCACAACTTGGTAACCAGAGAGGGGAAGTAAAACCCTTTGAGTACATTTGGGGAGCGAATGAATATCTCATCATGAAGGAGCTTGGCGACATCAAAATCCTGGTGGTTCATAAAACAGTATATAGCTACTACTCATGGCCCATTGACATCGGTAGTGTTGCTGGAGGGCAGCAAACGACTGTTGATAATTGTGAGCCAACACTTAGCCTCCCAATTGAGATACTGGGAGTTCAATGCGATCCAGTGCTTTATCCATATATGCTCCCTATCAGGCACACATATTGCTTCAAGAATCGGTGCCCACCAGCTAATTGGGCGATAATAAGCAATGTAAGTGTCTTTATCCCCAGTGAATACTGGCAGCCGGTTCACTCGGCGGATGACCTCAAGGGACGTATTTAGCTGGGTGTTTCGTACTGTGACCACCCTATTAACATGCTTCGGGCAATTAGCGTAGAAATCCCTAACCATCAGTACATTCGCCTCCTCTGGTTCATCAAAGAAGATGTCCAGCTGACATTTCCTCAACTCTGCAAAGATATTTGGTCATTACACTTGCAAGGCTTTCCGATCAATATGTACTTCAGGTAATAATTTCTTGGACGCCTTGGCGTTATACCTGTCCTCAGCTGGTTTGGAGACAAACCTAGCGCGGTCACACTGTTCCGCACTAGCTTGACCCGAGCTCTAGAAGAACTGCCTGGTCCACTAACGGAGGACCTTGTGGTACGTCTCTTCCTAGATTGGTGCATTGTACCTGCCAAAAATAGAGCCTCATATTAGTGAGGGTTTGAGTTGTGTGAACCCTGAGTGGTTACTCAGATTTCACCACCACCATGGTCACATTAGCTATTACAACTCCATTGGGGCAATTTCACAAACACCTTGTGAGCAATGGCTCTATTCTAACACATCTAGCCCCATGGAAACATCAATTCTTCCCCCAAATCAACTATTCGTACTTCACCATTCCACCCCATCACAATTAGTTTTACACACAAAATCACACTCTTCTCTACAACATTGTGCACATAACCCACTAAAAAGCAGAAAAGAAAATCAAAACAAAAAAATCTACTATAGATACTACAACAATTAAAGCATTGAACTTGCAAAATACTAAAACAAAAATACAAGAGAAGAGATAGGGAAGCTTGACATACCTGGTTGTAGTAGAGGGTGAGAAGGATGGAAGTTGGGGAGGAGAGAGTGGAAAGTGGGTGGGGTGTGTGTGGGAGTGTGAGAGAGGTGAAGAAGAAGAAGAAGTGGGAAGAGATGCATTGGGTTAGGGTTCATAGAGAGAGAGGAGATAGGGGAAATTAATGGGGGGAGGGGAACGGGTGTTTTAATTTTATTAGGGGGGGGGATTAGAAGAGAAAAGAAAAAACTTTTACTTACCTGGGCGACAGAAAACTCACGAATCACCGTGGTCCCACCGTGGCCGCGGTGAGTGAATAGGAGTGAAACAGAATGATCGTGTTTTACCGTGGTCGTGCCGCGGTCGCGGTGAACAATCCTGAGACAGAATACTCATAATTTATCGCGATCGATCCGCGGTCGCGATCACGAGGATTATTTTTCATAAGGAAGTTACAAAAGAAAAGAAAAACACCAACATTCATGTGTTGCCTCCCACGCAACACCTGATTTAACGTCGCGGCATGACGCAGATAAGCGCATTTAAGGCTAGCTCGACCTATGAGGTTCAGTCAGATGGATCTCTAACACTTCCTTTGGTTTATCCATGCCCACATATGGTTTCAAACTCTGCCCATTGACTCTAAATGTATGAGAGTCTTTTTCTGAGGCAATCTCTACAACACCTGAAGGGAATACTTCGACCACTTGGAATGGTCCAGACCATCGTGACTTGAGTTTACCCGGAAATAGCCTTAATCTTGAGTTATAAAGCAATACCATGTTTCCGGGATTTGAATTTTGCTCAATAATGTTTTTGTCGTGCAACCTCTTCATTCTCTCCTTATACAGTCTCGTGCTCTCGAAAGCAAGATATTGAAACTCGTCGAGCTCATGCAATTCTGTAACTCTTGTTGTGCCTGCAGCCTCAATGTCTACATTCAGCTGTTTCATTGCCCACCAAGCTCTATGTTCAAGTTCAACTGGCAAGTGGCAGGCCTTCCCGAACACCAACTTATATGGTGACATACCAATTGGTATTTTAAAAGCAGTTCTGTAGGCCCAGAGTGCATCATCTAGCTTTTTCTCCCAATCAGTTCTTGTGGCGTTCACAGTCTTGGTCAATACATTCTTTATCTCTCTATTAGACACTTTGACCTGTCCACTGGTCTGAGGATGATATGGTGTTACCACCTTGTGTCACACATTGTACTTTGCTAGCAACTTCTCGAAGGCTCAATTGCAGAAGTGAGTGCCTCCGTCACTGATAATAGCTCTCGGGGTCCCGAAGCAGGTGAATATATTCTTCTTCAAAAAACTCACCACCACTCTAGCATAATTAGTGAGAAGTGTTACAGCTTCAACCCATTTGGACACGTAATCTACCACAACAAGTATGTATTTATTGCCAAAGGAGCTAACGAAGGGACCCATGAAGACTATCCTCCAGACATCGAACACTTTAACCTCTTGAATCAGGTGATGGGCATCTTATGGCGAAGGGAAATGTTCCTGGTTTGCTGACAATATTTACAGCCCTTCACCTATTGATGTGCATCCTTAAACACTGTTGGCCAGTAGAACCCGGCTTCTAGCACTTTTGCTGCCGTCCTGACTCCTCAGAAATGCCCGCCATATGCCGATGTGTGACATGCCTACAAAATAGAAGATTGTTCTATCTCGGGACACAGCTTCGGATCATATTGTCAACACATATTCTAAACAGATAAGGTTTATCCCAGTATTACATGCGGCAGTCACGATAAAGCTTTTTCTTTTGTACAGAGGAACGGTCATAGGGAACTATACCGCATGCCAGGTAATTTGCAAAGTCTACATACCATGGCACTTCCTCAAGGCTTGTAGCGAGTAGCTGCTCGTCTGGAAAGGTTTCTAGAATATCCTCAACCTCAACTGAGTTTTCAGCTCCCTCAAGTCGTGATAGATGATCAGCGACTTGGTTTTCTGTGCCCTTACGGTCACGAATTTCAAGGTCGAACTCTTACAGTAACAGCACCCAATGAATCAAGTGCGGTTTAGACTCCTTCTTCTCAATCAAGTACCTGAGAGCTACATGATCAGTATATACAATTACCTTAGAGCCAATCAGGTATGATCTGAACTTGTCGAATGCAAACACCACAGCCAGCATCTTCTTTTCAGTCACAGTGTTGTTCAGCTGGGCTCCACTCAATGTTCTACTGGCATAGTAGATTGAGTGCATTAGCTTGTCTTTTTGCTGTCCCATCACTGCCCCCACTGCGTAGTCACTGGCGTCACACATGAGTTCGAATGGTTGCTCCCAGTTGGGGGAGACAATGATGGGTGTTGTGACTAGCCTCTTTTTCAACTCCCAGAATGCTACCCTACAATCATCAGAAAACAAGAAAGGGTGATCTTTTTCTAACAACTTACAGATATGGTTGGAAATTTTTGAGAAGTCTCTTATGAATCTCCTGTAAACACCGGCATGCCCAAGGAAGCTCGTGATTGCCTTGACTGAAGTGGGAGGTGGCAGCTTTGCTATCACATCAACTTTAGCGCAATCCACCTCGATTCCCTTGCTTGATACCCAGTGTCCCAAGACTATGCCCTCTTGTACCATGAAATGACACTTCACCCAATTAAGTACCAGGTTAGTCTCAATACATCTTTTCAGCACTCGGGTCAGATTTATAAGGCACTCGTCGAACGAGTTCACCACCACTAAGAAATCATCCATGAACACCTCCATTATGTCTTCGACCATGTCAGCGAATATGGCCATCATGCACCTTTGGAATGTGGCGGATGCATTGCATAGGCCAAAGGGCATCCTCCGAAAAGCATAAATGCCATATGGTCAAGTGAAGGAGGTTTTCTCTCTGTCCTCTAGTGCAATGGAGATTTGATTGTACCCTGAGTACCCATCCAAAAAATAGAAGTGAGACCTCCCTGCCAATCTGTCAAGCATCTGATCAATGAAGGGAAGTGGGAAGTGGTCTTTCCGGGTGGCCAGATGTAATTTTCTGTAGTCCATGCAAATTCTCCAGCATGTGACGGTTCTTGTAGAGATCAGCTCATTGTTATCATTTTTGACCACCGTCATGCCACCCTTCTTAGGAACACATTGCACCAGGCTAACCCAGTTGCTGTCAGAGATTGGAAAATGATTCTCGCATCCAACCTCTTAATCACTTCTTTCATCACCACTACCTTTATGTTGGGGTTCAGCCTTCTTTGGTGCTCCTTGGAAGGTTTGTGTCCCTCTTCCAGCAGAATTTTATGCATACAATATGTCGGGTTGATCCCCTTAATGTCTGCCATGGTCCACCCAATGGCAGTCTTGCACTCCTTGAGTACCTACAAAAGTTGTTGTGCCTGCACATCTAACAAACTAGATGAGATAATAACAGGTAATGTGGAGTTAGGTCTTAGGAACTCATACCTGAGATGGGCGGGCAGTGGCTTCAACTCCAGCTTTGGTGGTTCTTCTATGGATGGCTTGGCTGGAGGAGTTTCTCTGTTTTCTAAGTGCAGGGGCTCAAATTCAAGAGTTCTATCCCAAAACCCTCTACTCTCTAAAGCCAACAACCATTTTGTCGATTCTTTCCCATTCACCTCATCTAAATTTACTAGACATGCAGCAAGAGGGTCCTCAATAGTTAACATCTCATCATCAGCTTCTACGATTACATCCACGGCATCAATAAGAGAACAATTGGCGAATTCACTTGGTCGCCTCATAGATTTCTGCACGTTGAATTTTATCTCCTCATCGTTCAACCTCATCTTGAGCTCCCTAGTCTCACAATCAATGAGAGCTCTCCCTGTGGCCAAGAACGGCCTTCCTAAAATTATGGGAATTTCTTCATCCACCTTGAAATCTAGAAACACAAAATCTGTAGGGAACACAAATTTTCCCACCTGAATCAACATATCATCCAAGATTCCAGAGAATCTTTTAACGATTTTGTCCGCCAACTGCAACAACATAGATATGGGTCTAGTCCTAGGTTTATAAATAATATGGATCACATCAATGCAATACCTAGTAATCACTCCTCAGAAGAGGGGTTACACGCGGTATTAGCGCACCGGTCATCATTTTCATATCTTTCCCACCCCGTTGAGGTATTTAAATGCGGAATGGTTTTGTTACTTATTGCATGCTAGTACCCACCCCAATCCTATCAGCCCCAGAGGCATTTGGAACTACTAGTCCTAAAGGGTAGGGAAATGTGGGTTTTGTGTGGTTTAAAAGGATAAAATTCAAAAGCGACAAACAAAAACACATAAGGCAGATTATAGAAAACACATAACAATTTAAAAGGCTCAGATGGGTTTCCTCACTTAAAGACATATTGTTTAGCATGTCTTGCAGATACTGGTTATTGTCTGAATTAAATTTAAACGTTAAGGAGGCAGACTGGTCTATTACACATTTCAGATAAGAAACTGGAATCAGACCTGCCTGCTGGTTGGAATTAACAGAGTCTGATTCAGTTAGCTAATTTTACCTTATAGCTTGCCTAAGTGAAACCTACATGCATGATATCTAATAATGCAGAAGTGTACTGATTTTTACAATAAAAAGGCCTATTGATTATAGAAAACATAAGTTCTGCAAACATTGAGTAACGTTACTACTGATTTTAGACTTGTAAACGATTCATATCAGTTAGTTACTCCTATAGACATGCTTTCTAAGCTTTATTGAGTTTAACCTTTACGAAAATACAGAAATCCTATAGGCATGTTGTTTAAAATGCTGATTTTTATTGTTTAAGCCTATAAATGTGTTTGCCTAGTGATAGATGTATATGCAGAATTCAGGAAACTCTATAGACATATTCTCTATGTGATAGGCAGAAACGCAGAAACCTATTGACATGGTCTCTATGTATGAAATGCAGAAGCTATAGACATGGTATCTATGTATGAAATGCAGAGGCTATAGACATGGTATCTACGTATGAAATGCAGAACCTATAGACGGGATTTCTATATGAAATGCAGAACCTGTAGGCATGGTTTCTATATGAAAAACGCAGAAGTGCAGGACTTGTAAACATGATATCTATATGAAAAATGCAGAAGTGAAAACAGGACATGATTGCAGCAGTAAATACCTATGAACATGATATCTAGCCTTATGCATACATGAGTGACCCTCCCCTATTCACTAAAACCCCATAAGTTATTACAAATTATTACAACCCAGAATAAATAAAGAAAAGTAAAATAAAATTACATCAGAAAGCTAAAAATCCCAACCAAGGAGGGCCTGATTCAGACTTCTGTGTGAAGCATGAAGTCAACAAAACTCCAAAGATCAAATTCCAAAGCCTTTCTCCTATTCGGGATGTGTCAAAGTTCCCTAAGAATCTCAAGTGGACTCCGGGCAGTGCTTACACCCAAATATATTGCAGAATTGGATTATAGTGCAGTGTGGAAGGGCCAACCCTCAAATGTCCAAGTTCAGAGGGAGCTCAAGGTCCCAAAGCAAGGCTCATAGGAGGGGGGCAGAACGTAGAATTTAAGAGAGAGTGCAAGTGCATAGAGGGGATTTTGGGGAAAGCCAAGACAGGCTGGTGGTCATACCCAACAATTGGAAGTGTTGGCACACCCCAACCAGCCTGTTAGCCACATTGTTTGGGAGTTAGGATCCATTAAAGGATCAAGTCCAGACATGAGCAACAATTTGGATGTTGTCGTGCTTTGAACTTTAACTCAAACACATAGAAGGGAATAAGGGTATGGGGAATTCACACAGCAACATATGCAAAGAGACAGTATATTCAATACAGAACATAAATAGCAAAGTAGACAAGATTGTTGAAACTGTAAAGCAAACACATAGGGATGAAGCTAAAAGTTAAATTAGAACATACCAGTTTCAGGGAAATAAGAAGAGAAGAGCAGTAGTAAAGCCAAATTGCAAACACATAGCCAGAAGGTTTCAGAAGAGAGTAGAGTGTTGAATTGAGAATGTAAGAGTATTGAAATTGAAAGTGTCAATAAGTGTTGTCAAAGTATTGAACTCAAGGTCTTAAAGAGTATTAAATTGGAAGTGTGTAAGAGTGCAGAAGGGTCGTACCCTTTATAGTGCAGAAAGCAAGTAAGAAAAGGTAAGAAAATAGTTTCGAAATCAATCACATAAGGTCTCCTTTCAATTAAGGGATTCTGATTTCAAACGGGCAAGATAATTAAGGAAAGAGTTTGATCAAAATCTTTTCCAAAGTAGCACAAGAAAGGTAAATACACAAAAGTTATTTAAGGCAAAAGTCCAGCGGTACATGGTTTGTGCAAATAAGGAAAGGCGATCACTCAACAGCCAGTGAAATCAAAATTGCAGGCTTTGTTCGAATGAACAAAGTCAGGAAAAACGAGGAAAGGGTTTTACTTAAGGAAAATCAGTAACAATCAATCAAACCTTATTAAAAGGAATTCCAAATCAATCACAAGTTTACAAAACCTTTAGAAGGAAAAATTCCAAATATAAAAAGCATACAAACATATAGAACAAGAAAGAACTATCATGCAAAAAAGCCTAGTATAGAAGAGTTCCGGGTCATAACAAGAGGCTCAAATCCTGCACATAGACTCAGAATGAGTTTGAGAGTGGCTAGGGTCCCAAATAGAACCCTAGTCCAAAACACAAGATCAAACTCGCCAAAAAAAACCCAAATACCGGGGTTTTCAACTCAAGTCAGATACAGAGAAGAGAAGACAAATAACTGAAACAGGCTCAGAGGTCTCTTTCAGGGATTCATGTGAAAACAAACAGATAAAATAGCAGGTTCAAGGCAAATAGAATGAAGAATTGATTTGAAGCATAAAGAACACGTTTTAAGAAAACTTGGAACTTAAACAAGTTTCAGAAGAGAAACGAGATAGTATAGCATTTAAGAGAACAGTAGAGGAAACATGTTTAACAAAGAACTCAAACAAAATCCAGAAGAAGGCAACTAAAGACCTAAAAGCTTAGTAGAAAATACAGTAAAGGAACATAGGGGTAAACGAACACATAAGATAAACGTGTGAAAGCATGATATAGAAACCAGTAGAAGAAAGAACGGAGCATAATAGAAGGACATGCAAAATAAGGCAAACATAAGAAAATAGGAGAAGGACATGCGAGGTAGAAAAGAGAACATAAAAACATAGCATAGACGGATTCACACCAAGAGAAGAAGAAGAGGAATCAGAAAACATTTTAAAACCTTTTCAGAGACCCTAAATCGAAGAGAAGTAATTTTTTGAAAGAAAATTAGGGAAAACGTTTAAGAACTCAAGTAGAGAACATACATAGCATAGATATAAGAAAACAACCAGAGAAAAACCTCGAATAGCTTAGGTTTCAGAGAAACCCTAGAAATGAGAAAGGCTTGGAAGAAGGTCCGATCTTGAGTTGGAGAGGTCAGAAATAGGCTTCTGATGCTTGAATACGACGGAGCCAGGCCGGAGAGGCCATAGAACCTTGGATCTATAGAGATCTGAAAAGACACCATCGAGGTCGGACCTCGAAACTTCGAACACCCAGGGTTTAATGGTGGAGGAGGGTGAGTACAGGCCATCCAAGGTCTGAGAAGCCATGGGTTCCGGTGAGATTGCGGTTGAAGGGGGTGAGAGAGACTAGGGTTTCAGGAACCTTCGAGAGAGTTTGAGAGAGGGAGAGTATTCAAAGGCGGTTGAGAGATGGAAATGAGGGGATTAGGGTAGGGTTAGTGAATTAAAAAAGGTAAGGGGTAATCGTGACCGTTGATCTAAATGATCAATGGCCTGGATTGAAAGAAAGGGCCAGGCGGGTTAATTGGTTGGATCGGGGGTCGGGTTAGATTAGAATTGGGCCGGTCCAATTGGGTTTCAAAATTGGGTCAATTAGGGGGATCAATTTGGCTATGATTGAAATAAAAATGGGCCAGGTTTTAAATAGCCAGTTTTTCCGTTTTTATTTTATAAAAAATAGTAAAATAATTTTAAAAGTAAATTAAGAGTACCAGATAAGTTAATAATATATAAATATTGATTTAAAAATATTGTAACTAATTTTATAATTATAAAAATTCTATTAAATCTTAAAGTAGGCTAGAATTGCAATTATATGCAATTTAGCTTTAAAAATACCATATAAATTTGTAAAAATATATAAAAATTACCTTAACTATATTTTGGTATAAATATGGGAAATAAAATAAATTATCCACCAAAATAATAATTTTGGGAATAATTATTGGTTTTTATACTACTGAAATGAGCAATAAATTGATTTTAAAAATCTTTAAAAATTGGGAAAAAATATTAAAACACTTGGGCATGCTTATATATGCATACATATGTTATTTTAAAAGTATTTTGTATATATGAAAAAAATACAGGGAAAAATTGGGTATCAACTGCTTCCCTTCTTTACCCGGGAAGGATGAAAGAGTTGTCGGGTAAAGATATGATGGTCAATTTTGACCGAACGAGATGGTTTGAAGAATTTGACCATGCTTTGGTTCCTGAGCTGCCTACATATCCCTGGTCTTATAGGAATCAGGCCATATATAGTTCAGTATCTATCGGCGGAATATGCTAGCGAAGGTTTTACAAGAACGGACGCGGTATTCAGGCCAGGAAGGATAGTTAAGGTCTAATTCGGGCTGCGGGAACTGGAGCGGGATCCCTCTTGCTGAGACGGCCATTGCTAGCCGGTTTACCTGCAAATGAGCAATACGAACATATATTGTGCATAATTTTAAACGTGATGCAAGTTCCGTTGGACCATGAATGCTGTTTTTGGACGGTTAAGATGATGTCCTCAGACCATGACGTCCTGGGCCATGAAGCGTATAATAAAGGATTCGTAGGCCATGAAATGATGCTCTCGGGCTATGAAGATGATGCCTCCGAGCTATAATGCCTTTGAATAATGATATGCAAAAGATAAAATGGGGTCCTCAGGCCATGACATGGCGTTCTCGGGCTTTGAAAATGGTGCCTCCGAACAATGATGCCTTCGGACAATTTGGCGATCTTTCAGCCCATGAGATGCAGAAGGAGGCGATCTTTTAGCCAATGCAAAAAATTTAAATGTGGTGGCGGTATTTTAGCCGATGCAAGATGTAAATAGAAAGTGGCGATATTTCAGCCATGCAGAAAATGTAAATGAGGTGGCGGTATTTCAACCGATGCAAGATAGAAAGTGGTGATATTTCAGCCATGCAAGAAAAATAAAAGTGGCGATATTTCAGCCGTGCAAGATGTAGATGAAGGTGGCGATCTTTCAGCCATGTGAGACATAAATAAAGTGGCGATATTTCAGCCATGCAGATGGAGACAGGCTTAGTCTGGAAAGGCAGAATGGTAGCCTTATGCAATACAGCTAAATACAGATGGAGGTAGAGCTTAACCTCGGAAGGCAGAATGGTAGCCTTATGCAATGCGGAGAATGCAGATGGAGATAGAGCTTAGTCTCGGAAGGCAGAATGGTAGCCTTATGCAATGCGGTGAAATGCAGATGGAGGCAGAGCTTAACCTCGGAAGGCAGAATGGTAGCCTCATGCAATGCAGGCGAAATGTATATGGAGGTAGAGCTTAACCTCGGAAGGTAGAATAGTAGCCTTATGCAATGCAAAGAATGTAGATGGAGACAGAGCTTAGTCTCAGAAAGCAGAATGGTAGCCTTATGCAATGCAAAGAATGCAGATGGAGACAGTGCTTATTCTCGGAAGGCAGAATGGTAGCCTTATGCAATGCAAAGAATGCAGATTCAGATAGAACTTAGTCTTGGAAGGCAGAATGGTAGCCTTATGCAAGAAATAAAAGGCAGGTGGCAGTAGAGTTTTCTTAGCTGATATCTGATTTCGATATTGTGGCTATTGGGGATATTGTGTGCGTATAGCAACTGTGAGTAGGTGACGGTTCTGAGAGTTGTATTCCTGATCAGTATGAGTGTATAGTATATTTGATGATTTTCCAACTCAGGTGCCTGCATAAAAGAAAAATCGTGAGTTTTGTAAAGGGGAAAGGTTAGTTCGTATCCCCACTGACTTTGCTTGACCTGATCGGCTCTATTTCGATGATATTATGTGTATCATTGGGGTAGCGTTGCTAAACAAAGCAATTTTGGTAACAGACATGCATGATTTAGTAAAAGCATAATATAAGTGCATATTAAGAATAATTTTATTTAGATGAACCGACGACTACGACGTGGTTCAAAACATTGCAACTTTGCTTACTCTAGAATTTTGAGGGTCCTCCTCAAAATTCTGCCCCAGTTTACCGGGCTGCTGCTCCTGACGGCTGTTAATGATAAATGGCTGGAATCGGCTTCGGAATTTTGAGGGTCCTCCTCAAAATTCTGCCCCAATTTCCAATAGCGGGGAAAATGGAAATTTTATTGAATTGTGACCGAACCAATAAGGCTGCCTACGTATCCCCTCTTAAACGGGAATCAGGTCAGGCGTAGTTCAAATTACATCATAAAACAAAGCATAAAGGTTACATATAGTATCGCTTGACTGCGTCTGAATTGATCGGCTTTGGCCTTTGATGGATCCAGTTCTATTCCTCGGCGACTCACAATGAACCCAAGTAGTTTTCCGGCAGGAACCCCGAATGCACATTTTGTGGGATTCAACTTCAAATTGTACCTTATTAGTCTATTGAAGAACTTCCTCAAATCTTCCATGTGATCAGTGGCTTTCTTGGACTTGATGATGACGTCATCTACATATACCTCGATCTCCTTGTGTATCATATCATGGAAAATGGTAGTCTTGGCCCTTATGTAGGTGGCCCCAGCATTCTTTAATCCAAACGACATCATCTTGTAATAATACATTCCCCACGGTGTAATGAAGGCCATTTTCTCAGCATCTTCTTCATCCATCCAGATCTGATGATACCCAGTAAAACAATCAACAAACGACTGCAGCTCGTGCTTAGCGCAGTTGTCAATTAGAATATGTATGTTTGGCAAGGGGAAGTCATCTTTGGGAATGGCCTGGTTGAGGTCCCGGTAGTCGACACAGACTCTGACCTTCCCGTCCTTCTTTGGTACTGACACTATGTTGGCTAACCATATTGGATACTCTACTACCCTGAGAACCTTAGCTTTGACTTGCTTGATGACTTCTTCCTTGATTTTTAAACTCATGTCAGGCTTGAACTTCCTGAGCTTCTGCTTTACCGGTGGGCATGTCGGATCAGTTGGCAGCTTGTGTGCCACAATAGATGTACTCAAACTAGTCATGTCGTCATACGACCAGGCGAATATGTCTTCATATTCCTTAAGAAATTCTGTGTATTCTTCCTTTTCTGCCGATGACAAATGAACGCTGATCCGAGTTTCTTTGACATTTTTTGCATCTCCCAGGTTAACAATCTCGGTCTCGTCCAGGTTGGACTTAGGTCTGTTCTCAAAATCCTCAACCTCTTTAACAACCTCTTTTGGTATATCATCTTCCTCTGAGTCTGTTTGTCGCGTTGTCTCGTTACATGTCACGGTCGTTGGTTCATCAAGATAAGTAATAGTAATACTATAAATAAAGTAAATGAGAGAAAGTAATAAGAGTAAGATTCATAAGAAAAATCGAAATGCTTTGAAAAATTCCATAACTGTTTTGAACATTGAAGATCTTATTGCGAAATTAAAAGGAAAAAGGAAAGTCAACTAGTAAAAATGAAAAATAGTGCATGATGCTTGTTCAGCCTTGCTACCCCGAGGCTTTCCGGGCTTTGGTGTTTCTGATGGACCAATTGTTGAGGCGTGCTCTTCAGCTCACGGCTTGTATGAAAGGGCCTTCCTCCCCCTCTTTCTCAAAAATGACACAGCAATCCATGTCATCCTCTTCCAAAAACAAATCCCTCATCACTGCCAGTGCTTCTTCTTCTTTTAACCCATATATAACATCAACTGGCTGGAAAATCTACTCCAAGCAAGGTATCGGGTGCTCTAGTGGATAATAAGGCCCGCGCCATAGCGGCGACCATTCATTGAACTCTTTCCAGGTGTACTCGTATCCCAGACCGAAGGTGGTACCATGTTTCTTCAGCTTGACAGGCTTAGCGATCCCTTGTAGGTTCATGCCAAGTCCCTTGCCTGGCTCATATCTGCACCAGTTCAATATGCTTTCGATTTTGTTGTCCCACCATTTATCCTTGTCAACGGTGTTGACTCGCTTGATGTGGTGATGGGTTTCTCCGTCTATCTTCCTTCTTCCTTCGATCGCTGGGATAGTCTGGTGACTATATATGGGATTGCTACCATTGCCGTGGATGATCACCTCTTGGTGATTCCACTCAAATTTCACTGCCTGATGTAGGGTTGATGCTACAGTTCCAGTGGCATGAATCCATGGTCATCCCAAGAGCAGTTGTAAGATGCCGACACGTCTATTACTTGAAAGTCGACATCAAACTAGGTAGGCCTCATCTGTAAACACTGGCTGATTTCCCCAATAGTGGACCTTTGGGAACCGTCGAAGGCTTTGACGTTAATGGCCCCATCTTTGATCTCATGCAGCCCTTTCCCTAATGTTTTGAGTGTTACCAGCGGAAAAATGTTCAGGCTGGACCCTCCATCGATCAGGACCCTGGTGATAAAATAATCCTCGCATTGCACGGTGATGTGTAACGCCTTGTTGTGGCTCAACTCTTCTGGTGGCAACTCATCTTCATGAAAAGTGATTTTGTGACTCTCCAATACCTGTCCTAGCATATTTTCCATTTCTCCTCCGGTGATGTTACTTGGTACATACGCCTCACTCAGCACCTTCAATAAGGCATTCTTATGTGCGTTAGAGCTAAGATAGAGATCTGGGCTGGCGTTTTGTTCAACTAATCAATGACTGAATACTCTTTGGCATGTATCTTCCTTCAGAGGTCGTCGGGCCCAGCTTCAGTGATGGCTGGCCGTCCAGATGCCTGCTTACTCGACTCAGCCAAGTGTTTTGGAGTATAAGCCCTGCCGATCCTTGTCATACCCTTTGCCGCAACTGCTTCTCCGAACTTGGTTTTCCCTTTCGTTCTTGCCTCGGCTGTATAATCCCATGGTATGGCTTTTGTGTGGAATAGTGTTATGGTTGTCATTGCCACCGGAATGGGCACCCTTGCTTTGGAAGGTAATACAGCAACCTCAAATGGTACAGGTGCCTTTGGGGACTCAAACTCGACCTCAATTGGTGTTGGCATCTTTGCAGGGGGTGGTGCTTCAAACTCAAGTGGTACATACATATTAACCTCGGCGTCCCCAGAAGGTTGAATCTGGACTACAATTGGGTTAAGGGTGACTGTTGATTTGTTAGGCTCGTCACCCTCTGCGATTAATCCAATCGATCCTTTGGGGTCCCAATCATCCTCTGTCTCAATCATGTGAACGCCTCCACCCTTGTGGTCTGGTAGAGGGTTTCTGCGGACGTTCAGGGCAGGCTCTTTTGCCACGATGATCTTGTTGTCAATCAAAGCTTGGATCTTATCCTTCAGAGAGTGGCACTCATCAATGGTATGCCCTTTCATGTCGGAATGGTATGCACAAGTTTTGTTTGGGTTGACCCATTGGGAGGGGTTTTCGGGGGTTATGGTAGGGATAGGGGTGACATAGCTAGCAGCTTTGAGCCTTTCATATAGCTGGTCAATTGGTTCGGCAATGGCGGTATACTGTTTGGTAGGTCTGCGGTCGAAATTTGGTCGGGGTCTAGGAAAGTTTTGGCTAGGGGTAGGTGATTGATAGTGGGCTTGTTGGGTGTTGTAGGCTTGGTAGACGTGTGTGTGTTGGGAGTATCTGGGTGAAGTAGGTTGATATGTGGGTGGTGGAGGTGATTGGTAAGTAGGTGGTGGAGCTTGGTAAGAGGGCAAGGGTGCTTGGTAATTTGGGGTAGGTTGATATGTGAGTGGAGGTATAGGGTAGATTCGGTATTTGATTGGGGATTTTGTTCTCTGTGCAACCATCACGACACTTACATCCCTTTTCTTGGACGTGCCACCATACTGTAGAGCCTTGTTGGTAGCCTGCAAAGCTTCAAGGTTTGTGACCATGCCACTTTTGATACCTTCCTCGATCCTCTCCCCCAGCTTGATGATGTCGGAAAATTTCTGGCTTTCAATCAACATCAACCTTTCATAGTACTGTGGGTCTTGAGCTCAGACAAAAAACCTATTCATTTGTTCTTCTTCTAAAGCCGGTCTGACCTTAGCAGCCTCTGATCTCCAAGGAGTGGCATACTCGTGAAAAGTTTCTATGGGTTTCTTCTTTAGGTTCTGGATGTAGAACATATCTGGTGCATTCTCCGTGTTGAACCTGAACCTGTCCATGAATTGGACTCCATACTTACCCAATTTGACCACTTCTTCGGGTCTTGGCTAATGTACCAAGACAGAGCATCTCCTTTCAAACTTCTCATAAAAAGCTTCATGCAAAAATCTTTTCGTCCTTCCCTACTCTGACTAGCTTGTCGCAGTATGTCCTTAAATGGACTCTGGGATCCCCTATACCATCAAACATTTCGAACTTAGGAGGTTTGTACCCCTCGGGCAGTTCGACATCTAGTTGTATGCAGAGGTCTTCGCAGTTCAATCCCTCGATTCCCTTGCTTCCTTCAACACCCTGAACTCGGCTAGTCAACTTCTTGAGTTCTGCAGCCAGGTTCATGATAAGGAAGTCTTTATTATTAGACTCGGGTGGGCTTGAGATAGTTTAGGAGGAGGTTGGCATGGTTTCCACATAGATGGGGATGTTATGGTGAGTGTGGAGATGATCATTTGCGGAGTTCAGTGGTTCGGGGATGAGTAGTGGGGTGTTGTTGGAAGTGTGGTAAGTGTTACAGTGGTGATGGGGAGTGGTATGGTTTTGTGGTTTCGGGATGTTTTGTGGAGGTGTGGGGTTTTGAGTGTTAGGAAAGTTGAATTCTGGGGTGGTGAGGGAAAACGACAAGCTTGCCAAATTCCGGACTTGATCAAGTTCCTCCTGAAATTTCAGCAGTTTCTGCTCGATTTGGGATGCACCTTCTTTGGAGACATGAGTACCCTGAGTGATTTCTACCCGTTCAACCGAGTTTTCCTTTCTGATGTTGCTCAAATCTTCCAATTTTTCCTTGTTCCTGTTTCTGACGGGACTAGGAGGGGGAGTGGGTGGAGGACCCTTGGATCTTGTGGAGTATGATGACGATGCCAGAGTGCACGGACTAACCTTTGGGGAGGGGAATAAAACAAAAGTAAAAACAAAAAGGTAGCAAGTTAGTGCGGATTATAAGGAAAATATGTTGCGATATTTAAACACATAGTGCGAGAATATAAACCGTGTCCTAATTTGGGAGCCTCGTTGTGCCCGAGGTAGGCCTAGAGACAAATTAATTTGGAGAACTTAGAATGCTAAATGCCTCATTTTATTGATAAAAAGCAGACGAATCCTAAAACGACACTAAATAACAAGAAATAAAATGTCACTAGTGGCCATTGGCCTAATTACATTTCATAAAGTAAAAGAAAACTCCTATCTATTTGGTCTCAGATAGACCTTCCTCAGGTTGAATGCTCTCGTTAATCAAATCCTCCAGCTCGCGTAGGTTCACAAGTAGAAATGCCTTTGCCATGTGTTCTCTTTCATTTCCTTCAGCGTCCTGGCAGTCAGTGACTCCCTTCCTCACTTTCCCTTCCAATTCCGACAGACTGTACTCCAGATATTCCAACTTTTCGCTAGCTTTGGCGACCCTCTCTTTCCACTCGTTGATTTGGTCATTTGATGGAAGACTCCTCCACCAATCCAGCAAGTGTGAGGGTGTGCTAACCATACCAAATTTGGGGAAATAAAAGTGTTAGGCCCTTACCCCCACTGGACTTGACTATTTAACCATCAGTAATTGGCATAAGCAGCATTTAGTTCTCCAAATAAATGCACAGAACGTGGTAATGTCCATTTGGGTTCCAAGGAAACCCAGTGGACTTTGGACAAGGCTATTTTAAAGAGTCATTATGTGGACAACATAATTGACTCAGCTAGGTTTTGACAGGGATGCATGCACAATTAAACAGAGTAGGGTTTCTATGGGGTATTAGACTGGTACCCTTGAGCGGACAACTTAAGAGGGAAAGGCACGGAACCATCAACTACACCATTGATCGACTGGTTTTACCGCAAATACGCCTTTGCCAAATTTAGGGGGTAATAATATCGAAAGGGCGCAACCACTCATTATAAGCGTTGCTATGATATTTTGTTTGGCACGAGTGGAATATGATGTTGAATATGCAGTTACAATAATTAAACAACTTGTCATGTATTTGCACATTCATAAGGTAATAATTACAATAATTGCTCAAAATTATAACAGTATTAAAGGAAAGCGGTAAAAGAAAGCATTAAGAGAAATTAAAAGAAGAAACGAAGCGCCAAGTCAGTTTTCAAAGTAGGAGAGCAAAATAAATACTTAAAGGTATTAAAGACATTCAAGGAAGCATAAAGTCACAAATAGCATGAAATGGTAAAATCCTTAAAGAAATCCCCAGCAGAGTCCACGCTGTCGCGCCGGCTTTTTTTCGCGAAATTGGGTTTGTGACATTTGAGAAGAAAACTCGTTCCCTTTTGGGAATTGGGTTTTTTGATTTGAAGAGTCGCCACCTAATGATTAAGTGCATTAGGACACTAGGAAGAATTTGTTTAGAAAAACCAGAGTTTGGGTAAGGGCTAGAAATTATCTCGAGGGGAAGGTGTTAGGTACCCCTCAAGATCCACTAGTGTGGTTCTCGGCCATGCTACAATTGTGACTTAAGTACAAACAATAAATAAGCAATTAAGGGTTTCAAATATGAGGGGTTGTCACATTGTGATTGCAAATAAGTTAAAGTTTGAAGAAACAAGGAAGTTGAAATTTGAGAAAAATGAGTTTGAAATTTTGAAAGTAATAAAATAAACAAGTAAAGGGAAGGGGGGGGTCCTAGGTTTATAAATAATATGGATCACATCAATGTAATACCCGATAATTACTCCTCAGAAGAGGGGTTACACGTGGTATTAGCACACCGGTCATCATATCCATATCTACCCTTTCCCACCCCGTTGAGGTATTTAAACGCAGAATGGTTTGGTTACTTATTTCATGCTAGTACCCACCCCAATCCTATCAGTTGGGACTACTAGTCCTAAAGGGAAGGGAAATGTGGGTTTTGTGTGGTTAAAAAGGATAAAATTCTAAAGCGACAAACAAAAACACATAAGGCAGATTATAGGAAACACATAACAATTTAAAAGGCTCAGATGGGCCTCCTCACTAAAAGACAGATTGTTTAGCATGTCTTGCAGATACTGGTTTTGGTCTGAATTAAATTTAAACGTTAAGGAGGCAGACTGGTCTATTACACATTTCAGATAAGAAACCGAAATCAGACCTGCCTGCTGGTTGGAATTAACAGAGTCTGATTCAATTAGCTAATTTTACCTTATAGCTTGCCTAAGTGAAACCTACAGGCATGACATCTAATAATGCAGAAGTGTACTGATTTTTACAAGAAGAAGGCCTGTAGATTATAGAAAACATAAGTTCTATAGACATTGAGTAACGTTACTACTGATTTTAGACTTGTAAACGATTCAGATCAGTTGGTTACTCCTATAGACATGCTTTCTAAGCGTTATTGAGTTTAACCTTTACGAAAATGTAGAAATCCTATAGGCATGGTGTTTAAAATGCTGATTTTTATTATTTAAGCCTATAAATGTGTTTGCCTAGTGATAGATGCATATGCAGAATTCAGGAAACTCTATAGACATGTTCTCTATGTGATAGGTAGAAATGCAGAAACCTATAGAAATGGTCTCTATGTATGAAATGCAGAAGCTATAGACATGGTATCTATGTATGAAATGTAGAGGCTATAGACATGGTATCTACGTATGAAATGCAGAACCTATAGACAGGATTTCTATATGAAATGAAGAACCTGTAGGCATGGTTTCTATATGAAAAATGCAGAAGTGCAGGACATGTAAACATGATTTCTATATGAAAAATGCAGAAGTGAAAACAGGACATGATTGCACCAGTAAATACCTATGAACATGATATCTACCCTTATGCATACATGAGTGACCCTCCCCTCTTCACTAAAACCCCATAAGTTATTACAAATTATTACAACCCAGAATGAATAAAGATAAGTAAAACAAAATTACATCAGAAAGCTAAAAATCCCAACCAAGGAGAGCCTGATTCAGACTTCTATCTGAAGCATGAAGTAAACCAACTCCAAAGATCAAATTCCAAAGCCTTTCTCCTATTCGGGATGTGTCAGAGTTCCCTAAGAGTCTCAAGTGGACTCTGGGCAGTGCTTACACCCAAATATATTGCAGAATTGGATTATAGTGCAGTGTAGAAGGGCCAACCCTCAAATGTCCAAGTTTAGAGGGAGCTCAAGGTCCCAAAGCAAGGCTCATAATAGGGGAAGAACTTAGAATCTAAGAGAGAGTGCAAGTGCATATAGGGGATTTGGGGAAAGCCAAGGCAGGCTGGTGGTCATACCCAGCAATTGGAAGTGCTGGCACACCCCAACCAGCCTGTTAGCCACATTGTTTGGGAGTTAGGATCCATTAAAGGATCAAGTCCAGACATGAGCAACAATTTGGATGTTTTAATGCTTTGAAAATTAACTTAAACACATAGAAGGGAATAAGGGTATGGGGAATTCACACAGCAACAGATGCAAAGAGACAACATATTCAATACAGAACATAAACAACAAAGTAGATAAGATTGTTGAAACTGTAAAGCAAACATATAGGGATGAAGCTGAAAGTTAAATTAGAACATACCAGTTTCAGGGAAATAAGAAGAGAAGAGCAGTAGTAAAGCCAAATTGCAAACACACAACCAGAAGGTTTCAGAAGAGAGTAGTGTGTTGAATTGAGAATGTAGGAGTATTGAAATTGAAAGTGTCAATAAGTGTTGTCAGAGTATTGAACTTAAGGTCTTAAAGAATATTGAATTGGAAGTGTTTAAGAGTGCAAAAGGGTCGTGCCCTTTAGAGTGCAGAAAGCAAGTAAGAAAGGTAAGAAAATAGTTTCGAAATCAATCACATAAGGTCTCCCTTCAATTAAGGGATTCTAATTTCAAACGGGCAAGATAATTAAGGAAAGAGTTTGATCAAAATCTTTTCCAAAGTAGCACAAGAAGGGTAAATACACAGAAGTTATTTAAGGCAAAAGTCCAGTGGTACATGGTTTGTGCAAATAAAGAAAGGCGATCACTCAACAGCCAGTGAAATCAAAATTGCAGGCTTTGTTTGTATGAACCAAGTCAGGAAAAACGAGGAAAGGGTTTTACTTAAGGAAAATTAGTAACAATCAATCATACCTTATTAAGAGGAATTCCGAATCAATCACAAGTTGACAAAATCTTTTGAAGGCAAAATTCCTCATATATAAAGCATACAGACATATCGAACAAGAAAGAACTATCATGCAAAAAAGCCTAGTATAGAAGAGTTTTGGGTCATAACAAAGAGGCTCAAATCCAGTATATAGACTCAGAATGAGTTTGAGAGTGTCTAGGGTCCCAAATAGAACCCTAGTCTAAAACACAAGATCAAACTCGCCAAAAAACCCCCAAATCCCAGGGTTTTCAACTCGAGTCAGATACAGAGAAGAGAAGACAAATAACTGAAACAGGTTTAGAGGTCTCTTTCAGGGATTCATGTGAAAACAAATAGATAAAATAGCAGGTTCAAGGCAAATAGAATGAAGAACTGATTTGAAGCATAAAGAACACGTTTTAAGAAAGCTTGGAACTTAAACAAGTTTCAGAAGAGAAACGAGATAGTATAACACTTAAGAGAACAGTAGAGGAAACATGCTTAACAAATAACTCAAACTAAATCCAGAAGAAGGCAACTAAAGACCTAAAAGCTTAGTAGAAAATACAGTAAAAGAACATAGGGGTAAACGAACACATAAGATAAACATGTGAAAGCAAGATATAGAAACTAGTAGAAGAAAGAACTGAGCACAATAGAAGGACATGCAAAATAAGGTAAACATAAGAACAAAGGAGAAGGACATGCGAGGTAAAAAAGAGAACATAAAAACATAGCATAGACAGATTCACACAAATAGAAGAAGAAGATGAGTCAAAAAACATTTTAAAACCTTTTCAGAGACCTTAAATCGAAGAGAAGTAATTTTTGAAAGAAAATTAGGGAAAACATTTAAGAACTCAAGTAGAGAACATACATAGCATAGATATAAGAAAACAACTAGAGAAAAACCTCGAATAGCTTAGGGTTTCAGAGAAACCCTAGAAATGAGAAAGGCTTGGAAGAAGGTCCGATCTTGAGTCAGAGAGGTCAGAAATAGGATTCTGATGCTTGAATACGCCAGAGCAAGGCCGGAGAGGCCATAGAACCTTGAATATGTAAAGATCTGAAAGGACACCATCGAGGTCGGACCTCGAAACTTCGAACACCCAGGGTTTAATGGTGGAGGAGGGTGAGTACAGACCATCCATGGCCTGAGAAGCCATGGGTTCCGGTGAGATTGCGGTTGAAGGGGGTGAGAGAGGCTAGGGTTTCAGGAACCTTTGAGAGAGATTGAGAGAGGGAGAGTATTCAAAGGCGGCTGAGAGATGGAAATGAGGGGATTAGGGTAGGGTTAGTGAACTAAAAAAGGTAAGGAGTAATCGTGGTCGTTGATCTAAATGATCAACGGCCTGGATTGAAAGAAAGGGCCAGGCGGGTTAATTGGTTAGGTCGGGGGTCGGGTTAGATTAGAATTGGGCCGGTCCAATTGGGTTTCAAAATTGGGTCAATTAGGGGCGGTCAATTTGGCTATGATTAAAATAAAAATGGGTCAGGTTTTAGATAGCCACTTTTTCCTTTTTATTTTATACAAAATAGTAAAATGATTTTGAACGCAAATTAAGAGTACTAGATCAGTTAATAATATATAAATATTTATTTAAAAATGTTGGAACCAATTTTATAATTATAAAAATTCTATTAAATCTTAAAGTAGGCTAGAATTACACTTATATGCAATTTAGCTTTAAAAATACCAAATAAATTTGTAAAAATATATAAAAATTACCTTAACTATATTTTGCTATAAATATGGGAAATAAAACAAATTATCCACCAAAATAATAATTTTGGGAATAATTATTGGTTTTTATACTGCTGAAATGAGCAATAAATTAATTTTAAAAATCTTTAAAAATTTGGAAAAAAATACTAAAACACTTGGGCATGCTTATATATGCGTACATATGTTATTTTGAAATTATTTTGTATATATAAAAAATATACAGGGAACAATTGGGTATCAACAATATCACCAAATCCTTTTTGTCATGTTAAAATGAGTCTTAGTCCTTAATCCTAGTGGACTTTTACTACTGGAAAACATAGTACTACTGCATATCGTAGATTCGGCATAAGTTGGGAAAAGAATGTGGATTGCACATTTTTTATGCTTCTATCAAATTGAAGTGATCAATGATGTTCATCCCTTATAAGATACATGTACTTTCAATGATTATGTGATGGTAATATAATTATCTTTTCTCTATCAAAGCTATCTCAACAACACTCAAAGTCCTTGTCAATTTACAACATTCCCCTGCAGAAGTTAGTGTCAGAAAATTTGAGCAGTAAAGAAATTGATGGCCTAGTCGAATTATAAGATTTGATGCACAGAAACCATCTTAAACTAATTTTAGGAAGGATATTGTAAAGGTATAACAAAGCCATATATCCTTTTACCTTCATTTAAGGACAAGAAATCCTAACAAAATAAATTTGCCTTAATTCATGTAGACAATCCTATAAGGAAGACATGTCCATTACTAATCCTCTACTTTGACAAAAAAATATCTTAAACTGTATGAAAGCAATCAAATCAGTGTTAAAGGAGACAAACAAAATCTTAACTTTATTGTACAAACAAAAACAATGTGATTGCTTACGGTGTTTGTCAAACTTAACACCAGCCCATTTGGAGATGGAGTAGTCGACCTTTTCCCAAGTCAAGGCTTTGATGTCTAAGAATTTTTACTTTTTTATATGAAGGGAAAGGCTTACGAGGTGGAAAACTGTCAGAAAATTCGATCAGAGTTATCGAGAAAGATGAAACTTTGATTAGCTTCACAAATGCGTAGAGATTTACTTTACAATTTGGGAGTTCTTTGTGCTGTTTGATGGAAGTTGGAGACCTTCCGAATTGGTCTTCAAGAAGATGCATCTTTGGCTAGTGTCGGCTTAAAGCCTGGGGCAAATAGGTAATGGCTGATCTTTAAACCGACGCTACAAATAGGTATTCTTATGGAAAACACTTACGCCCCGTTAGGACATGAGTTTTGCCAAAATAAATTTGGCATTTATTTTCAAAACTCATGTTTGGCCATAAATTTTACCCACATTTTGGCAAAATCCCAAATGCCAAACCCCAAATCCTAAAATCATCCCAATTATTGATTTTTGGGCCAAAATTCCAAAACTATTATATACATGTTTTTCCAAAATAAAGTTGGAAAATATGTTTTGAAAACTTATGTCTAAATACATTTTCATCTTCAAACCAAATTTCACTCAAATCAAATTTTTCAAAACAAATTTGAAATCTATGGCCAATTGCTAGCTTAATTTACGTCTTTCAATTTGATTTAGGCATCGCTTCGGAGGCGTCGGATATTTGTTTGGCAGTTAAATACCGTGAATACAAGAATAAAACGATCAAATTTCAGCCTTTTGAGAAGAATTAGGGAAAATGATTAAAAAATGACAAACTAGATAAATGGGTATTCTGATGGGAGAAAGGTGCCACATTACCGGGCTTAGGGCCCTCAATTATATAGATATATAGATTGACGAGCGTAATAACGTGGTATAAAAATAATGTCTGTTTACCTCGAAAATACGAGTAATAATTAAATTTGATTTGTGGTTTTAAAGATACGTGATTTAATTCAATACCAATTAATAATCAAGAAATATGAAGTATAGATGAAGGAAATGAGTAGGACCAAACCAGTAGATATGTCAGTTTCAACCTCGAGCCTAGTGACCTCGAGACAGGCTAGAGCAAATAAGTAAGAATAATAAAGCTAAAGGATAATTCTGATGAAGATTGAGCGAAAAAGTAAAATAGTATATTCTTTGCCAGTGATTAGATGATGTTTAAAAATGATTGAGGACCCTTTATATAGGAGGGGAGTCCTAAATAAGGTACATTTCCATTTATAGTAAAGAATCTTATTGGGACAGCTGTATCTAGTACGGATTTATACTAATTCGTACAAATCAATTCTGGAATTTATGTTATGATCTTGGGGACGTGGCGAGAATCTCGTCCTTTTGTGACAAACTCATAATGGCACTATCTCGGAGTCGGTTATACTTGGCTCCGATGTTTACCGAACACTTAGGTCTTCGAGCCTCTTATTCTGCCTTTGAGCCCGAGCTTAGTCTTTAGTGAATTTCTGCCCTCGGTGCGACGTCTCGAGCCTACTAAATCTGAAGCATATGATTTTGACTGTATATAGATAGTCCCCGCGTTTCTTAGAATAAAATGATAAGAAATGATTTGATTCTCAACCCTTCGATGCCTCAATCATGATGTCAATCTCGTGAGGTCTGCGACTGAAGTAACTGAAAGGTCGCGTCTTCACAGTTTCCCAAGGCCATCAATTGGAGACGGTTGACGGTCGGCTATTTGGCTTCCCTAACACGCTTAAGCGGCCTCTATAAATAGGCCAACTTGACAATTTTGCAAACTTTACTTCTCAAATTATCCTTAAAATATCATTAGCTTCTTCAATTTCTCTAATTTCGCTCTTCTCTCAATTTGTTTTTACTTCAGCCTCAACTTTTTCTCTTCCCTTGGATTTCTAAACCACAATGGCTAAAACATTTAAAAATGTTCCCCAAAAAGAAAAAGCCTCTTCATCGTCACACCGGCCAGAAGTAGAATAGTGGTGCCACCTCGTATCAAGGAGTGCTTTCCCCCATCGTGCGAAATAACATCCGATTTCAAGATTGATAAATGTGTGTATACACCAGGCCGATGTGAGCCCATGTCTCGATACATCTTCTTGATAACTGAAAGTGAGCTCGAGCAGGTGAAAAAGGACTGTAACTAGGATAACAAAGATGTGGTGATCCCTTTCCCTTAAGAGGACATCGCCACTCATAAGGCAGGGTACTTAAGCGTGTATACATACCAATTCACGTTGGGTCCTGCAGATCTATCTCTAGGTCCCAAAGATCCAGTTATTCTTGATTTTTGCCAACAATACCAGGTGACGCTTGGCTAGATCTATCCTTCATTCTGGCGCATCGTCAATCTGATCAGATACTTCTCGAGCCAAGTCGAGGGGATGCCTTTTACCCTCGACCATCTGATCAGGCTATACAACCCTCATCTTTATCGAGATGGCCTAATAAAGCTACAACGCTAATCTACAAAATCTCTTTTCTCCAGCATCGATGAGGACAAGGACCGAGGATGGATGAGCTGGTTTGTTTGAATTAGGACCTCCGGCCTGATTCCTGCTGAGAGGATGCCATTCCCCGAGGAATGGAACATGAAACGTAAGTACAGGTTCATCGATAGTGACTTTATATTCCGCTTTCCCTACTCTTTCTCGACCTAATCCTTTTCCGATGGTGTAGCTGTTGCTTGGTTTTCCGGTGCGGTCCTAGACCTCGAGGGTTGGGTCCAAAAACTGGCCTCTACTTCTTCATACGCGGAGCGCAACTGGCATGACCTGGCCAAAGGTCGATAAGAGACTAAAAACCATGGTGAGTCTTCTTATTTGCATGCATATGTTTCTTAGGGAAATACTTACTTTATCTTTATGCAGGCCTCGGAGAAGTCATTGCTATGCGGCAGCCCCCACCCGGTGAAGAAGAGATCCCAAAGACTTCAAAGGAAAAGAAAAGAAAGAAGAGGGTCGCCTGCAAATTCCCCAAAGCCAAAGAAAAGCAAGGCTCGAAAGCCTAAGGCCGATACTATGGTCCTGTCTCCGGAAACGACCCAATGCCTTCGGGACGAGGATGAATAGGGGGAAGATGATGTCTGCCTGTTGGTAGTTTGAAAAAAGAGGAAGCACTGACGATTCGAAGACTGCCGAACCGATGGTGGCAAACGCGGTTCATTCTAGAACTGAAGAAATCTCCGAGGGGAGTTCGAGCAAAGTCCCTGAGCCATCAGGTGGAAGAAGTGCGCCTCGTCCCGGGGGACACTTGGTGGGTAAGCTCTAGGAGCCTAATTTCGAGGCCCTTCAGAGACAAGATAATATCCCAAGTGAATCACTTAGGGTAATCAATGTGGATGATTTGCCGCATAGCCCGGTGTTCTCCGAGGGGCAATTCTGAGATGCCCAGGACATAAGGACTCCTGATGTGGGAACGACCCATGAAGGGAGTGATATTTTTTCGGAGTGCCTCACATGGATGAAAGATGGCCCCGATCCTGACGCCTCGTTTATTTTTGATGAGATTGAAAAGCTTCTCAAATAAGTAAGTTTTGTCTTCATAACTATGCTTCAGATTTAACTTTCACTGTTCTAAGCCTCACTCATTTTCTCTGTGAGAAGGCCGTATCGCTTCATTGACAAGCATTTGCCAAATGTCAGGCCGAGCTTGCCCGATGTGAAGCCAAGATAAAGAAGCTCGCGGAGGATAGGGACAACCTTAAGATCCTCTACGTCAAAAAAAGGGGGAGATCAGTGATCTCCGAGCCGAGTTGATGAAGGCTTGTCCAAAATAGACCGAGCTTATTGGAAAGGTAATATAGCCTTTGAGGGTCTGTTATGCATTTACTTGATTTGGTGACACTTTGCAGGCCCAGCAAAAGGGTGAGCTAGTGGAGCAACTTCGAGAGGAGCTCAAGATGAAAGAGGCTGGGACCCTAGGGTGGAAACAACATAAGGACTGTCTTTCCTCGGAGAAAGATGCACTTCGGGAGTAGCTAACTTCAATTGAATGCCAGCTTCAAGGTGTAAAGGAGGAAGGCCTTGCCCGAAGCCGCAAAATCGAGGAGCTCGAAGCTAAATCTGTCGTTGAGCTTGGAAAGGCCAAATCTGATGTAAAGGCATTTGTGTCTTCGTACTGAGCTGATGCTGAAGCTGCTAACACTTGGGCAAAGGAGATCTCTGCTGTGGCTGAAGTTAAGTTATCATGTGCTCTTGACCATGCCAGGCGGCAATCCCAGAGAGAAACCCTCGAGGAAGTGCACGCTCGTGGCTTCAACCTCTCAGTAGACATTGAAAAAGCAAAGACTTTGGAAGAAGAGGCTTCCGCTTTGCTTTTTGATGACGAGGATTCAGCTAGTGGCTCTGAGAGCGGATGAGACGAAGATGAATTCCCCGAAAAGGAGGTTTCCGAATATGCGCTTCCCGAAGATGCAATTGCCGAGGATGTGACCCCAAAGTAGATTTAGGTTTCTTTATTTTGTTTTTTTTGTGTTTTTGTGAAAGGACCCCTTACGGGTATTGTAAATATCTTTCGTAAACACCTCTTATAAATATAAAAGGATCTCTTTGCTTCATCTTCAATTTGTATCAAATTTCGTCTCGCCTAAATTTATGAAAGAAATTTGATGTTATAACTTTACTGATCAGTCCGAGTATTGGCCTGGACTCAGAATATAATAAACCCTTAGGTTTTTTATTTATCAATGAGTGATATTTATAATTGAATACCTCTTAAGGTTTAATCCTCTAGCTAAGCTTAAGTCGATTTGACACGAGCTCAGGATTAAGGGACTCTTGAGTCTGACTTGGGTGAGAGCAAGGTCTCAAACCCTATATGTTTTGGCCCTTAGGTTCTTTTATATGGCCCCTTAGGCTCTTTTAAGTCGGCCCTTAGGCTCTTTAAGTTGGTCCAATTCGACCTCTAAAGTGGGTATAATTTTTCCCTCTTTTTGGCTAAAAGACTTAGTGAAAATTTATCTATGCCTTAGCATGTGTGTTTTGTACCCGTTGGGTTTTTCGAAGGTTCGATCGATTGGAACCTCATTTGTAATTCGTTTGTGCAACAATAATCCAATACCTCTTTAGGTTTTTTCGAAGACTGATGTTATCGAAGCTTTTAAATTATTCGAGGGTTGATTTTATCGAAGTCCTTTATCATTTGCTTTTGCCGAGGGTAGCCTGATTTAACCAATTTTTCAAAGTGTTTGAAGGCCTTTAATTTATGGTGGAAGTTGGACGTCTCCGAGCCGCATTATTTTGACCAGTCTTTTTATATGACGGTAGTCTTTCATATGGCCGTAGCCTTCGGGTATGTCTCTTGGACTTGTTTTTCGATAACCTTTCGAACTTGTTCGAAAGGCTAGTCCCCGAGTATGACGACCTTAGCCTTTATATCGAGGGGATGCCTCTCTGAGGTATTATGAATTCGAGTTTATCGTTAACTCGGATACGTTGACTATCGATAGCAGTCCCCGAGTATTCAGGGTGTATTTGCATTCTGGCCCTTAGGAATTATAAGTGTTAAGCTCATATAATAGTGGACTTCTTTGAGACACAAAGTGTTCTGATATAGAAAGGTCGCTTCTTTGAATAATTGATACATGCGTACATGTTTTGCCATCGGGGCTCGGCTATACTATATGGACACGATTCGTCTGACTGTTTGGCCCATTACAAAGTTTTCCTATCGAGGCCCTCTTTGGAGTGAAGTATTTTCCTCGAAAATATAACCTCCGAGGGTGATGCCCCCCAGTCTTCGGGGTCGATTGAAAAGAATCCTTGGATACTGTTGAGTTTTCCTTAGGTAGAACATAGTTGTTGCCTCATTAAAAACCTTGCCGGTAAAACCCATTTGGGAAAAAATCCAATCTAAGGGAAAAAGAGTGCAACACATACTTTAAAACCTAAGGCCTTCGTGTAAAAAGGTGCCTTCGATAGATTCGATCGAACACCTGCAATAGATTAGTTTCAAATTCAAATAGACAAAAAAAAGAATGTCATACCTTAGCAATAGTATCATTTAAGTAATGATACGTTCCAATTGTTTGGCAGTTGTTCACCTTCCATTGTGCCGAGTTTGTAAGATCCTTTACTGATAACTCCGAGGACTCGGTACGGTCCTTCCCAATTCGGGTCCAGTTTCCCTTCATTCGGATCTCAAGTGTTGAGGGTGACTTTCCATAGAACTAAGTTCCCGATTCCGAAGTGTCGAAGGTTGGTCCTACTATTGCACTATCTCTTGATTCTTTGCTTCTGCGCGGCCATCTGAACAAGCGCAGCTTCTCGTTTTTCATCTAGCAGCTCGAGGCTAGTCTTCATAGTCTTGTGATTTAAGTCCTCCGATGCATGTCAAAACCTGGCGCTAGGTTCTCCGACTTTGACAGGGATAACAGCCTCGGAGCCATATACCAAAGAGAACAGAGTATCCCCGATACTGGACTTCGATGTTGTTTGATATGCCCAAAGGACCTCGAGTAGAACTTCTCTCCATTTTCCCTTTGCATCGTCCAACCTTTTCTTTAGGTTTTGAATGATAGTTTTGTTTATTGACTATGCCTATCCATTTCCAGTTGGGTGGTACGGTGTTGTTAAGATCCTCTTTATTTTATGTGCTTTGAGGAACTCCGCCACCTTGCTTCCGACAAATTGTTTTCCGTTGTCATATACAATCTCGGTAGGAATCCCGAACGACATATGATGTGGTCCCAGATGAAGTCAATATCTTCCTTTTCTCTGACCTTTTCGAAGGCCTGTGCTTCCACCCATTTAGAAAAATAATCAGTCACAAACAAAATAAATTTGGCTTTACCTGGGGCCGTTAGTAGAGGGCCGACTATGTCCATTCCCCATTTCATGAAGGGCCACATGGACAAGACTGAGTATAGTTGTTCTCCGGGCTGATGGATCATCGGTGGCAACCGTTGGTACTTATCACACTTTTTAACGAACTCCTCGGTGTCTTTTTCCCTGCTATCCCAGTAATACCCTGCTTTGATAATTTTATGAGTCAAAGACTCGACGCTGGAATGATTCCCACAAGTACCTTCGTGGATTTCTCGTAGAACATAATCGATATCCCCGACCCTAAACATACCGCCAATGGCCTATCGAACGTTCTTGTGTATAATGTTCCATCCCCATCTTGTGTGAACCTAGCAGCCTTGGTTCGCAGAGCCCTCAATTCTTTGTGATCCGATAAGAGCTTTCCATTTTTCAAATAATCGATATACTTATTTCTCCAATCTCAAGTCAAGCTCGTAGAATTTATTTCGGCAACCGTCCTCGATCACAGATCTCGATAACTGGACGACAATCCTCGGGATAATGTCGTCTTCTTTGACTGACGATCCCAGATTTATGAGTGCATCGGCCTCACTATTTTGCTCTCAAGGCACGTGATCCAGGGTCCATTCCTTTAAGCGGTGCAGTGTCACTTGAAGTTTGTCTAAGTACCTCTGCATTCTATCCTCTCGAACCTCGAAGCTCTTATTTACTTGGTTCACCACCAATAGAGAGTCGCATTTGGTCTCGATGACCTCTGCCCCCAAGCTCTTAGCTAGCTCGAGACCTACAATCATGGCTTCGTACTCGGCCTCATTGTTATTCAACCTTGAAGTTTTGATAGATTGTCTAATAGTACTACCTGTTGGTGGCTTCAAAACAATGCCAAGCCCGGACCCTTTCACATTCGAGGCACCGTCCGTGAAAAGGGTCTATACCCCGATAATGTATCCATTCCCAGCAGAATTTCTTTTACTACTTCGGGTACGAGGATCGACGTAAAATCGGCCACGAAGTCAGCCAAGATTTGGGACTTCATTATCGTTTGGGGTTGATATTCGATATCATACCCGCCAAGTTCGACCGCCCACTTGGCCAATTGACCCGATAATTCGGGCTTATGGAATACATTTCGGAGAGGATAAGTGGTTAATACACATATGAGATGACATTGAAAATATGGCTTAAACTTTCTAGATATGCTTATTAATGAAAGTGCTAATTTTTCTAAGTGAGGGTATCTAGTTTTAGCATCTCCTAGAGTTCGACTTACATAATAAACAGGGAATTGCATACCTTTCTCTTCTCGAACTAGTACTCCACTTACCGCTATCTCAGACACTTCTAAATATAATTAAAGCTTTTCACCACCTTCGGGGTGTGAAGCAAAGGCGGGCTCGATAAGTATCGCTCAATTCTTCTAAGGCTTGTTGGCATTCCAGGGTCTATGCGAAATCCTTTTTCTTATTGAGCAAGGGAAAGAACTTATGACTTGGATCTGATGACCTCGAAATAAACCGACCCAAGGCGGCTATTCGACCTGTTAGCCTTTGCACGTCCTTCACACTATCCATAACTATGATATCTTCAATGGCCTTAATTTTGTCGGGGTTAATTTCGATGCCCCGATTCGACACCATGAAGCCGAGGAACTTACCCGAGCCGACTCCGAAGGCACATTTTTCTGGGTTAAGCTTCATGTTGTACTTCCTCAAGATTTTGAATGTTTCCTCATCCTTTATAAACGTGTGTTTCACCTCGGACTGGGGACTTCTTTTTTGCTTGAATGGTTTGAACCACGTGTCGAGACTTAGCCGGTGTGTTGTTATTTTCGGTGGAATTCCTGTCATATCTAAATGGGACCAAGAAAAGCAATCCATATTATCAATAAGAAATTGAATGAGTTTTTTCCTGAGTTCGGGGATTAATCCCGTTCCCAGGTATACCTTTATTTCGGGCATGTATTTGATCAGTATGACCTGCTCCAGTTCCTCAACTGTTGACTTGGTTGCATCAGACTCTTTGGGAATGACGAAAGTTCGAGGAGTAAGGAAATCCTCTTCTTCGTCTTCGATTACCTGTTGCTCCGATTCCGTAGAGGCTGGGAGCGGTGATTGCTATTTAGCCACCTTCTTACCTTTGGTGTTTGATTTTTCCGAGGTCAAAGGCTCTGGTATCGATGTTACTTCATCGACTGCAAACATTTCTTTTGCAGCGTGTTGCTCTCCGTAAACCATTTTCACACCATCCTCTGTTGGGAACTTCATCATCTGATGATGAGTTGAAGGTACTGCCCTCATGTTGTGTATCTATGGTCTCCCGAGGAGTGAGTTATACCGTATGTCGCCATCGATGACATGGAATTTTGTATCTTGTATGGTCCCGGCTATGTTTACTAGTAGGATTATCTCTCCCTTTGTTGTTTCGTTTGCCATGTTGAAGCCATTTAGGACCCGGGATGCTAGTGCAATTTGGTCTTGCATGCCAAGCTGCTCTACGACCCTCGATCTGATTATGTTTGCTGATCTACCTAGATCTACTAGAACACATTTAACTTGAATTTTATTTAAAAGAATAGAGATTACCTGGGCATCATTATGAGGCTGAGATATGCCTTTTGCTTCCTCATCATAGAATGATAGGGCGTCCTCGAGCACATAGCTCCGAATCCCTTTTTCTCTGGTGATCGACACCTTGGTGCATTTGAATACAGGTCTTTGTGGGATATCGACACCACCTACAATCATGTGGATTACATACTGTGGTTCTTCCTGCTCATTTTTTCTGTTTGCATCTCTCTCCCTGAAGTGATTCTTAGCTCGATCACTGAGAAATTCTCGAAGGTGACCCTCATTGAATAACCGAGCTACCTCCTGCCTTAGCTGCCTGCAGTCTTCGGTTCTATGGCCATGTGTGCCATGATACTTACACATTAAGTTTGGATTCCTTTGAGAGGGATCAGTTTGTATAGGCTTGGGCCACCTAGTATCTTTGATCCTTCCAATAGCTGACACAATCCTTGATGCATCTACACTGAAATTATACTCTGACAATCGAGGTGCCTCCGCGGGGTCGGTATGTTTATCGAACCCATTCTTATTCATAAGTCCTCGAGAGCTTCGACCATGATCGTTTCTCCGATCATTTCGAGGAGCGTTACAACCCAAGCCGTTGTTTCTCCGATCGATATATGGCTGGTACCGTGCTTTGTTGGATCTTGATTATCTGTTCGTATCCCTCGAGGCCTTAGCTGTCAACCTGTTAGGATAAAATTAGCCCGAGGGGGCTCCCAACTAGTCTTCCTCGACCCTAATATTCGATTGGTAATGGTTGTGTATGTCTGACCACTTCACAACTGGGTACTCGATCAGATTCTACTTTAATCATCGAGACGCAATTGAACTCCTTTCATTCAAACCCTGCATAAAAGCTTGTACTGCCCAGTCATCAGAGACTGGTGGTAGTTCTATTCGCTCCATCTGGAACCTAGACACGAACTCCCTTAACATCTCATCGTTCCTCTGTTTTATCTTAAATACGTCCGATTTCCTCATTGCCACCTTTATGGCCCCGGCGTGTGCTTTCACAAAGGCGTCTGCTAACATAGCAAATGAATCGATAGAGTTCTGAGGCAATTTGATATACCAAATCATGGCTCTTTTCGACAATGTTTCCCTAATATTCTTCAACAATACTTATTCGATCTCGTCGTCATTCAAGTCATTTCCTTTGATCCCACAAGTGTATGAAGTAATATTCTTGTTAGGGTCGGTTGTTACGTTATATTTTGGTATATCAGGCATACAAAACTTCTTGGGGATGGGCATCGAAGCCGCACTCGGAGGGAACGACTTTTGTATAAACTTTTTGGCATCCAAACCTTTCAAGACCGAGAGTTCCCCCGGTATTTAATCAACAGGGAGTTATAAGTCTTCACCTTTTTGTCATTATCCTCAATCTTCTTTTCCTCGGACTCGATCCTCTTGGTGAGTTCCTCGAGTATCCTCATAATGGTGGGGTTAGTCCCCGAGCCATTTTCATTTGATCTTTCTGGCACCGGTTCAATACGTTGAGTATTCTCTTGTTCGGCTACACTTGAAGTTTTATTCTAACTTTGAAGTTGAGCAATGGCAATCTGTTGAGCTTGTAGCATCTCGAATATCACTTGGAGGTTGATTCCTCCATCTCCTAACCCTATGTTCTCTGGCCACCAGATCTGACTTCCCAGCGTACACTTGCTCTGGGGTTTGTGCCTAGATCTGTATTCAAAGCAATGTGTGAACTAATATCCACTAGTTCCCCATTTGGCACTTCCCCAGGGTTTATTGTTGGTACATCGACCCTTGGAGCAACTATGTTGTCATTTTCTCCGTGGAACCCAAGACCGTCATCACCGTGTACAGGTGCATTATGTGAGTTTGACATATTTTATCCTGAAATCAAAGAATTCTTGACAAGAACAAGTGTGAAAATAACGTGTGTTATGAGAATCAGTAATGAAATAATCACTATTATCCTTAGCCCCATGGTGGGCGCCAAATGGTTTACCTCGAAAATACGAGTAACAATTAAATTTGATTTGTAATTTTAAAGATACGTGATTTAGTTCAATACCAATTAATAATCAAGAAATATGAAGTATGGATGAAGGAAATGAGTAGGACCAAACCAGTAGATAAGTCAATTTCGACCTCGAGCCTAGTGACCTCGAGACAGGCTAGAGCAAATAAGTAAGAATAATAAAGCTAAAGGACAATTCAGATGAACAGTGAGCGAAAAAGTAAGATAGTATATATCTTTGCCAATGATTAGATGATGTTTACAAATGATTGGGGTCCCCTTTATATAGGAGGGGAGCCTTAAATAAGGTACATTTCCATTTACAATAAAGAATTTTATTGGGACAGCTGTATAACCGCCTAGTACGGATTTGTACTAATCAATTCTAGAATTTACGCCATGATCTTGGAGACGTGGTGAGAATATCATCCTTTTGTAACAAACTCATAACAGCACTATCTCGGAGTCGGTTATACTTGGCTCCGATGTTCCCCGAATATTTAGGTCTTCGAGCCTCTTATTCTGCCTTCGAGCCCGAGCTTGGTCTTTATCAAACTTTTGCCCTCTGTGCGACGTCTCAAGCCTACTAAATTGGAAGCATATGATTTTGACCGTATACAATGTCTGTGCTCGTCAAAAGTAGTACAGAAAAATGTCAATCCCACGAGGAATATGGTACTATTCTACTATTTATGCTTGCTTAATTATTATTTGTTGATTCAGAATGATTTCGAAAAGTTGTTTAAACTAATGAATAATAAAGAATTTATAAAAGACATAAAGAACATGTTGAAATTATTGATTGAAGTTCAAGAGAAGAAAAAAGTTGGCTCGAGTTACCCTATTGTTATGCTATGATTCATGTTTCCTTTGACCTAGTCGATATCATTAAAATGGAAGCCTAGAATTAAATTAATATCCTATATTATTACCTATTTAATTTAACAATAATATATTAATTTAAAATAAAATAACAATAAAGTATAAATCTCAATCTTTATACTTTAGAAAATTGTTTAAACTTGTCTTTTTAGTGATATTAAACAGATATAGCTAAGTCTTTGTTCTCTGTGGGATTTGACTCCGAACTTTTAGACCGGATTATATTTGCATCGACTGCTTATCCTTTTTAGGACTAGAGTTGGGCGTGATCGGTTGGACAAAGATTTTCATAAAATACGAGCAGCAAGCATGAACGTGAAAGCTTTCGATGGATCTCAAAGGGCCACGATCGGGGAAATTAACCTTTGTCTGCAGATGGGGCCAACTTGGTTTGACGTTGAATTTCAAGTGCTCAACATATCGACCTCGTACAATCTTTTGCTGGGCCAACCATGGATCCATGCCACTAGGCCGTGGTTTTCATACTGCATCAAGCCATAAAATTCGAATGGAACCGTCAGGAAGTAATCATTCATGGAGATGGGAGTAACCCTATTTACACCAACCAAACCATCCCGGTTATCGGAAATAGAAGAAGGCTAGGAGGGGAAACCTATCATCACATTGAACATGTCAACGCCATTGAGAAAGACAAATGGTGGAACAGCAAAATAGAGAGCATACTGGCATGGTCTGGGTATGAACCCAACAAAGGTCTTGGAAAGAATCTCCAGGGTATCGCTAAACCGATACGGTTGAAGTGTCATGGTACTACCTTTGGGTTCGGATATCAGTACACATGGCAAGAGTATAATGATTGGTCGCCTCCATGGCATGAACCTTATTACCCTCTCGAGCAACCGGTGCCGCATCTAAATCAGACTTTTTACCAAACTGACACAATATGGGGAACTGCAGAAGAAGAAGCGTTAGCAAGGCTGAGGAATCTGTTCTTGGAGGATCAAGACATGGACTGCAGTACAATAATTGAGGAGGAGGAGGAAGAAGGCCTCACTATTAAGACTGCGGAGAAGGGAGATGTTCTTAGGAACTGGACCGCCAGACCATCCCGGGCCCACCGAGTCCCTGGGTAGCTTGGCAGATGTTATTCCTATAGCCATTCTAGGCATTTAAGATTTTCAGTAATTCATTTTTAAGATTCACTTGTTTCAAAATAAATGCTTGATTCGTCGAGCCGTACTCGTTTGGATGTTTTAAGTATTAATCAAATACATTGCTCTTTATTATTTATTGTTATCTTTCATATTTTTCTTTCTACAGCATTATTGTTACTTTTCATGATAAACCAGTGACTGTAATATGTAATGAGGCAACGCAACATAAGAATAGTGACTCGGATGGAGAAGACGAGATACCTGAGGAAGTCATGAGTTAAGTTGAAAATTTTGAGAATAAGCCTAAGTCCAACCTGGATGAGACCGAAGCAGTAAATTTGGGGGACACCGAAACCGTTAAGGAGACTCGCATCAGCATTCACTTGTCACCAACAGAGAAGGAAGATTACATCCGTTTCTTAAAAGAATATGAGGACATTTTCGCATGGTCATATGATGACATGACCGGTTTAAACACGTCCATAGTGGCTCACAAGTTGCCTACTAAACCCATGTGCCCGCTAGTAAAGCAGAAACTCAGAAAATTCAAGCCAGATATGAGCCTGAAAATCAAGGAGGAAGTTACCAAGAAGATCAAAGCCAAAGTCCTCAGGGTCGTTGAGTACCCAACCTGGTTAGCTAACATTGTGCCAGTACCGAAGAAATATGGGAAAGTTAGAGTATGTGTTGACTATCGGGACTTAAACAAAGCAAGTCCCAAAGATGACTTCCCACTGCCAAATATACACATCCTAATCGACAACTATGCCAAGCAAAAACTCCAATCCTTTGTGGATTGCTTCACAGGCTACCACCAGATTTGGATGGACGAAAAAGATGCAGAGAAAACAACCTTTATTACACCATGGGGGGGTATAGTTACAAGATGATGCCATTCGGTCTGAAAAATGCTGGGGCTACTTATATGAGAGTCATGACAAATATCTTCCATGATATGATACACAAGGAAATAGAGGTGTATGTGGACAACGTCATTATCAAATCTAAGAGGTCCGCGGACCACATGGAAGACTTGAGAAAGTTCTTTGACAGATTAAGAAGGTACAACTTGAAACTGAATCTCGCAAAGTGTGCATTCGGGGTTCCAGTAGGAAATTTACTGGGATTCATTGTCAGTCGTCGAGGGATCGAGCTAGATCCATCTAAAGTCAAGGCTATTCAGGAGTTACCGCTGCCTAGGAGCAAAAAGGATGTGATGAGCTTCCTAGGACGTCTCAACTATATCAGTCGCTTCATAGCACAGTCCACATTCATATGTGAACCCATCTTCAAGATGCTGAGGAAAGATGTCGAGACAAGCTGGACAGAAGACTGTCAGAAAGCTTTTGATAAGATTAAGGAGTACTTTTCCACACTACCAGTTCTGGTCTCGCCAGAACCAGGACGACCTTTGCTACTTTATCTATCTGTATTTGATGGAGCCTTCGGATGCGTTCTGGGACAACATGACGAGACAGGAAGAAAAGAGCAAGCTATATATTACTTGCATAAGAAGTCCACGCCTTACGAAGCATGATACTCTCTGCTAGAGTGCACTTGTTGTGCCTTGACTTGGGCGGCCCAGAAGTTGAGGCATTACTTCTGTGCCTATACTACATACCTCATATCCAGGATGGACCCTTTGAAGTACATATTCCAGAAACCCATGCCAATAGGGAAGCTAGCAAAGTGGCAGATACTGTTGAGTGAGTTCGATATCGTCTAAGCAACTCAAAAGGCGGTCAAAGCGAAAGCATTGACAAATGATCTTGCTAAAAACCCGGTGGGAGGAGAATACAAACCCTTGAAAACGTATTTTCCTGATGAAGAAGTGTCGTTCGTAGGGAAGGACATTACCGAAACATATGATAGTTGGAGGATATTCTTTGACGGAGCTGCAAATTTCAAAGGTGTAGGCATTGGAGTAGTTTTGGTATCAGAAATAGGTCAACATTATTCGGTATCTGCTAAACTCAAATTTCCCTACACCAACAACATGGCGGAATATGAAGCCTGCATACTAGGACTCAACATGGCAATCGACATGAATATTCAAGAGCTACTAGTAATCGGTGATTCAGATTTTCTCGTGCACCAGGTACAAGGAGAATGAGCCACCAAAAATTCCAAGATATTTCCATATCTGCACCATGTGCAGGAATTGAGAAAGAGGTTCATGAAGATAGAATTCCGACATGTGTCTAGAATGAGTTTGCTGATGCATTGGCCACTTTGTCATAAATGATACAACATCCGGACAAGAATTACATTGATATTATCCCAGTAAGGATCCCTAATCAGCCGGTATATTGTGCTCATGTTAAAGAAGAAACAGATGGAAAACCTTGGTTTCATGACATCAAGGAGTATTTGGTGAAAGGGGAATATCCGGAGCATGCGAACCACACTCAGAAATGCACATTCCGGAGATTGTCCAATCACTTCTTCCATAGCGGAGGAAACTTGTATAAGAGAACTCCCGATTTGGGATTGCTAAGATGTGTCAATGCAAAAGAAGCTTCTAAGCTACTTGAGGAGATACATGCTAGGACCTGTGGCCCGCACATGAATGGTTTTGTCTTGGCTAAGAAAATACTTAGGGCCGGTTACTTTTGGATGACCATGGAGACGGATTGTGTTCAATATGTCCACAAATGCCACCAGTGTCAAGTGCATGCCGATATGATAAAAGTGCCGCCGAATGAGCTCAATGCAACAAGCTCACCTTGGCTCAACAAGCTCAATTTGCACCAGGACAGTTAGTGTTGAAGAAGATCTTCCCACACCAAGATGAAGCCAAAGGGAAATTCTCTCCCAACTGGCAAGGTCCTTACATGCTTCACAGGGTGTTAATAGGAGAAGCACTCATACTCGCAGAGATGGATGGAGAAATATGGCCAAAACCAATCAATTCAGATGCAATCAAGAGATACTATGCTTAGATTATTTACATTTCCTCATTTGATGTAATTGAACTACGCTTGACCTGATTCCAGTTTAAGAGGGGATACATAGGCAGCCTTATGGGTTCGGTCATATCATAATAAAATTTCCATTTCGCCCAAGATCTGAAACTGGGGCAGAATTCCTCAAAATTCTAGAGCAAGTCCATCCAACGCCAACGTATGTCAGATGGTCGAAAATTGGTTAAGAAACTAAGGCAAAATTTTGAGAAGGATTCTCAAAATTCCAAAGAAAAGGATTCTCAAAATTCCAAAGAAGGATCAACGAGGCTCGTTACCCGCAAACAGCCGAAGGATCATCTGCCAAACTGGGGCAGAATTTTGAGGAGGACCCTCAAAATTCTAACATGAGGAAGTGGCAATGTCTCTGAAATATGTTACAGTCACTAGTTCATCTAAAATACTTGATATTTCACCATGTTTTCTAAATTAATTCTATTTTTATCGATAATTGCATATTTTTCGAAAACTCTATTTCTGTAACAGCCAGGTTTTACCCAAGGAAACTCGAAAAGGCCTTTAGAACAAACAAAGCAAGGCTAGCAGATAGAAGTACGAACCAACCTCCCTCTCACAAAACTCACAATTTTTCTTTGAACGCACGCACATTTGATGTAGCGATAGCATTCGCAAACATGTATACACAAAGCAAAATCACTATCAAACAGGTCATCAGACACCAAATATATCTCCAGCTAAGAAACCTACTACTCATATTTACTACTTGCTCTTTGCATGGGACTAAGCCTTGTCCCGCATACTTGCATGAGGCTAATCCTTGCCTCCATATCTGCATAAGGCTAATCCCTGCCTCCATATCTTGCACGAGGTTAATCCCTGCCTCCATACTTGCATGAGACTAATTCTTGCCTCCATATTTGCATGAGGCTAATCCCTGCCTCTATACCTGCATGAGGCTAATCCCTGCCTCCATACTTGCATAAGGCTAATCCTTGCCTCCATATTTGTATGAGGCTAATCCCTGCCTCCATACCTGCATGAGGCTAATCCCTGCCTCCCTACCCGCACGAGGCTAATCCCTGCCTCCGTACCTGCATGATGCTAATCCTTGCCTCCATATTTGCATAAGGCTAATCCTTGCCTCCATACCTACATGAGGCTAATACCTTCCTCCATACCTGCATGAGGCTAATCCCTGCCTCTATACCTGCACGAGCCTAATCCCTGCCTCCATATCTGTATGAGGCTAATCCCTGCCTCCATATCTGCATAAGGCTAATCCCTGCCTCCATATCTGCATGAGGCTAATCCTTGTCTCCTTGTTTGCATGAGGCTAATCCCTGCCTCTATATCTACATGAGGCTAATCCCTGCCTCCATATCTGGATGAGGTTAATCCTTGCCTCCCTGTCTGCATGAGGCTAATCCCTTCCTTCATGCCTATACGAGGCTAATCCTTGCTTCCACGCTTGCACAAGGCTAATCCCTGCCTCCACATTTGCCTGAAACTAAGCATTGTACCTCCTTACATAAGTATCGCTCTATTCTAGTACTATCTATTTTCTTTTCAATCGGGCTAAACTCTACCTTTCATTTCACAAGACTAAGCCTTGTATTGTCAATATCATATTACTGAATCTCATGGGCCAAAATATCGCCAATCTATCCAAAGGCGTCATAGTCTAAAAGGCATCATCCTCATAGCCGGAAGACACATTGCCATGGCCGGAGGATCCCTCAAATTTGCATATCATTATTCAAAGGCGTCATGGTTTGGAGGCACCATCTGCATGGCCCGAGAACACCATTTCATGGCTTGCGAATCCCTCGCTAAACAATTCATAGCCCAAGACATCATGGTCCGAGGTCATCATCCTTAACCATCTAAAGACAACTTTCATGGTCCAAAGGGAATCTGTATCATGTTTAAATTTCCGCACAAATACATGTTGGTAGCATCTCTTCATCTGTAGGTGACCAGTAAGTAACCGCTATCCTAGCAGGAGTGACATCGCTCTAGTTCTTTCAAACTATCTCAAACTTAACCGCTCACCATAATCGCTCTTGCATCTCATGTTCGTTCTTGTAATGACTTCATCGGCATATTCCGCCAATGAACTCAGAACTACACGTGGCATGATTCTTATAAAACCAGGGACATGTAGGCAGCTCAAAGACCAGAGTACGGCCTCTGTCCTTCAAAACATCCTATCTGGTCAAAATTGGCCATCATTTCTTTACCCGAAAACTCTTTCATCCTTCCCGGGTAAAGAGGGGCAGCTGTTGATACCCAATTTTTCCTTATATATTTTTAAACACGTATATATACTTTCAAAATAGTACATATGCAGTTATAAGCGTGCATAAGTATTTTTTATAATTTTTCTACAGTTTTAAAAGCTCCAAATCAATATATTTCTCCTCGTTTCATTATATTAATATCCAAAAATTATCCTTCAAATTACTTTTGTGATGATTTAGCCATCCAAATATATTATTTATGCCAACATAGTGTTGAAATATTTTTTGTGCATTTTTTATAATTATATTTATATTTTTAAGATAAATTGCACATCTTTGCAATAATAGCCCTTACTAATGTATAATTACATTATTTATGCATAAAATGGTCTTTTATATTTTAAAAATGTTAAATAACTATTTTAAATCATTTTAGTACCCAAAGATATTTTTGGTACTCATTTATTATTTTTTATAAATTATTTAGCTATTAAAAGTGACAATTTAAAATCTGGCCTTATTTTATTTCAATTTTGGCCTTAATTTTGACCCAATACCCAGCCCAATCTCAACCTAAACCTATCCCGGGCCCAATACCCATCTGCCTGACCCAATACCCGGCTAAATTCTGGTCGTTGATCATTTTGATCAACGGTCCAGATTCATCTTTTCCTAAATTAAACTAAATGACCCCCTCCCCCAAAAAACCTCTTATTTCTCACCACACAGCCGCCCTGAAATCCCTTTCCTTTCTCAAATTCTCTCAAACCTAACCCTAATCGGACCTTAGCGTCACTCATCTATGGCTATCTATGGTGGTTTCTCATCACCCCCAGGCCTCTAATGGCCTCTCTTGTACTGGTATCACCATCTCCAGGGTTTTCAAGGGACCAGGGTTAGTTTGCTTGCATCTATGGTCCTTTCTCACCTATTTCAGGCTGTTCTAGTGTGATTCCGAGTAAGAGCTTTCTATATTGCCTTAGATCTATGGGTTTCTGAGCTTGCTTCTTCACCTCTATGTTGTTCTTCTCGAAACCCTATTTTCTTCTAAACTTCTTAGATCTGTACAGATCTGAGATGTTTGGACCTATTTCATATGATTTTTACAAATACCCTTCTGATCTTTACAAGGATTTTCTAATTTTCGATTGGTTTTCCATTTTCCTAAACTAGGGTTTCCGAAAATTTCTTTTCCAAAAATGTTTGATAGTTTTGAGTATTTGATCTTCTGCTTCTTATGCGTCTTAACTAATTTCGTAAGGTTTGCTTTAACCTTAAATCATTTATACTAAAAGCCCTAATTTTTTTCGACGTTCTTTGTTTGGTTTTTTAGTACTTATGTACTGACTTCTTGCTTTGGTTCTTATGATCTTTCTTTAGCCATTTAGATGTTTCGTGGTTTTCTTATCCTAATATGCCTCTACTGAGTTTCCTAATTCAATTTTCCTACCGATTCTATATGTTTATGTTCATTCTGACTATTCATTTTAAGACTATATTTTTCTCCTTAAATCAGTGTCGTTTTCTTGATTTAACAATTTGTTTCGTTAAAGTTATGTGTCGAATCCTGACTATTCATTTCTTGCCTTATTTTGTCTACGAGACTTGCTGACTCTTTACATGATTTTCTCTTTGATTGAACCCTTGACTATTCTGAAGTTCTTATTTACTAGTTTGATTTGGACTCTTTTCCTTAACAAAACTTTTGATTCTTATTTCTCTACTCGGTTTGATTGAACTCCTTGCCTTATTAGTTTTTCCTTTGCCTTATTTGTTATTTGCTGATTCTTATTGATTGTTTCCTTAATTGAAAATTTTGTTCATTTACCCCTATTACCTACTCTATACCCAAACCTTACTTGATTATTTTCCTTAAATATCTATCATGCTTTTACCGTTGATTTGATTATCCCTTGATTAAGGGGAAGACCTACTGATTTTACGTATGTGACTGATTCTGTGAATTTCCCTAGTTGCTACATAATTGATCACTTGCCTTATTTTGTTTAACTCTTGATTACTATATAAACTCCCTCTTATTTTAACTTCACACACAAACAATAGTTCAGAAACTATCACTTTACACCCTAAAAGGCTCTCTCTGCTCTCTTTGCTACGTGTGAACTTTGTTGTTCTAGCCGGCTGCAAGCCAAGGCTGGAAACTGCACAATACCTTTCTCAAATCTCGTGTTTTTCATTCTTTAACTAGGTATGCTTCTGGTTAATTTTAAGAATCAAAACCTCTGTGTTTATTTGCTGCTTTAGCCCATATGGTTTGAGTCCATTCTTGCCTCTATTTACTGCTTACTCATGCATGCTCAATACTGTCTATTCAAACCTGTGATTAGCATGTTTCCACTTCCTTGCTTATTTGCCATCTTGTTTAACATGTCTACATATGTAACTAGCCTGTTTGACCGACTATTATTTATCTAAACTCTACTTCTATGTAACTAGCATGCTTACACTTGTTAACACTTGCCTAGCATGTCCATTTATATCCTTATTTGTTCTACCTTATTCCTGCTAAGTTACTTCCTCAAAAGTGGCTTCAACATGTTTCTGTTGTGATCCTTTATTGCATGACCTGGTTCTATCTAATCTACTAGTTCTATAGAACCCCCTTCAAACTCTATGTATCATGTTGTTTGTATGCTAGATTAAGGTGCACTCTCTATGTTCCCAATCCCTCTTCCCTTGTGTGAAAGTAGTTTGCCAAAGTGCTTCCTAAAGTTTGTTTGTTCTATGACTTATGTTCTGACTACAAATTGTTTCTTTACACTTTCCTCAAACTATTTTATCACTAATGGTTTTCAAAAATTCTTTTCAATCCTAAGACCTTTCTTTTAAACTCTTTCAAACCATTATGCAATTTTTACTTACTCCTAGAATACTAGGTCTTGCCCCTCTGGTATATGTACTGCTTAGAAACCCCTGAGATCTCTTTGAACTCTGGTATATCAGGGCTGACACTTCCACACTGCACAATAATCAGTTGTTATTTGAGAAAGGTCTAGGTGTGAGCACTACCCGGGATCCTTAAGGTCCTTATGGAACTCTGACACACCTAGACATGAAATTGGCTATGAAACTTTGGTATTTGAGATTATCAGAGGTTTGGAAATCATTTGGGCCTACTTCAGGCTCCTTATAGATTAACTTCTGTTCTGTCTATACAATTTTTATTCAATTCATTGGTCTGTAATAATTATTGTAAACAAATAGTGGGGTGATTAGTGAAAAAAGAAGGGTAGTTATATATTGTAGGTATAATTGGGTAGATACCAAGCCTATAGGGTCCTTATTGATTCAAATGTGTTCATTAGATAACATGCCTATAAGACCTGATTTGGTTTAAATGAGTTCTGTTTGCTTTACTTTCACAATTAGAAGCCATGCCTATAGGATCTAAATCTGCTTTAATAATAGAGACCATGCCTATAGGATCTAAATCAGCTTTTAATAATTAGATATCATGCCTATAGGAGTTAAAATAAGCTTTAATAGAAATCATGCCTATAGTGGTTTCACTTTGGTCAAATGAATTCTGCTTGTTTCACATTATGTTTAATTAGAATCCATGCCTATAGGACTAAAAACCAGTTTAATAAGGAAAATTAGTTTAATTCATGTTTGTTTTGGTTTAATTAACTAATCTGTCCACTTCTTTAATAAGTTTCAACGCTGCCTAAATAATATTACTAGAAATCATGCCTATAGGATCTAAAATGTTGTCTAAACTTATTTTTTGTTTAGTCACATTCTTAATCAATAATAGATATCATGCTCATAGGATATCACTGTTATACGTCTAGGCAAGACTGTAGGACGATTAAAATTCTGCAAATGATAAAACTATTTTCTGTTATCTGTGACTACTCATATTCAAACAGATCTAAAATCAGTAGGCAAGCTGAATAGGTTTTTGACACTTTGGTTCTAATTCAATACTGTATAATCTCTGCTCACCTAGATATCATGTTCTAAGGTTTTCTCTTAAATACTTGAAACTGTTGTTTGAAGACGTGCACTTACTTGTTATGTTTGTGGAGGTAAGTGTGTGCCTTTATTTGTTCCCTCTTTAAGTGCAGTCCTACTTGTTTTGATTGACGCTTAGACTTTCTACTTTAAATATCCTAGGATGGTCTATAACCACCTAAATTAGAGGTTCTAAATACCTCCAGGGCCACAAGGAAGGGACGGGTAGTGCACGCATAGGATATCTTTCAAGGTTGCTAGAACGCTTTAGGCTATGACCAGGGGAGGGGATTGGGTAGTAAGGAATATGATGACCATGCGCTAATGACACGTGTAGCACCCCGTTGAGGAGTGTTTATCGGGCATTATGTGGGTATGATCCTATAGGCTAACCAACCTAGGACCCTTCTTTCCCAACTCCCGGTGTTTAAATAAATTTACTTTTCTTTACAAATGTGCAAATTGTTCAAACCCTTTTTCTTTACTTGAATTATACAAAAATATGCCTTTACTTACAAGTACGTGTTAAAACTGTTTATGTGTTAAAATGACTAATTCACATAGTTTAAGTTCGGTCGGGACCTACCGTTGTGGACCGGAAAGGGTGCCTAATACCTTCCCCCGAGCCCTTACCCTAGATCTCTAGTAATGCAAACTAGTCCATGAGTTAATCGCTCAATGTGTCCTAACGCACCATAATCCGTTAGGTGGTGATACTTCAAATACCCAATTCCCAAAAGGAAAACGAGTTATTTCCCCCATGAATGTCAAAACTCGGACATCCAAGTCAAAAAGGGAAAAAATGGGGCGCGATAGGTATTCACTGGGGCAGATCCAAACGAAGACCCTCAGGTATTTATCGATAGAATGAATAGGACTTTGAGGGTAATAAAGGCCACTATGACTGAGTCAGTTGAGTTAGCTTCCTATAGACTTCAGGATGTTACAGTTAATTGGTACGAGTCATGGGAGTTGTCTAGAGGTGAGAATGCACCTCCAACAGTATGACAGGAGTTTACAAAAGCTTTTCTTTGTCTGCCACCAAAGATTAGGCGGGCCAGAGTTGATAGGTTCTTGACCCTTCGGCAGGGTAATATGAGTGTTCGGGAGTACAGTCTTTAGTGGATTTATTGGCTAGGTATGCTCCCACTATTGTATCCAAGATAGAGATTGGGTTCACTAGTCTGTAATGGGATTAGAGCCGCACTTGCTTATCGATTGTATGTCGGTCTCACTTCAGGAAGACATGGATATTTCTCGTATTCAGGCATACTCTCAGGGTGTAGAGGAGCGTAAGCAGAAGCAGAGGGCCGATCGTGAGCATGATAGGGCCAAGAATAAGAGTGCAAGGTCTTCGGGTTCTTTTGGTGAGTTTCTAGGTGGTCAGAGACCACAATACCCGAGGTATCCAGCCCATCCATCGGCTAGCGCACCCCCTCAGTTTGGTGGTAAGAGATTTGATCGTTCCATATATTCAAGGCCTAGTCAGAATTCCAGGGCCTCAGGTTCTCAGTATAGGGGTGAGTCAAGTCAGATGAGGCCGCCCTTGCCACGATGTGCTCAGTGTGGTAAGCAGTATGTCGGGTAGTGTCGTATGGGATTGGGTATTTGTTATACTTGTGGTTATCCAGGCTACGTTATAAGGGATTGTCCGACGAGAGGTGATGCAAGCATAACTTAACCAGCGGGATCTATAGTTGGTTCGTCATCATTAGTACGCCCCCTTAGGCAAGTTTCACAAGCACCACTGAGTCATGGTAGAGGCAGAGGCGGAGCATCTAGATCGAGCGGTCCTCAGAACCGCATTTATGTGTTGGTAGGACGATAGGATCATGAGTCATCACCTAATGTTGTTACAGGTATATTATCGGTCTCCTCATATGATGTATAAGCACTGATTGACCTAGGTTCCACCTTATCATATGTTACTCTATTGGTTGCTAGTGAATTTGGAATAAAACCTGAATTGGTTAAACCTTTTGAGGTGTCTACACATGTTGGAGACTCTATGATATCTAAACGAGTATATAGGGGTTGTATAATAGTAGTTCATAGTCGATCTACCGTAGCGGACCTAATCGAGTTAGATATGGTAGAATTTGATGTTATAATAGGTATGGATTGGTTGGCTTCTTGTCATGCCAACATTGATTGTAGGCCAAAGATAGTCCAATTTTAATTTCCAGGGGAGCATGTTTTGGAGTGGAAAGGTAATACGGCGTCGCCAAGAGGTAGATTTATTTCCTATCTCAAGGCAAGGAAGATGATCAGAAAGGGTTGTATATATCACTTAGTTTGGGTTCAGGATGTGGAAGTAGAGTCACCAACCATTCAGTCCATCCATGTAGTTAACGAGTTTCTAGATGAGCTTTTGGGTCTTCCGCCGGAGTGAGAAATTGAATTTTCTATTGACCTACTACTAGATACTCATCCAATATCTATTCCTCCCTATAGAATGGCCCCTAAAAAGTTGAAAGGGTTGAAGAAACAACTACAAGATTTGCTTGAAAAAGGCTTTATCAGACCTAGTACATCACCTTGGGGAGAACTAGTGTTATTTGTTAGGAAGAAAGATGGTTCCTTACGGATGTGTATTGATTATAGATAGTTGAATAAGGTGACAATCTAGAATAAGTACCCACTCCCGAAGATTGATGATATATTTGATTAGTTGCAAGGTGCCAAGTGTTTTTCAAAGATAGACTTGAGGTTCGGGTATCATCAAGTAAGGGTTAAGGAGGAAGATATTCCGAAGACAGCATTCAGGACCAGATACGGGCATTTTGATTTCATTATATATCGTTTTGTTTGACCAATTCCCCAGCAGTATTCATGGATTTGATGAACCATGTGTTCTAGACCTTTTTAGATTTGTTCGTAATTGTATTTATCGACAATATATTGTTGTATTCTCGTTCAGAGGTTGAGCATACAGATCATTTGTGTATTGTGCTCAGAGTTCTACAAAAAGGGAAGTTGTATGCAAAATTCTCTAAATAATAATTCTAATTGAACTCTGTAGCTTTCCTTGGGCATATCATTTCGGGTGAAGGCATCTGGGTGGATACACAAAAGATTGAGGTAGTAAAGACTTCGCCTAGACCCACAACACCGATGGAGGTTCGTAGATTTCTCGGTTTGGCAGGCTATTATAGGAGATTTGTAGAGGGATTTTCTTTCCTTTAAGCACCCTTAACAAAGTTGACTCAGAAGGGAGAAAAGTTTCAATGGACTGATGCTTGCAAACGGAGTTTCCAGGCATTGAAGGACAGATTAACTTCAGCACCGGTTCTAACGCTCCCAAAAGGGATCGATGATATGTTATCTATTGTGACGCTTCAAGCGTTCGATTGGGTTGTGTGCTGATGTAGCATGGTAAGGTTATAGCTTATGCTTCTAGAAAACTAAGAAAGCACGAGAAGAACTACCTGATCTACGATTTAGCATTAGCCGCGGTGATTCATGCACTAAAGATGTGGAGGCACTACTTGTATGGTATTCATATTGATACCTATATGGATCATAAGAGCCTCCAGTATATCTTCAAGAAAAAGGAATTGAATTTACGTCAAAAGAGATGGTTGGAGCTACTTAAAGACTAAGATGTTGATATTTTATACCATCCGGGGAAGGCGAACGTAGTAGCCGACGCCCTCAGCCGTAGATCTATGGGTAGCCTATCATATTTACAACCAAAAAAGAGGGGAATATCACATGAGGTTCATCAGCTAGCTAGTCTTGGAGTTCAGTTACTGGACTCAAGTGATATTGGAATTACTATTCAGGATATGGCAACATCATCCTTAGTAACTAATGTAAAGTAATGCCAGTACGAGGATCTTGTGTTAGTTCATTATAGGGATACCACCCCTCAAAAGGAGAAGACACCATTTGAAATTACAGAAGATGGGGTCCTCATATATCGAGGATGATTATGTGTCCCTAATGTTACAGGGCTGCGTCGGCAGGTTATGGGAGAAACTCACTATTCTCTTTATTATATCCATCCAGGAGCGACAAAGATATATCATGATATCAGGGAAGTATATTGGTGGGAAGGAATGAAGAAGTATATAGTGGAGTTTGTTGATCAGTGTCCTAACTGTCAGCAGGTTAAGATTCAACATCAAAAACTTGGTGGATTATTGCATGCTATGGAGATTCTGACTTGGAAATGAGAAGTAATCAATATGGATTTCATCGTAGGCTTACCTCGTACCTAGTGTAAGTTCAATTCGATATGGGTGATTGTTGATAGGCTTACAAAGTCAGCCCATTTTCTACCCATTAGGACTACATATTCCACAGAGGATTATGCAATGCTTTATATTAAGGAGATAGTACGACTACATGGTGTCCTTGTATCTATTATTTCGGATAGAGGAGCTCAATTTACAGCTAACTTCTAGAGGTTTTTCCAAAAAGGATTGGGGACTCAGGTAAGTCTTAGTACAACATTTCTTCCCTAGACAGATGGACAGGCTGAACGTACTATTCAGACACTTGAGGATATGTTACGAGCTTGTTTGATACACTTCAAAGGTAGCTGGGATGATCATCTGCAGCTTATTGAGTCGCATATAACAATAGCTACCATACAAGTATTCAGATGGCTCCATTAGAAGCTCTTTATGGACGGAAGTGTAGGTTGCCTATAGGGTGGTTCGATGTTGGGGAAACTACATTAGTAGGACCAGAATTGGTACAACAGGAAATCGAGAAAATTAAGCTTATACAAGAAAGGCTATTAGCAGCTCAAAGTCGTCAGAAGTCTTATGCGGATAATCGATGGCGGGACTTGGAGTTTCAGATTGATGACTGGGTATTCCTAAAGGTATTACCGATGAAAGGTGTTATGAGGTTCCAAAAGAAAGGAAAACTTAGCCCTCGGTTCATTGGACCATATAGGATCATACACAAGGTAGGCCAGGTATCATATGAGTTAGACTTACCTTCGGACTTGGTTTCTATATATCCAGTCTTTCATGTGACTATGCTCCGTAAATGTATCAGAGATCCTTCTAGAATCGTATCAGTTGATGATGTTCAGGTCACACGGCACCTATCATATGAAGAAACTCCAATTGCTATATTAGACAGATAGGTTCGGTGATTGAGAACTAAAGATATAGCTTTGGTGAAAGTACTTTGAAAAAACAACAATGTAGAAGAAATAGCTTGGGAGGCCGACGAAGACATGAAGTCTAGATATCCCTACTTATTTCCTCCTCCAGAGAAGTGTACGACTGAGACATCACAACCTTACAGTACGTGTATTGATGATTGTGGTCCTATGTGGCGTTGAATTATTGTGTTAGTAGTAGTATTATTACAAAGGCGACTCTGCCAAAGTTATATAGATAACGGGGAGATAAACATTCGAGGAAGAATGTTTCTAAGGGGGGAAGGATGTTACATCTCATATTTTCGTACGATTAAAGTTCCATCTTCAGTTAATCGACGTAGACTTGAGGATGAGATTATCTTCAGGTTAACGTATTTATACTATTTATGACAAGTGATAAGTAAGTTCCATGAAGGGTAAATGGTACACGAATTAAAGAAAATGAGTTTCGTTGAAGGTTGTTGATTTGGGATAAAATACGGTCCGAGCTATAATACCCGATATTTAGGGACTAGTACCATACAAGGTACCATATGACCATGATAGTATGATGTATAAAGTATATTACAAATGAGTAGTATTTTGAGTAATTTGAGATAATTCTTAACAATATGGGTAATTGGTTAATTATCGGGCAACGGGACATTACCGAATTAATTAATAAATTATAAGATAAGATTAATCCCCCTCCCAACGTAGCAACAAGCCACTTTCCAAACAAATGACTCTTAGTCATTTGTAATTAGGTGGAAACCTAATGGATAATTAAAAGACACAACACTTTATATTTTGAAAGGCTTCATCAGAACATTAGCAACACTTCATTGTAGGATTTTGAATAGAAGACATTTCATTTCTAACCTTTTCATTTCTAACAACACTACTTAATTTCTAACAATTTCAATACTACAACAGGATGGGATCACTACTTCATTTCTTACAATTTCAATACTACAATCAGATGGGAGGTTTGAAACCTTAGCAATGAATTTCTTACAAAATTCCTACAAGTTTTCAACAAAAACTTCTTGCAACCCAACGATTTCAACAAGAATTATTAGAACCTTAGAAACGTAAAATTTTGTGGTTCTAAAGGAGTATGGTGCAACCTTTTCCAAGAATATCATACGGAATTTTCCTTACTCCAGGTATGTTAAGGCTATCCCTTATTTCTTTTGACATGATCCATATGACATAAAAGAAATGAGCAAATTTTACAATTTCCATGCATGACTCTATTCATAGAAATATTAGAGATGCTTATGTTCTTGATTCCCCATGTGTCATATTAGTCTATCATCTGTTCATGGGTCTCAAAAAATACTTAAGCTGATAAAGTCTATTTCATGATATTAACCAGAGTCAAAATGGTCTTATGACACTCCGAAAGATTTTATTGACGTACTTATCCTGCATTGCATTCATTTACACTAACCCATGACCAGATGGCATCTTATATGAGCATATATATATATATATATATATATATATATATATATATGGGAAAAAGTTACGGCATTATATACACACCACCACCTGATCATCTGGTATATGTTGATGATTTTGTCCACAGTGGCCGAGATGGTATGATGGGATGCCCTTATAGGCTCGATGATTTTATGTATACCCATACCTATGCATGACACGACATTTACATGCACGTGCATGATATTATAATTGTTTCAGGATTTGCAAAGTTATTTGGACTTACAGGCGGAATTCCTTATTCTATGTTTCATCTATGTCTTTTACGTATTGATTTTCATGCCTTACATACTCAGTACATTATTTGTACTGACGCCCTATTTCCTGGGGCCTGCGTTTCATGCCTGCAGGTGCAGGTAGGTAAGCTGACGGTCCCCTTTCTTAGGATCCTTGATCAGCAAGAGTTGGCGTGCTCCACTTAATCCGGAGCTGCTTTTGATTTTGGTACGATATTCTTGTATACATATATGGGTATGGCGTGACTCAGTCCCATCTTTTTATAGTTGTATTTCTATTAGAGATCTGTAGATAGTTATGTACAGTTGGCCTTGTCGGCTTTTAGTTTTGGGTATATAGTTGTCTATAGCAGCCTTGCCGGCTCGCCCACTGTATTTCGCATGTATATATACATATTCCTTTTGGATGGATTTCCCTCACGTATGTTATTCATGTTTATATCTTAAATGCATGCTTAAGGATGTTCAACATGTAGGATTCGGGCACCCGTCACGGCCCGTCGGTTTGGGTCTTGACATCTCATTTTGATAATTGCTCAATATGAAATGAGGAAGGATCTTATTTGATTTTATTCAAATGATTTGGATTGAGTATAAATGTCATGACTTGATAAAAATATAGATTTTGAGGCTATTCGATTATGAATCTATTTTTGGAGTATCAAATGTTTTGGAAGTTACTTGTGTTCACCGAGATTGACTTTGGATATATCATATTCGTCGTCATAAAACTACTGGTGTCGGTGTAGGCATAGATGAACACTTTGTGGTATAGACTACGACAAAGTATCCTCCCTGGGAGGTGCTATTTTGTGCTATTAATAGCATGGCTGAGTCGCTTCATACGACATTGCGATGAGACGACATGAGCAAGTAGGGTATATGATACCCGCCGCTAAGCATATAAGCAAGTTGACCTTCTTGTGTCAATGATAGTATAGTTCTCCCGGTAAAAGGTAAAAGATGATTTTGTTATGTATAGGCCTAAGGAGTCGAGAGTTATTTCGATGAAGTTTAAATGATTTTGCATGATTTTATTAGAATCATGGGTTGATATAAATATTTTAAAAGATTGTATCATGATTTATATTTTACTAATCTTTTAATTTAAAATGATAGAGTATGAACTTGTGTAATGGTTTATCACTTCATATAAAAATATCGGTTGCATATGTTTTGTAAAGACTTGTCCGAACTCAAGTTAGAGAGAGTTTATGACACTTATTGAGTATTGTCGTGGTGTACTCAGCCCTTAGAGGGCCCTCTCCAGGGCCTGTTTACTTTATATATTTTCAGGATGAGGTGTGGTACTTGATGAGTGGATGAGGCTAGGATGACTCTCTTTATGTGTATATGGTGAGGCACCACTTCTATTTCATGGTAGTTGTCATGTCGATCATACTTTCTTTAATTAGGGTTTGTCCCTAGTATTTATTCTATCCTTGTGTCATAGAGATTCCTTAGACAATTATCATTATTTAAGGTTGTAACTGAGAGTTATTCATATTGCATGCATGAAAGAAATATTGTTATCTTTATATATTTTTAATTAGTGAAAATGGTGGATTTAAAGATTATGTTTCATGTATGGTCTTAATCACTTAAAATAATTGTGTTTTTAAAGTGACTTCCGCATACATCTATTAGGCATATAGATGGGTATTTATGTACGGGTTGGTCCACTCGAGTTGGATAGTATGTTGGGTGCTGATCACGTGGTCTTGGGTCGTGACAGATCAAAGATCAAATCACAAGTTGAACTTCTCTTAAGTTTAAGAACTTCTAAACTTCCAATCAAGTATTTGATTCAAGTATAAGCAATCGAGATTACATCCAAACTTTGCAGACAAGTTTCAAATAATAAAACAAACCATGCCAAGTTTCGAAACAACATTGAGTGCCTGATAATATTAAAGTCAACTATCGGTCAAACTTAAGAACGCTCAAATTCTTCCAATCGCCAACTTTTGGTTAAATAGGCTCAAAATCTTCTAGGGACCTCCAAATCCAAATCCGAACATACGCCCAAGTACAAAATCACTATACAAACCTATTGGAATTACCAAATCTCAGATTCGAGGTCGTTTACACAAAAGATAAATCATTGTCTGCTCTAGCAATTTAAGCATCCAAAATGATACTAGGTGTCCAAATGCACACTCAAAACATCCCAAAGACAAACAACCCAACCTCCTTGTCACAAAACAATAAACACACATACATAAAGCATTAAATAGGGGAATGGGACTCAAATACATACAATGACCGACTAAATCATTACAGGGGTCTACAATATAATAATCTGACTTAGATTACAAATAGCCATCAGCTCCGTAGAGAAGCTAAGAGTAATCTAAACATGGATAGAATGAATATTACTTCTTTGAGAATGAGCAGTGCCAAACATTCCTTCTTTTTGGATAGGAACATCTATAGATAGTTTACTTCTGATGTTCTATGATGATATATTTTTGGGAAAAGGTCCAAAATTACCCTTCTACTATGGTATACTATTTACTTCTGGCGTCCATTATACTTTTCGTCCAAATCTATTCCTACCGTTAACAAAGTTTGCATAATTGCCCCTAATCCTAATGTCCTTCCACTGTGGCACTCGGGCCCTTAAATAAATTACAATATCAGCATTAGAAGTAATTTAATCCTTAAATATATCTTGTGTTATTATTTATTTTTAAGATAAAGGGAATTTTGTGGGTCCCACTTAAGTTTAACTTTTTAACTCTTTCTTTTTCCTTCTCCCATTCTCCTCTATTTCCGGCGTTATCATCTTGATTGATTGAATTCAAAATTCATCGATCAACTTTGATTTCTATAGCAAACTCAGATCCTTTTTGTTATTATCATATACTCCCTCCGCTCTAGTTTATGTGAACCTATTTTTTTTGGTCCGTTCCAAAAAGAATGACCCCTTTCTAAATTTGGAAATAATTTAGCCTAAACTTACAATTCTATTCTTAATGAGAAGCTTTTATAACCACACAAATACTCTGAGCTCCTTTTTGACTTGTTTAGGACCACAAATTTTAAAAGTCTTCATTTTTTCTTAAACTTTGTGCCCAGTCAAATAGGTTCACATAAATTGGAACGGAGGGAGTATATAAAGAATGGGGTTTCACATCAATTTTGATTGATGTTGTTCCCAGCAAAAAGTACAAGATCGTAACAATAGATTAGATAACGATGAAAACCTCCATTACCACCCATGACAGTACCATACAACCACCAGCTTCTATCCCACCAGTACTAACATGGCCTCTAACTCGCGTTCATGATTTTAGGCAACCAAGTTTTTCTTAAGTTCTGGATTTTTTGGAAGAAAAGTGAAAGCAATGAAGATTTTGAGGTCGATAGAAGGAAGTTCTGCGACTAATAAAGGTTAAGATAAAAAAAATTCACTAATAATCTTTTGCTAAATGTAAGCGTGGTTCTTCACCGGTGGACATTTTTCCAGCAAGACCACCAGAGATGGAGGAGATTACTAGAATTTTCAGCCCATTCAGAAAATCTATCCACTCTCTTTCTAATTTCATCAGGAATTTAAATAATCCTTGATGGGTTTTAAAAGCTTTCAGCTTACGGTGGAAGTGGCTATGGCGTTACAGAAGTAGAAGAAGTGATATTAAAAAAAGAAAAAAAGAGAAAAGCAAAAGAAAAAAAGGAAAAAAATGAAAATTTCCCCTAACTCTATGGTAAATTTTCTATTTTAATAAATGCAATAACGAAGATATTATTAAAAGTGGTGATACAGACTCTACCTTGGCATTTTATTTGGTGGGATCTGCTGACTTGGCTGCTGACATGGACAAAATATTAGAGGGGCCAGTTGCCACAGTGGATGGACGCTAGGGTCAGGGGAAATTATGCAAACTTTATTAATGATAGGGATAGATTTGGACGAAAAGCTCGGAAATTTCATCATTTGATGGAGGGTGGATTGTACTGCTCTCATGCAGTGTAACCACGGCCTCCCGAACAAGGCGTTGTATCTCATGTCTCCTTCGATGACATGGAATTTGGCATTTTGGGTTATACACCGGGAAGGATTGAGGACTCGAGAGGCGGGTACGATTTGGTCAAATAGTCCGAGCTGCTATACCACCCTCGACTTGATAATATTGGCCGAGCTACCTGGATCCACAAGTACACGTTTAATTTGAAATGTATTTACAAGGAAAGAGATTACCAATGCGTCGTTGTGAGGCTAAGACAAGGTCTCGATGTCCTCGTCGCTAAAAGGGAGTCTCACTAATTCTTTTATTGTGGATATGACTATGTAATTCGCCTCCGAAGATTAATGACGAAAGGTTGGTTTGTTTATCTGCAATTGAAAAAATCAATATCGATTGGATCCGTTAATATGCATTTTTTCTTTCATCTGCTTAAACGATTGCCGTGAGTAAACTTATTGGAATAATTGGATTTCACTTAGTTACAAGCAAGAAATAATAATGAAGAAATGAAAATTTTAGAATTTTTTTGATTTTGCATTTTTCATTTTTATAATGTGAGAGCGTCCTCGGGTATGTAACCTCGAGTTCGCTTTTCTCTAGTGATGGATATTTTTGTTATTCTGATCATGGGTTCTTGTGGAGCATCGATGCCTCCTAAGATCATATGGATGACATGTTGTGGCTCATTTGTTTCATTCTTCTTGGTCGCCTCTCTTTCCCGGAACTAATTTTTGGCCCGGTCGCTGAGAAATTCTCGGAGGTGACATTTGCTAAGTAGTCGGGCTATTTCTTCCCGGAGTTGCCGGCAATCATCGGTCCTGTGATTATGTGTGTTGTGAAACTCACACATTAAGTTATGGTTTACGTTGCACTCTTTTATTTCGATCGGGTTTTTATCCCAAGAAGGTTTTATCGGCAAGGTTTTTAATGAGGCAGCATCTATATGCTACCTAAGGAAGACTCAATAAGTATTCAAGGCTTCTTTTCAATCAACCTTAAATACTAGGGGGCACCCCCCCAGAGGAACACCTCCTCGGAGAAGCCAAGATGTCCTGAACGGGGTCTCGATAGGAAAATAATGTACCGGGCCAAGTGGTCGAATGAACCGTGTCCGTATAGAATAACTGAGCCCTTAACAGCAAAAACATGTATACTTGTACCAAGTAATCAAAGAATACTTTCCAAAGCATTTCGCGTTTCGAAGAAGCTCGGTATTTTTGCAAAAACAGGCTCCAAAGCCAAAAAATGTCCCGAACACTCGGGGACTGGCATCAACAATTAGAAGCCGTATGACCTCTGGGTCAAAGCTTCAAACTCGTAAGCCCTCAAAGAGACAACAACAAGATTACAAAAATGGCTCCAAAGTCAAAAAAACGTCCCGAACACTCGAGGACTCGTGTCAACAATTCGAAGTCGTATGACACCTAGATCGGAGTTTCAAACTCGTAAGCCCTCAAAGAGACAACACCAAGGAACCAAAACTATACCAAGCAAGTTTACAAAAACGGATACAAAGCCAAAAAACCCAAACACTCAGGGACTGGCGTCGAAAACTCAAAAGTCACATGACCTCTGGGTCGAAAAATCCGAATTCGTAAGCCCTTAATAAGGCAATACCAAATTTACAAAAAATGGCTCCCGAGCCAGGAAATTTTCGACAACTCGGGGACTGTCGCCAATAGCCACCCCCATCAACTGATCAAAAACTCGAGGCCATAAGACCCTAAGCGGGAAACCTCGGTCTCGTAAGACCTACATAAGGCAACAAAAGTATTTATAAGACCTCAAGCAAGGCATGAACCATACTTGTACCAAGTAACCAAAACTGTAAGACCTCAAAGGCATGTAAAAACTATAAGACCTCAAAGGCATGTAAAAATTTGTAAGACCTAACAAAAGGCATAATCCTGACCTTAAAGTTAAATCTATATATCAAACTTGTAAGACCCCCTAAAAAGGCATACCCTCGATATAGACGCCGAAACTACTTCACTCGGGAACTGAAAGGCTCCAGCCAAACATAATGACTATGGTCATAAGGCTATACCAGCCAAACTAACGTGACTCGGGGACACCCGACCTTCGCTGTAAAATCACAGGCCTTCAATTACTTTGAAAGTACTTCGAAAAGAACCGTTTAAACAGGCTACCCTCGACATAGGCAAAGAGCTTCGACCATGTCAGCTCCAAACTATAGGCTTCGAGATACTCAGCCAGCAAGCCAAAATCTCTCGAGGTGCTCAATCATCGCCACATAAAAACTCACAATCGAGGTTCTACCAAACCGTAGAAGAGTCAGGAAAAACACAATCTCAAAAAGTCCTTAACGAGGAAAAATAAAGCCTATATTAGAGGTCGTACCGACCCAATGCGTAAGAGCCACTCCCGCCAGCCCATATAAAAGGTCGTACCGACCTAAAGCGTAAGAGCCACTGCCGCCAGCCCATACTAGAGGTCGTACCGACCCAGTACGTAAGAGTCACTGCCTCCAAACCATATAAAAGGTCGTACCGACCAAGCGTGTAAGAGCCTAAGGGCCAGCTTTAAATTCAAAAACTTAAGGGTCAAATGAGATCGACTCTAAACCCGACTCGGAGACTGAACCCAAAATAGTTACCTAAATATGCCTAAGAGCTAAAGCATAAGAGCTCAAACGTCGGCTATACTAAAAGGTCATACTGACCAAAGCGCGTAAGAGCCTACGGGCCAGCCTAATGAGCCCCAGGGCCATACTATGAATCTAAGGATTCCTTTTTACTCGAAAACCAATTCATCTGGCTAACGACTGACAAATATCAAGGCAAAAGGAAATGCATGAAAAATAAAATTGCGAGGCTTCCTTCTATACATGTACACGAGAGAATACAAGCTTCGTTTACAAAGTTCTTTGAAAGCAGTATACATAAAATAAGAAAGGAAGGGCCTAATCTATGTCCCCCTTGCCATCTTCGGCATCGGACAGAAGGAGCTTAGTACTATATTCTTCCGCCTCCGCCTGCTTTATCTCTTCCGAGAGGTCGAAGCCCCTGGCATGTATCTCCTCGAGGGTTTCCCTTTGAGATTTACACCTCACATACTCTGTATTCCTACTCTCCTGGTCGAGAGCCCCCTAGCTCAGCACGAGTGTTGGCAGCGTCCTTCAAATAGATAGCCACCTTATCAGCCTTATTTCACATTACTTTGGCTTCAGCCCGAGCATCCATGACTTCATCCTTCGCCTTTAGGAGCTCAAACTCGAGCCTTGAAATCATGTTCGTTCGGACCAAGCTATTCTCATGAGCATTGCGAAGTTGCATTTTGAGGGCAGAAGCCTTGGCCAAAGCGTCTTTCTTAGTCGACATATGGGTGTCCACCCGAGCCTTTAGCTCGTCACGCTCGCACTTGGCTTTACCAACTTCGCTCCTAAGGCATTCCAGGTCCTCCGTCTTTTTCTGCAACTGAAATAAACTGGACATTAGCCTCAGAAGGTAGAAGAAGAAATGCGCACTCTCTCGAAACAAACATTATCTGCTTCTCGACGTAGCTTTCATAGTTGAGACTTCGACTCGCCTCATACCGCAAGTGTTCCAACTTGTCTTCTCGTTCATCGAAGAGAATCCTGAGGGATTTCTCCACATCCATGGCTTCTTGTAACCTGGTGTCATGACGGAGCAAATTGGACTTGAGCTTGTTAAAATCCTATGAAAAAGAAACTCGATAAGAGAGAAAAATTACAAAACTATAAAATCAATATGGACGGCCAAAACTCACCTCAGAATAGAGCCGTTGAGCTTCCTCGAAAGTTGAGCGCACATCTACTATCTGGCTCCATCTACCCCGGTAGAACTGCTCTCGGTTGGGGATGATCGCTTAGTGTATGCGGCCCCTGACTTCGAACATCCCTCGAAGTACCTTCGATGGGAGAAGAAGTCGGTGGCAGAAAACCATGATTCCTCTAGGTGACTTTGACGAGAAAAGAAGATGACAACGGAGGTGGAACCATTTTTCTAAAGCCAGAGATCTCGGGCGCAACAGGCTCAGCCGACATATCCTCTCCGAGCCCCCGGCCTGGACTCGTCTTGCTATAAGAACCATCGCCCTGCAAAGTCCCTTTTTCTTATTACTATCATTCCGTAGCCCAGAAGTTGATGATCCTTCTCCCTCTCCAAGAAAGCACGGTCTCACCTCAAAGGACTCCCTGATGCCTACAATGACGGGGTTAGTACTCGTAAAACATAAGTTCTTTTAAAAAAAAAGGAGCAAATCACATAGCACGTACCGTGGTGTTTGGCCTCCCATCTACCCTTAGACAAAGCTCACCAGTTACGCTCATTATAAGTCGAGTGAGTCGCCAGCTTCCGAGCCTAATCCATCAGGTTAGGGACCTCGCACGACGTCCATGAAATTATTGTAGAAAAGAAGAAAGGCGCATTTACGGAACCCGCCTACGCCATAAGCAAAACCACAAAGGCACAAGTATATCACTTACGTGTAAAATTCCATTCTTCGGGAAATGGCAAAAACTCCAAAGGGATAATATTGACAGTTCGTACTCGGATGAATTGGCTCATCCATCCCCGATCCCCGTTTTCTTCATCATCTACAACGAAAGGCGTGATGTATCGGCATCATAGGGTCAGCAGACCCCGATGGTGAAAAGGCCGATACAACCTGATGAGATGACTAAGAGTGAATTCAAGCCCTGCTTCTTCTGCACAGAACCTCATCATCAACACTATCCTCCAAAATGACGGGTGAACCTACGCCAAGTTAACCTGGTACTTTCGACAGAAGTTGAGCACAACCCTATCAGAGGGGGGGCAGCATAAAGGGGTACGTGTACACGTTTAAAAACCCCTCGGCATGATCCATGATGCTCTCTTTCGGGGAAGGTACCCGCAGTACTACCCTTTCCCCCCATCCGCAATCTTTCCTTACTGACTCAAGGTGCCCCTCTCCTAGTAAAGAAATAAACTTCGAGGCATACTCCCAATGACTCCGAGCATTTTGGTTCAAAAAGCCTTCAAGGGCGGAACTCCCCTCTCCTTGCCAAGCGGACCCTGGTGTAGCAGACATAACTGTGGTAAAACTAGGGAATTGGAGCGAGAATTCGAGCAAGGGCTTCAAAGTTGAAATGGTGAAAGGCCTAACGCAGGAAAGAAAATCTCTATAGATGAGGATAACTACTCGGAATAACGGAATCCTCAAAAGAAGGAATACAGCCCTATATGTGAAGAAAGCAGCGACTATCCGCCTGCCTTAAAAGGCCAATTAAATATGCTGACTAAGCCATTTTTTGCTTTTTGAAGATGTACCAGGGGAATTACCCTAGTCGCTTCATAAACATGTCATGCAATTGACGTTGCCTACGATATTTCGGGGATCAAAAACCCCCGCATCATTACAAGCCTCGAGATGGTACCCAATGTCAAGGACCTCTATCAAGAAGAAGATAGGCTTTAAGAAGCCATTGATATCATTACAAGCCTCTAGAAGGTACCCGATCTCGAGGACCTCTATCAAGAAGAAGATAGGCTATAAGAAGCCATTGACATCATTATAAGCTTTGAGATAGTACCCAATCTCGAGGACCTCTGTCAAGAAGAAGATAGGCTCTAAGAAGCCATTGACGTCATTACAAGCCTCGAGATGGTACCCGATCTCGAGGACCTCTGTCAAAAAGAAGATAGGCTCTAAGAAGACATTGACATCATTACAAGCCTTGGGATGGTACCCGATCTCCAGGACCTCGATCAAGAAGAAGATAGGCTCTAAAGAGCCATTGGTGTCATTACAAGACTCGAGATGGTACCCGATCTCGAGGACCTCTGTCAAAAAGAAGATAAGCTCTAAAAAATTACTCATATGGGCTTGACCTCGAGGTGGTACCCTAACTCGAGGATTTCTGCTATTGTAAGTACGGGTCATTCACCCGACCCTCCGGACCTCGAGCTACCTGAGTCCTCGGGTCAAGTTAAAACCGTCCTCTCGATTACCTTAACCTAGGGACCATCTAAATCCGGGTGAGTCCTCATCTGGGATCTATCTACAATGCCTTAAGGCTATCTTCACTCTGAGTTCAAAACAAGTTTCCAGGTCGCCCGAGCTTGAGCGAACTCTCACTCAGGGACTGCCCTTGAAAGCCTAAAGGTTATCTTTATTCTCAGACGTCCAAGCAAGTTCCCCTTCGAGGACTACCACCAGGGCCTAAAAGGCTAAGTTTCGTTCTAAAATTTTTGAAGCTTTATTCTCACTCAACCCAAAATCGGGGGCCCCGACGGCCCGAGTTTATCCAATTCGGGATCGGTTCAAAGAACGATAGAGGGTTCCATAGGGAATCATGTTAATCAATCAAGAGCCAGAGAAATACTTACACCTGGGCTCGGTATTCGTACCGATCGGTAGAGTCATACATTCAGATTCTTCACAAACGCAGATAAAGGGAAATATAGCATAAATTAGAGACAAATTGAAGAAACATCTTTGTATCCATAAACGCTGATTACAAAAAGCCCGTGAAAGGACCTTACACATGATTACAAAAGTCCACGAAGGGTCCTTACACAGAAATAGAGAAGCTAAAGTAACAAATAAAGATCTAATCTACTCTCGTGGGCATATCCTCGGGAGCAATGCCTTCGAGAACCGTCTTCTTCGGGGATTCATCTAGGCCTTCCCAACAGCGTCTTCAAGGACGAGGAAGAGGCAGTAAAATGATGCAGAAAAAGATGAAGAAAAAGTCGTGGCCCGCCAAAGAGCCAAAGCTTTTACCAGGCCAAGAAAATCACGACCCAATAGAAGACTTGGCGAGCATCGGCCTTACCTGCATGACTACTTTGAGTCCACTTCTTGGAACATTGTGCCGTTCAAGTTAGTGGCCGGTAGTGCCACTTCACCCCACAGAAAGCAAAAGGGATGATGTCCCACACCAGGTCATAGTAGGGAGGTGAGCAGCAGTGTAAAGTCCGAACATCTTCCTGAGCAGTGGTGCAGAGTCCAAATATCATCCTGAGTTGTAAGAAATCAGCACCTGTATCTCATCGCCTCGAGCCAATGACGACAGCAGTAACAACAACAACAACAACAGAAACAACAAGTTAGTTCAATCCCGCTCGAAAAAGACAGCTTTGAGAAAAAGCCATTGCGTAGCTGGTGAAAAGGCTGTCGCATGGCCCTACGACCATAGGCGTTAAACATGAGAAATAAAATTGGAGGGGGGCGATGAGAAGAAAGGAGTTAAAAAATGGTGAAGAATGATTGAGCAAAGTTTTGATTCAAGAAAGCTTCCATTTATAGAGAGAGGGCAGCACAACCAACATGCGCAATCAATATTTTTGGGTGACGGATCGGCAACAACATTATTACTTTGAAAAAATAAACTAATGGCGTAATGAGTGTTCATAGGAAAACGTATTGATGGGACGTCTCAGTTATCACAAAAGATGATGTCATATGCGTGACATCATCACAAGAGGCTCGAAGAGATCGGTGTCAGAGCTGTTTCTTATCATTTTTATCTAAGAAACGAGGGGACTATATGTATACGATAAAATCAGAGGGACCAATTTTTGGTCATTACGATGTTTCATAAGCATGTTTCCAAAGCCTCGGGACGGACTTCGATATCCATGCCCAGGGGTTTATTGACAACGACCTCGGGGCAATATGAATCGATAGTCATGGTAAGAAAGTGGGCAGTCCCCAAGGCACACGACTAGAGCTGACCTAGTCTATTTGGCTAGTTCAAGTCCGTACTATAGCATTAAATAGTTGTACTAACCATATATCTTGGTAATAAAAGCATTTATACTATGTTGGAATTCCCCCTCATATATAAAGGGGATCCTTGTTATTTGATGTTCAATATTGAATACACAAGAACATTCTCTCTACTCTCTAACATTTTCTCTTGATCCCATTACTTGCATTTATTGCTTATATTCATTGTGTTCTGTTTATTGTTCTTCATTTATTGCTCATAAAAGGCTTCCATCAAAGCTATCATAACTGTTAACCCCTCCTCGATTGCTCCTAGCCGAGCATCCGACTCGACCTCGAGGCCCGTATACGCCAGCTCAAGGCCCCGATTTCCAGCCCTTCGGTTTGGTCATTATACTATCTACAAGCTCTTATCTCATTTTCTAATATCTTGCATAACATCTATTGCCTAAAGAACTAACATAAAAATAGATCACGTATTATTAGAATCACAAAATCAAATCTAATTGTAATTACCATTTTCAAGGTAAACATACCTTAACTACTAGGTGGCGACTCTACACTCTAAATAATCTTCTAGAGTAAAGTACTATATGTTGTTTTGACTTGTGCAAAATAGGGTGCAACACAATATGTTTACCATAATTGGGTTTTCCTATTCTTAGAAGGAAATATATATCTCTCATATTTAGCTAGTCACTTTCTTGGATGAAAATATTTGAACTTCTATAAATTGAGGATTCTTCCTTCTCATTCACTATCATCCATATTATAGCCATAAGGGGTTCGAGAGTCTTGTTTGGGGGGAGAACTTTTCGGGATAAATGTTAGTGTGTTATTTGTGTTTGCCTCTTCGTAAGGTTGTCCTCTCAATATTTTGTACTCTCTTTTATATTGTGAATTGCTCATCTCCATTTGTGGACGTAAGCCAATTGATCGAACTGCGTTAAATTTTTGAGTCTCTTTTGGTATATTTCTGTTCTGCTGTCTGATTTATTGTTGTTCAAGTGTTACTTTACTAGCTTCCGCATGATACCAGATTATTTCAATTCTAACATCAACTTGTAATAATTTAATTTGCCAACTGCAAGTAATATAAAAGGGATATATGACAGATAACTTGGGTATTGGGTGGTTTTTCTCTCATTTTTGTTTTTCCTTTTCCCGTCGTCTTATTTTTTTTATTATACCTTTTGTCTCAATTTATGTGATTAGTTTGAATTTCGAAAATTAAATTTCTTAATTTTAATCGTAAAATAAGACATAAAATATTTAAAGTAAATAAAACTTATATATTTGAAAACTACAAGTATTATAATTTATAGTAATTAACAATCCAAAATATATAAAAGACAAATAAAAGAGTTACAGTAAGAAAAAAGACTCTTAATAATTCAAACCGCATTTAATTAATTAGAATAACGGAAATATTATTTAAAATGTGTAGGTTGTCATACATTGACAAGTCGGTAGTTGGAAATGAAACTCTGTCAAAACCTAAAAATTCTTTTTTTTCTATGGTAAGACTTTGGACTCTCGCATTTATTGTCACTTTCGAAAAGATCTTCCATATTAATTCAGAATAAAACACCGATAGCCCGGCCAGGCCCGGCCCGCTCCATTTTACAATCGGGAAGTAGCAGAAGAAGCCTATTCTAATTTTCCATAATAAGATGCAAGAAAAAAGGGCTAAAATTTTGAAAAAGAAGCTCTGTGCCTCACTAAATACCAACTCTACAATCCACCTATAAGGTCCCATCTTTGATCTATTCCGAACCAACTCAGCCATCCAAAACTTGTTCTTTTGTCTTTATGTTTTTAGACTCTTCCCTCCTTGTCAGTTGCGGGTCCCTTCTTTTCCCTGTATTTGTATACTAGTAGTAGTATCTGATAACTCTCTTTCTCATTGCCAGCCAACTCTCTTCCCCATTCCCATCTCAAAACAAAAAGCTTGCACCTTTCTAGACTCCTTTTTAATCCACAAGAAAAAACTTGCCATTTTTCAGAAGAACCCATCAACCGAGTCCTTTGAAAAGAGTAGAATATACCTTTAATCTCTCTTGATTTCTCATTGGTTCCCTTCTGTTTCCAAGATTTACCAAACCCATCGTTTCCTCTAAAAAACAAAAATCACTCGTAATCCAAGTAGAGATTATCAATATAGGAAGAAGTTGATATTTTTTCTTTTCTTGGGATCCATTACTGAGCAAGCCTCTCATTCTAAACCACCCAACTTCCTCTAGTAGTAGAGAGATAAGAATAGGTATACACACATTTTGATTGAGGGATGAGAGAATTGTGGACAACGCTGGCATCAATGATGGGGGTATGGGCTTTCAGTCAAAGCCTCCTTCAAACAGTTTTCCCAGCAGAAGTCCGTTTTGCGTCCCTCAAATTCATCCATCGCATCTGCAACTGGTTCTCTGCCTATTGCTACTATGACATAACGGAGATCGACGGCGTTAATACGAATGAGCTTTACAACGCCGTTCAACTCTACCTGAGCAGCTCTGCCTCCATCACCGGGAATCGCCTCAGTCTCACAAGGGGACTCAATTCCAGCAGCATCACTTTTGGGCTGTCCAATAACGATTCCCTCATTGACACATTCAATGGTGTTAAAGTCCTGTGGGAACACGTGGTCATCCCAAGGCAGGCCCAGACATTTTCATGGCGTCCGCTCCCAGAAGAGAAAAGGGGTTTCCTCCTACGTGCCAAGAAGAAAGACAAAGCAGTGGTGTTGGGCTCTTATCTGGATTTTGTCATGGAAAAGGCAAATGAAATTAGGAGGAAAAACCAAGATCGGTTGCTGTACACGAATTCACGTGGGGGTTCACTTGATTCCAGAGGCCATCCTTGGGAGTCGGTACCCTTTAAACATCCCAGTACTTTTGATACACTTGCTATGGATCCTCACAAAAAGGCTGAGATTATGGCAGATCTTTTGGATTTTGCGAATGGAGAATCTTTTTATCAGACAACTGGGAGGGCTTGGAAAAGGGGTTACCTTCTTTACGGACCACCAGGGACAGGCAAGTCTAGCATGATTGCTGCCATGGCCAATTTTCTTGGTTATGATATTTATGATCTTGAATTAACCGAGGTCCACACTAACTCCGAGCTCAGGAAGTTGTTGATGAAGACGAGTTCTAAATCTATCATTGTCATTGAGGATATTGATTGCTCTATCAATTTGACTAACAGGAAAAATAATAGCACCCATTCATTCTCACCTCCAGGAGCAGGAGCAGGAGCAGGGAGCAATGAAGACGGTGGGAATACTATAACTCTTTCTGGTTTGTTAAATTTTACTGATGGTTTGTGGTCATGTTGTGGCACTGAGAGGATATTTGTGTTCACAACTAATCACATTGAGAAGCTTGATCCTGCACTGTTGAGGAGTGGGAGAATGGACATGCACATTCACATGAGTTATTGCTCTTTTGCCGCACTCAAGATTCTCTTGAAGAATTACTTGGGATACGACGATGATGATGTGGAGAAGCAACTTCTTGAGCAATTAGAGCAAGTAATTGAAAAAGCTGAAATGACACCTGCTGATATAAGTGAGGTGTTAATCAAGAATAGGAGGAATAAAAACAAGGCTGTTTGGGAATTGCTAGAAGCTTTGAGGACAAGGGCTGAGAGGAATGATGCTGTAAAATCAAGTGCGGACGATGAAGAGCAAGAGAAAAGGGCATTAGAGAGTCCTAAAGAAGCAAAGTGTGACGAGGAAAAAGAATCATCAGGATGACAAGGTACATTAGTAAGTGATATTACAAGGGTTAAAAAAATACTATTAAAATTTTGCTTCTTTAAATCTTTGTGGAGGGAAAGAAGAGACAATAAAATTTGCTATTCATGACACATTTTTTTTAGTGAATGGGCTTGAAAGAAAGGTGGGGATTGAGGGGTTCAAATAGGCAAAACATGAATTGACTGTAAGACAAAGGCATTGTTCTACTATTGCTTGGTTTAGTTTAAGTCTATTTTGAAACATACAAAAAATAATGGAACCAAAGTATGATTTGTCGATTTACATGTGGTGTGTTTTGTTATGTTAGTTCATTTTTGTCGCCCTGGAAATGGCTACATTAGCATATGAGTTTCATATTTCAAAATAATGCTTGAATAATAATGTGATAATGATCCTTCGGTTCGGTGTGCAGCTCGTTAATATTTAAATTTTGTTAGCTGGCTGGGATTTGAGTGAACCCTTCAAGCACATGGGGCTGATGTACTTTCTGATTGGGAATTTGGAACTTAAGATTACCAAAATCTTTTATTTTTCTTTCAATCATTTTGAAAAGGACATGTTTCTTTTTGAGTTGGCTATGAAAGTTACTCCCTCCATCCAAAACAGTCAGCGTTTTACAATAATAATATATTTATAATACAAAATTGTCTTAAAATGTTATATTTGAAAAATTCGTCAACGAGAGTACCGTTATACTTACTAAAATGACTATCCATTCAATCAAATTAAAATGTTTTTTCATTTTCATTGTTGAAAAGTTACAGATATGTATTGTATAAAGCAAAAGGGATTAACATGTCAGTTTCATGTTTTTCGATAATAGAATAAGGTATTTCCTATTCCCTACATTTTTAATTTATATGAGCCTATTCACGTTTAAAAAGAAATGAAGTTCTTTAAAACTTATGGTTCTAAACAAGTTATAACATTTTTGTGTGACTACAATTCTTTTGAAACTTATAGTGTTAAGCATGACAGAGTATTTGTGTGGCTATAAAAGTTTCTCATTGAGGCTAGAATTGAAAGTTTAAGTTTAGTTGTTTTCATTAGAAAATAGTCACTTTTTTTGGAACGGACCAAATAGAAATAGATTCACGTAAACTGGAAGAGAGAGATTAAAGTTATAACTTATAAATAATCATTACTTAGTGAAAGATCAAAATGTAACTGCTAAATCTAGGGGCAGATTCATGGGTCGGGTTCACGTGAACTCATGCTCTCCTCCCTAAATAAATTATACAACACTATTACGTTCTTAGTTTCTTCTTATATTTCTACATGTCATTCCAAGGTCAACTAGTACTTTGGTGTAGCGGTGGTTGAGTGCATTGTTGCTTTGCCAGGTTAAGTGGTAGATCCTTTGGTGCTGTCTTTTTAAAAATAAAATTTACGCTTTTTAAACTTACTAGTTTTAGGATACGCTTTTTACGCTTTTTAAACTTACTAGTTTTAGGATACGCTTGTTGTGCGTGTATTCTATTTCAATGAATATAAATTTTAAAAGATTATATAAATAATCTATTAAAACTTGTGTTAGAGTTATAAAATTAAAATTAATAAAAGTGTAAGTTTCTAAACAATATTGATCCTAATTAGCTAACTTTCAACGAAAGAAGAAACTCTTAAGACAAAAATATAATTATGCTATTTCTATAATCAATAAGAAATGTCATATGAATTATTTCCAACATATTAGAAAAGACTAAATTACTATTGCAAAAGATATTATTCAATTGCCATATTTTTTTATTAATCTACTCTTTCTTTGTTTTGGAGTGAGGTTTCTTTCTTCGTTCAAGCACATAACCAAATGCATGTGAATATTTTCTTTTGTGGAAGTAAGAGTTAAATTATAATGGAATTGCTTACTGCTAAAGGATTCTAAAAGGACTATATTAATCTATGAGCGAAAAATATAGAGCTTATGTTAAAAAAATTCCTATGCTTTGCACGAAATTAGTTACACCCCTAAACAAATTATATTCTTAGTTATCCCCGAAGTTGGCTATTTGATAGTTGTTACTCCTGGACATTGACGTGGTAATGTGCATGGATATATATACTCCTTTAGGCATATGAAGAAAAATTTAAAATTAACTTTAAGATGCAATATTTTTCAATCATTAATATAATTGTTTATTTGTTAGAATATAATTGTGTATTTGTTCTTGCTTCATCTTAATATACAATGCATACTTTATCTAACTTTGTATTTTAATTTCTTTTTTTTTTTTAAATGTAATGGCTATTTGATCCAATTGTATGGTATTTTATTTTTTGGGGCTAAATTTGTAAAAACTTAGCTGGAGTTTTGCCATAAATAAAAATAGTTTTAGCTAAAATAATAAATTAGTAATTGTGTATTATTTTTATTATTTTTTGTTAGATGCAAATGACTATTTGAATTGTTTATTTTATTTTCGGGTCAAATCCAGAAAAAAAATTGGCAAGAGCTTTATTATTTTATTGCTTAATTTAAAAGATATAGCCAAAATAACAGAGTTGCCATTGTTTTCAAAAATCCATAACATCTTTGAAATGCTTAAAGCCACCTACTACGTTGTTTAAGTAAATAGAACAATTACATCCAGACATCTCTATAGCAACCTTCTTATAAACAAAACATCACTATAAAAGCTAAGCTTTTCCGGAACCAATTTTTATGTTATGTTGTAATATATGTTATTTATAATAGCACTTCACTATAACATTCAAAAATATTCGGAACAAACAAAGTTGTTATAGAGAGGTTTGACTATATTATAGTATATTTTTTATTTCTTTGACAGGCACACATATTCTTCCTTAATTTTTCCAAAAAAAAAAAAAAAAAAATTCAAAACTTGAATAACAATTCGTATTGTGTGGCGAAAGACTTTTAGAGTCATTTAATGACTATTGTTTCAGAAGTTTCGAAAAACTTAAGTAATAATTCTTACAAAAAAAAGATAATTCAAATAAGAAAACAATTTATATTTATATATAAGTGATATCTCATTTTATGTGAACCTATTTCCTTTTTGGTCCGTTCCAAAAAGAATGGCCTCTTTCTAAATTTAGAAACAATTTAGCTTAAACTTTCAATTCTAGCCTTAGTGAGAAGCTTTTATAACCACACAAATACTTTGGACCCATTTCTGACTTGTTTAGGACCAAAAATTCTAATTTTTTTTATTTTTTCTCAAACTTCGTGCCCAGTCAAACAAGTTCACATAAATTGGAACGGAAAGAGTATGAGTTCTTACCTAACTCAAATAAGAAAAGATTTAATAGTCAAAATTTAAATTAATTTAAAAGCATACATATTAAAAAAATAATCAAATGACTATCCAGTGTGAACTTTATATTAAAAGAATAAAAAGGGCGAGCGATATTTCGCTAAGAGTATTCGTACTTTTATTATATATATATATATATATATATATATATATATATATATATATATATATATATATATATATATATATATATATATATAACACATTTATGTGAATAGGGCTCAGGAATTGAATTACAAGGACACCAGTCCTGGCCTAGCCACTAATCTCTAGGGAAACTTTAAACCACGATGCTCTTCACAACCCTTCAACGGCCACATGCCTAAATGGGTTAACGAGCACCACCAGTTAGCTTGGGACTAACCAAGGTTTACTGTCGAGACTAGTAACTGTCTGGTCTATATAGTCCTTAACCCAAAACCCCATCGGGTGTGATACAGTAGACTCCTAACTACCATAAACATGAATAGCAGATAACCATTGAGAACCAAGTCTAACACTTACCTGTTTAGCCTGTCATTTAGGCTAACAATATCGTATAAATGGAAGAGGGAGGGAGAAGAACAGTACCACCACAGAGACCCTGAGTTGTGGCCAAGTGACCTTTTTGATTTTATTTCAGAACTAAATTATTACAAAGGGGATTTTTACAGATGAAGAGAGAAACTCGAGAGAAAGCAGAGCTAATGTTGGCTAAAGTCTGCCTCTAACTAAAGAAGAGTGATCCTTATATAATGGATCTGTCTACAAACAAACAAAATGAAAAAGTAAAAGTGGCCAACAAAATAATTAAAACGTGGCCAAAAGAAAACTACATTATTAAAATCGGACAAACTACTTTTATAAAAGTAGATTCCTTCTAATAATGGAGGGACCCCTTACTTTATTAAAGTTGTCTTGGGGACCTATTACTTTATAAAAGTCTTCGTCTTTTTACCCCAATAATCAATCGGTGGGGCCTTCTATTTCTTTATGCTTTATCTTTTCCTTTGTCGTTTTTCTTGGCAAAAGATGCTTCTGCACTTGCTTTCAACTTGTTGATAAAGTCTTCAATTTCTGTATCACTAACTTCCTCTGTATCTGATTGATTTTGGGCTTCTCCGGCTAAACACACATCTTCATTTGAAGTACTGCCAATAGAAACCATAGAGATATCATCTCCAATAGTAGTACCAAGATTTTTTGCTAAATCCTTTTTTATTTCTTCAAAATATGAAGCAAGGATTTCTTTCTGTGAAACAGCTCCCTTCTTCATTTGGAGTCTCTTCCTGATAATTTCCAAAGGACTTAGATCTTCTTCTTCATCCTTTGTATGATCGATCTGTGAATAAGCCTCTATTTTGGCCTGTATCTGTTGTATTAATTCTTCACCATATAACTTTCCTTGTTGGGGAGGATGTGACGACCCGACCCGTCGTCTCATGAGTTACTGCCCCGTTTTTCCCATTTCCTATTTCTTTATGCTTCATTATCAGTGTTGGGTGTGAACGAGTTGATTTGGATTGGTTTTAGTAGGAAATGAGACACTTAGTCTCTTTAAGGAAGATTTGTTTTGGAAAAGTCAACCGGACATTGACTTATGTGTTAGAGGGATCGGATTTGAATCCCGATGATTCGGTTAGCTTCGGGGGATGATTTGTGACTTAGGAGTGTGATCGGAAGTAATTTTGGAGGTCCGGTGAGAATTAGGCTTGGATTGGCGAAGTTAGTATTTTGGCGAATTCCGGTTAATAGGTGAGATTTTGACCCGAGAGTCGGAATGGAATTCCGAGAGTTGTTATAGCTTCGTTAGCTGATTTGGGATATGTGTGCAAAATTTCAGGTCATTCGGACGTGGTTTGGTCGGGTTTTTGATAGAAAGTGTATTCCGGAAGTTTTTAGAAAATTAGGCTTGAATTCGATGAGTTTTGGGTAATTTGATGTTGTTTGCGGTGTTTTGATGATTGGAAGAGGTTTGAATAATGTTATGAATTATGTTGGCATGTTTGGTCGGGGTCCCATGAGGCTCGGATAAGTTTTGGAAGAGTTTTTGGAAGATTTTTGCCGTTTGAGCATAATCATGTAATGATCCAAAGGTTCATTTTTAGTTCTAAAGATCGAAATTTTATTTCGAGATTTCCAAAATTTAAATAATGAATTATAGGAGTGATCTGGAAAGTTTGGTCTAATTTCATCAAGTCGCGATTGCGTTTTTGACACGAAACATGAGTTAATTGTTTAACGAGCGAAATGGATATCGCACTAAGCAAACGAGCTCCGAATTGAGTTTCGATTGAAGGACTATGTTCGTATCATTATTTGTGACTCATAGGAACAAGAATCATCGAATTCCGAGTTCGTATGATGGATTTAGAGCCATTTTAGTAAAAAGAAAAGTTCTGCAATTTCTTTGGCTGCTGCAGTATTTTTTTTAGCAGCGTGAACAGTAACCGCGTGGGTGAACAGTGGCCGCGTGCGTGAACAGCAACCGCATGCGTAAACAGTATTTCCGAAAAATTCTTGGCAGTGAGTTTATAAAACACTTCATTCGCGATTTTGGGTCATTTTTCCTCCATGGTTGATCTTTTTGAGAGCTTCTTGGTGGAGATTAAAGAGGGATTCAAGGGGGAACGACTTGAGGTAAGTTTCTTGGACTTAGAACTCGTTTTTATTGTGAATTCCACCTAGAGATTCATGAAATATAAGCCTACAAATCAAGAACTAGGGCTTGAATTTTGAAACCAAACAATTAGGATTTGATGGGTCATTTGAACTTGGATTTGGGAGTTCTTGGTATGTATAGACTCGTGGAGAGACAAGGAATTCGGTGATGTTAATTTTCTGATTTTTCGAGACGTGGGCCCGGGGCTCGGGTTTTGTCAAATTCGTGAATTTTGATATTTTTCGATTGCTTTCGATTGGGTATTGTCTCTTTAGCATAATGTGACATATTCGTTGTGATTTTGGGCAGATTCGTCGCACGAGGAGGGTAATTTGAGAGGCAAGGGCATAACGAGCTAGTCTTTGACCGTCTTGAGGTGAGTAATTGATGTAAATGATGTCCTGAGAGTTTGAAACCCCGAAATTTCACATCGTAACGCTATATTGAGATGACGTGCACGCCGGATAACGGGCGTGGGGTAGAGCACCGTTGGGGATTGTGACTTGGTCCGTCCCGAGAGATGTTTTTACCGTGTTTTCTACTTGAACTAAATTGAGAATCATCCTTACTTGGATTTAATTGTTACATTTGGGCTTCTTGCCAATTATTTGAATCCTTCAGGGATTGATATCACTCCTTTTGCATATTTTGCATATCATTTGACCTCAGTCCAAGGTTTTAAATACTGTTTTGCAAACTCAGCCATCTTTCTAAGATTTCAAAACTTAAATGATATTTCTAAATGATATTTCGGGCTGAGAACTACTAGTTTACAAATGCCCAAGGGTCTTATGATGATTTCTGGACTGAGCATGGATCAGGCTGCGTGCCGCAGCAGTGTTATATTGATATTGAGGCCGAGAGCCTAGTTAATTACATTGATATTGAGGCCGAGAGCCTGGGTGATTATACTGAGATTGATATGAGGCCGAGGGCCTAGATTTGATGCCACGAGATGGCTTGATATTGCGCTTGGGTTGTAGTAGCCCCTCCGGAGTCTGCACACACCCCCAGTGAGCACCGTCGACGATAAATAAATGGATGGCTCGGGCTGCATGCCGCAGTGGGTACTAGAGTGTACCATCATATGCATTGCATTGCACTCATGCATTTGTTTTTATCTGTTATACCTGTCTCAGTATTTGGTACTCTGATTTAATTGACTTGTTGCTTCACTATTTGTTGTTCTAAACTGCCAGTTATAGTTTACTTTGTATTTTTCCATGATTTTTTATTTTCAGCCTTTATTTATGTTTATTACTCACTGGGTCGGAGTACTCACATTACTCCCTGCACCTTGCGTGTAGATCCAGGTACACCACAGGCTGAGTGAGGATTTGTTTAGCTGAATAGCAGTATCCGGGAGTATTGAGGTAGCTGCATGGCATTCGCAGCCTTGATCTCTCCCCTCTATCTCTATCTTTTATTCCGTATTTTTCCTAGACAGACTTGTAATAGGTGGATATTCTGTATTAGAGGCTCATATTTGTGACACCGGATTCTGTTGGGCTATGGTGTGGTATTTTAATTGAACTTCCGTAGATTTTATTATTAATTATACACTTGAATGAAATGACTTAGTAAATTCTAGGTGATATTTATCTATAATCTGAATAAGAATTTGGGATAATGTTGTTGAATGGTCGAGCTTGCCTAGCAGTGTGTTGGGCTCCATCATAACCGGGGTTGGGGTTGTGACAAGTTGGTATCAGAGCCTAGGTTAATTGGTCTCGCGAGTTATGAGCCGGTTTAGTAGAGTCTCGCGGATCGGTACGGAGACGTCTGTATTTATCCTCGAGAGGCTGCAGAACCTTTAGGAAAACTTCACATTCTTGAATTCTTATCGTGCGTCCTTGATTCATCTTGAAAAGAAACTTTTGAAATTCCTTCCTTATGTTCGTATGCGCGCATGGGCGCTCAGTATCATATGTGCTTCGATGGCTTGTGATTCCCCGATCGAGGGGCGAGGTGTTATCTCTGTGAGTTTATGATGGGCCAGTCTGGAGGACTTGAGGTTGGATCTTTGCCTATGGCGGGAGCGCCGAGGTGCTGATTGTGTGAACAAGTGTTTTTGAACTTATATGTTCGGTAGTGTCCCTGTTAGTGGAAATGATGGTTGTGGCTATATGATGAGTATGTTAGTACTGCGAGGCGTATCTATATGATTTGGAAGCGACGAGAAGGGTCTGCTGAATGATGGAAGAACTAATAGATGCTTGAAGTCCATCGTGATTCAAGTTATAGCCCGAGTTATGGGCGTGTGAAGAATCTTTTCATGTCTCCTAGTTGGAAGTGAAGTAAATTTCATGTTGCGGTATGAGTACAGACTCAGGAAGATCAAGTGACTACGTAATGTTAGGTATGCAATAATGTTAGTTGGGGGAAAAGCAGGTGGGTCATCTCCTACGAGGTGTTCTAAAGTTGTGTTATCCTTATGTTATCTATTAGAAGACCTCAATTGCAAGTGAATAAAATGTGTTGAAATCTAAATTGGATCGCCTAGAGAGTGGGCTTAACTGTTGTGTGAGTGAATGCGTGATTTGCAGAAGAGTTAAAAATTCTAAATGATTTGTGTTTCCATAAGCTTATGAAGGATCGAGTTTAATCTCACTATGGTATTGAGGAAACAATGGAGTATATGCGTTATGAGTATAGTATGTTGTGATCTATGGCTTCGAGCCAAGTTGGGGAGCTTACTATTGGTTAGCGGATTGTGCGATTATGTACTATGTTAGTTCCGATTTGATGCATGCTAGTGAATCAGTTCTGGTTGTGGAAATTGGGCCGAGAATGGCACGAGTGAAGGAAATTTTTTGACAAGATGTCATGAGCTCGGATGAGCAGGAGATAAGTTTCGATGTTTACGGTAAGTTGGTATTGTCTTCAGCGTCACCTAAGATTGGTGTTTTGTAAAAAAGGGTTTTGCATCCTGGTTAATAATTCTTGATCGCTCTTTGGCGTTAGTGCGACCGGTGGTTTGGATGTACGCTCCAGATATTGTTGTGGTAGGTTGTGGGAGTGTGTCCTACGGGAAGATTATATAAGTGTGGCATGTGATCACTTGATTGATTAAAGATGTAAACCAAGTATGAAGTTTGCAACAGTGTGATGTTGAGTATAGTTTTCTATATGCTATTTGTATGCCTTGCTTCTTGTTTTCTAAGGAAAATCTGTATTAGTGCATGGGATTGGTAATTCCTTCCAGAGTTTGTTTTCTTTTTTTGTATCGCATTTGAATTGGTAGCCTGTTGGCATATTGGGGTATCATATGCGGCTTTTGATTATGTCTAGGGTGGCTTATTGCCTAAGCAATTCGTAATGGGTGAGACGAGATCATTGAATTCGAGATCAGTGCAATCTAAGTATATGAAGTAAATTAAGGGGTTAAGACTATTGTTTGGTTCAGAATGAGGTGATAGTTCTTGCCAGAAGTATAGACCCAATGAATTGTTGATTTGGCGGTGTTATGAATTTATACAGATCTCGTTCGTCGTATCGGTATTGTAAGAATTTGAACAGGACCTATGTATGTCATGCAGAGCATGGGATGTATAATGATTTTTATTCTAGATGGGATCAATGGAAGCTCTTGACTAGTTGAGTATGTAAACGTTCATGGTTCGGAAAGGAGGTGAAGTCCTCATGTTACCTTAGGATGGTATGGTATATGCGATATGTTGTGAAGGGTTGAGATTTGCGTGTGTAAGGTTACAGTTCAGTTCTAAATGGAAATTCATAACATTCTTAGGCGGTACAGGCAGCTTTAGGTGATTAAAGAAATGAGCTTCAGATGATTAGGGTGAATGATCTTAAGATGATTAAGGAAATGGTATTGCTAATTGGAAGTGATTTGATGAGAGTATATGTCTTAGAAAAAGGTAATGTGACTAAACTGATGATATTTCGGTAGTATTGCAGCATGTTCTTGGTGGGTCCACTGGTGGTATTCGGGTTTGCTTGGTAGCACAGGGAAATTTTGAGTATCTGTCGTGGAATGATTGGGTATCAAAGGTGTGCATGTATTCGCACGGTGGAAACTGGAATCAGGTATGATGATTTGTGTGCCATATGGAGTTGGAGACTGGGAGTTCTCATGTACAGGCTAGGTTGTGGTGGTGGATCATGTGTATTCGGCACCGTTTAGCAGCAATCGGGATTTGGAGGCTCGAGTGGATTTTTGTTTGCTGGTATGTTAGATTTTGGATGTGATGTCAGAATTCAGACTGGTTGTCTTAGTGTTGAGTGATTCTGAACTATTGCACTATGAGCAATACCGAAAATGCCACGGGTTGAGTGATGAAGTGCATTGGATTATGTTCTAGCAGAGTGGTTTATATTTCAAAGGACCAACGGACGGTTGGGGAGGATTGCTTTCTTAATTGGGCATTCGTGATGGATGTCAGTGCAAAGGTTGCTATCATTAATTCAGTTCGGGTGTTGGGGGACTTTCCAAATTAGTTTCATATGGCTAGGCATGTCGCCGGGCGAGGTTGTTGATTACGGTATTAATTTGGTGCCGGGCACCAGATCATCTGGCTCCGATAGGAGTTGTAGTAGTGGAAGTCAAGCGGGATGAGTAATTGGGTGTTGCTCGGTGAATAACGTACTGGTTATGTTCTATCAGGTTTGCGTGGTGTGTGTTATTTGTTTCACTATGGGTGTAATGATTTGCTTTGGCTCCAGACATCAATTGAGCATGGTTGTCGATTTCAAGCATAGTGACTTAAGGTATTTCTTGTGGAGTAGTATTTGGATAGGAACGCGCGTTGCAGCAAAGCTGTGTGGAAACATGACATTACGGGTCAAATTTGTGTGTCCTATTTCTATGATGTGAGACAGGGTCTCAGCCTTGTGTTGTGGCAGTACTGGTGAGTTTGAGGTACAACTCTCTCAGTTGAGTCATTTTCATGAATTGAGTATGTTCGGACCGTTTCTTATTGGTGCACGTATTATGCAAGTTGTGGCTTAGGCATGTATTGATGTGTCATGTCACCTGAGTGGTGTGTTTGATCAGAAGAGATCGTTGAAATCAGTAATGAATGCGAACAGATTCGATTTCAGTATGTGTGATGGGTAAATATTGAGGTTCGGTTCAAAATTTGCTATGGTAATTACCAGGAGAGAAATGACTTCATGAATGGTTGACATAGGAAATGGTTATGATTTATTGCGTGTTTCCTTTATCATTGGCAGTATGTGAAAGTGTTGGAATGAGGCTTTAGTTGTTAAGAGGTTTCCTATCGATATTCGATTATTATGTGCAGCTACTGTGAATAGAAATTATCGTTTCGAGTGTTTGAGTTATGTGGTATATCAGATAATTGCACCTGATGTTGCAGGTATGGGTTATTACAGCTGGTTCGGGCTTATTCTGAGTATGGATGTGAAGTTCTAATCTTGTGTATGATTTCGGAAGGTGCAGTGTGGTTCTATGGTTTATGGACTAGATGGATTGTGAAATTTCAGCTATGTTGTGTTATCGAACCTATGCGAGATAGGGTAGTGTGGGATCACCCGCGGGTATATTCTTGGTAAAGTCGTTCAGCTATTGGTTGGCTTCTAGGACAACTCTGGGTACGCTCGAGGACGAGCGTTTGTTTAAGTTGGGGAGGATGTGATGACCCGACCCGTCGTCTCATGAGTTACCTCCCCGTTTTCCCCATTTCCTATTTCTTTATGCTTCATTATCAGTGTTGGGTGTGAACGAGTTGATTTGGATTGGTTTTAGTAGGAAATGAGACACTTAGTCTCTTTAAGGAAGGTTTGTTTTGGAAAAGTCAACCGGACGTTGACTTATGTGTTAGAGGGATTGGATTTGAATCCCAATGATTCGGTTAGCTTTGGGGGATGCTTTGTGACTTAGGAGTGTGATCGGAAGTAATTTTGGAGGTCCGGTGTAGAATTAGGCTTGAATTGGCGAAGTTAGTATTTTGGCGAATTCCGGTTGATAGGTGAGATTTTGACCCGAGAGTCAGAATGGAATTCCGAGAGTTGTTGTAGCTTCGTTAGGTGATTTGGGATATGTGTGCAAAATTTCAGATCATTCGGACGTGGTTTGGTCGGTTTTTTGATCGAAAGTGTATTTCAGAAGTTTTTAGAAAATTAGGCTTGAATTCGATGCGTTTTGGGTAATTTGATGTTGTTTGAGGTGTTTTGATGATTGGAAGAGGTTTGAATAATGTTGGCATGTTTGGTCGGGGTCCCATGAGGCTCGGATAAGTTTTGGAAGAGTTTTTGGAAGATTTTTGCCGTTTGAGCATAAGCATGTAATGATCCAAAGGTTCAGTTTTAGTTCTAGAGATCGAAATTTTATTTCGAGATTTCCAGAATTTAAATAATGAATTATAGGAGTAATCTGGAAAGTTTGGTCTAATTTCATCAAGTCGCGATTAGGTTTTTGACACGAAACATGAGTTATTTGTTTAATGAGCGAAATGGATATCGCACTAAGCAAACGAGCTCCGAATTGAGTTTCAATTGAAGGACTATGTTCGTATCATTATTTATGACTCATAGGAAAAAGAATCATCGAATTCCGAGTTCGTATGATGGAGTTAGAGCCATTTTAGTAAAACGAAAAGTGCTGCAATTTCTTTGGCTGTTGCAGTATTTTTTTTAGCAGCGTGAACAGTAACCGCGTGGGTGAACAGTGACCATGCGCATGAACAGTAACCGCATGCGTGAACAGTACTTCCGAAAAATCTCGGTAGTGAGTTTATAAAACACTTCATCCACGATTTTGGGTCATTTTTCCTCCATGGTTGATCATTTTGAGAGCTTCTTGGTGGAGATTAAAGAGGGATTCAAGGGGGAACGACTTGAGGTAAGTTCTTGGACTTAGAACTCATTTTTATTGTGAATTCCACTTAGAGATTCATGAAATATAAGCCTACAAATCAAGAACTAGGGCTTGAATTTTAAAACCAAACAATTAGGATTTGATGGGTCATTTGAACTCGGATTTGGGAGTTCTTGGTATGTATAGACTCGTGGCGAGACAAGGAATCCGGTGATGTTAATTTTCTGATTTTTCGAGATGTGGGACCGGTGCTCGGGTTTTGTCAAATTCGTGAATTTTGATATTTTTCGATTGCTTTCGTTTGGGTATTGTCTCTTTAGAATAATGCGACATATTTGTTGTGATTTTGGGCAGATTCGTCACACGAGGAGGGTAATTTGAGAGGCAAGGGCATAGCGAGCTAGACTTTGACCGTCTTGAGGTGAGTAATTGATGTAAATGATGTCCTGAGGGTTTGAAACCCCAGAATTTCACATCGTAATGCTATATTGAGGTGACTTGCACGCCGGATAACGGGCGTGGGGTAGAGCACCGTTGGGGATTGTGACTTGGTCCGTCCCGAGAGATGTTTTTACTGTGTTTTCTACCTGAACTAAATTGAGAATCATCCTTACTTGGATTTAATTGTTACATTTGGGCTTCTTTCCAATTATTTGAATCCTTCAGGGATTGATATCACTGCTTTCGCATATTTTGCATATCATTTGACCTCAGTCCAAGGTTTTAAATACTGTTTTGCAAAACTCAGCCATCTTTCTAAGATTTGAAAACTTAAATGATATTTCTAAATGATATTTCGGGATGAGAACTACTGTTTTATAAATGCCCAAGGGGCTTATGATGATTTTCGGATTGAGCATGGATCGGGCTGCGTGCCGCAGCAGTGTTATATTGATATTGAGGCCGAGAGACTGGTTAATTACATTGATATTGAGGCCGAGAGCCTGGGTGATTTTACAGAGATTGATATGAGGTCGAGGGCCTAGATTTGATGCCACGAGATGGCTTGATATTGCGCTTGGGCTATAGGAACCCCCTCGGAGTCTGCACACACCCCCAATGAGCGCCGTCGACGATAAATAAATGGATGGCTCGGGCTGCACGCCGTAGTGGTACTAGAGTGTACCATCATATGCATTGCATTGCACTCATGCATTTGTTTTTATCTTCTATACCTGTCTCAGTATTTGGTACTCTGACTTAATTGACTTGTTGCTTTACTATTTGTTGTTCTAAACTGCCAATTATAGTTTACTTTGTATTTTTCCATGATTTCTTATTCTCAGCCTTTATTTATGTTTATTACTCACTGGGTCGGAGTACTCACATTACTCCCTGCACCTTGCGTGCAGATCCAGGTACACCACAGGCTGAGTAAGGATTTGTTTAGCAGAACAACAGTATCCGGGAGTATTGAGGTAGCTGCATGGCATTCGTAGCCTTGATCTCTCCCCTCTATCTCTATCTTTTATTCCGTATTTTTCCTAGATAGACTTGTAATAGGTGGATATTCTGTATTAGAGGCTCATATTCGTGACACCGGATTCTGTTGGGCTATGGTGTGGTATTTTAATTGAACTTCCGCAGATTTTATTATTAATTATACACTTGAATGAAATGACTTAGTAAATTCTCTGTGATATTTATCTATAATCTGAATAAGAATTTGGGATAATGTTGTTGAATGGTCGGGCTTGCCTAGCAGTGTGTTGGGCGCCATCATGACTGGGGTTGGGGTCGTGACAAGTTGGTATCAGAGCCTAGGTTAATTAGTCTCGCGAGTTATGAGCCGGTTTAGTGGAGTCTCGCGGATCGGTACATAGACTCCTGTATTTATCCTCGAGAGGCTGCAGAACCTTTAGGAAAACTTCACATTCTTGAATTCTTATCATGCGTCCTTGATTCATCTTGAAAAGAAACTTTTGAAATTCTTCCACGCGTTCGTATGCGCGCATGGGCGCTCAGTATCATATGTGCTTCGATGGCTTGTGATTCCCCGATCGAGGGGCGAGGTGTTATCTCTGTGAGTTTATGGTGGGCCAGCCTGGAGGACTTGAGGTTGGATCTTTGCCTATGGCGGCAGCGCCGAGGTGCTGATTGTGTGAACAAGTATTTTTGAACTTATATGTTCGGTAGTGTCCCTGTTAGTGGAAATGATGGTTGTGGCTATGTGATGAGTATGTTAGTACTGCGAGGCGTATCTATATGATTTGGAAGCGATGAGAAGGTTCTGCTGAATGATGGAAGAACTAATAGATGCTTGAATTCCATCGTGATTCAAGTTATAGCCCGAGTTATGGGCGTGTGAAGAATCTTTTCATGTCTCATAGTTGGGAGTGAATTAAATTTCATGTTGCGGTATGAGTACAGACTCAGGAAGATCAAGTGACTACGTAATGCTTATGGCGGTGGAAGGTATGCAGAAATGTTAGTTAGGGGAAAAACAGGTGGGTCATCTCCTACGGGGTGTTCTAAATTTGTGTTATCCTTATGTTATCTATTAGAAGACCTCAATTGCAAGTGAATAAAATGTGTTGAAATCTAAATTGGATCGCCTAGAGAGTGGGCTTAACTGTTGTGTGAGTGAATGCAAGATTTGCAGAAGAGTTAAAAATTCTAAATGATTTGTGTTTCCACAAGCTTATGAAGGATCGAGTTTAATCTCACTATGGTATTGAGTCAACAATGGAGTATATGCGTTATGAGTATAGTATGTTGTGATCTATGGCTTCGAGCCAAGTTGGGGAACTTGCTATTGGTTAGCGGATTATGCGGTTATGTACTATGTTAGTTCCGATTTGATGCATGCTGGTGAACCAGTTCTGGTTGTGGAAATTGGGCCGAGAATGGAACGAGTGAAGGAAATTTTTTGACAAGATGTCATGAGCTCGGATGAGCAGGAGATAAGTTTCGATGTTTATGGTAAGTTGGTATTGTCTTCAGCGTCACCTAAGATTGGTGTTTTATAAAAAAGGGTTTTGCGTCGTGGTTAATAATTCTTGATCGCTCTTTAGCGTTAGTGGGACCGGTGGTTTGGATGTACGCTCCAGATATTGTTATGATAGGTTTTGGGAGTGTGTCCCACGGGAAGATTATATAAGTGTGGCATGTGATCACTTGATTGATTAAAGATGTAAACCTATGTATGTCATGCAGAGCATGGGATGTGTAATGATTTTTCTTCTAGATGGGATCAATGGAAGCTCTTGACTAGTTGAGTACGTAAACGTTCATGGTTCGGAAAGGAGGTGAAGTCCTCATGTTACCTTAGGATGGTATGGTATATGCGATATGTTGTGAAGGGTTGAGATTTGCGTGTGTAAGGTTACAGTTCAGTTCTGAATGGAAATTCATAACATTCTTAGGCGGTACGGGCAGCTTTAGGTGATTAAAGAAATGAGCTTCAGATGATTAGGGTGAATGATCTTAAGATGATTAAGGAAATGGTATTGCTAATTGGAAGTGATTTGATGAGAGTATATGTCTCAGAAAAAGGTAATGTGACTAAACTGATGATATTTCGGTAGTATTGCAGCATGTTCTTGGTGGGTCCACTGGTGGTATTCGGGTTTGCTTGGTAGCACAGGGAAATTTTGAGTATCTATCGTGGAATGATTGGGTATCAAAGGTGTGCATGTATTCGCACGGTGGAAACTGGAATCAGGTATGATGATTTGTGTGCCATATGGAGTTGGAGACTGGGAGTTCTCATGTACATACTAGGTTGTGGTTGTGGATCATGTGTATTCGGCACCGTTTAGCAGCAATCGGGATTTGGAGGCTCGAGTGGATTTTTGTTTGCTGGTATGTTAGATTTTGGATGTGATGTCAGAATTCAGACTGGTTGTCTTAGTGTTGAGTGATTCTGAACTATTGCACTATGAGCAATACCGAAAATGCCACGGGTTGAGTGATGAAGTGCATTGGATTATGTTCTAGCAGAGTGGTTTATATTTCAAAGGACCAACGGACGGTTGGGGAGGATTGCTTTCTTAATTGGGCATTCGTGATGGATGTCAGTGCAAAGGTTGCTATCATTAATTCAGTTCAGGTGTTGGGGGACTTTCCAAATTAGTTTCATATGGCTAGGCATGTCGCCGGGCGAGGTTGTTGATTTCGGTATTAATTTGGTGCCGGGCACCGGATCATCTGGCTCCGATAGGAGTTGTAGTAGTGGAAGTCGAGCGGGATGAGTAATTGGGTGTTGCTCGGTGAATAACGTACCGGTTATGTTCTATCAGGTTTGCGTGGTGTGTGTTATTTGTTTCACTATGGGTGTAATGATTTGTTTTGGCTCCAGACATCAATTGAGCATGGTTGTCGATTTCAAGCATAGTGACTTAAGGTATTTCTTGTGGAGTAGTATTTGGATAGGAATGCGCGTTGCAGCAAAGCTGTGTGGAAACATGACATTGCGGGTCAAATTTGTGTGTCCTGTTTCTATGATGTAAGACAGGGTCTCAGCCTTGTGTTGTGGCAGTACTGGTGAGTTTGAGGTACAACTCTCTCAGTTGAGTCATTTTCATGAATTGTGTATGTTCGGACCGTTTCTTATTGGTGCACGTATTATGCAAGTTGTGGCTTAGGCATGTATTGATGTATCATGTCACCTGAGTAGTGTGTTTGGTTAGAAGAGATCGTTGAAATCATTAATGAATGCGAACGGATTCGATTTTAGTATGTGTGATGGGTAAATATTGAGGTTCGGTTCAAAATTTGCTATGGTAATTACCAGGAGAGAAATAACTTCATGAATGGTTGACATAGGAAATGGTTATGATTTATTGCGTGTTTCTTTTATCATTGGCAGTATGTGAAAGTGTTGGAAGGAGGCTTTAGTTGTTAAGAGGTTTCCTATCGATATTCAATTATTATGCAGCTACTGTGAATAGAAATTATCGTTTCGAGTGTTTGAGTTATGTGGTATATCAGATAATTGCACCTGATGTTGCAGGTATGGGTTATTACAGCTGGTTCGGGCTTATTCTGAGTATGGATGTGAAGTTCTAATCTTGTGTATGATTTCGGAAGGTGTAGTGTGGTTTTATGGTTTATGGACTAGATGGATTGTGAAATTTCAGCTATGTTGTGTTATCGGACCTATTCGAGATAGGGTAGTGTGGGATCACCCACGGGTATATTCTTGGTAAAATCGTTCAGCTATTGGTTGGCTTCTAGGACAACTCTGGGTACGTTCGAGGACGCGCGTTTGTTTAAGTTGGGGAGGATGTGACGACCCGACCTGTCGTCTCATAAGTTACCGCCCCGTTTTCCCTATTTCCTATTTCTTTGTGCTTCATTATCAGTGTTGGGTGTGAACGAGTTGATTTGGATTGGTTTTAGTAGGAAATGAGACACTTAGTCTCTTTAAGGAAGGTTTGTTTTGGAAAAGTCAACTGGACATTGACTTATGTATTAGAGGGCTCGGATTTGAATCCCGATAATTCGGTTAGCTTCGGGGGATGATTTGTGACTTAGGAGTGTGATCAAAAGTAATTTTGGAGATCCGGTGTAGAATTAGGCTTGAATTGGCGAAGTTAGTATTTTGGCGAATTCCGGTTGATAGGTGAGATTTTGACCCGAGAGGAGAGTTTCTGTAGCTTCGTTAGGTGATTTGAGATATGTGTACAAAATTTCAGGTCATTCGGACGTGGTTTGGTCGGGTTTTGATCGAAAGTGTATTTCGGAAGTTTTTAGAAAATTAGGCTTGAATTCGATGAGTTTTGGTTAATTTGATGTTGTTTGAGGTGTTTTGATGATTGGAAGAGGTTTTAATAATGTTATGAATTATGTTGGCATGTTTGGTCGGGGTCCCATGAGGCTCAGATAAGTTTTGGAAGAGTTTTTGGATGATTTTTGCCGTTTGAGCATAAGCATGTAATGATCCAAAGGTCCATTTTTAGTTCTAGAGATCGAAATTTTATTTCGAGATTTCCAGAATTTAAATAATGAATTATATGAGTGATCTGGAAAGTTTGGTCTAATTTCATCAAGTCGTGATTGGGTTTTTGACACGAAACATAAGTTAATTGTTTAACGAGCTAAATGGATATCACACTGAGCAAACGAGCTCCGAATTGAGTTTCGATTGAAGGACTATGTTTGTATCATTATTTGTGACTCATAGGAACAAGAATCATCGAATTCCGAGTTCGTATGATGGAGTTAGAGCCATTTTAGTAAAACGAAAAGTGCTGCAATTTCTTTGGCTGCTGATGTATTTTTTTTAGCAGCGTGAACAGTAACCGCGCGGGAGAACAGTAACCACGCGCGTGAACAGTAACCGCACGCGTGAATTGTACTTCCGAAAAATTCTGGGCAGTGAGTTTATAAAATACTTCATCCGCGATTTTAGGTCATTTTTCCTCCATGGTTGATCATTTTGAGAGCTTATTGGTGGAGATTAAAGAGGGATTCAAGGGGGAACGACTTGAGGTAAGTTTCTTGGACTTAGAACTCGTTTTTATTGTGAATTCCACCTAGAGATTCATGAAATATAAGCCTACAAATCAAGAACTAGGGCTTGAAATTTGAAACCAAACAATTAGGATTTGATGGGTCACGTGAACTCGGATTTGGGAGTTCTTGGTATGTATAGACTCGTGGCGTGATAAGGAATCCGGTGATGTTAATTTTATGATTTTTCGAGACGTGGGCCAGGGGCTCGGGTTTTGTCAAATTCGTGAATTTTGATATTTTTCGATTGCTTTCGATTTGGTATTGTCTCTTTAGCATAATGCGACATATTCATTGTGATTTTGCACAGATTTGTCGCACGAGGAGGGTGATTTGAGAGGCAAGGGCATAGCGAGCTAGACTTTGACTGTCTTGAGGTGAGTAATTGATGTAAATGATGTCCTGAGGGTTTGAAACCCCGGAATTTCACATCGTAACGCTATATTGAGGTGACTTGCACGCCGGATAACGGGCGTGGGGTAGAGCACCGTTGGGGATTGTGACTTGGTCCGTTCCGAGAGATGTTTTTACCGTGTTTTCTACTTGAACTAAATTGAGAATCATCCTTACTTGGATTTAATTGTTACATTTGGGCTTCTTGCCAATTATTTGAATCCTTTAGGGATTGATATCACTGCTTTCGCATATTTTGCATATCATTTGACCTCAGTCCAAGGTTTTAAATACTGTTTTGCAAACTCAGCCATCTTTCTAAGATTTGAAAACTTAAATGATATTTCTAAATGATATTTCGGGCTGAGAACTACTGTTTTACAAATGCCCAAGGGGCTTATGATGATTTCTGGACTGAGCATGGAACGGGCTGCGCGCCGCAATAGTGTTATATTGATATTGACGCCGAGACTGGTTAATTACATTGATATTGAGGCCGAGAGCCTGGGTGATTATACTGAGATTGATATGAGGCCGAGTGCCTAGATTTGATGCCACGAGATGGCTTGATATTGCGCTTGGGCTGTAGGAGCCCCTCCGGAGTCTGCACACACCCTAGTGAGCGCCGTCGACGATAAATAAATGGATGGCTCGGGCTGGACGCCGCAGTGGGTACTAGAGTGTACCATCATATGCATTGCATTGCACTCATGCATTTGTTTTTATCTTCTATACCTGTCTCAGTATTTGGTACTCTGACTTAATTGACTTGTTGCTTCACTATTTGTTGTTCTAAACTGCCAGTTATAGTTTACTTTGTATTTTTCCATGATTTCTTATTCTCAACCTTTATTTATGTTTATTCCTCACTGGGTCGGAGTACTCACATTACTCTCTACACCTTGCGTGCAGATCCAGGTACACCACAGGCTGAGTGAGGATTTGTTTAGCTGAACAGCAGTATCCGGGAGTATTGAGGTAGCTGCATGGCATTCACAGCCTTGATCTCTCCCCTATATCTCTATCTTTTATTCCGTATTTTTCCAAGACAGACTTGTAATAGGTGGATATTCTGTATTAGAGGCTCATATTCGTGACACCGGATTTTGTTGGGCTATGGTGTGGTATTTTAATTGAACTTCCGCAGATTTTATTATTAATGATACACTTGAATGAAATGACTTAGTAAATTCTCTGTGATATTTATCTATAATCTGAATAAGAATTTGGGATAATGTTGTTGAATAGTCGGGCTTGCCTAGCAGTGTGCTGGACGCCATCATGACTGGGGTTGGGGTCGTGACAGTTTGACTGGAGCAATTTGGACCAGAACATATGATAGAAAATTCTATAAAGGTAAGGAATGCCTTCACTAGTATAACCGGTCTGTACATTCCATTTCATAATCCAGGGAATAGAAAATTCAATAAAGAAATAAATGGTAGCAATACCATCATAAAAGATATGATCTTTTTGGAGAGAAATAATTTTGGGAGATATATCTACCCATTGAGAATATAATCTTTTGAAGAGAGGGTTTAAAATATCTAATGATGGTCCGTATAACTTCCACCATTTGAAAAACCAATTTGGAACTTGTTGTCAAAATAAATTAGGACAAAGTTTTATAAACCAAGAATGTTTTCTGGTAGGATTTTCATATAAAAAAGTTTTATTAAAACTTTCGACATAATCCCAATAATTGAATTTGACCGAAATCTTTTGGTCTGGATGTGTATATTCACGATCCTTGAGTGTGCTGATTCCCCATTCATCAGAAGGTATAACCTTCTTAATTATAATCTTCGAAAAACTATAAGTTTTTCTAGTATTAGCAGGATAGAAATGCTGAATATCTGCAGATCCTGTTGTTGAGAGTATAATCTCATAATGCATTCTGTATTTGTATGCAGGAGTAGCGTATGACGCTGTATCAAAGTATCTTGCCATAATTTGCCAAGGATTATCCTTCCATTTAAGGTCGGATTGTTCTAAAAGAATTATTAACTCTTTGGATTCTTTTTGACTATAAGTCTCAAAATTGTCATTAGAATCCTCTGATATAACTGAGGAGTATGTAGGTACATTAGATGATGACGTACCTTCATCTTTTTTGGATTTTATAAAATCCATAAATTCCTTGTATAATGGATGTTCGGTATTACCTTCTATAATATTAGCTGCTATAAGCCTTTGATTTCCCATTTGGGTAAGAATATTATTCTCTCTGCTATTAGTAGCTGCCCTTCCTCTTCCTCGTTGCCGAGGAGGCTTGTATGTAGGTCTTATAATCTATAGACAAAGTAGTAGAACTATTAGTTCAGGCATTTTCAACTAAACATGGCTCTGATACCAAAGGGAATGACCGGATCGCTTCCGAATAAGGTTCAGGAATTGAATGTCACGACCCGGATTTCCCACCACGGGAGTCGTGATGGCGCCTACTATTGGAGATAGGCCAGCCAAGTATTAAAATGTTTCTGATAACATTTGCAACAATATAAACAAAACGAGACAATTACATAAAAGTGGAGTCTAAACTTATTTAAAAACTGACTAGAAATTTGCGGAAAGTTTAAAATAATCCTCTACCCAAGATTAGTGTCACAAGCTCACGAACTTCTAAGATTTACTAAACACAATCGTCTGAAAGAAAAATTATAAACCGTTTGTTTCGATACAATAGATAACAAACTGAATAAAGAGAGAGAGACTCCGGGCCTGCGGACGTCAGCAAGGCTACCTTGGTGTCTCTGGACTGAAGGCCGGCTCCTGATCTACTGCTCCTATCCAAAGGCTGCTCCAACTCCGTGATCTGTGCAAAAGAGCACAGAGTGTAGCATCAGCACAACCGACCCCATGTGCTGGTAAGTGCCTGGCCTAACCCCGACGAAGTAGTGACGAAGCTAGACAGGACCTACCAAAAACAACCTATGCAGATATATATATGTATATACAAGTAAAATGGAAAATAGCGGAAAGTAAACAATTAAAGCTGGGAGGGGGAGCATGCGTACATGGATAGCAGATAAAACAGAATATTAGAAATAATAAAGGAAAACTACATTTGCTCACTTCTACCATAGAATAAGGGAAAACAACCACTTTCACTTGTCTCAATTTTTGTTTCTTATTGCAGGCGTGCAACCCGATCCCATTTCATCATATCTTGTGGTAGGTGTACCACCCGCTCCCATTTCATTACATCTCGTGGTAGGCGTACCACCCGCTCCCATTTCATCATATCTTGTGGTAGGCGTACCACCCGCTCCCATTTCATTTTATCTTGTGGTAGGCGTACCACCCGCTCCCATTTCAGTCCAACACAATATCACAGGATAATCCCGACAAGGGAGCAAGATAACATAATAAGTTTCCCGGCAAGGGAACAAGATACCAATTCAACTATCCCGGCAAGGGAGATCAAGCTATAACCAATTTACTCAATTCCTACTTAACACAATTAATACAAATGCTCAATCATAACATTTACTTGCTCAGTTTCAAAGATCTTCAACCAAGTTCTCATAGGCATTACTTAATAATACAACAATTTAGCAATTTAGGACTCACGGTCATGCTCGACCCCCAACGTATAGATACTCGTCACCATGCCTATACGTCGGACACAACACAAAGCAAGTAGTGAGTAAGACTCAACTCCTAATCCCTCAAGCTAGAGTTAGACCGAACACTTACTTCAACTTCCACGGCTAAATTAATCCACAATGACCACTTTCCCTCTCGAATTCGGCTCCAACTCAATCAAATCTATGAAATAACGACTTTATAGTATGAATATAAGCTAAACAAATCAAACCTAATGTCAAAATAGATTTCTAATCTTTCTTCCCAAAATTCCAAAAATCGACCTCGGGCCCGCTTGGTCAAAACACGAGGTTCGGACCAAATTCATATCACCCATTCATCCCCGAGCCTGAATATATAATTTATTTTAAGATCCGACCCCAAATTGAGGTTGAATCACTCAAAATTTCCAAAAACCTAACTCTACCCAAAACCCTTAATTTCTACTTTGATTTCATGATTTAGGTTTAGAAACTCACTAATTAATGAAGGAAGATGAAGGAAATGAGTGGGAATTTACTTACCCAAGAAACTTTGGTGAAGAAGTGCTCAAAAATTTGCTCAAGAGCTGTGGAGAAAAAGAACTTGTGTGAAATATGGACTAAATCTCGTCACTGTTCTGTTTTGGGTATTTAAAAATCGCTGGGCAAAAATGCCCTATGCGATCGCATAGGGTAAGGGGAAGTTGGTCATTGCGATCGCGGAAGGGCTGCTGCGAACGCATAGAAGAAAAGGCTATGCATTCCAGGTTTGGATTTAATGAAATGCGAACGCGGATTAAAGGTTGCGTTCGCATTGAAGGATCAGGCTAAGCTATGCGATCGCGGATGAATCTATGCGATCGCATAGAACAAATGTGGGGTACCTGAAGGATTACTCTATGCGATCGCAATGCTACCTATGCGATCGCATAGAACTAGATACCAGAACACCAGAACTGAAACTTCTGCAACTTTTCTAAGGCCAAAACCACTCCGAAACACTCCCGAGCCCTCGGGGCTCCTAAGCAAACACACACACTAACTCAATAACATCCTACGAACTTACTCGAGCGATCAAATCGCCAAAATAACATCAAAATCAATGAATCAAGCCTCAAAATCATCATTTTTATATCAAACTTCATAAACTTTCAAACTTAGAGTTTTAACTCTGAAACATGTCAAACGACGTCCGATTTCAACCAAATTTCACAGAAAGCGCTTAAACCACATATAAGACATGTACCGGGCGCCCGAACCAAAGTACGGGCCTGATACCAATGCTTTCTAATTCATTTTTATTTCGAATTTCCAAATAAATTTAAAAAAAACAATTTCTTTTAAAAATTCATTTCTCGGGCTAGGGACTTCGGATTTCGATTCTGGGCATACGCCCGAGTCCCATATTTTTCTACGGACCCTCCGGGACCGTCAAATCACGGTTCCGGGTCTGTTTACCCAAAATGTTGACCAAAGTCAACTTTAACCATTTTAAAGCCACAATTTATCAAATTTCACATAATTTACCACATAAGCTTTTCTGGCTACGCGCCCGGACTGCACACGCAAATCGAGGCAACTAAACATGAGGTTTTCAAGGCCTCGGAAGCACGGAAAAAGGGAGAAAACCGGTGATGACCCTTTGGGTCGTCACATTCTCCACCTCTAAAACAACCGTTCGTCATCAAACGGACATAAGAAGGAAGTACCTTAGTCGGGGAAAAGGTGAGGATAACGGTCCCGTATATCGGACTCGGACTCCCAGGTCGATGCCTCAGGAGGCTGACCTCTCCACCGGACACGAACCGAAGGAAAACTCTTCGACCTCAACTGGCGAACCTATCGGTCTAGAATAGCTACCGTCTCCTCCTCATAAGATAAGTCCTTGTCCAACTGGACAGTGCTGAAATCTAACACGTGGGATGGATCGCCGTGATATTTCCGAAGCATGGACACATGAAACACTAGATGTACGGCTGATAAGCTCGGTGGCAATGCAAGTCTATAAGCCACCTCCCCCACTCGATCAAGAACCTCAAATGGACCAATGAACCTAGGGCTAAGCTTGCCCTTCTTCCCAAATCTCATCACGCCCTTTATAGGCGACACTCAGAGCAATACTCGCTCACCAACCATGAAAGCCACATCTCGAACCTTTCGATCTGCGTAGCTCTTTTGCCTTGACTGAGCTGTACGAAGTCTATCCTGAATGATCCTGACCTTGTCCAAAGCCTCCTGAACCAAATCTGTACCCAACAACCGAGCCTCTCCCAGTTCAAACCATCCAACCAGATATCGACATCGCCTACCATACAAAGCCTCATAAGGAGCCATCTGGATACTCGACTGGTAGCTGTTGTTGTAGGAAAACTCTGCTAAAGGCAATAACTGATCCCACGAACCTCCAAAGTCCATGACACAAGCTCGGAGCATATCCTCCAATATCTGAATAGTCTGCTCGGACTGCCCGTCCGTCTGAAGATGAAATACTGTACTCAACTCAACCTGGGTGCCTAACTCTCGCTGGACTGCTTTCCAAAAACGCGAGGTAAACTGCGTACCTCGGTTCGAGATGATAGATACCGACACACCATGAAGGCGAACAATTTACCGGATATAGATCTCAGCTAACCTCTCGGATGAATAAGAGACTGCCACAGGAATGAAATGCGCTGACTTGGTCAGCCTATCAACAATGACCCAAACTGCGTCTAACTTCCTCCGAGTCTGCGGGAGCCCAACAACGAAGTCCACAGTGATCCGCTCCCACTTCCACTCGGGAAGCTCAATCCTCTGAAATAAACCACCAGGCCTCTGATGCTCATACTTAACCTGCTGACAATTCAAACATCGAGCCACATGTGCAACTATATCTTTTTTCATTCTATGCCACCAATAGTGCTGCCTCAGATCCTGACACATCTTCGCGGCGCCCAGGTGAATAGAATGCCGGGAACTATGGGCCTCCGCTAAGATCAACTATCGAATCCCATCAACATTGGGCACACAAACTCGCCCCTGCAATCTCAAAACACCATCATCATCTAAGGTCACCTTCTTGGCACCTCCATGCTGCACCGTGTCTCTCAGAACACACAAATGGGGATCATCAAACTGCCAATCACGGATACGCTCCAGCAATGATGAACGAGCGACCGTGCAAGCTAACACTCGGCTAGGCTCAGAAATATCCAACCTCACAAATTGATTGGCCAAAGCCTAAACGACCAAAGCAAGCGGTCTCTCACCGACCGGAATATAAGCAAGACTGCCCATACTGGCTGACTTCCTACTCAAGGCATCGGCCACCACATTGGCCTTTCCCAGGTGATATAGGATAGTGATGTCATAATCTTTCAACAACTCTAACCACATCCTCTGCCTCAAATTCAACTCCTTTTTCTTGAACAAATACTGAAGACTCTTATGATCCATGAACACCTCACACGCCACACCATACATATAGTGCCTCCAAATCTTCAATGCGTGAACAATGACTGCCAACTCCAAATTGTGCACTGGATAGTTCTTCTCATGAACCTTCAACTGCCTTGAAGCATAGGCAATGACCTTTCCATCCTGCATCAACACTGCACCAAGTCCAATACGAGATGCATCACAATAGACTGTATAAGGCCCTGAACTTGTGGGCAAAACCAATACCGGTGCCGTAGTCAGAGCTGTCTTGAGCTTCTGGAAGCTCGCCTCACACTCGTCTGACCATCTGAACTAGGCACCCTTCTGGGTCAACCTAGTCATCGAGGCTGCAATGGATGAAAACCCCTCCACGAACCGACGGTAGTAACCTGCTAACCCCAAGAAACTTCGAATCTCTGTAGCTGAAGCTGGTCGAGGCCAGTTCTTGACTGCCTCTATCTTCTTCGGGTCCACCTAAATACCCTATGCTGATACAACATGACCCAGAAATACAACTGAGCTCAACCACAACTCGCACTTTGAGAACTTAGCATATAACTGACTATCCCTCAAGGTCTGAAGAACCACTCTAAGATGATGCTCGTGCTCTTCCCGGCAGCGGGAATATCAAAATGTCATCAATGAAGACTATCACGAACGAGTCCAAATAAGGCCTGAACACTCGGTTCATCAAATCCATAAAGGCTGCTGGGGTGTTGGTCAACCCAAATGACATAACCAAGAACTCATAATGCCCGTACCGAGTGCGGAATGCTGTCTTCAGGACATCGGATGCCCTAATCCTCAACTGATGGTAGCCATATCTCAAGTCAATCTTTGAGAATACCTTGGCACCCTGAAGCCGATCGAATAAATCATCAATCCTCGGCAGTGGATACTTATTCTTAATTGTAACCTTGTTCAATTGCCGGTAATCAATGCACATTCTCATCGAGCCATCCTTTTTCTTTACAAACAAAACCGGCGCACCCCAAGGCAACACGCTGGGTCTAATGGAACCCTTCCCAAGCAAGTCTTGTAACTGCTCCTTCAACTCTTTCAACTCTGGCGGGGCCATGCGATATGGTGGAATAGAAATGGGCTGAGTGCCCGGAGCCAGATCAATACAAAAGTCGATATCCCTGTCGGGCGGCATACCCGGCAGGTCTGAAGGGAACCTCGGGGAACTCTCACACATTAGGTACAGAATCAATAGAAGGGACCTCTACGCTGGAATCACGAACATACGCCAGATAAGCTAAACACCCCTTCTCGACCATGCGTCGAGCCTTCATATATGAAATAACACTACGAGTGGCATGACCTGGGGTCCCTCTCCACTCTAGTCGGGGCAAATTTAGTAAAGCCAAGGTCACGGTCTTGGCATGGCAATCCAAGATAGCATGATACGGGGACAACCAATCCATCCCTAATATAACATTGAAATCCACCATATCTAAGAGCAACGAATCAACACGGGTCTCAAGACCCATAAACACCACAACACAGGAACGATGAACCCGATCAACCACTATAGCATCACCCACCAGTGTAGATACATATACAGGAATACTCAAGGCCTCACTAGGCATAACCAAGTAGGGTGCAAAATAGGACGACATATATGAATACGTAGATCCAGGGTCAAATAGCACTGAAGCATCTCTATCGCAGACCAGAATAGTACCTGTAATGACAGCATCTGATGACTCAGCCTCTGGCCTGGCTGGAAGAGCATAACACTAGGGCTGGGCCCCACCTCCCTGAACTGTCTCTTTGGAACGACCGGCTGCTGGCTGGCCCCTACCTCTGGCGGCCTGAGCTCCACCTCTATGACCTCTGCCTCCACCTCTAATACCCTTGCCACCAGCTTTAGCTGGCTGGGCAGGTTGTGAAACCTCCGATGCCTGAATCATAGTACGAGAACTCTGGTGCTGAGAGCTGCTCGAAGATCGAGGGAAATACCTGGGAATGTGCCTCGTGTATCCACACGTGAAACAAGCCCTCGACTACTGGGGATGATGGCCCTTAAAACTCTAGAGCGGTGGTGCACTGATAGGTGCTAATGGTGAACTGTAAGGCTGCTGGTCTGAATAATGCGGCTGAAAACCACGACCACCCGAGGTACCATGAGAGACTTGTAGGGCTGACTGAAAAGGCCTAGGAGGATGGCCTCTACCATACGAATCTCTACCTCTAGACGAGGTACCACTGAATCTACCTGAATGACGAGGCCTCTTATCTGACCCATGACCACCTCCCTGTAACAGAACCATCTCAACTCTGCGGGCCACATTGGCCGCCTCCTGAAATGTAATCTCACTCTCGGATCCCATAGCCATCTGGAGACGGATTGGCTAAATCAAACCATTGATAAACCTCCGCACCCTCTCTCTCTCAGTGGGGAGTGTGACAATAGCATGGCGAGCTAGATCAATGAACTGAGTCTCGTACTGAGTGACTATCATAGAGCCCTGCTGGAGGCGCTCGAACTGCCTGCGAAGAGCCTCCCTCTGAGTGACTGGGAGAAACTTCTCCAAAAATAACTCTACAAACTGGTCCCAAGTCAAAGACGGCGATCCAGCTGGTCTTGCTAAGCAATAATCCCTCCACCAAGTCTTGGCGGATCCAGATAGACGAAAGGTGGCAAAATCGACCCCATTGGTCTCCACAACACCCATGTTCCGAAGAACCTCGTGGCAGCTATATAAGAAATCCCGGGGATCCTCTGAAGAAGCACCACAGAATGTGGTAGTGAATAGCTTGGTGAATCGATCCAATCTCCACAAAGCATCGGCGGACATAGCCGAACTGTCGCCGATCTGAGCCGCTGTACCCGACTGAACTGCCACTGCTGGCTGAACCACCAGAGCCTCAACCTGGGGAGATACCTACTCCGGAGTATCTGTAGCGGGAGTCTGAACCCCTCCTCCAACCTGAGAAGTGGCTGGTGCTACTAGAAGCAAACCCGCTCGAGAGATGCTCTCTATGAAGCCTACCAATCGGACCAAAGCGTCCTAAAGCACTGGAGTGGCTATGAAACCTCTAGGACCTGAGCTGGGCCTACCGGAGCTGCTGGAGCTGGAACCTCCTCATCATAGTCAACATGAGGCTCCACCTCTAGAACTGCTACTCGGGGCTGAGCTCTGCCCCTGCCTCGGCGTCTGACACGGCCTCGCCTTCTGCCCCTAATAGGAGCTGCTGCTGGGGGCTTGGGCTGCTGCGCGGTCAATGAGGAAGCGCGTGTCCTCGCCATCTTCAAAGAACAGAGTAGAAATTCAGTCAGTATTGGGGAAACAGAACCGCACGACAAGAAAGAACATATGTGAAGTTTTCCTAACTCAGTAGCCTCTGCGGGATAAATACAGACATCTCTGTTGCGATACCTCAGACTCTACCGAGCTTGTCCTTGAGTTGTGAGACCTAAGTAACCTAGTGCTCTGATACCAACTTGTCACGACCCGGATTTCCCACCATCGGGAGTCGTGATGGTGCCTACTATTGGAGATAGGCAAGCCAAGTATTAAAACATTTCTGATAACATTCGCAATAATATAAACAAAACGAGACAGTTAAATAAAAGCGGAGTCTTAACTTATATAAAAACTAACTAGAAATTTGCGGAAAGTTTAACATAATCCTCTACCCAAGATTGGTGTCACAAGCTCACAAAATTCTAAGATTTACTAAACACAATCGTCTGAAAGAAAAATTATAAACCGTTTGTTTCGGTACAAAAGATAACAAACTGAATAAAGAGAGAGAGACTCCGGGCCTGCGGACGTCAGCAAGGCTACCTTGGTGTCTCTAGACTGAAGGCCTGCTCCCGATCTACTGCTGCTGTCCAAAGGCTGCTCCAACTCCGTAATCTGTGCAAAAGAGCACAGAGTGTAGCATCAGTATAACCGACCCAATGTGCTGGTAAGTGCCTGGCCTAACCCCGACGAAGTAGTGACGAGGCTAGACAGGACCTACCAAAAACAACCTGTGCAGATATATATATGTATATACAAGTACAATGGAAAATAGCGGAAAGTAAACAATTAAAGCCGGGAGGGGGAGCATGCGTATGAGGATAACGGATAAAACAGAATATTAGAAATAATAAGGGAAAACTACATTTGCTCACTTCTACCATAGAATAAGGGAAAAACAACCACTTTCACTTGTCTCAGTTTTTTTTCTTGTTGTAGGCGTGCAACCCGATCCCATTTCATCATATCTTGTGGTAGGCGTACCACTCGCTCCCATTTCATCACATCTCATGGGAGGAAAAAAAGACAACTTTCACTTTCAGTTTCATCTTGTTGCAAGCGTGCAACCTGATCCCATTTCTCATATCTCGTGGTAGGCATACCACCCGCTCCCATTTCATCATATCTTGTGGTAGGCGTACCACCCGCTCCCATTTCATCATATCTTGTGGTAGGCGTACCACCCGCTCCCATTTCAGTCCAACACAATATCACAGGATAATCCCGACAAGGGAGCAAGATAACATAATATGTTTCCCGGCAAGGGAACAAGATACCAATTTAACTATCCCGGCAAGAGAGATCTAGCTATAACCAATTTACTCAATTCCTACTTAACACAATTAATACAAATGCTCAATCATAACATTTACTTGCTCAGTTTCAAAGATCTTCAACCAAGTTCTCATAGGCATTACTTAAGAATACAACAATTTAGCAATTTAGGACTCACGGTCATGCTCGACCCCCAACGTATAGATACTCGTCACCATGCCTATACGTCGGACACAACACAAAGCAAGTAGTGAGTAAGACTCAACTCCTAATCCCTCAAGCTAGAGTTAGACCGAACACTTACTTCAACTTCCACGGCTAAATTAATCCACAATGACCACTTTCCCTCTCGAATTCGGCTCCAACTCAATCAAATCTATGAAATAACGACTTTATAGTATCAATATAAGCTAAACAAATCAAACCTAATGTCTAAATAGATTTCTAAGCTTTGTTCCCAAAATTCCAAAAATTGACCCCGGTCCCGCTTGGTCAAAACACGAGGTTCGGACAAAATTCATATCACCCATTCATCCCCAAGCCCGAATATATAATTTATTTTAAGATCCGACCCCAAATTGAGGTTGAATCGCTCAAAATTCCCAAAAACCTAACTCTACCCAAAACCCCTAATTTCTACTTTGATTTCATGATTTAGGTTTAGAAACTCACTAATTAATGAAGGAAGATGAAGGAAATGAGTAGGAATTTACTTACCCAAGAAACTTTGGTGAAGAAGTGCTCAAAAATTCGCTCAAGAGCTGTGGAGAAGAAGAAATTGTGTGAAATATGGACTAAATCTCGTCACTGTTCTGTTTTGGGTATTTAAAAATCGCTGGGCAAAAATTCCCTATGCGATCGCATAGGGTAAGGGGAAGCTGGTCATTGTGATTGCGGAAGGGCTGCTGCGAACGCATAGAAGAAAAGGATGTGCATTCCAGGTTTGGATTTGAGTCACCGGGCGGAGAGCTTGGGGAGTTTGGCATATCTACCAGCATCAGAGAGGCCTATGACAATGGATGTTCAGGCCTTAGCCAGCCAGTTTGTGAGATTAGACCTTTCGAAGCCCAGTCGAGTCTTAGCTTGTGTGGTTTCTTGGTCTTCCTTGTTTGACCGTATCAGGGAGCGACAGTATGATGACCCTCATTTGCTTGTCCTCAAGGACAAGGTTCAACACGGTGATGCCAGAGATGTGACTATTGGTGATGAAGGGGTATTAAGGATGTAGGGTCGGGTCTGTGTACCCAATGTTGATGGTATTCGGGAGTTGATATTGGAGGAGGCTCATAGTTCACGATATTCTATTCATCCAGGTGCCGCGAAGATGTATCAGGATTTGAGGCAGCACTATTGGTGGAGGCGGATGAAGGATATAGTTGGATTTGTAGCTCGGTGCCTCAATTGTCAGCAGGTGAAGTGTGAGCACTAGAGACCGGGTGGGTTACTTCAGCAGATAGATATTCTGGAGTGGAAGTGGGAGCGGATCACCATGGACTTTGTAGTTGGGCTCCCACAGACTTTGAGAAAGTTCGATGCTATTTGGGTGATTGTGGATCGGCTGACCAAGTCCGCTCACTTTATTCCTGTGTGTACTACTTATTCCTCAGAGCGGTTGGCGGAGATCTATATCCGGGAGATTGTTCGTCTGCATGGTATCCCAGTTTCCATCATTTCAGATAGAGGTACTCAGTTCACATCACGGTTCTGGAGGGCCGTTCAACATGAGTTAGGTACTCGGGTAGAGTTGAGTACAATATTTCACCCTCAGACGGACGGACAGTCGGAGCGCACTATTCAGATTCTTGAGGATATGCTCCGCGCATGTGTGATTGAGTTTGGAGGGTCTTGGGATCAGTTCTTGCCATTGGCGGAGTTTTCTTACAACAACATCTATCAGTCCAGTATTCAGATGGCACCGTATGAGGCTTTATATGGGAGACGATGTAGATCTCCGGTGGGTTGGTTTGAGCCGGGCGAGGCTAGATTATTGGGCACGGACTTAGTTCAGGGTGCCTTGGAAAAGGTTAAGGTGATTCAAGACAGACTCCGTACAGCCCAGTCCAGACAGAAGAGTTACGCGGACCGGAAAGTTCGTGATGTTTCCTATATGGTTGGTGAGCGGGTTTTGCTTCGGGTTTCGCCTATGAAGGGCGTCATGAGATTTGGGAAGAAAGTGAAGTTGAGTCCGAGGTTTATTGGCCCTTTTGAGATATTGAGGCGAGTTGGGGAGGTTGCTTATGAGCTTGCCTTACCTCCCAGCTTGGCAGGAGTGCATCCAGTATTTCATGTTTCGATGCTCCGGAGGTATCATGGTGATCCGTCGCACGTGCTGGATTTCAATTCAGTCCGGCTGGACAAGGATCTATCCTATGTTGAGGAGCTAGTGGCAATATTGGACAGGCAAGTTAGAAAGTTGAGGTCAAAGAACATTTCTTCGGTAAAGGTTCAGTGGCGGGGCCAACCAGTCAAGGAGGCGACCTGGGAGACCGAGCAGGATATGCGCAGCCATTACCCTCATCTTTTCACTACTTTAGGTATGTCTCTATGCTTGTTCGAGGATGAACGAATGTTTAAGTGTAGGAGGATGTGACGACCCGGCTGGTCGTCTTAAGAATTAATGCCCCGATCCCCTATTAACTGCTTTCCCCAAGTTTATTTCTGCTAATGTGATTTGCCGGGATGCTCGGTTTTGAGTTTTGAGGAGTTTTGGGACACTTAGTCCCTAAATGAGAGCTTAAGTGTTAGAAAGTTGACTGAAGTCGGAACAGTGGGGAGACAGCCTCGGAATGGAAATCCGACTGTTCCGTTATCTCCGTTAGGTGAATTTGGGGCTGGGAGCGTATTAGGAATGTGTTTTGGAGGTTCGTAGATAATTTAGGCTTGAAATGCCGAAGTTTGAATTTTTGAAGTTTCCGGTCCGATAGTGAGATTTTGATACGAGGGTCGGAATGGAATTCCAGAAGTTTCAGTAGCTCCGTCATGTCATTTGGGATGTGTGTGCAAAATTTCAGGTCATTCAGACGAGATTTGATACAGTTTTTGATCGAAAACATAATTTAAGAGATTCTTGGAGTTCTTAGGCTTGAATCCTATGTGAAATTGGTTATTTGATATTGTTATAAGCGTTCCGAAGTGTTGATCAAGTTTGAGCGATGTCATGGGATGTGTTGGTATAATTGGTTTGAAGTTCCGGGATGTTTTAGTGCAAAAATCATAGCTGTAGCAGGTCTACAGGGGTTGCAGGCCCCAGAACTCACTCACGCGGTCCACACAAAAATTAGTGCGCCCGCGTTGAGTGTTGTGCGGACCGCACAAAAGCGGGCGCGGCCGCGGTAGGCGTCGCGCGGACCGCACAAAGTGGGCCGCGGCCGTGGTGAAGGGCCCTCCCGCTGGTCCTACTTCGGAAGCTCATATCATTTGCTCTACAAGGAATTGTGAGGTGATTCAAAAACGAAAGTTGTAGCGCTTCGTGTTTATTTTCCAGAAAGGTAAAGATATCACAATTTGGACATCTGTAGCAAAAGTTATGGACAAACTACTAAAGCCTGTCACTGCAGAGGGAGGCCTGTGCGGCCGCACGTTGCCTTTGCGCGGACCGCACTGGCTTGCGCGGACCGCATGAGTTTTGGTGCGGCCCGCAGTAGCTGGAAACCTAAGGGATACCTATAAATATTAGATTTTGGGTTTTATTTAATATTTTAACCTAGAGAGCTCGGATTTTGGCGATTTTTCAAAGGTTTTTCAAGAAATTCATCGGGGTAAGTGATTTTAACTCAGATTTGGCTAGAATACATGAATCTAACACTGAATTCATCATTTAATTCGTGATTTGAGAGGGAATTTGGGAAGAAAATTATAAAACCTTTCAAAAATGTAAAATGATGATTTAAAGGACCAAATAATGTCGGAATTGTATAATTTTCGTATGGTTAGACTCGTGAGAGCGCGAGGTTTCTGGGAATATAAATTTTTACCGATTTCGAGACGTGGGCCCGAGGGGCGTTTTGGTCATTTTCCATAATTTCGCGTATTAGCTTTGAATTAAAACATAGGATCATTTGTTTGAGATGATATTTACGATATGCAATTGAATTGATTAGATTTGGGCCATTTGGAGTCGGTTACTCGTGGCAAAAGCGTGGTTTCTAGTTGATTTTGAGCCGGTTCGAGGTAAGTGGCTTGTCTAACCTTGTGTGGGGGACCTTTCCCCTTAAGATGTGCTATATTTGATAATTGAAATGCTCTGTACGTGAGGTGACGAGCGCGTACTTGAGCTAATTGTTGAAAATCCGGTTTTTCCTTAAGTATTTCAATTGAGTTCTTTTTCTTGTTTTATTCTACTTGTGAATTTAGCATGTTGCTAGTCTAGAAAGGCATGTTTAGTTGACTTAATTGCCTATTTGTTTAAATTGCCTGAATTACATTACGTGAAGCATGTTAGGCTAGAAGTAAATGTTTACTTGGTACGAAATTAGCGTTTAATTTAATATTCTTGTGTTGTTGCTCTGTGTTTTAAATTGGGACTACGAGTTAGATTCCCGGGAGATTCCCCCTGCACATTTACTTTGGGACTACGGGTTAGATTCCCGGGAGATTCCCCCTGCACATTTACTTTGGGACTACGGGTTAGATTCCCGGGAGATTCCCCCTGCACATTTACTTTGGGACTACGGGTTAGATTCCCGGGAGATCCCCCGCACATATATTGAGGATACCAAGAGATCCTCGGGATACCAAGAGATCCCTGGCATATATTGAGGATACCGAGAGATCCTCGGGATACCAAGAGATCCCTAGTACATGTCGAGGATACTAAGAGATACTCGGGATAGTTAGAGATCCCCGGTTACTTTCCTTATAGTTGCTTTCATCACTGTTTCCGTTATTGTACTCTTATTATCCTGTATAGATTCTTACTGTAGGTTCTCAATTTCACTGCTTATCTTATCCTGCCATCTTTATATTTTATTTAACCTCAGTAGGGCCCTGACCTTCCTCGTCACTACCCAACCGAGGTTAGGCTTGGCACTTACTGAGTACCGCAGTGGTGTACTCATGCCTCTTCTGCGTAGGTTTTTCATGTGCAGATCCAGCTACCTCTACTCAGACACACTATCAGTGAGGCAGGAGGACTACGGAGACTTCGAGGTAGATCTGCTGCGTCCGCAGACCGACGAGTCTCCCTCTTTATTCTATCTTTAGTACTTAGTTCTCTTTCCTTCCGTTTGTTATATATTCTGGAGCTTGGAGCCTCACTATACATTTCTGTAGCCTGTGTTTCCCATGAGTTTCCAAGTTTTGGGATTGTTTTAGTCTTGAGATATTGAGTCGTATATGTCGAGCGGCATTCAGTACAATTTCCTTTTTAGATAATTAAATATGGTATTCTATTTTTCCGCAATTATTATATTTCCACAAGTGTTAGGCTTACCTGGTCACGGAGACTAGGTGCCGTCATGACATGTTCACGGTTGGTGAACTAGGGTCGTGACATAAGAGGTAACCAGAGCTGAAACTTCTACAACTTTTCTAAGGCCAAAACCACTTCGAAACACTTTCGAAACACTCCCGAGCCCTCGGGGTTCCTAACCAAATACACACACTAACTCAATAACATCCTACGAACTTACTCAAGCAATCAAATCGCCAAAATAACATCAAAATCAATGAATCAAGCCTCAAAATCATCTTTTTTTTATCAAACTTCATAAACTTTCAAACTTAGAGTTTTAAGTCCGAAACACGTCAAACGGCGTCCGATTTCAGCCAAATTTCACAGAAAGTGCCTAAACCACATATAAGACCTGTATCGGGCGCCAAAACCAAAATACGGGCCCGATACCAATGCTTTCTAATTCATTTTTATTTTGAATTTCCAAATAAATTTCAGAAAAATAATTTCTTTTAAAAATTCATCTCTCGGGCTCGGGACCTCAGATTTCGATTCCGGGCATACGCTCGAGTCCCATATTTTTCTACGGACCTTCCGAGACCGTCAAATCACGGGTATGGGTCCGTTTACCCAAAATGTTGACCAAAGTCAACTTTAACAATTTTAAAGCCACAATTTATCAAATTTCACATAATTTACCACATAAGCTTTTCCGGCTATGCACCCGGACTGCGCACACAAATCGAGGCAACTAAAGGTGATTTTTTCAAGGCCTCGGAAGCACGGAAAAAGGGAGAAAACTGGTGATGACCCTTTGGGTGGTCACATTGAATTACAAGGACACCAGTCATGGCCTAGCCACTAATCTATAGGGAAACCTTAAACCACGATGCTCTTCACAAACCGTCAACGGCCACCTGCCTAAATGGGTTAACGAGCACCACCGGTTAGCTTGGGACTAACCAAGGTTTACTGTCGAGACTAGTAACTGCCTGGTCTGTATAGTCCTTAACCCAAAACCCCATCGGGTTTGATACAGTAGACTCCTAACTACCATAAACATGAATAGCAGATAACCAATGAGAACCAAGTCTAACACTTACCTATTTAGCCTGTCATTTAGGCTAACAATATCGTATAAATGGAAGAGGGAGGGAGAATAACAATACCACCACAGAGACCCTGAGTTGTGGCCAAGTGACCTTTTTGATTTTATTTCAGAACTAAAATATTACAAAGGGGATTTTTATAGATGAAGAGAGAAACTAGAGAGAAGACAGAGCTAATGTTGGCTAAAGATTCATGAGAAATTGGACAAGCTTATAGCTGAAGTCCAAAAAATCCAATAGAAGGATACTAAAGGTAAAGAGCAAATCGCTACTAGTAGTATCCAACCACCTCCTGAGGTAAGATACTTTAAATTAAAAAGTCTTGATGACATTGAGGAACTTCATAATAAGAAGTTTGGAGAATTTAGAGCTAGTCCTCTAAGTTTAGAGCATGCATCTACTAGCGGTACAAAAGTAGATGATGAGATTAATAAAATCTCTGAGAAATATTCTCGAAAACCATACCAAAGAATGTTTTACTACCCAAGACCTACCCCTCAAGATGTCATGATAGAAGAACAGGACAATGATCATTACCACCAAGGTTATAGTGGGTCAGATATCTATTAATAGAACATAGATGGTCTTGTCGAAAGGCAAATTTATACGATAGTACATAGAATGGTTATGTACAGTACTATCTGTAAAGTTAATAAGAATACAGATAGGGAATTGCAGAAATGATTATTGCCGGATTTACTGGTCAACTGAAAGGCTGGTAGGATAATTATCTCACCCAAGACCAGCGCTTTCAAATAATGCATGCAACCAAGACTGAAGATGATAAGATTGTTCAAAACTCAGTGTATTCCTTAGTCATGAATATCATTGAACACTTTTCTGGAAGATGGTCTGATAATAGTGAGACCATTAGGACAATGCTCCAGAATTTGAGGTGTAAAACCCTCACATCTTTTAGATGGTATAAAGATGTTTTCTTATCCAGAGTGATGGAATTGCCAGAGAGTAATAGTACTCATTGGAAGTCTAAGTTCATAGATGGACTCCTGCCCTTATTTGCTGAAAGGATTCGAAAAGTCCTTAGATGCACATGAATGAGTATTGATTATAATAATTACTCATATGGTAAACTATTTAGTGTATGCACTCAGGAAGGTTTGGCTCTGTGTAATGAGATCAAGTTAAACCAACAAATAAAGAAACATCGTCTCACTGAGAGACAACAATTAGGTGAATTATGTGAACAATTCGCCATTGATATACCATCCAGAAGAAAGAAATCCCGTAAAAAGGATTTCAAAAGGAAAAAGGGTTCGCCGGAAAAACGGCGCGAAAAGACCCAAAAAATAAAGGATTTTCATAAAGCCAGAAAGGGTTTTATTAAATAAAAAAACCCTCAGGCCTGTTATAAATGTGGTAGAGTAGGCCATTATGCAAGAGATTGCAAGATCAAAGAACTAGATTTAGATGATCATATCAAAGATTCTTTATATAAGATTCTTTTGAATTCTTCTCCAGAAATATCCGATACTGATGAAGGAACTTCATCAACAAGTGAATACCTAAGGGTTCTTCATGAAGAAAGTTATACTTCATCTTCTGAAGAAGAGCAAGAGTCCTGTAATAAGGGACAATGCTCAAATCATTGTTGTAATATCGACGATGAACTTTTTAATATCTACTCTTAATTTAGAGATTTAAATATTAATGTTTTCTGTAATGACAATTTGATTGATTTACTAAGGGTTATTAAAGACCCTGAATTAAGGTCCCAGCTAATAGATAAAATTCCTACAGATCCAGAGGTAGGAATAGAGGTGGAAGAAATTCCGTCTCAGAAAGGACCTTACACCATGTCTGAAATCAGAAATATGCTGAAAAATAAGTCCCAGCCTGAAAGGCTTGCTACTGTCCAAGATTTAAGTACTGAGATAAGTTATCTCAAGAAAGAAATCTCGGAATTAAAAGCTTCAAATGTAGCTTTAGATGAAAGAATTTTCAGATTAGAAAATTCCGAGGGTATTAATACAGATCTCGGTATTAAGATTACTGAGATAGATAATATCCCTAGTTCTTTAGAAGAAAATACTGCTAGTACTTTATTGGCAGTAATGGATTTTCTTGAAGATGAATTTTTAGAAAAATTACAATATTTTATCACTCAAATGTTTTTAATAAAAATAACTCTTTTAATTGATTACAATTTCTAAAAAGAGTATGTCGCTCTATTTGATAGTAGAGCAGATCTAAATTGTGTAAAAGAAGGAGTTATACCCTCTAGATATTTCATAAAACCACTCAACGTTTAAAAAATGCTAGTGGTGGTGCAATGTGTATTTCATATAAATTGCCCAAAGCTTATATTTGCCAACAAGACACATGCATTCCTGAGAGTTTTGTTTTGGTAAAAGATATTCAACAAGAAGTAATTCTTGGAGTCCCATTTTTTATAAAATTAATGTCTTTTTTATATTGGGATACAAAGAGTTTTACTGGTACTTATAATGGTAAGAGTATCGCTTTTGAGTTTATAACTGAGCCAGTTCAAAGATTTTTGAATGAGATTATTTCTAATAATATTTCTTCAAAAGTTAATCAAATTGAATTTTTGAAAAATGAGATTTGTTCCATTACAATAGAACAAGATTTAAAAAATCCCAAGCTAGTAAAAAAGATTAATTTTCTCAAAAATCAATTTGCTGCTTCTATATGTGGTGATCATCCGAATCAGTTTTGGAATAGAAAGAAACATATTATAAGTTTTCCTTATGAAGAAGACTTTTCTGAGGATAATATCTCTACCAAGGCTCGACCTTGTCAAATGAACTCCGATTATTTGGAGTTATGCAAGAAGGAAATTGATTCCTTAAAGCATAAGGGTTTAATTAGACCCTCAAAGTCCAAATGGTCTTGCACTGCTTTATATGTTAATAAACATGCGGAACAGGAACGAGGAGTTTCTAAGATTAGTTATTAATTATAAACCCCTTAATAAGGTTTTAAAATGGATTATATATCCCATTCCTAATAAGAAGGATTTACTTGATAGATTACATGATGCCATTATATTTTCAAAATTTGATTTAAAATCAAGTTATTGGCAAATTCAAATATCTGAATCAGATAGATACAAAGCTGTTTTTAATGTACCAATGGGTCAGTATGAATGGAATGTTATGCCCTTTGGTTTAAAAAATGCACCTTCAGAATTTCAAAAAATTATGAATGATATTTTCCTTCCTTATACGGATCTCATAATTGTTTATATTGATGATATTCTAGTATTTTCAAAAAATATAGAATCTCATTTCAAACATCTTGATTTATTTAAAAAGATTATTATACAAAATGGTTTAGTTATATCAAAACCGAAAATGATGATTTTCCAAACTTCTGTTAGATGTTTGGGTCATAACATTGAGAAGGGCAGGATTATCTCCATTAATAGAAGTATTGAATTTGCATCCAAATTCCCCGATATTATTACTGATAAAACTTAGCTTCAAAGATTTTTAGGAAGCTTAAATTATATTTCCCCTTTTATAAAGGACCTTGCTAGAGACATTTCTCTTCTTTATGAAAGATTAAAGAAGAATCCTAAAGCTTGGACTGACAGCCATACTAAAGCAGTCAAGAGAATTAAGTAGAAGGTTAATAACCTCCCTTGTTTGACTCTCGCCAATCCTACTTGGGGAAAAGTTGTGGAAACTGATGCCTCTGATATTGGTAATGACGGAATACTGAAACAATGTTCCCCTGTAGATAAACAGGAATACCTTGTTCAATTTTATTCTAATAAATGGAATAACTCCCAGAAAAATTATGCAACTGTAGCTAAAGAAATTCCTGCTATTGTTAAATGTGTGATGAAATTTCAGACTGACTTATATAATCAGAAATTTATTATTAAAACTGATTGTCAGGCTGCTAAATTTATCTTTAATAAAGATTTCAAGCATGATATTTCCAAACAAATGTTTGCAAGGTGGCAAGCTTTATTAGCCCCTTTTGATTTTGAAATTATATACAAAAAAGGGTCTGATAATAACCTTCCTAATTTTCTTACTAGAGAATACCTGAACTAATAGTTCTACTACTTTGTCTACAGATTATGAGACCTACATACAAGCCTCCTCGGCAACGAGGAAGAGGAAGGTCAGCCAATAATAGCAGAGAGAATAATATTCTTGCCCAAATGGGAAATCAAAGGCTTATAGCCGCTAATATTACAGAAGGTAATACCGAACATCCATTATACAAGGAATTTATGAATTTTATAAAATCCAAAAAAGATGAAGGTATGTCATCATCTAATGTACCTACATACTCCTCAGTTATATCAGAGGATGCTAATGACAATTTTGAGACTTATAGTCAAAAAGAATCCAAAGAGTTAATAATTCTTTTGGAACAATCCGACCTTAAATGGAAGGATAATCCTTGGAAAATTATGGCAAGATACTTTGATACAGCGTCATACGCTACTCCTGCATACAAATACAGAATGCATTATGAGATTATACTCTCAACAACAGGATCTGCAGATATTCAGCATTTCTATCCTGCTAATACTAGAAAACTTATAGTTTTTCGAAGATTATAATTAAGAAGGTTATACCTTCTGATGAATGGGGAATCAGCACACCCAAGGATCGTGATTATACACATCCAGACCAAAATATTTCGGTCAAATTCAATTATTGGGATTATGTCGAAAGTTTTAATAAAACTTTTTTATATGAAAATCCTACCAGAAAACATTCTTGGTTTATAAAACTTTGTCCTAATTTATTTGGACAACAAATTCCAAATTGGTTTTTCAAATAGTGGAAGTTATACGGACCATCATTAGATATTTTAAACCCTCTCTTCAAAGGATTATATTCTCAATGGGTAGATATATCTCCCAAAATTATTTCTCTCCAAAAAGATCATATCTTTTATGATGGTATTGCTACCATGTATTTCTTTATTGAATTTTCTATTCCCTGGATTATGAAATGGAATGTACAGACCGCTTATACTAGTGAAGGCATTCCTTGCCTTAATAGAATTTTCTATCATAAGTTCTGGTCCAAATTGCTTCAGTCAAACCAACAAGGAAAGTTATATGGTGAAGAATTAATACAACAGATACAGGCCAAAATAGAGGCTTATTCACAAATCGATCATACAAAGGATGAAGAAGAAGATCTAAGTCCTTTGGAAATTATCAGCAAGAGACTCCAAATGAAGAAGGGGGCTGTTTCACAGAAAGAAATCCTTGCTTCATATTTTGAAGAAATAAAAAAAGATTTAGCAAAAAATCTTGGTACTACTATTGGAGATGATATCTCTATGGTTTCTATTGGCAGTACTTCAAATGAAGATGTGTGTTTAGCCGGAGAAGCCCAAAATCAATCAGATACAGAGGAAGTTAGTGATACAGAAATTGAAGACTTCATCAACAAATTGAAAGCAAGTGCAGAAGCATCTTCTGCAAAGAAAAACGACAAAGGAAAAGATAAAGCATAAAGAAATAAAAGGCCCCACCGATTGATTATTGGGGTAAAAAGACGAAGACTTTTATAAAGTAATAGGTCACCCATACAACTTTAATAAAGTAAGGGGTCCCTCCATTATCGGAAGGAATCTACTTTTATAAAAGTAGTTTGTCCGATTTTAATAATGTAGCTTTCTTTTGGCCACGATTTAATTATTTTGTCGGCCACTTTTACTTTTTCATTTTGTTTGTTTGTAGACATATCCATTATATAATGATCACTCTTCTTTAGTTAGAGGCAGGCTTTAGCCAACATTAACTCTGCCTTCTCTCTAGTTTCTCTCTTCATCTGTAAAAATCCCCTTTGTAATATTTTAGTTCTATAATAAAATCAAAAAGGTCACTTGGCCACAACTCAGGGTCTCTGTGGTGGTACTGTTCTTCTCCCTCCCTCTTCTATTTATACGATATTGTTAGCCTAAATGACCGGCTAAACTGGTAAGTGTTAGACTTGGTTCTCAATGGTTATCTGCTATTCATGTTTATGGTAGTTAGGAGTCTACTATATCAAACCCGATGGGGTTTTGGGTTAAGGACTATATAGACTAGGCAGTTACTAGTCTCGACAGTAAACCTTGGTTAGTCCCAAGCTAACCGGTGGTGCTCGTTAACCCATTTAGGCAGGTGGACGTTGAAGGGTTGTGAAAAGCATCGTGGTTTAAGGTTTCCCTAGAGATTAGTGGCTAGGCCAGGACTGGTGTCCTTGTAATTCAATTCCTGAGCCCTATTCGGAAGCGATCCGGTCATTCCCTTTGGTATCAGAGCCATGTTTAGTAGAAAATCTAGAGTCTAAGTCTAACACATTATTTCTTAATGAATATTATTAGGAAAAAGAATACTGTTAAAAACAGTAGGAAGGAAGAATATGAGTTTCCCCAACAGTTAGATTGACTTAATAAGTGGACTATTCCAATGTTTAAAACTAAGGTTATATACCAATTAGGTACTTTTGAACGAATAGGTTTAAAACAAGTAGTTAAAACTATTGAAGAAACACTCACGGTAGATAGTGACCATGCTACATTCAGATTATTATCTGAAAGTGACCTAGCCCCTTATAGGGATTCACATAGATTTTTGCATATAGGCTTAATACAAGTTGCCTTCAAGCCACTCACTCTAAGAGGCTTACCTGAAAGCTTTATAGCAGCACTCAGAGATGGCAGAAACCAAAACTGGAAAAAGTCTCTTATAGGGACTGTGCAAACCAGTTTGGCCTATGGCCCTGTTTATTTTAATGCCTATCCTAATTTGCAAATTTCCCTTAATGATGAGAATTCCTTGAATGCTTTAATACTTAGCATCAAATTACATGGTTATGACTATTTGCCTGGTACACAAGTTATATTCATCTGTTATAGGATTCATTTCAAACCATTATACACTTTGAATCCTATGTGTAAAATAATGGATATGAAAAATGAAACTATTCTTATAGAAACCAACTTTGGTAAATCCAAAGTAACTACCAGAAGACCTATTAAATGGGATGAAATTGATTTTCCAAAAGAATGGGTCATAGAAGAGGCTGTTGCACCTCGAAACACTGGTAATACTGAGGTTACAGAAATAGAACAAACCTCAGATGGCACTATTAAAATCAGGTTCAATGAACCCGATCAAACTGATAATATCAGTTTATCATCTAGATTAACTAGAACTAATTCTTCTTATATTTCTCCAATTGATTATGTGGTAGAATTTCCATCGAGAGCATCCACATCACAAATTAGAGAAAATAATAGAATCAATGAAGTCAACTTTGGTAGTGATAATATTGTTAAGGTCAATAATAATTCAGTTCTTGAACCCACTGCATGCGAAATGGATTTTTCAAATGGCTTTAAAAATGACTGAAAACCAAATAGATTTTAGTCTGGGTTCACGGGCAAGAAAAATAATTTTAGAAGAATTTCTAAAACCCAGATGGGCAGTTTTCAGAAAATGGTTTCATGAAAATATGTCCCCTGAATTAGTACAATTTTTTAGACATGACTTTTATACAGATATTAGCAAGAATAATAAGATTATTGCTTTTGTTCCTTGGTTCATGTCTAAGCATGTTTATAACTATGTTTCTGTGTTGGAAAGAGATTATACGCTCACTAATGGTATGTAACGACCCGACCGGTCATTTTGAGCTCCGGCGCGTCATTCAACAGTTTGAGGCCATGAGCGGCTTCATCTCAGGTATATTGACTTGTGTGTATGGTCAGAATTAAAATTCAGGAAGTTTGGAGTCAAATCTAAATGGAAATTCTCATTTTGAAAGCTTAAAATTGAAGAAATGAACTAGGATTAGAATTTTGAGTAAACGACCTCTGAATTGGGATCTGAAAGTTCCAGCATGTTCGTATGATGATTTCGGACTTGGGCGTATGTCCGGATTTGGTTTTGGGTAACCCGTGAGCATTTCGGCGTATATTGTGAAAGTTAGTACTTTAGAAGAATTTCATAAATTTGGGTTGGAAGGCATTTCAATGTTATAGATGTCTGTTTGGGATTCCGAGTCTGGGAATATATCCGTATGGTAATTCTGGAGTTGGGAGCGCGATCGGAAGTGAATTCGGATGTCCGGAGGTCATTTTGAAGTCATTTGGCTAAATATAGAAATTTGAAGGTTTTTGAGAAAATTCGACCGGAAGTGGAAATTTTGATATCGGGGTCGGAATGCGGTTCCAAAAGATGGGGAAAGTCCGTAATGTCGAATGTGACTTGTGTGCAAAATTTGAAGTCATTCCGGAATGATTTTGGTAAGGTTTGAGACACTTAGTCTCTTTTAAGGAGGTTTAAGTTGGAAAAGTCAACCGAACGTTGACTTATGTGTTAGAGGGTTCGGATTTGAATTATGATGATTCGGTTAGATTCGGGGGATGATTTGTGACTTAGGAGTGTGATCAGAAGTAATTTTGGAGTTCCAGTGTTGAATTAGGCTTGAATTGGCGAAGTTAGTATTTTGGCGAATTCCGGTTGATAGGTGACATTTTGATCCAGGAGTCGGAATGGAATTACAAGAATTGCTGTAGCTTTGTTATATCATTTGTGATGTGTTTGCAAAATTTTAGGTCATTCGGACATCGTTTGATCGGATTTTTGATCGAAAGTGTATTTTCGGAAGTTTTTGGAAACTTAGGCTTGAATTCGATGAGTTTTGGGTAATTTGACGTTGTTTGAGGTGTTTTGATGATTTGAGCAGGTTTTAATAATGTTATGAATTATGTTGGCATTTTTGGTCGGGGTCCCATGAGGCTCGGATATGTTTTGGAAGAGTTTTTGGAAGATTTTTGCCGTTTTGAGCATAAGCATGTAATGATCCAAGGGTCCATTTTTAGTTCTAGAGATCCAAATTTGATTTTGAGACTTCCAGAATTTAAATCATGAATTATAGGACTGATCTGGAAATTTTGGTTTAATTTCATCAAGTCGCGATTGGGTTTTTGACGTGAAATGTGAGTTAATTATTTAACGAGCGAAATGGGTATTGAACTGGTTAAACGATCTCCGAATTGAGTTTCGATTGAAGGGTTGTATTCGTATTATTATTTGTGACTCATAGGAACAATAATCGTCTAATTCTGAGTTCGTATGATGAAGTTAAAGCCTTTTTAGTGAAAATAAAAGCTGCTGCAATTTCTGCTGCTAAGCTGTCTTTGGACAGCAATGTGCAGTCGTGGAGCGTACTTCGGAGACCTATATCTTTTTATCTATAAGGAATATTGAGATGATTGAAAATGAAAGCTGTAGACCTTCGTATCTAGTTTCCAGAAAGCTAAAGAAATCGTAATTTGGACTTTTGTAGGGAAAGTTATGATTGATTGAAGATGACTGGTGGAGCAGTTTCTCCAGAAATTTTCTGATTTCATGGAGCCGATTTAGAAGCTCATATCTCGGGATATATAAAGAGTTATATGGTTTACAACCTATCAAATTAAAGATCTTTGAGTCTAGTTTCTAAATATTCAAACCGTTTGTCATTTGGATATTTATACAAGATGTTATGGGTGTTTAAACAGAATGTGTCCGACAAGGAACAATTTTAATAGGATGTACAACTTGTATAGCACAAGTGCAAGGTACAACTCGACGAAGCACGGACAGATTCTTTTAAACACGGATTTGACTTATTTCTTTCATTTCTTTCATTTGGCTTGGATTATTTTGGAGAGAATTTCAAGGGGGATTTCATCAAGCATCAAAGGTGAGTTATTTCTACTTATTTCCACGTTAAATACATGGATTAGAGCTAAAAACTTAAGTAATTTATGGACAAAAATGGTGGTTTAGGGCTTGTAACTTAAGAGAATTAAATGGTGATTTGAGGGGTCAAATAAACTCCGATTTTTGTGAATTTGGTATGTATAGACTCGTGGCGAGATAAGGGTCGTATTGATGTAAAAATTTCTGAATTTCGAGACGTGGGCCGGGGGCTCGGGTTTTGCTAATTTCGGGATTTTCGACATTTTTCTAGTCTTTTCGATTGGGTTATATTCCCTTAGCCTATTGTAACGTATTCGTTGTGGTTTTGGCTAGATTCGATGCGCGAAGAGGTCGATTCAAGAGGAAAGGGCATTGCGGACTAGTCTACGACCGGTTAGAGGTGAGTAATAGATGTAAATGCTATTCTGAGGGTTTGAAACCCCGGACTTTCACATCGTAACGCTATATTGAGGCGTGACACGCACTCCGTGGCGAGTGCAGGGTCGGATACTGCTGGGGATTGTGACTTGGTCCACCCCATGTGATGTTTATACTATACTGGTGATTGATACACATACTTCATTGATATTACTGGGCTTGATGCCATGTTTGGGGCCTTGTGCCGATTTGTAAACTCCTTCGAGGATTGATATTACTGCTTAGCATGATTTGCATATCATTTAATTTCAGTCCAAGGTTTTAAATGCTGTTTTGCAAACTCAGCCATAATTCTAAGTGTAGAAAACTTAAATGATATTTTTAAATGTATTTCGAAGCTGGGAACTTCTGTTTTGTAAATGCCCAAGGGGCTTATTATATTATTTTCTGGACTGATTATAAAGTGACTTGAAACAGTGGTAACAATGACACTGTGTGATATACTTGACACAGTGGTAACAATGACACTGTGTGATATACTTGAAATAGTGGTAACAATAACACTGGATGATATACTTGAACAGTGGTAACAATGGCACTGTATGATATAATTTGGTCAGGTAACAATGGCTGACCGGTCAGGTAACAATGACTGACCAAGATATTGCGCTTGGGCTGTAGGAGCCCCTCCGGTGTCTGTACACACCCCAGTGAGTGCCGTCAACGATAAATAAATATGGATGGCTCGGGCTGCACGCCGCAGTGGGTACTGGAATGTACCATCATATACATTGCATTGCATTCATGTATTTGTATATATACTGGTGTTTAGCTGCTCAGTTCCATATGTTGCTGTATATTTGGATTTTAGCTTACTTTGTGTATTTACTGGATTTTCTTATCTTCGGGCTGTAGTTACTTTTATTACTCACTGGGTCGGAGTACTCACTTTACTCCCTGCATCTTGTGTGCAGATCCAGGGCAGTCTCAGGCTCAGTATATCCAGTTGATCAGCAGATCCAGCCGCTAGGAGTATCGAGGTAGCTGCACGGCGTTTGCAGCCATTGATCTTCTCCCTCCTATCCTATCTCTTTATTTCCGCATTATCGGACTTTGGATAGTATTAGGATGATATTCTGTATTCTAGAGGCTCAAATTCGTGACACCGGGTCCTAGTGAGATTATATTGTGTATTTTGTTAAAGTCTTCAGTACTTTAATCTTGCTTAATTGATATTTTTTTCTGCTATTTTTGATAAATTGGGTTAAGTATTGAATAATGGTCGGGCTTGCCTAGTAGTGTGCTGGGCGCCATCACGACCGGGATTTGGGTCGTGACATGGTAGTATTGTTAATTCAATTTTCCCACCCCAACAATCTTTTCATATAGGGGAAAAAGATAAAATCATTTACTGCACTGCTTTTTCAAAAATATTTGAAAATGATGTGGCTACAATAACTGCTATTTGAATACCATGCTTACCCAAAATAATTATACTAATATGTATGTGAGTATTCTGGGTGAACATGTTATTAAGATTCATGAGAAATTGGACAAGCTTATAGCTGAAGTCCAAAAAATCCATCAGAAAGATACTAAAGGTAAATAGCAAATCGCTACTACTAGTATCCAACCACCTCCTGAGGTAAGAGACTTTAAATTGAAAAGTCTTGATGACATTGAGGAACTTCTTAATAAGAAGTTTGGAGAATTTAGAGCTAGTCCTCTAAGTTTAGAGCATGCATCTACTAGCGGTACAAAAGTAGATGATGAGATTAATAAAATCTCTGAGAAATATGCTCGAAAACATACCAAAGAATGTTTTACTACCCAAGACCTATCCCTCAAGATGTCTTGATAGAAGAACATGACAATGATTATTACCACCAAGGCTATAGTGGGTCAGATATCTATGAATGGAACATAGATGGTCTTGCCGAAAGGCAAATTTATACGATAGTACATAGAATGCTTATGTACAGTACTATCTGTAAAGTTAATAAGAATACAGATAGGGCAATTGCAAAAATGATTATTGCCGGATTTACTGATCAACTGAAAGGCTGGTGGGATAATTATCTCACCCAAGACCAGCGCTTTCAAATAATGCATGCAACCAAGACTGAAGATGATAAGATTGTTCAAAACTTAGTCTATTCTTTAGTTATGAATATCATTGAACACTTTTCTGGAAGATGGTCTGATAATAGTGAGACCATTAGGACAATGCTCCAGAATTTGAGGTGTAAAACCCTCACATCTTTTAGATGGTATAAAGATGTTTTCTTATCCAGAGTGATGGAATTGCCAGAGAGTAATAGTACTCATTGGAAGTCTAAGTTCATAGATGGACTCCCGCCCTTATTTGCTGAAAGGATTCGAAAAGTCCTTTGAGGCACAGGAATGAGTATTGATTATAATAATTACTCATATGGTAAACTATTTAGTGTATGCACTCAGGAAGGTTTAGCTCTGTGTAATGAGATCAAGTTAAACCAACAAATCAAGTCGTCTCACTGAGAGACAACAATTAGGTGAATTTTGTGAACAATTCGCCATTGATATACCATCCAGAAGAAAGAAATCCCGTAAAAAGGATTTCAAAAGGAAAAAGGGTTCGCCGGAAAAACGGCGCGAAAAGACCCAAAAAAGAAAGGCTTTTCATAAAGCCAGAAAGGGTTTTATTAAATCAAAAAACCCTCAGGCCTGTTATAAATGTGGTAGAGTAGGCCATTATGCAAGAGATTGCAAGATCAAAGAACTGGATTTAGATGATCATATCAAAGATTCTTTATATAAGATTCTTCTGAATTCTTCTCCAGAAATATCTGATACTGATAAAGAAACTTCATCAACAAGTGAAGACCTAAGGGTTGTTCATGAAGAAAGTTATACTTCATCTTCTGAAGAAGAGCAAGAGTCCTATAATAAGGGACAATGCTCAAATCATTGTTGTAATATCGACGATGAACTTTTTAATATCTACTCTCAATTTAGGGATTTAAAGATTAGTTTTGTCTAATGACAATTTGATTGTTTTACTAAGGGTTATTAAAGACCCTAAATTAAGGTCCCAGCTAATAGATAAAATTCCTACAGATCCAGAGGTAGGAACAGAGGTGGAAGAAATTCCGTCTCAGAAAGAACCTTACACCATGTCTGAAATCAGAAAGATGGTGAAAAATAAGTCTCAGCCTGAAAGGCTTGCTACTGTCCAAGATTTAAGTACTGAGATAAGTTATCTCAAGAAAGAAACCTCACAATTAAAAGCTTCAAATGTAGCTTTAGATGAAAGAATTTTCAGATTAGAAAATTCTGAGGGGATTAATACAGATCTCGGTGTTAAGATTACTGAGATAGATAATATCCCTAGTTCTTCAAAAGAAAAGACTGCTAGTACTTTATTGGCAGTAATAGATTTTCCTGAAGATGAATTTTTAGAAAAATTACAATATTTTATCGCTCAAATTTTTTTAATAAAAATAACTCTTTTAATTGATTACAATTTCAAAAAAGAGTTTGTCGCTCTATTTGATAGTGGAGCATATCTAAATTGTGTAAAAGAAGGGGTTATACCCTCTAGATATTTTCATAAAACCACTCATCGTTTAAAAAATGCTAGTGGTGGTACAATGGGTATTTCATATAAATTACCCAAAGCTTATATTTGCCAACAAGACACATGCATTCCTGAGAGTTTTGTTTTGGTAAAAGATATTCAACAAGAAGTAATTCTTGGAGTACCATTTTTTATAAAATTAATGCCTTTTTTATATTGGGATACAAAGAGTTTTATTGGTACTTATAATTGTAAGAATATCACTTTTGAGTTTATAACTGAGCCAGTTCAAAGATTTTTGAATGAGATTATTTCTAATAATATTTCTTCAAAAGTCAATCAAATTGAATTTTTGAAAAATGAGATTTGTTCCATTACAATAGAACAAGATTTAAAAAATCCCAAACTAGTAGAAAAGATTAATTTTCTCAAAAATCAATTTGCTGCTTCTATATGTGGTGACCATCCGAATCAGTTTTGGAATAGAAAGAAGCATATTATAAGTCTTCCTTATGAAGAAGACTTTTCTGAGGATAATATCCCTACCAAGGCTCGACCTTGTCAAATGAACTCCGATTATTTGGAGTTATGCAAGAAGGAAATTGATTCCTTAAAGCAGAAGGGTTTAATTAGACCCTCAAAGTCCAAATGGTCTTGCACTGCTTTTCATGTTAATAAACATGCGGAACAGGAACGAGGAGTTCCTAGATTAGTTATTAATTATAAACCACTTAAGGGAATGACCGGATCGCTTCCGAATAGGGCTCAGGAATTGAATTACAAGGACACCAGTCCTGGCCTAGCCACTAATCTCTAGGGAAACCTTAAACCACGATGCTCTTCACAACCCTTCAACGGCCACCTGCCTAAATGGGTTAACGAGTACCACCGGTTATCTTGGGACTAACCAAGGTTTACTGTCGAGACTAGTAACTGCCTGGTCTATATAGTCCTTAACCTAGAACCCCATCGGGTTTGATACAGTAGACTCCTAACTACCATAAACATGAATAGTAGATAACCATTGAGAACCAAGTCTAACACTTACCTGTTTAGCCTGTCACTTAGGCTAACAATATCGTATACATGGAAGAGGGAGGGAGAAGAACAGTACCACCACAGAGACCCTGAGTTGAGGCCAAGTGACCTTTTTGATTTTATTTCAGAACTAAAATATTACAAAAGGGATTTTTACAGATGTAGAGAGAAACTAGAGAGAAGGCAGAGCTAATGTTGGCTAAAGCCTGCCTCTAACTAAAGAAGAGTGATCCTTATATAATGGATACAAACAAAATGAAAAAGTAAATGTGGCCGACAAAATAATTAAAACATGGCCAAAAGAAAATTACATTATTAAAATCAGACAAACTACTTTTATAAAAGTAGATTCCTTCTGATAATGGAGGGACCCCTTACTTTATTAAAGCTATCTGGGGGACCTATTACTTTATAAAAGTCTTCATCTTTTTACCCCAATAATTAATCGGTGGGGCCTTCTATTTCTTTATGCTTTATCTTTTCCTTTGTCGTTTTTCTTTGCAGAAGATGCTTCTGCACTTGCTTTCAATTTGTTGATGAAGTCTTCAATTTCTGTATCACTAACTTCCTCTATATCTGATTGATTTTGGGCTTCTCCGGCTAAACACACATCTTCATTTGAAGTACTGCCAATAGAAACCATAGAGATATTATCTCCAATAGTAGTACCAAGATTTTTTGCTAAATCTTTTTTTATTTCTTCAAAATATGAAGCAAGGATTTCTTTCTGTGAAACAGCTCCCTTCTTCATTTGGAGTCTCTTGCTGATAATTTCCAAAAGGACTTAGATCTTCTTCTTCTTCATCCTTTGTATGATCGATCTGTGAATAAGCCTCTATTTTGGCCTGTATCTGTTGTATTAATTCTTCACCATATAACTTTCCTTGTTGGTTTGACTGGAGCAATTTGGACCAGAACTTATGATAGAAAATTCTGTTAAGGCAAGGAATGCCTTCACTAGTATAACCGGTCTGTACATTCCATTTCATAATCCAGGGAATAGAAAATTCAATAAAGAAATACATGGTAGCAATACCATCATAAAAGATATGATCTTTTTGGAGAGAAATAATTTTGGGAGATATATATACCCATTGAGAATATAATCCTTTGAAGAGAGGGTTTAAAATATCTAATGATGGTCCGTATAACTTCCACTATTTGAAAAACCAATTTGGAATTTGTTGTCCAAATAAATTAGGACAAAGTTTTATAAACCAAGAATGTTTTCTGGTAGGATTTTCATATAAAAAAGTTTTATTAAAACTTTCGACATAATCCCAATAATTGAATTTGACCGAAATATTTTGGTCTGGATGTGTATATTCACGATCCTTGGGTGTGCTGATTCCCCATTCATCAGAAGGTATAACCTTCTTAATTATAATCTTCGAAAAACTATAAGTTTTCTAGTATTAGCAGGATAGAAATGCTGAATATCTGCAGATCCTGTTGTTGAGAGTATAATCTCATAATGCATTCTGTATTTGTATGCAGGAGCAGCGTATGACACTGTATCAAAGTATCTTGCCATAATTTTCCAAGGATTATCCTTCCATTTAAGGTCGGATTGTTCCAAAAGAATTATTAACTCTTTGGATTCTTTTTGACTATAAGTCTCAAAATTGTCATTAGCATCCTCTGATATAATTGAGGAGTATGTAGGTACATTAGATGATGACGTACCTTCATCTTTTTTGGATTTTATAAAATCCATAAATTCCTTGTATAATGGATGTTCGGTATTACCTTATGTAATATTAGCAGCTATAAGCTTTTGATTTCCCATTTGGACAAGAATATTATTATCTTTGCTATTAGTAGCTGCCCTTCCTCTTCCTCGTTGCCGAGGAGGCTTGTATGTAGGTCTCATAATCTGTATACAAAGTAGAAGAACTATTAGTTCAGGTATTCTCTAGTAAGAAAATCAAGAAGGGTATTATCAGACCCTTTTTTGTATATAATTTCAAAATTAAAAGGGGCTAATAAAGCTTGTCACCTTGCAAACATTTGTTTGGAAACATCATGCTTGAAATCTTTATTAAAGATAAATTTAGCAGCCTGACAATCAGTTTTAATAATAAATTTCTGATTATATAAGTCAGTCTGAAATTTCATCACACATTTAACAATAGCAAGAATTCCTTTAGCTACAGTTGCATAATTTTTCTGGGAGTTATTCCATTTACCAGAATAAAATTGAACAAGGTATTCCTATTTATCTACAGGGGAACATTGTTTCAGTATTTCGCCATAACCAATATCAGAGGCATCAGTTTCCACAACGTTTTCCCAAGTAGGATTGGCGAGAGTCAAACAAGGGAGGTTATTAACCTTCTGCTTAATTCTATTGACTGCTTCAGTATGACTGTCAGTCCAAGCTTTAGAATTCTTCTTTAATCTTTCATAAAGAAGAGCAGTGTCTTTAGCAGGGTCCTTTATAAAAAGGGAAATATAATTTAAGCTTCTTAAAAATCTTTGAAGCTGAGTTTTATCAGTAATATTATCGGGGAATTTAGATGCAAATTCAATACTTCTATTAATGGGGATAATCCTACCCTTCTCAATGTTATGACCCAAAAATCTAACAGAAGTTTGGAAAATCATCATTTTCGGTTTTGATATAACTAAACCCTTTTGTATAATAATCTTTTTAAATAAATCAAGATGCTTGAAATGAGATTCTATATTTTTTTGAAAATACTAGAATATCATCAATATAAACAATTATTAAATCCGTATAAGGAAGGAAAATATCATTCATAATTTTTGAAATTCTGAAGGTGCATTTTTTAAACCAAAGGGCATAACATTTCATTCATACTGACCCATTGGTACATTAAAAACAGTTTTGTATCTATCTGATTCAAATATTTGAATTTGCCAATAACTTGATTTTAAATCAAATTTTGAAAATATAATGGCATCATGTAATCTATCAAGTAAATCCTTCTTATTAGGAATGGGATATCTAATCCATTTTAAAACCTTATTAAGGGGTTTATAATTAATAACTAATCTAGGAACTCCTCGTTCCTGTTTCGCATGTTTATTAACAAAAAAAGCAGTGCAAGACCATTTGGACTTTGAGGGTCTAATTAAACCCTTATGCTTTAAGGAATCAATTTCCTTCTTGCATAACTCCAAATAATCGGAGTTCATTTGACAAGGTCGAGCCTTGGTAGGGATATTATCCTCAGAAAAGTCTTCTTCATAAGGAAGACTTATAATATGCTTCTTTCTAGTCCAAAACTGATTCGGATGGTCACCACATATAGAAGCAGCAAATTGATTTTTGAGAAAATTAATCTTTTCTAGTAGCTTGGGATTTTTTAAATCCTATTCTATTGTAATGGAACAAATCTCATTTTTCAAAAATTCAATTTGATTGACTTTTGAAGAAATATTATTAGAAATAATCTCATTCAAAAATCTTTGAACTGGCTCAGTTATAAACTCAAAAGTGATACTCTTACCATTATAAGTACCAGTAAAACTCTTTGTATCCCAATATAAAAACGACATTAATTTTATAAAAAATGAGACTCCAAGAATTACTTCTTGTTGAATATCTTTTACCAAAACAAAACTCTCAGGAATGCAAGTGTTGTGACGACCCGGCCAGTTGTCTCATGAGTTACCGCTCCATTTCCCCCATTTTAGCTTCTTTACGCTTCGTTATCTGTGTTTTATGTGATCGAGTTGATTAGTTCGAGTTCGGAGAGGATTTGGCAAGAAATGAGATACTTAGTCTCTTTTAAGAAGGCTTAAGTTGGAAAAGTCAACCGGGTGTTGACTTATGTGTTAGAAGGCTCGGAAGTGAGTTCCAATGGTTTGGTTAGCTTTGGGAGGTGATTTGTGACCTAGGAGCGCGATCAGAATAGGTTTTGGAGTTGTAGAGAAGATTTAGGCTTGAATTGGCGAAATTGATATTTCGCCAAATTCCGATTGATAGGCGAGATTTTGATATTGTTGTCGGAATAGAATTCCGAGAGTTGCAGTAGCTTCATTTTGTCATGTGGGAGTTGTGTGCAAAATTTCAAGGCATTCGGACGAGATTTGATAGGCCTTTTAATCGAAAGCATAATTTAAGAGTTCTTGGAGTTCTTAGGCTTGAATCCTATGTTAAATTGGTGATTTGATGTTGTTGTGAGCGTTCCGAAGTTTTGAGCAAGTTTGAACGATGTCATGGGATGTGTTGGTGCAATTGGTTCGAAGTTCTGGGAGTTCCGGGTAGGTTCCGAGATGTTTTAGTGCAAAAATCATAGCTGTAGCAGGTCTACAGGGGTTGCAGGTCCCGGAACTCACTCACGCGATCCGCACAAAAATAAGTGCGCCCGTGTTGAGTGATGTGTGGACCGCACAAAAGCGGGCGCGGTCGCGGTAGGTGTCGCACAGACCACACAAAAGCGGGCGCGGCAGCGGTAGGCGTCGCGCGGACCGCACAAAAGCGGGCGCAACCGCGGTAGGCGTCGCGCGGACCGCACAAAAATGGGCGGGGCCGCTATAGCTGAAACTTGAGGGGTACCTATAAATACGAGGTCTTGGGTTTTATTTAATATTTTAACCTAGAGAGCTCGGATTTTCGCGATTTGTCGAAGGTTTTTCAATAAATTCATCGGGGTAAGTGATTTTAACTCAGATTTGGCTAGAATACATGAATCTATCACTGAATTCATCATTTAATTCGTGATTTGAGATGGAATTTGGGAAGAAAATTGTGAAACCTTTCAAAAATGTAAAATAATGATTTGAAGGACCAAATAGTATCGGAATTGGATAATTTTGGTATTGTTAGACTCGTGAGGGTATGAGGATTCTGAAAATGTAAATTTTACCCGATTCCGAGACGTGGGCCCGGGGCTCGGGCTTTGCTAATTTCGAGATTTTTGATATTTTTCGAATGTTTTCGCTTGGGCTTTGTTCCCTTATCATACTGTGACGTATTCGTTCTGATTTTGGATAGATCCGACGCGCGTGGAGGCCAATTCGAGGGGCAAAATTCGTCGCGAGATAGAGAATTAGCCAGTTCGAGGTGAGTAATGGTTGTAAATGATGTCCTGAGGGTTTGAAACCACAGATTGCACAACGTAGTGCTATATTGAGGCAAGATACACGCTGGATGATGAGCGTTGGGTCTTGCACTACTGGGGATTGTGACTTGGTCCATCCCGATTAATGATTTTTCCGAATATTTGACTGAAATTCATTTGTTATCATCATGATTTGGGCTGATAGTCATATTTGGGCTTCATGCCAACTATTTGAACCCTTCGGGGATTTTTATCACTGTTTTCCTCACTGCTTGACTTATTATTTGAACTCAGTCCTATTGGTATCTACTGTTTTACAAACTCAGTCACCTTTACCCAGATTTGAAACTTAAATGATATTTCTACATCATGTTTTGGGTTGAGAACTACTGTTTTACTAATGCCCAAGGGGCTTGTGATGATTTTGGACTGAGTGAGGCCGAGGGCCATATGTGAGGATATGCTGAGTGATATGAGGCCGGGGGCCTGAGATACTTTTTATGCCACGAGGTTGCTTGAGTGATGTGAGGCTGAGTGCCGAGTGATGATGCCACGAGGTGGCTTGATATAGCGCTTGGGCCGTAAGGGGCCCCTCCGGAGTCTGCACAACCACAGTGAGCGTGGGTACCCATTGTTCTGAGTGATTGATGCTATGTCCGAGGGGCTGATATGAGTGATTGTGAGGTAGCTCGGGGGGCTGATACTATTCCGAGAGTGAGCCCGGGGGGCTGATACTGTACTGAGAGTGAGCCCGAGGGGCTGATACTATGCTGAGCGATTGATACTGTGACCGAGGGGTGGATTTCTACTTGTTATTTACCTGTTAAATTACCTGTTATACTTGTTTTAAAAGGGAATATCATTTGATTCTTCACTGATTTACTGCTTTAAGTGATTTTACTGCTTAATATGGAATTGCTTTGTGTCTTTACGTGTTTTCATACTTTCAGCCATTATTTATAATTGTTACTCACAGAGTCGGAGTACTCACATTACTCCCTACACCATGTGTGCAAATTCAGGCATCGCAGAGTCCGCTCCTGAGTGCTGATCTCTCCCAATCCAGGCAGTGATTTGGAGACTACGAGGTATTTGTTGGCGTTCCAGCCCCGTGCCTCCCTTATCCTATCATTTCCATGTTTTTTTTCTTCTGAACTATTGTATAGGATTGTGTGTTCAGTAGACTTGTATTCGGACTTCTTAGTTGCTCATGACTTGTGACACCCTGGTTTGGGCTGTGTCGGGATGGTTCCTGCTGTTATTAACATTAAAATTTCCGCAATTTATGAGCGTTTATTATATGTTATTACTGTTTATGATGATTAACTGTTTAAAAGAGGTGTTCCGTTTTGGTCTAGCTGGCCTTGTCTTCACGAGAGGCGCCATCACGACCGGTTTCGGGGATTGGGTCATGATAAGTTGGTATCAGAGCCTAGGATACTTAGGTCTCACGAGTCATGAGCAGGTTTAGTAGAGTCTCGCGGATGTCACGACCCGAATTTCCCACCCTCAGGAGTCGTGATGGCGCCTACTAGTGAAAGCTACGCAAGCCAACCAACTGAACTATCTACCTTATTTCCATTTTTAATCCGATAACGGTTAAGAGACAACAATTAGATAACAACAGAATTGAATAAGCGGAAGACTGCATTGTAGAGATTTAATAATACTGCTAATACCAAACCATAACAAATCTACCCAAGACTGGTGTCACAACTTCACAGACTGTCTAGGAGTACTACAAATAAAGCTCTGAAAGAAATAAATACAATACTGTCTCTGGAAATACATGAAAGAAACAGGAATAGTAGATAGAAGAAGACGCGCCAAGGCCTGCGGACGCCTGCAGGACTACCTTGGATCGCCTGATGAACAAGAAAACAACAATCTCACTGTGGTCCGAAGTCTACAACACTGGGATCTTCACAAAAGAGTGCAGAGTGTAGTATCAGCACAACCGACCCCATATGCTGGTAAGTGCCTAGCCTAACCTCGGCAAAGTAGTGACGAGGCTAGGACCAGACTACCAAATAAACCTGTGCAATATAGCGTACAAAAATAATAGGAAGAAGATAACAATGATGGCAACAATGACCAACCAGTGATGTAAATAGCAGGCCACAAGAACACCATAAATGTTTCTCAACAAATAATAGATACAAGTGCAATCAATTCATCAAGTCCTTCAAATATAAATCTTTCTCCTATAAATCCTTCAAGTAATAATCTCCAAGATAATATGCTTTTCAATGAATATATATCGAATATATTTCCTTTAAATAAAATATCTTTCAAATAAGCATCTTTCGAATATAATTCTCTCGAGTAAATGTCACCTTGTGACGCCTCATTCACTTAACATAAAGTAGAGTACAACTTCCAACCCAATTAGGAAATCAACAAGAAATTATGAAGTTATTTTTAGAAATCATTTGATAAAGAAGATACCCTTTTCAATTAAAGTATAATATTGAATAAATCCTTCACCTTTAATACGAGAAATAAATAAATCAAAACATAGTAGAAATTCCTTTTTTTTTGTAAAGTACAACCTCAAACGGTTTAAGGAAAATTTAGTTGAGAAATCAATTGAGTTAAAAAAAATGTAACAATTGTTGAAATTCGGAGTATTAAACATATATAAAAAAAAGTAAAAATAGAATATCAAGAGAATTATAAAGGAATCAAAATCCAATCACTAACAAGAATAAGGAAACAAAAGCATATTTCACTTTCTTTTCACATCTTGTTGCAGGCGTGCAACCCGATCCCATTTCATGTATCTCGTGGCAGGCGTGCCACCCGCTCCCATTTCATGTATCTCGTGGTAGGCGTACCACCCGCTCCCATTTCATTATGTCTTGTGGTAGGCGTACCACCCGCTCCCATTTCATTATATCTTGTGGTAGGCGTACCACCCGCTCCCATTTCATTATATATCTTGTGGTAGGCGTACCACCCGCTCCCATTTCATTATATATCTTGTGGTAGGCGTACCACCCGCTCCCAGTTACAAGCCAACAATAATCACAAGGAATCCCGGCAAGGGAACAAGAGCAATATAACAACTTTCCGGCAAGGGAACAATAATATTTCAACAACATCCCGGCAAGGGAACAATACTATCAAAACAAACATCCTGGCAAGGCAAGAATAATATAAAACAAACATCCTGGCAAGGCAACAATAATATCAAACAAACATCCTGGCAAGGGAACAATGGTGATAATAACATATCAAGCGCAATAAACCACGACGGAGTCATAACAATTATAATACAAGACTCACGGACATGCTTGACACCAACATATGGATACTCCTCACCATGCCTATACGTCGTACTCTACAATTAACATGTACCAATTAAAACAGAACTCCTAATCCCTCAAGCTAAGGTTAGACCAAACACTTACCTCACTTTGCAACCAATTCAAAATTCCAACAAGCCTTTGCCTCGCGAATTCGTTCGAAGCTTCAAATCTGGTCATTATAATTCAATAAACTCAATATAAATCGTACGAATTAATTCCATATGAAAATACTAATTTTCCAACAAAATCCGAAATTATCTCAAAATTGCTCGTGGGGCCCACGTCTCGAATTTCGACGACACTTACAAAATCCGATAACCCATTCAACCACGAGTTCATCCATACAAATTTTATCAAATTCCGATAACAACTCGACCTCCAAATCTAAAATTTTCATTTTTTGGAAGATTTTGCAAAAATCTTGATTTCTTCCATTTAAATCCGAATTAAACGATCAAAATAACCATGGATTTATGTAAATAAACACTTTCGAGTATAGGACACTTACTTGAGTTGAAATCGTGAAGAACACCTCAAAATCGCCCAAAATTCGAGTTTGAAACTCAAAAAAATGAAAAAAAACGTGTTGTTCGTCCTTTAACTGCCCAGAATCTTCGGGGGCACTATTCATGCGTTTTACTGTTCACGTGGTACTGTACACTGGGTACTCTTCATTGGTGTTGTTCATTGGTACTCTTCACGGGGTACTATTTCTGCAAATTTTCTGCTATTTTCCCAAGTCTGAAATCACTCCGAGATACCTCCGAAACACTCCCGAGCCCTCGGGGCTCCTAACCAAACACATGCACTAACTCAACAACATCCTACAAACTTAACCGCGCGATCAAATCGCCAAACTAACATCATATACCATGAATTAAGCTTTAAAATCCAAGAATTCTTTCAAATTTCATAAAACATCAAATTTTCCATTTTGAGTCCGAAACACGTCAAACGACGTCCGTTTTCAACCAAACTTTACAGAAAGTGCTTAAACCATATATAAGACCTGTATCGGACACCAGAACCAAAATACGGGCCCGATACCATCACTTTCTAATCAAATTTCATTTCAATTTTTCTTAAATATTTTCAGAAAACAATTTTACTCAAAAATTCATTTCTCGGGCCTGAGACCTCGGAATTTGATTTCGGGCATACGCCCAAGTGCCATATTTTCCTACGGACCTCCTAGGATAGTCAAATCTTGGATCCGGGTTCGTTTGCTCAAAATATTGACCTAAGTCAACTCAGTTGAGTTTTAAAGCTCTAATTCATAATTTAATCCATTTTTCATACAAAAACCTTCCAGAAAATTATACGGACTGCGCACGCAAGTTGAGAAATTATTGATAGCTCTTTTCAAGTTCTTAAAACACCGAGATGATTATTTAATTTAAAGATGACATTTTGGGTCATCACATTCTCCACCTCTAAAACAAACGTTCATCCTCGAACGTATTAAGAATTATTCTCAAGTTACCAAATTGATGATTTTACTTTTACACAATTATTCGCGGTTGATCCCACATTATAGCATTCGACATAAGTCCGACAACACCATTTCAATTGAGATCATTTCCTTTATCCATATTCGTAAACTTCAAGACCAAATTTCTTACACTCCAATCATTTCTAGAAAGGTCCGATTTTTACGTCAACACACGATATTAGTCCGGACTGGCTATAGCAACTCGTTCCTACGCACCCATCAAATACGGGGTATTACATTCTCCCCCACTTAGGGTCATTCGTCCTTAAATGAGAAGTAGAGTCCGTCTTCAAATACATAATGTAACTTATCTCTTTCTTTGCACATCTCAATATCCCAAAATTTTCTAACTCCCAAATTTTTCAGAAATTTTGGCAGAGTCTCCCCTGTAATTGGGCCTATCCACCTGTCAGAGTAACACCAAAACAACTCCTAATAACATGTCCACAACCCAACAACGCAACACAAAGTATATATCAATAACACTAATCTCCGCATTACAAGCACGACATTATCACAATGATATATTGACATAAAACGCACCATATGTATGATCATAACCACATCTCTGGTCTTAATGGTTGCTCATAATAGATTACAACATCGCCAATTAACTTCATGTTAACAAAATTTTGTTTCAAACCTCCAGATTACTAACAACAAGGCATGGAGATATTATAATTACTTACCTGAAGTAACGAATCACAATTTAACACCACCTGGGCTCTCACCTTGTAGGCTAAAACTCAATAGTTACAATACAATTTTGGCAAATTATGCACATAAATATTCATACAATAATTTTCAAATAATCCTAATAGGCATGACTCCCTGCAAGTGCTACAACACAAATTTTAATTTCACAAAAGGAGAATTTAAACACATAAAATTTTCACCACCAGGACCTCGTCCTTATATAACATCCACCGCAGCTTGTAGCCCGATTTAAATATTTCATATCATATAAAAATGTGAGGATCTCATCCTCAACTCTGAATCACAAGTATTTTGCACATTGTGCCAACTAAAATTTTCCATTTCCTTTCTTCCTTCTTTCAAATAATTTCGGTTAAACAAAATCACAACATACAATGATCCCTCTTACCGGTAGGGCATATAATTTACAATGGAAATCAATTATTTAGAAATTAAATCAAACTCATCGAATTAATTCACAAAAGTCACTTTTAGCCTCACAACTATTTTTAATGACCAACACATAATGATAGACATGGCTATCTCCATATAATCTCCCAGCAGAAGTATTCACATATGTAGGTTTAAGAATTATGAAGCTCACTCATAAGTGGAGCACAATAGGAGAACTTTCCTCGATACTCAAAACCGAATCAAGTTAAGGATATTTTGAGTTTATAATAATTCGAGACCGTACTTATAACGATACCGTCTGGTGTAGAAACCTTAGCCATACCATAGAAAACATATCAAGGGACTGGGTCTCCACCTCTAGGAGTCTCACCTCCACCTCTAATATCTTGACCCCTACCTATGGTTGGTCATGTAAGTGGAGTAGTAACTGCAATGGGGCACGTAGCCTGAGTGCTTTGACGAAATATGTCTCTCCCAAGTCTAGGATAATTTTTCAAGATGTTCCTAGTATCTCCATTTTCATAACAACCCATCCGTAGTTCGGTTTCTCAAACTAGGTCTGTACCGGATAACTTAAATAACCATTGCAAGAAATTTCATGCCACTGGTACATTAAAAGATGACTGCCCCACGCGAGTGTTGTGATTAACTTAAGCACTACGAGTATACTGAATATGTTTTCATGACCCCGTTGATACTGAAATGTAGAATTATTAAGGATGCGGGAATATCTCAAGTCTCATCATCATCCCATTCAAATATCAGCTCTTGATCATATACAAGTTTTGGAAAACTTTTCAATACCACATAAATACATCTCAGGCCAAAATCGGTATAACACATGACCCTGCAATTTGATCGTAGATAGTGGACACCCCTCACTTGGCACGAAGCCATATGTCACAACATCCGATAATCCACAATATTTGACCTTCACAACTCAAATAAATCAACCAGACATCAAGGTACGTTGAACCCCAACATGATTCATTAGGTGATTTTTTGATACGTCTACATCTTCCGTCGGAACCACAACTGGTCTAGTAAATACATTATCTTTCCACTACCTATACTTGTCATCTCCAACACATCAAAATCAACTCCATCACTTTCGACTATCTTCACGTTCTGCAATACTTCATAGCAGCGGTCAAGAAAATCCCGCGGGTCCTTATAAGATGCACCGCTGAAAGTGGTAGCGAAGAGCTTGGTGAGACCTATCCAGCCTCCGCAAAGTCTCCGAAGACGTAATTGATCTATCACCAGTCTGTGACATTGTTTGGCTGAAAAAGTGGCACGTGACCTCGCCATTTGTGAAAGGACAAGAGTAGAGGTTTCAATTTAGCAATGAGAGAACAAAATTGCACGACAGAGAAGAATGAGAGTGAAACTTTTCCTAACTCTGTAGCCTCTAGGGGATAAATACAGACGTCTCCGTACCGATCCCTTAGACTCTACTAAGTTTGTCTGTGAATTGTGAGACCTATGTAACCTAGAGCTCTGATACCAACTTGTCACGACCCGAATTTCCCACCCTCGGGTGTCCTGATGGCGCCTACTAGTGAAAGCTATGCAAGCCAACCAACTGAACTATCTACCTTATTTCCATTTTTAATCCGATAATGGTTAAGAGCCAACAATTAGATAACAACAGAATTGAATAAGCGAAAAACTGCATTATAGAGATTTAATAATACTGCTAATACAAAACCATAACAAATCTACCCAAGACTGGTGTCACAACTTCACAGACTGTCTAGGAGTACTACAAATAAAGGTCTGAAAGAATTAAATACAATACTGTCTCTGAAAATACATGAAAGAAACAGGAATAGTAGATAGAAGGAGACGCGCCAAGGCCTACGGACGCCTGCAGGACTACCTTGGATCGCCTGATGAATAAGAAAACAACAATCTCACTGCGGTCCAAAGTCTACAACACTGGGATCTGCACAAAAGAGTGCAGAGTGTAGTATCAGCACAACCGACCCCATGTGCTGGTAAGTGCCTAGCCTAACCTCGGCGAAGTAGTGACGAGGCTAGGACCAGACTACCAAATAAACCTGTGCAATATAGCGTACAAAAATAATAGGAAGCAGATAACAATGATGGCAACAATGACCAACCAGTGATGTAAATAGCAGGCCACAAGAACACCATAAATGTTTCTCAACAAATAATAGATACAAGTGCAATCAATTCATCAAGTCCTTCAAATATAAATCTTTCGCCTATAAATCCTTCAAGTAATAATCTCCAAGATAATATGCTTTTCAATGAATATATATCGAATATATTTCCTTTAAATAAAATATCTTTCAAATAAGCATCTTTCGAATATAATTCTTTCGAGTAAATGTCACCTTGTGACGCCTCATTCACTTAACATAAAGTAGAGTACAACTTCCAACTCAATTAGGAAATCAACAAGAAAATATGAAGTAATTTTTAGAAATCATTTGATAAAGAAGATACCCTTTTCAATTAAAGTACAATATCGAATGAATCCTTCACCTTTAATACGAGAAATCAATAAATCAAAACATAGTAGAAATTCCTTTTTTTTGTAAAGTACAACCTCAAACGGTTTAAGGAAAATTTAGTTGAGAAATCAATTGAGTTAAAAAAAATGTAACAATTGTTGAAATTTGGAGTATTGAACATATATAAAAAAAGTAAAAATAGAATATCAAGAGAATTATAAAGGAATCTATCACGACCCAATTCCCGAACTTGGTCGTGATGGCGCCTCTCATGAAGACAAGACCAACCATTCAACCCAATTCATCATTTTAAGACAATTAATTAACACAATTATAGCATAAACTTGGTTTAATAATATCCAATAGCAGAAAGTATAGATAAAATACGGAAATCCAACCCAACTCAGCCCTAACCGGGGTGTCACAAGTCATGAGCTACTACAGAGTTTACTAAAATTCTACAAAGTATGGAATTAGGAACAAAGTTTGAAGATATCATAAATAACAGAAGATAAGGGAGAAATCGGGTCTGCGAATGCCATGCAGCTACCTCGATAACTCCGATAAAAACTGAACAGCAGAAAACTCGCTCTATGCCTCAGGAATACCTGTACATGCACACATGGTGCAGGGAGTAATGTGAGTACTCCGACCCAGTGAGTAATAAATATAAATAATGACTGAAGGTAAGAAAACACGTTAAGGCACACAACATTCTATACAGAAGCAATGAAATCATTTAAAATAACAATTCAGTGAAACATCATGTAAAATTTCTTTTAAACCAGTAAAATAGGTAATTTGGCAGTAAAATGACGAGTAGAAATCTGCCCCTCTGGCTCAATATCAAAACAACAAGTAGAAATCTGCCCCTCGGGCTCAATATCAAAATAATAACTAGAAATTTGCCCCTCGAGCTCAGTATCAAAATAATAAGTAGAAATCTGCCCCTCGGGCTCAGTATCAAAATAAAAATTAGAAATCTGCCTCTCGGGCTCAGTATCAAAATAATAAGTAGAAATCTGTCCCTTGGGCTCAGTATCTCAGAACAGTATCAGCCCCTCAGGCTCAGAACAGTATAAAGCAACCAGTCAATGAAATAAGAGCACATAATTATTATGGCAGATAATGCAGATAAAGAATAAATGCATGAGTGCAATGCAATGCATATGACGGTACCCTCTGGTACCCACTGCGGCGTGCAGCCCGAGCCATCCATATTTATTTATCGTCGACGGCGCTCACTAGGGGTGTGTACAGACTCCGGAGGGGCTCCTACATCCCAAGCGCAATATCAAGCTATCTCGTGGCATCAAATCTAGGCCCTCGGCCTCATATCAATCTTAGTATAATCACCCAAGCTCTCAGCCTCAATATCAATGTAATCAACCAGGCTCTCGGCCTCAATATCAACGTAATCAACCAGGCTCTCGACCTCAATATCAATATAACACTGCTGCGGCGCGCAGCCCGATTCATGCTCAGTCCAGAAATCATCATAAGCCCCTTGGGCATTTGTTAAATAATAGTTCTCAGCCCGAAATATCATTTAGAAATATCATTTAAGTTTTCAAATCTTAGAAATATGGCTGAGTTTGCAAAACAGTATTTAAAACCTTGGACTGAGGTCAAATGATATGCAAAATATGCGAAAGTAGTGATATCAATCCCTGAAGGATTCAAATAAGTGGCAAGAAGCCTACAATTGGAAACATGACTGAGGATATAAATTCTTTAACAAAATAAGTGAGGAAAACCAGTCAAAAATCCCCTAAGGATTCTACAGGTCGGCACAAGGCCCCAAGCATGGCAACAAGCCCAATTCACAATAATAAAGTATACGTCTCAACCAAAAATGTAGTAAAATATCTCTCGGGACGGACCAAGTCACAATCCCCAACGGTGCTCTACCCTATGCCCATTGTCCGGCGTGCAAGTCGCCTCTATATAGCATTACGATGTGAAATTCCGGGGTTTCAAACCCTCAGAACAGCATTTACATCTATTACTCACCTCTAGCCGGCCAAATACTACTCCGCAATGCCTTTTCCTTTCGTATCGACCTCCTCGCGCGTCGAATCTGGCCAAAACCACAACGAATACATCACAATAGGCTAAGGGAATATAACCCAGTCGAAAAGACTCGAAAAATATCAAAAATCACGAAATTTGCAAAACCCGAGCCCCGGGCCCACGTCTTAAAATCCAGAATTTTTTACATCAAAATGTTCCTTATCTCGCCACGAGTCTATACATACCAAATTCACAAGAATCGGAGTCCATTTGACCCCTCAAATCCCAAATTTAGAATTTCAATCTCAAACCCTAATTTCTTATAATTTGGCTATGTTTTCATGGATTTCTAGGATGATTCTTCAATAAAATCATGTATTTAACTCATAAAACTTACCTCCAATCGATCTTAGTTGAAACTCCCTTCAATCCCCGTCCAAAAGTTCTCAAAATGACTAAAAATGGTGGAGAAATGGGGTATTTTTCGTGAATGAAATGTAAACATTCTACCCAGAATTTTTCGGAATTACTGTTTCACCCAGTGTTACTGTTCACAGATACTGTTATGGGTACTGTTCACGGATACTGTTATGGGTACTGTTCACGGATACTGGTACTGTTCACGGCACTATTCACGGATACTGTTGCTGGGTATTATTCACGGCACTATTCACGGATACTGTTACGGGGTATTGTTCACGGCACTATTCACGGATACTATTACGGGAAACTATTCATGGGTACTGTTCATGGGCACTGTTCATAACTACTGTTCACAGTGCTGTAAAGAAATGCAGCAGCTTTATTTTTTTCGTGCCTAAATCGATCCGTTAACCTTCCGAAATACACCCGAGGCCCCCAGACCTCAACTAAAAGCACCAACATGTCTTAAAACGTTATCCAAACTTGCTCTAATCATCAAAACACCTCAACTAATGCCAAAATCATCAAATTATATCGAATTCAAGCCTAAGTTCTTTTAAAACTTCTAAAACACAAATTCGATCAAAAACCCGACCAAACGATGTCCGAATGACTTGAAATTTTGCACACATACCCCAAATGACACAATGAAGCTACAGCAACTCTCGGAATTTCATTCCAATACCCGGATCAAAATCTCACCTATCAACCGGAATTCGCCAAAATACTAACTTCGCCAATTCAAGCCTAATTCAACACCGGACCTCCAAAATTACTTCCGGTCCTGCTCCTAAGTCACAAATCACCTCCCGGAACTAACCGAACCGTCGAAATTCACATCCGAGCCTTCTAACTCATAAGTCAACGTCCGATTGACTTTTCCAACTTAAACCTTCTTAAAAGAGACTAAATGTCTCATTTCTTATCAAAATCGCTCCAAATAAATTCTAATGCACCCAATACCGATAATGAAACATGAGGAAGCAAAAAATGGGAAGAACGAGACAGTATCTCATGAGACGACGGGTCGGGTCGTCACAGAATCAAAATCCAATCACTAACAAGAATAAGGGAAACAAAAGCATATTTCACTTTCTTTTCACATCTTGTTGCAGGCGTGCAACCCGATCCCATTTCATGTATCTCGTGGCAGGCGTGCCACCCGCTCCCATTTCATGTATCTCGTGGTAGGCGTACCACCCGCTCCCATTTCATTATGTCTTGTGGTAGGCGTACCACCCGCTCCCATTTCATTATATCTTGTGGTAGGCGTACCACCCGCTCCCATTTCATTATATCTTGTGGTAGGTGTACCACCCGCTCCCATTTCATTATATATCTTGTGGTAGGCATACCACCCATTCCCATTTCATTATATATCTTGTGGTAGGCGTACCATCCGCTCCCAGTTACAAGCCAACAATAATCACAAGGAATCCCGGCAAGGGAACAAGAGCAATATAACAACTTTCCTGCAAGGGAACAATAATATTTCAACAACATCCCAGCAAGGGAACAATACTATCAAAACAAACATCCTGGCAAGGCAACAATAATATCAAACAAACATCCTGGTAAGGCAACAATAATATCAAACAAACATCCTGGCAAGGGAACAATGGTGATAATAACATATGAAGCGCAATAAACCACAACAGAGTCATAATAATTATAATACAAGACTCACGGGCATGCTTGACATCAACGTATAGATACTCGTCACTATGCCTATACATCTTACTATACAATTAACATGTAGCAATTAAGACACAACTCCTAATCCCTCAAGCTAAGGTTAGACCAAACACTTACCTCGCTTTGCAACCAATTCAAAATTCCAACAAGCCTTTGCCTCGCGAATTCGTTCGAAGTTTCAAATCTGGTCATAATAATTCAATATACTCAATATAAATCGTACGAAATAATTCTATATGAAAATACTAATTTTCCAACAAAATCCGAAATTTAACTCAAAATCGCTCGTGGGGCCCACGTCTCGAATTCCGACGAAACTTACAAAATTCGATAACCCATTCAACCACGAGTTCATCCATACAAATTTTATCAAATTCCGATAACAACTCGACCTCCAAATCTAAAATTTTCATTTTTTGGAAGATTTTGCAAAAATCTTGATTTCTTCCATTTAATCTGAATTAAACAATGAAAATAACCATGGATTTATGTAATATAAACACTTTTGATTATAGGACACTTACTTGAGTTGAAATCGTGAAGAACACCTCAAAATCGCCCAAAATCCGAGTTTGAAACTCAAAAAAATGAAAAAAAAACGTGTTGTTTGTCCTTTAACTGCCCAGAATTTTCGGGGGCACTATTCATGCGTTTTCACTGTTCACAGGGTACTGTACACTGGGTACTGTTCGTTGGTACTGTTCACGGGGTACTATTTCTGCAAATTTTCTGCTATTATCCCAAGTCCTAAATCACTCCGAGATACCTCCGAAACACTCCCGAGCCCTCGGGGCTCCAAACCAAACACATGCTCTAACTCAACAACATCCTACAAACTTAACCGTGCGATCAAATCGCCAAACTAACATCATATACCACGAATTAAGCTTTAAAATCCAAGAATTCTTTCAAATTTCATAAAACATCAAATTTTCCATTTTGAGTCCGAAACACGTCAAACGACGTCCGTTTTCAACCAAACTTTACAAAAAGTGCTTAAACCATATATAAGACCTGTACCGGATATCGAAACCAAAATACAGGCCCGATACCATCACTTTCTAATCAAATTTCATTTCCATTTTCCTTAAATGTTTTCAGAAAACAATATTACTCAAAAATTCATTTCTCGGGCCTGAGACCTCGGAATTCAATTCCGGGCATACGCCCAAGTCCCATATTTTCCTACGGACCTCCTGGGACCATCAAATCTTGGATCTGGGTTCGTTTGCTCAAAATATTGACCGAAGTCAACTAAGTTGAATTTTAAAGCTCTAATTCATAATTTAATCCATTTTTCATACAAAAACCTTCCAGAAAATTATACGGACTGCGCACGCAAGTTGAGAAATTATTGATAGCTCTTTTCAAGTTCTTAAAACACCGAGATGATTATTTAATTTAAAGATGACATTTTGGGTCATCACACTACAGAACCTTTAAGAAAACTTTGCATTCTTGAATTCTTATCGTGCGTCCTTGATTTAGCTTGAAAAAGTAACTCTTGAAATTCCTTCCACGCGTTCGTATGTGTGCATGAGCGCTTTGTATCAGATATGCCTTGATGGCTTGTGATTCCCTGGTCGAGGGCGAGATATGATCTCTGTGAGTTTGATGTTAGGACCAGTCTAGAGGACTTGAGGCCGGATCTTTGACTACGGCTTGAGCACCGAGGTGCTGATTGTGTGAGCAAGTGTTTTGAACTTATATGTGCGGTATTGTCCCTGTTAGTAGAAGTGATGGCTGACAACTATGTGATGAGTATGTTGGTACTGCGAGAGGTATCTATATGACTTGGAAGTGACGATGAAGGTCTGATGGATGATAGATGAACTATTAAGCATTTGATTTCCATTGTGGTTGGATGCGTAGCCCCGAGTTATGGGCACGTGAAGAATCTTTTCATGTCTCCTAGTTGGAGTGAAGTAAATTTCATATTGCGGTATGAGTTCAGACTCAGGAAAAAAAAGAATTAAGTGACTGTGTAATGTGTATGACGGTGGAAGGTATACAGAAATGTTATATTGAGGCGAAGCAGGCGGGTTGTCTCCTGCGGTGTTCTGAGATTGTGTGATCCTTATGCTGTCTGTTAGAAGATCTCATTCACAAGTGAAACATACGTGTTGAAATTTAAATTTGGGTCACTTGGTAGAGTGGGCTTAACTGTTACGAGAGTGAATGTGAGATTTGCATAGAGTTAAAGTACCCGATGGTCGGTGTTTCAAGAGCTTATGAAGGACTGAGTCTAATCTTACTATGGTATTATGGAAGCAACAAAGTATACGCGTTATAAGTTATGGTGCGTGTTTTGATCTATGGCTTTGAGCCTATAGGGGGAGGTCGACCAGGGGGCGGTCAGGCCCGTTTCTATGCACTTCCTGGCAGGCCAGATGCTATTGCTTCATATGCTGTCATTACAGGTATTGTTTCGGTATGCCACAGGGATGCCTCTGTATTATTTGATCCCGGTTACACCTTTTCTTATGTGTCATCATACTTTGCTCGTTATTTGGGTACGCCCCGTGAGTTTCTTGCTTTACCTGTTCATGTATCTACCCCAATGGGCGATACTGTTGTTGTAGACCGTGTGTACCGGTCATGTGTGGTGACTATTGGGGGTTTGGAGACCCTAGTGGATCTATTGCTATAGAGCATGCTGGATTTTGATGTCATTTTGGGCATGGATTGGCTATCTCCATGTCGTGCTATTCTAGACTGTCATGCTAAGACAATCACTTTGGCTATGCCAGGTGTACTGCGGATCGAGTGGTGTGGTGTGACTGATTATATCCCTAGTAGAGTGATCTCTTTCTTGAAGGCCCAGCGTTTGGTGGGGAAGGGTTGCCTTTCATATCTATCATTTGTAAGGGATGTTGGAGCTAAGACTCCTAGTATCGATTTTGTCCCAGTTGTGAGGGATTTTCCCAATGTGTTTCCTGCAAACCTGCCGGGCATGCCATGAGACAGGGACATTGATTTTGGTATTGACCTGGTGCTGGGCACTCAACCCATTTCTATTCCGCCATATCGTATGGCACCAGCAGAGTTGAAAAAATTGAAAGAACAGCTTCAGGAACTACTAGATAAGGGGTTCATTCGTCCTAGTGTGTCCCCTTGGGGTGCACCAATTTTATTTGTGAAGAAGAAGGATGGAACGATGAGAATTTGCATTGATTATAGGCAATTAAACAAATTAACAATTTAGAGCAAGTATCCTTTGCCTAGCATTTATGATTTATTTGATCAGCTTCAGGGAGCGAGGGTATTCTCCAAGATTGATCTCCGTTCGGGTTATCACCAGTTGAAGATCAGGGATTCAGATATTCTTAAGACTGCTTTCAGGACCAGATATGGTCATTATGAGTTTCTTGTTATGTCCTTCGGGCTAACCAATGCCCCAGCAGCATTCATGCATTTGATGAACAGCGTGTTCCGGCCTTATCTTGATTCGTTTGTTATAGTGTTCATTGATGATATTCTGGTATACTCGCGTAGTCAGGAGGAGCACGCAGAGCATTTGAGGGTTGTGTTACAGAGATTGAGGGAGGAGAAGCTTTATGCAAAATTCTCCAAGTGTGAGTTTTGGCTCAGTTCAGTGGCTTTCTTAGGGCACTTGGTGTCTAGCGAGGGTATACAGGTTGATCCGAAGAAGATAAAGGCGGTTCAGAGTTGGCCCAGACCGTCCTCAGCCATAGAGATTCGTAGCTTTCTTGGATTGGCAGGCTATTATCGCCGGTTTGTTCAGGGATTTTCATCCATTGCATCGTCCTTGACCAAGTTGACTCAGAAGGGTGCTCCATTTGTATGGTTGAACGAGTGTGAGGAGAGCTTTCAGAAGATCAAGATAGCCTTGACCATAGCTCCAGTGTTGGTTTTGCCATCAGCTTCAGGTTCATATACTGTGTATTGTGATGCTTCGAGAGTTGGGATTGGTTGTGTGTTGATGCAGGAGGGTAGAGTTATTGCTTATGCTTCTCGTCAGTTAAAGCCCCATGATAAGAACTACTCCATTCATGATTTGGAGTTGGCTGCCATAGTTCATGCATTGAAGATTTGGAGGCATTACTTGTATGGCATATCTTGTGAGTTGTTTACTGATCATCGCAGTCTTCAGCATTTGTTCAAGCAAAAAGATCTTAATTTGAGGCAGCAGAGATGGTTGGAGTTGCTTAAGGATTATGATATCACTATTCTGTAGCATCCAGGAAAGGCCAACGTGGTGGCCGATGCATTGAGCCAAAAGGCAATGAGTATTGGGAGTTTGGCATATATTCCAGTTGGGGAGAGACCCCTTGCAGTTGATGTTTAGGCCTTGGCCAATCGGTTCGTGAGATTGGATATTTTGGAGCCTAGTCGGGTGTTGGCATGTGTGATTTCTCGGTCTTCCTTATATGATCGTATCAGAGAGCTCCAGTATGATGATCCGCATTTGCTTGTCCTTATGGACATAGTCCAGCATGATGATGCTAGAGATGTGACCATCGGTGATGATGGTGTGTTGAGGATGCATGGCCGGATTTGTGTGCCCAATATGGATGGGCTTAGAGAGTTGATTCTGGAGGAGGCCCATATCTCACGGTATTCCATTCATCCGGGTTCCGCGAAGATGTATCAGGATTTGAGGCAGCACTATTGGTGGAGAAGAATGAAGAAAAATATCGTGGGATTTGTAGCTCGGTGTCTCAATTGTCAGCAGGTGAAATATGAGCATCAGAGACCGGGTGGCTTGCTTCAGCAGATGGTTATTCCAGAGTGGGAGAGGGAGAGGGTCACCATGGATTTTGTGAGTGGTCTTCCTCGGACTTTGAAGAAGTTTGATGCTATTTGGGTGATTGTGGATCGGCTGACCAAGTCTGTGCACTTCATCCCTGTGTGTACTACCTATTCTTCAGAGCGGTTGGCAGGGATTTATATCCGGGAGATTGTTCGGTTGCATGGTGTTCCGGTCTCCATCATCTCAGATAGAGGTACTCAGTTTACTTTGCAGTTTTGGAGAGCCGTGCAGAGAGAGTTGGGTACTCAGGTAGAGTTGAGCACAACGTTTCATCCTCAGACGGACGGACAGTCCGAGCGTACTATTCAGATATTGGAGGACATGTTGCATGCTTGTATTATTGACTTTGGAGGTTCATGGGATAAGTTTCTACCACTTGCAGAGTTTGCTTACAACAACAACTACCTATCGAGTATCCAGATGGCTCCATATGAGGCTTTGTACGGGAGGCGGTGTAGATCTCCGGTTGGTTAGTTCGAGCCCGCCGAGGCTAGACTATTGGGGACAGAATTGGTTCAGGATGCCTTAGATAAGGTGAAGGTGATTCAGGAGAGGCTTCGTACAACGCAGTCACGTCAGAAGAGTTATGCAGACCGGAAGGTTCGAGATGTGTCCTACATGGTCGGTGAGAAGGTCTTGCGGAAGGTTTCGCCCATGAAGGGTGTTATGAGGTTTAGGAAGAAAGGCAAATTGAGTCCTTGGTTCATTGGGCCTTTTGAGGTGCTTCGGAGGAATGGGGAGGTGGCTTATGAACTTGCTTTGCCACCTAGCCTGTCGAGTGTGCATCTGGTATTTCATGTTTCTATGCTCCGGAAGTATATTGGGGATCTGTCTCATGTTTTGGACTTCAGCACGGTTCAGTTGGACGATGATTTGACCTTTGATGTGGAGCCAGTAGCTATTTTGGGTCGCCAGGTTCGAAAGTTGAGGTCAAAGAATATAACTTCAGTGAAAGTCCAGTGACGAGGTCGGCCCGTGGAGGAGGCTACCTGGGAGACCGAGCGGGAGATACGAAGCAAATATCCTCATCTGTTTGAGGCTTCAGGTATGTTTCTTGACTTGTTCGAGGACGAACGTTTGTTTAAGTTGGGAAGGATGTGACGACCAGGCCAGTCGTCTTATGAGTTACCGCTCCGTTTCCCCCATTTCAGCTTCTTTACGCTTCGTTATCCGTGTTTTATGTGATCGAGTTGATTAGTTCGAGTTCGGAGAGGATTTGGTAAGAAATGAGACACTTAGTCTCTTTTAAGAAGGCTTATGTTGGAAAAGTCAACCGAGTGTTGACTTATGTGTTAGAAGGCTCGGAAGTGAGTTCCGATGGTTCGGTTAGCTTCAGGAGGTGATTTGTGACCTAGGAGCGCGATCGGAATGGGTTTTGGAGTTGTAGAGAAGATTTAGGCTTGAATTGGCGAAATTGATATTTCGGCAAATTCCGGTTGATAGGCGAGATTTTGATATTGGGGTCGTAATAGAATTTCGAGAGTTGCAGTAGCTTCATTTTGTCATTTGGGAGGTATGTGCAAAATTTCAAGCCATTTGGACGAGATTTGATAGACATTTTGATCGAAAGCATAATTTAAGAGTTCTTAGGCTTGAATCCTATGTTAAATTGGTGATTTGATGTTGTTGTGAGCGTTCCGAAGTTTTGAGCAATTTTGAATGATGTCATGGGATGTGTTGGTGCAATTGGTTCAAAGTTCTGGGAGTTCCGGGTAGGTTCCGGGATGTTTTAGTGCAAAAATCATAGTTGTAGCAGGTCTACAGGGGTTGCAGGCCCCGGAACTCACTCACGCAGTCCGCACAAAAATAAGTGCGCCCGCGTTGAGTGCTGTGCGGACCGCACAAAAGTGGGCGCGGCCGCGGTAGGCGTCGCGCGGACTGCACAAAAGCGGGTGTGGACCGCACAAAAGCGGCCGCGGTCGCGGTAGGCGTCGCGCGGACCGCACAAAAATGGGCACGACCGTGGTAGCTGAAACTTGAGGGGTACCTCTAAATATGAGGTCTTGGGTTTTATTTAATATTTTAACCTAGAGAGCTCGGATTGTGGCGATTGTTTGAAGGTTTTTCAAGAAATTCATCGGGGTAAGTGATTTAAACTCAGATTTGGCTAGAATACATGAATCTATCACTGAATTCGTCATTTCATTCGTGATTTGAGATGGAATTTGGGAAGAAAATTGTAAAACCTTTCAAAAATATAAAATGATGATTTGAAGGACCAAATGGTATCAGAATTGGATAATTTTGGTATGGTTAGACTCGTGAGGGTATGAGGATTTGAAAATGTAAATTTTACGTGATTCCGAGACGTGGGCCCGGGGCTCGGGTAATGCTAATTTCGAGATTTTTGATATTTTTGAATGTTTTCGCTTGGGCTTTGTTCCCTTAGCATATTGTGACGTATTCGTTCTGATTTTGGATAGATTTGACACGTGTGGAGGCTAATTCGAGGGGCAAATGGTTGTAAATGATGTCCTGAGGGTTTGAAACCCCCGATTGCACAACGTAGTGCTATATTGAGGCAAGAAACGCGCTGGATGATGAGCGTGAGGTCTTTCACTACTGGGGATTGTGACTTGGTCCATCCCTATTGATGATTTTTCTGAATATTTGTCTGAAATTCATTTGTTATCATCATGATTTGGGCTGATTGCCATATTTGGGCTTCGTGCCAACTATTTGAACCCTTTGGGGATTTTTATCACTGTTTTCCTCACTGCTTGACTTATTATTTGAACTCAGTCCTATTGATATCTACTGTTTTACAAACTCAGCCACTTTTACTTACATTTGAAACTTAAATGATATTTCTACATCATGTTTTGGGCTGAGAACTACTATTTTACTAATGCCCAAGGGGCTTGTGATGATTTTGGACTGAGTGAGGCCGAGGGCCATATGTGAGGATATGCTGAGTGATATGAGGCCGAGGGCCTGAGATACTTTATATGCCACGAGGTGGCTTGAGTGATGTGAGGCCGAGTGCCAAGTGATGATGCCACGAGGTGTCTTGATATAGCGCTTGGGCCGTAAGGGGCCCCTCCGGAGTCTGCACACCCACAGTGAGCGCGGGTAACCATTGTTCTGAGTGATTGATGATATGCCCGAGGGGCTGATATGAGTGATTGTGAGGTAGCCCGAAGGGCTGATACTATTCCGAGAGTGAGCCCGAGGGGCTGATACTATACTGAGAGTGAGCCCGAGGGGCTGATACTATGCTGAGCGATTGATACTATGCCTCAGGGGTGGATTTCTACTTGTTATTTACCTGTTAAATTACCTGTTATACTTGTTTTAAAAGGGAATATCATTTGATTCTTCACTGATTTACTGCTTTAAGTGATTTTACTGCTTAATATGGAATTGTTTTGTGTCTTTACGTGTTTTCATACTTTCAGCCATTATTTATAATTGTTACTCACTGAGTCGGAGTACTCACATTACTCCCTGCACTATGTGTGCAGATTCAGGCATCACAGAGTCCGCTCCTGAGTGCTGATTTCTCCCAATCCACGCATTTCCATGTTTTTTTCTTCTGAACTATTATATCGGATTTTGTGTTCAGTAGACTTGTATCCGGACTTCTTAGTTGCTCATGACTTGTGACACCCCGGTTTGGGCTGTGTCGGGATGGTTCCTGCTGTTGTTAACGTTAAAATTTCCGCAATTTATGAGTGTTATATTATATGTTATTACTGTTTATGATGATTAACTTCTTAAAAGAGGTGTTCCGTTTTGGTCTGGCTGGCCTTGTCTTCATGAGAGGCGCCATCACGACCGGGTTCGTGGATTGGGTCGTGATATGTGTCTTGTTGGCAAATATAAGCTTTGGGCAATTTATATGAAATACCCATTGCACCACCACTAGCATTTTTTAAACGATGAGTGGTTTTATGAAAATATCTAGAGGGTATAACCCCTTCTTTTACACAATTTAGATCTGCTCCACTATCAAATAGAGCGACAAACTCTTTTTTGAAATTGTAATAATGTAGTTTGCCGAAGTCAATCAAAGGGATTTCTAACACTTTATTTCTTAATGAATATCATTAGGAAAAAGAATACTGTTAAAAACAGTAGGAAGGAAGAATATGAGCTTCCCCAACAATTAGATCTACTTAATAAGTGGACTATTCCAATGGTTGAACCTAAGGTTATTGTGACGACCCAAAGGGTCATCACCAGTTTTCTCCCTTTTTCTGTGCTTCCGAGGCCTTGAAAGCCTCACCTTTAGTTGCCTCGATTTGCGTGCACAGTCCGGGCGCGTAGCCGAAAAAGCTTATGTGTTAAATTATGTGAAATTTGATAAATTGTGGCTTTAAAATGGTTAAAGTTAACTTTGGTCAACATTTTGGGTATGGGACTCGGGCATATGTCCGGAATCGAAATCCGAGGTCCCGAGCCCGAGAAATGAATTTTTAAAAGAAATTGTTTTTCTGAAATTTATTTGGAAATTCGAAATAAAAATGAATTAGAAAGCATTGGTATCGGGCCCGTATTTTGGTTTCGGCGCCCGGTACAGGTCTTATATGTGGTTTAAGCACTTTCTGTGAAATTTGGTTGAAATCGGACGCCGTTTGACGTGTTTTGGACTTAAAACTCTAAGTTTGAAAGTTTATGAAGTTTGATAAAAAAATGATGATTTTGAGGCTTGATTCATTGATATTGATGTTATTTTGGCGATTTTATAGCTCGAGTAATTTCGTAGGATGTTATTGAGTTAGTGTGTGTGTTTAGTTAGGAGCCCCGATGTGACAACCCGACCTGACGTCTCGTGAGTTACCGCCCCGTTTTCCCCATTTCCTATTTCTTTATGCTTCATTATCAGTGTTGGGTGTGAACGAGTTGATTTGGATTGGTTTTAGTAGGAAATGAGACACTTAGTCTCTTTAAGGAAGGTTTGTTTTGGAAAAGTCAACCGGACATTGACTTATGTGTTAGAGGACTCGGATTTGAATCCCGATGATTCGGTTAGCTTCGGGGGATGATTTGTGACTTAGGAGTGTGATCGGAAGTAATTTTGGAGGTCCGGTGTAGAATTAGGCTTGAATTGGCGAAGTTAGTATTTTGGCGAATTCCGGTTGATAGGTGAGATTTTGATCCGAGAGTCGGAATGGAATTCCGAGAGTTGCTGTAGCTTCGTTAGGTGATTTGGGATATGTGTGCAAAATTTCAGGTCATTCGGACGTGGTTTGGTTGGGGTTTTGATCGAAAGTGTATTTCGGAAGTTTTTAGAAAATAAGGCTTGAATTCGATGAGTTTTGGGTAATTTGATGTTGTTTGAGGTGTTTTGATGATTGGAAGAGATTTGAATAATGTTATGAATTATGTTGGCATGTTTGGTCGGGGTCCCATGAGGCTTGGATAAGTTTTGGAAGAGTTTTTGGAAGATTTTTGTCGTTTGAGCATAAGCATGTAATGATCCAAAGGTCCATTTTTAGTTCTAGAGATCGAAATTTTATTTCTAGATCTGCAGAATTTAAATAATGAATTGTAGGAGTGATCTGGAAAGTTTGGTCTAATTTCATCAAGTCGCGAGTGGGTTTTTGACACGAAACATGAGTTAATTGTTTAACGAGCGAAATGGAAACATGAGTTAATTGTTTAACGAGCGAAATGGATATCGCACTGAGCAAACGAGCTCGGAATTGAGTTTCGATTGAAGGACTATGTTCGTATCATTATTTGTTACTCATAGGAACAAGAATCATCGAATTCCGAGTTCGTATGATGTAGTTAGAGCCATTTTATTAAAAACAAAAGTGCTGCAATTTCTTTGGCTGCTGCTGTATTTTTTTAGCAGCGTGAACAGTAACCGCGCGTGAACAGTAACCGCACGGGTGAATGGTGACCACGCGCGTGAACAGTAACAGCGCGGGTGACCAGTACTTCCGAAAAATTCTGGACAGTGAGTTTACAAAACAAATCATCCGCGATTTTGGGTCATTTTTCCTCCATGGTTGATCATTTTGAGAGCTTCTTGGTGGAGATTAAAGAGGGATTCAAGGGGGAACGACTTGAGGTAAGTTTCTTGGACTTAGAATTCGTTTTTATTGTGAATTCCACCTAGAGATTTATGAAATATAAGCCTACAAATCAAGAACTAGGGCTTGAATTTTGAAACCAAACAATTAGGATTTGATGGGTCATTTGAACTCGGATGTGGGAGTTCTTGGTATGTATAGACTCGTGGCGAGACAACGAATCCGGTGATGTTAATTTTCTGATTTTTTGAGACGTGGGCCCGGGGCTCGGGTTTTGTCAAATTCGTGAATTTTGATATTTTTCGATTGCTTTCGATTGGGTATTGTCTCTTTAGCATAATGGGACATATTCGTTGTGATTTTGGGCAGATTCGTCGCACGAGGAGGGTAATTTGAGAGGCAAGGGCATAGCGAGCTAGACTTTGACCGTCTTGAGGTGAGTAATTGATGTAAATGATGTCCTGAGGGTTTGAAACCCCGGAATTTCACATCGTAATGCTATATTGAGGTGACTTGCACGCCGGATAATGGGCGTGGGGTAGAGCTCCATTGAGGATTGTGACTTGGTCTATCCCAAGAGATGTTTTTACCGTGTTTTCTACTTGAACTAAATTGAGAATCATCCTTACTTGGATTTAATTGTTACATTTGGGCTTCTTGCCAATTATTTGAATCCTTCAGGGATTGATATCTCTGCTTTCGCATATTTCGCATATCATTTGACCTCAGTCCAAGGTTTTAAATACTGTTTTGCAAACTCAACCATCTTTCTAAGATTTGAAAACTTAATGATATTTCTAAATGATATTTCGGGCTGAGAACTACTGTTTTACAAATGCCCAAAGGGCTTATGATGATTTCTGGACTGAGCATGGATCGGGCTACGCGCCGCAACAGTGTTATATTGATATTGAGGCCGAGAGCCTAGTTGATTACATTGATATTGAGGCCGAGAGCCTGGTTGATTACATTGATATTGAGGCCGAGAGCCTGGTTGATTACATTGATATTGAGGCCGAGAGCCTGGGTGATTATATTGAGATTGATATGAGGCCGAGGGCCTAGATTTGATGCCACGAGATGGCTTGATATTGCGCTTGGGCTGTAGGAGCCCCTCCGGAGTCTGCACACACCCCCAGTGAGCGCCGTCAACGATAAATAAATGGATGGCTCGGGCTGCACGCCGTAGTGGGTACTAGAGTGTACCATCATCTGCATTTCATTGCACTCATGCATTTGTTTTTATCGGTTATACGTGTCTCAGTATTTGGTACTCTGATTTAATTGACTTGTTGCTTCACTATTTGTTGTTCTAAACTACCAGTTATAGTTTAGTTGGTATTTTTCCATGATTTCTTATTCAGCCTTTATTTATGTTTATTACTCACTGGGTCGGAGTACTCACATTACTCCCTGCACCTTGCGTGTAGATCCAGGTACACCACAGGCTGAGTGAGGATTTGTTTAGCTGAATAGCAGTATCCGGGAGTATTGAGGTAGCTGCATGGCATTCGCAGCCTTGATCTCTCCCCTCTATCTCTATCTTTTATTCCGTATTTTTCCTAGACAGACTTGTAATAGGTGGATATTCTGTATTAGAGGCTCATATTCGTGACACCAGATTCTGTTGGGCTATGGTGTGGTATTTTAATTGAACTTCCGCAGATTTTATTATTAATTATACACTTGTATGTAATGACTTAGTAAATTCTCTGTGATATTTATCTATAATCTAAATAAGAATTTGGGATAATGTTGTTGAATGGTCGGGCTTGCCTAGCAGTGTGTTGGGCGCCATCATGACCGGGGTTGGGGTCGTGACACCCGAGGGCTCGGGAGGGTTTCAAAAGTGTTTCGGAGTGGTTTTGGCCTTAGAAAAGTTGCAGAAGTTTCAGTTCTGGTGTTCTGGTATCTAGTTCTATGCGATCGCATAGGTAGCATTGCGATCGCATAGAGTAATCCTTCAGGTGCCCCACATTTGTTCTATGCGATCGCATAGATTCATCCGCGATCGCATAGCTTAGCCAGATCCTTCAATGCGAACGCAACCTTTAATCCGCGTTCGCATTTCATTAAATCCAAACCTGGAATGCACAGCCTTTTCTTCTATGCATTTGCAGCAGCCCTTCCGTTATCGCAATGATCAGCTTCCCATTACCCTATGCTATCGCATTACCTTCTTCGCGATCACATAGGGCATTTTGGCCCAGCAATTTTTAAATACCCAAAACAGAACAGTGACGAGATTTAGTCCATATTTCACACGAGTTCTTCTTCTCCACAGCTCTTGAGCGAATATTTGAGCACTTCTTCACCAAAGTTTCTTGGGTAAGTAAATTCCCACTCATTTCCTTCATCTTCCTTCACTAATTAGTGAGTTTCTAAACCTAAATCATGAAATGAAAGTAGAAATTAGGGGTTTTGGGTAGAGTTAGGTTTTTGGGAATTTTGAGTGATTCAACCTCAATTTGGGGTCGGACCTTAAAATAAATTATATATTCGGGCTCGTGGATGAATGGGTGGTCCGAACCTCGTATTTTGACCAAGCGGGCCCGGGGTCGATTTTTGGAATTTTGGGAAGAAAGCTTAGAAATCTATGTTTAGACATTAGGTTTGATTTGTTTAGCTTATATTGATACTATAAAGTCGTTATTTCATAGATTTGATTGAGTTGGAGCCGAATTAGAGAGGGAAAGCGGTCGTTCTGGATTTATTTAGTCGTGGAAGTTGAGGTAAGTGTTCGGTCTAACTCTAGCTTGAGGGATTAGGAGTTGAGTCTTACTCACTACTTGCTTTGTGTTGTGTCCGACGTATAGGCATGGTGACGAGTATCTATATGTTGGGGGTCGAGCATGACCGTGAGTCCTAAATTGCTAAATTGTTGTATTCTTAAGTAATGCCTATGAGAACTTGGTTGAAGTTCTTTGAAACTGAGCAAGTAAATGTTATGATTGAGAATTTGTATTAATTGTGTTAAGTAGGAATCGAGTAAATTGGTTATAGCTGGATCTCCCTTGCCGGGATAGTTGAATTGGTATCTTGTTCCCTTGCCGGGAAACTTATTATGTTATCTTGCTCCCTTGTCGGGATTATCCTGTGATATTGTGTTGGAATGAAATGGGAGCGGGTGGTACGCCTACCACAAGATATGATGAAATGGGAGCGGGTGGTACGCCTACCACAAGATATGATGAAATGGGAGCGAGTGGTACGCCTACCACGAGATATAAAGAAATGGGAGCGGGTGGTACGCCTACCACAAGATAAAATGAAATGGGAGTGGGTGGTACGCCTACCACAAGATATGATGAAATGGGAGCGGGTGGTACGCCTGCAACAAGAAAAAAAAACCTGAGACAAGTGAAAATGGTTGTTTTTCCCTTATTCTATGGTAGAAGTGAGCAAATGTAGTTTTCCCTTATTATTTCTAATATTCTATTTTATCTGCTATCCTCGTACGCATGTTCCCCCTCCCAGCTTTAATTGTTTATATCCCCATAGCATGCTCCCCCCTCTTAGCTGTTTAAATTCTATATATTTCTTTATATTGCATATATCTGCACAGGTTGTTTTTGGTAGGTCCTGTCTAGCCTCGTCACTACTTCGCCGGGGTTAAGCCAGATACTTACCAGTGCATGGGGTCGGTTGTGCTGATGCTACACTCTGTGCTCTTTTGCACAGATCACGGAGTTGGAGCAGCCTTTGGACAGCAGTAGTAGATCGGGAGCAGGCCTTCAGTCCAGAGACACCGAGGTAGCCTTGCTGACGTCCGCAGGCCTGGAGTCTCTCTCTCTTTATTCAGTTTGTTATCTTTTGTACCGAAACAAACGGTTTATAATTTTTCTTTCAAACGATTGTGTTTAGTAAATCTTAGAAGTTCGTGAGCTTGTGACACCAATCTTGGGTAGAGGATTATGTTAAACTTTCCGCAAATTTCTAGTCAGTTTTTATATAAGTTAAGACTCTACTTTTACTTAATTGTCTCGTTTTGTTTATATTGTTGCGAATGTTATCAGAAACGTTTTAATACTTGGTTGGCCTATCTCCAATAGTAGGCGCCATCACGACTCCCGATGGTGGGAAATCTGGGTCGTGACAGTTATATACCAATTAGGTACTTTTGAACGAATAGGTTTAAAACAAGTAGTTAAAACTACTGAAGAAACACTCACGGTAGATAGTGACCATGCTACATTCAGATTATTATCTGAAAGTGACCTAGCCCTTTATAGGGATTCACATAGATTTTTGCATATAGGCTTAATACAAGTTGCCTTCAAGCCACTCACTCTAAGAGACTTACCTGAAAGCTTTATAGCAACACTCAGAGATGGCAGAAACCAAAACTGGAAAAAGTCTCTTATAGGGACTGTGCAAACCAGTTTGGCCAATGGCCCTGTTTATTTTAATGCCTATCCTAATTTGCAAATTTCCCTTAATGATGAAAATTCTTTGAATACTTTAATACTTAGCATCAAATTACATGGTTATGACTATTTTCCTGGTACAAAAGTTATATGCATCTGTTATAGGATTCATTTCAAACCATTATACACTTTGAATCCTATGTGTAAAATAATGGATATGAAAAATGAAACTATTCTTATAGAAACCAACTTTGGTAAATCCAAAGTAACTACCAGAAGACCTATTAAATGGAATGAATTTGATTTCCCAAAAGAATGGGTCATAGAAGAGGCCGTTGCACCTCGAAACACTGGTAATACTGAGGTTATAGAAATAGAACAAACCTCAGATGACACTATTAAAATCAGGTTCAATGAACCCAATCAAACTAATAATACAGTTTATCATCTAGATTAACTAGAACTAATTCTTCTTATATTTCTCCAATTGATTATGTGGTAGAATTTCCATAGATAGCATCCACATTACAAATTAGAGAAAATAATAGAATCAATGAAGTCAACATTGGTAGTGATAATATTGTTAAGGTCCATAATAATTCAGATCTTGAACCCACTACATCCGAAATGGATTTTTCAAATGGCTTTAAAAATGACTGAAAACCAAATAGATTTTAGTCCGGGTTCACCGGCAAGAAAAATAATTTCAGAAGAATTTCTAAAACCCAGATGGGTAGTTTTCAGAAAATGGTTTCATGAAAATATGTCCCCTGAATTAGTACAATTTTTTAGACATGACTTTTATACAGACATTAGCAAGAATAATAAGATTATTGCTTTTGTTCCTTGGTTCATGTCTAAGCATATTTATAACTATGTTTCTGTGTTGGAAAGAGATTATACGCTCACTAATGGTAATATTGTTAATTCTATTTTCCCACCCCAACAATCTTTTCATATAGGGGAAAAAGATAAAATCATTTACTGCACTGCTTTTTCAAAAATATTTGAAAATGATGTGGCTACAATAACTGCTAAGAATTTGAATACCATGCTTACCCAAAATAATTATACTAATATGTATGTGAGTATTCTGGGTGAACAGGTTATTAAGATTCATGAGAAATTGGACAAGCTTATAGCTGAAGTCCAAAAAATCCAACAGAAGGATACTAAAGGTAAAGAGCAAATCGCTACTAGTTTCCAACCACCTCCTGAGGTAAGAGACTTTAAATTAAAAAGTCTTGATCACATTAAGGAACTTCTTAATAAGACGTTTGGAGAATTTAGAGCTAGTCCTCTAAGTTTAGAGCATGCATCTACTAGCGGTACAAAAGTAGATGATGAGATTAATAAAATCTCTGAGAAATATGCTCGAAAATCATACCAAAGAATCTTTTACTACCCAAGACCTACCCCTCAAGATGTCCTGATAGAAGAACAGGACAATGATCATTACCACCAAGGTTATAGTGGGTCAGATATCTATGAATGGAACATAGATGGTCTTGCCGAAAGGCAAATTTATATGATAGTACATAGAATGCTTATGTACAATACTATTTATAAAGTTAATAAGAATACAGATAGGGCAATTGCAGAAATGATTATTGCCGGATTTACTGGTCAATTGAAAGGCTGGTGGGATAATTATCTCACCCAAGACCAGCGCTTTCAAATAATGCATGCAACCAAGACTGAAGATGATAAGATTGTTCAAAACTCAGTCTATTCTTTAGTCATGAATATCATTGAACACTTTTCTGGAAGATGGTCTGATAATAGTGAGACCATTAGGACAATGCTCCAGAATTTGAGGTGTAAAACCCTCACATCTTTTAGATGGTATAAAGATGTTTTCTTATCTAGAGTGATGGAATTACCAGAGAGTAATAGTAATCATTGGAAGTCTAAGTTCATAGATAGACTCCCACCCTTATTTGCTGAAAGGATTCGAAAACTCCTTAGTGGCACAGGAATGAGTATTGATTATAATAATTACTCATATGGTAAACTATTTAGTGTATGCACTCAGGAAGGTTTAGCTCTGTGTAATGATATCAAGTTAAACCAACAAATCAAGAAATATCATCTCACTGAGAGACAACAATTAGGTGAATTCTGTGAAAAATTCATCATTGATATACTATCCAGAAGAAAGAAATTCCGTAAAAAGGATTTCAAAAGGAAAAAGGGTTCGCCGGAAAAACGGCGCAAAAAGACCAAAAAAAAAAAAGGATTTTCATAAAGCCAGAAAGGGTTTTATTAAATCAAAAAACCCGCAGGCCTGTTATAAATGTGGTTGAGTAGGCCATTATGCAAGAGATTGCAAGATCAAAGATAAGATCAAAGAACTAGATTTAGATGATCATATCAAAGATTCTTTATATAAGATTCTTCTGAATTTTTCTCCAGAAATATCTGATACTGATGAAGGAACCTTATCAACAAGTGAAGACCTAAGGGTTCTTTATGAAGAAAGTTATACTTCATCTTCTGAAGAAGAGCAAGAGTCTTGTAATAAGGGACAATGCTCAAATCATTGTTGCAATATCGACGATGAACTTTATAATATCTACTCTCAATTTAGGGATTTAAAGATTAATGTTTTGTCTGATGACAATTTGATTGATTTACTAAGGGTTATTAAAGACCCTAAATTAAGGTCCCAGCTAATAGATAAAATTCCTACAGATCCAGAGGTAGGAACAGAGGTGGAAGAAATTCCATCTCAGAAAGGACCTTACACCATGTCTGAAATCAGAAAGATGGTGAAAAATAAGTCCCAGCCTAAAAGGCTTGCTACTGTCCAAGATTTAAGTACTGAGATAAGTTATCTCAAGAAAGAAATCTCGGAATTAAAAGCTTCAAATGTAGCTTTAGATGTAAGAATTTTCAAATTAGAAAATTCTGAGGGGATTAATACAGATCTCGGTGTTAAGATTACTGAGATAGATAATATCCCTAGTTCTTCAGAAGAAAAGACTGCTAGTACTTTATTGACAGTAATGGATTTTCCTGAAGATGAATTTTTAGAAAAATTACAATATTTTATCACTCAAAATTTTTTAATAAAAATAACTCTTTTAATTGATGACAATTTCAAAAAAGAGTTTGTCGCTCTATTTGATAGTGGAGCAAATCTAAATTATGTAAAAGAAGGGGTTATACCCTCTGGATATTTTCATAAAACCACTCATCGTTTAAAAAATGCTAGTGGTGGTGCAATGGGTATTTCATATAAATTGTCCAAAGCTTATATTTGCCAACAAGACACATGCATTCCTGAGAGTTTTGTTTTGGTAAAAGATATTCAACAAGAAGTAATTTTTGGAGTCTCATTTTTTTTATAAAATTAATGCCTTTTTTATATTGGGATACAAAGAGTTTTACTGGTACTTATAATGGTAAGAGTATCACTTTTGAGTTTATAACTGAGCCAGTTCAAAGATTTTTGAATAAGATTATTTCTAATAATATTTCTTCAAAAGTCAATCAAATTGATTTTTTGAAAAATGAGATTTATTCCATTACAATAGAACAGGATTTAAAAAATCCCAAGCTAGTAGAAAAGATTAATTTTCTCAAAAAACAATTTGCTGCTTCTATATGTGGTGACCATCCGAATCAGTTTTGGAATATAAAGAAGCATATTATAAGTCTTCCTTATGAAGAAGACTTTTCTGAGGATAATATCCCTACCAAGGCTCGACCATCTTGATTTATTTAAAAAGAGTATTATACAAAATGGTTTAGTTATATCAAAACCAAAAATGATGATTTTCCAAACTTCTGTTAGATTTTTGGGTCATAACATTGAGAAGGGTAGGATTATCCCCATTAATAGAAGTATTGAATTTGCATCCAAATTCCCCGATACTATTACTGATAAAACTCAGCTTCAAAGATTTTTAGGAAGCTTAAATTATATTTCCCCTTTTATAAAGGACCTTGCTAAAAACACTGTTCTTCTTTATGAAAAATTAAAGAAGAATCCTAAAGCTTGGACTGACAGTCATACTGAAGCAGTCAAGAGAATTAAGCAGAAGGTTAATAACCTCCCTTGTTTGACTCTCGCCAATCCTACTTGGGCAAAAGTTGTGGAAACTGATGCCTCTGATATTGGTTATGGAGGAATACTGAAACAATGTTCCCCTGTAGATAAACAGGAATACCTTGTTCAATTTTATTCTGGTAAATGGAATAACTCCCAGAAATATTATGCAACTGTAGCTAAAGAAATTCTTGTTATTGTTAAATGTGTGATGAAATTTCAGACTGACTTATATAATCAGAAAATTATTATTAAAATTGATTGTCAGGCTGCTAAATTTATCTTTAATAATGATTTCAAGCATGATATTTCCAAACAAATGTTTGCAAGGTGGCAAGCTTTATTAGCCCCTTTTGATTTTGAAATTATATACAAAAAAAATGTCTGATAATACCCTTCCTGATTTTCTAACTAGAGAATACCTGAACTAATAGTTCTACTACTTTGTCTACAGATTATGAGACCTACATACAAGCCTCCTCGGCAATGAGGAAGAAGAAGGGCAACTACTAATAGCAGAGAGAATAATATTCTTGCCCAATTGGGAAATCAAAAGCTTATAGCCGCTAATATTACAGAAGTTAATACCGAACATCCATTATACAAGGAAATTATGGATTTTATAAAATCCAAAAAAGATGAAGGTACATCATCATCTAATGTACCAACATACTCCTCAGTTATATCAGAGGATGCTAATGACAATTTTGAGACTTATAGTCAAAAGAATCCAAAGAGTTAATAATTCTTTTGGAACAATCTGACCTTAAATGGAAGGATAATCCTTGGCAAATTATGGCAACATACTTTGATACAGCGTCATACGCTACTCCTGCATACAAATACAAAATGCATTATGAGATTATACTCTCAACAACAGGATCTGCAGATATTCAGCATTTCTATCCTGCTAATACTAGAAAAACTTATAGTTTTTCGAAGATTATAATTAAGAAGGTTATACCTTCTGATGAATGGGGAATCAGCACACTCAAGGATCGTGAATATACACATCCAGACCAAAAGATTTCGGTCAAATTCAATTATTGGGATTATGTCGAAAGTTTTAATAAAACTTTTTTATATGAAAATCCTACCAGAAAACATTCTTGGTTTATAAAACTTTTTCCTAATTTATTTGGACAACAAATTCCAAATTGGTTTTTCAAATGGTGGAAGTTATACAGACCATTATTAGATATTTTAAACCCTCTCTTCAAAGGATTATATTCTCAATGGGTAGATATATCTCCCAAAATTATTTCTCTCCAAAAAGATCATATCTTTTATGATGGTATTGCTACCATGTATTTCTTTATTGACTTTTCTATTCCCTGGATTATGAAATGGAATGTACAGACCGGTTATACTAGTTAAGGCATTCCTTGCCTTAACAGAATTTTCTATCATAAGTTCTGGTCCAAATTGCTCCAGTCAAACCAACAAGGAAAGTTATATGGTGAAGAATTAATACAACAGATACATGCCAAAATAGAGGCTTATTCACAGATCGATCATACAAAGGATGAAGAAGAAGATCTAAGTCCTTTGGAAACGCGCCGTTTTTCCGGCGAACCATTTTTCCTTTTGAATTCCTTTTTATGGGATTTCTTTCTTCTGGATGGTATATCAATGGCGAATTGTTCACAGAATTCACCTAATTGTTGTCTCTCAGTGAGACGATGTTTCTTGATTTGTTGGTTTAACTTGATCTCATTACACAGAGCTAAACCTTCCTGAGTGCATACACTAAATAGTTTACCATATGAGTAATTATTATAATCTATACTCATTCCTGTGCCTCTAAGGACTTTTCGAATCCTTTCAGCAAATAAGGGCGGGAGTCCATCTATGAACTTAGACTTCCAATGATTACTATTACTCTCTGGTAATTCCATCACTCTAGATAAGAAAACATCTTTATACCATCTAAAAGATGTGAGGGTTTTACACCTCAAATTCTGGAGCATTGTTCTAATGGTCTCACTATTATCAGACCATCTTCCAGAGAAGTGTTCAATGATATTCATGACTAAAGAATAGACTGAGTTTTGAATAATCTTATCATCTTCAGTCTTGGTTGCATGCATTATTTGAAAGCGCTAGCCTTGGGTGAGATAATCATCCCACCAGCCTTTTAGTTGACCAGTAAATCCTGCAATAATTATTTCTGCAATTGCCCTATCTGTATTCTTATTAACTTTACAGATAGTACTGTACATAAGCATTCTATGTACTATCATATAAATTTGCCTTTCGGCAAGACCATCTATGTTCCATTCATAGATATCTGACCCACTATAGCCTTGGTGGTAATGATCATTGTCCTGTTCTTCTATTAGGACATCTTGAGGGGTAGGTCTTGGGTAGTAAAACATTCTTTGGTATGGTTTTCGAGCATATTTCTCAGAGATTTTATTAATCTCATCATCTACTTTTGTACCGCTAGTAGATGCATTGTGACGACCCGGCCAGTTGTCTCATGAGTACCGCTCTATTTCCCCCATTTCAGCTTCTTTACGCTTCATTATCTGTGTTTTATGTAATCGGGTTGATTAGTTCGAGTTCAGAGAGGATTTGGTAAGAAATGAGACACTTAGTCTCTTTTAAGAAGGCTTAAGTTAGAAAAGTCAACCGGATATTGACTTATGCGTTAGAAGGCTCGGAAGTTAGTTACGATGGTTCGGTTAGCTTCGGGAGGTGATTTGTGACTTAGGAGCGCGATCGGAAAGGGTTTTGGAGTTGTAGAGAAGATTTAGGCTTGAATTGGCGAAATTGATATTTTGGCAAAATTCCGGTTGATAGGCGAGATTTTGATATAGGTGTCGGAATAGAATTCCGAGAGTTGCAGTAGTTTCGTTGTGTCATTTGGGATGTGTGTGCAAAATTTTAGATCATTCGGACAATATTTGATAGACCTTTTGATCGAAAGCATAATTTAAGAGTTCTTGGAGTTCTTAGGCTTGAATACTATGTTAAATTGGTAATTTGATGTTGTTGGAAGCGTTCCGAAATGTTGAACAAGTTTGAACGATGTCATGGGATGTGTTGGTACAATTAGTTTGAAGTTTCGGGGGTTCCGGGTAGGTTCCGGGATGTTTTAGGCCGAAAATCATAAGTGCAGCAGGTCCAGGAGGGTTGCAGGCCCCAGAACTCACCCACGCGGTCAGCACAAAAATGAGTGTGCCCACGGTGAGTGCTGTGCGGACTGCACAAAAGCGGGCGCGGCCGAGGTTGGCATCGCGCGGACCGCACAAAAGTGGGCGTGGCCGCGGTGAAGAACCTTCCCGCTGGTCCAACTTCGGAAGCTCATATCTTTTGATCTACAAGGACTTTTGAAGTGATTCAAAAACGAAAGTTGTAGACCATTTTGTCTAGTTTCTATAAAGGTAAAGATATAGCAATTTGGACATCCGTAGCAAAAGTTATGTCCAAAATACGAAAGACTGTCACTACAGAGGAAGGCCTGTGCGGCCGCGGTTGTGTTTGCGCGGACCGCACTGGCTTGCGCGGACCACGGTCGTTTTCGTGCGGCCCGCGGTAGCGGAAATCTGAGGAGGTACCTATAAATATGAGGTTTTGGTTTTTATTTAATATTTTGACCTAGAGAGCTCGAATTTTTGCGATATTTCGAAGGTTTTTTAAGAAATTCATCGAGGTAAGTGATTTTAACTCACATTTGGCTAGAACACATGAATCTATCACTGAATTCATCATTTAATTCGTGATTTGGGATGGAATTTGGGAAGAAAATTGTGAAACCTTTCAAAAATGTAAAATGATGATTTGAAGGACCAAATGGTATCAGAATTGGATATTTTTGGTATGGTTAGACTCGTGAGGGTACGAGGATTCTGAAAATATAAATTTTACCTGATTCCGAGACGTGGGCCCAGGGCTCGGGTTTTGCTAATTTCGAGTTTTTTGATATTTTTTGAATGTTTTCGCTTGGGCTATGTTCCCTTAGCATATTGTGACCTATTCGTTCTGATTTTGGATAGATTCGACGCGCGTGGAGGCCAATTTGAGAGGCAAGGGCCTAGTGAGCTAGAGTTTTGGCCAGTTTGAGGTGAGTAATGATTTTAAATGATGTCCTGAGGGTTTGAAACCCCGGATTTGCACAACGTAGTGCTATACTAAGTTGAGATACACGCTGTGTGACGAGCGTCAGGTTCAATGCTATGGGGATTGTGACTTGGTCCATCCCGAATGATATTTTACTACAATTTTTGATTGAGACATATACTTTATTATTGTGAATTGGGCTTGTTACCATGCTTGGTGCCTTGTGCCGACCTGTAAAACCCTTACGGGATTTTGACTGGTTTCTTCACTTATTTTGTTAAAGAATTTATATCCTCAGTCATGTTTCCAATTGTTTAAGAATGATATGAACCAGATTTTTGAAATGTTAACCATAATTAGAAAGTGATATAAGGGCTGAGATCCCGACCGTACATTATGCCCGAGAGGCTGTGATTTTTAAATGACTGAGAGGGGTCGAGGACCCAATAGTGAGGATATTTTATATGATATGGATCGGGCTGTGCGCCGCAGCAGATATATATATTATACATATTATGGATCGGGCTGTACGCCGCAACAATTATATAGAGTTTGGGCTGAAGGAGCCACTTCGGAGTCTGCACACCCCCAGTGAGCGCAGTCGGCTATTATTATTATGGATCGGGCTGTACGCCACAACGGTATATATATTTATTGATTCGGTTATCGTGAGAAGTATATGAATTAAGAATTGAGAATAAGAACGAATAAATGAACTGAAATGCTTGAGGAGCTGATTTATACTTATTATATCTTTTTTACCTGGTTTAAAGAATTTCACATGATTTCCTCATTCACTGCTGCTTAAACAATTTTACTCTTTTGGTATAGAACTGCTTAGTGCCTTTACGTGATTTCATACTGTCAGCCATTATTTATCGTTATTACTCACTAGGTCGGAGTACTCACATTACTCCCTGCACCATGTGTGCAGGTACAAGTATTCCTGAGGCATAGAGCGAGCTTTCCTGCTGTTCTGTTTTCATCGGAGTTATCGAGGTAGCTGCATAGCGTTCGCAGACCCGATTTCTCCTTCTATCTCCACTTATTATTCCGCGTTTTAGACATATTTCTGTATTAGATTGCTGGAACCTTGTATTAGAGGCTCAGACTTGTGACACCGGATCAGTGGGCTATTTTACAGAGATTTTTCTTGTGATTATGGTTTCCGCACATTTCATATGTTAAAATTCATACTTCTATTTATATTAAATTGGTATTGAATTATAAAGAAAGCAACTGTGAGATGTTAATTGGTCGGGCTTGCCTAGCATTATGTTGGGCGCCATCACGGCCGGGGTTGGGGTCGTGACAAGTTGGTATCAGAGCCTAGGTTACTTGGTCTCGCGAGTCATGAGCCAGTTTAGTAGAGTCTCGCGGATCAGTACGGAGACGTCTGTATTTATCCTCGAGAGGCTGCAGAACCTTTAGGATATCTTCATATCCTTGAAACTCTTGTCGTGCGAACTTGTTGGTCTGAGTAATAAACTTTCGTTATTCTATTCTCTTGCAGATGGCGAGGACTTGCACTACCGGACGAGGTGGACGACCACCAGTGCCACCCACTGAGGTCACCAGTGGCCGTGGGCGCAGTCGTGGCTGTGGTAGAGGCAGAGTAGCGAGGGCAGCACCTATTGATCCTCCAGTTTCCCCAACTCCGGATCAGGCTCCAACAGCAGCACCAGTTTACGAACCAGCAGTGCCCATCATGATTCCGGGTCTACAGGAGGCCTTGGCACAGATCTTGACAGTTTGCACAGGTCTGGCTCAGGCAGTTTCAACCACCACAGCAGCAGCTACTTCACAGGCCGAGGGAGGCAATCAGATCCCTGCTGCTCACATACCTGAGCAGGTAGTGCAGGGACTACAGACACTGGGGGCACCTCCAGCTCAGCCAGTTGCACCAGCTCAGGAGTTTGTTGTGCCAGTCATGCCGGACGATGAGCAACATCGTCTTGAGAGGTTTGATAGACTCCAACCTCCGTCATTCAGTGGTGCCGAGGGCGAGGATGCCCAGGGTTTTCTTGATAAGTGTCAGCGGATGCTCCATACAGCAGGGATTCTTGAGACTAGCGGTGTGGCATTTACCACCTTTCAGTTTACTGGGGTTGCCTTCACTTGGTGGGAGGCGTATGAGAGGCGTAGGCCGGTTGGTGCAGCGCCCCTGACTTGGCAGGAGTTATCCACTCTCTTCTTGGAGAAGCATGTACCCCAATATCGCTGGGAGGAGCTGCGTAGGCAGTTTGAGTGGCTAAAGAAGGGAGATATGACTGTGTCACAGTATGAGGCGAGGTATTCCGAGTTGGCTCATCATGCCGTTTGGATGGTTCCAACCGATCGGGAGAGGATCAGGAGATTTATGGATGGCCTTAACTACCATCTCCGTATCTTGATGACTAGAGAGAGGGTATTGGGTGCTACATTCGAGGAGGTGGTTGATATCGCTCGGGAGATTGAGATGGCTCACCGTCAGGATAGAGAGGAGAGGGAGGCTAAGAGGCCTCGAGGCTCTGGCAGTTTCAGTGGTGCTCCTTCGAGGGGCCAGTTCCAGTAGGGTAGAGGTCGTTCTTTTAGGCCCGCTCAGTCGTCCCATCCAGAGTATCATGGGGCATCCTCAGGTTATGGTTATCATGGGTCGCAGCAGGGCCAGTCATCACTCAGTGCCCTTCCAGCTCAGAGTTCATCTCATGCCCCATAAGTCCAGGGTTTTTCCGTGGCAGGTCCTTCTTCTGGCCATTCTGCTGCCAGGGGTTCCCTTCATTCCCCATCTCCAGCACCGGGGAGTTGTTACGAATGCAGAGAGTTTGGGCATATGAGCAGGCAATGTCATCGACTTCGCGATGGTCAGTATCAGCAAAGGGGTCAACCCTCGACTTCTACTCCAGTTACTTCACCACCCGCCCAGCCAGCTAGGGGTGGAGGTCAGGCAGCCAGGGGTCACCCTAGAGGGGGAGGTCAATCAGAGGGCAGTCAGGCCCGTTTATATGCACTCCCAGGCAGACCCGATGCCATTGCTTCAGATGCTATCATTACAGATATTGTTTCAGTCTGCCACAGATATGCCTTTGCATTATTTGATCCCGGTTCCACCTCTTCTTATGTGTTATCATACTTTGCTCATTATTTGGGTACGCCCCGTGAGTTTCTTGCTTTACCTGTTCATGTATCTACACCGGTAGGAGATATTGTTATTGTAGACCGTGTGTACCGGTCATGTGTGGTGACTATTGGGGGTTTGGAGACCCGAGTAGATCTATTGCTATTGAGCATGGTGGATTTTGATGTCATTTTGGGCATGGATTGGCTATCCCCGTATCATGACTCAAACCGAAGGGCCGTGATGGGAACCCGGTGCTTTACTCAACCGAGTACCAACGTAACATATCTTTCTTATCATGTTATCATGAGTAACAACAACAACAACAACAATCCAGTATAATCCCACTTAGTGGGGTCTGGAGAGGGTAGTGTGTACACAGACCTTACCCCCTACCCTAGGGTAGAGAGACTGTTTCCAAATAGACCCCCGACATCCTTCCCTCCAAGAACTTCCCACCTTGCTCTTGGGGAGACTCGAACTCACAACCTCTCGGTTGGAAGTGAGGTTTCCTTACCATCAGAGCAACCCCTCTTGTCATTTATCATGAGTAAATGAGCCAGAAAACCCGTCATGAGATAACAAGAATAAAACATAAGGGAATACTCAACATATGAAGACCCAACATGATATACAAACTGATATATGTGACATACGGGCCTATAAGGCCGACATGACCATTAGTAAACTCGAAACATAGGCCGACAAGGCCATACAATTATCCATACACCTGACATCTGTCTACAAGCCTCTAAGAGTACATAAAATCATAAAGGTCGGGACAGGGCCCCGCCATACCAATCAATATATATCCAAAGCATACTGACCAACTAGGAAACTCCGGAGCAAGTGGAGTGCACCAACACCTTCGCTGAGCTGATAGCCTACTAGGAGGACTGTCAACCTATCAATCGGGACCTGCGGGCATGACACACAGCATCCCCAGGCAAAAGGGATGTCAGTACGAATAAAGTACCGAGTATGTAAGGTAGGAAAGCATAAACAAGAACAGTAATGTAAAGAGAGATAGAGGAGATAAAACCTGTAACATCTGAGTGCCTCTGGGGGCTACTGACATGAAATGCATAATACATATATATACATGAACTTTTTAAAAACATTCGCCTCTGTGGGCATCATCATCATCATATCGTACTCGGCCTCAAAGAGGACTCGGTAAAAACGTACCCGGCCATCATAAGGCTCGGTAAAAAATGTACCCGGCCACGTGGAGCTCGGTAAACCCAACTGATTAGTGGTTGCACAATAGGTGCCGTACCCGGCCGACTATAGAGCGGCTCGGTAGAGTAAAATAGATACTATATATAATGCATGCTAGACTCATGGAATCACGTTCTAAACCTTTTGGAGTTACTTAAGGACATTATGGACATCCCTACCATCAATATGAACCTTAGTAGGATTTAAGGATCATACACACCTGTTTAGAATAATTTTATAAGGAAAGAACAACATGGACAACCTTAGTTTCTAGGAGTAGAGTCATTATGAAATACATATCGTTTATGTTCATTTCATTTTAGATCATGCCAAAAAAAAGAAGAAAGTTCCTTAACATACCTTAAATCCGTTGAGTCCCTAATCACTTCCAAGCAACTCTTCAAACAAGTCAACTCAATCTATCATAGTATAAGGAGATTCAAAATCAGTGCTAAGCAAAGGCTAAGTCTATAACTTAAGCTAGTAGCTCGTTTACGTAAATTTTGGCAGCATCTCCCTTGTAACAAGGGCCTCCTCCAATACCATATACAAACAACAATGACCAGAGCAATCCATCCATACATAATTATCAATATCAAGACACCATATAACAACAACAAGTCACAACTACATTACGACGAGCGGCAAGCTCCGATTGGAATCCGTATACCCCTTATCAATCCTTATAGACTTCTTACTTCAACATAAAAGTATCATTAACTTGATAATGAAGTCATTAATCAATGATTCCAGCCTTATACCATATATTTATAACAACGAAAATAATCCACAACTTCAACTTTCCCCAACTAGCAACTTTATTCACTAGTTCATGTCTAGCCCATCCATTTAACTTAATCAATATCAAGATAACCTTAGGCACAAGAAAGAACACAATATACATACCTCCTACAGTAACTTCAAGTCAAAATCCAAGTTATATTCATTTTACAACAACCTTTAATAGCAATACAACACCATAGAAGTGACTTAAGCTAATCCAAGTATTATCTTGTAGTTTATCATCCTAACAACTTAACCAACATACAAGCAAGCTTAAGCACAATTAGTAGGCTGTTATACTCACCTTAGACAGCAACAACAACTTGGAATTTCATCCAAATACAGCCCACAACAATCCTCAATGACAACACTACCTCAAAGAGGTGCTGTTCTTCACTAGAACTAAGTTTTGATATTGAAATATGGTGTAATCACTTTGGAACCACTTCAAACCCTTGTGGTATATGTTTAGGAGGGTTAAGAGAAGTTTGGAGACGAATTGTAGTTGAAAAATGAGCAAACATAGGCGTCCAAATCGTTTATAAATTGAAGTAGGTCAACCACCGCCTAAGTGGGTCCCATTGGGAGCTGCTTGCGCGGTCTCGCGAAAACGCGAATATCTCTCTACTCCGATGTCGTATTGACGAACGGTTTAATGCGTTAGAGACTAGACTCGTAGACCTTCAATTTTGTAGGAACACACCATTATTACAAGTATATTTGGAGAAATTCTCATATACATTTGACCTAAATTTCAGCAAATTTATGAATGTAACTTGTGATGACCTTTGCCAACTCTTGTTCCACAACTTGCTTGCCTTCAAAATGTAGAAAATGAATATAATACGACAAAAATAACTCATAGAATAACCTCTTTATCATGTTAAGAACCCTAGTCTTACCCCAAAGTACATGTTATAACATTCCAAACTTGTCGACTTTTGACGAAACTTATTTTCTTCAATTGGTTTAGCTTTCAAGATTTCCAACCCTATTGGTACTCGTTATTCATGATCTTAAATATTTGTAACCTCCAAGGTAACATGATTAACTTACTTTATTTGCTTAGAAAAATAATCTCATTTCCGAGCTTACACCAATGACATACGACGTACTCTCACGTATGAAAACTTGTGGTGTAACATCATTCTCCCCTTTGGAACATTCGTCCTCGAATGTTGACTGATGCGCTTATCAGTTTCATAAACTATGGCTCTTACGAATAATTTAATGCTCATCTTTCCATCTAAGCAACTGTTTTGTGAATAAATCCAAACGATTGGGCATTCCCCCCTTTTAGGCCTCTTTGTCATACCATGACATGTGGTTTGTATTCTTCCAACATCGTAACATTTGATACCTTATGTCATGCAGTATGTACGACTGTGTCCTTGTATGAGCGCCTAGCGACTCGTCTTCTCTTTTTCCTCCATCCTTTAGCCAGTCTCTAAGCCTCACTTTATGAACATATACAGAATTATGACAAGCTATCCCTCTAGGCATCTATAGGTGTACTGATGTCTTTGCTTGGTACTTTATCGAACTTAAGACTATTTCTATCTCTTGTTTCATAGCCTTGTATATCTATCCTTATGGATTTACTACATCTAAGTAGGTTATACTATAACATAAAACTTACTTCGATTTATTATTACCGAGGTTTGCTACCCAACTCCAGGTTACTCTCTCGCTGCTTATCCTATATGTATAAATCTAAGTCCTTTAGTGCTTCCTCATTATTATTCATCTAAGAATAACAAACAAATCTCATCTCGAACTTTGGAACTTGTACCTATCTATTGTTTATTCACCTTAATGTTGATCTATAATCTATCACTGATAACTTGCAACCTCTTACGTAATACACTGTCACTAGGGCTCACATCTTATCGGGGAACATATGAAGTGATTTTCTTGATCCACCTAGGATAATACTATACTTCAATAACCGTATTTCATTGCATCCTAATGCGATTCATCTTATGGGGGTATTCTAATCCCGTGCAATTAATGAAATCCCTTTCTCGTTAAATTGTTACTCAATCAAAGGCCTAAGTATCATCCTCTTATCTATCACAATTAGACCCTTATTCTACTGATAGTGCAGCATTCCATCTCTTCTAAATGCACCTAGTCTCAGACTCCTCTGTGTTCATTCAGGCTGTACCGAGATTTTTATTACATATGGAAATCATCAACTCCCTTGTTTTGATGGGTTTAATCCCGAGGACATACATATTCTCATCACCTTCTCACTCACCTTTTCATATCCTTATTCCTATCAACCTAAAACCTTGTTGCTCTACAATACTTTACCTTAAGACCTACACCGATCTATTTATATTACTTGCAACCTTTCTTCAACTTGCTAGCACCATAAATTTCCTTTCGTGCCTTCTCAGTTGTCCTTAAATGTAAGCAATTACTTTTGCTGGTCGTTCTATCACTTGTTGCATGAATACTTGGCTTGTCATTTTGCCCACGAATACTATAATCTCCTGTACCTCATATGATCTCAAACATCACCTTTGATGGCTTTTTTTTACCATTCATTAGCCATGATAGGTGTCACTTTCTTATGGAGTGTATACAATATTGTAGTGAGACTGTTGTTACAGAATAATTTACTCTTTAGCTCACTATGCTTAGGTGGAAACCTTCTTCCTTATTTCCTCAGCTAGTCTTTCATTATAGTACTTAGGGAGACCTTCTGGCTCTTGTAGAGTTGCGAGCTTGATATATCGTACACCCGAAGGTAATTTTGGTTATTCTTACTCGCCTATAATAATCCTTAGTTACATAAATTTATGCCTTTGTGCTCGTAGGGTTACTTCTAAGCTCAAATTTTTATTGTCTCCTTAGTGGCACTCTCTCTTATTTTTATAAACTTTAAAAATGGTACCTTTAATTGCCTCAACTCCTATCTGAAATTTTTTTCAAATGATTGCGATCTCGTATTTGCGAGACTGAATTCACTATGCCGCGGTTCACTACATTTATCTTGCATGATCTATTGATTTATTCGTGACCTCTTGTCTAGCCATAACTGGGCTCTTCCTGAATCAACTACTAATTACTCGTTGGTCCATTCTCAAATATATATATATATATATATATATATATATATATATATATATATATATATATATATATATATATATATATATATATATATTCTGCATAATCCCTCTTGGGATATATCCTTTGTCTTAACTTATCTCTCGCCACTAGCTCCTGATGTATCAAGTGTCCATTCACACTTATTTATCAATAACATCCTGGCCGAAAACTTTTACTGCCTCTCCCCGGTGTCGTGCTTGTATAATGTTCTGGAGTCGCAACATATCTGTAGGAACTGAATAAATGCAACATCATCCCTTTCTCCTTTTTACCACATTTTTCCTTTACCATTCCATAGTTAACTGAACCGCTTAACTCCGACTTAATATCATATCACACCATATTCCCCCTTCAGGGGAGTACTAAGATTTAGTACTACGACGATCTACCTATAGTTGTTTTACCTCTTCATCTTTGGCGTCTTTTCACATTATCAATGAACCTTAATCACCTTATGGTAACCTTCTGTACCAGAGATAACTAAATTTCTTACGCACGAAGGTGACACCTACGGTAACTGGCACACTTAGTCCCTTAAGATTAACTCTACTCAGAGTGCTTGCTTTAGTTAAGCGACTTCCTAAATAACCTTTAAAGGTTATTCGTCTGTTGTCTATTCTATTATTGTTGGAGCACGATCTTTGAAATTCTCATGATGTCGACCATTATCAAATCCTCCGGTCCCTAATTCATGTTCAGTTTTATCTTGTTCACCAGCCCATACTGATTTTTATTACTCTGGGGTCTAACCTTTCCTCCTGGTAATCACGTTGAAGTCACCAACTCATTTCTCGAAATAAGAATATGACTTTATGGCTTATACTCTTTTATTGCCTTAAGGCTTGTCACCTCTTGTATTTTCCTTCACTTGACTATAGACTCTATCATCGTGTCATATTTTGATTTACTGTTATTACCCATATATCACATCTTACTCATGATGCTTCATTTATTTCCTTCTTATTCTCCGGATAATATTTCTTTTGTCTATCACTTTATTCTAAAAACTTCAACAAAAAGTTCTTTCCCTATAAGTTCCCCTAGCTTCATCTCACTGGCTCTTGGGAATGCCTAACATTCTTTTTTTACTCGGGGCTAGAGTCATACTAAGGTAAATATTTGTCCCTTCTAGGATCCCACTGCTATTTTCTGAAACTTTTGAATATTCCAGTATTCGTATCTGATTGTACTACTCCAGAGTTCACCATCTGGGTGTCTTCGAAGGAGATCTATTACCACATTTGCACCATCTTTCGGAAACGTTAGTTAATGATAACAACCTATCCATAATTTTTGGGTTACTCTAACTCCAACTGGATCCTGATATCCCATCTTTCTCTTATATAATATATGTTAGCTCCCATAGAACATAACTGAGATGGGTGTGGCCAATTGTACTTACCTCTGTCATTGATGAAGGTACCAAATTGCTTATATTTCTCTGCCTGATTTGAAAATATTGATAATCTTCATTATCTGGGTGCCTCGTACCCCTCTTTACCTTACTTCTTTTACTTGTTAAAACTTGTATCTAGCTTCTGAATTCCTCATAGATTTTCACCATATTCGTGAATAGATCTCCGTGCCTTAAGGCTCCTTATTAAGAAGCATACACATCTTAGTACACACATGATCTGTTGAAGACCTCATATTTACTCATCATAAGCATGATGTGAAATCGAGTTCCTCTGACTCAACTCTTCCACATCCACATGCAATCTCTTACCAACTGTCTTTGTGGATGTAGGTATCGTTGTATTACGACTAAAGTCGAATTTAGGAGTTTGAATTCTTACAACTGAGCTCTACTGCACGATCTAGAGTAAGAAGAAAGAGTGACAGACCTAAATGCCCTGTAGCCTCCTGCTTATAAGTGTGGTGCACAACACACCCATAAACAAAATTCTACTAGACAGGGCTTGTAGACTCCCTAGGACAGAACTGCTCTGATACCACTTCTATCACGACCCAAACCGAAGGGCCGTGACAGGCACCCGGTGCTTTACTCAACCGAGTACCAACGTAACATATCTTTCTTATCATGTTATCATGAGTAAATGAGCCAGAAAACCCATCATGAGATAACAAGAATAAAACATAAGGGAATACTCAACATATGAAGACCCAACATGATATACAAACTAATATATGTGACATACGGGCCTATAAGGCCGACATGACCATTAGTAAACTCGAAACATAGGCCGACAAGGCCATACAATTATCCATACACCTGACATTTGTCTACAAGCCTCAAAGAGTACATAAAATTATAAAGATCGGGACAGGGCCCCGCCATACCAATCAATACATATCCAAAGCATACTGACCAACCAGGCAACTCCGGAGCAAGTGGAGTGCCCCAACACCTTCGCTGAGCTGATAGCCTACTAGGAGGACTGTCAACCTATCAATCGGGACCTGCGGGCAAGACACGCAGCATCCCCAGGCAAAAGGGATGTCAGTACGAATAAAGTACCGAGTATGTAAGGTAGGAAAGCATAAACAAGAACAGTAATGTAAAGAGAGATAGAAGAGATAAAACCTGTAACATCAGAGTGCCTCTGGGGGTTACTGATATGAAATGCATAATACATATATATACATAAACTTTTTAAAACATTCGCCTCTGTGGGCATCATCATCATCATATCGTACCCGGCCTCAAAGAGGACTCGGTAAAAGCGTACCCGACCATCATAAGGTTCGGTAGAATCGTACCCGGCCACGTGGAGCTCGGTAAACCCAACTGATCAGTGGTTGCACAATAGGTGCCGTACCCGGCCGACTATAGCGCGGCTCGGTAGAGTAAAATAGATACTATATATAATGCATGCTAGACTCATGGAATCATCTTCTAAACCTTTTGGAGTGACTTAAGAACATTATGGACATCCCTACCATCAATATGAACCTTAGTAGGATTTAAGGATCATACACACTTGTTTAGAATAATTTTATAAGGAAAGAACAACATGGACAACCTTAGTTGCTAGGAGTAGAGTCATTATGAAATAGCGTATCGTTTATGTTCATTTCATTTTAGATCATGCCAAAAGAAAGAAGAAAGTTCCTTAACATACCTTAAACCCGTTGAGTCCCTAATCCTTTCCAAGCAACTCTTCAAACAAGTCAACTCAATCTATCATAGTATAAGGAGATTCAAAATCAGTACTAAGCAAAGGCTAAGTCTATAACTTAAGCTAGTAGCTCGTTTACGTAAATTTTGGCAGCATCTCCCTTGTAACAAGGGCCTCCTCCAATACCATATACAAACAACAATGACCAAAGCAATCCATCCATACATAATTATCAGTATCAAGACACCATATAACAACAACAAGTCACAACTACATTACGATGAGCGGCAAGCTCCGATTGGAATCAGTATACCCCTTATCAATCCTTATAGACTTCTTACTTCAACATAAAAGTATCATTAACTTGAAAATGAAGTCATTAATTAATGATTCCCGCCTTATACCATATATTTATAACAACGAAAATAATCCACAACTTCAACTATCCCCAACTAGCAACTTTATTCACTAGTTCATGTCTAGCCCATCCATTTAACTTAATCAATATCAAGATAACTAGGCACAAGAAAGAACACAATATACATACCTCCTACAGTAACTTCAAGTCAAAATCCAAGTTATATTCATTTTACAACAACCCTTAATAGCAATACAACACCATAGAAGTGACTTAAGCTAATCCAAGTATTATCTTGTAGTTTATCATCCTAACAACTTAACCAACATACAAGCAAGCTTAGGAACAATTAGTATGATGTTATAATCACCTTAGACAACAACAACAACTTGGAATTTCATCCAAATACAGCCCACAACAATCCTCAATGACAACACAACCTCAAAGAGGTGTTGTTCTTCACTAGAACTAAGTTTTGATGTTGAAATATGGTGTAATCACTTCGGAACCACTTCAAACCCTTGTGGTATATGTTTAGGAGGGTTAGGAGAAGTTTGGAGACGAATTGTAGTTGAAAAATGAGCAAAAATAGGCGTCCAAATCGTTTATAAATTGAAGTAGGTCAACCACCGCCTAAGTGGGTCCCATTGGGAGCTGCTTGCGCGGTCTCGCGAAAATGCGAATATCTCTCTACTCCGATGTCGTATTGACGAACAGTTTAATGAGTTAGAAACTAGACTCATAGAACTTCAATTTGGAAGGTAGAACACCCCATGATTCCAAGTATATTTGGATAAATTCTCAGATACATTTGACCTAAATTTCAGCAAATTTATGAATGTAACTTGTGATGACCTTTGCCAACTCTTGTTCCACAACTTTCTTGCCTTCAAAATGTAGAAAATGAATATCATACGACTAAAATAACTCATAGAATAACCTCCTTATCATGTTAAGAACCCTAGTCTTACCCCAAAGTACATGTTATAACATTCCAAACTTGTCGACTTTTGACGAAACTTATTTTCTTCAATTGGTTTAGCTTCTAAGATTTCCAACCCTCTTGGTACTCGTTATTCATGATCTTAAATATTTGTAACCTCCAAGGTAACATGATTAACTTACTTTATTTGCTTCCAAATATAATTTCATTTCCGAGCTTACATCAATGACTTACGACGTACTCTCACATATGAAAACTTGGGGTGTAACACCCCGTGTCGTGCTATTCTAGACTATCATGTTAAGACAGTCACTTTGGCTATGCCGGGTGTACCGCGGATCGAGTGGCGTGGTGTGACTGATTATGTTCCTAGTAGAGTGATATCCTTCTTGAAGGCCCAACGTATGGTTGGGAAGGGTTGCCTTTCATATCTAGCGTTTGTGAGGGATGTTGGAGCCGAGACTCCTAGTATTGATTCTGTTCCAGTTGTGAGGGATTTTCCCGATGTTTTTCCTGCAGACCTGCCAGGCGCATGCCACCGGACAGGGATATTGATTTTGGTATTGACCTGGTGCCGAGAACTCAACCCATTTCTATTCCGTCATATCGTATGGCACCAGCAGTGTTGAAGGAATTGAAAGAACAGCTTCAGGAACTCCTAGATATGGGGTTCATTCGGCCTAGTGTGTCACCTTGGGGTGAGCCCATTCTGTTTGTGAAGAAGAAGGATGGAACAATGAGAATGTGCATCGATTTTAGGCAATTGAACAGAGTAACAATTAAGAACAAGTATCCTTTGCCTCGCATTGATGATTTATTTGATCAGTTTCAGGGAGCGAGAGTGTTCTCCAAGATTGATCTCTGTTCGGGCTATCACCAGTTGAAGATCAGGGATTCAGATATTCTTAAGACTGCTTTCAGGACTAGATATGGTCATTATGAGTTTCTTGTTATGTCTTTCGGGCTAACCAATGCCCCAGCAGCATTCATGCATTTGATGAACAGCGTGTTCCGGCCTTATCTTGATTCGTTCGTTATAGTATTCATTGATGATATCCTGGTGTACTCGCGTAGTCAGGAGGAGCACGTGGAGCATTTGAGGGTTGTGTTGCAGAGATTGAGGGAGGAGAAGCTTTATGCAAAATTCTCCAAGTATGAGTTTTGGCTCAGTTCAGTGGCTTTCTTGGGGCACGTGATGTCTAGCGAGGGTATACAGGTTGATCCGAAGAAGATAGAGGCGGTTCAGAGTTGACCTAGACCGTCCTCAGCCACAGAGATTCGTAGATTTCTTGGGTTGGCAGGCTATTATCGCCGGTTTGTTCAGGGATTTTCATCCATTGCATCGTCCTTGACCAAGTTGACTCAAAAGGGTTCTCCATTTGTATGGTCGGACGAGTGTGAGGAGAGCTTTCAGAAGCTCAAGGCAGCCTTCACCACAGATCCAGTGTTGGTTTTGCCATTAGATTCAGGTTCATATACTGTGTATTGTGATACTTCGAGAGTTGGGATTGGTTGTGTGTTGATGCAGGAGGGTAGAGTTATTGCTTATGCTTCTCGTCAGTTGAAGCCCCATGAGAAGAACTACCCCGTTCATGATTTGGAGTTGGCTACCATAGTTCATGCATTGAAAATTTGGAGGCATTACTTGTATGGCGTATCTTGTGAGGTGTTCACTGATCATCGTAGTCTTCAGCATTTGTTCAAGCAAAAGGATCTTAATTTGAGGCAGCAGAGATGGTTGGAGTTGCTTAAGGATTATGATATGACTATTCTGTATCATTTGGGAAAGGCCAATGTAGTGGCCGATGCTTTGAGCCGAGAGGCAGTGAGTATGGGGAGTTTGGCATATATTCCAGTTGGGGAGAGACCCCTTGCAGTTGATGTTCAGGCCTTGGACAATCAGTTTGTGAGATTGGATATTTCGGAGCCTAGTCGGGTGTTGGCTTGTGTGGTTTCTCGGTCTTCCTTATATGATCGCATCAAAGAGCACCAGTATGATGATCTGCATTTGCTTGTCCTTAAGGATAAAGTTAAGCATGGCGATGCCAGAGATGTGACCATCGGTGATGATGGTGTGTTGAGAATGCAAGGTCAGATTTGTGTGCCCAATGTGGATGGGCAGAGAGCGTTGATTCTGGAAGAGGCCCATAGCTCGCGGTATTCTATCCATCCGGGTGTCGCAAAGATGTATCAGGATTTGAGGCAACACTATTGATGGAGAAGAATGAAGAAAGATATTGTGGGATTTGTAGCTCGGTATCTCAATTGTCAGCAGGTGAAATATGAGCATTAGAGATCGGGTGGCTTGCTTCAACAGGTGGTTATTCCCGAGTGGAAGTGGGAAAGGATCACTATGGACTTTGTGGTTGGACTTTCTCAGACTTTGAAGAAGTTTGATGCTATTTGGGTAATTATGGATCGGCTGACCAAGTCCGCACACTTCATTCCTGTGTGTACTACCTATTCTTCAGAGCGGTTGGCAGGGATTTATATCCGGGAGATTGTTCGGTTTCATGGTGTTCCGGTTTCCATCATCTCAGATAGAGGTACTCAGTTTACTTTGCAATTTTGGAGCGCCGTACTCAGGTTGAGTTGAGCACAACGTTTCATCCTCAAACGGATGGACAATCCGAGCGCACTATTCAGATACTGGAGGACATGTTGTGCGCCTGTGTTATTGATTTCGGAGGTTCTTGGGATGAGTTTCTACCGCTTGCAGAGTTTGCCTACAACAACAGCTATCAGTCCAGCATTCAGATGGCACCATACGAGGCCTTGTATGGGAGACGGTGTAGATATCTAGTTGGTTGGTTCGAGCCTGGCGAGGCTAGGATGTTGGGAACACACTTGGTTCAGGATGCCTTAGAGAAAGTGAAAGTGATTCAGGAAAGACTTCGTACAACTCAGTCACATCAGAAGAGTTATGCGGACCGGAAGGTTCGAGATGTGTCCTATATGGTTGGTGAGAAGGTCTTGCTGAAGGTTTCGCCCATAAAGGGTGTTATGAGGTTTGAGAAGAAAGGCAAGTTGAGTCCGCGGTTCATTGGGCCTTTTGAGGTGCTTCGAAGAATTGGGGAGGTGGCTTATGAGCTTGCTTTGCCACCCATCCTGTCGAGTGTGCATCCGGTATTTCATGTTTCTATGTTCCGGAAATATATTGGGGATCCGTCTCATGTTTTGGACTTCAGCACGGTTCAGTTGGATGATGGTTTGACCTTTGATGTGGAGCCAGTAGCTATTTTGGGTCGCCAGGTTTGGAAGTTGAGGTCAAAGGATATAACTTCAGTGAAAGTGCAGTGGAGAGGTCGGCCCGTGGAGGAGGCTACCTGGGAGACCGAGCGGGAGATACGGAGCAGATATCCTCATCTGTTTGAGGCTTCAGGTATGTTTCTTGACTCGTTCGAGGACGAACGTTTGTTTATGTTGGGGAGGATGTGATGACCCGGCCAGTCGTCTCATGAGTACTGCTCTGTTTCCCCCATTTCAGCTTATTTACGCTTCGTTATCCGTATTTTATGTGATCGGGTTGATTAGTTCGAGTTAAGAGAGGATTTGGTAAGAAATGAGACACTTAGTCTCTTTTAAGAAGGCTTAAGTTGAAAAAGTCAACCGGATGTTGACTTATGTGTTAGAAGGCTCGAAAGTGAGTTCTGATGGTTCGGTTAGCTTCGGGAGGTGATTTGTGACTTAGGAGCGCGATCGGAATGGGTTTTGGAGTTGTAGAGAAGATTTAGGCTTGAATTGGCGAAATTGATATTTTGACAAATTCCGGTTGATAGGCGAGATTTTGATATAGGAGTCAGAATGGAATTCAGAGAGTTGCAGTAGCTTCGTTGTGTGATTTGTGATGTGTGTGCAAAATTTTAGATCATTCGGACAAGATTTGATAAACCTTTTGATCGAAAGCATAATTTAAGAGTTCTTGGAGTTCTTAGGCTTGAATCCTATGTTAAATTGGTGATTTGATGTTGTTGGAAGCGCTCTGAAATGTTGAACAAGTTTGAACGATGTCATGGATGTGTTGGTACAATTAGTTTGAAGTTTCGGGGGTCCCGGGATGTTTTAGGCCGAAAATCATAGTTGCAGCAGGTCCAGGAGGGTCGCAGGCCCCAGAACTCACCCACGCGGTCCGCACAAAAATGAGTGCGCCCCCGGTGAGTGCTGCGCAGACCGCACAAAAGCGGGCGCAGGCGCGGTAGGCGTTGCGCGGACCGCACAAAAGTGGGCGCGGCCGCTGTGAAAAACCTTCCCGCTGGTCCAACTTCGGAAGCTCATATCTTTTGATCTACAAGGAATTTTGAGGTGATTCAAAAACGAAATTTGTAGACCTTTGTATCTAGTTTCCATAAAAATAAAGATATCACAATCTGGACATCTGTAGCAAAAGTTATGGCCAAAATACGAAAGCCTATCACTGGAGGAAGGCCTGTGCGGCCGCGGTTGTGTTTGCGCGGACCGCACTGGCTTGCGCGGACCGCGACAGCGGAAATATGAGGAGGTAAAAATAAATACGAGGTTTTGGGTTTTATTTAATATTCTGAACTAGGGAGCTCGGATTTTGGCGATTTTTAGAAGGGTTTATAAGAAATTCGTCGGGGTAAGTGATTTTAACTCAGATTTAGCTAGAACACATGAATCTATCACTGAATTCATCATTTAATTCGTGATTTGGAATGGAATTTGGGAAGAAAATTGTGAAACCTTTCAAAAATGTAAAATGATGATTTGAAGGACCAAATGGTATCGGAATTGGATAATTTTGGTATGGTTAGACTCGTGAGGGTATGAGGATTCTGAAAATGTAAATTTTACCCGATTCCGAGACGTGGGCCCAGGGCTCGAGTTTTGCTAATTTCGAGATTTTTGATATTTTTCGAATTTTTTTGCTTGGGCTATGTTCGCTTAGCATATTGTGACCTATTCGTTCTGATTTTGGATAGATTCGACTCGCGTGAAGCCCAATTTGAGAGGCAAGGGCATAGCGAGCTAGAGTTTTGGCCAGTTTGAGGTGAGTAATGATTTTAAATGATGTCCTGAGGGTTTGAAACCCCAGATTTGCACAACGTAGTGCTATACTAAGTTGAGATACACGCTGTGTGACGAGCGTGAGGTTCAATGCTATGGAGATTTTGACTTGGTCCATCCCGAATGATATTTTACTACAATTTTTGATTGAGACATATACTTTATTATTGTGAATTGGGCTTGTTGCCATGCTTGGTGCCTTGTGCCGACCTGTAAAACCCTTAGGGAATTTTTGACTGGTTTCCTCACTTATTTTGTTAAAGAATTTATATCCTTAGTCATGTTTCCAATTGTTTAATAATGATATGAACCAGATTTTTGAAATGTTAATCATAATTAGAAAGAGATATAAGGGCTGAGATCCCGACCGTACATTATGCCCGAGAGGCTATGATTTTTAAATGACTGAGAGGGGTCGAGGACCCAATAGTGAGGATATTTTATATGATATGGATCGGGCTACGCGCCGCAGCAAATATATATATTATACATATTATGGATCGGGCTGCACGCCGCAGCAATTACTTATATGGATCGGGCTACACGCTGCATCAATTATATAGCGCTTGGGCTGAAGGAGCCCCTTTGGAGTCTGCACACCCCCAGTAAGCGCAGTCGACTATTATTATTATGGATCAGGATGTACGCCACAACGATATATGGATCGGGCTGCACACCGGAACGGTATATATATTTATTGATTCGGTTATCGTGAGAAGTATATGAATTAAGAACTGAGGATAAGAACGAATAAATGAACTGAAATGCTTGAGGAGTTGATTTATACTGATTATATCTGTTTTACCTGGTTTAAAGAATTTCACATGATTTCCTCATTCACTGCTGCTTAAAGGATTTTACTGTTTTGGTATAGAACTGCTTAGTACATTTATGTGATTTCATACTGTCAGCCATTATTTATCGTTATTACTCACTGGGTCGGAGTACTCACATTACTCCCTGCACCATGTGTGCAGGTACAGGTATTTTTGAGGCATAGAGCGAGCTTTCCTGTCGTTCTGTTTTCATCGGAGTTATCGAGGTAGCTGCATGGCGTTCGCAGACCCGATTTCTCCTTCTATATCCACTTAATATTCCGCATTTAGACATATTTCTCTATTAGATTGTTGGAACCTTGTATTAGAGGCTCAGACTTGTGACACCGGATCAGTGGGCTGTTTTACAGAGATTTTTCTTATGATTATGGTTTCCGTACATTTCATCTGTTAAAATTCATACTTCTATTTATATTAAATTGGTATTGAATTATAAAGAAAGAGATTGTGAGATGTTAATTGGTCGGGCTTGCGTAGCATTGTGTTGATCTCATCATCTACTTTTGTACCGCTAGTAGATGCATGCTCTAAACTTAGAGGACTAGCTCTAAATTCTCCAAACTTCTTATTAAGAAGTTCCTCAATGTCATCAAGACTTTTTAATTTAAAGTCTCTTACCTCGGGAGGTGGTTGGATACTAGTAGTAGCGATTTGCTCTTTACCTTTAGTATCCTTCTGTTGGATTTTTTGGACTTCAGCTATAAGCTTGTCCAATTTCTCATGAATCTTAATAACCTGTTCACCCAGAATACTCACATACATATTAGTATAATTATTTTGGGTAAGCATGGTATTCAAATTCTTAGCAGTTATTGTAGCCACATCATTTTCAAATATTTTTGAAAAAGCAGTGCAGTAAATGATTTTATCTTTTTCCCCTATATGAAAAGATTGTTGGGGTGGCAAAATAGAATTAACAATATTACCATTAGTGAGCGTATAATTTCTTTCCAACACAGAAACATAGTTATAAACATGCTTAAACATGAACCAAGGAACAAAAGCAATAATCTTATTATTCTTGCTAATGTCTGTATAAAAGTCATGTCTAAAAAATTGTACTAATTCAGCGGACATATTTTCATGAAGCCATTTTCTGAAAACTGCCCATATGGGTTTTAGAAATTCTTCTAAAATTATTTTTATTGCCGGTGAACCCGGACTAAAATCTATTTGGTTTTCAGTCATTTTTAAAGCCATTTGAAAAATCCATTTAGGATGCAGTGGGTTCAAGATCTGAATTATTATTGACCTTAACAATATTATCACTACCAATGCTGACTTCATTGATTCTATTATTTTCTCTAATTTGTGATGTGGATGCTCTCGATGGAAATTCTACCACATAATCAATTGAAGAAATATAAGAAGAATTAGTTCTAGTTAATCTAGATGATAAACTGATATTATCAATTTGATCGGGTTCATTGAACCTGATTTTAATAGTACTATATGAGGTTTGTTCTATTTTTGTAGCCTCAGTATTACCAGTGTTTCGAGGTGCAACAGCCTCTTCTATGACCCATTCTTTTGGGAAATCAATTTCATCCCATTTAATAGGTCTTCTGGTAGTTACTTTGGATTTACCAAAGTTGGTTTCTATAAGAATAGTTTCATTTTTCATATCCATTATTTTACACATAGGATTTAAAGTGTATAATGGTTTGAAATGAATCATATAACAGATGCATATAACTTCTTGTCACGACCCAATTCCCGAACCTAGTCGTGATGACGCCTCTCATGAAGACAAGGCCAGCCATTCAACCCAATTCATCCTTTTAAGACAATTAATTAACACTATTATAGTATAAACATGGTTTAATAATATCCAATAGCGGAAAGTATAGATAAAATACGGAAATCCAACCCAACTCAGCCCTAACCGGGGTGTCACAAGTCATGAGCTACTACAGAGTTTACTAAAATTCTACAAAGTATGGAATTAGGAACAAAGTCTGAAGATATCATAAATAACAGAAGATAAGGGAGAAAACGGGTCTGCGAACGCCATGCAGCTACCTCAATAACTCCGATGAAAACTGAACAGCAGAAAACTCGCTCTTTGCCTCAGGAATACCTGTACCTGCACACATGGTGCAGGGAGTAATGTGAGTACTCCGACCCAGTGAGTAATAAATATAAATAATGACTGAAGGTAAGAAAACACGTTAAGGCACACAACATTCTATACATAAGCAGTGAAATCATTTAAAATAACAATTCAGTGAAACATCATGTGAAATTTCTTTTAAACCAGTAAAACAGGTAATTTTGCAGTAAAATGACGAGTACAAATCTGCCCCTCGGGATCAATATCAAAACAACAAGTAGAAATCTGCCCCTCGGGCTCAGTATCAAAATAATAATTAGAAATCTGCCCCTCGAGCTCAGTATCAAAATAATAAGTAGAAATCTGCCCCTCGGGCTCAGTATCAAAATAAAAATTAGAAATATTCCCCTCGGGCTCAGTATCAAAATACTCAGTATCAAAATAACCAGTCAATGAAATAAGAGCACATAATTATTATGGCTCAAAACAGTATAAAGCAACCAGTCAAAGAAATAAGAGCACATAATTATTATGGCAGATAATGCAGATAAAGAATAAATGCATGAGTGCAATGCAATGCATATGACGGTACCCTCTAGTACCCACTGCAGCGTGCACCTCGAGCATCCATATTTATTTATCGTCGACGGCGCTCACTGGGGGTGTGTACAGACTCCGGAGGGGCTCCTACAGCCCAAGCGCAATACCAAGCTATCTCGTGGCATCAAATCTAGGCCCTCGGCCTCATATCAATCTTAGTATAATCACCCAAGCTCTCAGCCTCAATATCAATGTAATCAACCAGGCTCTCGGCCTCAATATCAATGTAATCAACCAGGCTCTCGGCCTCAATATCAATATAACACTGCTGCGGCGCGCAGCCCGATCCATGCTCAGTCCATAAATCATCATAAGCCCCTTGGGCATTTGTAAAATAATAGTTCTCAGCCCGAAATATCATTTAGAAATATCATTTAAGTTTTCAAATCTTAGAAATATGGCTGAGTTTGCAAAACAGTATTTAAAACCTTGGACTGAGGTCAAATGATATGCAAAATATGCGAAAGTAGTGATATCAATCCCTGAAGGATTCAAATAATTGGCAAGAAGCCTACAATTGGAAACATGACTGAGGATATAAATTCTTTAATAAAATAAGTGAGGAAAACCAGTCAAAAATCCCCTAAGGGTTCTACAGGTCGGCACAAGGCCTCAAGCATGACAACAAGCCCAATTCACAATAATAAAGTATACGCCTCAACCAAAAATGTAGTAAAATATCTCTCGGGACGGACAAGTCACAATCCCCAACGGTGCTCTACCCCACGCCCTTGATCCGGCATGCAAGTCACCTCAATATAGCGTTACGATGTTAAATTCCGGGGTTTCAAACCCTCAGAACAACATTTACATCTATTACTCACCTCTATCCGGCCAAATACTACCCCGCGATGCCCTTTCCTTTCGTATCGACCTCCTCGCGCGTCGAATCTGGATAAAACCACAATGAATACATCACAATAGGCTAAGGGAATATAACCCAATCGAAAAGACTCGAAAAATATCAAAAATCACGAAATTTGCAAAACCCGAGCCCCGGGCCCACGTCTTGAAATCCATAAATTTTTATATCAAAATGTTCCTTATCTCGCCACGAGTCTATACATACCAAATTCACAAGAATCGGAGTCCATTTGACCCCTCAAATCCCAAATTTAGAATTTTAATCTCAAGCCCTAATTTCTTATAATTTGGCTATGTTTTCAGGGATTTCTAGGATGATTCTTCAATAAAAGTATGTATTTAACTCATAAAACTTACCTCTAAACGATCTTAGTTGAAACCGCCTTCAATCCCCGTCCAAAAGCTCTCAAAATGACTAAAAATGGTGGAGAAATGGGGTGTTTTTCGCGAATGAAATGTAAACATTCTGCCCAGAATTTTTTGGAATTACTGTTCACCCCGTGTACTGTTCACCCGTGTTACTGTTCACGGGGTACTGTTCGAATACTGTTACGGGTACTGTTCACGGATACTGCTACGGTACTGTTCACGACACTATTCACGGATACTGTTGCAGGGTACTGTTCATGGCATTATTCACGAATACTGTTACGGGGTACTGTTCACGGTACTATTCACAGATACTGTTACGGGGCACTGTTCATGGGCACTGTTCAGAACTACTGTTCACAGTGCTGTAAAAAAATGCAACAGCTTTATTTTTTTCGTGCCTAAATCGATCCGTTAACCTTCCGAAATACACCTAAGGCCCCCGAGACCTCAACTAAAAGCACCAACATGTCTTAAAACATTATCCAAACTTGCTCCAATCATCAAAACACCTCAACTAACGCCAAAATCATCAAATTATATCGAATTCAAGCCTAAGTTCTTTTAAAACTTCAAAAACACACATTCGATCAAAAACCCGACCAAACGATGTCCGAATGACTTGAAATTTTGCACACATATCCCAAATGACACAATGAAGCTACAACAACTCTCATACCCAGATCAAAATCTCACCTACCAACCGGAATTCGCCAAAATACTAACTTCGCCAATTCAAACCTAATTCAACACCGGACCTCCAAAATTACTTCCGGTCCTGTTCCTAAGTCACAAATCACCTCCCAGAACTAACCGAATCGTCGAAATTCACATTCGAGCCCTCTAACTCATAAGTCAATGTCTGGTTGAATTTTCCAACTTAAACCTTCTTAAAAGAGACTAAATGTCTCATTTCTTATCAAAATCGCTCCAAATAAATTCTAATGCACCCAATACCGATAATGAAACATGAGGAAGCATAAAATGGGACAAACGAGAAAGTAACTCATGAGACGACGGGTCGGGTCGTCATACTTCTGTACCAGGCAAATAGTCATAACCATGTAATTTGATGCTAAGTATTAAAGCATTCAAAGAATTCTCATCATTAAGGGAAATTTTTAAATTAGGATAGGCATTAAAATAAACAGGGCCATAGGCCAAACTGGTTTGCACTGTCCTTATAAGAGACTTTTTTCAGTTTTGGTTTCTGCCATCTTTGAGTGCTGCTATAAAGCTTTCAGGTAAGCCTCTTAGAGTGAGTGGCTTGAAGGCAACTTGTATTAAGCCTATATGCAAAAATCTATGTGAATCTCTATAAGGGGCTAGGTCACTTTCAGATAATAATCTGAATGTAGCATGGTCACTATCTACCGTGAGTGTTTCTTCAGTAGTTTTAACTACTTGTTTTAAACCTATTCGTTCAAAAGTACCTAATTGGTATATAACCTTAGGTTTAACCATTAGAATAGTCCACTTATTAAGTAGATCTAATTGTTGGGGAAGCTCATATTCTTCCTTCCTACTGTTTTTAACAGTATTCTTTTTCCTAATGATATTCATTAAGAAATAAAGTGTTAGACTAAGACTCTAGGTTTTCTACTAAACATGGCTCTGATACCAAAGGGAATGACCGGATCGCTTCCGAATAGGGCTCAGGAAATGATTTACAATAACACCAGTCCTGGCCTAGCCACTAATCTCTAGGGAAACCTTAAACCACGATGCTCTTCATAACCCTTCAACGACCACCTGCCTAAACGGGTTAACGAGCACCACCGGTTAGCTTGGGACTAACCAAGGTTTACTGTAGAGACTAGTAACTGCCTGTTCTATATAGTCCTTAACCCAAAAACCCATCGGGTTTGATACAGTAGACTCCTAACTACCATAAACATGCATAGCAGATAACCATTGAGAACCAAGTCTAACACTTACCTGTTTAGCCTGTCATTTAGGCTAACAATATCGTATAAATGGAAGAGGGAGGGAGAAGAACAGTACCACCACAGAGACCATAAGTTGTGGCCAAGTGACCTTTTTTATTTTATTTCAGAATTAAAATATTACAAAGGGGATTTTTACAGATGAAGAGAGAAACTAGAGAGAAGGAAGAGCTAATGTTGGCTAAAGCCTGCCTGTAATTTAGCAGTGTGACAACCCGGCCAGTCGTCTCATGAGTTACCGCTCCGTTTCCCCCATTTCAGCTTCTTTATGCTTCATTATCCGTGTTTTATGTGATCGAGTTGATTAGTTCGAGTTCGGAGAGGATTTGGTAAGAAATGAGACACTTAGTCTCTTATAAGAAGGCTTAAGTTGGAAAAGTCAACCGGGTGTTGACTTATGTGTTAGAAGGCTCGGACATGAGTTCCGATGATTCGTTTAGCTTCGGGATGTGATTTGTGACCTAGGAGCACGATCAGAATGGGTTTTGGAGTTGTAGAGAAGATTTAGGCTTGAATTGGCGAAATTGTATTTCGGCAAATTCTGGTTGATAAGCGAGATTTTGGTATAGGGGTCGTAATAGAATTCCAAGAGTTGTAGTAGCTTCATTGTGTCATTTGGGATGTGTGTGCAAAATTCAGGCCATTCGGACGAGATTTGATAGACATTTTGATCGAAAGCATAAGTTAAGAGTTCTTGGAGTTCTTAGGCTTGAATCATAGCTGTAGCAGGTCTATAGTGGTTGCAGGCCCCGGAACTCACTCACGCGGTCCGCACAAAATTAAGTGCGCCCGCGTGAGTGCTGTGCGGACCGCACAAAAGCGAGCGCGGCCGCGGTAGGCGTCACGCGGACCACACAAAAGCGGGCGCGGTGCGGTAGGCATCGCGCGGACCGCATAAAAGTGGGCACGGCCGTGGTAGCTGAAACCTGAGGGGTACATATAAATACGAGGTCTTGGGTTTTATTTAATATTTTAACCTAGAGAGCTTGGATTTTTGCGATTTTTCGAAGGTTTTTCAAGAAAATCATCGGGGTAAGTGATTTTAACTTAGATTTGGCTAGAATACATGAATCTATTAGTGAATTCATCATTTAATTCGTGATTTGAGATTGAATTTGGGAAGAAAATTGTGAAACCTTTCAAAAATGTAAAATGATGATTTCAAGGACCAAATGGTATCAGAATTGGATAATTTTAGTATGGTTAGACTCGTGAGATTATGAGGATTCTGTAAATGTAAATTTTACCCTATTCTAGACGTGGGCTCGGGGCTCGGGTTTTGCTAATTCGAGATTTTTGATATTTTTCGAATATTTTCGCTTGGGCTTTGTTCCCTTAGCATATTGTGACGTATTCGTTCTAATTTTGGATAGATTCGACGCGCGTGGAGGCCAATTCAAGGGGCAAAGGCATCGCGAGCTAGAGAATTAGCCAGTTCGAGGTGAGTAATAGTTGTAAATGATGTCCTGAGGGTTTGAAACCCCGGATTGCACATCGTAGTGCTATATTGAGGCAAGATACGAGCTGGATGATGAGCGTGGGGTCTTTCACTACAGGGGATTGTGACTTGGTCCATCCCGATTGATGATTTTACCGAATATTTGACTGAAATTCATTTGTTATCATCATGATTTGGGCTGATTGCCATATTTGGGCTTCGTGCCAACTATTTGAACCCTTCAGGGATTTTTATCACTATTTCCTCATTTCTTGACTTTTTATTTGAACTCAGTCCTATTGATATCTACTGTTTTACAAACTCAGCCACTTTTACTCAGATTTAAAACTTAAATGATATTTCTACATCATGTTTTGGGTTGAGAACTACTATTTTACTAATGCCCAAGGGGCTTGTGATGATTTTGGACTAAGTGAGGCCGAGGGCCACATGTGAGGATATGTTGAGTGATTTGAGGCCGAGGGCCTGAGATACTTTATATGCCACGAGGTGGCTTGAGTGATGTGAGACCGAGTGCCGAGTGTTGATGCCACGAGGTGGCTTGATATAGCGCTTGGGCCGTAAGGGGCCCCTCCAGAGTCTGCACACCCACAGTGAGCGTGGGTACCCATTGTTCTGAGTGATTGATGCTATGCCCGAGGGGCTGATATGAGTGATTGTGAGGTAGCCCGAGAGACTGATACTATTCTGAAAGTGAGCCCGAGGGGCTGATACTATACTGAGAGTGAGCCCGAGGGGCTGATACTATGTTGAGCGATTGATACTGTGCCCGAGGGGCGGATTTCTACTTGTTATTTACCTGTTAAATTACCTGTTTTACTTGTTTTAAAAAGGAGTATCATTTGATTCTTCACTGATTTACTGCTTTAAGTGATTTTACTGCTTAATATGGAATTTCTTTGCGTCTTTACGTGTTTTCATACTTTCAGCCATTATTTATAATTGTTACTCACTGAGTCGGAGTACTCACATTACTCCCTGCACCATGTGTGTAGCTTCAGGAATCACAGAGTTCGCTCCTGAGTGCTGATTTCTCCCAGTCCAGGCAGTGATTTGGAGACTACAAGGTAGCTGTTGGCGTTCGCAGCCCCGTGCCTCCCTTATCCTATCATTTCCATGTTTTTTTTTCTAAACTATTGTATCGGATTTTGTGTTTAGTAGACTTGTATCCGGACTTCTTAGTTGCTCATGACTTGTGACACCCCGGTTTGGGCTGTGTCGGGATGGTTCCTGCTGTTGTTAACGTTAAAATTCCGCAATTTATGAGTGTTATATTATATGTTATTACTGTTTATGATGATTAACTATTTAAAAGAGATGTTCCTTTTTGGTCTGGCTGGCCTTGTCTTCACGAGAGGCGCCATCACGACCGGATTCGGGGATTGGGTCGTGACAAGCAGCCAGACAATCAGTTATTATAATAAATTTCTGATTATATAAATCAATCTGACATTTCATCACACATTTAACAAAATCAAGAATTTCTTTAGCAACATTAGCATAATTTTTCTGGGAGTTATTCTATTTACCAGAATAAAATTGAACAAGGTATTCCTTTTTATCTTCAGGGGAACATTGTTTCAGTATTCCGCCATAACTAATATCAGAGGCATCAGTTTCCAAAACTTTTGCCCAAGTAGGATTGGCGAGAGTCAAACAATGGAGGTTATTAACCTTCTGCTTAATTCTCTTGACTGCTTCAGTATGACTGTAAGTCCAAGCTTTAGGATTCTTCTTGAATCTTTCATAAATAAGAGCAGTGTCTTTAGCAAGGTCCTTTATAAAAGGGGAAATATAATTTAAGCTTCCTAAAAATCTTTGAAGCTGAGTTTTATCAATAATAATATCGGGGAATTTGGATGCAAATTCAATACTTCTATTAATGGGGATTAGAGGAAGGGCAGCTACTAATAGCAGAGAGAATAATATTCTTGCCCAAATAGGAAATCAAAGGCTTATAGCCGCTAATATTACAGATGGTAATACCGAATATCCATTATACAAGGAATTTTGTTTTTCACCATCTTTCTGATTTCAGACATGGTGTAAGGTCCTTTCTGATACGAAATTTCTTCCACCTCTGTTCCTACCTCTGGATCTGTAGGAATTTTATCTATTAGCTGGGACCTTAATTTAGGGTCTTTAATAACCCTTAGTAAATCAATCAAATTGTCATCAGACAAAACATTAATCTTTAAATCCCTAAATTGAGAGTAGATATTATAAAGTTCATCGTCGATATTGCAACAATGATTTGAGCATTGTCCCTTATTACAAGACTCTTACTCTTCTTCAAAAGATGAAGTATAACTTTCTTCATGAAGAACCCTTAGGTCTTCACTTGTTGATGAAGTTCCTTTATCAGTATCAGATATTTCTGGAGAAGAATTCAGAAGAATCTTATATAAAGAATCTTTGATATGATCATCTAAATCCAGTTCTTTGATCTTATCTTTGATCTTGCAATCTCTTGCATAATGGCCTACTCTACCACATTTATAACAGGCGTGAGGGTTTTTTGATTTAATAAAGCCCTTTCTGGCTTTATGAAAAGCCTTTCTTTTTTGGGTCTTTTCGTGCCATTTTTCCGGTGAACCCTTTTTCCTTTTGAAATCCTTTTTATGGGATTTATTTCTTCTGGATGGTATATCAATGGCGAATTGTTCACAAAATTCACCTAATTGTTGTCTCTCAGTGAGACGATATTTCTTGATTTGTTGGTTTAACTTGATCTCATTACACAGAGCTAAACCTTCCTAAGTGCATACACTAAATAGTTTACCATATGAGTAATTATTATAATCAATACTCATTCTTGTGCCTCTAAGGACTTTTCGAATCCTTTAAGCAAATAAGGGCGGGAGTCCATCTATGAACTTAGACTTCCAATGAGTACTATTACTCTCTGGCAATTCCATCACTCTGGATAAGAAAACATCTTTATACCATCTAAAAGATGTGAGGGTTTGACACCTCAAATTCTGGAGTATTGTCCTAATGGTCTCACTATTATCAGACCATCTTCCAGAAAAGTGTTCAATGATATTCATGAGACCATCTATGTTCCATTCATAGATATCTGACCCACTATAACCTTGGTGGTAATGATCATTGTCCTATTCTTCTATTAGGACATCTTGAGGGGTAGGTCTTGTATCCTTTGAAGAGAGGGTTTAAAATATCTAATGATGGTTCGTATAACTTCCACCATTTGAAAAACCAATTTGGAATTTGTTGTACAAATAAATTAGGACAAAGTTTTATAAACCAAGAATGTTTTCTGGTAGGATTTTCATATAAAAAGGTTTTATTAAAACTTTCGACATAATCCCAATAATTGAATTTGACCGAAATCTTTTGGTCTTGATGTGTATGTTCACGATCCTTGAGTGTGTTGATTCCCCATTCATCAGAAGGTATAACCTTCTTAATTATAATCTTCGAAAAACTATAAGTTTTTCTAGTATTAGCAGGATAGAAATGTTTGGTTTCCCTAGAGATTAGTGGCTAGGCCAGGACTGGTGTCCTTGTAAATCAATTCCTGAGCCCTATTCGGAAGCGATCAGGTCATTCACTTTGGTATAAGAGCTATGTTTAGTAGAAAACCTAGAGTCAAAGTCTAACACTTTATTTCTTAATGAATATCATTAGGAAAAAGAATATTGTTAAAAATAGTAGGAAGGAAGAATATGAGCTTCCCCAACAATTAGATCTACTTAATAAGTGGACTATTCCAACGGTTAAACCTAAGGTTATATACCAATTAGGTACTTTTGAACGAATAGGTTTAAAACAAGTAGTCAAAACTACTAAAGAAACATGCTTGAAATCTTTATTAAAGATAAATTTAGCAGCCTGACAATCAGTTTTAATAATAAATTTCTGATTATATAAGTCACTCTGAAATTTCATCACACATTTAACAATAGCAAGAATTTCTTTAGCTACAGTTGCATAATTTTTCTGGGAGTTATTCCAATTACCAGAATAAAATTGAACAAGGTATTCCTGTTTATCTACAGGGGAACATTGTTTCAGTATTCCGCCAAAACCAATATCAGAGGCATCAGTTTTCACAACTTTTGCCCAAGTAAGATTGGCGAGAGCAAATGGAATGACCAGATCGCTTCCGAATAGGGCTCAGGAATTGAATTACAAGGACACCAGTCCTGGCCTAGCCACTAATCTCTAGGGAAACCTTAAACCACGATGCTCTTCACAATCCTTCAACTGCCACCTGCCTAAACGGGTTAACGAGCACCACCGGTTAGCTTGGGACTAACCAAGGTTTACTGTCGAGACTAGTAACTGCTTGGTCTATATAGTCCTTAACCCAAAACCCCATCGGGTTTGATACAGTAGACTCCTAACTACCATAAACATGAATAGCAGATAACCATTGAGAACCAAGTCTAACACTTACCTATTTAGCCTGTCATTTAGGCTAACAATATCGTATAAATGGAAGAGGGAGGGAGAAGAACAGTACCCCCACAGAGACCCTGAGTTGTGGCCAAGTGACCTTTTTGATTTTATTTCAGAACTAAAATATTACAAAGGGGATTTTTACAGATGAAGAGAGAAACTAGAGAGAAGGCAGAGCTAATGTTGGCTAAAGCCTGTGTATGTGTTTGGTTAGGAGCCCTAAGGGATCGGGAGTGTTTCGGAGGTGTCTCGGAGTGATTTCGGACTTAGGAAAAATTGTAGAAAATTATAGAAATAGTACCGTTTATAGTACCCCATGAACAGTATCGTGTACAGTACCCCGTGAACAGTACCGTGTACAGTACCCCGTGAACGGTACCATATACAGTACCCTGTGAACAATACCGTGAACAGTACCCGTTGAATAGTCGTGAACAGTACCGAACGCGTCAACAGTGCACATGACATTTTCTGGACAGATTCTTAAGCTCTGAAAATGGGACTCGTCCCATTTTCCATTTTTAGCAAATTGGAGCTCGGGGAGAGGCAATTTTCGGGATATTTTCAGAGAAAAAAATGGGGTAAGTGTTCTTAACTTAATTTTTGTTAGATTGCCCGAATCTATTACTAATTTTGGCATTTAATTGGTGATTTTAGTTGGGAAAATCTTGAAAACCCTCTTAGTTTAATTTGAAGATTTGGGGGTTGAGTTGTTATCGGAATGGGATAAAATTGGTATGGTTGAACTTGTATCGGAATGGGTGTTCGAATTTCGTAAGTTTTTTCGGGATTTGAAATGTGGGTCACACTACTGAATATTAAAATGAATTTCGGATTTTTATCTGAAAAATTAGTAAATTCATATGCAATTCATTCCTACGATCCGTGTTGAGTATTTCGAATTGTTTGTGAATAGATTTGAAGCCTTTGGAGAAAAATTCAAAAGGGAAAGTTGTGGTCGAGTAATTGATTGAAATTGAAGCGAGGTAAGTGCTTGGTTTAACCTTGACTTGAGGGAATAGGAATCCCCAACTTAATTATTATGTGAAATTTTATGTGTGTGGTGTATAGGTGAGGTGACGAGTATCTATGCACCACCAAATTTTCTGCTTACATGATCCTTTCCCCATTTTCAATATAATTGCTTCATGTTTTAATTGTTTCATGTTCATTGTTGTTTCTATGATTACTTGGCTTGTTAATTTGTTGTTAAGCCTTGTTGCAATTTTATTTTGTTGTTTTCCTTGGTTTTATTATTGTACATAAATATTGAGACGTTGTTTTACGATATATATATATGTATTCCTGCTGGTTTTATTTTGAGATAATATTGATGAGTTTATAAGAAGTACGGTTTTCTGTTTACATTTGTTGAGATAAAAGTGTTGTGAAAGTCTTGTCCTGAATTGTGAAAGTTTTAATAAATTAAATAAATGATAGTGATAAGGGTGGACAGGTGAAATAAATTATAGCGATAAGGGTGGACAGGTGAAATAAATTATAGCGATAAGGGTGGACAGGTGAAATAAATGACAGAGATAAGGGTGGACAGGTGGGATTGGGTTGCACGCCTCAACAAGACAGTGATAAGGGAGGACATTTATGTTTTACTGATTATTAATACAAGATTTGGCAAAAAAATTATTGTTTTACTCTATTGTTTCTCATACTCTACACATATGGTTATTTTAATGTGAAGATTGGAAATTTGGAGATTTGTGTGAGATCTTGGTTACAGATGAGGCCTGGAATAGGCGACTGAGCTATTTTATTTAATGTTACAGTTTATCTTTCTTGTTGGTGTAGAATTGTTTTATTATATATAATGTTGTAGGTTAAGTTACACTGCCTCGCCTTAGCCTCGCACTACTTCGTCGAGGTTAGGCTCGGCACTTACTCAGTACATGGGGCCGGTTGTGCTGATACTACACTCTGTGCTCTTTTGCACAGATCCAGGTATCGGACCGCAATAGTAGCTTGGGAGCCAACCTTCAGTCCAGTGAGACACCGAGGTAGCATTGTAGGCGTCCGCAGGCTCGGCGTCTCCTCTATCTTTTATTTCAGTCTGTTATCTCATGTATTCGAGACAAACAGTTTATATCTTCTTTCAAATGATTGTATTTAGTACTCTTAGTAGTTCGTGAGTAATGTGACACTAGTTCTTGGGTAGAGGATTATGTTGATTTCCGCATTTACACTTAGTTTCTTTAATTTAAGTCTCCCGCTTATTTATTTAATTCTGCTGTTTTCATGCTGTCACTGTTAAATGTTAAAAGAATGTCACGACCCAATTTCCAAACCCGATCGTGATGGCGCCTCTCGCGAAGACAAGGCCAGCCAAACCAAACAAAAACACCTTTTGTAAACAGTTAAGTTTCATAAACAGTAATAACATATATTATAATCTTCATAAATTGCGGAATTTAACGAAAATAGCGGTAGAAACCATCCCGACACAGCCCAAACCGGGGTGTCACAAGTCATGAGCTACTACAGAATCTGCTATAGGTCTACAAAGTACGAAATCTGATACAACATTCTGAAGGAAACATAAATGATAGAGGATAAGAGAGACAAGGGGCTGCGGACGTCAACAACTACCTCGTAACTCCAAATCACTGCCTAGCCTGGAAGGAATCAGCGCTCAGGAATGGACTCTGCGATGCCTGAATCTGCACACATGGTGCAGGGAGTAATGTGGGTACTCCGACTCAGTGAGTAATAATTACAAATAATGGCTGAAAGTATGAAAACACATAAAGGCACAAAGCAATTCCATATCGAGCAGTAAAAATCACTTAAAGCAGCAAGTCAGTGAAAAAATCAAATGGTATTGCTTTTGAAAACAAGTAAAACAGGTGATTGAACAGGTAAATAACAAGTAAAAAAAAATCCATCCCTCGGGCACAGTATCAATCACTCGGCATAGTATCAGCCCCTCGGGCTCACTCTCAGTATAGTATCAGCCCCATCAGACTACCTCACAATCACTCAGAATAATGGTCAGCCATTGTTACCTGACCCAATTGCATCATACAGTGTCATTGTTACCACTGTTTCAAATCATCACTCAGCATAATGGTCAGCCATTGTTACCTGACCAAATTGCATCATACAGTGTCATTGTTACCACTGTTTCACATCACATGGGTACCCGCGCTCACTACGGGTGTGCAGACTCCGGAGGGGCCCCTTACGGCCCAAACGCTATATCAAGCCACCTCGTGGCATCATCACTCAGCATATCCTCACATCAACATATAAAGTATCTCAGGCCCTCGGCCTCATGTCTCTCAATATATCCTCATATATGGCCCTCGGCCTCACTCAGTCCGAAACTCATCACAAGCCCCTCGGACATTAGTAAAACAGTAGTTCTCAGCCAAAACATCATTTAGAAATATCATTTAAGTTTCAAGTCTGAGTAAAAGTGGCTGAGTTTGTAAAACAGTAGATATAAACAGGACTGAGTTCAAGTAATAAGTCAAACAGTGAGGAAACAATGATAAAAAAAATTCCCGAAGGGTTCAATTAGCTGGCACGAAGCCCAATTATGGCAATCAGCCCAAATCATGATGATAACAAATAAATTTCAGTCAAATATTCGGTAAAATCATCAATCGGGATGGACCAAGTCACAACCCCCAGTAGTAAAAGAAACCACGCTCATCATCCAGCGCGTATCTTACCTCAATATAGCACTACGATGTGCAATCCGGGGTTTCAAACCCTCAAGACATCATTTACAATCATTACTCACCTCGAGCCGGTGAAATCTCTAGCTCGCGACGCCTTTTCCCCTCCAATCGGCCTCCACGTGTGTCGAATCTAACAAAAATCAGAGCGAATACATCACAATATGCTAAGGGGACAATACCCAATCGAAAACAATCGAAAAATATCAAGAATCTCGAAATTAGCAACCCCAAGCCCCGGACCTACGTCTTGGAATCGGGTAAAATTTACATTTTTAGAATCCTCATGCCCTCACGAGTCTAACCATACCAAAATTATCCAATTCTGATACCATTTGGTCCTTCAAATCATCATTTTAAACTTTTGAAAGGTTTCACAATTTTCTTCCCAAATTCCATCTCAAATCACGAATTAAATGATGAATTCAGTGATAGATTCATGTATTCCAGCCAAATCTGAGTTAAAATCACTTACCCCGATGAGTTCCTTGAAAAACATTCGAAAAATCACCAAAATCCGAGCTCTCTAGGTCAAAACATTAAATAAAACTCAAAACCTCGTATTTATATAGTACCGTTCGGATTCCGACATCGCTGACCGCATACAAATGACTGCGGCCGTGCAACTTTTTGACTGCAGTGATAGGCTTCAGTCTTTTGGCCATAACTTTGTCTACATGTGTCCAAATTGCAATATCTTTAACTTTCTGGAAACTAGACACGAATGGCTACAACTTTCGTTTTTAATTCACCTCAAAATTCCTTGTGGATCAAAAGATAAGACCTTCCGAAGTAGAACCAGCAACCTGTAGTCTTCAGTGATCGCGGCCATTTTGACGCGGTCAGCGCACCCAGCGCGAAAAGGAGCGCGGTCCGCGCCACAACTGCTGCTCCCTCCATTTTTCTAAGTTCCGGGGTGTCCGTACTCGCTTAAAACTCACTCGAAACATACCCGAGGTCCCCGGGACCTCAACCAAAAGTACTAACGCATCCTAAACATTATTCAATCTCGTTCCAATCATCAAAACACCTCGACTAACACCAAAAATAATCAAATCACATCGAATTCAAGCCTATGAATCTCAAGAACTTCCAAATTCCATTTTTGATCAAAAACCCAACCAAACCACGTCCGAATGACCTCAAATTTTGCAGACAAGTCCAAAATGACATAACGAAACTACAGAAACTCTCGGAATTCCATTCCGACCCTTGGATCAAAATCTCACCTATCAACCGGAATTCGCCAAAATACTAACTTCGCCAATTCAAGCCTAATTCTACACCGTACCTCCAAAACCATGTTTGATCACCCTCCTAAGTCACAAATCACCTCCCGAAGCTAACCGAACCATCGAAACTCACATCTGAACCCTCTAACACATAAGTCAACATCCGGTTGATTTCTCCAACTTAAGCCTTCTTAAAAGAGACTAAATGTCTTATTTCTTATTAAAATCACTTTAAATCAACTCGATTACACAAGATATGGATAATGAAACATAAGGAAGCTGAAAATGGGGAAAACGAAGCGGTAACTCATGAGACGACGGACCGGGTCGTCACATCCTCCCCAACTTAAACAAACGTTCGTCCTCGAACGAGTCAAGAAACAAACTTGAAGCCTCAAACAGATGAGGATATCTGCTCCGTATCTCCCGCTCGGCCTCCCAGGTAGCCTCCTCCACGAGCAGACCTCTCCACTGTACCTTCACTGAAGCTATATCCTTTGACCTCAAAATAGCTACTGGCTCCACATCAAAGGTCAAATCATCATCCAACTGAACCGTGCTGTAGTCCAAAACATGAAACGGATCCCCAATATACTTCCGGAGCATAGAAACATGAAATACCGGATGCACACTCGACAGGCTAGGTGGCAAAGCAAGCTCATAAGCCACCTCACCAATCCTCCGAAGCACCTCAAAAGGCCCAATGAACCGAGGACTCAACTTGCCTTTCTTCCCAAATCTCATAAAACCCTTCATGGGCGAAACCTTCAGCAAGACCTTCTCACCGACCATGTAGGACACATCTCGAACCTTCCGGTCCGCATAACTCTTCTGACGTGACTGCGCTGTACGAAGCCTCTCCTGGATCACCTTCACCTTCTCTAAGGCATCCTGAACCAAATCTGTCCCCAATAGTCTAGCCTCGCCGGGCTCGAACCAACCAACCGGAGATCTACACCGCCTCCCGTATAAAGCCTCATATGGAGCCATCTGAATACTCTACTGGTAGCTGTTTTTGTAGGCAAACTCTGCAAGTAGTAGAAACTTATCCCATGAACCTCCAAAGTCAATAACACAAGCACGCAACATGTCCTCCAATATTTGAATAGTACGCTCGGACTGCCCGTCCGTCTGAGGATGAAACGCGGTGCTCAACTCCACCTGAGTACCCAACTCTCTCTGCATGGCTCTCCAAAACTACGAAGTAAACTGAGTACCTCTATCTGAGATGATGGAAACAGGAGCGCCATGCAACCGAACAATCTCCCGGATATAAATCCCTGCCAACCGCTCTGAAGAATAGGTAGTACACACAGGAATGAAGTGCGCAGACTTGGTCAGCCGATCCACAATCACCCAAATAGCATCGAACTTCTTCAAAGTCCGAGGAAGTCCAACCACAAAGTCCATAGTGATTCTCTCCCACTTCCACTCGGGAATAACCATCTGCTGAAACAAGCCGCCCGGTCTCTGATGCTCATACTTTACCTGCTGACAGTTGAGACACCGAGCTACAAATCCCACTATATCTTTCTTCATTCTTCTCCACCAGTAGTGTTGCCTCAAATCCTGATACATCTTCACGGCACCCGGATGAATGGAATACCGCGAGCTATGGGCCTCCTCCAGAATTAACTCTCTAAGCCCATCCACATTGGGAACACAAATCCGGCCATGCATCCTCAACACACCATCACCACCGACGGTCACATCTCTGGCATCATCGTGCTGGACACTGTCCCTAAGGACAAGCAAATACTGAAGCCTGTCACTGCAGTCAAAAATTTCCGCGGTCGCAGTCATTTTTGCACGGACCCCGCTGATTTTGCACGGACCGCGGTCATTTGTATGCGGTCAGCGGTGTCGGAATCTGAAGGGTACTATATAAATACGAGGTTCTGAGTTTTATTTAATGTTTTGACCTAGAGAGCTCGGATTTTGGTGATATTTTGAAGGTTTTTCAAGGAACTCATCGGGGTAAGTGATTTTAACTTAGATTTAGCTAGAATACATGAATCTATCACTGAATTCATCATTTAATTCGTGATTTGAGATGGAATTTGGGAAGAAAATTGTGAAACCTTTCAAAAGTGTAAAATGATGATTTGAAGGACCAAATGGTATCGGAATTGGATAATTTTGGTATGGTTAGGCTCGGGTTTTGCTAATTTCGAGATTCTTGATATTTTTCGATTGTTTTCGATTGGGTATTGTCCCCTTAGCGTATTGTGATGTATTCGCTCTGATTTTGGTTAGATTCGACACGCGTAGAGGCCGATTGGAGGGGCAAAGGCGTCGCGAGCTAGAGATTTCACCGGTTCGAGGTGAGTAATGATTGTAAATGATGTCCTGAGGGTTTGAAACCCCAGATTGCACATCGTAGTGCTATATTGGGGCAAGATACGCGCTGGATAATGAGCGTGGTGTCTTTTACTACTGGGGGTTGTGACTTGGTCCATCCCGATTGATGATTTTACCGAATATTTGACTGAAATTTATTTGTTATCATTATGATTTGGGCTGATTGCCATATTTGGGCTTCGTGCCAGCTAATTGAAACCTTCGGGGATTTTTTTATCATTGTTTCCTCACTGTTTGACTTATTACTTGAACTCAGTCCTATTTATATCTACTGTTTTACAAACTCAGCCACTTTTACTCAGACTTGAAACTTAAATGATATTTCTAAATGATGTTTTGGCTGAGAACTACTATTTTACTAATGCCCGAGGGGCTTGTGATGAGTTTCGGACTGAGTGAGGCCGAGGGCCATATGTGAGGATATATTGAGAGACATGAGGTCGAGGGCCTGAGATACTTTATATGTTGATGTGAGGATATGCTGAGTGATGATGCCATGCGGTGGCTTGATATAGCGCCTGGGCTGTAAGTGGCCCCTCCGGAGTCTGCACACCCACAGTGAGCGCGGGTACCCATGTGATGTGAAACAGTGGTAACAATGACATTGTATGATGCAATTTGGTCAGGTAACAATGGCTGACCATTATGCTGAGTGATGATTTGAAACAGTGGTAACAATGACACTGTATGATGCAATTGGGTCAGGTAACAATGGCTGACCATTATGCCGAGTGATTGTGAGGTAGTCTGATGGGGCTGATACCGTACTGAGAGTGAGCCCGAGGGGCTGATACTATGCCGAGCGATTGATACTGTGCCCGAGGGGTGGATTTTTTTTACTTGTTATTTACCTGTTAAATCACCTGTTTTAGTTGTTTTCAAAAGGAATACCATTTGATTTCTTCACTGACTTGCTGCTTTAAGTGATTTTTACTGCTCGATATGGAATTGCTTTGTGCCTTTATGTGTTTTCATACTTTCAACCATTATTTGTAATTATTACTCACTGAGTCGGAGTACCCACATTACTCCCTACACCATGTGTGCAGATTCAGGCATCGCAGAGTCCATTCCTGAGCGCTGATTCCTTCCAGGCTAGGCAGTGATTTGGAGTTACGAGGTTGTTGTTGATGTCCGCAGCCCCTTGTCTCTCTTATCCTCTATCATTTATGTTTCCTTCAGACTATTGTATCGGATTTTGTACTTTGTAGACCTATGGCAGATTCTGTAGTAGCTCATGACTTGTGACACCCCGGTTTGGGCTATGTCGGGATGGTTTCTACCGCTATTTTCGTTAAATTCCGCAATTTATGAAGATTATAATATATGTTATTACTGTTTATGAAACTTAACTGTTTACAAAAGGTGTTTTTGTTTGGTCTGGCTGGCCTTGTCTTCGCGAGAGGCGCCATCATGACCTGGTTTGGAAATTGGGTCGTGACAAGTTGGTAACCAAACCACGTCCGAATGACCTCAAATTTTGCAGACAAGTCCAAAATGACATAACGAAACTACAGAAACTCTCGGAATTCAATTCCGACCCTTGGATCAAAATCTCACCTATCAACCGGAATTCACCAAAATACTAACTTCGCCAATTCAAGCCTAATTCTACACCGTACCTCCAAAACCACGTTTGATCACCCTCCTAAGTCACAAATCACCTCCCGAAGCTAACCGAACAATCAGAACTCACATCCGAACCCTCTAACACATAAGTCAACATCCGGTTGATTTTTCCAACTTAAGCCTTCTTAAAAGAGACTAAATGTTTTATTTCTTATTAAAATCACTTCAAATCAACTCGATTACACAAGATATGGATAATGAAACATAAGGAAGCTGAAAATGGGGAAAACGGAGCGGTAACTCATGAGACGACGGGCCGGGTCGTCACATCCTCCCCAACTTAAACAAACGTTCGTTCTCGAACGAGTCAAGAAACATACCTGAAGCCTCAAACAGATGAGGATATCTGCTCCGTATCTCCCGCTCGGCCTCCCAGGTAGCCTCCTCCACGGGCCGACCTCTCCACTGCACCTTCACTGAAGCTATATCCTTTGACTACACCTTCTCAAATCTCATAACACCCTTCATGGGCGAAACCTTCAGCAAGACCTTCTCACCGACCATGTAGGAAACATCTCGAACCTTCCGGTCCGCATAACTCTTCTAACGTGACTGCGCTGTACGAAGCCTCTCCTGGATCACCTTCACCTTCTCTAAGGCATCCTGAACCAAATCTGTCCCCAATAGTCTAGCCTCGCTGGGCTCGAACCAACCAACCGGAGATCTATACCGCCTCCCATACAAAGCCTCATATGGAGCCATCTGAATACTCAACTGGTAGCTGTTATTGTAGGCAAACTCTGCAAGTGGTAGAAACTTATCCCATGAACCTCCAAAGTCAATAACACAATCACGCAACATGTCCTCCAATATTTGAATAGTACGCTCGGACTGCCCATCCGTCTGAGGATGAAACGCGGTACTCAACTCCACCTGAGTACCCAACTCTCTCTGCATGGCTCTCCAAAAATGCGAAGTAAACTGAGTACCTCTATCTGAGATGATGGAAACAGGAACGCCATGCAACCGAACAATCTCCCGGATATAAATCCCTGCCAACCGCTCTGAAGAATAGGTAGTACACACAGGAATAAAGTACGTAGACTTGGTCAGCCGATCCACAATCACCCAAATAGCATCAAACTTCTTCAAAGTCCAAGGAAGTCCAACCACAAAGTCCATAGTGATTCTCTCCCACTTCCACTCGGGAATAACCATCTGCTGAAATAAGCCGCCCGGTCTCTGATGCTCATACTTCACCTGCTGATAGTTGAGACACCGAGCTACAAATCCTACAATATCTTTCTTCATTCTTCTCCACCAGTAGTGTTGCCTCAAATCCTGATACATCTTCGCGGCACCCGGATGAATGGAATACCGCGAGCTATGTGCCTCCTCTAGAATCAGCTCTCTAAGCCCATCCACATTGGGCACACAAATCCGGCCCTGCATCCTCAACACATCATCATCACTGATGGTCACATCTCTGGCATCTTCGTGCTGGACTCTGTCCCTAAGGACAAGCAAATGCGGATCATCATACTGGCGCTCTCTGATGCAATCATATAAAGAAGACCAAGAAACCACACAAGCCAACACCCGATTGGGCTCTGAAATATCCAACCTCACGAACCGATTGGCCAAGGCTTGAACATCAACTGCAAGAGGTCTCTCCCCAACTGGAATATATGCCAAACTTCCCATACTCACTGCCTTTCGGCTCAAAGCATTGGCCACTACATTGGCCTTTCCCGGATGGTACAAAATAGTGATATCATAATCCTTAAGCAATTCCAACCATCTCCGTTGCCTCAAATTAAGGTCTTTCTGGTTGAACAAATGTTGAAGACTGCGATGATCAGTGAACACCTCACAAGATACGCCATACAAGTAATGCCTCCAAATCTTCAATGTGTGAACTATAGCAGCCAACTCCAAATCATGAACAAGGTAGTTCTTCTCATGGGGCTTCAACTGCCGAGAAGCATAAGCAATAACCCTACCCTCCTGCATCAACACACAGCCAATCCCAACTCTTGAAGCATCATAATACACAATATATGAACCCGAAGCTGATGGCAAAACCAGTACTGGAGCTGTGGTCAAGGCTGTCTTGAGCTTCTGAAAGCTCTCCTCACACTCGTCCGACCATACGAATGGAGCACCCTTTTGAGTCAACTTGGTCAAGGGCGATGCAATGGATGAAAATCCCTAAACAAACCGGCGATAATAACCTGCTAATCCAAGAAAGCTACGAATCTCTGTGGCTGAGGACGGTCTAGGCCAACTCTGAACCGCCTCTATATTCTTCGGATCAACCTGTATACCCTCACTGGACACCACGTGCCCCAAGAAAGCCACTGAACTGAGCCAGAACTCACACTTGGAGAATGTTGCATAAAGTTTCTCCTCCCTCAATCTCTGCAACACAACTCTCAAATGCTCTGTATGCTCCTCCTGTCTACGCGAGTACACCAGAATATCATCAATGAATACAATAACGAACGAATCCAGATAAGGCCGAAATACACTGTTCATCAAATGCATGAATGCTGCTGGGGCATTGGTTAGCTCGAAGGGCATAACGAGAAACTCATAATGACCATATCTGGTCCTGAAAGCAGCCTTAAGAATATTCTGAATCCCTGATCTTCAACTGGTGATATCCCGAACGGAGATCAATCTTGGAGAACACCCTCGCTCCCTGAAGTTGATCAAATAAATCATCAATGCGAGGCAAAGGATACTTGTTCTTGATCGTTACTTTGTTTAATTGCCTATAATCAATGCACATTCTCATTGTGTCGTCCTTCTTCTTTACAAACAAAACCGGTGCACCCCAAGGGGACACACTAGGCCGAATGAACCCCTTATCTAGGTGTTCCTGGAGCTGTTCTTTCAATTCCTTCAACTCTGCTGGAGCCATACGATACGGCGGAATAGAAATGGGCCGAGTGTCCGGCACCAGGTCAATACAAAAATCAATATCCCTGTCCGTTGGCACGCCCGGTAGGTCTACAGGAAAAACATCGGGAAAATCCCTCACGACTGGGACAGAATCAAGAATAGGAGTCTCAACTCCAACATCCCTCACCAATGCTAGATATGAAAGACAACCCTTCTCAACCATACGCTGGGCCTTCAAGAAAGAGATCACTCTACTAGGGATATAATCAGTCACACCATGCCACTCGATTCGCGGTACACCCGGTATAGCCAAAGTGACTGTCTTAGCATGACAGTCTAGAATAGCATGACACGGAGATAGCCAATCCATGCCCAAAATGACATCAAAATCCACCATGCTCAATAGCAATAGATCCACTCGGGTCTCCAGACCCCTAATAGTCACCACACATGACCGGTACACACGGTCTACAACAACGGTATCACCCACTGGGGTAGATACATGAACAGGTAAAGCAAGAAGCTCATGGGGAGTACCCAAATAACTAGCAAAGTATGATGACACATAAGAAAAGGTGGAACCGGGATCAAATAATACAGAGGCATCTCTGTGGCAGACTAAAACAATACCTGTAATGACAACATCTGAAGCAATAGCATCTGGCTGCTACGAAGTGCATAGAAACGGGCCTGACCGCCCCCTGATCGACCTCCCCCTCTAGGGCGACCCCTGGCTGCCTGACCTCCACCCCTAGCTGGCTGGGCAAATGGTGAAGTAACTGGAGCAGAAGTCGAAGGCTGACCCCTCTACTGAGATGAACTAGCCATACGACGAGGGCACTGCCTCCACACATGTCCAAACTCTCCACACTCATAAAAACTCCTAGGTGCTGGAGAAGGGGACTGAAGGGAACCCCTCGCACCTGAGTAACCAGCTGATGCACTCGGCATAGAAGAACCCTGAGCTGACGGGGCATGAGATGAACTCTGGGCTGAAAGGGCACTGAGTGATGACTGGCCCCGCTGAGATCCATGATGACCATGACCCGAAGATGCCCCGCGATACTCTGGGCGGGCTGACTGAGCATGCCTGAAAGAACGGCCTCTACCATGTTGAAACTGGCCCCTCGAAGAAGCACCACTATAACTGCTAGGTCCTCGAGGCCTCTTGGCCTCCCTTTCCTCCCGATTCTGACAGCGAACCGTCTCAATATCACGAGCGATATCGATCACCTCCTCAAATGTAGCACCCAACACCCTCTCTCGGGTCATAAGAATACGGAGGTGATAGTTGAGGCCATCAACAAATCTCCTGATCCTCTCACGATCTGTCGGAACCATCCAGATGGCATGACGAGCCAACTCAGAAAACCTTGACTCATACTGTGACACAGTCATATCCCCCTGTCGCAACCACTCAAACTGTCTATGTAGCTCCTCTTTGCGGGACTGCGGCACATACTTCTCCAAGAAGAGAGTGGAGAACTGTTGCCAAGTAAGGGGAGCTGCTCCAACTGGCCTACGCCTCTCATACGCCTCCCACCATGTAAAGGCAGCCCCAGTAAACTGAAATGTGGTAAATGCCACACCATTAGTCTCAAGAATCCCGCCTGTACGGAGCATCCACTGACACTTATCAAGAAAACCCTGGGCATCCTCACCCTCGGTACCACTGAATGACGGAGGCTGGAGTCTACCAAACCTCTCAAGATGACGCTGCTCGTCATCCGACATAACTGGCACAATAAACTCCTGAGCTGGTGCAACCGGCTGAGCTGGAGGTGCCCCCGGTGTCTGTAGTCCCTGTACTACCTGCTCAGGTGTGCGAGCAGCGGGGGTCTGATTGCCTCTCCCGGCCTGTGAAGTAGCTGCTGTTGTAGTGGCTGAAACTACCTGAGCCAGGCTAGTGCAAACTGACAAGATCTGTGCCAAGGCCTCCTGAAGACCCGGAACCATGATAGGCATAACTGGTGCTTGAACTGGTGCTGCTGGAGCATCCATAGTGGGAGCCTGATCCGGAGCCGGGGCAGCCGGTGCATCAACAGGTGCTGCCCTCACTGCTCTACCTCTGCCATGTCCACGACCATGCCCACGGCCTCTGGTGGCCTCAGTGGGTGGCATTGGTGGTCGTCCACCTCGTCCGGTAGCTCGCGTCCTCACCATCTGTGAGAGAATGGGATATCAGAAGTTTAGTACTCGGACCAACAAGTTCACACGACAAGAGTTTCAAGAATATGATTTTTTTTCCTAAAGGTTCTGCAGCCTCTAGAGGATAAATACAGACGTCTCTGTACCGATCCGCGAGACTCTACTAAACCCGCTCATGACTCATGAGACCTAAGTAACCTAGGCTCTGTTACACACTTGTCACAACCCAATTTCCAAACCCGGTCGTGATGGCGCCTCTCGCGAAGACAAGGCCAGCCAGACCAAACAAAAACACCTTTTGTAAACAGTTAAGTTTCATAAACAGTAATAACATATGTTATAATCTTCATAAATTGCAGAATTTAACGAAAATAGCGGTAGAAACCATCCCGACACAGCCCAAACCGGGGTGTCACAAGTCATGAGCTACTACAGAATCTGCTATAGGTCTACAAAGTACGAAATCCAATACAACAGTCTGAAGGAAACATAAATGATAGAGGATAAGAGAGACAAGGGGCTGCGGACGTCAACAGCTACCTCGTAACTCCAAATCACTGCCTAGCCTGGAAGGAATCAGCGCTCAGGAATGGACTCTACGATGCCTGAATCTGCACACATGGTGCAGGGAGTAATATGAGTACTCCGACTCAGTGAGTAATAATTACAAATAATGGCTGAAAGTATGAAAACACATAAAGGCACAAAGCAATTCCATATCGAGCAGTAAAAATCACTTAAAGCAGCAAGTCAGTGAAAAATTCAAATGGTATTCCTTCTGAAAACAAGTAAAACATGTGATTTAATAGGTAAATAACAAGTAAAAAAAATATGCCCCTTGGGCACAGTATTAATCGCTCGGCATAGTATCAGCCCCTCGGGCTCACTCTCAGTACAGTATCAGCCCCATCAGACTACCTCACAATCACTCAGCATAATGGTCAGCCATTGTTACCTGACCCAATTGCATCATACAGTGTCATTGTTACCACTGTTTCAAATCATCACTCAGCATAATGGTCAACCATTGTTACCTGACCAAATTGCATCATACAGTGTCATTGTTACCACTGTTTCACATTAATGGGTACCCGCGCTCACTGTGAGTGTGCAGACTCCGGAGGGGCCCCTTACGGCCCAAGCGCTATATCAAGCCACCTCGTGGCATCATCACTCAGCATATCCTCACATCAGCATATAAAGTATCTCAGGCCCTCGGCCTCATGTCTCTCAATATATCCTCACATAGGGCCCTCGGCCTCACTTAGTCCGAAACTCATCACAAGCCCCTCGGGCATTAGTAAAATAGTAGTTCTCAGCCAAAACATCATTTAGAAATATCATTTAAGTTTCAAGTCTGAGTAAAAGTGGCTGAGTTTGTAAAACAGTAGATAAAAACAGGACTGAGTTCAAGTAATAAGTCAAATAGTGAGGAAACAATGATAAAAAAAATCCCCGAAGGGTTCAATTAGCTGGCACGAAGCCCAATTATGGCAATCAGCCCAAATCATGATGATAACAAATAAATTTTAGTCAAATATTCGGTAAAATCATCAATCGGGATGGACCAAGTCACAACCCCCAGTAGTAAAAGACACCATGCTCATCATCCAGCACGTATCTTGCCTCAATATAGCACTACGATGTGCAATCTGGGGTTTCAAACCCTCAGGACATCATTTACAATCATTACTCACCTCGAGCCGGTGAAATCTCTAGCTCGCGACGCCTTTGCCCCTCCAATCGGCCTCCACGCGTGTCGAATCTAACCAAAATCAGAGCGAATACGTCACAATATGCTAAGGGGACAATACCCAATCGAAAACAATCGAAAAATATCAAGAATCTCGAAATTAGCAACCCCAAGCCTCGGGCCTACGTCTTGGAATCGGGTAAAATTTACATTTTTAGAATCCTCATGCCCTCACGAGTCTAACCATACCAAAATTATCCAATTCTGATACCATTTGGTCCTTCAAATCATCATTTTACACTTTTGAAAGGTTTCACAATTTTCTTCCCAAATTCCATCTCAAATCACGAATTAAATGATGAATTCAGTGATAGATTCATGTATTCTAGCCAAATCTGAGGTAAAATCACTTACCCCGATGAGTTCCTTGAAAAACATTTGAAAAATCACCAAAATCCGAGCTCTCTAGGTTAAAACACTAAATAAAACTCAAAACCTCGTATTTATATAGTACCCTTCGGATTCCGACACCGCTGACCGCATACAAATGACCGCAGTCCGTGCAAAATCAGCGGGGTCCGCGCAAAAATGATTGCGGCCGCGCAGCTTTTTGACTGCAGTGACAGGCTTCAGTATTTTAGCCATAACTGTAGCCATAACTTTTGCTACATTATTTTAGAAACTAGACACGAAGTGCTACAACGTTCGTTTTTGAATCACCTCAAAATTCTTTGTGGATCAAAAGATATAAGCTTCTGAAGTAGAACCAGCAACCTGCATTCTTCAGTGACCGCGGCCGCGGCCATTTTGACGCGGTCAGCGCTGGTTAGGGCGCCCTGCGCGAAAAGGAGCGCGGTTCGCGCCACATCTGCTGCTCCCTCCATTTTTCTAAGTTTCGGGGTATCCGTACTCGCTCAAAATTTACCCGAAACATACCCGAGGTCCCCGGGACCTCAACCAAAAGTACTAACGCATCCTAAACATTATTCAATCTCGTTCCAATCATCAAAACACCTCGACTAACACCAAAAATTATCAAATCACATCGAATTCAAGCCTATGAATCTCAAGAACTTCCAAATTCCATTTTTGATCAAAAACCCAACCAAACCACGTCCGAATGACCTCAAATTTTGTAGACAAGTCCAAAATGACATAACGAAACTACAGAAACTCTCGGAATTCCATTCCGACCCTTGGATCAAAATCTCACCTATCAACCGGAATTCGCCAAAATACTAACTTCGCCAATTCAAGCCTAATTCTACACCGTACCTCCAAAACCACGTTTGATCACCCTCCTAAGTCACAAATCACCTCCCGAAGCTAACCGAACCATCGAAACTCACATCCGAACCCTCTAACACATAAGTCAACATCCGGTTGATTTCTCCAACTTAAGCCTTCTTAAAAAGAGACTAAATGTCTTATTTCTTATTAAAATCACTTCAAATCAACTCGATTACACAAGATATGGATAATGAAACATAAGGAAGCTGAAAATGGGGGAAAACGGAGCAGTAACTCATGAGACGACGGGTCGGGTCGTCACAAAGAAGTAATTTGATAATGATGTAAGCAGTTAAGGATTGGCTTGCCTAGTGTCGCGACCCAAATCCCGGTCGTGATGACGCCCAGCACACTACTAGGCAAGACCGACCATTATTCAACACTTAACCCAATTTATCAAAAATAGCGGAAAAAATATCAATTAAGCAAGATTAAAGTACTGAAGATTTTAACAAAATACACAATATAATCTCACTAGGACCCGGTGTCACGAATTTGAGCCTCTAAAATACAGAATATCATCCTAATACACGGTATATCCAAAGTCCGATAATGCGAAAATAAAGAGATAGGATAGGAGGGAGAAGATCAATGGCTGCGAACGCCGTGCAGCTACCTCGATACTCCCAGAGGCTGAATCTGCTAATCAACTGGATCTACTGAGCCTGAGACTGCCCTGGATCTGCACACAAGGTGCAGGGAGTAAAGTGAGTACTCCGACCCAGTGAGTAATAAAAGTAACTACAGTCCGAAGATAAGAAAATCCAGTAAATACACAAAGTAAGCTACAATCCGAATATACAGCAACATATGGAACTGAGTAGCTAAACACCAGTATAAATATAAATACATGAATGCAGTGCAATGCATATGATGGTACATTCTAGTACACACTGCGGCATGCAGCCCGAGCCATCCATATTTATTTATCGTTGACGACGCTCACTGGGGGTGTGTACAGACTCCGGAGGGGCTCCTACAGCCCAAGCGCAATATCAAGCCATCTCGTGGCATCAAATCTAGGCCCTCGGCCACATATCAATCTCAGTATAATCACCCAGGCTCTCGGCCTCAATATCAATGTAATCAACCAGGCTCGACGGCGCTCACTGGGGGTATGTACAGACTCCGGAGGGGCTCCTACAGCCCAAGCGCAATATCTTGGTCAGTCATTGTTACCTGACCGGTCAGCCATTGTTACCTGACCAATTTATATCATACAGTGCCATTGTTACCACTGTTCAAGTATATCATCCAGTGTCATTGTTACCACTATTTCAAGTATATCACACAGTGTCATTGTTACCACTATTTCAAGTATATCACACAGTGTCATTGTTACCACTGTTTCAAGTATATCGCACAGTGTCATTATTACCACTGTTTCAAGTATATTACACAATGTCATTGTTACCACTGTTTCAAGTCACTGTATAATCAGTCCAGAAAATAATATAATAAGCCCCTTGGGCATTTACAAAATAGAAGTTCCCAGCCCGGAATACATTTAAAAATATCATTTAAGTTTTCAACACTTAGAATTATGGCTGAGTTTGCAAAACAGCATTTAAAACCTTGGACTGAAATTAAATGATATGCAAATCTTGCTAAGCAGTAATATCAATCCTCGAAGGATTTTACAAATCGGCACAAGGCCCCAAACATGGCATCAAGCCCAGTAATATCAATGAAGTGTGTGTATCAATCACCAGTATAGTATAAACATCACACGGGATGGACCAAGTCACAATCCCCAATAGTATCCGACCCCGCACTCGCCATGGAGTGCGTGTCACGTCTCAATATAGTGTTACGATGTGAAAGTCCGGGGTTTCAAATGATCTTTAATTTGATAGGTTGTACACCATATAACTCTTTATATATCTCGAGATATGAGCTTCTAAAGTGCATCATAAATTCTGCCGAAATTGCTCCAGCGGCCCTTTTCAATCCATCGTAACTTTTTGAGATGATATCCAAATCGCAAATGGTTTAACTTTACAAAAACTAGAATGTATGGGCTACAACTTTCGTGTTTTGCACTTTTTCTGATTTCTTATAGATTACAAGATATGAGCTTCCAAACTGGACTACTCGCACCTAAAATTTTCTGGGCACCGCAGAATTTTCTGCAGTTTTCTGCAATTTTTCCTAAGTCCGAAATCACTCCGGGTGTCGGAACCAAAATACGAGCCTGATACCATTACTTTCTGATCAAATTTCATTTTCATTTTCCTTAAACATTTTCAGAAAACAATTTCACGAAAAAATTCATTTCTCGGGCCTGGGACCTCGGAATTCGATTCTGGAAACACGTTCAACTCCCATATTTTTCTATGGACCTTTCAAGACCGAAAAATCACAGGTCCGGGTCTGTTTACCAAAAATGTTGACCAAAGTCAACTTTAACAATATTAAATATCAAAATTTTCCAAAATGTTCCCATAATTCATATATTTCAACACAAAGATATTCTGGACACACTCATAAGTCCCAAATAACCTAACGAAGCTATCCAAACCGTAAAATTTACATTTCGAATCCGATATCAAAATTTCCACTTCCGGCCAAATTTTCTCAAAAACCTTCAATTTTCCATCTTTAGCCGAACGGCTCCAAAATGACCTACGGACCTCCGAATTCACTTTCGATCGCGCTCCCAAATCCAGAATCACCATACGGAGCTACTCCCAGTCTCGGAATCCCAAACGGACATCAATAACACTGAAATGCATTTTAAACCAAACTGATGCAATTTCTTCTAAAATGCTATATTCCACAATAGGCGCCAAAATGCTCCCGGGTTATCCAAAACCCGATCTGGGCACACGCCCAAGTCCGAAGTGGAACCTTCGGATCCCAATTCCGAGGTCGTTTACTCAAAATTCCAATCCTAGTTCATTTCTTCAATTTTAAGCTTTCAAAATGAGAATTTCCATTTAGATTTGACTCCAAACTTCCTGAATTTTAATTCTGACCATACACACAAGTCAATATACCTGAGATGAAGCTGCTCATGGCCTCAAATTGCTGAATGACGCGCCGAAGCTCAAAACGACCGATCGGGTCGTTACAATCTCCCCCACTTAAACATACGTTCGTCTTCGAACGTGATGAGAACTACACTGAAGTAGTCTTAAATCACCTTTTTAACACATCATGCACCTTCCCATGCTACCACTACTCCGTTGAGCACATTAGCTCGATAATTCTGTAGATATACTTATTTATTCAAGCAAATAAGCCATTAGGCCCAATTCCAACATCTTGAATTTCCCTGCCAAGCCTGTTTCCATCATACGACCACCATATCAATCTCCACACGCTGTACCCAAACATGACTGCATAACTTTGCTGAATTCACACTTTGCATCACTTTACTCATAGAACCCACAATAACATTCTTTAAACATAATAGTCGAAATTCCACGAATCTGATGCTCCCATTGCATCTCATGATCTACACAGGTCTTGCTCTAGTTTTTTTTTCAACACCGATACGACTGAAGAGATGTGCCGAAATTCACAACCAACTGCTGAATCAACAATTCATTGGATCTACACTCCTGACAAGTTCCATTACCTTGTCCCAAACCAAAGAATGATCTTTGCTCTATAATATACTTCATATAATCAGTTTGCACTGACCCCAAATCTAGTAACCTCGTCTCACCCAGTACGAACTGCTCAGGCAATAAGCCACCTCAGACATAATCAAAAATCCCACAAGACGCCACAATGTGCCAGTATGCTATCAATTCGAACGCGATACAAAAGGAAGGCAAACTCTAGAAGGAACTACTCAACTCGCACACTAACATAGACTTCCTCAGAAAACAGGGAAACAGAACACACAAAAGCAAATATGGGCACTGAACTGAACATCACACTGTTGCGGCGTGCAACCCGATCCAAACAACATACCCATGGCGGTGTGCCACCCGATCCACATATAGAACTCACATAAGGAGATATACGTCGAGCTGAATAGCTCATCACATCAAAATACCGAATATCGGTCATAAACACACTAAGGTGCATAATATCATTCCCAAGGAAACATATAGCGCTATAGGCTACAAACTCAAGCACAACTGAGGTGCGATACATGATCTAAGTCTCATCCTGCTCATATAACATCACCGCTGAGCGGAACCTCAACACATAAGGAATTTACCAAGCTGTCTCACAACTCATACGGTGCAATATATCTTTACATGAATTAACTGACCACGAAATAAGACCGCGACTATCCTTCCATAAAGAGCGCATTGCTGAAATAAACACAACTGGCCTGACGTAAGGCTCACTTCCACATTTAAATCTATCCACCGACCTCAAGTCGATCCTGATCGTGCCAAGCTAGGCCAATAATCTTTCACAGGTCCATAACCCAATAAACAGAGTGCCCTCCAGGCATAAATTCTCAAATGGATGATATTACCAAAATCCTCATACTTGGTTTAAATTTCTAATTAATCAAGTGACTACATGTCACACTTATACAATATTCCTGTGGGACAAGCTCCCACCATCTTCCGAAATAATTAACGGGTCTGCACATCCAAACCACCGGCTGCACTAACGCTGAAAAGCGATCAAGAATCCCTAACCAGGATGCAAAGCCTTTCTCACAGAACACCGACCTTCAGGTGATACTGACGTCAATACCCATCTTACTCAAAACACTGAAACTCATATACTACTCATCCGAGATCGTGACATCACAGTCATTGACCAAACTGCAACCTTGGTCCTTACTTCAAATTCCATACCACTCACTGCACCTCACGTGCCAATATACGATAGACGCAATTTCCATCACAACTCTGGAACCGCCGATAGGCTAATACTTCATCACATAAGACTTTCCATTTAACTCACTTCAGGAGAACTATAGCAGCATACAGGCGAATCCTCATAATCGTCGAATATGCCAATCTCTAAGTAGTTGTCCAAGCCACCATAACACTTTCTGGGATCCGCCTACTCATAATAGGCCCTAACAAAAGAATGCTTCAGAATAACATCAATCACTGCGGCCGACAAGCCTCACATGCATAACTCGATCACGCTGAACGAACCGATCACTGACACCAGTATACCAACTCAACTATGGCTAATCAATCTACTTCCTTCCAATTTATCCTTGATTGCCTTAGAAATAATAATATCTCCCTTTAACACCTAACTTATTTCAACCAAACTCACCCCGAGTGACCTTAAATCACGAGACCATGCTGTCTCAAATACCATGACCATTTCATGTCTCTCAAATGCTACACCGCAAGTCAAAACATCATAGAACATTCTGTGCCTTTCTTCATAAGCTGCTTCAAAAGCTTGACTCTTAACCGTACTTATAGACTCAAAATCATTAGGTACCATACATTACCTCTTGAATTAACTAGGACCGCTATTGAGAGCCACCCAGCTCTGATTTGTCCCCGAATGCAACCAACTCTACTGAATTTTATAACTTATGAATACCCTCTCGATAAAGCACCTAGAGGGATCACTTCCCTCGAAGCCTGCACCTATACGAGGCATAAATCATGAATCTTCCCTCAAGTCTGAACATGAGCCAATAAGGCTAACCATAGCATGCATCCAACAATTCATTTACTCAAATTACCACTCATGGTCCTTTTCTGTAGCTGCAATAACCCACAAATACGCCAATAACCAGAATTCACGTAGGTAATAAACCGTGCAATCAGCTAATCAACAGCAAGCTCCCCAACTTGGCTCGAAGCCATAAATCACAACACATATACTCTATTGCCGTCGTAATATCATGGTGAGATTAAACTCACACCATCATAAGCTCGTGGAAACACGAATCATCTGGAATTTTAACTCTTCTGCAATTCTTGCATTTACTCACACAACAGTTAAGCCCACTCTCTAGGCGACCAATTTTGTTTTTTTAAGTCCTAAATTTTTCAAAAATTTCGGCAGAGCCTCCTTTGTAATTGGTCCTATCCATCTGCCAGAGAATCACCAAAACCATCCTAACAACACATCCACAACTTGACAAAGCATCACAATGCATATCAATTACATAAATCTAAATTGATACATGGACATGCGTTGCACCTATTTGAATCATAACACATAGAAAATACCCTTCAACCCTACATTATTGGGCTATTCAACCAAGTAGGAACATATTCTTCCTTTAATATTTTCGACCTTCAAGGTGGTCTCCTTGACTCAACGATTTCGTCATAATTCATTTACGGAAGCGATCTCAGCTCCCATACTTATCTAACTAGGAGACACGAAAAATATTCTTCACGCGCCCATAACTCGGGCTACTCAACAAATCACAATAAGAAACGAATCACTTAACAGTTCATCTACTATCCAGTAGGCTTCTTTGCCACTACCAAGTCGTACAAATACACCTCGCAACACTAACATAATCATCACGTGGATATCCAACAGCCATTCCGGCTAACAAGGACAATAATGAACATATGAGTTCAAAACACTTGCTCACAAAATCAGCACCTCGGTACTCAAGCCATTGGCAAAGATTTGGCCTCAAGTCCTCCAGACTGGTCTAACTTCAAACTCACAGAGATTAAACCTCGCCCCTCGATCGGGGAATCAAAAGCCATCGAGACACATCTGATACTGAGAGCCCGTTGGTGCATATGATCACGCAGAAGGAATTTCAAAAGTTTCTTTTCAAGCTGAATCAAGGACGCACGATAAGAATTCAAGAATGTGAAGTTTTCCTAAAGGTTCGGTAGCCTCTCGAGGATAAGTACAGACGTCTCCGTACCGATCCGCGAGACTCTACTAAACTGGCTCATGACTCGCGAGACCAAGTAACCTAGGCTCTGATACCAACTTGTCGCGACCCAAATCCCGGTCGTGATGGCTCCCAGCATACTACTAGGCAAGCCCGACCATTATTCAACACTTAACCCAATTTATCAAAAATAGCGGAAAGAAATATCAATTAAGCAAGATTAAAGTACTGAAGATTTTAACAAAATACACAATATAATCTCACTAGGACCCGGTGTCACGAATCTGAGCCTCTAGAATACAGAATATCATCCTAATACACGGTATATCCAAAGTCCGATAATGCGGAAATAAAGAGATAGGATAGGAGGGAGAAGATCAATGGCTGCGAACGCCGTGCAGCTACCTCGATACTCCCAGAGGCTGGATCTGCTGATCAACTGGATCTACTGAGCCTGATACTGCCATGGATCTGCACACAAGGTGCAGGGAGTAAAGTGAGTACTCCGACCCAGTGAGTAATAAAAGTAACTACAGTCCGAAGATAAGAAAATCCAGTAAATACACAAAGTAAGCTACAATCCAAATATACAACAACATATGGAACTGAGTAGCTAAACACCAGTATAAATATAAATACATGAATGCAATGCAATGCATATGATGGTACATTCCAGTACCCACTGCGGCGTGCAGCCCGAGCCATCCATATTTATTTATCATCGACGACGCTCACTGGGGGTGTGTACAGACTCCGGAGGGGCTCCTACAGCCCAAGCGCAATATCTTGGTCAGTCATTGTTACCTGACCGGTCAGCCATTGTTACCTGACCAATTTATATCATACAGTGCCATTGTTACCACTGTTCAAGTATATCATCCAGTGTCATTGTTACCACTATTTCAAGTATATCACACAGTGTCATTGTTACCACTGTTTCAAGTGTATCACACAGTGTCATTGTTACCACTGTTTCCAGTGTATCACACAGTGTCATTGTTACCACTGTTTCAAGTATATCACACAATGTCATTGTTACAACTGTTTTAAGTATATTACACAATGTCATTGTTACCACTATTTTAAGTCACTTTATAATCAATCCAGAAAATAATATAATAAGCCCCTTGGGCATTTACAAAACAAAAGTTCGCAGCCCGGAATACATTTAAAAATATCATTTAAGTTTTCAACACTTAGAATTATGGCTGAGTTTGCAAAACAACATTTAAAACCTTGGACTGAAATTAAATGATATGCAAATCATGCTAATCAGTAATATCAATCCTCGAAGGATTTTACAAATCGGCACAAGGCCCCAAACATGGCATCAAGACCAGTAATATCAATGAAGTATCTGTATCAATCACTAGTATAGTATAAACATCACACGGGATGGACCAAGTCACAATCCCCAATAGTATCTGACCCCGCACTCGCCATGGAGTGCGTGTCACGCCTCAATATAGCGTTACGATGTGAAAGTCCGGGGTTTCAAACCCTCAGAACAGCATTTACATCTATTACTCACCTCAAGATCGCCAAAAGTCTACTCCGCGATGCCCTTTTCTTTCGAATCGACCTCCTCGCACGTTGAATCTTGCCAAAACCACAAGGAATATATTACAATAGGCTAAGGGAATATAACCCAATCGAAAAGACTCGAAAAATATCGAAAATCACGAAATTTGCAAAACCCGAGCCCCGGGCCCACTTCTCGAAAAATTACGAAAGTCATATCACCGAATTCATCGTCTCGCCACGAGTCCGTACATATAAAATTTACCAAAATCGGAGTTCATTTAACCCCTCAAATCACCAAATTTTATTTTCAAATCCCTAGGCCTAAATCCTCAATTTTTCTACAATTTTCATGCTCAAATCCATACATAATTGATGTACTTATCTCAAAATAGGTGGGGATAACTTACCTTCACATTGATGATGAAAATCCCCTCTTGAAGCTCCCCAAAAATCGTCCATACTTTGAAGAAATGAAGAAAAGTGAGCTAAATCTGTGTATAAAAGAATCTGTCTGTGCTTCGTCGAGTTGTACCTTGCACTTGTGTTATACAAGTTGTACATCCTATTAAAATTGTTCCTTGTCAGACACCTTCTGTTTAAACACCCGTAACATCTTGTATAAATATCCAAATGACAAACGGTTTGAAGATTTAGAAACTAGACTCAAAGATCTTTAATTTGATAGGTACCATATAACTCTTTATATATCCCGAGATATGAGCTTCTAAAGTGCATCGTAAATTCTGCCGAAATTGCTCCAGCGGCCCTTTTCGATCCATCGTAACTTTCTGAGATGATATCCAAATCGCGAATGGTTTAATTTTCCAGAAACTAGAATGTATGGGCTACAACTTTCGTGTTTTGCACTTTTTCTGATTTCTTATAGATTACAAGATATGACCTTCCAAACTGGACTACTCGCACCTAAAATTTTGGGCACAACAGAATTTTCTACAATTTTCTGCAACACTCCCGAGCCCTCGGGGCTCCAAACCAAATATGAACACTGACTCTAAAACATCACACGAACTTGCTCGAGCGATCAAATCGCCAAAATAACATTAAAATCAATGATTTGAGCCTTAAATCCAAGAATTCTTTGAAATTTCATAAACTTTCAAATTTTCCAATTTAAGGCCGAAACCCATCAAACAACGTCCGTTTGCAACCAAACTTTACAGAAAGCGCTTAACCAACATATATGACCTGTACCGGGTGTCGGAACCAAAATACGAGCCTGATACCATTCCTTTCTGATCAAATTTCATTTTCATTTTCCTTAAACATTTTCAGAAAACAATTTCACGAAAAAATTCATTTCTCGGGCCTGGGACCTCGGAATTCGATTCCGGAAACACGCTCAACTCCCATATTTTTCTATGGACCTTTCGAGACTGAAAAATCACGGGTCCGGGTCCGTTTCCTAAAAATATTGACCAAAGTCAACTTTAACAATATTAAATATCAAAATTTTCCAAATTTTTCACATAATTCATATATTTCAACACAAAGATATTCCGGACACACTCCTAACTCCCAAATAACCTAAAGAAGCTATCCAAACCATAAAATTCACATTTCGAATCCGATATCAAAATTTCCACTTCCGGCCAAATTTTCTCAAAAACCTTCAATTTTCTATCTTTAGCCGAACGGCTGCAAAATGACCTACGGACCTCCGAATTCACTTCGATCGCGCTCCCAAATCTAGAATCACCATATGGAGCTACTCCCAGTCTCGGAATCCCAAACGGACATCAATAACACTGAAATGCATTTTAAACCAAACTGATGCAATTTCTTCTAAAATGTTATCTTCCACAATAGGCGCCAAAACGCTCCCGGGTTATCCAAAACCCGATCCGGGCATACGCCCAAGTCTGAAATCATCATACGAACCTGCTGGAACCTTCGGATCCCAATTCCGAGGTCGTTTACTCAAAATTCCAATCCTAGTTCATTTCTTGAGTTTTAAGCTTTCAAAATGAGAATTTCCATTTAGATTTGACTCCAAACTTCCTGAATTTTAATTCTTACCATACACACAAGTCAATATACCTGAGATAAAGCCGCTCATGGCCTCAAACTGCTGAATGACGCGCCGGAGCTCATAACAACCGGTCGGGTCGTTACACCTAGCTCTCATTAGTAGGCGCCATCACGACTCCCGAGGGTGGGAAATCTAGGTTGTGACATATAATTAAGAAGGTTATACCTTCTGATGAATGGGGAATCAACACACTCAAGGATCGTGAATATACACATCCAGACCAAAAGATTTCGGTCAAATTCAATTATTGGGATTATGTCGAAAGTTTTAATAAAACTTTTTTATATGAAAATCCTACCAGAAAACATTCTTGGTTTATAAAACTTTGTCCTAATTTATTTGGACAACAAATTCCAAATTGGTTTTTCAAATGGTGGAAGTTATACGGACCATCATTAGATATTTTAAACCCTCTCTTCAAAGGATTATATTCTCAATGGGTAGATATATCTCCCAAAATTATTTCTCTCCAAAAAGATCATATCTTTTATGATGGTATTGCTACCATGTATTTCTTTATTGAATTTTCTATTCCCTGGATTATGAAATGGAATGTACAGACCGGTTATACTAGTGAAGGCATTCCTTGCCTTAACAGAATTTTCTATCATAAGTTCTGGTCCAAATTGCTCCAGTCAAACCAACAAGGAAAGTTATATGGTGGAGAATTAATACAACAGATACAGGCCAAAATAGAGGCTTATTCACAGATCGATCATATAAAGGATGAAGAAGAAGATCTAAGTCCTTTGGAAATTATCAGCAAGAGACTCCAAATGAAGAAGGGAGCTGTTTCACAGAAAGAAATCCTTACTTCATATTTTGTTGTATTAATTCTTCACCATATAACTTTCCTTGTTGGTTTGACTGGAGCAATTTGAACCAAAACTTATAATAGAAAATTCTGCTAAGGCAAGGAATGCCTTCACTAGTATAACCGGTCTGTACATTCCATTTCATAATCCAGGGAATAGAAAATTCAATAAAGAAATACATGGTAGCAATACCATCATAAAAGATATGATATTTTTGGGGAGAAATAATTTTGGGAGATATATCTACCCGTTGAGAATATAATCCTTTGAATAGCGGGTTTAAAATATCTAATGATGGTCCGTATAACTTCCACCATTTGAAAAACCAATTTGGAAGTTGTTGTCCAAATAAATTAGGACAAAGTTTTATAAACCAAGAATGTTTTTTGGTAGGATTTTCTTATAAAAAAGTTTTATTAAAACTTTCGACATAATCCCAATAATTGAATTTGACCAAAATCTTTTGATCTGGATGTGTATATTCACGATCCTTAAGTGTGTTGATTCCCCATTCATAAGAAGGTATAACCTTCTTAATTATTATCTTCGAAAAACTATAAGTTTTTCTAGTATTAGCAGGATAGAAATGCTGATACCAAAGGGAATGACCGGATCGCTTCCGAATAGGGCTCAGGAATTGAATTACAAGGACACCAGTCCTGGCCAAGCCACTAATATCTAGGGAAACCTTAAACCACGATGCTCTTCACAACCCTTCAACGGCCACCTGCCTAAATGGGTTAACGAGCACCACCGGTTAGCGTAGGACTAACCAAGGTTTACTATCGAGACTAGTAACTACCTGGTCTATATAGTACTTAACCCAAAACCCCATCGGGTTTGATACAGTAGACTCATAACTACCATAAATATGAACAACAGATAACCATTGAGAACCAAGTCTAACACTTACCTGTTTAGCCTGTCATTTAGGCTAACAATATCGTATAAATGGAAGAGGGATGGAGAAGAACAGTACCACCACAAAGACCCTGAGTTGCAGCCAAGTGACCTTTTTGATTTTATTTCAGAACTAAAATATTACAAAGGGGATTTTTATAGATGAAGAGAGAAACTAGAGAGAAAGCAGAGCTAATGTTGGCTAAAGCCTGCCTCTAACTAAAGAAAAGTGATCCTTATATAATGGATCTGTCTACAAACAAAAAAATGGAAAAGTAAAAGTGTCCGACAAAATAATTAAAACGTGGCCAAAAGAAAACTACATTATTAAATCGGACAAACTACTTTATAAAAGTAGATTCCTTCTGATAATGGAGAGACCCCTTACTTTATTAAAGCTGTCTGAGGGACCTATTACTTTATAAAAGTCTTCGTCTTTTTACCCCAAAAATCAATCGGTGGGGCCTTCTATTTCTTTATGCTTTATCTTTTCCTTTGTCGTTTTTCTTTGCAGAAGATGCTTCTGCACTTGCTTTCAATTTGTTGATGAAGTCTTCAATTTCTGTATCACTAACTTCCTCTGTATCTGATTGATTTTGGGCTTCTCCGGCTAAACACACATCTTCATTTGAAGTACTGCCAATAGAAACCATAGAGATATCATCTCCAATAGTAGTACAAAGATTTTTTGCGAAATCATTTTTTATTTCTTCAAAATATGAAGCAAGGATTTCTTTATATGAAATAGCTCCCTTTTTCATTTGGAGTCTCTTGCTGATAATTTCCAAAGGACTTAAATCTTCTTCTTCATCCTTTGTATGATCGATCTGTGAATAAGCCTCTATTTTGGCCTATATCTGTTGTATTAATTCTTCACCATATAACTTTCCTTGTTGGTTTGACTGGAGCAATTTGGACCAGAACTTATGATAGAAAATTCTGTTAAGGCAAGGAATGCCTTCACTAGTATAACCGGTCTGTACATTCCACTTCATAATCCAAGGAATAGAAAATTCAATAAAGAAATACATGGTAGAAATACCATCATAAAAGATATGATCTTTTTGGAGAGAAATAATTTTGGGAGATATATCTACCCATTGAGAATATAATCCTTTGAAGAAAGGGTTTAAAATATCTAATGATGGTCCGTATAACTTCCACCATTTGAAAAACCAATCTGAAATTTGTTGTCCAAATAAATTAGGACAAAGTTTTACAAACCAAGAATGTTTTCTGGTAGGATTTTCAAATAAAAAAGCTTTATCAAAACTTTCGACATAATCCCAATAATTGAATTTGACCAAAATCTTTTGGTCTGAATGTGTATATTCACGATCCTTAAGTGTGTAGATTCCCCATTCATCAGAAGGTATAACCTTTTTAATTATAATCTTCGAAAAACTATAAGTTTTTCTAGTATTAGCAGGATAGAAATGATGATACCAAAGGGAATAACCGGATCGCTTCCGAATAGGGCTCAAAAATTGAATTACAAGGACACCAGTCCTGGCCTAGCCACTAATATCTAGGGAAATCTTAAACCACGATGCTCTTCACAACCCTTCAACGGCCACCTGCCTAAACGGGTTAACGAGCACCACCGGTTAGCTTTGGACTAACCAAGGTTTACTATCGAGACTAGTAACTGCCTGGTCTATATATTACTTAACCCAAAACCCCATCGGGTTTGATACAGTAGACTCCTAACTACCATAAACATGAATAGCAGATAACCATTGAGAACCAAGTCTAACACTTACCTGTTTAGCCTGTCATTTAGGCTAACAATATCGTATAAATGGAAGAGAGAGGGAGAAGAACAGTACCACTACAAAGGCCCTGAGTTGTGGCTAAGTGACTTTTTTGATTTTATTTTAGAACTAAAATATTACAAAGGGGATTTTTACAGATTAAGAGAGAAACTAGAGAGAAGGCAGAGCTAATGTTGGCTAAATCCTGCCTCTAACTAAAGAAGAGTGATCCTTATATAATGGATCTGTCTACAAACAAACAAAATGAAAAAGTAAAAGTGGCCGACAAAATAATTAAAACGTGGCCAAAAGAAAACTACATTATTAAAATCGGACAAACTACTTTTATAAAAGTAGGTTCCTTCCGATAATGGAGAGACCCCTTACTTTATTAAAGCTGTCTGGGGGACCTATTACTTTATAAAAGTATTCATCTTACCCCAATAATCAATCGGTGGGGCCTTGTGACGACCCGACCGGTCGTCTTAAGAATTAATGCCCCGATCACCTATTAACTGCTTTCCCCAAGTTTATTTCTGCTAATGTGATTTGCCGGGATGCTCGGTTTTGAGTTTTGAGGAGTTTTGGGACACTTAGTCCCTAAATGAGAGCTTAAGTGTTAGAAAGTTGACCAAAGTCGGAACAGTGGGGAGACAGCCTTGGAATGGAAATCCAACGGTTCTGTTAGCTCCGTTAGGTGAATTTGGGGCTGGGAGCGTGTTCGGAATGTGTTTTGGAGGTCCGTATCTAATTTACGCTTGAAATGCCGAAGTTTGAATTTTTGAAGTTTCCAGTCCGATAGTGAGATTTTGATCCGAGGGTCGGAATGGAATTCCGGAAGTTTCAGTAGCTCCGTCATGTCATTTGGGATATGTGTGCAAAATTTCAGGTCATTCGGACGAGATTTGATAGAGTTTTTGATCGAAAACATAATTTAAGAGTTCTTGGAGTTCTTAGGCTTGAATCCTATGCGAAATTGGTGATTTGATGTTGTTATAAGCATTCCAAAGTGTTGATCAAGTTTTAACGATATCATGGGATGTGTTGGTATAATTGGTTTGAAGTTCCGGGTAGGTTCCCTTACATTTGAGGACGAATGTTCCTAAGGGGGGGAGGGTGTTACAACCCATATCCACATGTGTTAGTTCATGCCATATATTAGTTAACATAAATCCAAGAAGGAATTATCTTTGAGATGATAAGAAGTCAATCCTATTGGTCTTAAGTGATACAAGAGTGTATAAGGGTGATTAACAAGTATTAGAAGTTAAATGAATCAAGGATGTTGTAACTCATATTTTCAGGTAAATCTAGCGGTGCTTAATACACTCAAGAGGTCATGTATTAAGGTATTTTAATCATATAATATCCGTATCATAAGTCTTGAAGTCAAACGAGTTATGAAACAAAAGTCGACAAAAGTTGTCGCAACTTAGGTTCATAATTTTACTTAAACATTAGGTCAAATGTTTCTAATCTTTTCTCCTAATTTACAAGGAATTACGAGGGGATATACCAACCAAATTAAATACCTATGAGTCTAGTTTCCAAGTAATTAAACCATTCATCCATACGATCTCGGAGTAGAGAGATATTCGCATTTTTACGAGACTGCGCCAAGCACCTCTCTATGGGGCCCACTAAGGCGGTTTAAGATATTTGGACCTATATAGGATGCCTCCAACCCGTTTTAAGTCATTTCTTCTCACTATGTTCATACCTTAGAACCCTAGGAACATCCTCTCAAGGATCTCTCAAGATTCAAGACCCAAAAAAAGGGCAAACAACACAAATCAAGTGTCGGGTTGATAAGTAAACCCCTTGCGGTATCTACTCCGATAGGAGATTCTGTGATTGCTAGAAGGGTATATAGAGGTTGCACTGTGATGATTTGTAGTCGTCAAACCTCGGCAAATTTATTTGAGTTAGAAATGGTTGATTTTGATGTGATAATGGGAATGGACTGGTTGGCCTCATGCTATGCAAATGTTGACTGCCGTACGAAGATGGTTAGGTTCCAATTTCCGGGTGAACCCGTCATTGAATGGAAAGGGAACATTGCTACACCGAAAGGTAGGTTTATTTCCTATTTTAAGGCAAGGAAAATGATCTCAAAAGGTTACATTTATCATCTCGTTCACGTTAGGGATGCGGAGGCGAAGCCGCCTACTCTACAATCAATCCCCGTGGTCAACAAATTTCCAGATATTTTCCCAGATGAACTCCCAGGCCTTCCTCCTGAAAGGGAGATTGAATTTAGCACTGATGTGTTGCCTGACACTCAACCGATCTCTATCCCTCCATATAGAATGGCCCCGATAGAGTTGCGAGAGTTGAAGGTGCAGTTAAAGGACTTGCTGGATAAGGGCTTCATAAGCCCTAGCACTTCACCTTGGGGTGCGCCAGTCCTATTCGTGCGGAAGAAAGACGGGTCGTTATGTATGTGTATCGATTATCGACAGTTGAATAAGTCTACTATAAAGAACAAGTATCCACTTCCAAGAATTGATGACCTGTTTGACCAACTCCAGGATGCCAAGTATTTCTCCAAGATTGATTTACGTTCAGGGTATCATCAGGTGAGGGTTAAGGAGAAGGATATTCCAAAGACGGCATTCCGGACAAGATACGGGCACTTTGAGTTCTTGGTGATGTCGTTCGGGCTAACAAATGCCCCAGCAGCTTTTATGGATCTCATGAATACTATATTTAGGCCCTATCTTGATGTGTTCGTGATTGTATTCATTGATGACATTCTAGTATATTCTCGTTCGGAGGCGGAACATGCGGGCCACTTGCGGATAGTATTACAGACGCTTCAGGATCGTAAGTTATATGCTAAGCTCTCCAAATGTGAATTTTGGCTGAACTCAGTAGCATTCCTTGGCCATGTGATATCTGATGAGGGTATTAGTGTCGACACTCAGAAGATCGATGCAGTAAAGAATTGGCCGAGACCTACAACACCATCAGAAGTCCGCAGCTTCCTAGGGCTAGCAGGATATTATAGGCAGTTTGTGGAAGGGTTTTCCTCTATATCATCACCATTGACTAAGTTAACACAGAAAGCTACCAAGTTCCAGTGGTCTGACACTTGTGAACGTAGTTTTCAGGAGCTGAAGAATCGATTGACATCTGCACCAGTGCTCACTCTTCCTGAAGGAACAGAAGGTTATGTGGTATATTGTGATGCCTCAGGTATAGGTTTGGGGTGCGTATTGATGCAGTGTGGGAAGGTGATTGCTTATGCATCAAGACAATTGAAGAAGCATGAAAAGAATTATCCAACCCATGATTTGGAATTGGCTGCAGTAATATATGCTTTGAAGATATGGCGGCACTACTTATACGGCATCCATGTTGACATCTACACAGATCACAAGAGTTTACAATACATCTTCAAGCAGAAAGAGTTGAATTTGAGGCAGCGTAGGTGGCTTGAATTATTGAAAGACTACGACGTCGAGATATTGTATCATCCCGATAAAGCCAATGTTGTGGCAGACGCTCTCAGCCGTAAATCAATGGGAAGCTTAGTACATATTGAGGCAGGTAGATGGGGGTTGACTAAAGAGCTTCATCAGCTAGCCAATATGAGAATCAGATTGTTAGACTCTGATGGCGGAGGTGTTACTGTACAGAATACATCAGAATCATCTTTGGTAGCCGAGGTAAAAGCACGACAATATGAAGATCCTATCTTAGTACGATTAAGAGATAGCATTCAGTAGTGTAAAAGTATGGCTTTTGAGATCGGAATAGATGGGGCACTGAGATACCAGGGCCGATTATGTGTGCCTAATGTGGCAGGGTTGCGAGAGAAGATTATGAATGAGATTCATCAATCCCGATATTCCATCCATCCAGGCTCGACAAAGATATATCATGATGTCAAGGAGCAGTATTGGTGGGATAACATGAAGAAGTCTATTGCAGAATTTGTAGCCCAGTGTCCCAATTGTCAACAAGTAAAGATAGAACATCAGAAACCCAGTGGATTGCTTCAGAATATAGAGATTCCGACCTGGAAATGGGAGGTGATTAATATGGACTTCATTATTGGATTATCTCGCTCTTATCATAAGTTTGACTCCATTTGGGTGATAATTGATCGACTTACAAAATATGCCCATTTTCTGCCAGTTAAGACAACTTACACGGCTGAAGATTATGTGAAGTTGTATATCAAGGAGATTGTTAGGCTTCATGGTGTGCCGGTATCTATTATATCAGACCGAGGAGCTCAATTTACAGCTAACTTTTGGAGGTCTTTTCAGAAGGGTTTAGGCACACAAGTGAATCTCAGCACTGCATTTCATCCGCAGACTGACGGACAGGCTGAACGTACCATTCAGACACTGGAAGATATGCTACGAGCATGTGTTCTAGATTTTAAGGGAAATTGGGATGACCATCTTCCACTCATATAATTCGCCTACAATAATAGCTACCATTCCAGTATTAAAATGGTCCCATACGAGGCACTATACGGGAGAAGATGTAGATCATCAGTTGGATGGTTCGAAGTCGGTGAAACAGAATTATATGGGCCAGATTTGATTCACCAAGCTATTGAGAAGGTGAAAGTGATACAGGAGCAATTGAGAACGGCACAAAGCAGGCAAAAATCTTATTCCGATGTCCGACGTCATGATCTGGAGTTTGAGGTTGGTGATTGGGTTTTCCTGAGGATCTCACCAATGAAGGGTATTATGCGTTTTGGGAAGAAAGGTAAGTTGAGTCCAAGGTATATCGAGCCATATAAAATTCTTCGACGGATTGGACAGGTTGCTTATGAGTTAGAATTGCCATCCGAATTGGAATTTGTCCACCCGGTATTCCATGTATCTATGTTGAGGAAATGTATTGGAGACCCTTCTCGAGTCGTCCCTATCAAAGATGTACAAGTTACAGAGGACCTATCATATGAAGAAGTGCTAGTGGCGATATTAGATCGACAAGTCCGCAAGTTGAGAACAAAAAATGTAGCTTCTGTCAAAGTATTGTGGAGGAACAAAATTATGGAAGAAATGACATGGGAAGCAGAAGAGGAGATGAAGTCTAAATACCCTTACCTATTCCAGAATGAAGATAACAAGGATGGTGGTGGAAGACAGGATACATTGGAAGGTGAAACGGCTCTACGAGGTAAGCAATAATTTGAGAATACTCCTCCTTAATACAAAATGGTGATATGTAGATAATGTAAATATGCATAATGCTTTGTGTAGCCTTGTGAAGCCATATGTTGGGCTTAATTGCTTGCAAGTTTTGCTAGTGACCATTTTATAGGGGAAAATTGATCGGAAATTTCCATTGGAATCCACGATGATTTAAACTCCCCATGAACCCTTACATTCGAGGACGAATGTTCCTAAGAGGGGGAGGGTGTTACAACCCATATCCACATGTGTTAGTTCATGCCATATATTAGTTAACATAAATCCAAGAAGGAATTATCTTTGAGATGATAAGAAGTCAATCCTATTTGTCTTAAGTGATACAAGAGTGTATAAGGGTGATTAACAAGTATTAGAAGTTAAATGAATCAAGGATGTTGTAACTCGTATTTTCAGGTAAATCTAGCGGTGCTTAATACACTCAAGAGGTCATGTATTAGGATATTTTAATCATATAATATCCGTATCATAAGTCTTGAAGTCAGACGAGTTATGAAACAAAAGTCGACAAAAGTTGTCTCAACTCAGGTTCATAATTTTACTTAAGCATTAGGTCAAATGTTTCTAATATTTTCTCCTAATTTACAAGGAATTACAGGGTGATATACACAACCAAATTAAACATCTATGAGTCTAGTTTCCAACTCATTAAACCGTTCATCGATATGATCTCGAAGTAGAGAGATATTCGCATTTTCGCGAGACTACGCCAAGCACCTATCTATGGGGCCCACTAAGGCGGTTTAAGATATTTGGACCTATATAGGATGCCTCCAACCCGTTTTAAGTCATTTCTTCTCACTATTTTCATACATTAGAACCCTAGGAACATCCTCTCAAGGATCTCTCAAGATTCAAGACCCAAAAAAAGGGCAAACAACACAAATCAAGTGTCGGGAATTCCGTGGCGCTAGTAAGTCTTTTGTTCTTCTTGTTGTTGCTCATTTTTGTGTCATTCCAGCTCGTGTGTGAGGTTGTTTTAAAGGTTTTATGTTCTATAAATACTCCCTCATGTTCTTAATATCAATCCCAGGTAAGCCTAGTGCCGAAAAACACTAATTGATCGCTAGTTTCGCTTTTTTGTTGTTGTGGCAGCATTGGAGGGATATTTCATGGAAATTTAAGGTCAAATTGGAGTTTTTATTTCTGTATAAAGGAAAGGAACCTCTTACTCTATATGTATTTAAGATTATCCAAGTTGCGGCTAAGCCATTGAAGCTAGAACTTGTGAAATATATATCGAAAGGCTTGGTAGTAATGTTATTGTTTTGTGGACTGTTTTGTGTTGCTGTTAGGCTGCATATTTTACTACTATTTTGTAAAGTTTTTGAAGAGGAAGGGTGTGTAGAAACACAATATATATGTAGGGTTGAGGGATGATAGTTATTCGTAACATTTCTAGGTCGTTTGACACGACTACGGTGGTCGTCGTATGTATGGAGTGATTAGGTTGTGCGTGGACTATTTTGGGAGGCTCAATATGTTTATTATTGATGTTGTTTGGGCTGTTTGGTGACTGTTTTGAATGGTTTGAAGTCATATATATAGGGGAGGTGCTGTCCGTTTCATCGTAAAATAGGTTGTGGTCGATACATAATAGTTATGATGCTTAAATGATAACGATAGTATCGTTTCTCTTATTGTAGACTAAGGAGTTTTGACAATTGCATAGCTTGAGATTGGGGCAGTATATACAAGGTATGTGAGGCTATCCCTTTCCTTCTTTTGCACGACTCCGATTGTACATAATGTAATGAACGAGCTTCCAAGATACTCTACTCTTAGAAGCTAGCAGTACTTACATTGTTTTCCCTCTTATGGAACGATTGATGTTAATGTTGCTTCTCTTATTCTTATGTTATCAATGTTGTTGGTACTTCCTGATTCTTATAAGGTTCATAGTGAAGAGTTAGTCCTAATAATGTGTACAGAGGATACCGACCTTACGTCACTCCGAAAGGTTTAGAATGTGATCCCATGAGTCGAGCATGCATTATATATATGTATCTATTTTACTCTACCAAGCCACGCTATAGTTGGCCGGGTACGACACCTATTGTGCAACCACTGATCAGTTGGGTTTTACCGAGCTCCACGTGGCCGGGTACGATTCTATCGAGCCTTATGATGGTCGGGTACGTTTTTTACCGAGCCTATTATGGTCGGGTACGATATGATGATCCACAGAGGCGAATGTTTTAAAGGTTTATGTATTTATACATATGTATCATGCATTTCATGTCAGTAGCCCTCAGAGGTACTAAGATGTTACAGATTGTATATTCTCTATCCTTGCTTACATTACTGATCGTATTTATGGTTCCCTACCTTACATACTCAGTACTTTATTCGTACTAACGTCCTTTTATTTGTGGACGCTGCATGTCGTGCTGCAGGTCCTGATATACAGGCAGGTGCAGCTCCCCCACCACAGTAGGTTGTCCAGTTCAGCGGTGATTGGAGAGATTCCTTCTCCGGACTTGCCTTGGTCTTGGTATGCATTTTTGTTATAGACATTATGGGTATGTCGGGGCCCTGTTCTGGCTATGTCACAGCACTTATGTTCATTTAAAGGCTCATAGACAAGTGTCGACTCATGTATAGTTTGGTATACCTTGTTGGCTGGTTTTTGTTATATAGTCTTTCATGGTAGCGTCGTAGCTCATACCTTATATGTAGTTTTTTGATTGTCTGGTCATCCCCTGCTATGTATGTTCATGCCATCATATTTTATTGCTTGTTGTCCATGATCCAGGTCTACCATTTATATTGATCTCGTCATCCCTAAAAGATAATAATGAAGGTTAGATGAAATGTACGTTGGTGCTCAGCAAGTATGGTCGGGTGCTAGTCATGGCCCTCCAGTTTGGGTGGCGACATGCAGGCCCCACAACTCACTCACGCGATCCACACAAAAATTAGTGTGCCCGCGTTGAGTGCTGTGCGGACCGCACAAAAGCGGCCGTAGTAGGCGTCGCGCGGACCGCACAAAGTGGGGCACGGCCGCGGTGAAGGGCCATCCCGCTTGTCCTACTTCAGAAGCTCATATCTTTTGATATACAAGGAATTTTGAGGTGATTCAAAAACAAAAGTTGTAGCCCTTCGTGTTTAGTTTCCATAAAGGTAACGATATTGCAATTTTGACATCTGTAGCAATAGTTATAGCCAAAATACTAAATCCTGTTACTACAGAGGGAGGCATGTGCGGCCGCACGTTGCCTTTGCGCGGACCGCACTGGCTTGCACGAACCGCATGAGTTTTGGTGCGGCCCGCAGTAGCTGGAAACCTTAGGGGTACCTATAAATATGAGGTTTTGGGTTTTATTTAATATTTTGACCTAGAGAGCTCGGATTTTGGCGATATTTCAAAGGTTTTTCAAAAAAATCATCGGGGTAAGTGATTTTAACTCAGATTTGGCTAGAATACATGAATCTAACACTGAATTTATCATTTAATTCGTGATTTGAGAGGGAATTTGGGAAGAAAATTGTGAAACCTTTCAAAAATGTAAAATGATGATTTAAAGGACCAAATAGTGTCGGAATTGTATAATTTTCGTATGGTTAAACTCGTGAGAGTGCGAGGTTTCTGGGAATATAATTTTTTACCGATTCCGAGATGTGGGCCCGAGGGGCGTTTTGGTCATTTTCCATAATTTTGTGTATTAGCTTTGAATTAAAAAATAGGATCATTTGTTTGTGATGATATTTACGATATGCAATTGAATTGATTAGATTTGGGCCATTTGGAGTCGGATACTCGTGGCAAAGCGTGGTTTCTAGTTGATTTTGAGCCGGTTCGAGGTAAGTGGCTTGTCTAACCTTGTGTGGGGGACCTTTCCCCTTAGGATGTGCTATATTTGATAATTGAAATGCCCTGTACATGAGGTGATGAGCGCGTACTTGAGCTAATTGTTGAAAATCCGGTTTTTCCTTAAGTATTTCAATTGAGTTCTTTTCTAATTTTATTCTACTTGTGAATTTAGCATGTTGCTAGTCTAGAAAGGCATGTTTAGTTGACTTAATTGCCTATTTGCTTAAATTTCCTAAATTGCATTACGTGAAGCATGTTAGGCTAGAAGTAAATGTTTACTTGGTACGAAATTAGCGTTTAATTTAATATTCTTGTGTTGCTGCTCTGTGTTTTAAATTGGGACTACGGGTTAGATTCCCGGGAGATTCCCCCTGCACATTTACTTTGGGACTACGGTTAGATTCTTGGGAGATTCCCCCCTGCACATTTACTTATGGACTACGGGTTAGATTCCCGGGAGATAACCCCTGCACATTTACTTTGGGACTACGGGTTAGATTCCCGGGAGATCCCCCGTACATATATTGAGGATACCGAGAGATCCCTAGTACATATTGAGGATACCAAGAAATCCTCAGGATACCAAAAGATCCCTGGCTTATATTGAGGATACCGAGAGATCCTCGGGATTCCAAGAGATCCCTAGTACATGTCGAGGATACTAAGAGATCCTCAGGATACTTAGAGATCCTCGGTTACTTTCCTTATGGTTTGATTTCATCATTGTTTCCATTATTGTACTCTTATTATCCTGCATAGATTCTTACTGTAGGTTCTCAATTGCACTGCTTATCTTATCCTGCCATATTTATATTTTATATAACCTCAGTAGGGCCCTGACCTTCCTCATCACTACCCAACCGAGGTTAGGCTTGGCACTTACTGAGTACTGCTGTGGTGTACTCACGCCTCTTCTGCGCATGTTTTTTTTCATGTGCAGATCCAGGTACCTCTACTCAGGCGCACTATCAGTAAGGCAGGAGGACTACGGAGACTTCGAGGTAGATCTGCTGCGTCCGCAGACCGACGAGTCTCCCTCTTTATTCTATCTTTAGTACTTAGTTCTCTTTCCTTCCGTTTGTTAGATATTCTGGAGTTTGGAGCCTCACTATACATTTCTGTAGCCTGTGTTTTCCCGTGAGTTTCCGGGTTTTGGGATTGTTTTAGTCTTGAGATATTGAGTTGTATATGCCGAGCGGCATTCAGTACAATTTCCTTTTTAGATAATTAAATATGGTATTCTATTTTTCTGCAATTATTATGTTTCCGCAAGTGTTAGGCTTACCTGGTCACGGAGACTAGGTGCCGTCATGACATGTTCACGGTTGGTGAACTAGGGTCGTGACAAGTTGGTATCAGAGCCGACTCTCAGGAAGTACGATGGGTGGGTACCCACAACGAGGACGTTGTGTTCCTGTTGGTGGGGTGAGTACAGTACAGGTGCTGTAGCACTCCTGTAGCTCGCAGGAATCCCACATCGGAAAAGAGAGGGGGAGTCCTGGGCTATATTAGTAGGACTTGGACCTACATGTGCATAGGCCTTCTCCCCATGTTCGATTGGGGGAGAACAAAACCGTGAGGGCGAAGCCCAAAGCGGACAATATATGCATAGTGTGGGCCGGGTCGTGACATGCCTTCTATTTCTTTATGCTTTATCTTTTCCTTTGTCGTTTTTTTTGTAGAAGATGCTTCTGCACTTGCTTTCAATTTGTTGATGAAGTCTTCAATTTTTGTATCACTAACTTCCTTTGTATCTGATTAATTTTGGGCTTCTCCGGCTAAACAGACATCTTCATTTGATGTACTGCCAATAGAAACCATAGAGATATCATCTCCAATAGTAATACCAAGATTTTTTGCTAAATCCTTTTTTATTTCTTCAAAATATGAAGCAAGGATTTCTTTCTGTGAAACAGCTCCCTTCTTCATTTGGAGTCTCTTGCTGATAATTTCCAAAGGACTTAAATCTTCTTCTTCATCCTTTGTATGATCGATCTGTGAATAAGACTCTATTTTGGCCTGTATCTGTTGTATTAATTCTTCACCATATAACTTTCCTTGTTGGTTTGACTAGAGCAATTTGGACCAGAACTTATGATAGAAAATTCTGTTAAGGCAAGGAATGCCTTCACTAGTATAACCGGTCTGTACATTCCATTTCATAATCCAGGGAATAGAAAATTCAATAAAGAAATACATGGTAGCAATACCATCATAAAAGATATGATCTTTTTGGAGAGAAATAATTTTGGGAGATATATCTACCCATTGAGAATATAATCCTTTGAAGAGAGGGTTTAAAATATCTAATGGTGGTCCGTATAACTTCCACCATTTGAAAAACCAATTTGGAATTTGTTGTCCAAATAAATTAGGACAAAGTTTTATAAACCAAGAATGTTTTCTGGTAGGATTTTTTATATAAAAAAGTTTTATTAAAACTTTCGATAATCCCAATAATTGAATTTGACCGAAATCTTTTGGTCTGGATGTGTATATTCACGACCCTTGAGTGTGTTGATTCCCCATTCATCAGAAGGTATAACCTTATTAATTATAATCTTCGAAACACTTAAGTTTTTCAAGTATTAGCAGGATAGAAATGCTGAGTATCTGCAGATCCTGTTGTTGAGAGTATAATCTCATAATGCATTATGTATTTGTATGCAGGAGTAGCGTATGACGCTGTATCAAAGTATCTTGCCATAATTTGCCAAGGATTATCCTTCCATTTAAGGTCGTATTGTTCCAAAAGAATTATTAACTCTTTGGATTCTTTTTTACTATAAGTCTCAAAATTGTCATTAGCATCCTTTGATATAACTGAGGAGTATGTAGGTACATTAGATGATGACGTACCTTCATCTTTTTTGGATTTAATAAAATCCATAAATTCCTTGTATAATGGATGTTCGTTATTACCTTCTGTAATATTAACGGCTATAAGCCTTTGATTTCCCATTTGGGCAAGAATATTATTCTATCTGCTATTAGTAGCTGCCCTTCCTCTTCCTCATTGTCGAGGAGGCTTGTATGTAGGTCTCATAATTTGTAGACAAAGTAGTAGAAATATTAGTTCAGGTATTCTCTAGTAAGAAAATCAGGAAGGGTATTATCAGACCCTTTTTTGTATATAATTTCAAAATCAAAAGGGGCTAATAAAGCTTGCCACCTTGCAAAGATTTGTTTGGAAACATCATGCTTGAAATCTTTATTAAAGATAAATTTAGAAGCCTCACAATCAGTTTTATTAATAAATTTCTGATTATATAAGTCAGTCTGAAATTTCATCACACATTTAGGAATAGCAAGAATTTCTTTAGCTACAGTTGCATAATTTTTCTGGGAGTTATTCCATTTACCAGAATAAAATTGAACAAGGTATTCCTGTTTATGTACAGGGGAACATTGTTTCAGTATTCCGCCATAACCAATATCAGAGGCATCAGTTTCCACAACTTTTGCCCAAGTAGGATTGGCGAGAGTCAAACAAGGGAGGTTATTAACCTTCTGCTTAATTCTCTTGACTGCTTCAGTATGAGTGTCAGTCCAAGCTTTAGGATTCTTCTTTAATCTTTCATAAAGAAGAGCAGTGTCTTTAGCAAGGTCCTTTATAAAAGGGGAAATATAATTTAAGCTTCCTAAAAATCTTTGAAGATGAGTTTTATCAGTAATAATATCGGGGAATTTGGATGCAAATTCAATACTTCTATTAATGGGGATAATCCTACCCTTCTCAATGTTATGACCCAAAAATCTAACAGAAATTTGGAAAATCATCATTTTCGGTTTTGATATAACTAAACCATTTTGTATAATAATCTTTTTAAATAAATCAATATGTTTGAAATGAGATTCTATATTTTTTGAAAATACTAGAATATCATCAATATAAATAATTATGAAATCCGTATAAGGAAGGTGTGACGACCCGGCCCGTCATCACGTGAGTTACTGCCCCGTATTCCCCATTTTTATGCTTCTTCATGTTTTGTTATCGGTATTCGGTGTGTAGAGCTAAATCGGATTGGTTTTGATAAGAAATGAGACACTTAGTCTCTTTAAGGAAGGTTTGTATTGGAAAAGTCAACCGGATGTTGACTATTGAGTTAGAGGGCTCGGATGTGATTTCTGATGATTCGGTTAGCTTTGGGGGTTGATATATGGCTTAGGAGTGTGATCGGAATTGATTTTGGAGGTCCGGAGTGGAATTAGGCTTGAATTGGCGAAGTTAGTATTTTGGCGAATTCCGGTTGGTAGGTGAGATTTTGATACGGGGGTCGGAATGGAATTACGAGAGTTGCAGTAGCTTCGTTAGGTGATTCTGGATGTGTGTGCTAAATTTCAGATCATTCTGAGGTGTTTTGGTTGGGTTTTTGATCAAATGCGTATTTCGGAAGTTTTTAAGAAATTTAGGCTTGAATCCGATGTAATTTTATGGTTTTGGTGTTGTTTGGTGTTTTGATGATTGGAAAAAGTTTGAATGATGTTTTTGGATGGGTTTGCACTTTTGGTTGAGGTCCCGGGGACCTCAGGGTGATTTTGGATGGTCAATAGGACCAATCTTGGTTTTTGAAGTTGCAGATTTCAGCTGAGTGTTGCAGAACATTTTTGTTGTCTGCGATCGCAGGAGTGCAATTGCGATCGCATAGAAGGTTTGGGGAAGGCCGTTCTGATTGCTCAATGCGATCGTGGAATAGGGTATGCTATCACAAAGGTTGAGGAGGTTGTTCATTGCGATCGTATGAGGAGTAATGCGATCGCGTAGTGTTAAATGGACCTGAGGTTCTGAGAGGTGCTTTGTTCAAAGCGATCGCGTAGGTTTGATTGGTGAAGTAGTGCAATCGCAGTTAAGGGGTTGCGTTCGCATAGGACATTTTGGAGGCCTGGGAAAGTTGAGTTGTGCGATCGCAGAGGCTTGGATGCGATCGCATAGAGTAAAATCTGGGCTGACAGAAGGGTTTTAATAAACATTTCACCCGCGAACCAAGTCCCATTTCGTCCATTTTTGAGTAACCTTGGGAGCTTTTAACGAGTATTAAAGAGGGTTTTGACTGGGAATTGATTGGAGGTGAGTCCTATGGCCTATAAACGTCATTTAATTGTAGACTCAACATCTAAATTCATGGAAATTTCATTAAAAAGGGAAGGATTAGGGCTTGATTTTTGAAATAGAATTTTGGAGGTTTGAGGGAGCATTTGAGCTCGGATTTCGATAAATTTGATATGTATAGACTCGTGGCGAGATAAGGAATCCGGCGATGTCAATTTTCTGATTTTTCGAGAAGTGAGCCCAGGGCTCGGGTTTTGCCAACTTCGTGATTTTCGATATTTTTCGAGTCTTTTCAATTGGGTTGTATTCCCTTAGCCTATTGTAACGTATTACTTATGGTTTTGATCAGATTCGACGCTCGAGGAGGTTGATTTGCGAGGCAAGGGAGTAGTGAGCTAGGATTTCAGCCTGCTTGAGGTGAGTAATGAATGTAAATGATGTCCTGAGGGTTTGAAACCCCGGATTTGCACATCATAGTGCTATATTGAGGTGAGACACGCGCTTGATGATGAGCGCGGGTCGTTTACTATTGGGTATTGTGACTTGGTCTGTCCCGAGTGATGCGTCTACTGCGTATTTGATTAAAGCTTATTTGTTATCATCATTATTTGGACTGATTGTCATATTTGGGCTTCTTGCCAATTCTTTGAACCTTCCGGGGAGTTTATTTACTATTTCCTCAATGTTTGACATACTACCTGAACTCAGTCGTACCATTTTCTACTGTCTTACAACTCAGCTACTTTTACTCGATTTTTGAAACTAAAAGATATATTAAATGATGTTTTGGGCTGAGAACTACTATTTTACTATTTCCCAAGGAGCTTATATGATTTCTGGACTGAGTACGGCCAAGGGCCAGATGTGAGGATACTATGGGATCGGGCTGCGCACCGCAACAGTGTTATACTGACATTGATATGAGCCTGAGGGCCTAGATTTGATGCCACGAGATGGCTTGATATTGCGCTTGGGCCGCAAGGGGCCCCTCCCGGAGTCTGCACACCCCCAGTGATCGCCGTCGACGATAAATAAATGGAGCGGGCTACACGCCGCAATGGGTACTATAGGGTATCATTGTATGTGTTGATTTCTCTTTATATGTCTGTCACTTAACTGCTTATTTGTTGTAGTATTTCTACATTTCGCTTCTATTGGTTTACTACTCTCATATTACTTGTGTTTAAACTGCCGCAGTGTAGATTACTCTGTGTTTTCCATGATTTCATATTCTCAGTCATTATTTATGCTTATTACCCACTGGGTCGGAGTACTTACATTACTCCCTACACCTTGCGTGCAGATCCAGGTGCATCTGAGGCTGAGTGAGGATTATTTCAGTTGAGCAGCGCATATCCGGGAGCATCGAGGTAGCTGCATGGCGCCCGCAGCCCTGATCTCTCCCATCTATCCTTGTTATTAATTAGTATTCCCCAGATGGACATATATTAGGTTGTTAAACTTGTACTAGAGGCTCGAGACTTGTGACACCAGATCTGTATGGGCTATGTAGTGGTATTATCATCTGACTTTCCACATATTTAACTCGTTGTCTTAATTTCTTATTGGAGTAATTTAGCAATTTAAACTGTGTTAACTGATAATGATTTTCATAAGAAAACAGAAAGGGTTGTTAGTTGGTCAGGCTTGCTTATCAGTGTGTTGGGAACCATCACGACCGGGGTTGGGGTCGTGACAAGTTGGTATCAGAGCCTAGGTTACTAGGTCCCGCGAGTCTAGAGCCGGTTTAGTAGAGTCTCATGGATCGGTACGGAGACGTCTGTACTTATCCTCGGGAGGCTGCAGAACCTGTTAGGAAAATTCCACATTCTTGAAATTCTTGTCGTGCGAACTTGTTGCTCCGAATACTAAATTTCTCTTTATTCTATTCTCTCACAGATGGTGAGGACTCGAGCTACCGGACGTGCCGGACGACCACCAGTACCACCTACTGAGGCTACTAGAGGTCGTTGACGCGGTCGTGGTCGTGGTAGAGACAAAGCAGCAGGGGCAGCACCTGCGGATCCTTTAGTTGCCCTAGCTCAGGATCAGGCTCCAGCAGCACCAGTGCAGGCACCAACTGTGCCCATTGTGATACCGGGTCTCCGGGAGGCCTTGGCACAGATCTTGACAGTTTGCACAGGCCTGGCTCAGGCAGTTTCAGCTACCATAGTAGCAGCTACTTCACAGGCCGGGGGAGGCAATCAGACCCACGCTGCTCGCACACCTGAGCAGGTAGTGCGGGGCCTACAGACGCCAGGGGCACCTCCAGCTCAGCCGGTTATAGTAGTTTAGGAGTTCGTAGTACCAGCTATGCCGGACGATGAGCAGCGTCGTCTTGAGAGGTTTGGTAGGCTCCAGCCTCCGTCGTTTAGTTGTGCTGAGGGCAAGGATGCCCAGGGATTTCTTGACAAGTGCCAACGAATGCTCCATACAACAGGGATTCCTGAGTCTAGTGGAGTGGCATTTACCACCTTTCAGTTCTCAGGGGCTGCCTTTACTTGGTGGGAGGATTTTGAGAGGCGTAGGCCGGTTGGTGCAGCACCCCTTTCTTGGTAGCAATTCTCCGCTCTCTTCTTAGAGAAGTATGTACCGCAGTCCATCAGAAAGGAGCTGCGGAGGCAGTTTGAGTGGTTGATGCAGGGGGGGTATGACCATGACCCAGTATGAGATGAGGTTTTCTGAGTTAGTTCATCATGCCATTTGGATGATTCCGATAGATCGTGAGAGGATCAGGAGATTTCTGGATGGCCTTAACTACCATCTCCGTATTTTGATGACTAGAGAGAGAGTATTGGGTGCTACGTTTGAGGAGGTGGTTGATATCGCTTGTGAGATTGAGATGGTTCGCCGTCGGGAGCGAGAGGAGAGGGAGGTCAAGAGGCCTCGAGGATCGGGCAGTTACAGTGGTGCTCCTTCGAGAGGCCAGTTCCAGCATGGTAAAGGTCGTTCTTTCAAGCCTGCTCATTCGGCCCGTCTAGAGTATCGTGGGGCATCTTCCTGTCGTGGTCATCATGGGTCTTAGTAGGGCCAGCCTTCACTCAGCGCCCTTCCAACTCAGAGTTCGTCTCATGCCCCATCAGCTCAGGGTTCTTCTGTGCCGAGTGCATCAGCTAGTCACTCTGGTGCGAGGGGTTCCCTTCAGTCCCCATATCCAGCACTGGGTGGTTGTTATGAGTGCGGAGAGTTTGGGCATATGAGGAGGCAGTGCCCTCGACTTCTCGGTGGTCTGTATCAGCAAAGGGGTTAGCCCTCGACTTCTGCTCCAGTTACTTCACCACCCGCCCAGCCAGCTAGGGGTGGAGGTCAGGCAGCCAGGGGTCGCCCTAGAGGGGGAGGTTGATCAGGGGGAGGTCAGGCCTGTTTCTATGCACTCCCAGGCAGACCCGACGCCATTGCTTCGGATGCTGTCATTATAGGTATTGTTTCAGTCTGCCACAAAGATGCCTTTGCATTATTTGATCCCGTTCCACCTTTTCTTATGTTTCATCATACTTTTCTCATTATTTGGGTACGCCTTGTGAGTTTCTTTCTTTACTTATTCATGTATCTACCCCGGTGGGAGATACTATTGTTGTAGACCGTGTGTACCGGTCATGTGTGGTGACTATTGGGGGTTTGGATACCCGAGTAGATCTATTGCTATTGAGCATGGTGGATTTTGATGTCATTTTGGGCATGGATTGGCAATTCCCGTGTCGTGCTATTCTAGACTGTCATGCTAAGACAGTCACTTTGGCTATGCCGAGTGTACTGCGGATCGAGTGGCATGGTGTGACTGATTATGTTCCTAGTAGAGTGATATCCTTCTTGAAGGCCCAACATATGGTTGGAAGGGTTTCCTTTCATATCTAGCGTTTGTGGGGGATGTTGGAGCCGAGACTCCTAGTATTGATTCTGTTCCAGTTGTTAGGGATTTTCCCGATGTTTTTCCTGCAGACCTGTCGGGCATGCCACCGGATAGGGATATTGAGTTTGGTATTGACCTGGTGCTGGGCACTCAGCCCATTTCTATTCTGCCCTATCGTATGGCACCAGCAGAGTTGAAGGAATTGAAAGAACAGCTTCAGGAACTCCTAGATAAGGGGTTCATTTGGCCTAGTATGTTACCTTGGGGTGCGCCCGTTCTGTTTGTGAAGAAGAAGGATGGCACAATGAGAATGTGCATCGATTATAGGCAATTGAACAAAGTAACAATTAAGAACAAGTATCCTTTGCCTCGCATTAATGATTTATTTGATCAGCTTCAGGGAGCGAGAGTGTTCTCCAAGATTGATCTCCGTTCGGGCTATCACCAGTTGAAGATCAGGGATTCAGATATTTTTAAGACTGCTTTCAGGACCAGATATGGTCATTATGAGTTTCTTGTTATGTCTTTCGGGCTAATCAATGCCCCAGCAACATTCATGCATTTGATGAACAGCGTGTTCCGACCTTATCTCGATTCATTCGTCATAGTCTTCATTGAGGATATTCTAGTGTAATCATGTAGTCAGGAGGAGCACGCAAAGCATTTGAGAGTTGTGTTGCAGAGGTTGAGAGAGGAGAAGCTTTATGCAAAATTCTCCAAAGTGTGAGTTTTGGCTCAATTTAGTGGCTTTCTTTGGGCACGTGGTGTCCAGCGAGGGTATTCAGGTTGATCCAAAGAAGATAGAGGCGGTTCAGAGTTGGCCTAGACCGTCCTCAGCCATAGAGATTCATAGCTTTCTTGGGTTAGCAGACTATTATCGCCGGTTTGTTCAGGGATTTTCATCCATTGCATCGCCCTTGACAAAGTTGACTCAGAAAGGTGCTCCATTTGTATGATCAGACGAGTGTGAGGAGAGCTTTCAGAAGCTCAAGACAGCCTTGACCACAGCTCTAGTGTTGGTTTTTCCATCAGCTTCAAGTTCATATACTGTGTATTGTGATGCTTCGAGAGTTGGGATTGGTTGTGTGTTGATGCAGGAGGGTAGAGTTATTGCTTACGCTTCTCATCAGTTGAAGCCCCATGAGAAGAACTACCCCGTTCATGATTTGGAGTTGGCTACCATAGTTCATGCATTGAAGATTTGGAGGCATTACTTGTATGGCGTATCTTGTGAGGTGTTCATTGATCATCACAGTCTTCAGCATTTGTTCAAGCAAAAGGATCTTAATTTGAGGTAGCGAAGATGGTTAGAGTTGCTTAAAGATTATGATATTACCATATTGTATCACCCGGGGAAGGCCAATGTGGTGGCCGTTGCCTTGAGCCGAAAGGCAGTGAGTATGGGGAGTTTGGCATATATTCCAGTTGGGGAGAGACCCCTTGCAGTTGATGTTCAGGCCTTGGCCAATCGGTTTGTGAGACTAGATATTTCGGAGCCTAGTCGGGTATTGGCTTGTGTGGTTTCTCGGTCTTCCTTATATGATCGCATCAGAGAGCGCCATTATGATGATCCACATTTGCTTGTCCTTAAGGACAGAGTTCAGCATGATGACGCCAGAGATGTGACCATCGGTGATGATGGTGTGTTGAAGATGTAGGGCCGGATTTGTGTGCCCAATGTGGATGGGCTTAGAGAGTTGATTCTGGAGAAGGCCCATAGCTCGCGGTATTCCATTCAGCCGGGTGCCGCGAAGATGTATCCGGATTTGAGGCAGTACTATTGGTGGAGAAGATTGAAGAAAGATATCGTGGGATTTGTAGCTCGATGTCTCAATTATCAGCAGGTGAAATATGAGCATCAGAGACGGGGTGGCTTGCTTCAGCAGAGGGTTATTCCTGAGTGGAAGTGGGAGAAGATTACTATGGACTTTGTTGTTGGACTTCCACGGACTTTGAAGAGGTTTGATGCAATTTGGGTGATTGTGGATCAGCTGACCAAGTCTGCGCACTTAATTCTTGTGTGTACTACCTATTCTTCAGAGCGGTTGGCAGGGATTTATATCCGGGAGATTGTTCGGTTGCATGGTATTCCGGTTTCCATCATCTCAGATAGAGGTACTTAGTTTACTTCGCAGTTTTGGAGGGCCGTGCAGAGGGAGTTGGGTACTCAGGTGGAGTTGAGCACAGCATTCATCCTCAGACGGACGGACAGTCCGAGCATACTATCCAGATATTGGAGGACAGGTTGTGTGCTTGTGTTATTGATTTTGGAGGTTCATGGGATGTGTTTTTGCCACTTGTAGAGTTTGCTTACAACAACAACTACCAGTCGAGTATTCAGATGGCTCCGTATGAGGCTTTGTATGGGAGGCGGTGTAGATCTCCCGTTGGTTGGTTCGAGCCCGGCGAGGCTAGGCTATTGGGGACAGATTTGGTTAAGGACGCCTTAGAGAAGGTGAAGGTGATTCAGGAGAGGCTTCGTACAGCACAGTCGCGTCAGAAGAGCTATGCGGACCGGAAGGTTCGAGATATATCCTACATGATTGGTGAGAAGGTCTTGCTGAAGGTTTCGCCCATGAAGGGTGTTATGAGATTTGGGAAGAAAGGCAAGTTGAGTCCGCGGTTCATTAGGCCTTTTGAGGTGCTTCGGAGGATTGGAGAGGTGGCTTATGAGCTTGTTTTTCCACCCAGCCTGTCGAGTGTGCATCCGGTATTTGCTCGGAAGTATATTGGGGATCCGTCTCATGTTTTGGACTTCAGCATGGTTCAGTTGGATGATGGTTTGACCTTTGATGTGGAGCCAGTAGCTATTTTGGGTCGCCAGGTTCGGAAGTTGAGGTCAAAGGATATAACTTCAGTGAAAGTGCAGTGGAGAGGTCGGCCAGTGGAGGAGGCTACCTGGGAGACCGAGCGGGAGATACGGAGCAGATATCCTCATCTCTTTGAGGCTCCAGGTATGTTTCTTAACCCGCTCGAGGACGAGCGTTTGTTTTATTTGGGGAGGATGTGACGACCCGGCCCATCGTCGTGTGAGTTACTGCCTCGTTTCTCCCATTTTTATGCTTCTTCAAGTTTCGTTTTCGGTATTCAGTGTGTAGGGTTAAATCAAATTGGTATTGATAGGAAATGAGACACTTAGTCTCTTTAAAAAAGGCTTATTTTGGAAAAGTCAACCGGATGTTGACTATTGAGTTAGAGGGCTCGGATGTGATTTCCGGTGATTCAGTTAGCTTCAGGGGTTGATATGTGGCTTAGGAGTGTGATCGTAATTGATTTTGGAGGTCCGGAATGGAATTAGGCTTGAATTGGCAAAGTTAGTATTTTGGCGAATTCCGGTTTGTAGGTGAGATTTCGATACGGGGGTCGGAATGGAATTCCGAGAGTTGCAGTAGTTTCGTTAGGTGATTTTGGATGTGTGTGCAAAATTTCAGATCATTCGGAGGTGTTTTGGTCGGGTTTTTGATCAAATGCGTATTTCGAAAGTTTTTAAGAAATTTAGGCTTGAATCCAATGTAATTTGATGGTTTTTGTGTTGTTTGGTGTTTTGATGATTGGAACAAGTTTGAATGATATTTTAGGATGGGTTGGAACTTTTGGTTGAGGTCCCGGGGGACTCAGGGTTATTTCGGATGGTCAATCGGAACAATCTTGGTTTTTGAAGTTGCAGATTTCAGCTGAGTGTTGCAGAACATTTTTGTTCTCTGTGATCGCAGGAGTGCAATTGCGATCGCATAGAAGGTTTGGGGAAGGTCGTTCTGATTGCTCAATGCGATCGCGGAATAGGGTATGCGATCACATAGGTTGAGGAGATTGTTCATTGCGATCGCATGAGGAGTAATGCGATCGCGTAGTGTTAAATGGACGTGAGGTTCTGAGGGGTACTTTGTTCAATGCGATCGTGGAGTAGTGTATGTGATCGCGTAGGTTTGATTGGTAAAGCAGTGCGATCGCAGTTAAGGGGTCGCGTTCGCATAGGACATTTTGGAGGCCTGGGAAAGTTGAGCTATGCGATCGCAGAGGCTTGGATGCGATAGCATAGAGTAAAATCTGGGCTGACAAAAGGGTTTTAATAAACATTTCACCCGCGAACCAAGTCCCATTTCCTCCATTTTTGAGTAACCTTGGGAGCTTTTGACGAGTATTAAAGAGGATTTTGACTGGGAATTGATTGGAGGTGAGTCCTATGGACTAGAAACGTCATTTAATTGTAGATTCAACATCTAAATTCATGGAAATTTGATTAAAAAGGGAAGGATTAGGGATTGACTTTTGAAATAGAAATTTGGGGGTTTGAGGGAGCATTTGAGTCAATTTGATATGTATAGACTCGTGGCAAGATAAGGAATCCGGCGATGTCAATTTTTTGATTTTTTGAGAAGTGGGCCTGGGGCTCGGGTTTTGCCAACTTCGTGATTTTCGATATTTTTCTAGTCTTTTCGATTGGGTTGTATTCCCTTAGCCTATTGTAACGTATTACTTGTGGTTTTGATTAGATTTGACGCTAGGATTTCGGCCTACTTGAGGTGAGTAATGAATGTAAATGATGACCTGAGGGTTTGAAACCCCGGATTTGCACATCGTAGTGCTATATTGAGGTGAGACACGCGCTTGATGATGAGCGCGAGTCGTTTACTATTGGGGATTGTGACTTGGTCCGTCCCGAATGATGCTTCTACTGCGTATTTGATTGAAGCTTATTTGTTATCATCATTATTTGGACTGATTGTCATATTTGGGCTTCTTGCCAATTTTGTGAACCCTCCGGGGAGTTTATTTACTATTTCCTCACTGTTTGACTTACTACTTGAACTCAGTCGTACCGTTTTCTACTGTCTTACAACTCAGCTACTTTTACTCGATTTTTGAAACTAAAAGATATATTAAATGATGTTTTGGGGTGAGAACTACTATTTTACTATTGCCCGATGAGCTTATATGATTTCTGGACTGAGTACGGCCAAGGGCCAGATGTGAGGATACTATGGGATCGGACTACGCGCCGCAGCAGTGTTATACCGATATTGATATGAGTCTGAGGGCCTAGATTGATGCCACGAGATGGCTTGATATTGCGCTTGGGCCGCAAAGGGCCCCTCCCGGAGTCTGCACACCCCCAGTGAGCACCGTCGACAATAAATAAATGGAGTGGGCTGCACGCCGCAGCGGGTACTATTGGGTACCGTTCTATGTGTTGATTTCTCTTTATATGTCTGTCACTTAACTGCTTATTTGTTGTAGTATTTCTACATTTCGCTTCCATTGGTTTATTAATCTCATATTACTTGTTTTTAAACTGTCGCAGTTGTCACGACCCCAATCCCCGGTCGTGATGGCGCCCAACACGATGCTAGGCAAGTGTCACGACCCCAACCCCGGTCATGATGGCGCCCAACACACTGCTAGGCAAGCCCGACCATTCAACAACATTATCCCAAATTGTTATTTAGATTATAAATAAATATCACAGAGAATTTACTAAGTCATCACTTTCAAGTGTATAATTAATTATAAAATCTGCGGAAATTCAACTAAAATACCACACCATAGCCCAATAGAATCCGGTGTCACGAATATGAGCCTCTAATACAGAATATCCACCTATTACAAGTTTGTTTAGGAAAAATACGGAATAAAAGATAGAGATAGAGGGGAGAGATCAAGGCTGCGAACACCATGCAGCTAACTCAATACTCCCGAATACTGCCTGCTCAGCTAAACAATTCCTCACTTAGCCTCAGGTGTACCTGGATCTGCACGCAAGGTGCAGGGAGTAATGTGAGTACTCCAACCTAGTGAGTAATAAACATAAATAAAGGCTGAGAATAAGAAATCATGGAAAAATACAAAGTAAACTATAACTGGCAGTTTAGAACAACAAATAGTGAAGAAACAAGTCAATTAAATCAGAGTACCAAATACTGAGACAGGTATAACCGATAAAAACAAATGCATGAGTGCAATGCAATGCATATGATGGTACACTCTAGTACCCACTGCGGCGTGTAGCCCGAGCCATCCATTTATTTATCGTCGACGACGCTCACTGGGGGTGTGTGCCGACTCCGGAGGGGCTCCCACAGCCCAAGCGCAATATCAAGCCATCTCGTGGCATCAAATCTAGGCCCTCGGCCTTATATCAATCTCAGTATAATCACCCAGGCTCTCGGCCTCAATATCAATGTAATCAACCAGGCTCTCGGCCTCAATATCAATGTAATCAACCAGGCTCTCGGCCTCAATATCAATATAACACTACTGCGGCGTGCAGCCCGATCCATGCTCAGTCCAGAAATCATCATACGCCCCTTGGGCATTTGTAAAACAGTAGTTCTTAGCCCGAAATATCATTTAAGTTTTCAAATCATAGAAAGATGGCTGAGTTTGCAAAACCGTATTTAAAACCTTGGACCGAGGTCAAATAATATAAAAAATATGCGAAAGCAGTGATATCAATCCCTGAAGGATTTCCCAAATGTAACAATTAAATCCAAGTAAGGATGATTCTTAATTTAGTTAAAGTAGAAAACACGGTAAAAACATCTCTCGGGACGGACCAAGTCACAATCCCCAACGGTGCTCTACCCCACACCCGTTATCCGGCGTGCCAGTCACCTCAATATAGCATTACGATGTGATATTCCGGGGTTTCAAACCCTCAGGACATCATTTACATCAATTACTCACCTCGAACCGGCTACTTCTTTAGCTCGCGATGCCTTTGCCCCTCGAATTGGCCTCCACGTGCGTCGAATCTATCCAAAATCAGAACGAATATGTCATAATATGATAAGGGAACAAAGCCCAATCAAAACAATCGAAAAATACCAAAATTCTTGAAATTAGCAAAAACCCGAGCAAAATACTACTCCACAATGCCTTTTCCTCTCAAATAGACCTCTGAATGCCTCGAATCTAGCCACAATAATTCGATTCAATCAATAAAAATTATAGGAATTAATTCCATATGGAATTCTACACTTTCCATTAAAAATCCGAAATTGCACTCAAAATTTGCCCGTGGGGCCCGCGTCTCAGAATCCGGCGAAACTTATAAAATCCGACAACCCATTCCGATACGAGTTCAACCATACCAAAATTATCAAATTCCGACAACAACTCGACCTCCAAATCTTAATTTTTCATTTTTTGAAAGATTTTGCAAAAATCTTGATTTCTTCCATTTAAATCCGAATTAAACGATGAAAATAACCATGGATTTATGTAATATAAACACTTTTAAGTATAGGACACTTACTTGAGTTGAAATCGTGAAGAACACCTCAAAATCGCCCAAGAACCGAGCTCCAAAAATCCCAGAACGAAAATGATGAAATCAGCATTTTTGGTCCTTAAGTTTCTGTCCGCCCGTCACTAAAAGTCCAGTTTCGTCATTAAAAGTCGCCACTAAAAGTCCACCAGAGACAGGTTTACCAGCCATATTCAATCGATCATAACTTTCTGTACAAATGTCTGAATGACAAATGGTTTACAATTCTGGAAACTAGAATACAAGTGCTACAACTTTCATGTTTTATACATTTTCCGATTCCTCATAGATTACGAGATATAAGCTTCCCAATTATGCTCCTCGCATCAAAATTTTCAAACCTTGCTGTCAAAAATCCAGCAAGTTAAATTGGCCTAAAAATGGCCCGAAAACATTCCGAAACTCACCCGAGCCCCTTGAGACTCTAACCAAGTATGCCAACATGTCTTAAAACATCATCCAAACTTGCTCCAATCATCAAAACACCTCAACTAACACTAAAATCATCGAATTACATCGAATTCAAGCCTAAGTTTTTTTAAAACTTCCAAAACACGCATTCGATCAAAAACCCAACCAAACCATGTCTGAATGACCTGAAATTTTGCACACACATCACAAATTACATAACGAAGCTACATCAACTCTCAGAATTCCATTCCGACCCTCGGATCAAAATCTCACCTATCAACCGGAATTCGCCAAAATACTAACTTCGCCAATTCAAGCCTAATTCTACACCGGACCTCCAAAATTACTTTCGATCACACTCCTAAGTCACAAATCATCTCCCGGAGCTAACCGAACCGTCGGAATTCACATCCGAGCCCTCTAGCTCATAAAGTCAACGTCCGGTTGACTTTTTCAAATTAAGCCTTCTTAAAATAGACTAAGTGTCTCAATTCCTTTCAAAACCTTTCCGAATCAACTCGTTCACACCCAACACTGATAATGAAGCATAAAGAAATAGGAAATGAGGAAAACGGGGCAGTAACTCACGAGACGACGGGTCGGGTCATCACATCCTCCCCAACTTAAACAAACGCTCGTCCTCGAGCGTACCCAGAGTTGTCCTAGAAGCCAACCAATAGCTGAACGACTTCACCAAGAATATACCCGTGGGTGATCCCACACTACCCTATCTCGCATAGGTCCGATAACACAACATAGCTAAAATTTCACAATTCATGTAGTTCATAAACCATAGAACCACACTGCACCTTCCGAAATCATACACAAGATTAGAACTTCACATCCATACTCAGAATAAGCCCGAACCAGCTGTAATAACCCATACCTGCAACATCAGGTGCAATTATCTGATATACCACATAACTCAAACACTCGAAACGATAATTTCTATTCACAGTAGCTGCACATAATAATCGAATATCGATAAGAAACCTCTTAACAACTAAAGCCTCATTCCAACACTTTCACATACTGCCAATGATAAAGGAAACACGCAATAAATCATAACCATTTCCTATGTCAACCATTCATGAAGTCATTTCTCTCCTAGTAATTACCAGAGCAAATTTTGAACTGAACCTCAATATTTACCCATCACACATACTGAAATCAAATCCGTTCGCATTCATTAATGATTTCAACGATCTCTTCTGACCAAACACACTACTCGGGTGACATGACACATCAATACATGCCTAATCCACAACTTGCATAATACGTGCACCAAAAAGAAACGGTCCGAACATACTCAAATCATGAAAATGACTCAACTGAGAGAGTTGTACCTAAAACTCACCAGTACTGCCACAATACAAGGCTGAGACCCTGTCTTACATCATAGAAACAGGACACACAAATTTGACCCGCAATGTCATGTTTCCACAAAGTTTTGCTGCAACGCGCGTTCCTATCCAAATACTACTCCACAACAAACACCTCAAGTCACTATGCTTGAAATCGACAACCATGCTCAATAGATGTCTGGAGCCAAAGCAAATCATTACACCCATGGTGAAACAAATAACACATACCACACAAACCTGATAGAACATAACCGGTACATTATCCACCGAGCAACAGCCAATTACTCATCCTGCTCGACTTCCACTACTACAACTCCTATCGGAGCCAGACGATCCGGTGCCCGACACAAAATTAATACCGAAATCAACAACCTCGCCCGGCGACATGCCTAGCCATATGAAACTCATCTGAAAAGTCCCCCAACACCAGAACTGAATTAATGATAGCAACCTTTGCACTGACATCCATCACGAATGCCCAATTAAGAAAGCAATCCTTCCCAACCGTCCGCTGGCCCTTTGAAATATAAACCACTCTACTAGAACATAATCCAATGCACTTCATCACTCAACCTGTGGCATTTTCGGTATTTCCCGTAGCGCAATAGTTCAGAATCACTCAACACTAAGACAACCAGTCTGAATTTCGACATCACATCCAAAATCTGACATACCAGCAAACAGAGATCCACTCGAGCCTCCAAATCCCGAATGCCACTAAAAGGTGCCGAATACATACGATCCACCACAACAACCTAGCCTGTACATGAGAACTCCCAGTCTCCAACTCCATATGGCACACAAATCATCATACCTGATTCCAGTTTCCACCGTGTGAATACATGCACACCTTTGATACCCAATCATTCCATGATAAATACTCTAAAATTTCCATGTGCCATACAAGCAAATCGAATATCAGCAGTCGATCCAGCCTTAAAGTGCCGCAATACTATTGAAGTGCCATCAACTTAATCACATTGGCCTTTTTTTTTCTAAAACATATACCCTCTACAAATCACTATGATTAGAAATACAATTTCCTTAATCATTTAAAGATCATTCACCCTAATCATCTGAAGCTCATCCCTCTAATCACCTAAAGCTGCCCGTACTGCCTAAGAATGTTATGAATTTCCATTCAGAACTGAACCATAACCTTACACATGCAAATCTCAATCCTTCACAACATATCGCATATACCATATCATCCTAAGGTAACATGAGGACTTCACCTCCCTTCCGAACCATGAACGTTTACGTACTCAACTAGTCAAGAACTTCCATTGATCCTATCTAGAAGAAAAATCATTACACATCCCATGCTCTGCATGACATACATAGGTCTTGTTCAAATTCTTACAATACCGACACGACGGATGAGATCTGTATAAATTCATAACACCGCCGAATCAAAAATTCATTGGGTCTATACTTCTGGCAAGAACTATCACCTCATTATGAACCAAACAATGGTCTTAGCCCCTTAATTTTCTTCATATACTCAGATTGCACTGATCTCGAATTCAATGATCTCGTCTCACCCATTACGAACTGCTCAGGCAATAAGCCACCCCAGACATAATCAAAAGCCGCATATGATGCCCTAATATGCCAATAGGCTACCAATTCGAACGCGATACAAAAAAAACGAACTCTGGAAGGAATTACCAATCCCACGCACTAATACGGACTTTCCTTAGAAAACAGGAAACAAGGCATACAAAATAACATATAGAAAACTATACTCAACATCACACTATTGCCCCGTGCAACCCGATCCAGATAACATACCCATGGCGGCGTGCCACCCGATCCACACATAGATCTCACATAAGGAGATGCACATCGAGCCAAATTTGTTCATTACAACAAAATACCGAGTATCGGTCGTAAGCATGCTAAGTGCATAATAATATCTCTGAGGGACATATAGTGTTATAAGCTACAAAACTCAAGCACAACTGAGGTGCGATGTACAGTCTGAATTTCAAGAGCCAAGATGCTCATATAATGTCATTCCTACGCGAATTCTCAACACATAGCAATTTCTCAAGCTGTCTCACAACTCACACGGTGCAATACATTACTACGCAAAATATCTTACAACGAAACATCAACCTAACTACTCCTCCATGAGGACCGCGTTACTAAAATGCACACATCTAGCCTGATATAGAGCCATTATTCACATTAAATCTATCCACCGACTACAAGCTGATTCTGATCACACTGAACTAGTCTGATAACCTTTTAAATATCCATAATAACTCCCATTTTTCTCATAACACACAAGAACAACCTTTACAATCGGAGTAATCCTCCCCAGTTCACAACCCAATAAGCCAAGTGCCCTCCAAGAATGAATCTTCAATTTAACGACACCATCACAAACTTCGTACTTGGTTTACACCTTTAATCAATCAAGTGATCATATGCCACACTTATATAATCTTCCCGTGTGACACACTCCCACAACCTACCATAACAATATCTGGAGTGTACCTCCAAACCACCAGTCGCACTAACGCTAAAGAGCGATCAAGAATTATTAACCGGACGCAAAACCCTTTTTACAAAACACCGATCTTAGGTGACGCTGAAGACAATACCAACTTACCGTAAACATCGAAACTTATCTCCTGCTCATCCGAGCTCATGACATCTTGTCAAAAAATTTCCTTCACTCGTGCCATTGTCGGCCCAATTTCCACAACCAGAACTAATTCACCAGCATGCATCAAATTAGAACTAACATAGTACATAACCGCACAATCCGCTAACCAATAGCAAGCTCCCCAACTTGGCTCGAAGCCATAGATCATAACACACTATACTCATAACGCATATACTCCATTGTTGCCTCAATACCATAGTGAGGTTAAACTCAAATCCTCTGTAAGCTTGTGTAAACACATTTCATCTAGTACTTCAACTCTTTGGAAATCTCGCAACAGTTAAACTCACTCTCTTAAATGAACCAAAAATTTCAAACTTCAACACTTACAATTCATTTGCACATGAGATCTTCTGTCATTCACATAAGGATCACACCGCCTCAGCACACTTCACGGGAGATAAACCACCTGCTTCGCCTCAATATAACATTTTCATATACCTTCCACCGCCATAAGCATTACGCAGTCACTTGATCTTCCTAAGTCTGTACTCATACTGTCACATGAAATTTACTTCACTCCCAACTAGGAGACATGAAAAGATTCTTCACACGCCTATAACTCGGGCTATAACTTGAATCACGATGGACTTCAAGCATCTATTAGTTCTTCCATCATTCAGCAGACCCTTCTCATCGCTTCCAAATCATATAGATACGCCTCGCAGTACTAACATACTCATCACATAGCCACAACCATCATTTCCACTAACAGGGACACTACCGAACATATAAGTTCAAAAACACTTGTTCACACAATGAGCACCTTGGCGCTCCTACCATAGGCAAAGATCCAACCTCAAGTCCTCAAGACTGGCCCACCATAAACTCGCAGAGATAGCACCTCGCCCCTCGATCGGGAAATCACAAGCCATAGAGGCACATCTGATACTGAGCGCCCATGCGCGCATACGAACGCGTGGAAGGAATTTTAAAAGTTTCTTTTCAAGATGAATCAAGGACGCACGAAAAGAATTCAAGAATGTGAAGTTTTCCTAAAGGTTCTGCAGCCTCTCGAGGATAAATACAGACGTCTTCGTACCGATCCGCGAGACTCTACTTAACCGGCTCATAACTCGCGAGACCAATTAACCTAGGCTCTGATACCAACTTGTCACGACCCCAACCCCGGTCATGATGGCGCCCAACACACTGCTAGGCAAGCCCGACCATTCAACAACATTATCCCAAAATTCTTATTCAGATTATAGATAAATATCACAGAGAATTTACTAAGTCATCACTTTCAAGTGTATAATTAATAATAAAATCTGCGAAAATTCAACTAAAATACCACACCATATCCCAATAGAATCCGGTATCACGAATAAGAGCCACTAATACAGAATATCCACCTATTACAAGTCTGTCTAGGAAAAATACGGAATAAAAGATAGAGATAGAGGGGAGAGATCAAGGCTGCGAATGCCATGCAGCTGCCTCAATACTCCCGGATACTGCCTGCTCAGCTAAACAATTCCTCACTTAGCATGTGGTGTACCTGGATCTGCACGCAAGGTGCAGGGTGTAATGTGAGTACTCCAACCCAGTGAGTAATAAACATAAATAAAGGCTGAGAATAAGAAATCATGGAAAAATACAAAGTAAACTATAATTGGCAGTTTAGAACAACAAATAGTGAAGCAACAAATCAATTAAATCAGAGTACCAAATACTGAGACAGGTATAACCGATAAAAACAAATACATGAGTGCAATGCAATGCATATGATGGTACACTCAAGTACCCACTGCGGTGTGCAGCCCGAGCCATCCATTTATTTATCATCGACGCCGCTCACTGGGGGTGTGTGCAGACTCCGGAGGGGCTCCTACAACCCAAGTGCAATATCAAGCCATCTCGTGGCATCAAATCTAGACCCTCGGCCTCATATCAATCTCAGTATAATCACCCAGGCTCTCGGCCTCAATATCAATGTAATCAACCAGGCTCTCGGCCTCAATATCAATGTAATCAACCAGGCTCTCGGCCACAATATCTATATAACACTGCTGTGGCGAGCAGCCCGATGCATGCTCAGTCCAGAAATCATCATAAGCCCCTTGGGCATTTGTAAAACAGTAGTTCTCAGCCCGAAATATCATTTAAGTTTTCAAATCTTAGAAAGATGGCTGAGTTTGCAAAACAGTACTTAAAACCTTGGACCGAGGTCAAATGATATACAAATTATGCAAAAGCAGTGATATCAATCCTTGAAGGATTGCCCAAATGTAACAATTAAATCCAAGTAAGGATGATTCTCAATTTAGTTCAAGTAGAAAACACGGTAAAAACATCTCTCGGGACAGACCAAGTCACAATCCCCAACGGTGCTCTACCCCACACCCGTTATCCGGCGTGCCAGTCACCTCAATATAGCGTTACGATGTGAAATTCCGGGGTTTCAAACCCTCAGGACATCATTTACATCAATTACTCACCTCGAGCCCGCTACTTCTTTAGCTCGCGATGCCTTTGCCCCTCGAATTGGCCTCCACGTTCGTCGAATCTATCCAAAATCAGAACGAATATGTCATAATATGATAAGGGAACAAAGCCCAATCAAAACAATCGAAAAATACCAAAATTCTCAAAATTAGCAAAAACCCGAGCAAAATACTACTCCACAATGCCTTTTCCTCTCAAATCGAACTCTGAATGCCTCGAATCTAGCCACAATAATTCATTTCAATCAATAAAAATTATAGGAATTATTTTCATATGGAATTCTACACTTTCCATTAAAAATCCGAAATTGCACTCAAAATTCGCCCATGGGGCCCGCATCTCGGAATCCGGCGAAACTTATAAAATCCGACAACCCATTCCGATATGAGTTCAACCATACCAAAATTATCAAATTCCGACAACAACTCGACCTCCAAATCTTAATTTTTCATTTTTTTGAAGATTTTGCAAAAATCTTGATTTCTTCCATTTAAATCCGAATTAAACGATGAAAATAACCATGGATTTATGTAATATAAACACTTTCAAGTATAGGACACTTACTTGAGTTGAAATCATGAAGAACACCTCAAAATCGCCCAAGAACCGAGCTCCAAAAATCCCAAAACGAAAATGAAGAAATCAACATTTTTGGTCCTTAAGTTTCTGTCCGTCCGTCACTAAAAGTCCACCAGAGACAGCTTTACCAGCCATATTCAATCAATCATAACTTTATGTACAAATGTCCGAATGTCAAATGGTTTAAATTTATGGAAACTAGAATACAAGGGCTACAACTTTCATGTTTTATACATTTTCCGATTCTATATATATTTCGAGATATAAGCTTCCAAATTAGCCTCCTCGCATTAGAAGAAATTTCAAAACTACTTTACTAGCCCTTATTCAATCGATCATAACTTTCTATACAAATATCCAAATAACAAATGGTTTATATTTATGGAAACTAGAATACAAGCGATACAACTTTCATGTTTTATACATTTTCCGATTCCTTATAGATTATGAGGTATAAGCTTCCAAATTATGCTCCTCGCATCAAAATTTTCGAACCTTGCCGTCTAAAATCCAGCAAGTTAAATTGGCCTAAAAATGGCCCGAAACCATTCCGAAATTCACCCGAGCCCCTCGGGACTCTAACCAAGTATGCCAACATGTCTTAAAACATCATCCAAACTTGCTCCAATCATTAAAACACCTCAACTAACACTAAAATCATCGAATTCAAGCCTAAGTTCTTTTAAAACTTCCAAAACACGCATTCGATCAAAAACCTAACCAAACTATGTCCGAATGACCTGAAATTTTGCACACACATCAAAAATGACATAACGAAGCTACAACAACTCTTGTAATTCCATTCCGACCCTCGAATCAAAATCTCACCTATCAACCGGAATTCGCCAAAATACTAACTTCGTCAATTCAAGCCTAATTCTACACCGTACCTCCAAAATTACTTCTGATCATACTCCTAAGTCACAAATCATCTCCCGGAGCTAACCGAACCGTCAGAATTCACATCCAAGCCCTCTAACTCATAAGTCAACGTCTGGTTGACTTTTTCAACTTAAGCCTTCTTAAAAGAGTCTAAGTGTCTCAATTCCTTTCAAAACCTTTCCGAATCAACTCTTTCACACCCAACACCGATAATGAAGCATAAAGAAATAGAAATTGGGGAAAACATGGCGGTAACTCACGAGACGACGGGTCGGGTCGTCACATCAAGCCCGACCAATTCGTCACTCACAATCCCTTATGTAGAATTCATTACCAATTAATAGGATTTAATGTCAGATTAACATGAGTATAACTCTGTAGTAATAGATAAGCAGTACGGAAAAATCCATAAAATATCACTATAGATCCCACTGATCTGGTGTCACGAGCCAAGAGCGTCTAATACAATTCTGTGTAGCAACCTATACATAGAGTTGTCTAGAATGCGGCAAATAAAGAGGATAAGGGAAGAAATCGGGTCCTGCGGACGCCATGCAGCTACCTCGATGACTCCGGGATAAGCTGAACAGCAGCAGAAGGCTCAAACTATGCCTCTGGGATACCTGTATCTGCACACATGGTGCAGGGAGTAAAGTGAGTACTCCAACTCAGTGAGTAATAGCAATAAATAATGACTGACGGAAAGAAAACTCGTAAAAACACTACGCAGTTCTATATTTAAACAGTGAGAATATCAAAAACAATAACTGACTGAAGAAGTCAGTTAAAAGTCCTTTAAACCAGTATTCATTTCATTTACTCCTCACGATAACCGAATTCATATTTGTACTGTTGCGGCGTGTAGCCCGATCCACATAGTATACTGCTGCGGCGCACAGCCCGATCCATATATATATACTGCTGCGGCGTGCAGCCCGATCCATATATATATATATATATATATATATATATATATCTACTGCTGCGGCATGCAGCCCAATCCAAGAATAGTCGACTGCGCTCACTGGGGGTGTGCAGACTCCGGAGGGGCTCCTTCAGCCCAAGCGCTATACTACTGCGGCGTGCAGTCCGACCCATATAATATACTACTGCGGCGTGCAGTCCGATCCATATAATATACTACTGCGGCGTGCAGTCCGATCCATAGCATATCAAATACCCTCACAATGGGGTTCTCGACCTCTCTCAGTCAATATAGACTTGGCCTCTCGGGCACACTAAGATAAGATGGGGTTCTCAACCCCCACGTTACTCTCATTAGGATTTAACAATTTCTAAAGCTGGTTCATATTATGTTTACCAGTTAAGAACATGACTGAGGGTATGATTTCGACAAGGAAAGTGAGGTCAACTAATACAAATGCCCCCTAAAGGTTCTACAGATCGGCACAAGGCCCCAAACATGGCAACTAGCCCATAATATAATGATATTAATTAAGTCTTAGTCAAAAATGCAGTAGAGTCATCAAACGGGATGGACCGAGTCCAAATCCCCAGTAGTAACAGACCCCACGCTCATCATACAGCGTGTGTCTCATCTCATCATAGCACCACGTTGTGCAAATCCGGGATTTCAAACCCTCAGAACATCATTTATAACCATTACTCACCTCAAGCAGGCCGAAATCCTAGCTCGCTACTCCCTTGCCTCGCAAATCAACCTCCTCGAGCTTCGAATCTGGTCAAAACCACAAGTAATACGTTACAATAAGCTAAGGGAATACAACCCAATCGAAAAGACTCGAAAATTATCAAAAATCACAAAGTTGGCCAAACCCGAGCCCCGGACCCACTTCTCGAAAAATTAGAAAATTCATATCACCGGATTCCTTATCTCTCCATGAGTCTATACATATCAAATTTACCAAAATCCGAGCTTAATTGCTCCCTCAAACCCCAAATTTACATTCAAAAAGTCAAGCCCTAATTCTTCCCTTTTTAATCAAATTTTCCATGAATTTAAGTGTTGAATCCACAATTAAATGATGTTTCTAGGCCATAGGACTTACCTTCAATTGATTCCCAGTCAAAACCCTCTTTAATCCTCGTCAAAAGCTCTCAAGGTTACTCAAAAATGGAGGAAATGGGTTTGGGTTCGCGGATGAAATGTTTTTAACATTTTGCCCGGATCACTGTAGCTAACTCTATGCGATCACATTCAAGCCCAGCGATCGCATAAACCAAAATCTGCAGCTCCAGAATTAACCCTATGCGATCGCATCCTATCCTTTGCGATCGCATAACACAATGACTTTAGCCTATGCGATCGCACACCTGCTCCTGCGATCGCATTGAACAAATTTCCACGAAAATCCCGGATTAGCTTTACACTGTGCGATCGCAACACCTGCTATGCGATTGGATAGCACAACCAAACAGCCCCAAAAAACCTTATATGCGATCGCAGCCCTTGCTATGCGATAGCATAGAGCAAAATTGCTCTGCACTGACTGCTGCATTTCTAGAGCATTTTCCAACTTAAAAAATTCCCGTTAGCCATCCGAAATCACCCCGAGGCCCCCGGGACCTCAACCAAAAGTGACAACCCATTCTAAAACATCATTCAAACTTGTTCCAATCATTAAAACAACACCAAAACCATCAAATTACATCGGATTCAAGCCTTAATATTTTAAAAACTTCTGAAATACGCATTTGATCAAAAACCCGGCCAACACACTTCCGAATGATCTGAATTTTTTCACACACATCCAAAATCATCTAACGAAGCTACTGAAACTCTCAGAATTCCATTCCGACCCCCGTATCAAAATCTCACCTACCAACCAGAATTCGCCAAAATACTAACTTCGCCAATTCGAGCCTAATTCCACTTCGGACCCCCAACATCAATTCCGATCACACTCCTAAGCCACACCCCCGAAGCTAACCGAATCACCGAAAATCACATCTGAACCCTCTAACTCAATAGTCAACATCCAGTTGACTTTTCCAAAACAAGCCTTCCTTAAAGAGACTAAGTGTCTCATTTCCTATCAAAACCAATCTGATTCAACTCTAACACACCGAATATCGATAACGAAACATGAATAATCATAAAACGGGGGAAACGGGTTAATAACTCACGTGACGACGGGCTGGGTCGTCACAGCAGTGTAGATTACTCTGTTTTTTCTGTGATTTCTTATTCTCAGTCATTATTTATGCTTATTACTCGATGGGTCGGAGTACTCACATTACTCCCTGCGCCTTGCGTGCAGATCCAGGTGCATCTGAGGCTGAGTGAGGATTATTTCAGTTGAGCAGCGCATATCCGGGAGCATCGAGGTAGCTGCATGGCGTCCGCAGCCCTGATCTCTCCCTTCTATCCTTGTTATTAATTAGTATTCCCTAGATGGACATGTATTAGGTTGTTAAACTTGTACTAGAGGCTTGAGACTTGTGACACCAGATCTGTATGGGCTATGTAGTGGTATTATCATCTGACTTTCCACATATTTAACTCGTTGTCTTAAACTCTTATTGGAGTAATTCATAATTTTTTGAAATTCTGAAGGTGCATCAATGGGGAATTGTTCACAGAATTCACCTAATTGTTGTCTCTCAGTGAGACGATGTTTTTTGATTTGTTGGTTTAACTTGATCTCATTACACAGAGCTAAACCTTCCAAAGTGCATACACTAAATAGTTTACCATATGAGTAATTATTATAATCAATACTCATTCCTGTGCCTCTAAGGACTTTTTGAATCCTTTCAGCGAATAAGGGCGGGAATCCATCTATGAACTTAGACTTCTAATGAGTACTGTTACTCTCTAGAAATTCCATCACTCTTGATAAGAAAACATCTTTATATCATCTAAAAGATGTGAGGGCTTTACACCTCAAATTCTGGAGCATTGTCCTAATGGTCTCACTATTATCAGACCATCTTCCAGAAAAGTGTTCAATGATATTCATGACTAAAGAATAGACTGAGTTTTGAACAATCTTATCATCTTCAGTCTTGGTTGCATGCATTATTTGAAAGCGCTGGTCTTGGGTGAGATAATTATCCCACCAGCCTTTCAGTTGACCAGTAAATCCGGCAATAATCATTTCTGTAATTGCCCTATCTGTATTCTTATTAACTTTATAGATAGTACTGTACATAACCATTCTATGTACTGTTGTATAAATTTGCCTTTCGGCAAGACCATCTATATTCCATTCATAGATATCTGACCTACTATAACCTTGGTGGTAATGATCATTGTCATGTTCTTCTATCAGGACATCTTGAGCGGTAGGTCTTAGGTAGTAAAACATTCTTTGGTATGGTTTTCGAGCATATTTCTCAGAGATTTTATTAATCTCATCATCTACTTTTGTACCGCTAGTAGATGCATGCTCTAAACTTAGAGGACTAGCTCTAAATTCTCCAAACTTCTTATTAAGAAGTTCCTCAATGTTATCAAGACTTTTTAATATAAAGTCTCTTACCTCAGGAGGTGGTTGAACACTAGTAGTAGCGATTTGCTCTTTACCTTTAGTATGCTTCTTTTGGATTTTTTGACTTCAGCTATAAGCTTGTCCAATTTCTCACGAATCTTAATAACCTGTTCACCCAGAATACTTACATACATATTAGTATAATTATTTTGGGTAAGCATGGTATTCAAATTCTTAGCAGTTATTGTAGCCATATCATTTTCAAATATTTTTGAAAAAGAAGTACAGTAAATGATTTTATCTTTTTTCCCTATATGAAAAAATTGTTGGGGTGGGAAAATAGAATTAACAATATTACCATTATGTTGCGACCCCAAGCCCAGTCATGATGGCGCCCAACACACTGCTAGGCAAGCCCGACCATTCAACAATATTATCCCAAATTCTTATTTAGATTATAGATAAATATCACAGAGAAATTACTAAGTCATTTCATTCAAGTGTATAATTAATAATAAAATCTGCGGAAGTTCAATTAAAATATCACACCATAGCCCAACAGAATCCGGTGTCACGAATATGGGCCTCTAATACAGAATATCCACCTATTACAAGTCTGTCTAGGAAAAATACGGAATAAAAGATAGAGATAGAGGGGAGAGATCAAGGCTGCGAATGCCATGCAGCTACCTCAATACTCCCGGATACTGCTGTTCAGCTAAACAAATCCTCACTTAGCCTGTGGTGTACCTGAATCTGCACGCAAGGTGCAGGGAGTAATGTGAGTACTCTGACCCAGTGAGTAATAAACATAAATAAAGGCTGAGAATAGGAAATCATGGAAAATTACAAAGTAAACTATAACTGGCAGTTTAGAATAACAAATAGTGAAGCAACAAGTCAATTAAGTCATAGTACCAAATACTGAGACAGGTATAACAGATAAAACAAATGCATGAGTGCAATGCAATGCATATGATGGTACACTCTAGTACCCACTACGGCGTGCAACCCGAGCCATCCATTTATTTATCATCGACAGCGCTCACTGGGGGTGTGTGCAGACTCTAGAGGGGCTCCTACAGCCCAAGCGCAATATCAAGCCATCTCGTGGCATCAAATCTAGGCCCTCGGCCTCATATCTATCCCAGTATAATCCCCCAGGCTCTCGGCCTCAATATCAATGTAATCAACCAGGCTCTCAGCCTCAATATCAATGTAATCAACCAGGCTCTCGGACTCAATATCAATATAACACTGATGCGGTGCGCAGCCCGATCCATGCTCAGTCCAGAAATCATCATAAGCCCCTTGGGCATTTGTAAAACAGAAGTTCTCAGCCCGAAATATCATTTAGAAATATCATTTAAGTTTTCAAATCTTAGAAAGATGGTTGAGTTTGCAAAACAGTGTTAAGAACATTGGACTGGGGTCAAATGATATGCAAAATATGCGAAAGCGGTGATATCAATCCCTGAAGGATTCAAATAATTGGCAAGAAGCCCAAATGTAACAATTAAATCCAAGTAAGGATGATTCTCAATTTAGTTCAAGAACACGGTAAAAACATCTCTCGGGACGGACCAAGTCACAATCCCCAACGGTGCTCTACCACACGCTCGTTATCCGGCGTGCAAGTCACCTTAATATAGCGTTACGATGTGAAATTCCGGGGTTTCAAATCCTCAGGACATCATTTACATCAATTACTCACCTCAACACGGTCAAAGTCTAGCTCGCTATACCCTTGCCTCTCAAATTACCCTCCTCGTGCGACGAATCTGCCCAAAATCACAATGAATATGTCGCATTATGCTAAAGAGACAATACCCAATCGAAAGCAATCAAAAAATATCAAAATTCACGAATTTGACAAAACCCGAGCCCCAGGCCCACGTCTCGAAAAATCAGAAAATTAACATCACCGGATTCCTTGTCTCGCCACGAGTCTGTACATACCAAGAACTCCCAAATCCGAGTTCAAATGACCCATCAAATCCTAATTATTTGGTTTCAAAATTCAAGTCCTAGTTCTTGATTTGTAGGCTTATATTTCATGAATCTCTAGGTGGAATTCACAATAAAAATGAGTTCTAAGTCCAAGAAACTTACCTTAAGTCGTTCCCCCTTGAATCCGTCTTTAATCTCCACCAAGAAGCTCCCGGAATGATCAACCATGGAGGAAAAATGACCCAAAATCGCGGATGAAGTGTTTTATAAACTCACTGCCCAGAATTTTTCGGAAGTACTGTTCATGCGTGCGGTTACAATTCACTCGCACGGTCACTGTTCACCCACGCGGTTACTGTTCACGCACGGTTACTGTTCACGCTGCTAAAAAAAATACAGGAGCAGCCAAAGAAATTGCAGCACTTTTCTTTTTACTAAAATGGCTCTAACTCCATCATACGAACTCGGAATTCGATGATTCTTGTTCCTATGAGTCACAAATAATGATACGAACATAGTCCTTCAATCGAAACTCAATTCGGAGCTCGTTTGCTCAGTGCGATATCCATTTCACTGTTAAACAATTAACTCATGTTTCGTGTCAAAAACCCAATCGCGACTTGATGAAATTAGACCAAACTTTCCAGATCACTCATATAATTCATTATTTAAATTCTGAAAATCTTGAAATAAAATTTCGATCTCTAGAACTAAAAATGGACCTTTGGATCATTACATGCCTATGCTCAAACAGCAAAAATCTTCCAAAAACTCTTCCAAAACTTATCCGAGCCTCCTGGGACCCCGACCAAACATGCCAACATAATTCATAACATTATTCAAACCTCTTACAATCATCAAAACGCCTCAAAAACATCAAATTACCCAAAACTCATCGAATTCAAGCCTAATTTTCTAAAAACTTCCGAAATACACTTTCGATCAAAAACCCGACCAAACCACGTCCGAATGACCTGAAATTTTGCACACATATCCCAAATCACCTAACGAAGGTACAGAAACTCTCGAAATTCCATTCCGACTTTCGGATCAAAATCTCACCATCAACCGGAATTCGCCAAAATACTAACTTCGCCAATTCAAGCCTAATTCTACACCGGACCTCCAAAATTACTTCCGATCACACTTCTAAGTCACAAATCATCCCCCGAAACTAACCGAATCATCGGGATTCAAATCCGATCCCTCTAACACATAAGTCAACGTCCGGTTGACTTTTCCAAAACAAACCTTCCTTAAAGAGACTAAGTGTCTCATTTCCTACTAAAACCAATCCAAATCAACTCGTTCACGCCCAACACTGATAATGAAGCATAAAAAAATAGGAAATGGGGAAAATGGGGCGGTAACTCATGAGACGACGGGTCGGGTCATCACATCCTCCCCAACTTAAACAAACGCTCGTCCTCGAGCGTACCCAGTGTTGTCCTAGAAGCCAACCAATAGCTGAACGACTTTACCAAGAATATACACGTGGGTGATCCCACACTACCCTATCTCGTATAGGTCCGATAACACAACATAGCTGAAATTTCACAATCCATCTAGTCCATAAACCATAGAACCACACTGCACCTTCCGAAATCATACACAAGATTAGAACTTCACATCCATACTCAGAATAAGCCCGAACCAGCTGTAATAACCCATACCTGCAACATCAAGTGCAATTATCTGATATACCACATAACTTAAACACTCGAAACGGTAATTTCTATTCACAGTAGCTGCACATAATAATCGAATATCGATAGGAAACCTCTTAACAACTAAAGCCTCATTCCAACACTTTCACATACTGCCAATGATAAAGGAAACACGCAATAAATCATAACCATTTCCTATGTCAACCATTCATGAAGTCATTTCTCTCCTGGTAATTACCATAGCAAATTTTGAACTGAACCTCAAATCCCGACATCACATCCAAAATCTAGCATACCAGCAAACAAAGATCGACCCGAGCCTCCAAATCCCGATTGCCGCTAAACGGTGCCGAATACACACGATCCACCACCACAACCTAGCATGTACATGAGAACTCCCAGTCTTCAACTCCATATGGCACACAAATCATCATACCTGATTCTAGTTTCCACTGTGCGAATACATGCACATCTTTGATACCCAATCATTCCACGACAGATACTCAAAATTTCCCTGTGCTACCAAGCAAACCCGAATACTACCAGTGGACCCACCAAGAACATGCCGCAATACTACTGAAATATCATCAGTTTAATCACATTACCTTTTTCTGAGACATATACTCTCATAAAATCACTTCCAATTAGCAATACCATTTCCTTAATCATCTGAAGATCATTCACCCTAATCATCTGAAGCTCATTTCTCTAATCACCTAAAGATGCCCGTACCGCCTAAGAATGTTATGAATTTCCATTTAGAACTGAACTGTAACCTTACACACGCAAATCTCAACCCTTAACAACATATCGCATATACCATACCATCCTAATGTAACATGAGCACTTCACCTCCTTTCCGAACCATGAACGTTTACGTACTCAACTAGTCAAGAACTTCCATTGATCCCATCTAGAAGAAAAATCATGACACATCCCATGCTCTGCATGACATACATAGGTCTTGTTCAAATTCTTACAATACCGATACGACAGATGAGATCTGTATAAATTCATAACACCGCCGAATCAACAATTCATTGGGTCTATACTTCTGGCAAGAACTATCACCTCATTCTGAACCAAACAATGGTCTTAACCCCTTAATTTACTTCATATACTTAGATTGCACTGATCTCGAATTCAATGATCTCGTCTTACCCATTACGAACTGCTCAGGCAATAAGCCACCCCAGACATAATCAAAAGCCACATATGATGCCCCAATATGCCAACATGCTACCAATTCGAATGCGATACAAAAAATGAAAATGAACTCTGGAAGGAATTACCAATCCCACGCACTAATACGGACTTTCCTTATAAAACAGGAAGCAAGGCATACAAAATAGCATATAGAAAACTATACTCAACATCACACTGTTGCAAACTTCATACTTGGTTTACATCTTTAATCAATCAAGTGATCACATGCCACACCTATATAATATTCCCGTGGGACATACTCCCACAACAATATCTGGAGCGTACATCCAAACCACCGGTCACACTAACGCTAAAGACCGATCAAGAATTATTAACCAGGACGCAAAACCCTTTTTACAAAACATTGATCTTAGGTGACGCTGAAGACAATACCAACTTACCGTAAACATCGAAACTTATCTCCTGCTCATCCGAGCTCATGACATCTTGTCAAAAAGTTTCCTTCACTCGTGCCATTCTCGGCCCAATTTCCACAACCAGAACTGATTCACCAGCATGCATCAAATCGGAACTAACATAGTACATAACCGCACAATCCGCTAACCAATAGCAAGCTCCCCAACTTGGCTCGAAGCCATAGATCACAACATACTATACTCATAACACATATACTCCATCGTTGCCTCAATACCATAGTGAGATTAAACTCGATCCTTCATAAGCTTGTGGAAACACAAATCATTTAGAATTTTTAACTCTTCTGCAAATCTCGCATTCACTCACACAACAGTTAAGCCCACTCTCTAGGCGATCCAATTTAGATTTCAACACATTTTATTCACTTGCAATTGAGGTCTTCTAATAGATAACATAAGGATAACGCAACTTTAGAACACCCCGCAGGAGATGACCCACCTGATTTTCCCCCAACTAACATTTCTGCATACCTTCCACCGCCATAAGCATTACGTAATCACTTGATCTTCCTGAGTCTGTACTCATACCGCAACATGAAATTTACTTCACTCCCAACTAGGAGACATGAAAAGATTCTTCACACGCCCATAACTCGGGCTATAACTTGAATCACGATGGACTTCAAGCATCTATTAGTTCTTCCATCATTCAACAGACTATTCTCTTCACTTCCAAATCATATAGATACGCCTCGCAGTACTAACATACTCATCACATAGCCACAACCATCATTTCCACTAACAGGGACACTACCGAACATATAAGTTCAAAAACACTTATTCACATAATCAGCACCTAGGCGCTCCCGCCATAGGCAAAGATCCAACCTAAAGTCCTCCAAACTGGCCCACAATAAACTCACAGAGATAGAACCTCGCCCCTCGATCGGGGAATCACAAGCCATCGAGGCACATCTGATACTGAGCGCCCATGCGCGCATACGAACGCGTGAAGGAATTTCAAAAGTTTCTTTTCAAGATGAATCAAGGACGCATGATAAGAATTCAAGAATATGAAGTTTTCCTAAAGGTTTTGCATCCTCTCGAGGATAAATAAAGATGTCTCCGTACAGATCTGTAAGACTCTACTACACTGGCTCATAACTCAGGAGACCAATTAACCTAGGCTCTGATACCAACTTGTCACGACCCCAACCCCGGTCATGATGGCGCCCAACACACTGCTAGGCAAGCCCGACCATTCAACAATATTATCCCAAATTCTTATTCAAATTATAGATAAATATAACAGAGAATTTACTAAGTCATTTCATTCAAGTGTATAATTAATAATAAATTCTGCGGAAGTTCAATTAAAATACCACACCATAGCCCAACAGAATCCGGTGTCACGAATATGAGCCTCTAATACAGAATATCCACCTATTACAAGTCTGTCTAGGAAAAATACGGAATAAAAGATAGAGATAGAGGGGAGAGATCAAGGCTGCGAATGCCATACAGCTACCTCAATACTCCTGGATACTGCTGTTCAGCTAAACAAATCCTCACTCAGCCTGTGGTGTACCTGGATCTGCACGCAAGGTGCAGGGAGTAATGTGAGTACTCCGACCCAGTGAGTAATAAACATAAATAAAGGCTAAGAATAAGAAATCATGGAAAAATACAAAGTAAACTAGAACTGGCAGTTTAGAACAACAAATAGTGAAGCAACAAGTCAATTAAGTCAGAGTACCAAATACTGAGACAGGTAGAATAGATAAAAACAAATGCATGAGTGCAATGCAATGCATATGATGGTACACTCTAGTACCTACTGCGGCGTGCAGCCCGAGCCATCCATTTATTTATCATCGACGGCTCACTGGGGGTATGTGCAGACTCCGGAGGGGCTCCTACATCCCAAGCGCAATATCAAGCCATCTCGTGGCATCAAATCTAGGCCCTCGGCCTCATATCAATCTCAGTATAATCACCCAGGCTCTCGGCCTCAATATCAATGTAATCAATCAGGCTCTCGGCCTCAATATCAATGTAATCAACCAGGCTCTCGGCCTCAATATCAATATAACACTGCTGCGGCGCGCAGCCCGATCCATGCTCAGTCCAGAAATCATCATAAGCCCCTTGGGCATTTGTAAAACAGTAGTTCTCAGCCCGAAATATCATTTAGAAATATCATTTAAGTTTTCAAATCTTAGAAAGATGGCTGAGTTTGCAAAATAACATTTAAAACATTGGACTGGGGTCAAATGATATGCAAAATATGGGAATGCAGTGATATCAATCCCTGAAAGATTCAAATAATTGGCAAGAAGCCCAAATGTAACAATTAAATCCAAGGATGATTCTCAATTTAGTTCAAGTAGAAAACACGGTTAAAACATCTCTCGGGACGGACCAAGTCACAATCCCCAACGGTGCTCTACCCCACGCCCGTTATCCGGCGTGCAAGTCACCTCAATATAGCGTTACAATGTGAAATTCCGGGGTTTCAAACCCTCAGGACATCATTTACATCAATTACTCATCTCAAGACGATCAAAGTCTAGCTCGATATGCCCTTACCTCTCAAATTACCCTCCTCGTGCGACGAATCTGCCCAAAATCACAACGAATATGTCGCATTATACTAAAGAGACAATACCCCAATCGAAAGCAATCGTAAAATATCAAAATTCACGAATTTGACAAAACCTGAGCCCCGGGCCCACGTCTCGAAAAATTGGAAAATTAACATCACTGGATTCTTTGTCTCTCCACGAGTCTATACATACCAAGAAATCCCAAATCCGAGTTCAAATGACCCATCAAATCCTAATTGTTTGGTTTCAAAATTCAAGCCCTAGTTCTTGATTTGTAGGCTTATATTTCATGAATCTCAAGGTGGAATTCACAATAAAAATGAGTTCTAAGTCCAAGAAACTTACCTTAAGTCGTTCCCCCTTTAATCCCTCTTTAATCTCCACCAAGAAGCTCTCAAAATGATCAACCATGGAGGAAAAATGACCCAAAATCGCGGATGAAGTGTTTTATAAACTCACTGCCTAGAATTTTTTGGAAGTACTGTTCACGCGTGCAGTTACTGTTCACGCGTGTGGTCACTGTTCACCCGCGCGATTACTGTTCACGCTGCTCAAAAAAATACAGCAGCAGCCAAAGAAATTGCAGCACTTTTCTTTTTACTAAAATAGCTCTAACTCCATCATACGGACTCGGAATTCAATGATTCTTGTTCTTGTGAGTCAAAAATAATGATACGAACATAGTCCTTCAATCGAAACTCAATTCGAAGCTCGTTGTCTCAGTGCGATATCCATTTCGCTCGTTAAACAATTAACTCATATTTCGTGTCAAAAACTCAATTGCGACTTGATGAAATTAGACCAAACTTTTCAGATCACTCCTATTATTCATTATTTAAATTCTGGAAATCTCGAAATAAAATTTCGATCTCTAGAACTAAAAATGAACCTTTGGATCATTACATGCTTATGCTCAAACGACAAAAATCTTCCAAAAACTCTTCCAAAACATATCCGAGCCTCATGGGACCCCGACCAAACATGTCAACATAATTCATAACATTATTCAAACCTCTTCCAATCATCAAAACACCTCAAACAACATCAAATTACCCAAAACTCATCGAATTCAAGCCTAATTTTCTAAAAACTTGCGAAATACACTTTCGATCAAAAACCCAACCAATCCACGTCTGAATGACCTGAAATTTTGCACACATATCTCAAATCACCTAACGAAGCTACAGAAACTCTCGGAATTCCATTCCGACTCTTGTATCAAAATCTCACCTATCAAACGGAATTCGCCAAAATACTAACTTCGCCAATTCAAGCCTAATTCTACACCGGACCTCCAAAATTACTTCCGATCACACTCTTAAGTCACAAATCATCCGCTGAAGCTAACCGAATCATCGGGATTCAAATTCGAGCCCTCTAACACATAAGTCAACGTCCGGTTGACTTTTCCAAAACAAACCTTCCTTAAAGAGACTAAGTGTCTCATTTCCTACTAAAACCAATCCAAATCAACTCGTTCACACCCAACACTGATAATGAAGCATAAAGAAATAGGAAATGGGGAAAATAGGGCGGTAACTCATGAGACGACGGGTCGGGTCGTCACACATTAGTGAGCGTATAATCTCTTTCCAACACAGAAACATAGTTATAAACATGCTTAGACATGAACCAAGGAACTAAAGCAATAATCTTATTATTCTTGCTAATGTCTGTATAAAAGTCATGTTTAAAAAATTGTACTAATTCAGTGGACATATTTTCATGAAACCATTTTCTGAAAACTGCCCATCTGGGTTTTAGAAATTCTTCTAAAATTATTTTTTTTGACGATGAACCCGGACTAAAATCTATTTGGTTTTCAGTCATTTTTAAAGCCATTTGAAAAATCCATTTCGGATGTAGTGGGTTCAAGATCTGAATTATTATTGACCTTAACAATATTATCACTACCAATGCTGACTTCATTGATTCTATTATTTTCTCTAATTTGTGATGTGGATGCTCTCGATGGAAATTCTACCACATAATCAATTGGAGAAATATAAGAAGAATTAGTTCTAGTTAATCTAGATGATAAACTGATATTATCAGTTTGATCGGGTTCATTGAACCTGATTTTAATAGTGCCATCAAAAACCCTCATGCCTGTTATAAATGTGGTAGAGTAGGCCATTATGCAAGAGATTGCAAGATCAAAGATAAGATCAAAGAACTGGATTTGGATGATCATATCAAAGATTCTTTAAATAAGATTCTTCTGAATTCTTCTCCAGAAATATCTGATACTGATGAAGGAACTTCATCAACAAGTGAAGACCTAAGGGTTCTTCATGAAGAAAGTTATACTTCATCTTCTGAAGAAGAGCAAGAGTCCTGTAATAAGGGACAATGCTCAAATCATTGTTGTAATATGTCACGACCCCAACCCCGGTCATGATGGCGCCCAACACACTTCTAGGCAAGCCCGACCATTCAACAACATTATCTCAAATTCTTATTCAGATTATAGATAAATATCACAGAGAATTTACTAAGTCATTACATCCAGGTGTATAATTAATAATAAAATCTGCAAATGTTCAATTAAAATACCAAACCATAGCCCAATAGAATCCGGTGTCACGAATATAAGCCTCTAATACAGAATATCCACATATTACAAGTCTGTCTAGGAAAAATGCGGAATAAAAGATAGAGATAGAGGGGAGAGATCAAGGCTGCGAATGCCATGTAGCTACCTCAATACTCTCGGATACTGCTGCTCAGCTAACAAATCCTCACTCAGCCTGTGGTGTACCTGGATCTGCATGCAAGGTGCAGGGAGTAATGTGAGTACTCCGACCCAGTGAGTAATAAACATAAATAAAGGCTGAGAATAAGAAATCGTGGAAAAATACAAAGTAAACTATGACTGGCAGTTTAGAACAACAATTAGTGAAGCAACAAGTCAATTAAATCAGAGTACCAATTACTGAGACAGGTATAACAGATAAAAACAAATGCATGAGTGCAATGCAATGCATATAATGGTACACTCTATGCATGAGTGCAATGCGATGCATATGATGGTACTCTCTAGTACCTACTGCGGTGTGAAGCCCGAGCCATCCATTTTATTTATCGTTGACGGCACTCACTAGGGGTGTGTACAGTCTCCGGAGGGGCTCCTACATCCCAAGCGCAATATAAAGCCATCTCGTGGCATCAAATCTAGGCCCTCGGCCTCATATCAATATCAGTATAATCACCCAGGCTCTCGGCCTCAATACCAATGTAATCAACCAGGCCCTCAGCCTAAATATCAATGTAATCAACTAGGCTCTCGGCCTCAATATCAATATAACACTGCTGCGGCGCGCAGCCCGATCCATGCTTAGTCAAAAATTCATCATAAGCCCCTTGGGTGTGATGACCCAAAGGGTCATCACCGTAATTCTTTCTTGTTCCGTACTTTCGAGGCCTTGAAAACCTCGCTGTTAGTTGCCTCGATTTGTGTGCGCAGTTCGGGCGCGTAGCCGGAAAGCTTTTATGTTGAAATATGCGAATTATGTGAAAATAATTTGATGAATTTTGATATTAATATGCATAATATTGACTTCAGTCAACATTTTGGGTAAACGGACCCGGACCTGTGATTCGACGGTCCCGGAGGGTCCGTAGAAAAATATGGGACTTGGGAGTGTGCCCGGAATCAAATTCCGAGGTCCTAAGCCCGAGAAATGAATTTTTGTGTGAAATTATTTTCTGAAATTAATTAAGGAAAAGGAAGAAGAAAATTGATCAGAAAACTGTGGTATCGGGCTCATATTTTGGTTCCGACACTCGGTATGAGTCTTAAATATGTTTTAAGCACTATCTGTAAAGTTTGGCTAAAAACGGACGTCATATGACGTGTTTCGGACTTAAAATGGGGAATTTGAGTTTTATAAAAGTTAAAAGAAAATCATGTGTTTCGAGGCTTGATCCTAAGTATATGATGTCGTTTTGGCGATTTGATCGCACGAGTAAGTCCGTAAGGTGTTTTCGAGATCATATGAATGTTTGGTTTGGAGCCCCGAGGGCTCGGGTGAGTTTTGAGTGGGGCCCGGGAGGTCTTAGGCTTAAAAATGCAGGTTCAGATGTTGCAGGCCCCAGTGCGGCTGCGGTCATTTCTGCGCTGTCCACGCTGGCAGCCACGCGGCCGCGGTGCTTTTCTGTGCGGTCCGCGTGGTGGAGTTCAGAGGGTCGACCAGCGCGGTCGCGCACCAAATCAGTGCGGTCCGTACTGGGTGGGTTCAGAGAAATCCCACTTCTTCCCATCCTCGGCGCGGCCGCGGTACATTTCTGCACGGTCCACGCCAGCCCCCAGCAAAGTATATAAACTCGGGATTTTCAGTCATTTTTCCACTTTTCAAAAACCCAAAACCTAAGAGGCAATTTTCCAAATAACTTTTCTTCTCCAAAACCATTGGTAAGTAATTTCTAACTTAATTTCTTCACTTCTTAACATCTTTTAACATGATTTCAACTTCAAATCAAAGTTTTTCATGGGGAAATTGGGTGTTTTGGATAGAACCTAGGTTTTCTACAAATTGAGAAGTTGGACCTCTATTTGGGGTCCGATTTCAAAACAAAACATGTATTTGGATTCGTGGGAGAATGGGTAACCGGGTTTTGGTCCGAACCTCGAGTTTCGACCACGTGGGTCTGGGGGTATTTTTGACCTTTTTTGGGAAAAACCTTGTAAAAATTATTTTTATGCATTGGGGTTAGTTCCAATAGTAATTATTAATGCATTCAAGCAATTTGTGACTAGATTCGAGCGGTTGGGTGGTGAATTCGAGGGGTAAAGCTATTCTAGAAGCGTGAGTTGAGTTTGGAGTATTCGAGGTAAGTGGCTTGTCTAACCTTGTGTGGGGGACCTTTCCCCTTAGGATGTGCTATATTTGATAATTGAAATGCCCTGTACGTGAGGTGACGAGCGCGTACTTGAGCTAATTGTTGAAAATCCGGTTTTTCCTTAAGTATTTCAATTGAGTTCTTTTCTTGTTTTATTCTACTTGTGAATTTAGCATGTTGCTAGTCTAGAAAGGCATATTTAGTTGACTTAATTGCCTATTTGCTTAAATTGCCTGAATTGCATTACGTGAAGCATATTAGGCTAGAAGTAAATGTTTACTTGGTACGAAATTAGCGTTTAATTTAATATTCTTGTGTTGCTGCTCTGTGTTTTAAATTGGGACTACGGGTTAGATTCCCGGGAGATTCCCCCCTGCACATTTACTTTGGGACTACGGGGTAGATTGTCGGGAGATTCCCCCCTACACATTTACTTTGGGACTACGGGTTAGATTCCCGGGAGATTCCCCCTGCACATTTACTTTGGGACTACGGGTTAGATTCCCTGGAGATTTCCCCTGAACATTTACTTGGGACTACGGGTTAGATTCACGGGAGATCCCCGGCACTTATATTGAGGATACCGAGAGATCCTCGGGATACCAAGAGATCCCTAGTACATATTGAGGATACCAAGAGATCCTCGGGATACCAAGAGATCCCTGGCTTATATTGAGGATACCGAGAGATCCTCGGGATACCAAGAGATCCCTAGTACATGTCGAGGATACTAAGAGATCCTCGGGATACTTAGAGATCCCCGGTTACTTTCCTTATGGTTTGCTTTCATCATTATTTCCGTTATTGTACTCTTATTATCCTGCATAGATTCTTACTGTAGGTTCTCAATTGCACTGCTTATCTTATCCTGACATCTTTATATTTTATATAACCTCAGTAGGCCCTGACCTTCCTCGTCACTACCCAACCGAGGTTAGGCTTGGCACTTACTAAGTACCGCTATAGTGTACTCACGCCTCTTCTGCGCATGTTTTTATGTGCAGATCCAGGTACCTCCACTCAGGCGCACTATCAGTGAGACAGGAGGACTACGGAGACTTCGAGGTAGATCTGCTGCGTCCGCAGACCGACGAGTCTCCCTCTTTATTCTATCTTTATTACTTAGTTCTCTTTCCTTCCGTTTGTTAGATATTCTGGAGTTTGGAGCCTCACTATACATTTCTGTAGCCTGTGTTTTCCCGTGAGTTTCCGGGTTTTGGGATTGTTTTAGTCTTGAGATATTGAGTTGTATATGCCGAGCGGCATTCAGTACAATTTCCTTTTTAGATAATTAAATATGGTATTCTATTTTTCCGTAATTATTATGTTTCCGCAAGTGTTAGGCTTACCTGGTCACGGAGACTAGGTACCGTCATGACATGTTCACGGTTGGTGAACTAGGGTCGTGACAAGTTGGTATCAGAGCTCTACGTTTATAGGAGTCACGGAACACAGGCCGGTTTATTAAAGTCTCGTTGATCGGTACGGAGACGTCTGTACTTATCTACGAGAGGCTATGTAACTGTTTAGGAAAAATTCTTCACTTCATTGATCCCCTTGTCGTGCGATATTTTTGACATCAATTCTAAACTTCTATCTTCTATTCTCTCACAGATGCTGAGGACACGTGCTACTCGGGACGATCAGGCACCCGCACCCCCTCCTGCAGCCGTCAAATACAGGGGTCGGGGCAGAGGTCGTGGACGTGCACGGGGTGCAGCCAAAGCACCTGCGCGAGCTGCCGCTGAGGTACAGCCAGCAGATCCAGCCGGAGTTCAGGCACCCGACACGCTTACAATCACTACTACTCCAGCCCTTCAGGAGACATTGGCAAAGTTTATGAGTATGTACACAACGCTGGCTCAGGCAGGGTTGCTTCCCCTTGCTGCAGCCACATCCCAGGCCGGGGGAGGGGCACAGACTCCCGCCGCCCGCACTCCTGAGCAGCAAGTGCAGGTTGAGCAGGTCCCAGAGATCATTCCTGTATAGACTACAGTTCCAGTTCAGCCCGAGGATGGGGCAGCTGCTTCTGAGGATGAGCAGCGGAGACTCGAGAGGTTCAAGAAGTATGATCCTCCGATTTTCAATGGACTAGCGAGAGATGATGCCTTGGGATTTCTGGAGGATTGTCACCGTATTCTTTGTACTATGGGTATTACCGGATCGAGCGGGGTTTCTTTCACTGCTTTCCAACTTCGGGGAGCCGCCTATGAGTGGTGGTGCACCTATGAGTTAGACAGTCCAGACGAGGCTGCTTCACTGACTTGGACCCAGTTCTCAGACATGTTTTTGAGAGAGTTCGTCCCTCAGAGCCTCAGGGACGCATGGCGTGCAGAGTTTGAGCATTTGCGCCAGGGTGCTATAACTATTTCAGAGTATGCTATCTGTTACACCAGATTGGCTAGGCATGCACTAGCCTTGGTTGCTACTGTCCGCGAGAGGGTTCGCCAGTTTATTGAGGGGGGGCTTATTCCTCCCATCAGATCTAGCATGGCTCGTGAGTTGGAGATGGATATTTCTTATCAGCAGGTAGCGAGCATTGCTAGGAGGGTTGAAGGTATGCATGCTAGGGAGAGAGAGGAGAGAAGAGGTCTCGTGAGTCGGGCCATTTTTCTGTTGCCCGTACCCCAACTGCAGGTCGTCATGGTAGGGGCTATATAAGTCGCCCCGTTCATTCAGCTCTTCCAGCAACCAGCAATGCTCCAGCTCCTCCCAGATCTCAGGAGCCATATTATGCACCTCCAGTTTCTAGCGTGCCTCCTGCGCGGGGTGCTTTTAGAGGTCAGCCTAGCAGACCTGACCCTAGCAAGTCACAACCACCACGTCCTCCCAGAGCTTGTTTCGAGTGTGGTGACACACGCCATGTGGTGAGGGATTGCCCTAGACTTGGGAGGGGTGCACCTCCACACACTTCTCAGCCACAGCGTGCCCCGCAGAGTTCTCAGGCTATGGTTACAGCTCCAGTTGCTACCCCACCTACTCAGCCAGCTAGAGGTGGAGGTTAGGGAGGTATAGGTCGCCCTAGAGGGGGAGGCCAGGCCAGATACTATGCCCTTCCTGCCCGTACCGAGGCTGTTGCCTTCGATTCCGTCATCACAGGTATTATACTGGTTTGTCACAGAGATGCATCGGTTCTATTCGATCCAGGCTCCATTTATTCTTATGTGTCTTCTTATTTTGCTCCGCATTTGGGTGTAGCCCGAGATTCGTTGAGTTCTCCTGTTTATGTATCTACTCTTGTGGGAGATTCTATTATTGTGGACTGCATTTATTGGTCATGTTTGGTCACTATTCGTGGTTTTGAGACCAGAGCAGACCTATTGTTGCTCAACATGGTTGATTTTGATATTATTCTGGGCATGGACTGGTTGTCGCCCCATTATGCTATTCTTGATTGTCATGCCAAGACCGTGACGCTGGCTATGCCAGGTATTCCGCATGTTGAGTGGAGTGGTACTTTAGATCACACTCCCAGTAGAGTTATCTCTTTTCTTAAAGCTCAGCGTATGGTTGAAAAGGGGTGTGCCGCGTACTTAGCTTATGTGAGAGACGTCAATATTGGGACTCCTTCAGATGATTCAGTTCCAGTAGTACGAGATTTTCCCGATGTATTTCCAGCTGATCTTCCAGGCATGCCGCCTGATAGAGATATTGATTTTGGCTTTGATCTGTTGCCGGGCACTCAGCCCATTTCTATTCCCTCATATCGTATGGCTCCTCTTGAGTTGAAAGATCAATTGCAAGAATTGCTTGATAAGGGTTTTATTCGGCCCAGTGTATCACCTTGGGTGCTCCTATCTTGTTTGTAAAGAAAAAGGATGGTTCTATGCATATGTGTATTGATTATCGCCAGTTGAACAAAGTTACAGTTAAGAACCGTTATCCTTTGCCTCGTATCGATGATCTGTTTGACCAGCTTCAGGGCACATGGGTGTTTTCTAAGATTGATTTGCGCTCAGGTTACCGTCAGTTGGAGATTCGAGAACCAGATATCCCGAAGACTGCTTTCAGGACTCGGTATGGCCATTACGAGTTCCTTGTTATGTCATTTGGGCTGACCAATGCCCAAGCAACCTTTATGCATTTGATGCACAGTGTGTTCCGGCCATATCTTGACTCGTTCGTCATTGTCTTTATTGATGATATTCTGGTGTATTCCCGGAGTCGGGAAGATCATGAGCAGCACCTGGGAACTGTGCTTCAGACTCTGAGAGAGAAGAAGTTATATGCTAAGTTCTCGAAATGTGAGTTTTGGTTGGATTCAGTGGCATTCTTAGGCCACGTGATTTCGAGTGAAGGTATTCAGGTGGATCCGAAGAAGGTAGAGGCCGTGCAGAGTTGGCCCAGACCATCCTCAGCTACCGAGATCTGTAGTTTCCTTGGTTTGGCTGGCTACTACCGTCGTTTTGTGGAGGGGTTTTCATCAATTGCAGCCCCTATGACCAGGTTGACCTAGAAGGGTGCTCCATTTCAGTGGACGGAGGAGTGTGAGGCGAGCTTTCAGAAGCTCAAGACAACCTTGACCACAACCCCAATTTTGATAGTGCCTACAGGTTCGGGGCCTTATACAGTCTATTGTGATGCCTCGAGGGTTGGCCTCGGAGCGGTGTTGATGCAGGATGGTAGGGTGATTGCCTACGCGTCCAGACAGTTGAAGATACATGAGAAGAACTACCCTGTTCACGACCTTGAGTTAGCCGCCATTGTTCATGCCCTAAAGATTTGGCGCCATTACTTATATGGTGTGACGTGTGAGGTGTTCACGGATCATAAGAGTCTTCAGTATTTGTTCAGCAAAAGGAGTTGAATTTGAGGCAGAGGAGGTGGTTGGAATTGTTGAAAGATTATGACATTACTATCTTATATCACCCGGGAAAGGCCAATGTGGTGGCCGATGCCTTGAGTAGGAAGTCAGCCAGTATGGGCAGTCTTGCTTATATCCCGGACGGTGAGAGACCATTTGCTTTGGACGTTCAGGCTTTGGCAAATCAGTTTGTGAGGTTAGACATTTCTGAGCCTAGTCGAGTATTAGCATGCACGGTCGCTCGTTCTTCATTATTAGAGCATATCCATGATCGGCAGTTTGATGATCCCCATTTGTGTGACTTGAGAGACACGGTACAGTGTGGAGGTGCCAAGAAAGTGACCTTGGGAGATGATGGTGTATTGAGATTGCTGGGTCGAGTTTGTGTGCCTAACGTGGATGGGCTTCGAGAATTGTTTTTAGAGGAGGCCCATAGCTCCCGGTACTCTATTCATCCAGGTGCCGCGAAGATGTATCAGGATTTGCGGCAGCATTATTGGTGGCGTAGAATGAAGAAAGATATTGTGGCATATGTGGCACGATGTTTGAATTGTCAGTAGGTTAAGCATAGGCATCAGAGACCTGGTGGGTTGTTTCAGAGGATTGAGCTTCCCGAGTGGAAGTGGGAGCGAATCACTATGGACTTCGTTACTGGACTTCCGTTGACTCGGAAGAAGTTTGACACGGTTTGGGTTATTGTTGATAGGCTGACCAAGTCAGCGCATTTTATTCCCGTTGCAGCCACTTATTCATCAGAGAGATTAGCTGAGATTTACATCAGGGAGATCGTCCGCCTTTATGGGGTGCCCATATCTATCATTTCGGAACGGGGTCCGCAGTTTACCTCGCATTTCTGGAGAGCAGTTCAGCGAGAGTTAGGCACCCAGGTGCAGTTGAGCACAGCATTTCATCCCCAGACGGACGGTCAGTTCGAGAGGACTATTCAGATTTTTGAAGATATGCTCCGAGCATGTGTTATTGATTTTGGAGGCTCGTGGGACCAGTTTTTGCCTTTAGCAGAGTTCGCCTACAACAACAACTACCAGTCCAGCATCCAGATGGCTCCGTATGAGGCGTTGTATGGTAGGCGATGTCGGTCTCCAGTTGGATGGTTTGAGCCGGGAGAGGCTCGATTATTGGGTACTGATTTTGTTCAGGAGGCCTTGGATAAAGTCCGGATTATTCAGGATAGACTTCGTACAGCTCAGTCCAGACAGAAGAGCTATGCACACCGCAAGGTCAGAGATGTTTCTTTCATGGTTGGTGAGCGGGTATTGCTCCATGTATCTCCTATGAAGGGCGTGATGAGATTTGGGAAGAAGGGCAAGCTCAGCCCTAGGTTCATCGGTCCATTTGAGATTCTTGATCGTGTGGGAGAGGTGGCTTATAGACTTGCCTTGCCACCTAGCTTGTCAGCTGTGCATCCCGTGTTTCATGTATCTATGCTCCGGAAGTATCACGGCGATCTATCGCACGTGTTGGATTTCAGCACTGTCCAATTGGACAAGGATCTGTCATATGAGGAGGAGCCGGTGGCTATTCTAGACCGGCAGGTTCGACAGTTGAGGTCGAAGAGTTTTCCTTCAGTGCGTGTTCAGTGGAGAGGTCAGCCTCATGAGGCATCGACCTGGGAGTCCGAGTCTGATATGCGGAGCCGTTATCCTCATTTATTTCCCGACACAAGTACTTCTTTCTTTTGCTCGTTCGAGGACGAACGTTTGTTTTAGAGGTGGAGAATGTGACGACCCAAAGGGTCATCACCGTAATTCTTCCTTGTTCCGTGCTTCCGAGGCCTTGAAAACCTCGATGTTAGTTGCCTCAATTTGCGTGCGCAGTCCGGGCACGTAGTCGGAAAGCTTTTATGTTGAAATATGCGAATTATGTGAAAAACATTTGATGAATTTTGATATTAATATGCATAATATTGACTTCGGTCAACATTTTGGGTAAACGGACCCGGACCTATGATTCGATAGTCTCGGAGGGTCCGCAGAAAAATATGGGACTTGGGAGTGTGCCCGCAATCAAATTCCGAGGTCCCAAGCCCGAGAAATGAATTTTTGTGCGAAATTGTTTTCTGAAATTAATTAAGGAAAAGGAAGAAGAAAATTGATCAGAAAACTTTGGTATCGGGCTCGTATTTTGGTTCCGACGCCCGGTACGAGTCTTAAATATATTTTAAGCACTATCTGTAAAGTTTGGCTAAAAACGGACGTCATATGACATGTTTCGGACTTAAAATGGGGAATTTGAGTTTTATGAAAGTAGAAAGAAAATCATGTGTTTCGAGGCTTGATCCTATGTGTATGATGTCATTTTGGCGATTTGATCGCACAAGTAAGTCCGTAAGGTGTTTTCGAGATCATATGAATGTTTGGTTTGGAGCCCCGAGGGCTCGGGTGAGTTTTGAGTTGGGCTCGGGAGGTCTTAGGCTTAAAAATGCAGGTTCAGATGTTGCAGGCCCCAGTGCAGCCGCGGTCATTTCCGCGCGGTCCGCGCTGGCAGCCGCGCGGTCCGCGCTGGCAGCCGCGCGGCCGCGGTGCTTTTCTGTGCGGTCCGCATGGTGGAGTTCAAAGGGTCGACCAGCGCGGCCGCGCACCAAATCAGTGCGGTCCGTGCTGGGTGGGTTCAGAGAAAGCCCACTTCTTCCCTCACTCGGCGCGGCCGCGGTACGTTTCTGCGCGGTCCGCGCCAGCCCCCAGCAAATTATATAAACTCGGGATTTTCAGTCATTTTTCCACTTTTCAAAAACCCAAAACCTAAGAGGCGATTTTCCAAACAACTTTTCTTCTCCAAAACCATTGGTAACTGATTTCTAACTTAATTTCTTCACTTCTTAACATCTTTTAACATGATTTCAACTTCAAATCAAAGATTTTCATGGGGAAATTGGGTGTTTTGGGTAGAACCTAGGTTTTCTACAAATTGAGAAGTTGGACCTCAATTTGGGGTCCGATTTCAAAACAAAACATATATTTGGATTCGTGGGAGAATGGGTAACCGGGTTTTGGTCCGAACCTCGAGTTTCGACCACGTGGGTCCGGGGGTATTTTTGACCTTTTTGGGAAAAACCTTGTAAAAACTATTTTTATGCATTGGGGTTAGTTCCAATAGTAATTATTAATGCATTCAAGCAATTTGTGACTAGATTCGAGCGGTTGGGTGGTGAATTCGAGGGGTAAAGCTATTCTAGAAGCGTGAGTTGAGTTTGGAGCATTCGAGGTAAGTGGCTTGTCTAACCTTGTGTAGGGGACCTTTCCCCTTAGGATGTGCTATATTTGATAATTGAAATGCCCTGTACGTGAGGTGATGAGCGCGTACTTGAGCTAATTGTTGAAAATCCGGTTTTTTCTTAAGTATTTCAATTGAGTTCTTTTCTTGTTTTATTCTACTAGTGAATTTAGCATGTAGCTAGTCTAGAAAGGCATGTTTAGTTGACTTAATTGCCTGAATTGCATTACGTAAAACATGTTAGGCTAGAAGTAAATGTTTACTTGGTACGAAATTAGCGTTTAATTTAATATTCTTATATTGCTGCTCTGTGCTTTAAATTGGGACTACGGGTTAGATTCCTGGGAGATTCCCCCCTGCACATTTACTTTGGGACTACGGGGTAGATTCCCGGGAGATTCCCCTTGCACATTTACTTTGGGACTACGGGTTAGATTCCCGGGAGATTTCCCCTGCACATTTACTTGGGACTACGGGTTAGATTCCCAGGAGATTCCCGGCACTTATATTGAGGATACCGAGAGATCCTCAGGATACCAAGAGATCCCTGGCTTATATTGAGGATACCGAGAGATCCTCGGGATACCAAGAGATCCCTAGTACATATTGAGGATATCAAGAGATCCTCGGGATACCAAGAGATCCCTAGCTTATATTGAGGATACCGAGAGATCCTCGGGATACTAAGAGATCCTCGGGATACTTAGAGATCCCCAGTTACTTTCCTTATGGTTTGCTTTCATCATTGTTTTCGTTATTGTACTCTTATTATCCTGCATAGATTCTTACTGTAGGTTCTCAATTGCACTGCTTATCTTATCCTGGCATCTTTATATTTTATATAACCTCAGTAGGGCCCGGACCTTCCTCGTCACTACCCAACTGAGGTTAGGCTTGGCACTTACTGAGTACCGCTGTGGTGTACTCACGCCTCTTCTGCGCATGTTTTCATGTGCAGATCCAGGTACCTCTACTCAGGCATACTATCAGTGAGATAAGAGGACTACGGAGACTTCGAGGTAGATCTGCTGCGTCCGCAGACCGACGAGTCTCCCTCTTTATTCTATCTTTAGTACTTAGTTCTCTTTCCTTCCGTTTGTTAGATATTCTGGAGTTTGGAGCCTCACTATACATTTCTGTAGCCTATGTTTTCCCGTGAGTTTCCGGGTTTTGGGATTGTTTTAGTCTTGATATATTGAGTCGTATATGCCGAGCGGCATTCAGTACAATTTCCTTTTTAGATAATTAAATATGGTATTCTATTTTTCCGCAATTATTATGTTTCCGCAAGTGTTGGGCTTACCTGGTCACGGAGACTAGGTGCCGTCATGACATGTTCACGGTTGGTGAACTAGGGTCGTGACATTGGGCATTTGTAAAACAGTAGTTCTCAACCAGAAATATCATTTAAGTTTTCAAATCTTAGAAGGATGGCTGAGTTTGCAAAACAGTATTTAAAACCTTGGACTGAGATCAAATGATATGCATGTATGCGAAAACAGTGATGTCAATCCCTGAAGGCAAATAATTGGCAAAAAGCCCAAATGTAACAATTAAATCCAAGTAAGGATGATTCTCAATTTAGTTCAAATAGAAAACATGGTAAAAACATCTCTCGGGACGGACCAAGTCACAATCTCCAATAGTGCTCTACCCCACGTCCGTTATCCGGCGTGCAAGTCACCTCAATAAAGCGTTACGATGTGAAATTCCGGGGTTTCAAACCCTTAGGACATCATTTACATCAATTACTCAACTCAAACCGGCTATTTCTTTAATTCGCGATGCCTTTGCCCCTCGAATTGGCCTCCACATGCGTCGAATCTGCCCAAAATCGCAACGAATATGTCACATAATGCTAAAGAGACAATACCCAATCGAAAGCACTCGAAAAATATCAAAATTCACGATTTTGACAAAACCCAAGCCCCGGGCCCACGTCTCAAAAAATCAGAAAATTGACATCACCGGATTCCTTATCTCTGCACGAGTCTATACATATCAAATTTACCAAAATCGGAGTCCAAATGACCACTCAAATCCAGATTTGAAATATTAAAACTAAAGCCCTAGTTCTTCCTCTTTTGCTAAATTTCCAAGGATTCCAAGATCAATTTCACAATAAAAACGTGTTTTTAGTTCATAGGACTTACCTCCAATCTCTTCCTGTCGAAACCCCCTTCAATCCCCGTCCAAAAGCTCTCAAGGTTGCTCAAAAATGGAGGAAATGGGACTTGGATCGCGGGTGAAATGTTTATTAAACTCACGCGCATGGTTACTGTTCACCCGCGCAGTTACTGTTCACGCGCGGTTACTGTTCATGCTGCTAAAAAAATACAGCAGCAGCCAAAGAAATTGCAACACTTTTCTTTTTACTAAAATGGCTCAAACTCCATCATACGAACTTGGAATTTGATGATTCTTGTTCCTATGAGTCACAAATAATGATACGAACATAGTCCTTCAATCAAAACTCAATTCGGAGCTTGTTTGCTCAGTACGATATCCATTTCGCTCGTTAAACAATTAACTCATGTTTCGTATCAAAAACCCAATCGTGACTTGATGAAATTAGACCAAACTTTCCAGATCACTCCTATAATTCATTATTTAAATTTTGGAAATTTCGAAATAAAATTTCGATCTCTAGAACTAAAAATAGACCTTTGGAACATTACATGCTTATGCTCAAACGACAAAAATCTTCCAAAAACTTTTCCAAAACTTATCCGAGCCTCATGGGACCCCGACCAAACATGCCAACATAATTCATAACATTATTCAAACCTCTTTCAATCATCAAAACACCTCAAACAACGTCAAATTACCCAAAACTCATCGAATTCAAGCCTAATTTTCTAAAAACTTCCGAAATACACTTTCGATCAAAAACCCGACCAAACCACGTCCGAATGACCTGAAATTTTGCACACATATCCCAAATAACCTAATGAAGCTACAACAACTCTCGTAATTCCATTCCAACTCTCGGATCAAAATCTCACCTATCAACCGGAATTCGCCAAAATACTAACTTCGCCAATTCAAGCCTAATTCTACACCGGACCTCCAAAATTACTTCTGATCACACTCCTAAGTCACAAATCATCCCCCGAAGCTAACCGAATCATCGGAATTCACATCCGAGCCCTCTAACTCATAAGTCAACATCGGGTTGACTTTTCCAACTTAAGTCTTCTTAAAAGAGACTAAGTGTCTCATTTCTTATCAAAATCACTCTAAATCAACTCGATCACATAAGATACGGATAATAAAGCATAAAGAAGCTGAAAATTAGGAAAAAAATTGAGCGGTAACCCATGAGACGACGGGCCGGGTCGTCACATAATATCGACAATGAACTTTTTAATATCTACTCTCAATTTAGGGATTTAAAGATTAATGTTTTGTCTAATGACAATTTGATTGATTTACTAAGGGTTATTAAAGACCCTGAATTATGGTCTAAGCTAATAGATAAAATTCCTACAAATTCAGAGGTAGGAACAGAGGTGGAAGAAATTCCGTCTCAGAAAGGACCTTACAACATGTCTGAAATCAGAAACATGGTGAAAAATAAGTCCCAGCCTGAAAGGCTTGCTACTGTCCAAGATTTAAGTATTGAGATAAGTTATCTCAAGAAAGAAATCTCGGAATTAAAAGCTTCAAATGTAGCTTTAGATGAAATATTTTTCAGATTAGAAAATTCTGAGGGGATTAATACAGATCTCGGTGTTAAGATTACTAAGATAGATAATATCCCTAGTTCTTCAGAAGAAAAGACTGCTAGTACTTTATTGGCAGTAATGGATTTTCCTGAAGATGAATTTTTAGAAAAATTACAATATTTTATCACTCAAAACTTTTTAATAAAAATAACTCTTTTAATTGATTACAATTTCAAAAAAGAGTTTGTCGCTCTATTTGATAGTGGAGCATATCTAAATTGTGTAAAAGAAGGGGTTATACCCTCTAGATATTTTCATAAAACCACTCATCGTTTAAAAAATGCTAGTGGTGGTGCAATGGGTATTTCATATAAATTGTCCAAAGCTTATATTTGCCAACAAGACACATGCATTCCTGAGAGTTTTGTTTTGGTAAAAGATATTCAGCAAGAAGTAATTCTTGGAGTCCCATTTTTTTATAAAATTAATGTTTTTTTTATATTGGGATACAAAGAGTTTTACTGGTACTTATAATGGTAAGAGTATCAATTTTGAGTTTATAACTGAGCCAGTTCAAAGATTTTTGAATGAGATTATTTCTAATAATATTTCTTCAAAAGTCGATCAAATTGAATTTTTGAAAAATGAGATTTGTTCCATTACAATAGAACAGGATTTAAAAAATCCCAAGCTAGTAGAAAAGATTAATTTTCTCAAAAATAAATTTGATGCTTCTATATGTGGTGACCATCCGAATCATTTTTGGAATAGAAAGAAGCATATTATAAGTCTTCCTTATGAAGAAGACTTTTCTGAGGATAATATCCCTACCAAGGCTCGACCTTGTGAAATGAACTCCGATTATTTGGAGTTATGCAAGAAGGAAATTGATTCCTTAAATCAGAAGGGTTTAATTAGACCGTCAAATTCCAAATGGTCTTGCACTGCTTTTTATGTTAATAAACATGCGGAACAGGAACGAGGAGTTCCTAGATTAGTTATTAATTATAAACCCCTTAATAAGGTTTTAAAATAGATTAGCTATCCCATTCCTAATAAGAAGGATTTACTTGATAGATTACACGATGCCATTATATTTTAAAATTTTGATTTAAAATCAGGTTATTGGCAAATTCAGATATCTGAATCAGATAGATACAAAACTTCTTTTAATGTACCAATGGGTCAGTATGAATGGAATGTTATGCCCTTTGGTTTAAAAAATGCACCTTCAGAATTTCAAAAAATTATGAATGATATTTTCCTTCCTTATACGGATTTCATAATTGTTTATATTGATGATATTCTAGTATTTTCAAAAAATATAGAATCTCATTTCAAACATTTTGATTTATTTAAAAAGTTTATTATACAAAATGGTTTAGTTATATAAAAACCGAAAATGATGATTTTTCAAACTTCTGTTAGATTTTTGGGTCATAACATTGAGAAGGGTAGGATTATCTCCATTAATAGAAGTATTGAATTTGCATCCAAATTCCTTGATATTATTACTGTTAAAACTCAACTTCAAAGATTTTTAGGAAGCTTAAATTATATTTCCCCTTTTATAAAGGACCTTGCAAAAGACACTGCTCTTCTTTATGAAAGATTAAAGAAGAATCCTAAAGCTTGGACTGACAGTCATACTGAAGCAGTCAAGAGAATTAAGCAGAAGGTTAATAACCTCCCTTGTTTGACTCTCGCCAATCCTACTTGGGCAAAAGTTGTGGAAACTGATGCCTCTGATATTGGTTATGGAGGAATACTGAAATAATGTTCCCCTGTAGATAAACAGGAATACGTTGTTCAATTTTATTCTGGTAAATGGAATAACTCCCAGAAAAATTATGCAACTGTAGCTAAAGAAATTCTTGCTATTGTTAAATGTGTGATGAAATTTCAGACAGACTTATATAATCAGAAATTTATTATTAAAACTGATTGTCAGGCTGCTAAATTTATCTTTAATAAAGATTTCAAACATGATGTTTCCAAACAAATGTTTGCAAGGTGGAAAGCTTTATTAGCCCCTTTTGATTTTGAAATTATATACAAAAAAGGGTCTGACAATATCCTTCCTGATTTTCTTACAAGAGAATACCTGAACTAATAGTTCTACTACTTTGTATACAGATTATGAGACCTACATACAAGCCTCCTCGGCAACGAGGAAGAGGAATGGCAGCTACTAATAGCAGAGAGAATAATATTATTGCCCAAATGGGAAATCAAAGGCTTATAGCCGCTAATATTACAGAAGGTAATACCGAACATCCATTATACAAGGAATTTATGGATTTTATAAAAATCCAAAAAAGATGAAGGTACGTCATCATCTAATGTACGTACATACTCCTCAGTTATATCAGAGGATGCTAATGACAATTTTGAGACTTATAGTCAAAAAGAATCCAAAGAGTTAATAATTCTTTTGGAATAATCCGACCTTAAATGGAAGGATAATCCTTGGCAAATTTTGGCAAGATACTTTGATACAGCGTCATACGCTACTCCTGCATACAAATACAGAATGCATTATGAGATTATACTCTCAACAACAGGATCTGCAGATATTCAGCATTTTTATCCTGCTAATACTAGAAAAACTTATAGTTTTTCGAAGATTATAATTAAGAAGGTTATACGTTCTGAAGAATGGGGAATCAGCACACTCAAGGATCGTGAATATACAAATCCAGACCAAAAGATTTCGGTCAAATTCAATTATTGGGATTATGTCGAAAGTTTTAATAAAACTTTTTTATATGAAAATCCTAGCAGAAAACATTCTTGGTTATAAAACTTTGCCCTAATTTATTTGGACAACAAATTCCAAATTGGTTTTTCAAATGGTGGAAGTTATACGGACCATCATTGGATATTTTAAACCCTCTCTTCAAAGGATTATATTCTCAATGGGTAGATATATCTCCCAAAATTATTTCTCTCTAAAAAAGATCATATCTTTTATTATGGTATTGCTACCATGTATTTTTTTATTGAATTTTCTATTCCCTGGATTATGAAATGGAATGTACAGACCGGTTATACTAGTGAAGGCATTCCTTGCCTTAACAGAATTTTCTATCATAAGTTCTGGTCCAAATTGCTCCAGTCAAACCAACAAGGAAAGTTATATGGTGAAGAATTAATACAACAGATACAGGCCAAAATAGAGGCTTATTCACAGATCGATCATATAAAGGATGAAGAAGAAGATCTAAGTCCTTTGGAAATTATCAGTAAGAGACTCCAAATGAAGAAGGGAGTTGTTTCATAGAAAGAAATCCTTGCTTCATATTTTGAAGAAATAAAAAAGGATTTAGCAAACAATCTTGGTACTACTATTGGAGATGATATCTCTATGGTTTCTATTGGGAGTACTTCAAATAAAGATGTGTGTTTAGCTGGAGAAGCCCAAAATCAATCAGATACAGAGGAAGTTAGTGATACAGAAATTGAAGACTTCATCAACAAATTGAAAGCAAGTGCAGAAGCATCTTCTGCAAAGAAAAGCAACAAAGGAAAAGATAAAGCATAAAGAAATAGAAGGCCCCACCGATTGATTATTGGGATAAAAAGATGAAGACTTTTATATAGTAATAGGTCCCCTAGACAACTTTAATAAAGTAAGGGGTCCCTCCATTATCGGAAGGAATCTACTTTTATAAAAGTAGTTTGTCCGATTTTAATAATGTAGTTTTCTTTTGGCCACGTTTTAATTATTTTGTCTGCCACTTTTACTTTTTCATTTTGTTTGTTTGTAGACAGATCCATTATATAAGGATCACTCTTCTTTAGTTAGAGGCAGGCTTTAGCCAACATTAGCTCTGCCTTCTCTCTAGTTTCTCTCTTCATCTGTAAAAATCCCCTTTGTAATATTTTAGTTCTGAAATAAAATCAAAAAGGTCACTTGGCCACAACTCAGGGTCTCTGTAGTGGTACTGTTCTTCTCCCTCCCTCTTCCATTTATACGATATTGTTAGCCTAAATGACAGGCTAAATAGGTAAGTGTTAGACTTGGTTCTCAATGGTTATCTACTATTCATTTTTATGGTAGTTAGGAGTCTACTGTATCAAACCCGATGAGGTTTTGGGTGAAGAAGACTTATAATATGCTTCTTTCTATTCCAAAACTGATTCGGATGGTCACCACATATAGAAGTAGCAAATTGATTTTTGAGAAAATTAATCCTTTCTACTAGCTTGGGATTTTTTAAATCCTGTTCTATTGTAATGGAACAAATCTCATTTTTCAAAAAATCAATTTGATTGACTTTTGAAGAAATATTATTAGAAATAATCTCATTCAAAAATCTTTGAATTGGCTCAGTTATAAACTCAAAAGTGATACTCTTACCGTTATAAGTACCAGTAAAACTCTTTGTATCCCAATATAAAAAAGGCATTAATTTTATAAAAAATGGGACTCCAAGAATTACTTCTTGTTGAATATCTTTTACCAAAACAAAACTCTCAGGAATGCATGTGTCTTGTTGGAAAATATAAGCTTTGGGCAATTTATATGAAATACCCATTGCACCACCACTAGCATTTTTTAAACGATGAGAAAGCAACATTAGCTCTGTCTTCTCTCTAGTTTCTCTCTTCATCTGTAAAAATCCCCTTTGTAATATTTTAGTTCTGAAATAAAATCAAAAAGGTCACTTGGCCACAACTCAGGGTCTCTGTGGTGGTACTGTTCTTCTCCCTCCCTCTTCCATTTATACGATATTGTTAGCCTAAATGACAAGCTAAACAGGTAAGTGTTAGACTTTGTTCTCAATAGTTATCTACTATTCATGTTTATGCTAGTTAGGAGTCTACTGTATCAAACCCGATGGGGTTTTGGGTTAAGGACTATATAGACCAGGCAGTTACTAGTCTCGACAGTAAACCTTGGTTAGTCCCAAGCTAACCGATGGTGCTCGTTAACCCGTTTAAGCAGGTGACCGTTGAAGGGTTGTGAAGAGCATCGTGGTTTAAGGTTTCTCTAGAGATTAGTGGCTAGGCCACTGGTGTCCTTGTAATTCAATTCCTGAGCCCTATTCGAAAGCGATCCGGTCATTCCCTTTGGTATCAGAGCCATGTTTAGTAGAAAACCTAGAGTCTAAGTCTAACACTTTATTTCTTAATCAATATCATTAGGAAAAAGAATACTGTTAAAAATAGTAGGAAGGAAGAATATGAGCTTCCCCAACAATTAGATCTACTTAATAAGTGGACTATTCAAATGGTTAAACCTAAGGTTATATACCAATTAGGTACTTTTGAATGAATAGGTTTAAAACAAGTAGTTAAAACTGCTGAAGAAACACTCACGGTAGATAGTGATCATGCTACATTCAGATTATTATCTGAAAGTGACCTAGTCCCTTATAGGGATTCACATAGATTTTTGCATATAGGCTTAATACAAGTTGCCTTCAAGCCACTCACTCTAAGAGGCTTACCTGAAAGCTTTATAGCAGCACTCAGAGATGGCAGAAACCAAAACTGGAAAAAGTCTCTTATAGGGACTGTGCAAACCAGTTTGGCCTGTGGCCCTGTTTATTTTAATGCCTATCCTAATTTGCAAATTTCCCTTAATGATGAGAATTCTTTGAATGCTTTAATACTTAGCATCAAATTACATGGTTATGACTATTTGCCTGGTACAAAAGTTATATTCATCTGTTATAGGATTCATTTCAAACCATTATACACTTTGAATCCTATGTGTAAAATAATGGATATGAAAAATGAAACTATTCTTATAGAAACTAACTTTGGTAAATCCAAAGTAACTACTAGAAGACCTATTAAATGGGATGAAATTGATTTTCCAAATGAATGGGTCATAGAAGAGGTTGTTGCACCTCGAAACACTGGTAATACGGAGGTTACAGAAATAGAACAAACCTCAGATGGCACTATTAAAATCAGGTTCAATAAACCCGATCAAACTGATAATATCAGTTTATCATCTAGATTAACTAGAACTAATTCTTCTTATATTTTTCCAATTGATTATGTGGTAGAATTTCCATCGAGAGCATCCACATCACAAATTAGAGAAAATAATAGAATCAATGAAGTCAGCAATGGTAGTGATAATATTGTTAAGGTCAATAATAATTTAGATCTTGAACCTACTGCATCCGAAATGGATTTTTCAAATGGATTTAAAAATGACTAAAAACCAAATAGATTTTAGTCCAGGTTCACCGGCAAGAAAAATAATTTTAGAAGAATTTCTATAAACCAGATGGGCAGTTTTCAGAAAATGGTTTCATGAAAATATGTCCCCTGAATTAGTACAATTTTTTAGACATGACTTTTATACAGACATTAGCAAGAATAATAAGATTATTGCTTTTGTTCCTTGGTTCATGTCTAAGCATGTTTATAACTATGTTTCTGTGTTGGAAAGAGATTATACGCTCACTAATGGTAATATTGTTAATTCTATTTTCCCACCCCAACAATCTTTTCATATAGGGGAAAAAGATAAAATCATTTACTGCACTGCTTTTTCAAAAATATTTGAAAATGATGTGGCTACAATAACTGCTAAGAATTTGAATACCATGCTTACCCAAAATAATTATACTAATATGTATGTGAGTATTCTGGGTGAACAGGTTATTAAGATTCATGAGAAATTGGACAAGCTTATAGCTGAAGTCCAAAAAATCCAACAGAAAGATACTAAAGGTAAAGAGCAAATCGCTACTACTAGTATCCAACCACCTCCTGAGGTAAGAGACTTTAAATTAAAAAGTTTTGATGACATTGAGGAACTTCTTAATAAAAAGTTTGGAGAATTTAGAGCTAGTCCTCTAAGTTTAGAGCATGCATCTACTAGCGGTACAAAAGTAGATGATGAGATTAATAAAATCTCTGAGAAATATGCTCGAAAACCATACCAAAGAATGTTTTACTACCCAAGACCTACCCCTCAAGATGTCCTGATAGAAGAACATGACAATGATCATTACCACCAAGGTTATAGTGGGTCAGATATCTATGAATGGAACATAGATGGTCTTGCTGAAAGGCAAATTTATACGACAGTACATAGAATGCTTATGTACAGTACTATCTGTAAAGTTAATAAGAATACAGATAGGGCAATTGCAGAAATGATTATTGCCGGATTTACTGGTCAACTGAAAGGCTGGTGGGATAATTATCTCACCCAAGACCAGCGCTTTCAAATAATGCATGCAACCAAGACTGAAGATGATAAAATTGTTCAAAACTCAGTCTATTCTTTAGTCATGAATATCATTGAACACTTTTCTGGAAAATGGTCTGATAATAGTGAGACCATTAGGACAATGCTCCAGAATTTGAGGTGTAAAACCCTTACATATTTTAGATGATATAAAGATGTTTTCTTATCCAGGGTAATGGAATTACCAGGGAGTAATAGTACTCATTGGAAGTCTAAGTTCATAGATGGACTCCCGCCCTTATTTGCTGAAAGGATTCGAAAAGTCCTTAGAGGCACAGGAATGAGTATTGATTATAATAATTACTCATATGGTAAACTATTTAGTGTATGCACTCAGGAAGGTTTAGCTCTGTGTAATGAGATCAAGTTAAACCAACAAATCAAGAAACATCGTCTCACTGAGAGACAACAATTAGGTGAATTCTGTAAACAATTCGCCATTGATATACCATCCAGAAGAAAGAAATCCCGTAAAAAGGATTTCAAAAGGAAAAAAGGTTCGCCGGAAAAACAGCGCGAAAAGACCCAAAAAAGAAAGGCTTTTCATAAAGCCAGAAAGGATTTTATTAAATAAAAAAAACCTCAGGCCTGTTATAAATGTGGTAGAGTAGGCCATTATGCAAGAGATTGCAAGATAAAAGAACTGGATTTAGATGATCATATCAAAGATTCTTTATATAAGATTCTTCTGAATTCTTCTCCAGCAATATCTGATATTGATGAAGGAACTTCATCAACAAGTGAAGACCTAAGGGTTCTTCATGAAAAAAGTTATACTTCATCTTCTGAAGAATAGCAATAGTCCTGTAATAAGGGACAATGCTCAAATCATTGTTGTAATATCGACGATGAACTTTTTAATATCTACTCTCAATTTAGGGATTTGAAGATTAATGTTTTGTCTAATGACAATTTGATTGATTTACTAAGGGTTATTAAAGACCCTGAATTAAGGTCCCAGCTAATAGATAAAATTCCTACATATCCAGAGGTAGGAACAGAGGTGGAATAAATTCCGTCTCAGAAAGGACCTTACACCATGTCTGAAATCAGAAAGATGGTGAAAAATAAGTCCCAGCCTGAAAGGCTTGCTACTGTCCAAGATTTAAGTACTGAGATAAGCTATCTCAAGAAAGAAATCTCGGAATTAAAAGCTTCAAATATAGCTTTAGATGAAAGAAGTTTCAGATTAGAAAATTATGAGGGGATTACTACTGATCTCGGTCTTAAGATTACTGAGATCGATAATATCCCTAGTTCTTCAGAAGAAAAGAGTGTTAGTACTTTATTGGCAATAATGGATTTTCCTGAAGATGAAGTTCAAGAAAAATTACAATATTTTATCACTCAAAATTTTTTAATAAAAATAACTCTTTTAATTGATTACAATTTCAAAAAAGAGTTTGTCACTCTATTTGATAGTGGAGCAGATCTAAATTATGTAAAAGAAGGGTTATACCCTCTAGATATTTTCATAAAATCACTCATCGTTTAAAAGATGCTAGTAGTGGTGCAATGGGTATTTCATATAAATTGCCCAAAGCTTATATTTGCCAACAAGACACATGCATTCCTGAGAGTTTTGTTTTGGTAAAAGATATTCAACAAGAAGTAATTCTTGGAGTCCCATTTTTTATAAAATTAATGCCTTTTTTTATATTGGGATACAAAGAGTTTTACTGGTACTTATAATGGTAAGAGTATTACTTTTGAGTTTATAACTGAGCCAGTTCAAAGATTTTTGAATGAGATTATTTCTAATAATATTTCTTCAAAAGTCGATCAAATTAAATTTTTGAAAAATGAGATTTGTTCCATTACAATAGAACAGGATTTAAAAAATCCCAAACTAGTAGAAAAGATTAATTTTCTCAAAAATCAATTTGCTGCTTCTATATGTGGTGACCATCCGAATCGGTTTTGGAATAGAAAGAAGCATATTATAAGTCTTCCTTATGAAGAAGACTTTTCTGAGGATAATATCCCTACCAAGGCAAGACCTTGTCAAATGAACTCCGATTATTTGGAGTTATGTAAGAAGGAAATTGATTCCTTAAAGCAGAACGGTTTAATTAAATCCTCAAAGTCCAAATGGTCTTGCAATGTTTTTTATGTTAATAAACATGCGGAACAGGAACGAGGAGTTCCTAGATTAGTTATTAATTATAAACCCCTTAATAAGGTTTTAAAATGAATTAGATATCTCATTCCTAATAAGAAGGATTTACTTGATAGATTACATGATGCCATTATATTTTTAAAATTTGATTTAAAATCAGATTATTGGCAAATTCAGATATCTGAATCAGATAGATACAAAACTGCTTTTAATGTACCAATGGGTTAGTATTAATGGAATGTTTTGTCCTTTGGTTTAAAAATGCACCTTCAGAATTTCAAAAAATTATGAATGATATTTTCCTTCCTTATTCGGATTTAATAATTGTTTATATTGATGATATCTAGTATTTTCAAAAAATATAGAATCTCATTTCAAACATCTTGATTTATTTAAAAAGATTATTATACAAAATGGTTTAGTTATATCTGTCACACCTCCCTTTTTCACACACCCATGGAAGGGTGTAAATATAAGGGAATTTTTCCAATTAAAGACAATCGACACGGGATTTGTTTATTTAAAGATTCAGAGTCGCCACCTGGGATAATTTATGGTGTCCCAAGTCACCGGTTTAAAATCCCGAATCGAGGAAAGTTGACTCTATTTACGGTCTGCGAACACAGAAATCCGGGTAAGGAATTCTGTTAACCCGGGAGAAGGTGTTAGGCATTCCCGAGTTCCGTGGTTCTAGCAGAGTCGCTTTGATTATACTTGGCTTGACTAAATTGTTTAATTACTCATTTTAGAACCTATGTGCATTTACCTTTTACCGCTTTTAATTAGGAAATTATTTTGAAACGGATCACGCGTACGTGTACCCGTTTATTTAACGCGACAAAAATCATGTCACGCGTACGTGTCCACAACCAATCACGCTTGGTTTATTTAAGGAAAAAAAAAACCTGACCCTTAAGAGACAATAAAGACAACGTTGTTGTTTCCAACTTGAAATTTGAAAGAATGCTTACCATAAAAGGTGGGGAATCATGTTTATATGACAGAGAAAGAACTGTGTCTGATGCAATAGTGTCAAAAAACAATTTTGCCTCTTTCCTTCCTATTTCTATTCAAAGGTTAAAGGCGAGAGAGGAAAGGAAAGGAAGAGAAGCACCTTGATTAAATAACAATTCACTTGCGAAAATTTATTAGCGTTTTTCATAAGCTCTCCTGGCAGTAGTTTTGCAACCTTATTAAATCGTGGCATGCGTACGTGTTCACAATTAATTACACTTTATTAATTATTGAGAAAGTTTGATTGAAGTTGCGCGAACGCATACCTCGATTTTGTTATTAGGATCATAATCATATCACGCGAACGTGTACATAATCACGATAATAGATTAAGTCGCGCCTAAAGCGAGCTACGAATGTTCATGTTTAATAACGGCCTAGGCATGCTTCTAACGATTAAAATAGTAAAGCAAATAATTAACATGATACACTCAACTCTTCATCCTTAACGCCCAACCTCTACAGCCATCACACAGACCATTTAAACATTTAGCAACACTATGTCATATGAACGAACATGAAGCTAACTAATAAGTGGCAAAAGAAATATCTAAAGCAAAATAAAGGCCCATATGTGACTGTTAATTGCGTTCCTCTAATACTTAAACTAGCTTACTGTAGAGAAAACTAATTAAACACAGTGTTAGAAATTGTAACACCCAAAGAAAAACATGTACGTAAAATGTTCTAAAATCACGAGAAAGAAAAAGAAAGAAAAAAAACTAAACTGTAAGCATGCTAAAACTAACAAAATTTCAAATCATCTCAACAACTAAACTAAAGATCCAAAAAAAACTAAAGGAAATAGCGCTACCAATTATGAACTAAAAGCAAAATCTATGAGATTAAATCCATTTTCCTAAATGTGACGACCATAGAAAACCATAACCAACTGATATACTATTAAAAAGGAAGAATGCCAACAAAAGAAATTAAATTTTCAAAATATACTACTATAAAGTAGCAGAAGAACTGTAAAATTATATATATGCATATAAGAATAGAAATTCTAATGCCTTTGGTTTAAAAGCTTCTACGACTACCTTAATTTAACAACTAATCACATATGGGCACTTATCTTGCTCTTAAATCATTCAACATATAGGCCAACACGTAAGTAAGAATAGAGACGAAAGAGACCTTTTAGTAGCTTTCTTCAATATACGAGTTTGATTACAATGAGCTCTGGCGAAGCAGATCTTGACCATACAATAGAAACGGCAACAAGAGCTGGAACCGTGAACCAGCAAACGGCGACGGGAATACCTCGGACTCCTCAAGCATAAACCAAATACAATCACCTCAAGCTATACTCCATTTTTGTTTTTCTTCTTAGAGATTACTACATCAACTATGAACTAAACTAAAGGCTGAATGTTTTCTTTTCCTTTTGTTTGAAATCGGGAGATTTACTGGTAAAACCAACTATTCATTTTTGGTTTTTTTTTTTTGGTTTTTTTTAGAGAGGAAGCTCAAGGGCTCTCGTTTTTGGCGTGTTCCTATGTTGAGAACAGCTGAAGAAGATGAATCGATTGGGGAGAGGGGGTCTCTTGGAGAAGACGACGTGGGGGTCCTGCGTTGTGAAAAGCTGCGCAGCTTTTTCTTCCTTTTTCCGAGTCCTTTTCTTTGTTCCCTCCTAATTCTTTAGTGTTAAGCATTCTTTTATAGTGTAGAGTCTAGGTTGTAGGGTTTTAAGTTAAGGGGTATGGGTTTAGGAATTATGGACTTAGAAATTATGGGCTAGGTCCAAAATTAGGCCTAACGATGGGTTGCTCGAGCCCAAGCTTTATTCTTTCGCTGTGAACGAGATTAAAATCACGGGCCCATTTGTTAATTATTCCTACTATTAAAATAACTATTAAAATAAAACTAATCATTAAAACAAATTTATTTTTGGTATTTTCAAATATCATATTAAAATAAAAATACAATACTATTGTTGTATATATTTTTTTAGATTAAAAATGACTACAAAACATTAATGACCTATTTTTTGTAAATTTTTGTTTTCTTGTTATAAAATAGAGTAAAAAGAGCCAAAATCACTTAAAATATCTATATTATGCCTAAATTAAATATTTTACGCTAATATATAAAAAATCTTGGGGAGGGTCAAAAATCACATGTTTACAGCTGCCCCTCTTTGACTGGAAACGTACAGAGTTTTCAGACAAAGACTGACTAGACAGGTTTTTGACCCGACCCTTATTTGGAGAGACTAAAACTAAGAGAAAAGGGAGATGTGACCGAGCTCTGGCATTTGAGCTGCCTACATATCCTTGGCTATAAAGGAATCAGGCCACGTGTAGTTCAGAGATGAGTGAGATGACGGAGTATGTCGAAGTGGAGATCCGGTCGAGGTGTCGTTCCATCGAGGTTCCGGTCTGCGGTCCCTGTTATTACATCAAAAATCAAAAGATGAAAAAGACTAGCTAAGCCTATCGACTACGAGTTACAAGATTCCTATCTATAAGTCTTCTGAAGCTTGATCTTGAGTCTTGAATGGTTCTTCATGCAGGCTTTAGATTTGAACCTTGACACTTGTTAGCTACAGGTGCTAGCTCGTTCTTCTACAGCTTTTGGATCAGGACCGGACATGTAGTGCTTGTGACCTTGGCCATGTCTTGAGCAGCTCACATCCTTCATCAATTTCTGAATTGCATTCTGAATTGAATTCTCTTTTTTCCAGGTGGGCGCCTGATTGCTGAACTTGAACCGTCTTCTCTTGCTACTTGATACTGTTTTCCCTTGCACTTTGAACCATTTTCCCTGAAACTCGAACTGTCTTCCTTCAAAACTGTTTTCCCTAGAAACTTGAGTTGTTTCCCCTTGTTCTCCAGGTGGGCGCCTGATTACAACAAAATAGACAAAACAAAGAAATTTTTCTGCCCCAGTTTGCACTAGGAAGATTTGTGAGTTGTTAGCAAAATTGTAAACCACTTGTATTATTGATGCAATGATGAAATTAAACTAAAGAATAGACTAGGAAAACTGTAAACTAAGCTTGACTAAAGTAAAACTGACCCTATTCTCCAGGCGAGGTCCCCTGACTGCTAACTTGAAATGTATTCCCTGCTCTCCAAGCGGGCTCCTAACCCCGATTCTGATAGGTGCGCCTGACATGGCATTTCCACGATTAAATAATATTTCATTCTGGTTGTTGGCTGAACTTGAAATGTATTCCCTTCTCTCCAGGCGGGCTCCTGACTGCTAAACTTGAAATGTATTCCCCGCTCTCCAGGCGGGCTCCTGAATGCTAAACTTGAAATGTATTCCCTGCTCTCCAGGCGGGCTCCTGACTTCAACTTGAAATGTATTCCCTGCTCTCTAGGCGGGCTCCTGACTTCAAAATAGACAAAACAAAGAATTTGAAAGCTAAACATAAATTGTACTCCCTTGTTTTCCAGGCGGGCTCCTCACTTATGCGCTTGAAAGTATTCCCTGCTCTCCAGGCGGGCTCCTGACTTCAACTTGAAATGTATTCCCTGCTCTCCAGGCGGGCTCCTGGCTGCTGGCTTGAAATGTATTCCCTGCTCTCCAGGCGGGCTCCTGACTTCACAATAAACAAAGCAAAAACTTTGAAAGCTAAAACTTAAATTGTACTCCCTTGTTCTCCAGGCGGGCTCCTGACTGTTGCGCTTGAAAGTATTCCATGCTCTCTAGACGGGCTCCTAACTTCAACTTGAAATGTATTCCCTGCTCTCCAGGCGGGCTTCTGACTGCTAAACTTGAATGTCTTCTCCCTGTTCTCCAAGCGGGTACCTGATTTCAACAAAATAGACAAAAACAAAGAAATTTTTTTGCCCCAGTTTGGTAACTGGGCACATATGTGAGTGTTAAACAGAATCATATTACCAAATAATACTAAGAATTTGAAAGCTAGGTCTCATTATGCAGGGGGTCCTGACAACTCTTAATTAAACGACAATTTTAAATCTAAGTTATATCTTCTACAGGTGTGACTTCTGCTAAATCTTGCTATCTAAGAGAATCTTCAAACTACTCCCTATTATCCAGGGGGGTCCTGAAAATCAAAAGTCAACTTTTATCTTAAGATTGACGACTTTTATGGCTAAATTATACTACCCTACAGTAGAGTTTACGCTAAATGTTGTTATCTAATCGAAATCTTAAAGCTAAGTCCCATTATTCAGGAGGGTCCTGGAAACTCCTAATTGAATCCTATCTCGAACATGCAAACTTCTAAGCTGGCTTATATTTTTTGGGATATATTTATGCTAGATTGTGCTATTTCTGAACTTTAAACTAGGTCCCATTTTCCAGGAGGGTCCTGAAAATTAAAAAAATCAAACCTGTTTGGTGACTGCCTTTCTCCACGGAGGGTTTGTCTGAAACAACCCAAACTTCCTACCCTTGTTTCAATCAAAGAAAAATCTTGTTAGTTTAAAATGTGGTGGTTGGTTTGTGGCCTTGACTTTGAGGGCGATTGCTCCTTCACTTCCCATGATAACTGATTTCCACTCGAGGACCTTACTTTCTTATGGACTAACCACTTTCTCTGTCATCCATATCACAGAAAATACCCCTTCTCCGTTAAGACCCAATTCCCTTTATCCGTTGCATTGCTCATGAACTTACATTTACCAACCTTTGTGTTTCACCGAAAATACCTTTGATTCGTTCACCTAACATCCTCCATCTATTGCATCGTGTTCTTGTGTTGACATGTACTGCACCTTTGTGTTTCTCATGAATTCCAAAGCACGTTAATTTTCATCCACTTAGTGCACATGCTGTTCTTTCCTGACTTAAATCACTAGCCTTGGCCTTGAAGTCTATTGTTCCCTCACTTGTCACGATAACTTTGATTTCTGCTTGGAAGACCTCGCTTGTCACTGGTTAAACACTTTCTTTGTTGACCTTATCACAGAGAATACCTTTGACCCATTCACCCAACATCCTCTATCTGTTACACTGTTCGCGAATTGAAATATACCAAACCTTTGTATTTCTTATGGACCCCAAAGCATGTTGATTGCTACCAACTCAGTGCGCTTATTGTTCTTTCCTGACTTATGATACTGATGTGCTGGCCAGATCCCGTTTTGTGCAACTGGAAAGCTGGTGGCAGATTTTGAAGTCATTTCTCCTTATTTTGACCAAACAGACTCAGGAAGAGGAAGTAAACAAGACAAAAGGAACAGAGTAAAGGACAAAGGAAAGAGGTGATTCCTAACAAGAAAACTACAAAGTAGAAACCTATCAGATGTGGATACCAACTTTAATGACCATGACATGCACCTGTAGACTATTTTGTTGAGCAAGTTTGATGTTCAACTCCTGTTATACCTCTAAACCGTGAAACTGGGCTTCAATGCTCCGATCATCCAATCTGATTCGCAATCCTTATTCGACTTGTAGTGCCCGAAGGGTTTTCACCATCAAGTCTCTCTCATTTTGTTCTTTTTCTCAACTTACCGTCACCTTACGGTGCCCGCAAGGGTTTTCACCAATAAGACTCTCTCATTTTTGATTCCTCTCAGCTCCTGTCACCTTACGGTGCCCGTAAGATTTTCACCAATAAGACTCTCTCATTTTTATTTTTCCTGCTTGAACCAGAGTGCTGCCCCTGACATGAATTACCTTTACCTGCTCGACTTGGCATTTCTCAAAGACTGGTCAAAAGGTCTTTCTTTGGACTTTAATGTGGGCTTTTGGACAGTGTTAGAAGGAAAGGGTATAAAAGACTCAAAACAATTCAAATGGGTTAAAGTTACAACTTTCGGAATCAGGTTTCTCACAACAAACACAACTTCTGCCCCATTTTCTTGCATGAGGGACTTTTGGATTTTTGTTTTGATGAGACCGAACCGTGAGACTGCCTACATATCCTTAAAAGGAATCAGGTCGAACGTAGTTCATGTCATAGAAATTACTTTGTTGTTGCAATTTTTCTTTTCTCTTTCTTCTCTCTTTTTTTTTCTCTTTTTCTTTTTATTGTTTTTCTTCTTCTTTTCTCTTTTCTTATTTTTTCTCTTTTTTTTCTTTTTCTTTCTTTCTTTCTCTTTCCTTTTCTTTCTCTTTTTTCTTTCTTCCTTTTCTTATCTTTCATGCTTGTGTTTCTGATCTTTGCTACTGATTCCGAAAGAGGAGTATGAAAAAAAACAAACAAGGCTCAAAGGGGTAACAAAGGATAAGGTGTTTAGGTAGCAGAACAAAATGCCTTCATCATTCCAATCTTCAAAACATGCCAAGTACAAACAACAAAATTAAACAAACCAAGGAAAATATTCGTAACATCTTTTGATTGTGCCATACTTGATAACCATATCCACACATTTGCCTTCTACATCTGTTAATTACCCAACCCCATTGGACAACACCCTCACTCTCATTACCACGAACGACCCCTGTCAATTTGGCAAACTTGCCTTTAGCTTCCACCCGATGCGGCATGATCCATTTCAGTAGGGTTTCTTTATGTTATATCTGCCTCAGTTTCACATGGTTCGGGCTTCAAGTGATCTCAAAATGCCTTTACTTATTTCCCTCAAATGTCTTTACATCTTCAACATTATTTCATTGCTTTGTGATTAAACTGACTTTTAAAACTAGGCTGAGAATTACGTGTGCATGTCACGTCACTAGAGTTAATCAGGAAAAGGACTATAAAAGGAAAAGAGAACTAAACAAAAATGACTGGAAATAACAGAAAACAGAAACTTGCATTAGACAGATGGTGAAAGGGTTTGGACAACAAAACAGACAAACTAAATTGGGATTACAAACCTAGAACAAACCTAGAAAACACTAAGCAGGCTACTAGACTAAACAAACTAGGCAAAATAAGAGGACAGAAGGGTTTGAGTCACAAGACAATATCTGGATTACAACCCTAAAATAACCCGAACAATAGAAATGACAACAAAATAAACCACCACAACTTCCCCCTAGCTAACCAAGACAGGAGCGTCTTTCTAATTGCCAAGCTCGGTATCTTAGCCACTGAATTCTGCATCAACACTACTAGGACCTTCACAAACTTCCATCACATTGTTCTTAACAAATTGCTTTTGGGTTCCCTTTGCTGGCTCGTTCTTAAGATCAGCCTCTGATAGCACTAAAAACTTTGCAGTGCATGGACCTTCGAGGATCTCAGAAGAATTTTCATATTCCTTTTCAAAACAAATCATACTCACCATATGCGTCTCATTACGAATAGGCGATGGACTTTGGCTAGTGTCTGCTGCATCTAGATTTTGCACGACAATGTCACCTACATTAATAAGCTTCTGAATTGCTCTCTTCAGATTCCAACACTTCTCTATGTCATGCCCCGGGGCATCTGAGCAATATGCGCACCTTTGAGAAAAATCAAACTTCTTTGATAGAGGGTTTGGCATTTTTATATGAATCGGCTTCAACATGTCCAATTGCTTCAACTTTTGGAACAAACTGGCATATGATTCTCCAATAGGTGTGAAAGCCTTTTCTTTTTTCAGCAACCTCTCATTCTTAAATGCTTGATTGGGCCGAAAACATGATCTAGGGGGGTTTCAGTAGGCTCGTGGGGGTGGATAGCCATTTCGTGGAGCTGGGTACTAAGAGAGCGATGTACGATTTTGGGAGTTCCGTGGAGAGAAGTGGCATTGGGGAGGATCATCTGATGCATCAGGATATCCATGGGGATGATTTCGAGGCTGGAAGTGTTGATCGGGAAAGCCCATCGGATCATCTTTTCTGTTTCTCTTTCTTCCTCCCAAGCTTACTGGGATGTTCTGAATGTCTTTCGAACAACTCATGATTTTACCTGATTTGATTCCCTCTTCTACCATATCCCCCATTTTTAACAGATCATTGAAAGGCTTTCCCAAGGCCGGGATCAAATGACTGAAGTAGGTGGGCCCCTAGGCTTTTAGGAAGAGCTCAACCATTTCTTCTTCCCCAATCGGGGTATTGACTCGAGCAGCATGCTCCCTCCATCTGAGTCCAAATTCTCTAAAGCTTTCCTCCAGCTTCTTTTCCATTTTAGATAGGGAGGAGCGGTCTTGTCACGACCCAAACCGATGGGCCGGGAAGGGTACCCGATACCTTACTCAACTGAGTACCAATGTAACGTATCTTTCTTAATACATCATCATATACACATGTATACAGGCCTAATAGGCCAACATGATCCTTTATAAACTCAAAACATAGGACGACAAGGCCGTACAATCTTTTATGTACACAACATATGTCTACAAGCCTCTAAGAATACATAAATGTCAAAAGGGTCGGGACAGAGTCCCGCCATACCAAACAATACACGTCTAAATCATACTAACCAAACGAGTAACTCCGAAGCAAATGGAGCGCACCAACATCTTTCGCTGAGCTGATAGTCTACTTGGAGGGCTCTCGACCTGTCTATTGGGACCTGCGGGCATGAAACACAGCATCCCCAGGCAAAAGGGACGTCAGTACGAATAATGTACTGAGTATGTAAGGCACATAAATAAATACATGAGAGATATGTGAGACATATAGAGTACATGACTCAACCTGTAAGTCTGAATAACTTTGTAAATCATAAATTACTTTTAACGACATGCATATGCGTATGAATGTCATGTTGTGCATAGGTACATATTTCATAATATCATCAGCCTCTGAGGGCCTCCCATCATATCATATCGGCCACTGTGGGCAAAATCATCATCGTATACCAGCTGATCAGGTGGTGGTGCGTATATAACGCCATAACCTTTCCTATATCCCATATACATATATACATACATATATACGCGTATATAACGCCGTTTGAATCATACTTACATATATATGCGTATATAACGCCGTTTGAATCATATTCCGGCCACTGTGGGCAATATCATCATCATATACCAGCTGATCAGGTGGTGGTGCGTATATAATTCCATAACCTTTTCCCATTCCATATACATATATTTACATATATACGCGTATATAACACCATCTGGTCATGGGTCAATGCACATGAATGCAATGCATGAAAAGTACGTCAACAAAATCATTCGGAAGGTCATAAGACCACTTTGCCTCTTGAGCAATATCATAAAGTAACATCTTTTCAATTTTCGTATTTTTCTGAGGCCCATGAACAGATGATAAAATAATATGACACATGAGAATTAAAGAACATAGATATTTCTATTACTTCTATGGGTAGAGTCACTTATGGAATTTGTGCATTTGCACGTTTCGTTCATATCATATGGATCATGCCAAAAGAAAGAAGGGATAGCCTTAACATACCTGTGCCGATTCTCTTACAATCCCCCTAACACCCGTCTTTTGTGACAAAATACGTAACGGCGGATCGAAGTTGGAAGAAATTTGTATGATATTCTTGACCATTCGAACCTGGTGCGATGAGGCACCTTGTGATCCTAGGTTTGCTGCTTGAGAAATGATTCTGGTATTTGCTAGGAAATCACGTTGCACAACTTTCAGAAAGATGTGCTGATCCACTATGTTACGTTCATTTCTTTCTTCAACAAAAGATGAGAAATCCAACTAACAGAAACACCATAACAACTACAATTCCCAGAATAATACCTCTCAATAATGCTATTTCTTTTTCTTTTTATATCCACTCAGTTTCCTATTATAACTTGGCCACCTAACCTTCCTAAATATTCCACCTCACCAGAAGAATCAAGAGTCATCAAATTGAAGTTGGAGGGATGCCACGTTCCACACTTAAAGTTATCCAAATTTTATCCATCAATTATTAATTAACTAGGTAATGTCCTATTACCCGGTAATTAATCAATTACCCGCAAAATTGAGAATTATTCCCATTTACATAAAATATTACTCACTTTTCACATGCCTTATACACCTTACTATTATGATCATGTGGTACCTCGTATGACACTAGTCCATAAATACTGAGTATTTTAGCTCGGGCCGTATTTTATTCCAACATGCCAAACTTGGACGAAAATTCGTTTTCTTTAACTTGCTTCCCCTCTCACCTTCACGAATTTACTTATCACTTGTTTGAAATAGCATAATACTTAAAATCTCAAAATAATCCCATCCCCAAACTTACGTTGATTAACTTACGACCAAACTTTAACATACGAAAATGCGGGATGTAACATCATTCCCCCCTTTGGAACATTCTTCCTCGAATGTTGACTGGTGCTCTTATCATTTTCATAGCTTATATCTTCCGAACACTTTAGAACTTCCCTTGCTATCTAGGCAATTATTCTGTGAATGAGTCCAAAGTCCATGGCATTCCCCCCTTAGGCCTCCTTCTCACACCACAACTTGTAGTCGGAATCCTTCCAATCTCGTAACTGTTGCTACCTTTCATCATGCAGCCTATACAATTTTGACCTTGTAAGTGTGCCCAATATCTAGGCTTCATATGTAGAGCTTGATAAGATATCCCTTTGGGCATATATGAGTATATTGAAGTTCTTTGCTCGGTACTTTTTTTGAATTCATGAATATTGCTATATCTCATCTCATAGGTACGTTTAGCCATTCGTATGAATTTACTACCATAACTCTTACTTTAATTTATCGTTGCCGAGGTCTGCTACCAAATCCCAGCTTACTCTCGTTTCTTATTCCATATGTATATATTTGAGTCCTTTAATGTTTTCTCATTACTACTCATCTTTAGAATGACGGCCCTATCTCATCTCATACTTTGTGACTTTTGTCCATGCATTGTTGATTCACCTTAATATTGATCTACAATATACCACTAATAACTTGAAACTTCTTACATAATACTTTACCCCAAGGGCTTATGTTACATAAGGGAATATTCAAAGTAATCTTCCTGATCCACTTAACGGCGATACTGTCCTTTAATAACCGTATTCTATAGCCTTCCAAGGTGATTCTCTTACGTGTGTATTTTAATCCTGTGCAATTCATGAATCCCTTTTTTCAAATTATTACTCAATCGAAGGCCCAAACGTCATCCTTTATCTATCACAATTACACCCTTATTATGCTATTAGTGCAACATTCCATCTCTTCTAAATGCTACTTATGGAGAGTAACTCTATTGAGTCCATTCAGGCTATACTGAGCTTACTTATAACATAGATGAGCCATTAGCTCCCTTATTTTCATAGGCCTAATCCTGAGGACTAATCCATTATCGTTACCTTCTCCCTCGCCTTTTCTCGTTCTTACATCCTGTTTCCTTAAAACTTTGTCGCTCTGCCATACTTTAGCTTGCGACCTATACATGTCCATTTATACTATTCACAACTTTCCTTCATATTCCTTGCACTATATATTTCCTTATGTTATTATGGAACGTCAAGCGAGACATCATATCGTCTCAAATTTTTCTCTATTCTCTTAACTAGATCTCTCAGTACTTACAAACCATAGGCTGGAAGACATGTCGCCGACGATGCCGCTATCATTCCCGGTTATTGGATACCCGTGCTTGTATCCTTCTATCTGAATCAAGGACTATTCACTATCTTCTGCCTTTGAATATCTCGTACGTTGTTCACTTTTACCTTACTTACCTTAAAATCTCGCATCGTATCTTTTATCTCTCTCATGACCTCCCTTCCACCCAGGTATTATTCACGTCCATAACTTGAAGCTCTATTATAATACTTGCACCCCTGGTATATACACAATCTTGTGGGAGTTCCATACTTGACTTCTTATGAGACGCGTACCCTTCTAACTGACTTTATCGTAGAGTTGTTATAGAGAATAGTTGTTGTGCTATCTCTCTTGCACCTCTAATATTAAGAGTGATTCTACTATGTTGATGTAACTCTTTAGGTTCCTTCTTCTTCTGATCGGCCTTTATGCCGGCTTAAGTTATCTTCCAATATGTGACTCATGGTATTAGTTATTACTTTATCCCTCTATGGACGCTATGGAATATCCATGATACAATCTTCTAACAATTCATTCCTTTGTCTATGACCTGGGCTCAATTCTTTCTTTCAACTTATATCAGAATCTTTTACGGCTGTATGATTGTCAACATATATGCTACATGTATAAAAATCCAAACTCTTAAGTGTGTTCATAACGTCACCAACTCGGGATCATTGATCAAATAATTCCTTTCGTTCCTTCTCAGCTTTCTTTTAACGTAAGATATTACCTTTCCTGATCTTTCCTCCCCCTTGTTGCGTGCATACTTAGCTTATCTTAGTTCCTACGCATGCCGGAGTTTTTGTACAACTCATATGATCTTCGAATATTTCTTTTGATTTTTACTTCCCGATCACTAGTCACGGTAGATTCCTCTTTCTTATGGAGGATGTACAATGTTGTTGTGAAACTGTTGTTACAGGACCATTTCCTCTTTAGGTCACTCTGCTTAGGTTTAAGCCTTCTTCCTCATTTCCTCAGCAAGTCCTTCACTATAGTACTTAGGGAGGATCCTCTTACTCTTGTAAAGATGCGAGCTTATTATATCGTATTCCCGATAGAATTTTTTTGATGTTCGTGCTCACTTGTAATTATCCTTAGTTACTTACCACTATACTCATCTGCTCGTATAGCTGCTTCTGAACTGAAGTTTTGACTGTCTTTCCAGTGGAACTATCTTTTATTTTCGTAACACTCATACGGTACCTTTAACTACCCCAACTCCTATTTGAATATTTCTCAAGTATTACAATGTCATAACTGCGGGGCTAAATTCACCATATTGTGTTTTACTATCTTTATCTTGCACGACCTACTGTCTTGTCTGTATCCTCTTAACTAGCCATAACTAGGCTTTTCCTGAATCTATTACTAACTACTCGTTGGCCCATTCTCATATCAATATTCCTCGTAATCTTTCTTGGGTTATTTTCTTTTTCTTAACTTATGTCTCGCACTGGCTCCTTATTTATTAATAACAACTCGGGAAGGAACCTTTACTTCCTCTCCTTGACGTCGTGTTTGCATAATGTTCTGGAATCGTAGCATATTTGTTGCATTTGGACAAGTGCAATCTCATTCCTTTCTTATTTTTATTGCATTCTCCCTTTACCATTTCGTAGTTACTAGAACTACTTAATTCTGACTTAACACCACATCACTCCATATTCCCCCTTTAGGGAAGTACTAAGAGTTGAAGCCACAAGGATATACCTATAGATGTGTTACCTCTTCATCATTGGTGTCTTTTCACATCATCGATGACCCTTACTCGCCTTGCGGCAATCCTTTTGTACCAAGGATAACAAAGTTCCTCACTCGTGATGGTGAAATTTAGTATAGCTGGCATATACCATCCCTTAAGCTGAACTTTTCTCACATTGCTTGTTATAGGGAAGCGTCTTCCTGAATAATCATTCTCTGAGTTTCTCATGAATCGTCCTCTGTGGTCCATTCTATTATCGCCGGAAAGCAATATGAAGTTCTCATGATGCCAACCACTATCAAATTACTCAGTCCCTAATTCATGTTTAGTTCATCTTTTCCCACCAGTCCATGCTGACTTCGATTACTCTGGGGTCTAACTTTTTCTTCTGAATCACATTAGCGTCGCGAACTTGTTTCTCGAAGTGAGGACATGACTTTATGGCCTATACTCTTTTGTTGTCCTAAGGCATGTCACTTCTCGTTTCTTCCTTCACTTGACTATAGATTTTGTAACATTGTCATCTTTTGATATACTGTTATCATACATGTATCACATCTTACTCATAATTCTTTATTAACTCTTTTCTTATTTCTCACTAACATTTATGCTTATCACTTTATTATAAAAACTTGAACAAGAGATTCTTTTGCTCTTAGCTTCCCTTTGCTCTATCCAATGGCTCTTCAAGTTGCTTAATGTTCTCTCTTTACCAGAGACACGAGCCACACTAAGGTAATATTTACTCCTTTAAGGCTTATAGTGCATGTCTTTGTGGTACTCATAACTGGCTACACTATTTCAGGGAGCATCATCCGGTGTCTCATAAAGAGATCTATTAGCATATTTGCAATATCCTTCGGAAATGTCAACTGACGCAAACAATTCATCCATCATATCTTCTTATACTACTTCTGTCAATCCCCATAGGGCACATCTGGAATGGGTGCAACCAATTGTATATACCTCTATTACTATTGAATATAACTCAAAAAGCTTATGTTCCTCTACCTCAATTATTAATGTTGTTAACCTTTATTAACTAGGTGCCTCGTACCCTTCTTCATCTTGCTTCTTTTGCTTGTTGGAACTTGTATTTATATTCTTAATCTCTCATTGTCTTTCACCATAAATATGGATAGGCATTCTTACCTTAAGGCTTCTTATCAGGAAGCTTACACCTTTCAGTACACCCATGATCTGCTAAAGACCTCACATTTACTTATCGTAGGCATCATAAAAAAATCCAATTCCTCTGACTTAGCTTTTCCACAACAATCTCTCTTTCCAACCTTCTTTTTAGATATAGGCATCGTCTTATTACGAATAAAATAGAATTTCAGAACTTGGATTCTTATAAGTGAGCTCTACCACACGATCTAGAGTAAGAAGAAAGAGTGACAATCCTAAATGCCCTGTAGCCTCCTGCTTAAAAGTATGGTGCACGACACACCCATAAACAAGACTCTACTAGACACGGCTTGTAGACTCCCTAGGACAAAACTGCTCTGATACCACTTTTGTCATGACCCAAACCGATGGGCCGGGACGGGTACCCGATACCTTACTCAACTGAGTACCAACGTAACGTATCTTTCTTAATACATCATCATATACACATGCATAGGGCCTAATAGGCCAACATGATCCTTTATAAACTCAAAACATAGGCCGACAAGGTCATACAATCTTTTATATACATGACATATGTCTACAAGCCTCTAAGAATACATAAATGTCATAAGGGTCGGGACAAAGTCCCGCCATACCAAACAATACACGTCTAAATCATACTAACCAAACGAGCAACTCCGAAGCAAATAGAGTGCACCAACATCTTTTGCTGAGCTGATAGCCTACTTGGAGGGCTCTCGACCTGTCTATCGGGACCTACGGGCATGAAACGCAGCGTCCCCAGGCAAAAGGGACGTCAGTACGAATAGTGTACTGAGTATGTAAGGCACATAAATAAATACATGAGAGATATGGAAGACATATAGAGTACATGACTCAACCTGTAAGTCTGAATAACTTTGTAAATCATAAATTACTTTTAACGTCATGCATATGCGTATGAATGTCATGTCGTGCATAGGTACATATTTCATAATAGCATCAGCCTCTGAGGGCTTCCCATCATATCATATCGGCCACTGTGGGCAAAATCATCATCGTATACCAGCTGATCAGGTGGTGGTGCGTATATAACGCCATAACCTTTCCTATTTCCCATATCCCATATACATATATACATACATATATACGCGTATATAACGCCGTTTGAATCATACTTACATATATATGCGTATATAACGCCGTTTGAATCATATTTCGGCCACTGTGGGCAACATCATCATCATATACCAGCTGATCAGGTGGTGGTGCGTATATAACGCCATAACCTTTTCCCATTCCATATACATATATTTACATATATACGCGTATATAACGCCATCTGGTCATGGGTCAATGCACAAGAATGCAATGCATGAAAAATACGTCAACAAAATCATTCGGAAGGTCATAAGACCACTTTGCCTCTTGAGCAATATCATAAAGTAACATCTTATCAACTTTCGTATTTTTCTGAGGCCCATGAACAGATGATAAAATATTATGACACATGAGAATTAAAGAACATAGATATTTCTATTACTTCTATGAGTAGAGTCACTTATGGATTTTGTGCATTTGCACGTTTCGTTCATATCATATGGATCATGCCAAAATAAAGAAGGGATAGCCTTAACATACCTGTGCCGATTCTCTTACAATCCCCCTAACACCCGTCTTTTGTGATAAAATACGTAACGACGGATCGAAGTTGGAAGAAATTTATATGAGATTCTTGACCACTCGAACCCGGTGCGATGAGGCACCTTGTGATCCTAGGTTTGCTGCTTGAGAAATGATTCTGGTATTTGCTAGGAAATCACGTTGCACAATTTTCAGAAAGATGTGCTGATCCACTATGTTACGTTCATTTATTTCTTCAACAAAAGATGAGAAATCCAACTAACAGAAACACCATAACAACTACAATTCCCAGAATAATACCTCTCAATAATGCTATTTCTTTTCCTTTTTATATCCACTCAATTTCCTATTATAACTTGGCCACCTAACCTTCCTAAATATGCCACCTCACCAGAAGAATCAAGAGTCATCAAATTGAAGTTGGAGGGATGCCATGTTCCACACTTAAAGTTATCCAAATTTTATCCACCAATTATTAATTAACTAGGTAATGTCCTGTTACCCGGTAATTAATCAATTATCCGCAAAATTGTAAATTATTCCCATTTACATAAAATATTACTCACTTTTCACATGCCTTATACACCTTACTATTATGGTCATGTGGTACATCGTATGACACTAGTCCATAAATACCGAGTATTTTAGCTCGGGCCGTATTTTATTCCAACATGCCAAACTTGGACGAAAATTCGTTTTCTTTGACTTGCTTCCCCTCTCACCTTCACGAATTTACTTATCACTTGTTTGAAATAGCATAATACTTAAAATCTCAAAATAATCCCATCCCCGAACTTACGTTGATTAACTTACGACCAAACTTTAACATACGAAAATGCGGGATGTAACAGGTCTGGGGTAACACTTGATCTGTATTGAAAGTATCGAACAAAATCTTAAGCCATGTCACCCAATGTAGGCCACTTACCAACATCTTGACGATTATGCCATTCCAATGCTGCCCCAGTCAGGCTCTCACTGAAGTACGCTATCAACAAATCATCTTTCTCGCCAACACTTCTCATTTCACTGCAATAATCCCTCAAATGGGCTACCGGATCTCCACACCCATCATACAAGTTAAACTTTGGCACTTTAAACCCCACAGGCAGACGAACGCCGGGGGACATAGACAATTCTTTGTAGGACATGCTGCCCTGATCTTCCCTTCCTTGTTTGTTCTTCAAGGATTATTCTATGCCTTTCATCCTCCTGGGTATCCCCTCTTTCCTTTCTCTTCATGTGAACCTTTCATTTTCAACATGCAACTTATCCCGAGGGCTCTGTTTGTATGATTTGGGAACTTTGTGGGCAACCTCTGAGGGGTAATATCGGGCATCGTGAGCTTTGAGTGGGTGCTCATTGTTGGGGATGGTGGAAAAGACAGGAGGGTAATTTTTAGGAAAGGTAATTGGAAGATGAGTGACGGAGCTACTAGGGTTGTTGGGAAAGCCATGGTAAGCGGGTGAATCTGGAGAGTATGGGGGATCATCTGGCACTGTGACCGGTGTTTGGGTATGGGTAGCATTTATGAAGCTAGGTGGTGGCGGGGGTGGTGCCCTCCCAATCACCCAGGCCTGATACATGTCCGCCATGTATTGTCTTAACATCCTCACCTCTTCAACCAACCCCTTATCATGTTCAACCAACTGCTTTCGGGCACCGGTATCAACCAACTCAGTTCTATTGTTGTCTGCCATTGCCTTTTGACTTTGTGTTGTGGAGAAGAGTTACCACTTTAAAAACCACAAACCAACCACCCTTCTGCTATGAATATAACAAAATGAAACCATCACGTTAGCGTTAGGGCATTTAACATAAGATAATCTCACTTCATGTGCAATGCACCTAGCCACAATTATCGGTTCTAAAATGACTTCGAGGGTACAAAGGTCAGTTGGCATCATCCCAATTCGTTCATTTCAGCCTCTCTTTTCTTTGTTTTTCTAGCATTTCTTAGCTCGCTCATTTTCCTTCTCCTTTTTCTTTCTGATTATCGCTCTTTTTCTTCATTCTCATTTCTCACATCCCATGACTTCACCTTTTTTTTTCTCTTTTTCTTGCCTTTTTCCTTTCTTTTAACAGTAATAAAAAGTGATTCGATCGAACCCTATGTAGGTTGCCTACGTATCATGACCCCGCATGAATCAGATCTTTGCGTAGTTGTGGAAGATAAGGAATAAAATAAACAAACTAACATTCTCTTTTTCATTTTCTTTTTACCTTAGTGACTACTCTTATGAGAAAAAGAAATAAAATAAGCAAATCCTTTTTTTTTTTGAATTTTCTAGACTGAATGCTCTATAACCCATTCTAAACTCAAGCTTAACGAGCACGTATTTTTCCTTTTTGAAACAAATACTCTATGAGAAACTATTAAGGAAAATCCCTACAAGGGAAAAAATATTATTTTTTGATTTTTTTTCTTCTTTAAGAAGGAAACCTAAAGGCTAGACCAAAGAAAAATATTTTGAATTTTCACTTGATATCCTGAAGAAAAGACTTCGAAACAAGAAATGAAAAAGATAAAAAAAAAAACTATTTTTGGATTTAAATTTTTGATTACCTAAGGAAGAAACTCTGAAAATAAACCAAAGAAAAAGTATTGTTATTTTCTTTTTCTTATATGTACAACGTCCTAAAGTTCTAATAAAAATAAAAGAATTTTTTTTTCTTTCAAGTCATCTTTCATCAATTTCCCAAAGGAAAACCTCAACAAAAAATCTTTTGGATTTTTGGATTTAATATCTTAAAAGAAAACTTTTAAAGAGGTACTAAAGAAAATTCTTTTTTTTTTTTGAATTTTTGGTCTTAATATACTAAAGGAAATATAAAAACAATTTTTATTTTGATATTTAGTGCCTAAAGGAAAAACAATCTCAAAGGGAATTTTTCATTTATAGAATTAGTATTCTAAAGAAAACTTATAACGAAAATATAAAAACACAAAATTTCTTTTGTTTTTCTTTTTGTTTCTTTTTTTTTTACTTGTAACACATTTTCAAATACCAAATAAGGAATACAATAACAAAAGACTAGACAAACCTAAAAGACCGAATACTACTATACATGACTAGAAAGTAAAACATGAACAATTGACTCAAAAATATAAAATGACTCCTCGAGCAACTTCTGAATGCAATGATCCTGGGGTATCTGTCATGCCCAAACTCCAGTAAGTAAATCCACACCTGTATAAGAAAACTTAAACCAACACTATGTGAGACAATAATACTCCCTACTAGACACATGCAAGACATAATTGAGGCTATTTTTGCAAAATAACTTATTTGGACAAAAGGTGGTTAGAAGTGCAAAATTTGGCTAAGACCCCGCAAAGTCAAGAACCTAAGATTTACTAGGAAGACCGGACCCTATGTGGGTTGCCTACGTATCACGCCCCGAAAGACGAGAATAAGGTATGCGTAGTTCGGGCAGATTGGATACGGGCGAGAAATAAAAATAACAACTAATTTAGAGACAATATGTTTTTTTTTGTCTTTTCTTTCTCTTTTTTTTTGGATTTTTTTTTTGATTTTTTAATTTAAGGAAAATGATGAAAAAGTGCAAAATCCTTTTCTTTAATTTTTTTTTTCAATTTCAATTTTTGCTTGAAAAAGTGTGAATGAAAATTATAACTGGGCCTCACTTGCTTCATATTCACACTTCACCCTCTCTTTTTCTTTTTTTTGTTTCATCATATTTTTTTTCATTTGCCCTCAACTATCATTGGTCTGCCAAATGACCCTTTTACCCTTGAATAAATGCAACATGTAGCACATAAAATGCATCAGGATGACCTTTTATTTTCTGGGGTATACCTGTCCTAGACGGACCCAACCCATGTGTTGAGTCCCCTAAGTCAAGTGCACATGATGCAAACAAGCGTTCCTACTAGGGATCCGGCATGAGGCTGTGTTTTTCTAGATTTAAATCCTGGGGTAGTGTTCTAGACTTGGGTACCCGAGCGGACAACTGGAGCCGAAGAGGGGGCGACGTACCGGGAGCACTGAAGTCTACCCGGCCTTGTCGCTTGCCCAGCCTCGTTCTATTTGGTATAATTTCTACAGAAAAGCGGGCCACGCGAACGTGTGCACCATTTTCAAAAGACTCAGAGGGGTGGCGTAAGAAGACAGTTATATACAATTCAAACAATATCAAAGCGGTAAATAGGCAGCAATTAGCACAAAAGGTTCACCAAAATACAGTAATATCAACAATAAATAAAGCCAAGCAAAATCATATTAACAAGCTCGAATTTTTGAACCCTGAACCAGAGATTCTGGGTTCGAGTCCCCAACAAAGTCGCCAGAGCTGTCACACCTCCCTTTTTCACACACCCATGGAAGGGTATAAATATAAGGGAGTTTTTCCAATTAAAGGACAATCGACAAGGGATTTGTTTATTTAAAGATTCAGAGTCGCCACCTGGGATAATTTATGGTGTCCCAAGTCACCGGTTTAAAATTCCGAATCGAGGAAAGTTGACTCTATTTACGGTCTGCGAACACAGAAATCCGGGTAAGGAATTCTGTTAACTCGGGAGAAGGTGTTAGGCATTCCCGGGTTCCGTGGTTCTAGCACAGTCGCTTTGATTATACTTGGCTTGACTAAATTGTTTAATTACTCATTTTAGAACCTATGTGCATTTACCTTTTACCGCTTTTAATTAGGAAATTATTTTGAAACGGATCAAGCGTACGTGTACCCGTTTATTTGGCGCGTCAAGAATCATGTCAGGCGTACGTGTCCACAACCAATCACGCTTGGTTTATTTAAGAAAAGAAAAAAACCTGACCCTGTAAGAAAAACATGTACGTAAAATGTTTTAAAATCACGAGAAAGAAAAAGAAAGAAAAAAAACTAAAAAAAAAACTAAACTGTAAGCATGCTAAAACTAACAAAATTTCAAATCATCTCAACAACTAAACTAAAGATCCAAAAAAAACTAAAGGAAATAGCGCTGCCAATTATGAACTAAAAGCAAAATCTATGAGATTAAATCCTTTTTTCTAAATGTGACGACCATAGAAAACCAAAACCAACTGATATACTATTAAAAAGGTAGAATGCCAACAAAAGTAATTAAATTTTCAAAATATACTACTATAAAGTAGCAGAAGAACTGTAAATTTATATATATGCATATAAGAATAGAAATTCTAATGCCTTTGGTTTAAAAGCTTCTACGACTACCTTAATTTAACAACTAATCACATATGGGCACTTATCTTGGTCTTAATTCATTCAACATATAGGCCAGCACGTAAGTAAGAATAGAGACGAAAGAGACCTTTAAGTAGCTTTCTTCGATATACGAGTTTGATTACAATGAGCTCTGGCGAAGCAGATCTTGACCATACAATAGAAACGGCAACAGGAGCTGGAACCGTGAACCGCAAACGGCGACGGGAATACCTCGGACTCCTCAAGCATAAACCAAATACAATCACCTCAAGCTATACTCCATTTTTGTTTTTCTTCTTAGAGATTACTACATCAACTATGAACTAAACTAAAGGCTGAATGTTTTCTTTTCCTTTTGTTTGAAATCTGGAGATTTACTGGTAAAACCAACAATTCATTTTTGGTTTTTTTTTTTTTTGATTTTTTTTAGAGAGGAAGCTCAAGGGCTCTCGTTTTTGGGGTGTTCCTATGTTGAGAACAGCTGAAGAAGATGAATCGATTGGGGGGGTCTCTTGGAGAAGACAACGTGGGGCAGTGGCGAAGCCAGGAATTTACGCAAGGGTGTTCAAACTTGAATGAAGTGAAAAATATTTTCCGAGAAGGAGTATTCAATATATGTTATATACCTCTAAAATCTAATATTTTATCTATATAAGCAGTGTAGTTTTCCCCATGCGTGGGGGGTCCTGCGTTGTGAAAAGCTGCGTAGCTTTTTCTTCCTTTTTCCGAGTCCTTTTCTTCCTTCCCCCCTAATTCTTTATTGTTAAGCATTCTTTTATAGTGTAGAGTCTAGGTTGTAGGGTTTTAGGTTAAGGGGGTATGGGCCTAGGAATTATGGGCTTCGAAATTATGGGTTAGGTCCAAAATTAGGCCTAACGATGGGTTGCTCGAGCCCAAGCTTTATTCTTTCGATGCGAACGAGATTAAAAATACGGGCTCATTTGTTAATTATTCCTACTATTCAAATAACTATTAAAATAAAACTAACCATTAAAACAAATCTATTTTTGGTATTTTCAAATATCATATTAAAATAAAAATACGATACTATTGTTGTATATATTTTTTTTAAGATATTTTTTTCAGATTAAAAATGACTACAAAACATTAATGAACCTATTTTTGTAATTTTTATTTTCTTGTAATAAATAAAGTAAAAAGAGCTAAATATACTTAAAATATCTATATTATGCCTAAATTAAATATTTTACGCTAATATATAAAAAATCTTGGGGAAGGTCAAAAATCACATGTCTACAATATCAAAATCGAAAATGATGATTTTCCAAACTTCTATTAGATTTTTGGGTCATAACATTGAGAAGGGTAGGATTATCCCCATTAATAGAAGTATTGAATTTGCATCCAAATTTCCTGATATTATTATTGATAAAACTCAGCTTCAAAGATTTTTAGGAAGCTTAAATTATATTTCCCCTTTTATAAAGGACCTTGCTAAAGACACTGCTCTTCTTTATGAAAGATTAAAGAAGAATCGTAAAGCTTGGACTGACAGTCATACTGAAGTAGTCAAGAGAATTAAGCAGAAGGTTAATAACCTCCCTTGTTTGACTCTCGCCAATCCTACTTGGGCAAAAGTTGTGGAAACTGATGCCTCTGATATTGGTTATGGCGGAATACTAAAACAATGTTCCCCTGTAGATAAACAGGAATACCTTGTTCAATTTTATTCTGGTAAATGGAATAACTCCCAGAAAAACTATGCAACTATAGCTAAAAAATTCTTGCTATTGTTAAATGTGTGATGAAATTTATTATTAAAACTGATTGTCAGGCTGCTAAATTTATCTTTAATAAAGATTTCAAGCATGATATTTCCAAATAAATATTTGCAAGGTGACAGCTTTATTAGCCCCTTTTGATTTTGAAATTATATATAAAAAAGGGTCTGATAATATCCTTCATGATTTTCTTACTAGAGAATACCTGAACTAATAGTTCTACTACTTTGTCTACAGATTATGAGACTTACATACAAGCCTCCTCGGCAACGAGGAAGAGGAAGGGCAGCTACTAATAGCAGAGAGAATAATATTCTTGCCCAAATAGGAAATCAAAGGCTTATAGCCGCTAATATTACAGAAGGTAATATCGAACTTCCATTATACAAGAAATTTATGGATTTTATAAAATCCAAAAAAGATGAAGGTACGTCATCATCTAATGTACCTACATACTCCTCAGTTATATCAGAGGATGCTAATGACAATTTTGAGACTTATAGTCAAAAAGAATCCAAAGAGTTAATAATTCTTTTGGAACAATCCGACCTTAAATGGAAGGATAATCCTTGGCAAATTATGGCAAAATACTTTGATACAGCGTCATACGCTACTCCTGCATACAAATACAGAATGCATTATGAGATTATACTCTCAACAACAGGATCTGCAGATATTCAGCATTTCTATCCTGCTAATACTAGAAAAACTTATAGTTTTTCGAAGATTATAATTAAGAAGGTTATACCTTCTGATGAATGGGGAATCAGCACACTCAAGGATCGTGAATATACATATCCAGAACAAAAGATTTCGGTCAAATTCAATTATTGGGATTATGTCGAAAGTTTTAATAAAACTTTTTATATGAAAATCCTACCAGAAAACATTCTTGGTTTATAAAACTTTGTCCTAATTTATTTGGACAACAAATTCCAAATTAGTTTTTCAAATGGTGGAAGTTATACGGACCATCATTAGATATTTTAAACCCTTTCTTCAAAGGATTATATTCTCAATGGGTAGATATATCTCCCAAAATTATTTCTCTCCAAAAAGATCATATCTTTTATGATGGTATTACTACTATGTATTTCTTTATTGAATTTTCTATTCCCTGGATTATGAAATGGAATGTACAGACCGGTTATACTAGTGAAGGCATTCCTTGCCTTAACAGAATTTTCTATCATAAGTTCTTGTCCAAATTGCTCTAGTCAAACCAACAAGGAAAGTTATATGGTGAAGAATTAATACAACAGATACAGGCCAAAATAGAGGCTTATTCACAGATCGATCATACAAAGGATGAAGAAGAAGATCTAAGTCCTTTGGAAATTATCAGCAAGAGACTCCAAATGAAGAAGGGAGCTATTTCACAGAAAGAAATCCTTGCTTCATCATTTGAAGAAATAAAAAAGGATTTAGCAAAAAATCTTGGTACTACTATTGGAGATGATATCTCTATGGTTTCTATTGGCAGTACTTCAAATGAAGATGTGTGTTTAGCCGGAGAAGCCCAAAATCAATCAGATACAGAGGAAGTTAGTGATATAGAAATCTACAGTAGACTCCTAACTACCATAAACATGAATAGCAGATAACCATTGAGAACCAAGTCTAACACTTACCTTTTTAGCCTTTCATTTAGGCTAACAATATCGTATAAATGGAAGAGGGAGGGAGAAGAACAATATCTTCAATTTTTGTATCACTAACTTCCTCTGTATCTGATTGATTTTGGGTTTCTCCGGCTAAACACATATCTTCATTTGAAGTACTGCTAATAGAAACCATAGAGATATCATCTCCAATAGTAGTACCAAGATTTTTTGCTAAATCCTTTTTTATTTCTTCAAAATATGAAGCAAGGATTTCTTTCTGTGAAACAGCTCCCTTCTTCATTTGGAGTCTCTTGCCGATAATTTCCAAAGGACTTAGATCCTTGTCTTCATCCTTTGTATGATCGATCTGTGAATAAGCCTCTATTTTGGCCTGTATCTGTTGTATTGATTCTTCACCATATAACTTTCCTTGTTGGTTTGACTGGAGCAATTTGGACCAGAACTTATGATAGAAAAGTCTGTTAAGGCAAGGAATGCCTTCACTAGTATAACCGGTCTGTACATTCCATTTCATAATCCAGGGAATAGAAAATTCAATAAAGAAATACATGGTAGCAATACCATCATAAAAAATATGATCTTTTTGGAGAGAAATAATTTTGGGAGATATATCTACCCATTGAGAATATAATCCTTTGAAGAAAGTGTTTAAAATATCTAATGATGGTCCGTATGGGTATTATCAGACCCTTTTTTGTATATAATATCAAAATCAAAAGGGGCTAATAAAGCTTGCCACCTTGCAAACATTTGTTTGGAAACATCATGCTTGAAATCTTTATTAAAGATAAATTTAGCAGCCTGACAATCAGTTTTAATAATAAATTTCTGATTATATAAGTCAGTCTGAAATTTCATCACACATTTAACAATAGCAAGAATTTCTTTAGCTATAGTTGCATAATTTTTCTGGGAGTTATTCCATTTACCAGAATAAAATTGAACAAGGTATTCCTGTTTATCTACAGGGGAACATTGTTTCAGTATTCCGCCATAACCAATATCAGAGGCATCAGTTTCCACAACTTTTGCCCAAGTAGGATTGGCGAGAGTCAAACAAGGGAGGTTATTAACCTTCTTCTTAATTCTCTTGACTGTTTCAGTATGACTGTCAGTCCAAACTTTAGGATTCTTCTTTAATCTTTCATAAAGAAGAGCAGTGTCTTTAGCAAGGTCCTTTATAAAAGGGAAAATATAATTTAAGCTTCCTTAAAATCTTTGAAGCTGAGTTTTATCAGTAATAATATTGGGGAATTTGGAAGCAAATTTAATACTTCTATTAATGGGGATAATCCTACCCTTCTCAATGTTATGACCCAAAAATCTAACAAAAGTTTGGAAAATCATCATTTTCGGTTTTGATATAACTAAACCATTTTGTATAATAATCTTTTAAAATAAATCAAGATGTTTAAAATGAGATTCTATATTTTTTGAAAATACTAGAATATCATCAATATAAAAAATTATGAAATCCGTATAAGGAAGGAAAATATCATTCATAATTTTTTGAAATTCTGAAGGTGCATTTTTTAAATCAAAGGGCATAACATTCCATTCATACTGACCCATTGGTACATTAAAACCAGTTTTGTATCTGTCTGATTCAGATATATGAATTTGCCAATAACCTGATTTTAAATCAAATTTTGAAAATATAATGACATCATGTAATGTATCAAGTAAATCCTTCTTATTAGGAATGTGATATCTAATCCATTTTAAAACCTTATTAAGGGGTTTATAATTAATAACTAATCTAGGAACTCCTCGCTCCTGTTCCGCATGTTTATTAACATAAAAAGCAGTGTAAGACCATTTGGACTTTGAGGGTCTAATTAAACCCTTCTGCTTTAAGGAATCAATTTCCTTCTTGCATAACTCCAAATAACCGGAGTTCATTTGACAAGGTCGAGCCTTGGTGTCATGACCCGGATTTACCACCCTCGAGATCGTGATGGCACCTACTAATAGGAGCTAGGCAAGCCAACTTAAATTACCTTCCGTTTAACACACATTCTTTTCCATAATTATCAACATGTAATAAAGGCAACATAATTAAAATTTCTAGCGGAAGTCTTAACTTATATAAAAACTGAATAGAAATGCAGAAAGTTTAACATAATCCTCTACCCAAGATTGGTTGTCACAATGCTCACGAACTTCTAAGATTTACTAAATACAATCGTCTGAAAGAAAATTATAAGCTGTTTGTTTCGGTATAAAAGATAACAAACTGAATAAAGAGAGAGAGAGACTCCGGGCCTGCGGACGTCAGCAAGGCTACCTCGGTGTCTCTGGACTGAAGTCAGCACCCGATCAAATCCTACTGCTGAGGTCCAAAAGCTGCTCCTGGATCTGTGCAAAAAGATGCACAGAGTGTAGCATCAGCACAACCAACTCCATGTGTCGGTTAGTGCCTGACCCAACCCCGACGAAGTAGTGACGAGGCTAGACAGGACCTACCAAAAACAACCTGTGCATATATGCAATAAAAGGAAATATACAGAATTTAAACAGCTAAGAGGGGTGGGGGAGCATGCTATGGGGAGCTAACAGTTTCAAATAGAAATCCTCAATAACAGAAAGAAGTAACAAAGCCAGAATGTCAACAAGAATCAAAAATCAACAATTTGTACAACATCACCCTTCGTGCTTTTACTCTCGTCCTCATCAAAACAATACACGACATCACCCTTCGTGCTTTACGCTCTTCCTCACCCAAACAACAATCACAAGGAAAATAGGGTAAGGAAATCTATAACCTCGAAGTAAATCAAATAAGAACAAGTAATGAAAGAAATAACATAACTCGGATATCAACAAAGAATCAGAAAGCAACAAATACACGGCATCACCCTTCGTGTTTTACACTCTCGTCCTCACCAAAGCAATCAAATATACACGGCATCACCCTTAGTGCTTTTACTCTCTTTCCTCACCATATAGTCAATAAAATCAGCACGGAATGGTACATCGTACGACACGACATCACCATTCGTGCTTTACACTCTTTCCTCACAATAGCAAACAATGCACGACATCATGCTTCGTGCTTTATCACTCTTCCTCACCCAAGCAACAATCACAAACAAGAGGCAAGGGAGTACACAAATAATGATAGAAATCCCGGCAAGGGAATACAAATAAACAGCTAACTCCCGGCAAGGGAGCATAATTAAGCAGTTAAAAACCCGACAAGGGAACAATATCAATAATTGTCACGACCCCAACCCCGGTCATGATGGCGCCCAACACACTGCTAGGCAAGCCCGACCATTCATCAACATTATCCCAAATTCTTATTCAGATTATAGATAAATATCACAGAGAATTTACTAAGTCATTTTATTCAAGTGTATTATTAATAATAAAATCCGCGGAAGTTCAATTAAAATACCGTACCATAGCCCAACAGAATCCGGTGTCACGAATATGAGCCCCTAATACAGAATATCCACCTATTACAAGTCTATCTAGGAAAAATACGGAATAAAAGATAGAGATAGATGGGAGAGATCAAGGCTGCGAACGCCATGCAGCTACCTCGATACTCCCGGATACTGCTGCTCAGCTAAACAAATCCTCACTCAGCCTGTAGTGTACCTTGATCTGCACACAAGGTACATGGAGTAATGTGAGTACTTCGACCCAGTGAGTAATAAACATAAATAAAGGCTGAGAATAAGAAATCATGGAAAAATACAAAGTAAACTATAACTGGCAGTTTAGAATAACAAATAGTGAAGCAACAAGTCAATTAAGTCAGAGTACCAAATACTGAGACAAGTATAACAGATAAAAACAAATGCATGAGTGCAATGCAATGTATATGATAGTACACTCTAGTACCCACTGCGGCGTGCAGCCCAAGCCATCCATTTATTTATCGTTGACGGAGCTCATTGGGGGTGTGTGCAGACTCCGGAGGGGCTCCTACAGCCCAAGCGCAATATGAAGCCATCTCGTGGCATCAAATCTAGGCCCTCGGCCTCATATCAATCTCAATATAATCACCCAGGCTCTTGGCCTCAATATCAATGTAATCAACTAGGCTCTCGGCCTCAATATCAATATAACACTGCTGCGGCGCGCAGCCCAATCCATGCTTAGTCCAGAAATCATCATAATCCCCTTGGGCATTTGTAAAACAGTAGTTCTCAGCCCGAAATATCATTTAGAAATATCATTTAAGTTTTCAAATCTTCGAAAGATGGCTGAGTTTGCAAAACAGTATTTAAAACATTGGACTGGGGTCAAATGATATGCAAAATATGCGAAAGCAGTGGTATCAATCCCTGAAGGATTCAAATAATTGGCAAGAAGCCCAAATGTAACAATTAAATCCAAGTAAGGATGATTCTCAATTTAGTTCAAGTAGAAAATACGGTAAAAAAATCTCTCGAGACGGACCAAGTCACAATCCCCAACGTTGCTCTACCCCACGCCCGTTATCCGGCGTGCAAGTCACCTCAATATAGCGTTATGATGTGAAATTCCGGGGTTTCAAACCCTCAGGACATCATTTACATCAATTACTCACCTCAAGACGGTCAAAGTGTAGCTCGCTATGCCCTTGCCTCTCAAATTACCCTCCTCGTGCGACGAATCTGCCCAAAATCACAACGAATATGTCGCATTATGCTAAAGAGACAATACCCAATCAAAAGCAATCGAAAAATATCAAAATTCATGAATTTGACAAAACCCGAGCCCCGGGCCCACATCTCGAAAAATCAGAAAATTAACATCATCGGATTCCTTGTCTCGCCACGAGTCTATACATACCAAGAACTCCCAAATCCGAGTTCAAATGACCCATCAAATCCTAATTGTTTGGTTTCAAAACTCAAGCCCTAGTTCTTGATTTGTAGGCTTATATTTCATGAATCTCTAGGTGGAATTCACAATAAAAATGAGTTCTAAGTCCAAGAAACTTACCTCAAGTCGTTCCCCCTTGAATCCCTCTTTAATCTCCACCAAGAAGCTCTCAAAATGATCAACCATGGAGGAAAAATTATCCAAAATCGCGGATGAAATGTTTTATAAACTCACTGCCCAGGATTTTTCGGAAGTACTGTTCACGCGTGCGGTTACTGTTCATGGGCGTGGTCACTGTTCACCCGCACGGTTACTGTTCACGTGCGGTTACTGTTCACGCTGCTAAAAAAATACAGCAACAGCCAAAGAAATTGCAGCACTTTTTTTTTACTAAAATGGCTCTAACTCCATCATACAAACTCGGAATTCGATCATTCTTGTTCCTATAAGTCACAAATAATGATACGAACATAGTATTTCAATCGAAACTCAATTCGGAGCACGTTTGCTCAGTGCGATATCCATTTCGCTCGTTAAACATTTAACTCATGTTTCGTGTCAAAAACCCAATCGCGACTTGATGAAATTAGACCAAACTTTCCAAATCACTCATATAATTCATTATTTAAATTCTGGAAATCTCGAAATAAAATTTCGATCTCTAGAACTAAAAATGGACCTTTGGATCATTACATGCCTATGCTCAAACGACAAAAATCTTCCAAAAACTCTTCCAAAACTTATCCGAGCCTCATGGGACCCCGACCAAACATGCCCACATAATTCATAACATTATTCAAACCTCTTCCAATCATCAAAACACCTCAAACAACATCATACCCAAAACTCATCGAATTCAAGCATAATTTCTAAAAACTTCCGAAATACACTTTCGATCAAAAACCCGACCAAACCACGTCCGAATGACTTGAAATTTTGCACACATATCCCAAATCACCTAACGAAGCTACAACAACTCTCGGAATTCCATTCCGACTCTCGGATCAAAATCTCACCTATCAATCGGAATTCGCCAAAATACTAACTTCGCCAATTCAAGCCTAATTATACACTGGACCTCCAAAATTACTTCCGATCACACTCCTAAGTCACAAATCATCCCCCTAAGCTAACCGAATCATCGGGATTCAAATCCGAGCCCTCTAACACATAAGTCAACGTCCGGTTCACTTTTCCAAAACAAACCTTCCTTAAAGAGACTAAGTGTCTCATTTCCTACAAAAACCAATCCAAATCAACTCGTTCACACCAAACACTGATAATGAAGCATAAAGAAATAGGAAATGGGGAAAACAGGGCGGTAACTCACGAGACGACGGGTTGGGTCGTCACATCCTCCCCAACTTAAACAAACGCTCGTCCTCGAGCGTACCCAGAGTTGTCCTAGAAGCCAACCAATAGCTGAACGACTTTACCAAGAATATACCCGTGGGTGATCCCACACTACCCTATCTCGCATAGGTCCGATAACACAACATAGCTGAAATTTCACAATCCATCTAGTCCATAAACCATAGAACCACACTGCACCTTCCGAAATCATACACAAGATTAGAACTTCACATCCATACTCAGAATAAGCCTGAACCAGCTGTAATAACCCATACCTGCAACATCAGGTGCAATTATCTGATATACCACATAACTCAGACACTCGGAACGATAATTTCTATTCACAGTAGCTGCACATAATAATCGAATATCGATAGGAAACCTCTTAACAACTAAAGCCTCATTCCAACACTTTCACATACTGCCAATGATAAAGGAAACACGCAATAAATCATAACCATTTCCTATGTCAACCATTCATGAAGTCATTTCTCTCCTGGTAATTACCATAGCAAATTTTGAACTGAACCTCAATATTTACCCATCACATATACTGAAATCGAATCCGTTCGCATTCATTAATGATTTCAACGATCTCTTCTGACCAAACACACTACTCAGGTGACATGACACATCAATACATGCCTAAGCCACAACTTGCATAATACGTGCACCGATAAGAAACGGTCCGAACATACTCAATTCATGAAAATGACTCAACTGAGAGAGTTGTACCTCAAACTCACCAGTACTGCCACAACACAAGGCTGAGACCCTGTCTCACATCATAGAAACAGGACACACAAATTTGACCTGCAATGTCATGTTTCCACACAGCTTTGCTGCAACGCGCGTTCCTATCCAAATACTACTCCACAGGAAACACCTCAAGTCACTATGCTTGAAATCGACAACCATGCTCAATTGATGTCTGGAGCCAAAGCAAATCATTACACCCATGGTGAAACAAATAACACATACCATGCAAACCTGATAGAAAATAACTGGTACGTTATTCACCGAGCAACACCCAATTACTCATCCCGCTCGACTTCCACTACTACAACTCCTATCGGAGCCAGACGATCCGGTGCCTGGCACCAAATTAATACCGAAATCAACAACCTTGCCCGGCGACATGCCTAGCCATATGAAACTCATCTGAAAAGTCCCCCAACACCGGAACTGAATTAATGATAGCAACCTTTGCACTGACATCCATCACGAATGCCCAATTAAGAAAGCAATCCTTCCCAACCGTCCGCTGGTCCTTTGAAATATAAACCACTCTGCTAGAACATAATCCAATGCACTTCATCACTCAACCCGTGGCATTTTCGGTATTGCCCGTAGCGCAATAGTTCAGAATCACTCAACACTAAGACAACCAGTCTGAATTCCGACATCACATCCAAAATCTGACATACCAGCAAACAAAGATCCACTCGAGCCTCCAAATCCCGATTGCCGCTAAACGGTGCCGAATACACACGATCCACCACCACAACCTAGCCTGTACATGAGAACTCCCAGTCTCCAACTCCATATGGCACACAAATCATCATACCTGATTCCAGTTTCCACCGTGCGAATACATGCACACCTTTGATACCCAATCATTCCATGACAGATACTCAAAATTTCCCTATGCTACTAAGCAAACCCGAATACCACCAGTGGACCCAGCCTTAAAGTGCCGCAATACTATTGAAGTGCCATCAACTTAATCACATTGGCCTTTTTTTCTGAAACATATACCCTCTACAAATCACTATGATTAGAAATACAATTTCCTTAATCATCTGAAGATCATTCACCCTAATCATCTGAAGCTCATTTCTCTAATCACCTAAAGCTGCCCGTACCGCCTAAGAATGTTATGAATTTCCATTCAGAACTGAACCATAACCTTACACACGCAAATCTCAATCCTTCACAACATATCGCATATACCATACCATCCTAAGGTAACATGAGGACTTCACCTCCTTTCCGAACCATGAACGTTTACGTACTCAACTAGTCAAGAACTTCCATTGATCCCATCTAGAAGAAAAATCATTACACATCCCATGCTCTGCATGACATACATAGGTCTTGTTCAAATTCTTACAATACCGATACGACGGATGAGATCTGTATAAATTCATAACACCGCCGAATCAACAATTCATTGGGTCTATACTTCTGGCAAGAACTATCACCTCATTATGAACCAAACAATGGTCTTAGCCCCTTAATTTACTTCATATACTCAGATTGCACTGATCTCGAATTCAATGATCTCGTCTCACCCATTACGAACTGCTCAGGCAATAAGCCACCCCAGACATAATCAAAAGCCGCATATGATGCCCTAATATGCCAATAGGCTACCAATTCGAACGCGATACAAAAAAAGAAAACGAACTCTGGAAGGAATTACCAATCCCACGCACTAATACGGACTTTCCTTAGAAAACAGGAAACAAGGCATACAAAATAGCATATAGAAAACTATACTCAACATCACACTGTTGCGGCGTGCAACCCGATCCAGATAACATACCCATGGCGGTGTGCCACCCGATCCACACATAGATCTCACATAAGGAGATGCACATCGAGCCAAATTTGCTCATTACAACAAAATACCGAGTATCGGTTGTAAGCATGCTAAGTGCATAATAATATCTCTGAGGGACATATAGCGTTATAAGCTACAAAACTCAAGCACAACTGAGGTGCAATGTACAGTCTGAATTTCAAGAGCCAAGATGCTCATATAACGTCATTCCTACGCGGATTCTCAACACATAGCAATTTCTCAAGCCGTCTCACAACTCACACGGCGCAATACATTACTACGCGAAATATCTGACAACGAAACATCAACCTAACTACTCCTCCATGAGGACCGCATTACTAAAATGCACACATCTGGCCTGATATAGAGCTATTATTCACATTAAATCTATCCACCGACTGCAAGCTGATTCTGATCACACTGAACTAGTCTGATAACCTTTTAAAGGTCCATAATAACTCCCATTTTTCTCATAACACACAAGAACAACCATCACAATCGGAGTAATCCTCCCCAGTTCACAACCCAATAAGCCAAGTGCCCTCCAGGCATGAATCTTCAATTTAACGACACCATCACAAACTTCATACTTGGTTTACATCTTTAATCAATCAAGTGATCACATGCCACACTTATATAATCTTCCCGTGGGACACACTCCCACAACCTACCACAACAATATCTGGAGCGTACCTCCAAACCACCGGTCGCACTAACGCTGAAGAGCGATCAAGAATCATTAACCAGGACGCAAAACCCTTTTTACAAAACACCGATCTTAGGTGACGCTGAAGACAATACCAACTTACCGTAAACATCGAAACTTATCTCCTGCTCATCCGAGCTCATGACATCTTGTCAAAATTTTCCTTCACTCGTGCCATTCTCCGCCCAATTTCCACAACCAGAACTGATTCACCAGCATGCATCAAATCGGAACTAACATAGTACATAACCGCACAATCCGCTAACCAATAGCAAGCTCCCCAACTTGGCTCGAAGCCATAGATCACAACACACTATACTCATAACGCATATACTCCATTGTTGCCTCAATACCTTAGTGAGGTTAAACTCAAATCCTCTGTAAGCTTGTGTAAACACATTTCATCTAGTACTTCAACTCTTTGGCAATCTCGCAACAGTTAAACTCACTCTCTTAAGTGAACCAAAAATTTCAAACTTCAACACTTACAATTCATTTGCACATGAGATCTTCTGTCATTCACATGAGGATCACACCGCCTTAGCACACTTCACGGGAGATAACCCACCTGCTTCGCCTCAATATAACATTTTCGTATACCTTCCACCGCCATAAGCATTACGCAGTCACTTGATCTTCCTGAGTCTGTACTCATACCGCAACATGAAATTTACTTCACTCCCAACTAGGAGACATGAAAAGATTCTTCACACGCCCATAACTCGGGCTATAACTTGAATCACGATGGACTTCAAGCATCTATTAGTTCTTCCATCATTCAGCAGACCCTTCTCGTCGCTTCCAAATCATATAGATATGCCTCGCAGTACTAACATACTCATCACATAGCCACAACCATCATTTCCACTAACAGGGACACTACCGAACATATAAGTTCAAAAACACTTGTTCACACAATCAGCACCTCGGCGCTCCCGCCATAGGCAAAGATCCAACCTCAAGTCCTCCAGACTGGCCCACCATAAACTCACAGAGATAACACCTCGCCCCTCGATCGGGGAATCACAAGCCATCGAGGCACATCTGATACTGAGCGCCCATGCGCGCATACGAACGCGTGGAAGGAATTTCAAAAGTTTCTTTTCAAGATGAATCAAGGACGCACGATAAGAATTCAAGAATGTGAAGTTTTCCTAAAGGTTCTGCAGCCTCTCGAGGATAAATACAGACGTCTCCGTACCGATCCGCGAGACTCTACTAAACCGGCTCATGACTCGCGAGACCAAGTAACCTAGGCTCTGATACCAACTTGTCACGACCCCAACCCCGGTCATGATGGCGCCCAACACACTGCTAGGCAAGCCCGAGCATTCAACAACATTATCCCAAATTCTTATTCAGATTATAGATAAATATCACAGAGAATTTATTAAGTCATTTCATTCAAGTGTATAATTAATAATAAAATCTGCGGAAGTTCAATTAAAATACCACACCATAGCCCAACAGAATCTGGTGTCATGAATATGAGCCTCTAATATAGAATATCCACCTATTACAAGTTTGTCTAGGAAAAATACGAAATAAAAGATAGAGATAGATGGGAGAGATCAAGGCTGCGAATGCCATGCAGCTACCTCGATACTCCCGGATACTGCTGCTCAGCTAAACAAATCCTCACTCAGCCTGTAGTGTACCTGGATCTGCACACAAGGTGCAGGGAGTAATGTGAGTACTCCGACCCAGTGAGTAATAAACATAAATAAAGGCTGAGAATAAGAAATCATGGAAAAATACAAAGTAAACTATAACTGGCAGTTTAGAACAACAAATAGTGAAGCAACAAGTCAATTAAATCAGAGTACCAAATACTGAGACAGGTATAACTGATAAAAACAAATGCATGAGTGCAATGCAATGCATATGATGGTACACTCTAGTACCCACTGCGGCGTGCAGCCCGAGCCATCCATTTATTTATCGTCGACGGCGCTCACTGGGGGTGTGTGCAGACTCCGGAGGGGCTCCTACAGCCCAAGCGCAATATCAAGCCATCTTGTGGCATCAAATCTAGGCCCTCGGCCTCATATCAATCTCAGTATAATCACCCAGGCTCTTGGCCTCAATATCAATGTAATTAACCAGGCTCTCGGCCTCAATATCAATGTAATCAACCAGGCTCTCGGCCTCAATATCAATATAACACTGCTGTGGCGCGCAGCCCGATCCATGCTTAGTCCAGAAATCATGATGAGGATGCCATAACACGCCTCCACGTGTGTCGAATCTATCCAAAATCAGAACGAATATGTCATAATATGATAAGGGAACAAAGCCCAATCAAAACAATCGAAAAATACCAAAATTCTCGAAATTAGCAAAAATCCGAGCAAAATACTACTCCACAATGCCTTTTCCGCTCAAATCGACCTCCGAATGCCTCGAATTTAGCCACAATAATTCGATTCAATCTACAAAAATTATAGGAATTAATTCCATATGGAATTCTACACTTTCCATTAAAAATCTGAAATTGCACTCAAAATTCGCCTATGGGGCCCGCGTCTTGGAATCCGGTGAAACTTATAAAATCTGACAACCCATTCCGATACGAGTTCAACCATACCAAAATTATCAAATTCCGACAACAACTCGACCTCCAAATCGTAATTTTTCATTTTTGGAAGATTTTGCAAAAATCTTGATTTCTTCCATTTAAATCCAAATTAAACGATAAAAATAACCATGGATTTATGTAATATAAACACTTTCGAGTATAGGACACTTACTTGAGTTAAAATCGTGAAGAACACCTCAAAATCGCCCAAGAACCGAGCTCCAAAAATCCCAAAATGAAAATGAAGAATTCAGCATTTTTGGTCCTTAAGTTTCTGTCCGCCCGTCACTTAAAGTCCATTTTCGTCACTAAAAGTCCACCAGAGACAGCTTTACTAGCCATATTCAATCGATCATAACTTTCTGTAGAAATTTTCGAATGACAAATGGTTTAAATTTCTGGAAACGAGAATACAAGGGCTACAACTTTCATGTTTTATACATTTTCCGATTCCATATATATTTCGAGATATAAGCTTCCATATTAGCCTCCTCGCACCAGAAATTTCTGGGAAATTTCAAAACAGGTTTACTAGCCCTTATTCAATCGATTATAAATTTCTGTACCAATATCCAAATGATGAATGGTTAATATTTCTAGAAACTAGAATACAAGGGCTACAACTTTCATGTTTTATACATTTTCCGATTCCATATAGATTACGATATATAAGCTTCCAAATTATGCTCCTCGCATCAAAATTTTCGAACCTTGCTGTCAAAAATCCAGCAAGTTAAATTGGCCAAAAAATGGCCCGAAACCATTCCGAAACTCACACGAGCCCCTCGGGACTCTAATCAAATATGCCAACATGTCTTAAAACATCATCCAAACTTGCTCCAATCATCAAAATACCTCAACTAACACTAAAATCATCGAATTACATCGAATTCAAGCCTAAGTTCTTTTAAAACTTCCAAAACACGCATTCGATCAAAAACCCAACCAAACCACGTCCGAATGACCTGAAATTTTGCGCACACATCACAAATGACATATCAAAGCTACAGCAACTCTCGGAATTCCATTCCGACCCTCAGATCAAAATCTCACCTATCAACCGGAATTAGCCAAAATACTAACTTCGCCAATTCAAGCCTAATTCTACACCGGACCTCCAAAATTACTTCCGATCACACTCCTAAGCCACAAATCATCCCCCGAAGCTAACCGAATCATCGGGATTCAAATCCGAGCCCTCTAACACATAAGTCAACGTCCGGTTAACTTTTCCAAAACAAACCTTCCTTAAAGAGACTAAGTGTCTCATTTCCTACTAAAACCAATCCAAATCAACTCGTTCACACCCAACACTGATAATGAAGCATAAAGAAATAGGAAATGGGGAAAACGGGGCGGTAACTCACGAGACGACGGGTCGGATCGTCACAATAATCTCAGCATCCCGGCATGGGAGATAGTCAACAAAGCAACAAGCATCCCAGCAAGGGAGCAATTCAATAATTCTTTCTCTTTCTTTCACTTTTACCTCTTATCTCACTTTACCACCTGAGCCAATGCTCCAAAGGGGTTCAATCATTTCATATACTTTCACGCTTTGATATACTCAAGCCAATGCTCCAAGAGTGTACAAATCATAATTCTTCCTCAAACTCTTCACATTATATGAAATTTATCAATTTAACAAGGAAGAGGTATCACAAAATCCGAATAAACACAAATAAGACTCACGGTCATGCTAAACTCCGGTGTATAGATACTCGTCACCATGCCTACACACCGTACTCAACAATTAGCAAATAGCAAACAACACTCTAATCCTATTCCCTCAAGCCAAAGTTAGAACAAACACTTACATCAGTCCAAAGAATAGCAATCAACCCTCAAATACCGCCTTTCCTTTATAATCCGACTCCGAAACAACGATATCTAGGCATAATTAATTCAATAATATCAATAAAGACTCGATAACAAAATCCTATATCTTAGATATGAAGTTCCTAGCATTCTTCCAAAAATACCAAAATCGACCCCGGGCCCACGTGGTCCGAACACGAGGTTCGGACAAAATTCATATCACCCATTCATCTACGAGCTCGAATATATAATTTGTTTTCAAATTCGACCCCAAAACGAGGTCCAAATCAAGAAAAAGTAAAAAGCCCTAACTCTACCCCACTCCCCCAATTTCTACCCTAAATTACATGTTTTAGGCCAAGAAATTCAATAGATGTTGATGAAAATGGAAGAGAATAAGTTAAAGATTACTAACCCAAGAGTTTATGCTGAAAGAATGCTTCAAAGATCACCCTAAAACTTTGGAGAAGAAAGAGTTTGTGAAATTTTGTAAGAATCCCGTAATGCTACTATTCTGGATTTTAAAATTTAACTAGGCGAATTTGGCCTATGCGATCGCGGACAAAGGAGTGTGATCACATAGATTAAATGGGACAGGGCTCTACGATCGCGAATGACACTATGCGATCACATAAAGGAAATAGTGAAGGCTGGCTAACACACTGCGATCACAGAGGAAATAATGCGATCGCATAGAGCAAAATATAGGACCTCTCAGGCTAACACTATGCGATCGCGGGAGGAACTATGCGATCGCATAGAACAAACTAAAACCCTGAAAATTTACACTATGCGATCGCGGACATAGCTATGCGATCGCATAGCACAAAAGACTGGACACCAGCAGACAACAGTTCTGCAATTTTTCTAAGTCTAAAACCATTCCGAAATACATCCGAAACACACCAGATCCCTCTGGGCTCCTAACCAAACACATGCACTAACTCAACAACATCATACAAACTTATCCGTGCGATCTAATCGCCTAAATAACTTCAAAAACAATGAATCAAACCTCAAAATCAAGTGTTTTTCTCAAACTTCATCAAGTTTCAAATTTAGGAATTCAAGTCCGAATCACGTCAAACGACGTCCGATTTCAACCAAATTTCACAAAAAGTGCTTGAACCACATATAAGACCTGTACCGGGTGCTGGAACCAAAATACGGGCCCGATACCAATGCTTTCTAATTCATTTTTATTTCAAATTTTCATATTAAATTTCAGAAAACAATTTCTTTTAAAAATTCATTTCTCGGGCTCGGGACCTCGGATTTCGATTCCGGGCATACGCCCGAGTTCCATATTTTTCTACGGACACTTCGAGACCGTCAAATCACGGTTCCGGGTCCGTTTACCCAAAATGTTGACCAAAGTCAACTTTAACCATTTTGAAGCCACAATTTATCAAATTTCACATAATTTAACACATAAGCTTTTCCGACTACGCGCCCGGACTACGCACGCAAATTGAGGCAACTAAATGTGAGGTTTTCAAGTCCTCGGAAGCATGGAAAAAGGGGGAAAACCGGTGATGAAAGGGTCATCACATTCTCCACCTCTAAAACAACCATTCGTCCTTGAATGGACATAAGAAGGAAGTACCTGAGTCGGGGAAAAGGTGAGGATAACGGACCCGTATATCGGACTCGGACTCCCAGGTCGATGCTTCAGGAGGCTGACCTCTCCACTGAACACGAACCGAAGGAAAACTCTTTCGAGACTAGTAACTGCCTGGTCTATATAGTCCTTAACTCAAAACCCCATCGGATTTGATACAGTAGACTCCTAACTTCCATAAACATGAATAGAAGATAACCATTGAGAACCAAGTCTAACACTTACCGGTTTAGCCTGTCATTTAGGCTAACAATATCGTATAAATGGAAGAGGGAGGGAGAAGAACAGTACCACCACAGAGACCCTGAGTTGTGGCCAAGTGACCTTTTTGATTTTATTTTAGAACTAAAATATTACAAAGGGGATTTTTACAGATGAAGAGAGAAACTCGAGAGAAGGCAAAGCTAATGTTGGCTAAAGACTGCCTCTAACTAAAGAAGAGTGATCCTTATATAATGGATCTGTCTACAAACAAACAAAATGAAAAAGCAAAAGTGGCCGACAAAATAATTAAAACGTGGCAAAAAAAAAACTACATTATTAAAATCGGACAAACTACTTTTATAAAAGTAGATTCCTTTCGATAATGGAGGGACCCCTTACTTTATTAAAGTTGTCTGGGGGACCTATTACTTTATAAAAGTCTTCGTCTTTTTACCCCAATAATCAATCGGTGGGGCCTTCTATTTCTTTATGCTTTATATTTTCCTTTGTCGTTTCTCTTTGTAGAAGATGCTTCTGCACTTGCTTTCAATTTGTTGATGAAGTCTTCAATTTCTGTATCACTAACTTCCTCTGTATCTGATTGATTTTGGGCTTCTCCGGCTAAACACATATCTTCATTTGAAGTACTGCCAATAGAAACCATAGAGATATCATCTCCAATAGTAGTACCAAGATTTTTTGCTAAATCCTTTTTTATTTCTTCAAAATATGAAGAAAGGATTTCTTTCTGTGAAACAGCTCCCTTCTTCATTTGGAGTCTCTTGCTGATAATTTCCAAAGGACTTAGATCTTATTTTTCATCCTTTGTATGATCGATCTGTGAATAAGCCTCTATTTTGGCCTGTATCTGTTATATTAATTCTTCACTATATAAATTTTCTTGTTGGTTTGACTAGAGAAATTTGGACCAGAACTTATGATAGAAAATTCTTTTAAGGCAAGTAATGCCTTCACTAGTATAACTGGTCTGTACATTCCATTTCATAATCCAGGGAATAGAAAATTCAATAAAGAAATACATGGTAGCAATACCATCATAAAAGATATGATCTTTTTGGAGAGAAATAATTTTGGGAGATATATCTACCCATTGAGAATATAATGCTTTGAAGAGAGGGTTTAAAATATCTAATGATGGTCCGTATAACTTCCACCATTTGAAAAACCAATTTGGAATTTGTTGTCCAAATAAATTAGGACAAAGTTTTATAAACCAAGAAAGTTTTCTGGTAGGATTTTCATATAAAAAGGTTTTATTAAAACTTTCGACATAATCCCAATAATTGAATTTGACCGAAATCTTTTGGTCTGAATGTGTATATTCACGATCCTTGAGTGTGCTGATTCCCCATTCATCAGAAGGTATAACCTTCTTAATTATAATCTTCGAAAAACTATAAGTTTTTCTAGTATTAGCAGGATAGAAATGCTGAATATCTGCAGATCCTGTTGTTGAGAGTATAATCTTATAATGCATTCTGTATTTGTATGCAGGAGTAAGCATATGACGCTGTATCAAAGTATCTTGCCATAATTTGCCAAGGATTATCCTTCCATTTAAGGTCGGATTGTTCCAAAAGAATTATTAACTCTTTGGATTCTTTTTGACTCTAAGTCTCAAAATTGTCAATAGCATCCTCTGATATAACTGACGAGTATGTAGGTACATTAGATGATGACGTGCCTTCATCTTCTTTGGATTTTATAAAATCCATAAATTCCTTGTATAATGGATGTTCGGTATTACCTTCTGTAATATTAGCGGCTATAAGCTTTTGATTTCCCATTTGGGCAAGAATATTATTCTCTCTGCTATTAGTAGCTGCCATTCCTCTTCCTCGTTGCCGAGGAGGCTTGTATGTAGGTCTCATAATCTGTAGACAAAGTAGTAGAACTATTAGTTCAGGTATTCTCTAGTAAGAAAATCAGGAAGGGTATTATCAGTCCCATTTTTGTATATAATTTCAAAATTAAAAGGGGCTAATAAAGCTTGCCACCTTGCAAACATTTGTTTGGAAACATCATGCTTGAAATCTTTATTAAAGATAAATTTAGCAGCCTGACAATCAGTTTTAATAATACATTTCTGATTATATAAGTCAGTCTGAATTTCATCACACATTTAACAATAGCAAGAATTTCTTTAGCTACAGTTGCATAATTTTTCTGGGAGTTATTCCATTTACCAGAATAAAATTGAACAAGGTATTCCTGTTTATCTACAGGGGAACATTGTTTCTGTATTCCGCCATAACCAATATCATAGGCATCAGTTTCCACAACTTTTGTCCAAGTAGGATTGGCGAGAGTCAAACAAGGGAGGTTATTAACCTTCTACTTAATTCTCTTGACTGCTTCAGTATGACTGTCAGTCCAAGCTTTAGGATTCTTCTTTAATCTTTCAAAAAGAAGAGCAGTTTCTTTAGCAAGGTCCTTTATAAAAGGGGAAATATAATTTAAGCTTCCTAAAAATCTTTGAAGCTAAGTTCTATCAGTAATAATATCGGGGAATTTGGATGCAAATTCAATACTTCTATTAATGGGGATAATCCTACCCTTCTCAATGTTATGTCCCAAAAATCTAACAGAAGTTTGGAAAATCATCATTTTCGGTTTTGATATAACTAAACCATTTTGTATAATAATTTTTTAAGTAAATCAATGTCACGACCCAATCCCCGAACCCGGTCGTGATGGCGCCTCTCGTGAAGACAAGGCCAGCCAGACCAAAACAGAACACCTCTTTTAGACAGTTAATCATCATAACAGTAATAACATGTAATATGATACTCATAAATTGCGAAAATTTTAACGTTAACAACAGCAGGAACCATCCCGACATAGCCCAAACCGGGGTGTCACAAGTCATGAGCATCTATAAGAATGAAATTTCCACTTTACAGTCTAGAAATACACTGAACAAGAATAATGAATAACATAGAAAGACAGTGGTGCCTCGCTAAAACTTCTACAACTCTGCCTCCACACAGCCAATACCCGCTACCGGGTGAATAAATACCTGCAACTGCATGCGAGGTGTAGGGAGTAATGTGAGTACTCCGACCCAGTGAGTAATAACAATAAATAATGGATGACAATGTGAAATCACGTAAAGGCGCTAAGCAGTTCTATATCAAAACAGTAAAATCATTTAAGCAACAGTGAATGAGGAAATCACGTGAAATTCTTTAAACCAGGTAAAACAGATATAATCAGTATGAATCAGCTCCTCAAGCCTTTTAGTTCATTTATTCGTTCTTATCCTCAGTTCTCAATTTTCATATACTTCTCACGATAACCGAATCAAAATATATATATATACCGCTGCGGCGTGCAGCCCGATATATATACCGTTGCAGCGTGCAGCCCGATCCGTATATCGTTGTGGCGTACAGCCCGATCCATAATAATAATAGTCGACTGCGCTCACTGGGGGTGTGCAGACTTCGGAGGGGCTCCTTCATCCCAAGCGCTTTATAATTGCTGCGGCGTGTAGCCCGATCCATATAAGTAGTTGCTGCGGCGTGCAGCCCGATCCATAATATGTATAATATATATATATATATATATATATATATATATATATATATATATATATATATATATATATATATATATATATATATATATATACTATGCTGCGGCGCGCAGCCTGATCCATATCATATAAAATATCCTCACTATTGGGTCCTCGACCCCTATCAGTCATTTAAAAATCACAGCCTCTCGGGCATAATGTATGGTCGGGATCTCAGCCCTCATATCTCTATCTATTTATGACTAACATTTCGAAAATCCGGTTCATATCATTCTTACACAATTGGAAACATGACTGAGGATATAAATTCTTTAACAAAGTAAGTGAGGAAAACCAGTCAAAAATCCCCTAAGGGTTCTACAGGTCGGCACAAGGCCCCAAGCATGGCAACAAGCCCAATTCACAATAATAAAGTATATGTCTCAATCAAAAATGTAGTAAAATATCATTCGGGATGGACCAAGTCACAATACCCATAGCATTGAACCTCACGCTCGTCACACATCATGTATCTCAACTTAGTATAGCACTACGTTGTGCAATTCCCGGGTTTCAAACCCTCAGGACATCATTTAAAATCATTACTCACCTCAAACTGGCCAAAACCCTAGCTCGCTATGCCCTTGCCTCTCAAATTGGGCTCCACGCGCGACGAATCTATCCAAAATCAGAACGAATACGTCACAATATGCTAAGGGAACAAAGCCCAAGCGAAAATATTCGAGAAATATCAAAAATCTCGAAATTAGCAAAACCCGAGCCCCGGACCCACATCTCGAAATCGGGTAAAATTTACATTTTCAGAATCCTCATACCCTCATGAGTCTAACCATACCAAAATTATCCAATTCTAATACTATTTGGTCCTTCAAATCATCATTTTACATTTTTGAAAGGTTCCACAATTTTCTTCCCAAATTCCATCTCAAATCACGAATTAAATGATGAATTCAGTGATAGATTCATGTATTCTAGCCAAATTTGAGTTAAAATCACTTACCCCGATGAATTTCTTGAAAAACCTTCGAAAAATTGCCAAAATCCGAGCTCTCTAGGTCAAAATATCAAATAAAACCCAAAACCTCGTATTTATATAGAGTACCCTTCAGGTCAAACTCATGGGGGCCGCACCAAAACTCACGCGGTCCGCGCAAGCCAGTGCGGTTCACGTAAAGGCAACATGCAGCCGCACATGCCTCCCTCTGCAGTGACAGGCTTTAGTATTTTGGCCATAACTTTTGCTACAGATGTCCAAATTGCGATATCTTTACCTTTCTGGAAACTAGATACGAAGGGATACAACCGTCGTTTTCTAATCAACTTAAAATTCCTTGTAGATCAAATGATATGAGCTTCTTAAGTAGGACCAGCAGAATGTTCTTCACCGCGGCCGCGCCCTACTTTGTGCGGTCCGCGCGACGCCTACCGCGGCTGCGCCCGACTTTGTGCGGGCCGCACAGCACTCACCGCGGGCACACTCACCTTTGTGCGGACCGCATGGGTGAGTTCTGGGGCCTGCAACCCCTGTAGACCTGCTAAGCTATGATTTTTGCACTAAAAACATCCCGGAACCTACCCGGAACTTTAAACCAATTGTACCAACACATCTCATGACATCGTTCAAACTTGCTCAACACTTCGGAATGCTCACAACAACATCAAATCACCAATTTAACATAGGATTCAGGCCTAAGAACTCCAAGAACTCTTAAATTATGCTTTCGATCAAAAGGTCTATTAAATCTCGTCCGAATGACCTAAAATTTTGCACACACATCCCAAATGACACAATGAAGCTGCTACAACTCTAGGAATTCCATTCCGACCCCTATATCAAAATCTCGCCTATCAATCGGAATTTGCCAAAATATCAATTTCGCCAATTCAAGCCTAAATCTTCTCCACAACTCCAAAACCCATTCCGATCGCGCTCCTAAGTCACAAATCACCTCCCGAAGCTAACCGAACCATCAAAACTCACTTCCGAGCCTTCTAACACATAAGTCAACACCCGGTTGACTTTTCCAACTTAAGCCTTCTTAAAAGAGACTAAGTGTCTCATTTCTTACCAAATCCTCTCCGAACTCGAACTAATCAACTCGATCACATAATACACGGATAACAAAGCGTAAAGAAGCTGAAATGGGGGAAATGGAACAACAACTCGTGAGACGATGGGTCGGGTCGTCACATCCTCCCCAACTTAAACAAACGCTCGTCCTTGAGCGTACCCAGAGTTTGTCCTGGAAGCCAACCAATAGTTGGATAACCTTACCAAGCATATACCCGGGGTGATCCCACGTCACCCTATCTCTCATAGGTCCGATAACACCACATAGCTGAAATTTCACAATCCATCTAGTCCGTAAACCATAGAACCACATTGCACCTTCCGAAACCATACACACGATCAAAACCTCACATCTATACTTAGAATAAGCCCGAACCACCCGTAATAACCCATACCTGCAACCTCGGTGCCATTACATGATAAACCACCTAGCTCTAATGCTCGCAACCATAACCCTTATCCGCAGCAGCTGCACACAACACCTAAATACCGATAGAGAAGCTCTTATCGACTGAAATCTCATTCCAACACTTTCATATACTGCTAACGATATCGAAACACGCAATAAACCAAAACCATTTCTCAGGTTAACCAGTCATGAGGCCACTTCCCCTTTGGCAGTTACCATAGCAAATTTGAACCAAACCTCAATATTAACCCCTTAAACATGCTGAATTCGAGTCTGTTTGTATTCATTGATGATCCCAACGATCCCTCCTGACCAAACACACCATCCAGGTGACATGACACATCAATACGAGCCTAAGACACAACTTGCATAATACGTGCACCAATAAGAAACGGTCTGAACATACTCAAATCATGAAAAATGACTCAAACAAAAGAGCTTTACTTCAAGCTCATCTGTACCGTCACAACACAAGGCTGAGACCCCGTCTCACATCATAGAAATAGAACACCCGAATCTAACCCGAACGGTCATATCTCCACGTGGCCTCGCCATAATGCACGATCCTATCCAAACACTGTTACACATGAAACCTACTCATGTCACTATGCTCAAAACCGATAGCCACGCACAATTTGATGTCTGGAACCAAAGCAATTCATTACACCCACGGTGAAACAAATAATATACGCCATGCAACCCGATAGGTCATAACCAATCCTCCATCTACCGCACAACACCCAATTACTCTTCTCGCTCGACTTTCATTATGGATTCCCCAGTAGAACCGCACTACATGTGCCCATAACCAAAAAATCATGACGTCTCACTACACCGAAAAACAACTTATAGCTCTCCTCATATCACTAACAAGCTCAATAACGATCGAATCAACCTATCCCTCAACAATACAATTCGGGGCCAACTAAGCCAACTCAAGCTAAACGCGTATCCAGATTGGCCTACCAGCGAACTCATTACCAAGAAAGCCTAAAGTTTCTCCTTCCACTACTATAAATCCTGCCGGAGCCATATGATACGGTGCCCGGTACCAAATAAATATCGAAATCCACAACCTCGCTCGGCGACATGCCCAACCACAAGAAACACATCCGAAAAGTCCCATAACACCGGTACGGAACCAATGGTAAAAACCTCTGCACTGACAATCATCACGAAGGCCCAATTAAGAAAAACAATCCTTCCCCGTCGCCCGCTGGGTCTTTGAAATATAAGCCACTCTGCTAGAACATAATCCAATGCACCTTGCCACTCAACCCGTGGCATTTTCGGCATAGCCCATAGCGCAATAGTTCAGAATCACCTAATACTCAGACAACCAGTCTGAATTTCAACATCACATCCAAAATCTAACATACCAGCAAATAAAGATCCACTCGAGCCTCCAAATCCCGATTGCCGCTCAACGGTGTCGAATACATACGGTCCACAACCACGACATAGCCTGTACATGAGAACTCTCAGTCTCCAGCTCCATATAGCACACGAATCATCGCACCTGATCCCAATTTCGTCGTCCGAGAGCATACCACACCTTAATACCCAACAATTCCATGATAGATACTCTAAAATTTCCCTGTGTCACCAAGCCAACCCGAGTATCACCAGTCGATCTAACAAGAAAGTGCCACAATACCACCGAAGTGCCATCCATTTAATCACATTGCCCTTTTCTCAAACATATACTCTCGTCAAATCCCTTTCAAATAGCAGTACCATTTTCCTTGATTATCTGAGGCTACCCACTGCCTAAGCATTTTATGAGCTCCCTTTCTGAACTGAACTGTAACCTAATACACGCAATTCTCGGTCCTCCACAACATACCGCATATAACATACCATCCGAGGATACATGAAAACCTTACCTCCCTTTTCGGGCCACAGACATCTATGCACTCCACCAGTCAAGAACTTCTATTGATCCCATCTAGAAGAAACATCATTACACATCCCATGTCTCTCATATTCGTAGAAAATGTACCTCTTCAACCACGGTAGAAATCAATAAGTACTCTCTCAATTCCGTTTGCATAAATTAAACTGCCAGGACGGAATCCTTCTAACTCGACCAAGCTAAGCAAGCCAACAAATCCCAAGAGCATTGCTGCAAAATACTTGTACGAACTCATTACCTCGAACACATACAAAGAATTAATCATATCCTTACCATGCCGATCCGGTCTACTATCAAGCTACTCCATCTATCTAAATTTCCTTCTACTTCATATTCAACTTGATATTTTCCTTGTTGTAGCACCACAGTTCCTCAACCCAGGCTCACTGTATGAGACCCACGCGCAAAACCACACTGTCTAAGACTCATAAGCCACTGAATCCTCTCTCAATTATTTCCAGATACACCACATTCCAACATACTCCACTCTGGAAAACTGCCTGCGAATCTAAATCCGTTACCTTTACTTTCCAGATACTAATATATAGAATCCCATAATTAACATAAAAATACCACAAGTCTTGACCTCTTCCAATGGAGACTCGGTTCCTAATCACATATGCTACTTTAAGATACCCCATTATTACATGTAGAATCTTGAACACATTAGAACCACTTTCGAGAGCCATTCACTCTATTCAGCTTGCATTTAGCCCGCTCAACTAACAAAACCACCTATGCATTATTAGTACTCTGATACCGCATGATACGACCTTATCCCAATAAACAAGCATCTTCCTTCTCTATACGCTAGGCATTCTTTACCAACAACAGCTCAAGACATCATATTACTTTCACACATCTACGAAGCACCATATATCCTTTATTAAAATTTTCCTTCACTCGTGTCATCCTCGGCTCAATTCCACAATCATAACTGATACGCCAGCATGCCTCAAATCGGAACCAACATAGCAACACCACCGTACAATCAGCTAACCAATAGCAAGCTCCCCAACTTGGCTCGAAGCCATAGATCAGAACACACAATACTCATAACACTTTTACTCTATTGATGCCACAATACCATAGTGAGATTAAACTCGAATCATTTATAAGTTTGTGAAACTCATATTGTCTAGTAATGTAAACCTTCTACAACTCTCGCATTCGTTCCCGCAACAGTTAAACCCACTCTCTTAAGCGAACCGAAATTCCAAATTCAGTACGTATTCTTCAATTACACATGAGATCTTCTGACATACACATGAGGATCACGCCACTTCAAAACACTCCGCAGGAGATAACCCACCTACTTTGCCTCAATACAACATTTTTGCACACCTTCCACTGACATAAGTATTACGCAGTCACTTGACATTCTTGGGTCTGTACTCATACCGCGACATGAAATTTACTTCACTCTCAACTAGGAGTCTTGAAAATATTCTCCACACGCCTATAATCTCGGAACTACACTTCCACTCACAATGGAAATCATACACTTAGTAGCCCATCTATCATCTAGCAAATCTTCCTCAACACTTCCAGGTCATATAGAAACATCACGCAGAATTAGCATATTCATCACATAGCTATCCAGCCGTCATTCCAACTATTAGGGACAATACCGAACATATAAGTTCAAAACACTTGCTCACACAATCAGCGTCTCGGTGCTCAAGCCATAGGCAAAAATCCAGCCTCAAGTCCTCCAGATTGGCCCAACATAAACTCATAGAGATTGCACCTCGCCCCTCGATCGGGGGATCACAAGCCATCAAGGCAAATCTGATACTGAGCGCTCATGCGTGCGTACGAACACGTGGAAGGAATTTCAAGAGTTACTTTTCAAGCTGACTCAAGGACGCACGATAAGAATTCAAGAATGAGAAGTTTTTTTTCCTAAAGGTTCTGCAGCCTCTCCAGGATAAATACAGACGTCTCCATACCGATCCGCGAGACTCTACTAAACCTGCTCATGACTCATGAGACCTATGTAACCTAGGCTTTGATACCAACTTGTCACGACCCAATCCCCGAACCCGGTCGTGATGGCACCTCTCGTGAAGACAAGGCCAGCCAGACCAAAATGGAACACCTCTTTTAGACAGTTAATCATCATAACAGTAATAACATGTAATATGATACTCATAAATTGCGGAAATTTTAACATTAACAACAGTATGAACCATCTCGACACAGCCCAAATCGAGGTGTCACAAGTCACGAGCCTCTATAAGAATAAAATTTCCACTTTACAGTCTAGAAATACACTGAACAAGAATAATGAATAACATAGAAAGACAGTGGTGCTGTGAACGCTAGCAGTCACCTCGCTAAAACCTCTACAACTCTGCCTCCACACAGCCAATACCCTCTACCGGGTGAATAAATACCTGCAACTGCACGCGAGGTGCAGAGAGTAATGTGAGTATTCCGACCTAGTGAGTAATAACAATAAATAATGGCTAACAGTGTGAAATCACAAAAAGGCACTAAGCAGTTCTATATCAAAACAGTAAAATCATTTAAGCAACAGTGAATGAGGAAATCATGTGAAATTCTTTAAACCAGGTAAAACAGATATAATCAGTATGAATCAGCTCCTCAAGCCTTTCAGTTCATTTATTCGTTCTTATCCTCAGTTCTCAATTTTCATATACTTATCACGATAACCGAATCACAATCCCCATAGCATTGAACCTCACGCTCGTCACACAGCGTGTATCTCAACTTAGTATAGCACTACGTTGTGCGATTCTGGGGTTTCAAACCCTCAGGACATCATTTAAAATCATTACTCACCTCAAACTGGCCAAAACCCTAGCTCGCTATGCCCTTGCCTCTCAAATTGGCCTCCACACGTGTCAAATCTATCCAAAATCAGAACGAATACATCACAATATGCTAAGGGAACAAAGCCCAAGCAAAAACATTCGAGAAATATCAAAAATCTCGAAATTAGCAAAACCCAAGCCCTGGGCCCATGTCTCGAAATCAGGTAAAATTTACATTTTCGGAATCCTCATACCCTCATGAGTCTAACCATACCAAAATTATCCAATTTTGATACCATTTGGTCCTTCAAATCATCATTTTACATTTTTGAAAGGTTCCACAATTTTCTTCCCAAATTCCATCTCAAATCACGAATTAAATGATGAATTCAGTGATTGATTCATGTATTCTAGCCAAATCTGAGTTAAAATCACTTACCCCGATGAATATCTTGAAAAACCTTCGAAAAATCGCCAAAATCCGAGCTCTCTAGGTCAAAATATCAAAGAAAACCCAAAACTTCGTATTTATATAGATTACCCTTCAGGTCAAACTTATGCGGGCCGCACCAAAACTCACGCGGTCCGCGCAAGCCAGGGCGGTCCGCGCAAAGGCAACATGCGGCCGCACAGGCCTCCCTCTGCAATGACAGGCATTGGTATTTTGGCTATAACATTTTCTACAGATGTCCAAATTGCGATATCTTTACCTTTCCAGAAACTATACACGAAGGTCTACAATTTCAATTTTGAATCACCTCAAAAATCCTTGTATATCAAAATATATGAGCTTCCGAAGTAGGTCCAGCGGAATGTTCTTCACCGCGGCCGCGCCCTACTTTGTGCGGTCCGCACGACGGCTATCGCGGCCGCGCCCAACTTTGTGCGGGCCGCACAACACTCACCGCGGGTGCACTCACCTTTGTGCGGACCGCATGGGTGAGTTCTGGGGCCTGTAACCTTTGCAGACCTGCTAAGCTATGATTTTTGCACTAAAAACATCCCGGAACCTACCCGGAACTCCCGGAACTTCAAACCAATTGTACCAACACATCTCATGACATCGTTCAAACTTGCTCAAAACTTCGGAATGCTCACAACAATATCAAATCACCAATTTAACATAGGATTCAGGCCTAAGAACTCCAAGAACTCTTAAATTATGCTTTCGATCAAAAGGTCTATCAAATCTCGTCCGAATGACCTGAAATTTTGCACACACATCCCAAATGACACAATGAAGCTGCTGCAACTCTTGGAATTCCATTCCGACCCCTATATCAAAATCTCGCCTATCAACCGGAATTTGCCGAAATATCAATTTCGCCAATTCAAGCCTAAATCTTCTCCACAACTCCAAAACCCATTCCGATCGCGCTTCTAAGTCACAAATCACCTCCTGAAGCTAACCGAACCATCGGAACTCACTTCCGAGCCTTCTAACACATAAGTCAACACCCGATTGACTTTTCCAACTTAAGCCTTCTTAAAAGAGACTAAGTGTCTCATTTCTTACCAAATCCTCTCTTAACTCGAACTAATCAACTTGATCACATAAAACATGGATAACAAAGCGTAAAGAAGCTGAAATGGGGGAAATGGAACAGAAACTCATGAAACGACGGGTCGGGTCGTCACAATCAAGATGTTTGAAATGAGATTCTGTATTTTTTGAAAATACTAGAATATCATCAATATAAACAATTATGAAATCCGTATAAGGAAGGAAAATATCATTCATAATTTTTTGAAATTCTGAAGGTGCATTTTTTAAACCAAAGGGCATAATATTCCATTCATACTGACACATTGGTACATTAAAAGCAGTTTTGTATCTATCTGATTCAGATATCTGAATTTGCCAATAACCTGATTTTAAATCAAATTTTAAAAATATAATGGCATCATGTAATCTATCATGTAAATCCTTCTTATTAGGAATGGGATATCTAATCCATTTTAAAACCTTATTAAGGGGTTTATAATTAATAACTAATCTAGGAACTCCTCGTTCCTGTTCCGCATGTTTATTAACATAAAAAGCATTGCAAGACTATTTGGACTTTGAGGGTCTAATTAAACCCTTCTGCTTTAAGGAATCAATTTCCTTCTTGCATAACTCCAAATAATCGGAGTTCATTTGACAAGGTCGAGCCTTGGTAGGGATATTATCCTCAGAAAAGTCTTCTTCATAAGGAAGACTTATAATATGCTTCTTTCTATTCCAAAATTGATTCGGATGGTCACCACATATAGAAGCAGCAAATTGATTTTTGAGAAAATTAATCTTTTCTACTAGCTTGGGATTTTTTAAATCCTGTTCTATTGTAATGGAACAAATCTCATTTTTCAAAAATTCAATTTGATTGACTTTTGAAGAAATATTATTAGAAATAATATCATTCAAAAATCTTTGAACTGGCTCAGTTATAAACTCAAAAGTGATACTCTTACCATTATAAGTACCAGTAAAACTCTTTGTATCCCAATATAAAAATGGCATTAATTTTATAAAATATGGGACTCCAAGAATTACTTCTTGTTGAATATCTTTTACCAAAACAAAACTCTCAGGAATGCATGTGTCTTGTTGGCAAATATAAGCTTTGGGCAATTTATATGAAATACTCATAGCACCACCACTAGTATTTTTTAAACGATGAGTGGTTTTATGAAAATATCTAGAGGCTATAACCCTTTCTTTTACACAACTTAGATCTGCTCCACTATCAAATAGAGCGACAAACTCTTTTTTGAAATTATAATCAATTAAAAGAGTTATTTTTATTAAAAAATTTTGAGTGATAAAATATTGTAATTTTTCTAAAAATTTATCTTCAGGAAAATCCATTACTGCCAATAAAGTACTAGCAGTCTTTTCTTCTGAAGAAATAGGGATATTATCTATCTTAGTAATCTTAACACCGAAATCTGTATTAATCCCCTCAGAATTTTCTAATCTGAAAATTCTTTCATCTAAAGCTACATTTGAAGTTTTTAATTCCGAGATTTCTTTCTTGAGATGACTTATCTCAGTACTTAAATCTTGGACAGTAGCAAGCCTTTCAGGCTGGGACTTATTTTCACCATCTTTCTGAATTCAGACATGGTGTAAGGTCCTTTCTGAGACGGAATTTCTTCCACCTCTGTTCCTACCTCTGGATCTGTAGGAATGTAACGACCCGACCGGTCGCTTTGAACTTTTGTGCTTTGATCGCCAGTTCTCGAGCATGACTTGCCCCGTGTTATGTATTATGACTGATGTAGATCGTTGGTTTTGGTTTTTAGGGAAAAAAAATCGGATTGAATTTGAAAGAATAGTCTTAGTTGAAAGCTTTGAATTTGAAAGGTTTGACCAAGAGTTGACTTATGTGTAAATGATCTCGGATCAGAATTTTTATGATTTTTATAGCTCCATTAGGTGATTTATGACTTAGGAGCGCAATCGTAATTGGTTTTGGAGGTCCGGTGTGGAATTTGGCTTGAATTGACGAAAGTAGTATTTTAGCGATTTCCAATTGATAGGTGAGCTTTTGATCCAAGGGTCAGAATGGAATTCCGAGAGTTTTTGTAGTTTCATTATGTGATTTGGGATGTGTGTCCAAAATTTAATGTCATTCGGAGGTGATTTGGTCGGGTTTTTGATCAAATGCGTGTTTCGGAAGTTTTTGGAAAACTTAGGCTTGAATTCGACGTGAATTGATGGTTTTGATGTTGTTTGAGGTGTTTTGTTGATTGGAAAAGGTTTTAATGATGTTATGGGGTGTGTTGGCATGTTTGGTCGGGGTCACATGAGGCTCGGATAAGTTTTGGAAGAGTTTTTGGAAGATTTTTGTCGTTTTGAGCATAAGCACGTAATGATCCTTTTAGTTCTAAAGATCGAAATTTGATTTCTAGACTTCCGGAATTTTGATAATGAATTATAGGACTGATATGGAAAGTTTGGTCTAATTTCATCAAGTCGCGATTGGGTTTTTGACGTGAAACATCTGTTAATTGTTTAACGAGCGTAATGGATATCGCACTGAGCAAACGAGCTCGGAATTGAGTTTTGATTGAAGGACTATGTTCGTATCATTATTTGTGACTCATAGGAACAAGAATCATCGAATTCAGAGTTCGTATGGTGGAGTTAGAGCCTTTTTAGTGAAAATAAATATTGCTGGTGCAAAAGGTTCTGGTGTGCACCTTTAGCGACCAGATTTGGCACCTTTAGCGATCGGAAATGTCTTTTAGCGACCAGAATGGGCTTTATTAGTGATGTTCTATTTTTTTAGCTCATTTTCACGTTTTTCTTGTGCAAGAACACGGCTTGGGGCGATTTTTGAGCAAGAAATCATGGGAAATCTTGAGGTAAGTCACTTGTGATCATTTCTACTCCAAAATATTGAATTATCATCGAATATTCCGACTAGATTACATGTTTTTGAGGAGTAAATTGGGGATTTAGGCCTAGGGATTTAAAAATAAGATTTGAAGATTTGAGGGTCGAGTTGATGTTTGATTTTGGTAAATTTTATATGTATAGACTCGTGGCGAGATAAGGAATCCGTTGATGTTAATTTTTTTGAATTTCGAGAAGTGGGCCAGGGGCTCGGGTTTTTCCAAATTTCGGGATTTTGATTTTTTTCAGTTCGATTGGGTATTGTTCCTACAGCATAATGTGACATATTCGTTTTGATTTTGGATAGATTTGACGCACGAAGAGGCCAATTCGAGAGGCAAGGGCATAGCGAGCTAGACTTTTGGCCGTCTTGAGGTGAGTAATTGATGTAAATGATGTCCTGAGGGTTTGAAACCCCATAATTTCACATCGTAACGCTATATTGAGGTGACTTGCCCGCCGGATAACGGGCGTGGGGTAGAGCACCATTGGGGATTGTGACTTGGTCCGTCCTGAGAGATGTTTTTACCATGTTTTCTACTTGAACTAAATTGAGAATCATCCTTACTTAGATTTGATTGTTGCATTTGGGCTTTTTGCCAATTATTTGAATCCTTCAGGGATTGATATCACTGTTTTCGCATATTTTGCATATCATTTGATCTCAGTCCAAGGTTTTAAATACTGTTTTGCAAACTCAACCATCTTTCTAAGATTTGAAAACTTAAATGATATTTCTAAATGATATTTCGGGCTGAGAACTATTGTTTTACGAATGCCCAAGGGGCTTATGATGATTTCTGGACTGAGCATGGATCCGGCTGCGCGCCGCAACAGTGTTACATTGATATTGAGGCCGAGAGCCTGGTTGATTACATTAATATTGAGGCCGAGAGCCTGGTTGATTACATTGATATTGAGCCCGAGAGCCTGGTTGATTATATTGATATTGAGGACGAGAGCCTGGGTGATTATACTGATATTGATATGAGGTCTAGGGCCTAGATTTGATGCCACGAGATGGCTTGATATTGCGCTTGGGCGGTAGGAGCCCCTCTGGAGTCTGTACACACCCCCGGTGAGAGCCGTCGACGATAAATAAATATGGATGGCTCGGGCTGCACGCCACAGTGGGTACTAGAGGGTACCGTCATATGCATTGCATTGCACTCATGCATTTATTCCTATCTGCATTATCTGCCATAATAATTATGTGCTCTTATTTCCTTGACTGGTTGCTTCATACTGTTCTGATCCTGAGGGGCTGATACTGTTCTGAGATACTAAGCCCGAGGGGCACCTTATTATTTTGATACTGAGCCCGAGGGGCAGATTTCTAATTATTATTTTGATACTGAGCCCGAGGGGCAGATTTATAATTATTATTTTGATACTGAGGCCGAGGGGCAGATTTCTACTTATTATTTTTATACTGAGCCCGAGGGGCAGATTTCTATTTATTTTTTTTGATACTGAGCCCGAGGGGCAGATTTCTACTTGATATTTTGATACTGAGCCCGAGGGGAAGATTTCTACATGTTATTTGGATATTGAGCCCGAGGGGCAGATTTCTACTCGTCATTTTACTGCCAAATTACCTGTTTTACTGGTTTAAAAGAAATTTCACATGATGTTTCACTGAATTGTTATTTTAAATGATTTCACTACTTCTGTATCGAATGTTGTGTGCCTTAATGTGTTTTCTTACCTTCAGTCACTTAACTTGGTGCAGGTACAGGTATTCTTGAGGCATAGAGCGAGTTTTTTGCTGTTCAGTTTTCATCGGAGTTATCAAGGTAGATGCATGGTGTTCGCAGACCCGTTTTCTCCCTTATCTTCTGTTATTTATGATATCTTCAGACTTTGTTCCTAATTCCATACTTTGTAGAATTTTAGTAAACTCTGTAGTATCTCATGTCTTGTGACACCCCAGTTAGGGCTGAGTTGGGTTGGATTTCCGTATTTTATCTATACTTTCCGCTATTGGATATTATTAAACCATGTTTATACTATAATTGTGTTAATTAATTGTCTTAAAAGGATGAATTGGGTTGAATGGCTGGCCTTGTCTTCATGAGAGGCACCATCACGACCAGGTTCGGGAATTGGGCCGTGACAAGGAATTTTATCTATTAGTTGGGACCTAATTCAGGGTCTTTAATAACCCTTAGTAAATCAATCAAATTGTCATTAGACAAAACATTAATCTTTAAATCCCTAAATTGAGAGTAGATATTAAAAAGTTCATCGTCGATATTACAACAATGATTTGAGCATTGTCCCTTATTACATACCTCTTGCTATTCTTCAGAAGATGAAGTATAACTTTCTTCATGAAGAACCCTTAGGTCTTCCCTTGTTGATGAAGTTCCTTCATCATTATCAGATATTTCTGGAGAAGAATTCAGAAGAATCTTATATAAAGAATCTTTGATATGATCATCTAAATCCAGTTCTTTGATCTTGCAATCTCTTGCATAATGGCCTACTCTACCAGATTTATAATAGGCTTGAGGGTTTTTTGATTTAATAAAACCCTTTCTGGCTTTATGAAAAGCCTTTCTTTTTTGGGTCTTTTCGCGCCGTTTTTTCGGCGAACCCTTTTTCCTTTTGAAATCCCTTTTACGGGATTTCTTTCTTTTGGATGGTATATCAATGGAGAATTGTTCACAGAGTTCACCTAATTGTTGTCTCTCAGTGAGACGATGTTTCTAGATTTGTTGGTTTAACTTGATCTCATTACACAGAGCTAAACCTTCTTGAGTGCATACACTAAATAGTTTACCATATGAGTAATTATTATAATCAATACTCATTCCTGTGCCTCTAAGGACTTTTCGAATCCTTTCAGCAAATAAGGGCGGGAGTCCATCTATGAACTTAGACTTCCAATGAGTACTATTATTCTCTGGCAATTCCATCACTCTGGATAAGAAAACATCTTTATAGCATCTAAAAGATGTGAGGGTTTTACACCTCAAATTCTGGAGCATTGTCCTAATGGTCTCACTATTATCAGACCATCTTCCAGAAAAGTGTTCAATGATATTCATGACTAAAGAATAGACTGAGTTTTGAACAATCTTATCATCTTCAGTCTTGGTTGCATGCATTATTTGAAAGCGCCGGTCTTGGGTGAGATAATTATCCCACCAGCCTTTCAGTTGACCAGTAAATCCGGCAATAATCATTTCTGCAATTGCCCTATCTGTATTCTTATTAACTTTATAGATAGTACTGTACATAAGCATTCTATGTACTGTCGTATAAATTTTCCTTTCGGCAAGACCATCTCGATGGGGTTTTGGGTTAAGGACTATATAGACCAGGCAGTTACTATTCTCGACAGTAAACCTTGGTTAGTCCCAAGCTAACCGGTGGTGCTCGTTAACCCGTTTAGGCAGGTGGCCGTTGAAGGGTTGTGAAGAGCATCGTGGTTTAAGGTTTCCCTAGAGATTAGTGGCTAGGCCAGGACTGGTGTCCTTGTAATTCAATTCCTGAGCCCTATTCGGAAGCGATCCGGTCATTCCCTTTGGTATCAGAGCCATGTTTAGTAGAAAACCTAGAGTCTAAGTCTAACACTTTATTTCTTAATGAATATCATTAGGAAAAAGAATACTGTTAAAAACAGTAGGAAGGAAGAATATGAGCTTCCCCAACAATTAGATCTACTTAATAAGTGGACTATTCCAATGGTTAAACCTAAGGTTATATACCAATTAGGTACTTTTGAACGAATAGGTTTAAAACAAGTAGTTAAAACTACTGAAGAAACACTCACGGTAGATAGTGACCATGCTACATTCAGATTATTATCTGAAAGTGACCTAGCCCCTTATAGAGATTCACATAGATTTTTGCATATAGGCTTAATACAAGTTGCTTTCAATCCACTCACTCTAAGAGGATTACCTGAAAGCTTTATAGCAACACTAAGAGATGGAAAAAACTAAAACTAGAAAAAGTCTCTTATAGGGACTGTGCAAAACAGTTTGGCCTATGGCCCTGTTTATTTTAATGCCTATCCTAATTTGCAAATTTCCCATAATAATGAGAATTCTTTGAATGCTTTAATACTTAGCATCAAATTACATGGTTATGACTATTTGCCTGGTACAGAAGTTATATGCATCTGTTATAGGATTCATTTCAAACCATTATACACTTTGAATCCTATGTGTAAAATAATGGATATGAAAAATGAAACTATTCTTATAGAAACCAACTTTGGTAAATCCAAAGTAACTACCAGAAGACCTATTAAATGGGATAAAATTGATTTCCCAAAAGAATGGGTCATAGAAGAGGCTGTTGCACCTCGAAACACTGGTAATACTGAGGTTACAGAAATAGAACAAACCTCAGATGGCACTATTAAAATCAGGTTCAATGAACCCGATCAAACTGATAATATTAGTTTATCATCTAGATTAACTAGAACTAATTCTTCTTATATTTCTCCAATTGATTATGTGGTAGAATTTCCATCGAGAGCATCCACATCACAAATTAGAGAAAATAATAGAATCAATGAAGTCAGCATTGGTAGTGATAATATTGTTAAGGTCAATAATAATTTAGATCTTGAACCTACTGCATCCGAAATGGATTTTTCAAATGACTTTAAAAATGACTGAAAACCAAATAGATTTTAGTCCGGGTTCACCGGCAAGAAAAATAATTTTAGAAGAATTTCTAAAATCCAGATGGGCAGTTTTCAGAAAATGGTTTCATGAAAATATGTCCCCTGAATTAGTATAATTTTTTAGTCATGACTTTTATACAAACATTAGCAACAAAAATATGATTATTGCTTTTGTTCCTTGGTTCATGTCTAAGCATGTTTATAACTATGTTTCTGTGTTGGAAAGAGATTATACGCTCACTAATGGTAATATTGTTAATTCTATTTTCCCACCCCAACAATCTTTTCATATAGGGGAAAAAGATAAAATCATTTACTGCACTGCTTTTTCAAAAATATTTGAAAATGATGTGGCTACAATAACTGCTAAGAATTTGAATACCATGTTTACCCAAAATAATTATACTAATATGTATGTGAGTATTCTAGGTGAACAGGTGTGATGACCCGACCCGTCGTTTCGTGAGTTACCTCCCCGTTTTCCCCATTTCCTATTTCTTTATGCTTCATTATTAGTGTTGGGTGTGAACGAGTTAATTTGGATTGGTTTTAGTAGGAAATGAGACATTTAGTCTCTTTAAGGAAGGTTTGTTTTGGAAAAGTCAACCGGACGTTGACTTATGTGTTAGAAGGCATTTGAATCCCGATGTTTCGGTTTGCTTCGGGGGATGATTTGTGACTTAGGAGTGTGATCGGAAGTAATTTTGGAGGTCCGGTGTAGAATTAGGCTTGAATTGGCGAAGTTAGTATTTTGGCGAATTCCTGTTGATAGGTGAGATTTTGATCCGAGAGTCGGAATGGAATTCTGAGAGTTGCTGTAGCTTCGTTAGGTGATTTGGGATATGTGTGCAAAATTTCAAGTTATTCGGACGTGGTTTGGTCGGGTTTTTGATCGAAAGTGTATTTCGGAAGTTTTTAGAAAATTAGGCTTGAATTCGATGAGTTTTGGGTAATTTGATGTTGTTTGAGGTGTTTTGATGATTGGAAGAGGTTTGAATAATGTTATGAATTATGTTGGCATGTTTGGTCGGGGTCCCATGAGGCTCGGATAAGTTTTGGAAGAGTTTTTGAAAGATTTTTGCCGTTTGAGCATAAGCATATAATGATCCAAAGGTCCATTTTTAGTTCTAGAGATTGAAATTTTATTTCGAGATTTTCAGAATTTAAATAATGAATTATAAGAGTGATCTGGAAAGTTTGGTCTAATTTCATCAAGTCGCAATTGGGTTTTTGACACGAAACATGAGTTAATTGTTTAACGAGCAAAAAGGATATCGCACTGAGCAAACGAGCTCTGAATTGAGTTTCCATTAAAGGACTATGTTCGTATCATTATTTGTGACTCATAGGAACAAGAATCATCGAATTACGAGTTCGTATGATGGAATTAGAGCCATTTTAGTAAAAAGAAAAGTGCTGCAATTTCTTTGACTGCTGTTGTATTTTGTTTAGCAGCATGAACAGTAACCGCACGTGAACGGTAACCGCGCGGGTGAACAGTGACAACACGCATAAACAGTAACCGCACGCGTGAACGGTACTTCCGAAAAATTCTGGGCAGCGAGTTTATAAAACACTTCATCCGCGATTTTGGGTAATTTTTCCTCCATGGTTGATCATTTTGAGAGCTTCTTGGTGAAGATTAAAGAGGGATTCAAGGGGGAACAACTTGAGGTAAGTTTCTTGGACTTAGAACTAGTTTTTATTCTGAATTTCACCTAGAGATTCATGAAATATAAGCCTACAAATCAAGAACTAAGGCTTGAATTTTGAAACCAAACAATTAGGATTTGATGGGTCATTTGAACTCGGATTTGGGAGTTCTTGGTATGTATAGACTCGTGGCGAGACAAGGAATCCGGTGATGTTAATTTTCTGATTTTTCGAGTCGTGGGCCTGGGGCTCGGGTTTTTGTCAAATTCGTGAATTTTGATATTTTTCGATCGCTTTTGTTTGGGTATTGTCTCTTTAGCTTCTTGCCAATTATTTGAATCCTTCAGGGATTGATATCACTACTTTCGCATATTTTGAATATCATTTGACCTCAGTCCAAGGTTTTAAATGTTGTTTTGCAAACTCAGCCATCTTTAAGATTTGAAAACTTAAATGATATTTCTAAATGATATTTCGGGCTGAGAACTACTGTTTTACAAATGCCCAAGGGCTTATGATGATTTCTGGACTGAGCATGGATCGGGCTACGCGCCGCAGCAGTGTTATATTGATATTGAGGTCGGGTGCCTGGTTGCTTACATTGATATTGAGGCCGAGAGCCTAGGTGATTATACTGAGATTGATATGAGGCCGAGGGCCTAGATTTGATGCCACGAGATGGCTTGATATTGCGCTTAGGCTGTAGGAGCCCCTACGGAGTCAGCACACACCCCCAATGAGCGCCGTCGACGATAAATAAATGGATGGCTAGGGCTGCACGCCGTAGTGGGTACTAGAGTGTACCATCATATGCATTGCATTGCACTCATGCATTTGTTTTTATCAGTTATATTTGTCTCAGTATTTGGTACTCTGATTTAATTGACTTGTTGCTTCACTATTTGTTGTTCTAAACTGCTAGTTATAGTTTACTTTGTATTTTTCCATGATTCTTATTCTCAACCTTTAATTATGATTATTACTCACCGGGTCGGAGTACTCACATTACTCCCTAAACCTTGTGTGCAGATCCAGGTACACCACAGGCTAAGTGAGGAATTGTTTAGCTGAGCAGGCAGTATCCGGGAGTATTGAGGTAGCTGCATGGCATTTGCAGCCTTGATCTCTCCCCTCTATCTCTATCTTTTATTTCGTATTTTTCCTAGACAGACTTGTAATAAGGTGGATATTCTGTATTAGAGGCTCATATTCGTGACACCGGATTCTGTTGGGCTATGGTGTGGTATTTTAATTGAACTTCCGCAGATTTTATTATTAATTATACACTTGAATGAAATGACTTAGTAAATTCTCTATGATATTTATCTATAATCTGAATAAGAATTTGGGATAATGTTGTTGAATGGTCGGGCTTGCCTAGCAGTGTGTTGGGCGCCATCATGACCGGGGTGGGGGTCGTGACAAGTTGGTATCAGAGCCTAGGTTAATTGGTCCCGCGAGTTATGAGCCGGTTTAGTAGAGTCTCGCAGATCGGTACGAAGACGTCTGTATTTATCCTCGAGAGGCTGCAGAACCTTTAGGAAAACTTCACATTCTTGAATTCTTATCGTGCGTTCTTGATTTATCTTGAAAAGAAACTTTTGAAATTCCTTCCACGCGTTCGTATGCGCGCATGGGCGCTCAGTATCAGATGTGCCTCGATGGCTTGTGATTCCCCGATCGAGGGGCGAGGTGTTATCTCTGTGAGTTTATGGTGCGCTAGTTAGGACTTGAGGTTGGATATTTGCCTATGGCAGAAGCGCCGAGGTGCTGATTATGTGAACAACTATTTTTGAACTTATATGTTCGGTAGTGTCCCTGTTAGTGGAAATGATGGTTGTGGCTATGTGATGAGTATGTTAGTACTGCGAGGTGTATCCATATGATTTGGAAGCGATGAGAAGGGTCTGCTGAATGATGGAAGAACTAATAGATGCTTGAAGTCCATCGTGATTCAAGTTATAGCCCGAGTTATGGGTGTGTGAAGAATCTTTTCATGTCTCCTAGTTGGGAGTGAAGTAAATTTCATGTTGCGGTATGAGTACAGACTCAGGAAGATCAAGTGACAACGTAATGCTTATGGCGGTGGAAGGTATGCAGAAATGTTAAATGGGGGCAAAGCAGGTGGGTCATCTCCTGCGGAGTGTTATAAAGTTGTGTTATCCTTATTTTATCTATTAGAAGACCTCAATTGCAAGTGAATAAAATGTGTTGAAATATAAATTGGATCGCCTAGAGAGTGGGCTTAACTGTTGTGTGAGTGAATGCGAGATTTGCAGAAGAGTTAAAAATTCTAAATGATTTGTGTTTCCACAAGCTTATGAAGGATCGAGTTTAATCTCACTATGGTATTGAGGCAACAATGGAGTATATGCGTTATGAGTATAGTATGTTGTGATCTATGGCTTCGAGCCAAGTTGGGGAGCTTGCTATTGGTTAGCGGATTGTGTGGTTATGTACTATGTTAGTTTCGATTTGATGCATGATGGTGAATCAGTTCTGGTTGTGGAAATTGGGCCGAGAATGGCACGAGTGAAGGAAATTTTTTGACAAGATGTCATGAGCTCGGATGAGCAGGAGATAAGTTTCGATGTTTACGGTAAGTTGGTATTGTCTTCAGCGTCACCCAAGATCGGTGTTTTGTTAAAAAGGTTTTGCGTCCTGGTTAATAATTCTTGATCGCTCTTTAGCGTTAGTGCGACTGGTGGTTTGGATGTACGCTCCAGATATTGTTGTGGCAGGTTGTGGGAGTGTGTCCCACGGGAAGATTATATAAGTGTGGAATGTGATCACTTGATTGATTAAAGATGTACACCAAGTATAAAGTTTGCAACAGTGTGATGTTGAGTATAGTTTTCTATATGCTATTTTGTATGCCTTGCTTCCTGTTTTCTAAGGAAAGTCCGTATTAGTGCGTGGGATTGGTAATTCCTTCCAGAGTTCGTTTTCTTTTTTTGTATCGCGTTCGAATTGGTAGCCTGTTGGCATATTGGGGCATCATATGCGGCTTTTGATTATGTCTGGGGTGGCTTATTGCCTAAGCAGTTCGTAATGGGTGAGACGAGATCAGTGCAATCTAAGTATATGAAGTAAATTAAGGGGTTAAGACCATTGTTTGGTTCAGAATGAGGTGATAGTTCTTGCCAGAAGTATAGACCCAATGAATTGTTGATTCGGCGGTGTTATGAATTTATACAGATCTTATCTGTCGTATCGATATTGTAAGAATTTGAACAAGACCTATGTATGTCATGCAGAGCATGGGATGTGTAATGATTTTTCTTCTAAATGGGATCAATGGAAGTTCTTGACTAGTTGAGTACGTAAACGTTCATGGTTCGGAAAGGAGGTGAAGTCCTCATGTTACCTTAGGATGGTATGGTATATGTGATATGTTGTGAAGGGTTGAGATTTGCGTGTGTAAGGTTACAGTTCAGTTCTGAATGGAAATTCATAACATTCTTAGGCGGTACGGGCAGCTTTAGGTGATTAGAGAAATGAGCTTCAAATGATTAGGGTGAATGATCTTCAGATGATTAAGGAAATGGTATTGCTAATTGGAAGTGATTTGATGAGAGTATATGTCTCAGAAAAAGGTAATGTGATTAAAATGATGATATTTCGGTAGTATTGTTGCATGTTCTTGGTGGGTCCACTGGTGGTATTCGGGTTTACTTGGTAGCACAGGGAAATTTTGAGTATCTGTCGTGGAATGATTGGGTATCAAAGGTGTGCATGTATTCGCATGGTGGAAACTGGAATCAAGTATGATGATTTGTGTGCCATATGGAGTTGGAGACTGGGAGTTCTCATGTACAGGCTAGGTTATGGTGGTGGATCATGTGTATTCGGCACCGTTTAGCGGCAATCGGGATTTGGAGGCTCGAGTGGATTTTTGTTTGCTGGTATGTTAGATTTTGGATGTGATGTCGGAATTTAGACTGGTTATCTTAGTGTTGAGTGATTCTGAACTATTGCGCTATGGGCAATACTGAAAATGCCACGGGTTGAGTGATGAAGTGCATTGGATTATGTTCTAGCAGAGTGGTTTATATTTCAAAGGACCAGCGGACGGTTGGGAAGGATTGCTTTCTTAATTGGGCATTCGTGATGGATGTCAGTGCAAAGGTTGCTATCTTTAATTTAGTTCTGGTGTTGGGGGACTTTTCAGATGAGTTTCATATGGCTAGGCATGTCGCCGGGCGATGTTGTTGATTTCGGTATTAATTTGGTACCGTGCACCGGATCGTCTGTCTCCGATAGGAGTTGTAGTAGTGGAAGTCGAGCGAGATGAGTAATTGGGTGTTGCTCGGTGAATAACGTATCGGTTATGTTCTATCAGGTTTGCGTGGTGTGTGTTATTTGTTTCACCATGGGTGTAATGATTTGCTTTGGCTCCAGACATCAATTGAGCATGGTTGTCGATTTCAAGCATAGTGACTTGAAGTGTTTCCTGTGGAGTGGTATTTGGATAGGAACGCGTGTTGCAGCAAAGCTGTGTGGAAACATGACATTGCGGGTCAAATTTGTGTGTCCTGTTTCTATGATTTGAGACAGGGTCTCAGCCTTGTGTTGTGGCAGTACTGGTGATTTTGAGGTACAGCTCTCTCAGTTGAGTCCTGTTTCATGAATTGAGTATGTTCGGACCGTTTCTTATTGGTGCACGTATAATGCAAGTTGTGGCTTAGGCATGTATTGATGTGTCATGTCACTTGAGTAGTGTGTTTGGTCAGAAGAGATCGTTGAAATCATTAATGAATGCGAACGGATTTGATTTCAGTATGTGTAATGTGTAAATATTGAGGTTCGGTTCAAAATTTGCTATGGTAATTACCAGGAGAGAAATGACTTCATGAATGGTTGACATAGGAAATGGTTATGATTTATTGCATGTTTCCTTTATCATTGGCAGTATGTGAAAGTGTTGGAATGGGGCTTTAGTTGTTAAGAGGTTTCCTATCGATATTCAATTATTATGTGCAACTACTGTGAATAGAAATTATCGTTTTGAGTGTTTGAGTTATATGGTATATCAGATAATTGCACCTGATGTTGCAGGTATGGGTTATTACAGCTGGTTCGGGCTTATTCTGAGTATGGATGTGAAGTTCTAATCTTGTGTATGATTTCGGAAGGTGCAGTGTGGTTCTATGGTTTATGGACTAGATGGATTGTGAAATTTCAGCTATGTTGTGTTATCGGACCTATACGAGATAGGGTAGTGTGGGATCACCCACGTGTATATTCTTGGTAAAGTCGTTCAGCTATTGGTTGGCTTCTAGGACAACACTGGGTACGCTCGAGGACGAGCGTTTGTTTAAGTTGGGGAGGATGTGACGACCCGACCCGTCGTCTCGTGAGTTACCACCCCATTTTCCCCATTTCCTATTTCTTTAGGCTACATTATCAGTGTTGGGTGTGAACGAGTTGATTTGGATTGGTTTTAGTAGGAAATGAGACACTTAGTCTCTTTAAGGAAGGTTTGTTTTGGAAGAGTCAACCGGACGTTGACTTATGTGTTAGAGGGCTCGGATTTGAATCTTGATAATTCGGTTAGCTTCGGGGGATGATTTGTGACTTAGGAGTGTGATCGGAAGTAATTTTGGAGGTCCGGTGTAGAATTAGGGTTGAATTGGCGAAGTTAGTATTTTCGCGAATTCCGGTTGATAGGTGAGATTTTGATCCGAGAGTTGCTGTAGCTTTGATAGGTGATTTGGGATATGTTTGCAAAATTTTAGGTCATTCGGACGTGGTTTGGTCAGGTTTTTGATCGAAAGTGTATTTCAGAAGTTTTTAGAAAATTAGGCTTGAATTCGATGAGTTTTGGGTAATTTGATGTTGTTTGAGGTGTTTTGATGATTGGAAGAGGTTTGAATAATGTTATGAATTATGTTGGCATGTTTGGTCGGGGTCCCATGAGGCTCGGATAAGTTTTGGAAGAGTTTTTGGAAGATTTTTGCCGTTTGAGCATAAGCATGTAATGATCCAAAAGTCCATTTTTAGTTCTAGAGATCGAAATTTTATTTCGATATTTCTAGAATTTAAATAATGAATTATAGGAGTGATCTAGAAAGTTTGGTCTAATTTCATCAAGTCGCGATTGGGTTTTTGACACGAAACATGAGTTAATTGTTTAACGAGCAAAATGGATATCGCACTAAGAAAACAAGCTCCGAATTTAGTTTCGATTGAAGGACTATGTTCGTATCATTATTTGTGACTCATAGGAACAAGAATTATCGAATTACAAGTTCGTATGATGGAGTTAGAGCCATTTTAGTAAAAAGAAAAGTGCTGCAATTTCTTTTGTTGCTGCTGTATTTTTTTAGCAGCGTGAACAGTAACTGCGCGTGAACAGTAACCACGCGGGTGAACAGTGACAACACGCGTGAACAGTAACCGCACGCGTGAACAATACTTCCGAAAAATTCTGGGCAGTGAGTTTATAAAACACTTCATCCACGATTTTGGGTCATTTTTCCTCCATGGTTGATCATTTTGAGAGCTTCTTGGTGGAGATTAAAGAGGGATTCAAGGGGGAACGACTTGAGGTAAGTTTCTTGGACTTAGAACTCGTTTTTATTGTGAATTCCACCTAGAGATTCATGAAATATAAGCCTACAAATCAAGAACTAGGGCTTGAATTTTGAAACCAAACAATTAGGATTTGATGGGTCATTTGAACTCGGATTTGGGAGTTCTTGGTATGTATAGACTCGTGGCGAGACAAGGAATCCGGTGATGTTAATTTTTTGATTTTTTGAGATGTGGGCCTGGGGCTTGGGTTTTTTCAAATTCGTGAATTTTGATAATTTTCGATTGCTTTCGATTGGGTATTGTTTGTTTAGCATAATGCGACATATTCGTTGTGATTTTGGGCAGATTCGTCGCACGAAGAGGGTAATTTAACAGGCAAGGGCATAGCGAGCTAGACTTTGACTGTCTTGAGGTGAGTAATTGATGTAAATGATATCCTGAGGATTTGAAACCCCGGAATTTCACATCGTAACGCTATATTGAGGTGACTTGCACGCCGGATAGTGGGCGTGGGGTAGAGCACCATTGGGGATTGTGACTTGGTCCGTCCCGAGAGATGTTTTTACCGTGTTTTCTACTTGAACTAAATTTAGAATCATCCTTACTTGGATTTAATTGTTATATTTGGGTTTCTTGCCATTTATTTGAATCCTTCAGGGATTGATATCACCGCTTTCGCATATTTTGCATATCATTTGACCTCAGTCCAAGGTTTTAACTACTGTTTTGCAAACTCAGCCATCTTTCTAAGATTTGAAAACTTAAATGATATTTCGGGCTGAGAACTACTGTTTTACAAATGCCTAAGGGGCTTATGATACTTTCTGGGCTGAGCATGGATCGGGCTGCGCGCCGTAGCAGTGTTATATTGATATTGAGGCCGAGAGCCTGGTTGATTACATTGATATTGAGGCCGAGAGCCTGGTTAATTACATTGATATTGAGGCCGAGAGCCTGGGTGATTATACTGAGATTGATATGAGGCCGAGGGCCTAGATTTGATGCCACGAGATGGCTTGATATTGCGCTTGGGCTGTAGGAGCCCCTCCGGAGTCTGCACACACCCCCAGTGAGCGCCGTCGACGATAAATAAATGGATGGCTCGGGCTGCATACCGCAGTGGGTACTAGAGTGTACCATCATATGCATTGCATTGCACTAATGTATTTGTTTTTATCGGTTATATTTGTCTCAGTATTTGGTACTCTGATTTAATTGTCTTGTTGCTTCACTATTTGTTGTTCTAAACTGTCAGTTATAGTTTACTTTGTATTTTTCCAAGATTTCTTATTCTCAGCCTTTATTTATGTTTATTACTCACTGGGTCGGAGTACTCACATTACTCCTTGCACCTTGCGTATAGATCCAGGTACACCACAGGCTAAGTGAGGAATTGTTTAGCTGAGCTGGCAGTATCCGGGAGTATTGAGGTAGTTGCATGGCGTTCGCAGCCTTGATCTCTCCCCTCTATCTCTATCTTTTATTCCGTATTTTTCCTAGACAGACTTGTAATAGGTGGATATTTTGTATTAGAGGCTCATATTCGTGACACCGGATTCTGTTGGGCTATGGTGTGGTATTTTAATTGAACTTCCGCAGATTTTATTATTAATTATACACTTAAATGAAATGACTTGGTAAATTCTCTGTGATATTTATCTGTAATCTGAATAAGAATTTGGGATAATGTTGTTGAATGGTTGGGCTTTCCTAGAAGTGTGTTGGGCGCCATCATGACCGAGTATTCTGGGTGAACAGGTTATTAAGGTTCATGAGAAATTGGACAAGCTTATAGCTGAAGTCCAAAAAATCCAACAGAAGGATACTAAAGGTAAAGAGCAAATCGCTACTACTAGTATCCAACCACCTCCTGAGGTAAGAGACTTTAAATTAAAAAGTCTTGATGACATTTAGGAACTTCTTAATAAGAAGTTTGGAGAATTTAGAGCTAGTCCTCTAAGTTTAGAGCATGCATCTACTAGCGGTACAAAAGTAGATGACGAGATTAATAAAATCTCTGAGAAATATGCTCGAAAACCATACCAAAGAATGTTTTACTACCCAAGACCTACCCCTCAAGATGTCCTGATAGAAGAACGGGACAATGATCATTACCACCAAGGTTATAGTGGGTCAGATATCTATGAATGGAACATAGATGGTCTTGCCAAAAGGCAAATTTATACGACAGTACATAGAATGATTATGTACAGTACTATCTGTAAAGTTAATACGAATACAGATAGGGCAATTGCAGAAATGATTATTGCCGGATTTATTGATCAACTGAAAGGCTGGTGGGATAATTATCTCACTCAAGACTAGCGCTTTCAAATAATGCATGCAACCAAGACTGAAGATGATAAGATTGTTCAAAACTCAGTCTATTCTTTAGTCATGAATATCATCAAACACTTTTCTGGAAGATGGTCTAATAATAGTGTGACCATTAGGACAATGCTCCAGAATTTGAGGTGTAAAACCCTCACATCTTTTAGATGGTATAAAGATGTTTTCTTATCCAGAGTGATGGAATTGCCAGAGAGTAATAGTACTCATTGGAAGTCTAAGTTCATAAATGGACTCCCGCCCTTATTTGCTGAAAGGATTCGAAAAGTCCTTAGAGGCACAGGAATGAGTATTGATTATAATAAATACTCATATGGTAAACTATTTAGTGTATGCACTCAGGAAAGTTTAGCTCTATGTAATGAGATCAAGTAAAAACCAACAAATCAAGAAAAATCGTCTCACTGAGAGACAACAATTAGGTGAATTTTGTGAACAATTCGCCATTGATATACCATCCAGAAGAAAGAAATCCCGTAAAAAGGATTTCAAAAGGAAAAAGGGTTCGCCGGAAAAACGGCGCGAAAAGACCCAAAAAAGAAAGGCTTTTCATAAAGCCAGAAAGGGTTTTATTAAATCAAAAAACCCTCAAGCCTGTTATAAATCTGGTAGAGTAGGCCATTATGCAAGAGATTGCAAGATCAAAGAACTGGATTTAGATGATCATATCAAAGATTCTTTATATAAGATTCTTCTGAATTCTTCTCCAGAAATATCTGATACTGATGAAGGAACTTCATCAACAAGTGAAGACCTAAGGGTTCTTCATGAAGAAAGTTATACTTCATCTTCTGAAGAAGCGCAAGAGTCCTGTAATAAGGGACAATGCTCAAATCATTGTTGTAATATCGACGATGAACTTTTTAATATCTACTCTCAATTTAGGGATTTAAAGATTAATGTTTTGTCTCATGATAATTTGATTGATTTACTAAGGGTTATTAAATACCCTGAATTAAGGTCCCAGCTAATAAATAAAATTCCTACAGATCCAGAGGTAGCAACAGAGGTGGAAGAAATTCCGTCTCAGAAAGGACCTTACACCATGTCTGAAATCAGAAAGATGGTGAAAAATAAGTCCCAGCCTGAAAGGCTTGCTACTGTCCAAGATTTAAGTACTGAGATAAGTTATCTCAAGAAAGAAATCTCGGAATTAAAAGCTTCAAATGTAGCTTTAGATGAAAGATTTTCAGATTAGAAAATTTTGAGGGGATTAATACAGATCTCGGTGTTAAGATTACTGAGATAGATAATATCCCTAGTTCTTCAGAAGAAAAGACTGCTAGTACTTTATTGGCAGTAATGGATTTTCCTGAAGATGAATTTTTAGAAAAATTACAATATTTTATCACTCAAATATTTTTTAATAAAAATAACTCTTTTAATTGATTACAGTTTCAAAAAAGAGTTTGTCGCTCTATTTGATAGTGGAGCAGATCTAAATTGTGTAAAAGAAGGGGTTATACCCTCTAGATATTTTCATAAAACCACTCATCGTTTAAAAAAATGTTAGCGGTGGTGCAATGAGTATTTCATATAAATTGCCCAAAGCTTATATTTGCCAACAAGACACATGCATTCCTGAGAGTTTTGTTTTGGTAAAAGATATTCAACAAGAAGTAATTCTTGGAGTCCCATTTTTTATAAAATTAATGCCTTTTTTATATTGGGATACAAAGAGTTTTACTGGTACTTATTGTCACGACCCAATCCCCGAACCCGGTCGTGATGGTGCCTCTCATGAAGACAAGGCCAGCTAGACCAAAATGGAACACCTCTTTTAAACAGTTAATCATTATAAACAGTAATAACATATAATATAATACTCATAAATTGCGGAATTTTAACGATAATAACAGCAGGAACCATCTCGACACAACCCAAACCAGGGTGTCACAAGTCATGAGCTACTACAGAATCTGCTATAGGTCTACAAAGTATAGAATCCGATACAACAATTTGAAGAAAACATAATTGATAGAGGATAAGAGAGACAAGGGGCTACGGACGTCAACAACTACCTCGTAACTCCAAATCACTGCCTAGCCTGGAAGGAATCAGCGCTCAGGTGCGGACTCTGCTATACCTGAATCTGCACACACGGTGCAAGGAGTAATGTGAGTACTCCGACTCAATGAGTAATAATTACAAATAATGGCTGAAAGTATGAAAACACATAAAGGCACAAAGCAATTCCATATCAAGCAGTGAAATCACTTAAAGCAGTAAATCAGTGAAGAAATCAAATGATATTCCTTTTTAAAACAAGTAAAACAGGTAATTTAACAGGTAATTAACAAGTATAAATCCGCCCTTCGGGCACAGTATCAATCGCTCAGCATAGTATCAGCCCATCGGGCTCACTCTCAGTACAGTATCAGCCCCTCGGGCTACCTCACAATCACTCAGCATAATGGTCAGCCATTGTTACCTGACCAAATTGCATCATACAGTGTCATTGTTACCACTGTTTCAAATCACATGGGTACCCGCGCTCACTGTGGGTGTGCAGACTCCGGAGGGGCCCTTACAGCCCAAGCGCTATATCAAGCAACCTCGTGGCATCATCACTCAACATATCCTCACATCACTCAAGCCACCGCATGGCATAAATAGTATCTCAGGCCCTCGACCTCATATAACTCAGCATATCCTCACATATGGCCGTTGGCCTCACTCAGTTCAGAAATCATCATAAGCCCCTTGGGCATTAGTAAAACAGTAGTTCTCAGCCCAAAACATGATATAGAAATATCATTTAAGTTTCAAATCTGAGTAAAAATGGCTGAGTTTGTAAAACAGTAGATATCAACAGGACTGAGTTCAAATAATAAGTCAAGCAGTAAGGAAACAGTGATAAAAATCCCCGGAGGGTTCAAACAGTTGGCACGAAGCCCAAATATGGCAATCAGCCTAAATCATGATGATAACAAATGAATTTCAGTCAAATATTCAGTAAAGTCATCAATCGGGATGGACCAAGTCAAAGTCCCCAGTAGTGAAAGACCCCACGCTCATCATCCAATGCGTATCTTGCCTCAATATAGCACTACGATGTGTAATCCGGGATTTCAAACCCTCAGGACATCATTTACAACCATTAGTCACCTCGAACTTGCTAATTCTCTAGCTCGCGACGCCTTTGCCCCTCGAATTGGCGTCCACGCACGTCGAATCTATCCAAAGTCAGAACGAATACGTCACAATATGCTAAGGGAACAAATCCCAAGAGAAAACATTCAAAAATATCAAAAATCTCGAAATTAGCAAAACCCGAGCCCCGGGCCCATGTCTCGAAATCGAGTAAAATTTACATTTTCAGAATCCTCATACCTTCACGAGTCTAACCATACCAAAATTATCCAATTCCGATACCATTTGGTCCTTCAAATCATCATGTTACATTTTTGAAAGGTTTCACAATTTTCTTCCCAAATTCCATCTCAAATCACAAATTAAATGATGAATTCAGTGATAGATTCATGTATTCTAGCCAAATCTGAGTTGGAATCACTTACCCCGATGAATTTCTTGAAAAACCTTCAAAAAATCGCCAAAATCCGAGCTCTCTAGGTCAAAATATTAAATAAAACCCAAAACCTCGTATTTATAGGTACTCCTCAGGTTTCAGCTACTGCGGGCCGCACCAAAACTCACGTGGTCCGCGCAAGCCAGTGCGGTCCACTCAAAGGCAACGCGCGGCCACACAGGCCTCCCTTTGCAGTGACAGGCTTTAGTATTTTAGCCATAACTGTTGCTACAGATGTCCCAATTGCAACATCTTTACCTTTCTGGAAACTAGACATGAAGGGCTACAACGTTCGTGTTTGAATCATCTCAAAATTCCTTGTAGATTAAACGATATGAGCTTCCGAAGTAGGACCAGAGGATCGTTCCCCACCGCGGTCGCACACCATTTTGTGCGGTCCGCATGACACCTACCGCGGCCGCGGCCGCTTTTGTGCGGTCCGCACAGCACTCAACGCGGGCGCACCTATTTTTGTGGGTGAGTTCTGGGGCCTGCAACCCCTGTAGACCTGCTACAACTATGATTTCTGCACTAAAACATCCCGGAACCTACCCGGAACTCCCGGAACTTCAAACCAATTGTACCAACACATCTCATAACATTGTTCAAACTTGCTCAAAACTTCGGAACGCTCACAACAACATCAAATCACCAATTTAACATAGGATTCAGGCCTAAGAGCTCCAAGAACTCTTAAATTATGCTTTCGATCAAAAGGTCTATCAAATCTCGTTTGAATGACCTGAAATTTTGCACACACATCCCAATTGACACAATGAAGCTACTGCAACTCTTGGAATTCCATTCCGACCCATATATAAAAATCTCGCCTATCAACCAGAATTTGCCAAAATATCAATTTCGCCAATTCAAGCCTAAATCTTCTCTACAACTCCAAAACCCATTCCGATCGCGCTCCTAAGTCACAAATCACCTACCGAAGCTAACCGAACTATCGTAACTCACTTTCCAGCCTTCTAACACATAAGTCAACATCCGGTTAACTTTTCCAACTTAAGCCTTCTTAAAAGAGACTAAGTGTCCCATTTCTTACCAAGTCCTCTCCGAACTCGAACTAAGAAACTCGATCACATAAAACACGAATAACGAAGCGTAAGGAAGCTGAAATGGGGGAAATGGAGCGGTAACTCATTAGACGACTGGCTGGGTCGTCACATCCTCCCCAACATAAACAAACATTCGTCCTCGAACGAGTCAAGAAACATACCTGAAGCCTCAAACAAATAAGGATATCTGCTCCGTATCTCCCGCTCGGTCTCCCAGGTAGCCTCCTCTACAGGCCGACCTCTCCACTGCACCTTCACTGAAGCTATATCCTTTGACCTCAACTTCCGAACCTGGCGACCCAAAATAGCTACTGGCTCCACATCAAAGGTCAAATCATCATCCAACTGAACCGTTCTGTAGTCCAAAACATGAGACGGATCCCCACTATACTTCCGGAGCATAGAAACATGAAATACCGGATGCACACTCGACAGGCTGGGTGGCAAAGCAAGCTCATAAGCCACCTCCCCAATCCTCCGAAGCACCTCAAAAGGCCCAATGAACCGAGGACTCAACTTGCCTTACTTCCCAAATCTCATAACACCCTTCATGGGCGAAACCTTCAGCAAGACCTTCTCACCGATCATGTAGGACACATCTCGAACCTTCCGGTACGCATAACTCTTCTGACGTGACTGCGTTGTACGAAGCCTCTCCTGAATCACCTTCACCTTCTCTAAGTCATCCTGAACCAAATCTGTCCCCAATAGTCTAGCCTCGCCGGGCTCGAACCAACCAACCAGAGATCTACACCGCCTCTTGTACAAAGCCTCATATGGAGCCATCTGAATACTCGACTGGTAGCTGTTGTTGTACGCAAACTCTGCAAGTGGTAGAAACTTATCCCATGAACCTCCAAAGTCAATAACACAATCACGCAACATGTCCTCCAATATTTGAATAGTACGCTCGGACTGCCCGTCCGTCTGAGGATGAAACGCTGTGCTCAACTCTACTTGAGTACCCAACTCTCTCTGCACGGCTCTCCAAAACTATGAAGTAAATTGAGTACCTCTATCTGAGATGATGGAAACAGGAATGCCATGCAACCGAACAATCTCCCGAATATAAATCTCTGCAAACCGTTCTGAGGAATAGGTAGTACACATAGGAATGAAGTGCGCAGACTTGGTTAGCCGAACCACAATCACCCAAATAGCATCGAACTTCTTCAAAGTCCGAGGAAGTCCAACCAAAAAGTCCATAGTGATTCTCTCCCACTTCCACTCGGGAATAACCATCTGCTGAAACAAGCCACCCGGTCTCTAATGCTCATACTTCACCTGCTGACAGTTGAGACATCAAGCAACAAATCCCACAATATCTTTTTTCATTCTTCTCCACCAATAGTGCTGCCACAAATCCTGATACATCTTCGCGGCACCCGGATGAATGGAATACCGCGAGCTATGGGCCTCCTCCAGCATCAGCTCTCTAAGCCCATCCACATTGGGCACACAAATCCGGCCCTGCATCCTCAACACACCATCATCACCGACGGTCACATCTCTGGCATCATCATGCTGGACTCTGTCCCTAAGGACAAGCAAATGCGGATCATCATACTGGTGCTCTCTGATGCGATCATATAAAGAAGACTGAGAAACCACACAAGCCAACACCCGACTGGGCTCCGAAATATCCAACCTCACGAACCGATTGGCCAAGGCCAGAACATCAACCGCAAGAGGTCTGTCCCCAACTGGAATATATGCCAAACTCCCTATACTCACTGCCTTTCGGCTCAAAGCATCGGCCACCACATTGGCCTTTCCCGGATGGTACAATATAGTGATATCATAATCCTTAAGCAACTCCAACCATCTCCGCTGCCTCAAATTAAGATCCTTTTGCTTGAACAAATGTTGAAGACTGCGATGATCAGTGAACACCTCACAAGATACACCATACAAGTAATGCCTCCAAATCTTCAATGTGTGCACTATGGCAGCCAACTCCAAATCATAAACGGGGCAGTTCTTCTCATGGGGCTTCAACTGCCGAGAAGCATAAGCAATAACTCTACCCTCCTGCATCAACACACAACCAATCCCAACTCTTGAAGCATCACAATACACAGTATATGAACCTGAAGCTGATGGAAAAACCAACACTGGAGCTGTGGTCAAGGCTGTCTTGAGCTTCTGAAAGCTCTCCTCATATTCGTCTGACCATACGAATGGAGCACCCTTCTGAGTCAACTTGGTCAAGGGCGATGCAATGGATAGAAATCCCCGAACAAACCGGCGATAATAGCCTGCTAACCCAAGAAAGCTACGAATCTCTGTGGCTGAGGAAGGTCTGGGCCAACTCTGAACTGCCTCTATCTTTTTCGGATCAACCTATATACCCTCGTTGGACACCACATTCCCCAAGAAAGCCACTGAACTGAGCCAAAACTCACACTTGGAGAATTTTGCATAAAGCTTCTCCTCCCTCAGTCTCTGCAACACAACTCTCAAATGCTCCTCGTGCTCCTCCTGACTACGCGAGTACACCAGAATATCATCAATGAATACAATAACGAACGAATCCAGATAAGGCCGAAATACACTGTTCATCAAATGCATGAATGCTGCTGGGGCATTGGTTAGCCCGAAGGACAAAACAAGAAACTCATAATGACCATATCTGGTCCTGAAAGCAGTCTTAAGAATATCTGAATCCTTGATCTTTAACTGGTGATAACCCGAACGGAGATCAATCTTTGAGAACACCCTCGCTCCCTGAAGCTGATCAAATAAATCATCAATGCGAAGCAAGGGATACTTGTTCTTGGTTGTTACTTTGTTCAATTGCCTATAATCAATGCACATTCTCATTGTGCCATCCTTCTTCTTCACAAACAAAACCGGTGCACCCCAAAGGGACACACTAGGCCGAATGAACCCCTTATCTAGGAGTTCCTGAAGTTGTTCTTTCAATTCCTTCAACTCTACTGGTGCCATACGATATGGTGGAATAGAAATGGGCTGAGTGCCTGGCACCAGGTCAATACCAAAATCAATATCCCTATCTGGTGGCATGCCCGGCAGGTCTGCAGGAAAAACATCGGGAAAATCCCTCACAACTAGGACAGAATCAATACTAGGAGTCTCAGCTCCAACATCCCTCACCAATGCTAGATATGAAAGGAAACCCTTCCCAACCATACGTTGGGCCTTCAAGAAAGAAATCACTCTACTAGGGATATAATCAGTCACACCACGCCATTTGATCCGCCGTACACCCGGCATAGCTAAAGTGACTGTCTTAACATGACAGTCTAGAATAGCACGACACGGAGATAGCCAATCCATGCCCAAAATGACATCAAAATCCACCATGCTCAATAGCAATAGATCCACTCGGGTCTCCAGACCTCCAATAGTCACCACACATGACCGATACACACGGTCTACAACAACAATATCTCCTACTAGGGTAGATACATGAACAGGTAAAGCAAGAAACTCATGAGGCGTACCCAAATAACGAGCAAAGTATGATGACACATAAGAAAGGTGGAACCGGGATCAAATAATACCGAGACATCTCTATGGCAGACTGGAACAATATAGCTCTTAACCGTGCAATCAACTTAATTAATAGCAAACTCCCCAACTTGGATCAAAGCCATATAACAAAACGCACTCAATAAATCATAACACACATACTCTATTGTTGCTGTAATACCATAGTGAGATTGAACTCACTCCTTCATAAGCTTGTGGAAACACAAATCATCTGGAATTTTAACTCTTCTGCAATTCTTGCATTCACTCACACAATAGTTAAGCCCACTCTCTAGGCAGCACAATTTAGATTTCAACGCATATTCTTCACTTGTAAATGAGATCTTCTAATAGACAACATAAGGATCACACCACCTTAGAACACGTCGCAGGAGATAACCCACCTGTTTTGCCTCCAATTAATATTTTGTATACCTTCCACTATCATACACATTACACATTCACTTAATCTTCCTGAGTCTAAACTCATACCGTAACATGAAATTTACTTCACTCCAAATAGGAGACATGAAAAGATTATTCACGCGCCCATAACTCGGGGCTACACATCCAACTACAATGGAAATCAAACACTTAATGGTTCATCTATCTTCCAGCAGACCTTCCTCGCCACTTCCAAGTCATATAGATACATATCGCAGTACTAACATACTCATCACGTAGCTATCCAGCCGTCATTCAAACCAATAGGGGCAATACCGAACATATAAGTTCAAAACACTGGCTCACACAATCAACACCTCGGTGCTCAAGCCAGAGGCAAAGATCCAACCTCAAGTCCTCCAGACCGGCCCAACATCAACTCATAGAGATCACATCTTGCCCCTCGATCGGGGAATCACAAGCCGTTGAAGCACATCTGATACTGAGCGCTCATACGCACATACGAACACGTGGAAGGAATTTCAAGAGTTACTTTTCAAGCTGAATCAAGGACGCACAATAAGAATTCAAGAATGTGAAGTTCTTTCCTAAAGTTTCTGCAGCCTCTCGAGGATAAATACAGACATCTACGTACCGATCCGCGAGACTCTACTAAACCTGCTCATGACTTGTGAGACCTAAGTAACCTAGGCTCTGATACCAACTTGTCACGACCCAATCCCTGAACCCGGTCGTGATGGCACCTCTCATGAAGACAAGGTCGCCCAGACCAAAACGGAACACCTCTTTTAAACAGTTAATCATCATAAACAGTAATAACATATAATATAATACTCATAAATTGTGGAATTTTAACGATAATAACAATAGGAACCATCTCGACACAGCCCAAACCGGAGTGTCACAAGTCATGAGCTATTACAGAATCTGCTATAGGTCTACAAAGTACAGAATCCGATACAACAGTCTGAAGAAAACATAATTGATAAAGGATAAGAGAGACAAGGGGCTACGGACGTCAACAGCTACCTCGTAACTCCAAATCACTACCTAGCCTAGAAGGAATCAGCGCTCAGGTGCGGACTCTGCTATACCTGAATCTGCACACACGGTGCAGGGAGTAATGTGAGTACTCCGACTCAGTGAGTAGTAATAACAAATAATGGTTGAAAGTATGAAAACACATAAAGGCACAAAGCAATTCCATATCAAGCAGTGAAATCACTTAAAGCAGTAAATCAGTGAAGAAATCAAATGATATTCCTTTTTAAAACAAGTAAAACAGGTAATTTAATAGGTAATTAACAAGTAGAAATCCGCCCCTCGGGCACAGTATCAATCGCTCAGCATAGTATCAGCCCATCGGGCTCACTCTCAGTACAGTATCAGCCCCTCGGGCTACCTCACAATCACTCAGCATAATGGTCAGCCATTGTTACCTGACCAAATTGCATCATACAATGTCATTGTTACCACTGTTTCAAATCACATGGGTACCCGCGCTCACTGTGGGTGTGCAAACTCCGGAGGGGCCCCTTACGGCCCAAGCGCTAAATCAAGCCACCTCGTGGCATCATTACTCAGCATATCCTCACATCACTCAAGCCACCGCATGGCATAAATAGTATCTCAGGCCCTCAGCCTTATATCACTCAACATATCCTCACATATGGCCCTCGGCCTCACTCAGTCCAGAAATAATCATAAGCCCCTTGGGCATTAGTGAAACAGTAGTTCTCAGCCCAAAACATGATGTAGAAATATCATTTAAGTTTCAAATCTGTGTAAAAGTGGCTGAGTTTGTAAATCAGTAGATATCAATAGGACTAAGTTCAAATAATAAGTCAAGCAGTAAGGAAACAGTGATAAAAATCCCCGGAGGGTTCAAACAGTTGGCACGAAGCCCAAATATGGCAATCAGCCCAAATCATGATGATAACAAATGAATTTCAGTCAAATATTCAGTAAAGTCATCAATCGGGATGGACCAAGTCACAGTCCCCAGTAGTGAATGACCCCACGCTCATTATCCAACGCGTATCTTGCCTCAATATAGCACTACGATGTGCAATCCGGGGTTTCAAACCCTCAGGTAATCATTTACAACCATTACTCACCTCGAACTGGCTAATTCTCTAGCTCGCGATGCCTTTGCCCCTCAAATTGGCCTCCACACGCGTCGAATCTATCCAAAGTTAGAACGAATACGTCACGATATGCTAAGGGAACAAATCTCAAGCGAAAACATTTGAAAAATATCAAAAATCTCGAAATTAGCAAAACCCGAGTCCCGGGCCCACGTCTCGAAATCAGGAAAAATTTACATTTTCAGAATCCTCATACCCTCACGAGTCTAACCATACCAAAATTATCCAATTCAGATACCATTCGTTCCTTCAAATCATCATTTTACCTTTTTGAAAGGTTTCACAATTTTCTTCCCAAATTCCATCTCAAATCACGAATTAAATGATGAATTCAGTGATAGATTCATGTATTCTAGCCAAATCTAAGTTAGAATCACTTACCCCGATGAATTTCTTGAAAACCCTTCGAAAATTGCCAAAATCCGAGCTCTCTAGGTCAAAATATTAAATAAAACCCAAAACCTCGTATTTATAGGTACTCCTCAGGTATCAGCTACTACGGACCGCACCAAAACTCATGCGGTCCGCGCAAAGTCAACGTGTGGCCACACAAGCCTCCCTCTGCAGTGACAGGCTTTAGTATTTTGGCCATAACTTTTGCTACAGATGTAAAAATTGTGATATCCTTACCTTTCTGGAAATTAGACACGAAGGGCTACAACTTTTGTTTTTAAATCACCCCAAAATTCTTTGTAGATTAAAAAATATGAGCTTCCGAAGTAGGACTAGAGGATTGTTCTCCACCGCGGCCGCATACCATTTTGTGCGGTCCGCATGACACCTACCGCGGCCGCGGCCGCTTTTGTGCGGTCCACACAGCACTCAATGCGGGTGCACCTATTTTTGTGTGGACCGCATGGGTGAGTTCTGGGGCCTGCAACCCCTGTAGACCTGCTACAACTATGATTTTTGCACTAAAACATCCCGGAACCTACCCGGAACTCCCGAAACATCAAACCAATTGTACCAACACATCTCATGACATCGTTAAAACTTGCTCAAAATTTCGGAACGCTCACAACAACATCAAATCACCAATTTAACATAGGATTCAGGCCTAAGAGCTTCAAGAACTCTTAAATTATGCGTTCGATCAAAAGGTCTATCAAATCTCATCCGAATGACCTGAAATTTTGTACACACATCCCAATTGACACAATGAAGCTACTGCAACTCTTGGAATTGCATTCCGACCCCTATATCAAAATCTCGCCTATCAACCGGAATTTGCCAAAATATCAATTTCGCCAATTCAAGCCTAAATCTTCTCTACAACTCCAAAACCCATTCCGATCGTGCTCCTAAGTCACAAATCACCTCCCAAAGCTAACCGAACTATCGGAACTCACTTCCGAGCCTTCTAACACATAAGTCAACATCTGGTTGACTTTTCTAACTTATGCCTTCTTAAAATAGGCTAAGTGTCTCATTTCTTACCAAGTCCTCTCCGAACTCGAACTAATAAACTCGATCACATAAAACACGGATAACGAAGCGTAAGGAAGCTGAAATGGGGGAAATGGAGCGGTAAATAATAAGATGACTGTCTGGGTCGTCACACTTATAATGGTAAGAGTATCACTTTTGAGTTTATAACTGAGCCAGTTCAAAGATTTTTGAATGAGATTATTTCTTCAAAAGTCAATCAAATTGAATTTTTGAAAAATGAGATTTGTTCCATTACAATAGAACAGGATTTAAAAAATCCCAAGATAGTAGAAAAGATTAATTTTCTCAAAAATCAATTTGCTGCTTCTATATGTGGTGACCATCTGAATCAGTTTTGGAATAGAAAGAAGCATATTATAAGTCTTCCTTATAAAGAAGACTTTTCTGAGGATAATATCCCTACCAAGGCTCGACCTTGTCAAATGAACTCTGATTATTTGGAGTTATGCAAGAAGGAAATTGATTCCTGGATTCCTTAAAGCAAAAAATTATGAATGATATTTTCCTTCCTTATACGGATTTCATAATTGTTTATATTGATGATATTCTAGTATTTTCAAAAAATATAGAATCTCATTTCAAACATCTTGATTTATTTAAAAAGATTATTATACAAAATGGTTTAGTTATATCAAAATCGAAAATGATGATTTTCCAAACTTCTGTTAGATTTTTGGGTCATAACATTGAGAAGGGTAGGATTATCCCCATTAATAGAAGTATTGAATTTGTATCCAAATTCCCCGATATTATTACTGATAAAACTCAGCTTCAAAGATTTTTAGGAAGCTTAAATTATATTTCCCCTTTTATAAAGGACCTTGCTAAAGACACTGCTCTTCTTTATGAAAGATTAATGAAGAATCCTAAAGGTTGGACTGACAGTCATACTAAAGTAGTCAAGAGAATTAAGCAAAAGGTTAATAACCTCCCTTGTTTGACTCTCGCCAATCCTACTTGGGCAAAAGTTGTGGAAATTGATGCCTCTGATATTGGTTATGGCGGAATACTGAAACAATGTTCCCCTGTAAATAAAGAGGAATACCTTGTTCAATTTTATTCTGGTAAATGGAATAACTCCCAGAAAAATTATGCAACTGTAGCTAAAGAAATTCTTGCTATTGTTAAATGTGTGATGAAATTTCAGACTGACTTATATAATCAAAAATTTATTATTAAAACTAATTGTCAGGCTGCTAAATTTATCTTTAATAAAGATTTCAAGCATGATGTTGCCAAACAAATATTGCAAGGTGGCAAGCTTTATTAGCCCCTTTTGGTTTTGAAATTGCATACAAAAAGAGTCTGATAATACCCTTCCTAATTTTCTTACTAGAGAATACTTGAACTAATAGTTCTACTACTTTGTCTATAGATTATGAGACCTACATACAAGCCTCCACAGCAACGAGGAAGAGGAATGGCAGCTACTAATGGCAGAGAGAATAATATTCTTGCCCAAGTGGGAAATCAAAGGCTTATAGCAGCTAATATTACAGAAGGTAATACCGAACATCCATTATACAAGGAATTTATGGATTTTATAAAATCCAAAAAAGATGAAGGTACGTCATCATCTAATGTACCTACATACTCCTCAGTTATATTAGAGGATGCTAATGACTACTTTGAGACTTATAGTCAAAAAGAATCCAAAGAGTTAATAATTCTTTTGGAACAATCCGACCTTAAATGGAAGGATAATCCTTGGCAAATTATGGCAAGATACTTTGATACAACGTCATACGCTACTCCTGCATACAAATACAGAATGCATTATGAGATTATACTCTCAACAACAGGATCTGCAGATATTCAACATTTCTATCCTGCTAATACTAGAAAAACTTATAGTTTTTCGAAGATTATAATTAAGAAGGTTATACCTTATGATGAATGGGGAATCAGCACACTCAAGGATTGTGAATATACACATCCAGACCAAATGATTTCGGTCAAATTCAACTATTGGGATTATGTCGAAAGTTTTTATAAAACTTTTTTATATGAAAATCCTACTAGAAAACATTCTTGGTTTATAAAACTTTGTCCTAATTTATTTGGACAACAAATTCCAAATTGGTTTTTCAAATGGTAGAAGTTATACGGACCATCATTAGATATTTTAAACCCTCTCTTCAAATGATTATATTCTCAATGGGTAGATATATCTCCCAAAATTATTTCTCTCCAAAAAGATCATATCTTTTATGATGGTATTGCTAACATGTATTTCTTTATTGAATTTTCTATTCCCTGGATTATGAAATGGAATGTACAGACCGGTTATACTAGTGAAGGCATTCCTTGCCTTAACAGAATTTTCTATCATAAGTTCTGGTCCAAATTGCTCTAGTCAAACCAACAAGGAAAGTTATATGGTGAAGAATTAATACAACAGATACAGGCCAAAATAGAGGCTTATTCACAGATCGATCATACAAAGGATAAAGAAGAAGATCTAAGTCCTTTGGAAATTATCAGCAAGAGACTCCAAATGAAGAAGGGAGCTGTTTCACGGAAAGAAATCCTAGCTTCATATTTTGAAGAAATAAAAAAGTATTTAGCAAAAAATCTTGGTAGTACTATTGGAGATGATATCTCTATGGTTTCTATTGGCAGTACTTCAAATGAAGATGTGTGTTTAGCCAGAGAAGCCCAAAATCAATCAGATACAGAGGAAGTTAGTGATACAGAAATTGAAGACTTCATCAACAAATTGAAAGCAAGTGAAGAAGCATCTTCTGCAAAGAAAAACGACAAAGGAAAAGATAAAGCATAAAGAAATAGAAGGCCCCACCGATTGATTATTAGGGTAAAAAGACGAAGACTTTTATAAAGTAATAGGCCCCCTAGACAGCTTTAATAAAGTAAGGGGTCCCTCCATTATCGGAAGGAATATACTTTTATAAAAGTAGTTTGTCCGATTTTAATAATGTAGTATTCTTTTGGCCACGTTTTAATTATTTTGTCTGCCACTTTTACTTTTTCATTTTGTTTGTTTATAGACAGATCCAGTATATAAGGATCACTCTTCTTTATTTAGAGTCAGGCTTTAGCCAACATTAGCTCTTCTTTCTCTTTAGTTTCTCTCTTTATCTGTAAAAATCCCCTTTGTAATATTGTAGTTCTGAAATAAAATCAAAAAGGTCACTTGGCCACAACTCAGGGTCTCTGTGGTGGTATTGTTCTTCTCCCTCCCTCTTTCATTTACACGATATTATTAGCCTAAATGACAGGCTAAACAGGTAAGTGTTAAACTTGGTTCTCAATGGTTATCTGTTATTCATGTTTATGGTAGTTAGGAGTCTACTGTATCAAACCCGATGGGGTTTTGGGTTAAGGACTATATATACCATGCAGTTACTAGTCTCGACAGTAAACCTTGGTTAGTCCCAAGCTAACCGGTGGTGCTCGTTAACCCGTTTAGGCAGGTGGCCGTTGAAGGGTTGTGAAGAGCATCATGGTTTAAGGTTTCCCTAGAGATTAGTGGATAGGCCAGGACTGGTGTGTCCTTGTAATTCAATTCCTGAGCCCTATTCGGAAGCGATCCGGTCATTCCCTTTGTATGAAATACCCATTGCACCACCACTAGCATTTTGTAAATGATGAGTGGTTTTATGAAAATATCTAGAGGGTATAACCCCTTATTTTACACAATTTAGATCTGCTCCACTATCAAATAGAGTGACAAACTCTTTTTTGAAATTGTAATCAATTAAAAGAGTTATTTTTATTAAAAAAATTTGAGTGATAAAATATTGTAATTTTTCTAAAAATTCATCTTCAGGAAAATTCATTACTGCCAATAAAGTACTAGCAGTCTTTTCTTCTGAAAAACTAGGGATATTATCTATCTCAGTAATCTTAACACTGAGATCTGTATTAATCCCCTCAAAATTTTCTAATCTGAAAATTCTTTCATCTAAAGCTACATTTGAAGCTTTTAATTCCGAGATTTCTTTCTTGAGATAACTTATCTAAGTACTTAAATCTTGGACAGTAGCAAGCCTTTCAGGCTGGGACTTATTTTTCACCATCTTTCTGATTTCAGACATGGTGTAAGGTCCTTTATGAGACGGAATTTCTTCCACATCAGAGCCATCTTTAGTAGAAAACCTAGAGTCTAAGTCTAACACTTTATTTCTTAATGAATATCATTAGGAAAAAGAATAATGTTAAAAACAGTAGGAAGGAAGAATATGAGTGTGACGACCCAAAGGGTCATCACCGTAATTCTTCCTTGTTCCGTGCTTCCGAGGCCTTGAAAACCTCGCGGTTAGTTGCCTTGATTTGCGTGTGTAGTGCGGGCGCGTAGCCGGAAAGTTTTTAAGTTGAAATATGCGAATTATGTGAAAATTTTGATGAATTTTGATATTAATATGCATAATATTGACTTCGGTCAATATTTTGGGTAAACGGTCCCAGACCTGTGATTCGACGGTCCCGGAGGGTCCGTAGAAAAATATGGGACTTGGGAGTGTGCCCGGAATCAAATTCCGAGGTCCCAAGCCCGAGAAATGAATTTTTGTGTAAATTGTTTTCTGAAATTAATTAAGGAAAAGGAAGAAGAAAATTGATAAGAAAACTGTGGTATCGGGCTTGTACGAGTCTTAAATATGTTTTAAGCACTATCTGTAAAGTTTTGCTAAAAACGGACGTCATATGACGTGTTTCGGACTTAAAATGGGGAATTTGAGTTTTATGAAAGTTGAAAGAAAATTATGTGGTTCGAGGCTTGATCCTATGTATATGATGTCATTTTTGGCGATTTGATCGCACGAGTAAGTCCGTAAGGTGTTTTCAAGATCATATGAATGTTTGGTTTGGAGCCCCGAGGGCTCGGGTGAGTTTTGAGTGGGGACCGGGAGGACTTAGGCTTAAAAAATGCAGGTTCAGATGTTGCAGGCCCCAATGCGGCCGCGGTCATTTCCGCACGATCCGCGCTGGCAGTCATGCGGCCGCGGTGCTTTGCTGTGCGGTCCGCATGGTGGAGTTCAGATGGTCGACCAGCGCAGCCGCGCACCAAATCAGTGCGGTACGCGCTGGGTGGGTTTAGAGAAAGCCCACTTCTTCCCTCCCTCGGCGCGACCGCGGTGCATTTCTGCGCGGTCCGCGCCAGCCGCCAGCAAAAGTATATATATTCGGGACTTCAGTCATTTTTTTTCAACTTTTCAAAAACCCAAAACCTAAGAGGCGATTTTCCAAACAACTTTTCTTCTCCAAAACGATTGGTAAGTGATTTCTAACTTAATTTCTTCACTTCTTAACATCTTTTAACATGATTTCAACTTCAAATCAAAGATTTTCATGGGGAAATTGGGTGTTTTGGGTAGAACCTAGGTTTTCTACAAATTGAGAAGTTGGACCTCAATTTGGGGTCCTATTTCAAAACAAAACATATATTTGGATTCGTGGGAGAATGGGTAACCGGGTTTTGGTCTGAACCTCGAGTTTCGACCACGTGCGTCCGAGGGTATTTTGGAACTTTTTGGGAAAAACCTTGTAAAAACTATTTTTATGCATTGGGGTTAGTTCCAATAGTAATTATTAATGCATTCAAGCAATTTGTGACTAGATTCGAGCGGTTGGGTGGTGAATTCGAGGGGTAAAGCTATTCTAGAAGCGTGAGTTGAGTTTGGAGCATTCGAGGTAAGTGGCTTGTCTAACCTTGTGTGGGGGACCTTTCCCCTTAGGATGTGCTATATTTGATAATTGAAATGCCCTGTACGTGAGGTAACGAGCATGCACTTGAGCTAATTGTTGATAATCCGGTTTTTCCTTAAGTATTTCAATTGAGTTCTTTTATTGTTTTATTCTACTTGTGAATTTAGCATGTTGCTAGTCTAGAAAGGCATGTTTAGTTGACTTAATTGCCTATTTGCTTAAATTGCCTGAATTGCATTACGTGAAGCATGTTAGACTAGAGGTAAATGTTTACTTGGTACGAAATTAGCGTTTAATTTAATATTCTTGTGTTGCTGCTTTGTGTTATAAATTGGGACTACGGGTTAGATTCCCGGAAGATTCCCCCTGCACATTTACTTTGGGACTACGAGTTAGATTCCCGGGAGATCCCCGACACATATATTGAGGATACCGAGAGATCCTCGGGATACCAAGAGATCCCTAGTACATGTCGAGGATACTAAGAGACCCTCGGGATACTTAGAGATCCCCGGTTACTTTCCTTAAGGTTTGCTTTCATCATTGTTTCCGTTATTGTACTCTTATTATCCTGCATAGATTCTTACTGTAGGTTCTCAATTGCACTGCTTATCTTATCCTGACATCTTTATATTTTATATAATCTCAGTAGGGCCCTGACCTTCCTCGTCACTACCCAACTGAGGTTAGGCTTGGCACTTATTGAGTACCGCTGTGGTGTACTCACGCCTCTTCTGCGCATGTTTTTTTTCATATGTAGATCCAGGTACCTCTACTCAGGCGCACTATCACTGAGATAGGAGGACTACGGAGTCTTCGAGGTAGATCTGTTGCGTCCGCAGACCGACGAGTCTCCCTCTTTATTCTATCTTTAGTACTTAGTTCTCTTTCCTTCCGTTTGTTAGATATTTTGGAGTTTGGAGCCTCACTATACATTTCTGTAGCCTGTGTTTTCCCGTGAGTTTTCGGGTTTTGGGATTTGTTTTAGTCTTGAGATATTGAGTCGTATATGCCGAGCAGCATTCAGTACAATTTCCTTTTTAGATAATTAAATATGGTATTCTATTTTTTCGCAATTATTATGTTTCCGCAAGTGTTAGGCTTACCTGGTCACGGAGACTAGGTGCCGTCATGACATGTTCACGGTTGGTGAACTAGGGTCGTGACAAGTTGGTATCAGAGCTCTAGGTTCATAGGAGTCACGGAACACAGGCCGGTTTATTAGAGTCTCGCTGATCGGTACGGAGACGTCTGTACTTATCTACGAGAGGCTATGTAACTGTTTAGGAAAAATTCTTCACTTCATTGATCTCCTTATCGTGCGATATTTTTGACATCAATTCTAAACTTTTGTCTTCTATTCTCTCATAGATGATGAGGACACGTGCTACTCGGGACGATTAGGCACCCACACCCCCTCCTACAACCATCAGAGGCAGGGGTCGGGGCAGAGGTCATGGACGCGCACGGGGTGCAGCCAGAGCACCTGCGCGAGCTGCCGCTGAGGTACCGCCAGTAGATCCAGTCGCAGTTCAAGCACCCGACATGCCTACAACCACTACTACTCCAACCCTTCAGGAGACATTGGCACAGTTTATGAGTATGTACACCACACTGGCTCAGGCAGGGTTGCTTCCCCTAGTTGCATCCACATCCCAGGCCGGGGGAGGGGCACAGACTCCCGCCGCCCGCACTCCTGAGTAGCGAGTGCAGGTTGAGCAGGTCCTAGAGATCATTCCTGTACAGACTGCAGTACCAGTTCAGCCCGAGGATGGGGCAGCTGCTTCTGAGGATGAGCAGCGAAGACTCGAGAGGTTCAAGAAGTATGATCCTCCGGTTTTCAGTGGACTAGCGAAAGATGATGCATTGGGATTTCTGGATGATTGCCACCATATTCTTCGTACTATGGGTATTACCGGATCGAGGGGGTTTCTTTCACTACTTTCCAACTTCGGGGAGCCGCCTATGAGTGGTGGCGCACCTATGAGTTAGACAGTCCAGACGAGGCTGCTTCACTGACTTGGACCCAGTTCTCAGACATGTTTTTGAGAGAGTTCGTCCCTCAGAGCCTCAGGGATGCATGGCGTGCAGAGTTTGAGTATTTGCACCAGGGTGCTATGAATGTTTCAGAGTATGCTATCCGTTACACCAGATTGGCTAGGCATGCACCAGCCTTGGTTGCTACTGTCCGCGAGATGGTTCGCCGGTTCATTGAGGGGCTTATTCCTCCCATCAGATCTAGCATGGCTCATGAGTTGGAGATGGACATTTCTTATCAGCAGGTGGTGAGCATTTCTAGGAGGATTCAGGGTGCATGCTATGAAGAGAGAGGAGAGGGAGGCCAAGAGGTCTCGTGAGTCAGGCCATTATTCTGGTGCCCGTACCCCAGCTGCAGGTCATCATGGTAGAAGCTATATGAGTCGCCCCATTCATTTAGCTCTTCCAGCATCTAGCAATGCTCCAACTCCTCCCAGATCTCAGGAGCCATATTATGCACCTCCAGTTTCTAGCGCGCCTCCTGCGCGGGGTGCTTTCAGAGGCCAGTCTAGCAGACCTGGCCCTAGCCAGTCACAGCCACCACGTCCTCCCAAAGCTTGTTTCGAGTGTGGTAACACACGCCACGTGGTGAGGGATTGCCCTAGACTTGGGAGGGGTGCACCTCCATACACTTCTCAGCCACAACACGCCCCGTAGAGTTCTCAGGCTATGGTTACAGCTCCAGTTGCTACCCCACCTACTCAGCCAGCTAGAGGTGGAGGTCGGGGAGGTAGAGGTCACCCTAGAGGGGGAGGCCAGGCCATATATTATGCCATTCTTGCTCGTACCAAGGCTGTTGCCTCCGATTCCGTTATCACAGGTATTATACTTGTTTGTCACAGAGATGCATCAGTTCTATTCGATCCAGGCTCCACTTATTCTTATGTGTCTTCTTATTTTGCTCCGCATTTGGGTGTAGCCCGAGATTCGTTGAGTTCTCCTGTTTATGTATCTACTCATGTGGGAGATTCTATTGTTGTGGACCGCATTTATTGGTCGTGTTTGGTCACTATTCATGGTTTTGAGACCAGAGCAGATCTATTGTTACTCAACATGGTTGATTTTGATATTATTCTAGGCATGAACTGGTTGTCGCCCTATTTTGCTATTCTTGATTGTCACGCCAAGACCGTGACGCTGGTTATGCTAGGTATTCCGCGTGTTGAGTGGAGTGGTACTTTAGATCACATTCCTAGTAGAGTTATCTCTTTTCTTAAAGCTCAGCGTATGGTTGAAAAGGGGTGTGCCGCGTACTTAGCTTATATGAGAGACGTCAGTATTGATACTCCTTCAGTTGATTCAGTTCCAGTAGTACGAGATTTTCCCGATGTGTTTCCAGCTGATCTTCCAGGCATGCCTCCTGATAGAGATATTGATTTTGGCATTGATCTGTTGCCGAGCACTCAGCCCATTTCTATTCCCCCATATTGTATGGCTCCTCCTGAGTTGAAGGAGTTGAAGGATCAGTTGCAAAAATTGCTTGATAAGGGTTTTATTCGGCCCAGTGTATCACCTTGGTGTGCTCCTATCTTGTTTGTAAAGAAAAAGGATGGTTCTATGCGTATGTGTAATGATTATCGCCAGTTGAACAAAGTTATAGTTAAGAACCATTATCCTTTGCCTCGTACCGATGATCTGTTTGACCAGCTTCAGGGCGCACAAGTGTTTTCTAAGATTGATTTGCGCTCAGGTTACCATCAGTTGAATATTCGAGAACCAAATATCCCGAAGACTGCTTTCAGGACTCGGTATAGCCATTACGAGTTCCTTGTTATGTCATTTGGGCTAACCAATGCCCCAGCAGCCTTTATGCATTTGATGCACAGTGTGTTCCGGCCATATCTTGACTCGTTCATCATTGTCTTTATTGATGATATTCTGGTGTACTCCCGGAGTCGGGAAGATCATGAGCAACACCTAGGAACTGTGCTTCAGACTCTAAGAGAGAAGAAGTTATATTCTAAGTTCTCGAAATGTGAGTTTTGGTTAGATTCAGTGGCATTCTTAGGCCACGTGATTTTGAGTGAAGGTATTCAGGTGGATCCGAAGAAGGTAGAGGCCGTGCAGAGTTGGCCCAAACTATCCTCAGCTACCGAGATCCGCAGTTTCCTTAGTTTGGCTGGCTACTAACATCGTTTTGTGGAGGGGTTTTCATCAATTGCAGCCCCTATGACCAGGTTGACCCAGAAGGGTGCTCCATTTCAGTGGACGGAGGAGTGTGAGGCGAGCTTTCAGAAGCTCAAGACAGCCTTGTCCACAGCCCCAATTTTGATACTTCCTGCAGGTTTAGGGCTCTATACAGTCTATTGTGATGCCTTGAGGGTTGGCCTCAGAGCGGTGTTGATGCAGGATGGTAGGGTGATTGCCTACGCGTCCAGACAGTTGAAGATACATGAAAAGAACTACCCTGTTCATGACCTTGAGTTAGCCGCCATTGTTCACGCCCTAAAGATTTGGCGCCATTACTTATATGGTGTGACGTGTGAGGTGTTCATGGATAATAAGAGTCTTCAGTATTTTTTCAAGCAAAAGGAGTTGAATTTGAGGCAGAGGAGGTGGTTGGAATTGTTGAAAGATTATGACATCACTATCTTATATCACCTGGGAAAGGCCAATGTGGTGGCCGATGCCTTGAGTAGGAAGTCAGCCAGTATGGGCAGTTTTGCTTATATCCCAGTCGGTGAGAGACCGCTTGCTTTGGACGTTCAGGCTCTGGCTAATCAGTTTGTGAGGTTGGACATTTTTGAGCCTAGTCGAGTATTAGCTTGCACGGTCGCTCGTTTTTCGTTATTGGAGCATATCCGTGATCGGCAGTTCGATGATCCCCATTTGTGTGATTGAGAGACACGGTACAGCGTGGAGGTGCCAAGAAAGTAACCTTGGGAGATGATGGTGTATTGAGATTGCAGGGTCGAGTTTGTGTGCCTAACGTGGATGGGCTTCGGGAATTGATTTTAGAGGAGGCCCATAGCTCCCGATACTCTATTCATCCAGGCGCCGCAAAGATGTATCAGGATTTGCGGCAACATTATTGGTTGCGTAGAATGAAGAAACATATTGTGGCATATGTGGCACGGTGTTTGAATTGTCAGCAGGTTAAGTATGAGAATCAGAGACCTGGTGGGTCGTTTTAGAGGATTGAGCTTCCCGAGTGGAAGTGAGAACGAATCACTATGGACTTCATTACTGGACTTCCGTTGACTCGGAAGAAGTTTGACGCGGTTTGGGTTATTGTTGATAGGCTGACCAAGTCAGCGCATTTTATTCCCGTTGCAGCCACCTATTCATTCAAGAGATTAGCTGAGATTTACATCAGGGAGATCGTCCGCCTTCATGGGGTGACCATATCTATCATTTCGGACAGGGGTCCGTAGTTTACCTCGCATTTCTAGAGAGCAGTTCAGCGAGAGTTACGCACCTTGGTGCAGTTGAGCACAGCATTTCATCCCCAGATGGACGGTCAGTCCGAGAGGACTATTCAGATTCTTCAAGATATGCTCTGAGCCTGTGTTATTGATTTTGGAGGCTCGTGGGACCAGTTTTTGCCTTTAGCGGAGTTTGCTTACAACAACAGCTATCAGTCCAGTATTCAGATGGCACCGTATGAGGCTTTATATGGGAGACGGTGTAGATCTCCAGTTGGATGGTTTGAGCCGGGAGAGACTCGATTATTGGGTACTGATTTGGTTCAGGAGGCCTTGGATAAAGTCCGGATTATTCAGGATAGACTTCGTACAGCTCAGTCCAGACAGAAGAGCTATGCATACCGCAAGGTCAGAGATGTTGCTTTCATGGTTGGTGAGCGGGTATTGCTCCGTGTATTGCCTATGAAGGGCGTGATGAGATTTGGGAAGAAGGGCAAGCTCAGCCCTAGGTTCATCGGTCCTTTTGAGATTCTTGATCGTGGGGGAGAGGTGGCTTATAAACTTGCCTTTCCACCTACCTTGTCAGCTGGGCATCCCATGTTTCATGTATCTATGCTCCGGAAGTATCACAGCGATCCATCGCACGTGTTGGATTTCAGCACTGCCCAATTGGACAAGGATCTGTCATATGAGGAGGAGCCGGAGGCTATTCTAGACCGGCAGGTTCGACAGTTGAGGTCGAAGAGTTTTTCTTCAGTGCATGTTCAGTGGAGAGGTCAGCCTCTTGAGGCATCGACCTAGGAGTCCGAGTTTGATATGTGGAGCCGTTATCCTCATTTATTTCCTGACTCAGGTACTTTTTTTCTTTTGTCCATTCGAGGACGAACGGTCGTTTTAGAGGTGGAGAATGTGACGACCCAAAGGGTCATCACCGTAATTCTTCCTTGTTCCGTACTTCCGAGGCCTTGAAGACCTCGCTGTTAGTTGCCTCGATTTGCGTGCACAGTCCGGGCGCGTAGCCGGAAAGCTTTTATGTTGAAATATGCGAATTATGTGAAAACTTGATGAATTTTGATATTAATATGCATAATATTGACTTAGGTCAACATTTTGGGTAAACGAACTCGGACCTGTTTTTCGACGGTCCCGGAGGGTCCGTAAAAAAATATGGGACTTGGGAGTGTGCCCGAAATCAAATTCCGCTGTCCCAAGCCCGAGAAATGAATTTTTGTGTGAAATTGTTTTCTGAAATTAATTAAGGAAAAGGAAGAAGAAAATTGATCAGAAAACTGTGGTATCGGGCTCGTATTTTGGTTTCGACGCCCGGTACGAGTCATAAATATGTTTTAAGCACTATCTGTAAAGTTTGGCTAAAAACGGACGTCATATGACATGTTTCGGACTTAAAATGGGGAATTTGAGTTTTATGAAAGTTGAAAGAAAATTATGTGTTTTGAGGCTTGATCCTATGTATATGATGTCGTTTTTGGCGATTTGATCGCATGACTAAGTCCGTAAGGTGTTTTCGAGATCATATGAATGTTTGGTTTGGAGCCCCGAGGGCTCGGGTGAGTTTTGAGTGGGGCCCGGGATGTCTTAGGCTTAAAAAATGCAGGTTCAGATGTTGCAGGCCCAAGTGCGGCGGCGGTCATTTCCGCGCGGTCCGCGCTGGATCCCACGCGGCCGCGGTGCTTTTCTATGCGGTCCGCGTGGTGGAGTTCAGAGGGTCGACCAGCGCGGCCGCGCACCAAATCAGTGTGGTCCGCGCTAGGTGGGTTCAGAGAAAGCCCACTTCTTCCCTCCCTCGCGCGACCGCGGTGCATTTCTGCGCGGTCCGCGCCAGCCCCCAGCAAAAGTATATATATTCGGGACTTCAGTCATTTTTTTTCTACTTTTCAAAAACCCAAAACCTAAGAGGCCATTTTCCAAACAACTTTTCTTCTCCAAAATGATTGGTAAGTGATTTCTAACTTAATTTCTTCACTTCTTAACATCTTTTAACATGATTTCAACTTCAAATCAAAGATTTTCATGGGGAAATTGGGTGTGTTGGGTAGAACCTAGGTTTTCTACAAATTGAGAAGTTGGACCTCAATTTGGGGTCCGATTTCAAAACAAAACATATAATTGGATTCGTGGGAGAATGGGTAACCGGGTTTTGGTCCGAACCTCGAGTTTCGACCACGTGGGTCCGGGGGTATTTTTGACCTTTTTGGGAAAAACCTTGTAAAAACTATTTTTATGCATTGGGGTTAGTTCCAATAGTAATTATTAATGCATTCAAGCAATTTGTGACTAGATTCGAGCGGTTGGGTGGTAAATTCGAGGGGTAAAGCTATTCTAGAAGCGTGAGTTGAGTTTGGAGCATTCGAGGTAAGTGGCTTGTCTAACCTGGTGTGGGGGACCTTTCCCCTTAGGATGTGCTATATTTGATAATTGAAATGCCCTGTACGTGAGGTGACGAGCGCGCACTTGAGCTAATTGTTGAAAATCCGATTTTTCCTTAAGTATTTCAATTGAGTTTTTTTCTTGTTTTATTCTACTTGTGAATTTAGCATGTTGCTAGTCTAGAAAGGCATGTTTAGTTGACTTAATTGCCTATTTGCTTAAATTGCCTGAATTTCATTGCGTGAAGCATGTTAGGCTAGAAGTAAATGTTTACTTGGTGCGAAATTAGCGTTTAATTTAATATTCTTGTGTTGCTGCTCTGTGTTTTAAATTTGGACTACGGGTTAGATTCCCGGGATATTCCCCCTGCACATTTACTTTGGGACTACAGGTTAGATTCCCGGGATATTCCCCCTGAACATTTACTTTGGGACTACGGGTTAGATTCCCGGGAGATTCCCCCTGCACATTTACTTTGGGACTACGGTTTAGATTCCCGGGAGATCCTCGGAACATATATTAAGGATACCGAGAGATCCTCGGGATACCAAGAGATCCCTAGTACATTTCGAGGATACTAAGAGATCCTCGGGATACTTAGAGATCCCCGGTTACTTTCCTTATGGTTTGCTTTCATCATTGTTTCCGTTATTGTACTCTTATTATCCTGCATAGATTCTTACTGTAGGTTCTCAATTGCACTGCTTATCTTATCCTGACATCTTTATATTTTATATAATCTCAGTAGGGCCCTGACCTTCCTCGTCACTACCCAACCGAGGTTAGGCTTGGCACTTACTGAGTACCGCTGTGGTGTACTCACGCCTCTTCTGCGCAAGTTTTTTTTTCATGTACAGATCCAGGTACCTATACTCAGGCGCACTATCAGTGAGACAGGAGGACTACGGAGACTTCGAGGTAGATCTGCTGCGTTCGCAGACCGACGAGTCTCCCTCTTTATTCTATCTTTAGTACTTAGTTCTATTTCCTTCCGTTTGTTAGATATTCTGGAGTTTGGAACCTCACTATACATTTCTGTAGCCTGTGTTTTCCCATGAGTTTCCTGGTTTTGGGATTTGTTTTAGTCTTGAGATATTGAGTCGTATATGCCGAGCGGCATTTAGTACAATTTCCTTTTTAGATAATTAAATATGGTATTCTATTTTTCCGTAATTATTATGTTTCCGCAAGTGTTAGGCTTACCTGGTCACGGAGACTAGGTGTTGTCATGACATGTTCACGGTTGGTGAACTAGGGTCGTGACAATGAGCTTCCCCAACAAATAGATCTACTTAATAAGTGGACTATTCCAATGGTTAAACCTAAGGTTATATACCAATTAGGTACTTTTGAACAAATAGGTTTAAAACAAGTAGTTAAGACTACTGAAGAAACACTCACGGTAGATAGTGACCATGCTACATTCAGATTATTATGTGAAAGTGACCTAGCCCCTTATAGGGATTCACATAGATTTTTGCATATAGGCTTAATACAAGTTTCCTACAAGCCACTAACTCTAAGAGGCTTACCTGAAAGCTTTATAGCAGCACTCAGAGATGGCAGAAACCAAAACTGGAAAAAGACTCTTATAGGGACTGTGCAAACCAGTTTGGCCTATGGCCTTATTTATTTTAATGCCTATCCTAATTTGCAAATTTCCCTTAATGATGAGAATTCTTTGAATGCTTTAATACTTAGCATCAAATTACATGGTTATGACTATTTTCCTGGTACAGAAGTTATATGCATCTGTTATAGGATTCATTTCAAACCATTATACACTTTGAATCCTATGTGTAAAATAATGGATATGAAAAATGAAACTATTCTTATAGAAACCAACTTTGGTAAATCCAAAGTAACTACCAGAAGACCTATTAAATGGGATAAAATTAATTTCCCAAAAGAATGGGTCATAGAAGAGGCTGTTGCACCTCGAAACACTGGTAATACTGAGGTTACAGAAATAGAACAAACCTCAGATGGCACTATTAAAATCAGGTTCAATGAACCCGATCAAACTGATAATATCAGTTTATCATCTAGATTAACTAGAACTAATTCTTCTTATATTTCTCTAATTGATTATGTGGTAGAATTTCCATCGAGAGCATCCACATCACAAATTAGAGAAAATAATAGAATCAATAAAGTCAGCATTGGTAGTGACAATATTGTTAAGGTCAATAATAATTTATATCTTGAACCCACTGCCTCCGAAATGGATTTTTTAGATGACTTTAAAAATGACTGAAAACCAAATAGATTTTAGTCCGGGTTCACCGGCAATAAAAATAATTTTGGAAGAATTTCTAAAACCCAGATGGGCAGTTTTCAGAAAATGGTTTCATGAAAATATGTCCCCTGAATTAGTACTGTCACGACCCAAACCGATGGGCCGCGACGGGCAACCCGGTACCTTACTCGACCGAGTACCAACGTAACATATCTTTCTTATTACATCATTAGATACACGTGACATATGGGCCTAATAGGCCAACATATTCATTTATAAACTCAAAACATAGGCCGACAAGGCCGTACAATCTTTCACATACACGACATACGTCTACAAGCCTATAAGAATACATAAATGTCATAATGGTCGGGATAGAGTCCCGCCATACCAAACAATACACGTCTAAACCATACTAACCAAACAAGCAACTCCGAAGCAAATGGAGCGCACCAACATCTTCCGCTGAGCTGATAGCCTACTTGGAGGGCTCTCGACCTATCTATCGAGACCTGCGGGCATGAAACGCAGCATCCCCAGGCAAAAGGGACGTCAGTACGAATAATGTACCGAGTATGTAAGACATATAAACAAGTACATAAGAGACATGGAAGAAATATAGAGTACATGACTCATCTTGCAAGTCTGAATAACTTTGTAAATCATAAATTACTTTTAGCATCATGCATATGTGTATGAATGTCATGTCGTGCATATGTACATGTTTCATAACATCATCAGCCTCGGAGGGCATCCCATCATATCATATCGGCCACTGTGGGCAAAATCATCATTGTATACCAGCTGATCAGGTGGTGGTGCATATATAACGCCATAACCTTTCCCGTATCCCATATACATATATATATATACATATATACGCATATATAATATCGTTTGAATACATATATGTATATGCGTATATAACGCCATTTGAATACATACCCATATATGCGTATATAATGTCGTTTGAATCATATTTCAGCCACTGTGGGCAACATTATCATCATATACCAGCTGATCAGGTGGTGGTGCGTATATAACGCCATAACCTTTTCCCATATCCCATATACATATATTTACATATATACGCGTATATAACGTCATCTGGTCATGGGTCAATGCACATGAATGCAATGCATAAAAAGTACGTCAATAAAATCATTCGGAATGTCATAAGACCATCTTGCCTCTGAGTAATATCATAACGTAAACTCTTTTCAACTTTCATATTTTTCTGAGATCCATGAACAGATGATAAGATATTATAACACACGAAAATTCAAGAATACAGATGTCTCTAATACTTCTATGAATAGAGTCATTCATGGAATTTGTGCATTTGCACGTTCCGTTCATATCGTATGGATCATGCCAAAAGAAAGAAGGAATATCCTTAACATACCTGGAGTAGGGAAAAATTCGTGCGATATTGTTGAGATGGGTCACATCGTGTTCCTTTAGAACCGCAAAAACTTTCGTTGCTAAGGAGCTACAAATCTTCATAAGATATTAGTTGAAAGCTTACTGGATTGAGTGATATAACACTTTCGTTGAAAGCTTACTGCATTGAAAGCTTTTGTTGAAAGAAGCTAAAAAATTTCGAAAGCTCACTGGATTGAAAGCTTTCATTGAAAGCTTACTAGATCCTTTCTTTTGAAATGTTTTAATTTAGGAAAAGGTTACATGACTTACATGAAGCAACTTCACGTTTTGCTGATTTTTTTGAGTCCAATTAAGCCAATCTTAAAAATCTTACAGGTAATATCCACATTGTTTTATATACCTCCCTTTAAGTGGCCCCCTAGGCTAATATGACTAAGAGTCATTTGCACAATATGTGGCTTGCTTCCACGTTCTCACCTTACTACTTATCCAAAATTTCTAATTAATTTAATTAGGTAATATCCCGCTACCCGGTAATTAACCAATTACCCGCATAATTCAAAAATTCCCTCCAATTACTTAAATACTACTCTCTTTCAACATACCTTATACATGTTACTAGCATGGTCATGTAATACATTTTATGGCACTAGTCCATAAATACCGAGTATTCATGCTCGGGACGTATTTTATCCCAAAATATCAAATTTCAACGAAATTCATTTTCTTTGACTTGCTCCCCCTTTCACCTTCATGAATTTACTAATATCTTGTGAAATAGCATAATCCTTATAATCCTCACATAATCTTTTTCTTGGACTGATGTCAATTACCTTACGACAAATTCAATGTAAAATACTGCAGGGTACAACACTGTCGTGATTTAATACAGCAGGACGTAATATTGCGGGGCGTAACATCATCCCCCCCTTTGGAACATTCGTCTTCGAATGTTGACTAATGCTCTTATCATTTTCATAACTTATAGCTCTTGTGAATACTTTAATATTCTTCTTGCCATTTAAGCAGTTGTTTTGGGTATTTCCCCCTTTCGTCTTTTTGCTCATATCATGACCTGTGGTCAAAATCTTCCCAATCTTGCAACTTCTGTTACCTCCTGTCACGCAGCTTGTATGACCCTGGCTTTATAGGTGCACTTATGCGATTCATATTTTATTTTTCCTTTTATCTTTTAGTCAATCTCTAGGCCTTACTTTGTATATACAAGGCTTAATATGATGCCTCTCTGGGCCTTTATAGGTATACTGAAGTCCTTTGCTCGATACTTTGTAGAACTTGCGAATATGGCCATATCTCATTTCCTAGATCTAGTTACCCATTCATATGACTTTACTGCATTTACATGGTTATACTATACCATAATGCTTGCTTCAATCTACCTTTACTGAGGTATGCTTACCAAGTTCCCAGTTACTTTTGTTGTCTACCCTTTAGGTATAAATCTCAGTCCTTTAATGCCTCTTCATTACCATTCGTCTTAAGAATCATGGCCTAATCTCATGTCATACTTTGTAACTTATATCTGACCATTGTTGATTCGCCTCAATGTTAATCTATAATCCTTTACTTGAAGACTTGAAACTTCTTGCGTAATACATTACCGCCAGGGCTTACGTTGCATTGAGGAATACTTGAAGTGATTTCCATAATCATATTTCATAGTGTCTCAATGTGATTCACCTTATGGGGGTATCCTAATTTCGTGCCGCCAACGAAATCTTTTCTCCTCCTCTTCTTCTATTTTCTTTTATTCAAGTCATTATTCAAATGAAGGCCCAAATGTCATCCTTTATCTGGCACAATTATACCCTCATTTTATTACCAGGTCAGCATTTCATTCCTTGTAAATGCTATTAATCTTAGACTCCTTTGAGTTCATTCAGGCTATACTGAACTTTCAATAACTTAGAGAAACCATTATCTCTCTTGTTTTCATGGACTTAACCTCGAGGAATTACCCATTCTCGTCACCTTCTCACTTGTCTTTCCTCATCCTTACTCATGTTCTCTTAACACTTTGTCGCTCTACCATACTTTAGCTTGTTAATCACAACTTTCCTTCAACTTGCTTGCACCATATATTTCCTTATGTCATTTGGAACATCAAGCGAGACATCACATCGTCTCTAACTCTTCTTTACTCTCTTAGTCAAGCTTTTCGATACCTAGACCATAGGTTGGAAGGTATGGTACTGACGATGCCGCTATGATTCCTAGATAATGAATCCTCGTGCTTTTGGCCCTTTTATCCGAAGTATGGACTACTCACGATCTTCTGTCTTTGAGTATCTCGTACGTTGTTCACCTTTACCTTACTTACCTTAAAAATCTCGCATCGTATCTTCTATATTTTTTTTATGACCTCCCTTCCACCTATGTGTAATTCACGTCCATAACTTGAAGCTCTATTGTAATACTCGCACATCTGGTACATACACAATCCGGTGAGAGCTTCGTACTGACTTCTTATGAGGCTGGTACTTCTTCTAACTGGCTTCCTTGTAGAGCCATTATAGATCATGGTTGTTATGTTATTTCTCTTGAACATCTGATATTAAGAGTGATTCTATCATGTTCTCAAGCACAACTTCTATAATTTTTCTAGGTCCAATAATCAAACTCATAATTTATTTGGGTGATATAATTCTTTAGTTCCCTCCTCCTTCTGATCAGCCTTTACGTAGGCTTAAGTTATCTTCCGATCTGTGGCTCATGATATCAGTTATTACCTTTGCCTTTCATGGGCGTTATGGAAAATCCATGATACAATCTTCTAACAATTCAATCATTTGTCTATGCCCTGGGCTCAATTCTTTTTTTTAACTTATACCGGAGTCTTCTATGGGTGTATATGCTGTATGCATAAAACTCTGAACCCTTAAGTGTGTTCATAACGTAACCAACTCTGGATCATTGATCGAATAATTTCTTTCGTTCCATTTTAGCTTTCTTTAAATGTAAGCTATTACTTTTCTTGATCTTTCTGCCCCCTTGCTGCGTCCATACTTAGCTTATCTTAGTGCCCATATATATTGAAATTCCATACAACTCATATGATCCTGAATATCACTTCTGATTTTACTCCCTATTCATTAGCCACTATAGGTGCCACTTTCTTAGGGAGTGCATACAATGTTGTTTTGAGACTGTTGTCACACGACCATTTCCTCTTTAGGTCGTTGTACTGAGGTTGAAGCCTTCTTCCTTATTTCCTCAGTTAGTCTTTCGTCATAGTACTTAGGGAAGTCCCTCTGACTCTTGTAAAGATGCGAGCTTATTATATCGTATTCCTGATAGAATTTTTGATGTTCGTGCTCACTTGTAATTATCCTTAATTACTTACCTCCATAATCATCTGCTCGTATGGCTGCTTCTGAACTAAAGTTTTGACAATCTTTTCGGTGGAACTATCTTTTATTTTCGTAACACTCATACGGTACCTTTAACTAACCCAACTCCTATTTGAATATTTCTCAAGTATTACAATGTCATAACTGTGGGGTTAAATTCACTCTATTGGGTTTTACTATCTTTATCTTGCACGACCTGCTATCTTGTTCTGTATCCTCTTGACTAGCCATAGCTAGGCTCTTTCTGAATTAACTACTAACTACTCATTGGCCCATCCTCATGTCAATATTCCGCGAAATCTTTCTTGGGTTATTTCCTTGGTCTTAACTTACGTTTCGCAGTGGCTCCTTAATTATTAATAACATATCGGGCAGGAACCCTTACTTCTTCTCTTTGACATCGCGTATGCATAATGTTCTGGAATCGTAGCATATCTGTAGCATTTAGATAAGTGCAATCTCATCCCTTTCTCATTTTTATCGCATTATTCCTTTAATCATTCCATATTCTCCCCTTTAGGGGAGTACTAAGAGTTGGAGCTACGACGACCTGCCTTTACCCGCCTTGTGATAATCCTTCCGTACCAATGATAGCAAAATCCCTTACTCACAAGGGTTAGATTTAGTATAACTGGCACATACAGTCCCTTAAGCTGAACTTTGCTCACATTACTTGCTATAGGGGAAGCGTCTTCCTGAATGACCATTCTCTGAATTTCTCATGAATCTTCTTTTGTCGTCCATCCTATTATTTTCGAAACAAAATTTGAAGTTCTTATAATGGCGACTATCACCAGTCACTCAGTCCCTAATTCTTGTTTACTTTATCTTGTTCAGGAATCCATACTAGTTCTATTACTATGGGGTCTAACTTTTCCTCTTGGTAATCGCGCTAGAGTTGCGAATTTATTTCTTGAAATGAGGGCATGATTATATGCCCCATGCTCTTTTGTTGTCCTAAGGACTATCACTTCTTGTTTCTTCCTTCACTTGACTATAGATTTTGTAATATTGTCATCTTTTGATAAACCGTTATCATCCATATATCATATCTTACTCATAATGCTTTATTAACTCTTTTCTTATTCCCTGCTAACATTTATGCCGATCACTTTGTTCTGAAAACTTGAATAAGGCATTCTTTTGCTCTTAGCTTCTCTTTGCTCTATCCAATGGCTCTTCAAGTTGCTTAACGTCCTCGCTTTACTAGGGACGTGAGCCGTACTAAGGTAATATTTATCCCTTCAAGGCTTATAGTACATGTCTTTGTAGTACTCATATCTGGTTGCGCTATTTTAAAGTGTACCATCTGGGTGTCTCACAAGGAGATCTATTAGCAAATTTGCCATATCCTTCGAAAATGTCAACTGACACAAACAATTCATCCATTATATCTTCTTATACTATTTCCTATTAACCCCCATAAGACATATCTGGAATGGGTGCGGCCAATTGTATATACATCTGTTACATTTGAATATAACTCAAAAAAAACTTATGTTCCTCTGCCTGAATTATAAACATTGTTAACCTTTGTTAACTGGGCGCCTCATACCTTTCTTCATCTTGCTTCTTTTACTTGCTAAAACTTGTGCTTATCTTCTTAATCTCTCATTGTCCTTCACCATAAAGATGGATAGGCATTCTTGCCTTAAGGCTTTTTATCAGAAAGCTTACACCTTTCAATATACCCGTGATCTGCTAAAAGACCTCATATTTACTTATCATAGGGATCATACAAAAATCAAATTCCTCTGACTGAGCTCTTCCACAACTATCGAAATTTGACTTCTTATAAGTGAGCTCTACCACACGATCTAGAGTAAGAAGAAAGAGTAACAGTCCTAAATGCCATGTAGCCTCTTGCTTATAAGTGTGGTGCACGACACACCCATAAACAAGACTCTACTAGATACGGCTTGTAGACTCCCTAGGACAGAATTTCTTGTTGAAACTGACTGTCACGACCCAAACAGATGGGCCGCGACGGGCAACCCGGTATCTTACTCGACCGAGTACCAACGTAACGTATCTTTCTTATTACATCATTAGATACACGTGACATATGGGCCTAATAGGCCAACATCATCATTTATAAACTCAAAACATAGGCCGACAAGGCCGTACAATCTTTCACATACATGACATATGTCTACAAGCCTCTAAGAATACATAAATGTCATAATGGTCGGGATAGAGTCCCGCCATACCAAACGATACAGGTCTAAACCATACTAACCAAACAAGCAACTCCGAAGCAAATGGAGCGCACCATCATCTTCCGCTGAGCTGATAGCCTACTTGGAGGGCTCTCGACCTGTCTATCGGGACCTGGGGGCATGAAACGCAGCGTCCCTAGGCAAAAGGGACGTCAGTACGAATAATGTACCGAGTATGTAAGGCATATAAATAAGTACATTAGAGACATGGAAGAAATATAGAGTACATGACTCATCTTGCAAGTCTGAATAACTTTGTAAATCATAAATTACTTTTAGCATCATGCATATGTGTATGAATGTCATGTCGTGCATATGTACATGTTTCATAACATCATCAGCCTCTGAGGGCATCCCATCATATCATATCGGCCACTATGGGCAAAATCATCATCGTATATCAACTGATCAGGTGGTGGTGCGTATATAACGCTATAACCTTTCCCGTATCCCATATACATATATATATACATATATACGCGTATATAATGCCGTTTGAATACATACATGTATATGTGTATATAACGCCATTTGAATACATACCCATATATGCGTATATAACGCCGTTTGAATCATATTTCAACCACTGTGGGCAACATTATCATCATATACCAACTGATCAGGTGGTGGTGCGTATATAACGCCATAACCTTTTCCCATATCCCATATACATATATTTACATGTATACGCGTATATAACGCCATCTGGTCATGGGTCAATGCACATGAATACAATGCATAAAAAGTACGTCAATAAAATCATTCGGAATGTCATAAGACCATCTTGCCTCTGAGTAATATCATAAAGTAAACTCTTTTCAACTTTCGTATTTTTCTGAGACCCATGAACAGATGATAAGATATTATAACACATGAAAATTCAAGAATACAGATGTCTCTAATACTTCTATGAATAGAGTCATTCATGGAATTTGTGCATTTGCACGTTCCGTTCATATCGTATGGATCATGCCAAAAGAAAGAAGGGATAGTCTTAACATACCTGGAGTAGGGAAAAATTCGTGTGATATTGTTGAGATGGGTTACACCGTATTCCTTTAGAACCGCAAAAACTTTCGTTGCAAAGGAGCTACAAATCTTCATAAGATATTTGTTGAAAGCTTACTGGATTGAGTGATATAACACTTTCGTTGAAAGCTTACCGCATTGAAAGCTTTTGTTGAAAGAAGCTACAAATTTTCGAAAGCTCACTGGATTGAAAGCTTTCATTGAAAGCTTACTAGATCCTTTCTTTTGAAATGTTTTAATTTAGGAAAAGGTTACATGACTTACATGAAGCAACTTCAAGTTTTGCTGATTTTTTTGAGTCCAATTAAGCCAATCTTAAAATCTTACACGTAATATCCACATTGTTTTATATACCTCACTTTAAATGGCCACCTAGGCTAATATGACTAAGAGTCATTTGCACAATATGTGGCTTGCTGCCACGTTCTCACCTTAATACTTATCCAAAATTTCTAATTAATTTAATTAGGTAATATCCCGCTACCCGGTAATTAACCAATTACTCGCATAATTCAAAAATTCCCTCCAATTACTTAAATACTACTCTCTTTCAACATACCTTGTACATGTTACTAGCATGGTCATGTAATACCTTTTATGGCACTAGTCCATAAATACCGGGTATTAATGCTCGGGCCGTATTTTATTCCAAAATATCAAATTTCAACGAAATTCATTTTCTTTGACTTGCTCTCCCTTTCACCTTCATGAATTTACTTATCTCTTGTGAAATAGCATAATCCTTATAATCCTCACATAATCGTTTCCTTGGACTGATGTCAATTACCTTACGACAAATTCAATGTAAAATACTGCAAGGTACAACACTGTCGTAACTTAATACAGCAGGACGTAATATTGACGTAATATTGCGGGGCGTAACAAGTACAATTTTTTAGACATGACTTTTATACAGACATTAGCAAGAATAATAAAATTATTGCTTTTGTTCCTTGGTTCATGTCTAAGCATGTTTATAACTATGTTTCTATGTTGGAAAGAGATTATACGCTCACTAATGGTAATATTGTTTATTCTATTTTTCCACCCCAACAATCTTTTCATATAGGGAAAAAAGATAAAATCATTTGCTGCACTGCTTTTTCAAAAATATTTGAAAATGATGTGGCTACAATAACTGCTAAGAATTTGAATACCATGCTTATCCACAATAATTATACTAATATGTATGTGAGTATTCTGGGTGAATAGGTTATTAAGATTCATGAGAAATTGGACAAGCTTATAGCTAAAGTCCAAAAAATCAAACAGAAGGATACTAAAGGTAAAGAGCAAATCGCTACTACTAGTATCCAACCACCTCCTGAGGTAAGAGACTTTAAATTTAAAAGTCTTGATAACATTGAGGGAACTTCTTAAGAAGAAGTTTGGAGAATTTAGAGCTAGTCCTCTAAGTTTAGAGCATGCATCTACTAGCGGTACAAAAGTAGATGATGAGATTAATAAAATATCTGAGAAATATGCTCGAAAACCATGCCAAAGAATGTTTTACTACCCAAGACCTACCCCTCAAGATGTCCTGGTAGAAGAACAGGACAATGATCATTACCACCAAGGTTATAGTGGGTCAGATATCTATGAATGGAACATAGATGGTCTTACCGAAAGGCAAATTTATACGACAGTATATAAAATGCTTATGTACAGTACTATCTGTAAAGTTAATAAGAATACAGATAGGGCAATTGTAAAAATGATTATTGCCGGATTTACTGGTCAACTGAAAGGCTAGTGGGATAATTATCTCACCCAAGACCAGCGCTTTCAAATAATGCATGCAACCAAGACTGAAGATGATAAGATTGTTCAAAACTCAGTCTATTCGTTAGTCATGAATACCATTGAACACTTTTCTGGAAGTTGGTCTGATAATAGTGAGACCATTAGGACAATGCTCCAGAATTTAAGGTGTAAAACCCTCACATCTTTTAGATGGTATAAAGATGTTTTCTTATCCAGAGTGATGGAATTTCCAGAGAGTAATAGTACTCATTGGAAGTCTAAGTTCATAGATGGACTCCTGCCCTTATTTGCTGAAAGGATTCGAAACGTTCTTAGAGGCACAGGAATGAGTATTGATTATAATAATTACTCCTATGGTAAACTATTTAGTGTATGCACTTAGGAAGGTTTAGCTCTGTGTAATGAGATCAAGTTAATCCCGTAAAAAGGATTTCAAAAGGAAAAAGGGTTCGCCGGAAAAACGGCGCGAAAAGACCCAAAAAAGAATGGCTTTTCATAAATCCAGAAAGGGTTTTATTAAATCAAAAAACCCTCAGGCCTGTTATAAATGTGGTAGAGTAGGCCACTATGCAATATATTACAATATCAAAGATAAGATCAAAGAACTGGATTTAGATGATTATATCAAAGATTCTTTATATAAGATTCTTCTGAATTCTTCTCCAGAAATATCTTATACTGATGAAGGAACTTCATCAACAAGTGAAGACCTAAGGGTTCTTCATGAAGAAAGTTATACTTCATCTTCTGAAGAAGAGCAAAAGTCCTGTAATAAGGGACAATGCTCAAATCATTATTGGAATATCAACGATGAACTTTTTAATATCTACTCTCAATTTAGGGATTTAAAGATTAATGTTTTGTCTAATGACAATTTGATTGATTTAATAAGGGTTATTAAAGACCCTGAATTAAGGTCCCAGCTAATAGATAAAATTCCTACAGATCCAGAGGTAGGAATAGAGGTGGAAGAAATTCCGTCTCAGAAAGGACCTTACACCATGTCTGAAATCAGAAAGACGATGAAAAATAAGTCCCAGCCTGAAAGGCTTGCTACTGTCCAAGATTTAAGTACTAAGATAAGTTATCTCAAGAAAGAAATCTAGGAATTAAAAGCTTCAAATGTAGCTTTAGATGAAAGAATTTTCAGATTAGAAAATTCTGAGGGGATTAATACAGATCTCGGTGTTAAGATTACTGAGATAGATAATATCCCTAGTTCTTCAGAAGAAAAGACTGCTAGTACTTTATTGGCAGTAATGGATTTTCCTGAAGATGAATTTTTAGAAAAATTACAATATTTTATCACTCAAAATTTTTTAATAAAAATAACTCTTTTAATTGATTACAATTTCAAAAAAGAGTTTGTCGCTCTATTTGATAGTGGAGCATATCTAAATTGTGTAAAAGAAGGGGTTATATCCTCTAGATATTTTCATAAAACCACTCATCATTTAAAAAATGCTAGTGGTGGTGCAATGGGTATTTCATATAAATTGCCCAAAGCTTATATTTGCCAACAAGACACATGCATTCCTGAGAGTTTTGTTTTGGTAAAAGATATTCAACAAGAAGTAATTCTTGGAGTCCCATTTTTTATATTGGGATACAAAGAGTTTTACAGGTACTTATAATGGTAAGATTATCACTTTTGAGTTTATAACTGAGCCAGTTCAAAGATTTTTGAATGAGATTATTTCTAATAATATTTCTTCAAACGTCAATCAAATTGAATTTTTGAAAAATGAGATTTTTTCAATTACAATAAAACAGGATTTAAAAATCCCAAGCTAGTAGAAAAGATTAATTTTCTCAAAAATCAATTTGCTGCTTTTATATGTGGTTACCATCCGAATCAGTTTTGGAATAGAAAGAAGCATATTGTAAGTCTTCCTTATGAAGAAGACTTTTCTGAGGATAATATTACCAAGCCTCGACCTTGTCAAATGAACTCCGATTATTTGGAGTTATGCAAGAAGGATATTGATTCCTTAAAGCAGAAGAGTTTAATTAGACCCTCAAAGTCCAAATGGTCTTGCACTGCTTTTTATGTTAATAAACATGCGGGACAGGAACGAGGAGTTCCTAGATTAGTTATTAATTATAAACCCCTTAATAAGATTTTAAAATGGATTAGATATCCCATTCCTAATAAGAAGGATTTACTTGATAGATTACATGATGTCATTATATTTTCAAAATTTGATTTAAAATCAGGTTATTGGCAAATTCAAATATCTGAATCAGATAGATACAAAACTGCTTTTAATGTACCATTGAGTCAGTATGAATGGAATGTTATGCCCTTTAGTTTAAAAAATGCACCTTCAGAATTTCAAAAAATTATGAATGATATTTTCCTTCCTTATACGGATTTCATAATTGTTTATATTGATGATATTCTAGTATTTTCAAAAAATATAGAATCTCATTTCAAACATCTTGATTTATTTGAAAAGATTATTATACAAAATGGTTTAGTTATATCAAAACCGAAAATGATGATTTTCCAAACTTCTGTTAGATTTTTGGGTCATAACATTGAGAAGGGTAGGATTATCCCCATTAATAGAAGTATTGAATTTGCATCCAAATTCCTTGATATTATTACTGATAAAACTCAGCTTCAAAGATTTTTAGGAAGCTTAAATTATATTTCCCCTTTTATAAATGACCTTGCTAAAGACACTGCTCGTCTTTATGAAAGATTAAAAAAGAATCCTATAGCTTGGACTGACAGTCATACTGAAGCAGTCAAGAGAATTAAGCAGAAGGTTAATAACCTCCCTTGTTTGACTCTCGCCAATCCTACTTGGGCAAAAGTTGTGGAAACTGATGCCTCTGATATTGGTTATGGCGGAATACTGAAACAATGTTCCCCTATAGATAAACAGGAATACCTTGTTCAATTTTATTCTAGTAAATGGAATAACTCCAAGAAAAATTATGCAACTGTAGCTAAAGAAATTCTTGCTATTGTTAAATGTGTGATGAAATTTCAGACTGACTTATATAATCAGAAATTTATTATTAAAACTGATTGTCAGGCTGCTAAATTTATCTTTAATAAAGATTTCAAGCATGATATTTCCAAACAAATGTTTGCAAGGTGGCAAGCTTTATTAGCCCCTTTTGATTTTGAAATTATATACAAAAAAGGGTCTGATAATACCCTTCCTGATTTTCTTACTAGAGAATACCTGAACTAATAGTTCTACTACTTTATCTACAGATTATGAGACCTACATACAAGCCTCCTCGGCAATGAGGAAGAGGAAGGGCAGCTACTAATAGCAGAGAGAATAATATTCTTGCCCAAATGGGAAATCAAAGGCTTATAGCCGCTAATATTACATAAGGTAATACCGAACATCCATTATACAAGGAATTTATGGATTTTATAAAATTCAAAAAAGATGAAGGTACGTCATCATCTAATGTACCTACATACTCCTCAGTTATATCAGAGGATGCTAATGACAATTTTGAGACTTATAGTCAAAAAGAATCCAAAGAGTTAATAATTCTTTTGGAACAATCCGACCTTAAATGGAAGGATAATCCTTGGCAAATTATGGCAAGATACTTTGATACAGCGTCATACGCTACTCCTGCATACAAATACAGAATGCATTATGAGATTATACTCTCAACAACAGGATCTGCAGATATTCAGCATTTCTATCCTGCTAATACTAGAAAATCTTATAGTTTTCCGAAGATTATAATTAAGAAGGTTATACCTTCTGATGAATGGGGAATCAACACACTCAAGGATCGTGAATATACACATCCAGACCAAAAGATTTCGGTCAAATTCAATTATTGGGATGTGACGACCCGACCCGTCGTCTCATGATTTACTGTCTCGTTCGTGTCATTTTCTGCTTCCTCATGTTTCATTATCGGTATTGGGTGCATTAAAATTTATTTGGAGCGATTTTGATAAGAAATGAGACATTTAGTCTCTTTTAAAAAAGTTTAAGTTGGAAAAGTCAACCGGACGTTAACTTATGAGTTAGAGGGCTCGGATGTGAATTTCGACGGTTCGGTTAGTTCCGGGAGGTGATTTGTGACTTAGGATCAAGACCGGAAGTAATTTTGGAGGTCCAGTGTTGAATTAGGCTTGAATTGGCGAAGTTAGTATTTTGGTGAATTCCGGTAGATATGTGAGATTTTCATCCGGGTGTCGGAATGAAATTCCGAGAGTTGCTGTAGCTTCATTGTGTCATTTGGGATATGTGTGCAAAATTTCAGGTCATTCGGAAATCGTTTGGTCGGGTTTTTGATCGAATGTGTGTTTTAGAAGTTTTAAAAGAACTTAGGCTTGAATTTGATATAATTTGATGATTTTGGCGTTAGTTGAGGTGTTTTGACGATTGGAGCAAGTTTGGATAATGTTTTAAGACATGTTGGTGCTTTTAGTTGAGGTCTCGGGGGCCTCGGGTGTATTTCAAAAGGTTAACGGATCGATCTAGGCACGAAAAAAATAAAGCTGCTGCATTTTTTTATAGCACTGTGAGCAGTACCCATGAATAGTGCCCCCGTAACAGTATCCGTGCATAGTGCCATGAACAGTACCCCCGTAACAGTATCCGTAAATAGTGTCGTGAATAGTACACCGTAACAGTATCCGTGAATAGTGTCGTGAACAGTACCCCGTAATAGTATCCGTGAACAGTACCCGTAACAGTATCCGTGAACAGTAACACGGGTGAACAGTCACTGGGTGAACACTAATTCCGAAAAATTCTAGGCAGAATGTTTACATTTCATTCGCGAAAAACACCCCATTTCTCCACCATTTTTAGTCATTTTGAGAGCTTTTGGACGGGGATTGAAGGGAGTTTCAACTAAGATCGATTGGAGGTAAGTTTTATGAGTTAAATACATGATTTTATTGAATAATCATCCTAGAAATCCATGAAAACATAGCCAAATTATAAGAAATTAGGGCTTAAGGTTGAAATTCTAAATTTGGGATTTGAGGGGTCAAATGGACTCCGATTCTTGTGAATTTGGTATGCCTAGACTCGTGGAGAGATAAGGAACATTTTGATGTAAAAATTTCTGGATTTCAAGACGTGGGCCCGGGGCTCGGGTTTTGCAAATTTCGTGATTTTTGATATTTTTCGAGTCTTTTCGATTGAGTTATATTCCCTTAGACTATTGTGATGTATTCGTTGTGGTTTTGGCTAGATTCGACGCGCGAAGAGGTCGATACGAAAGGAAAGGGCATCGCGGAGTAGTATTTAGCCGGCTAGAGGTGAGTAATAGATGTAAATTATGTCCTGAGGGTTTGAAACCCCGGAATTTCACATCGTAACGCTATATTGAGGTGACTTACACGCCGGATAACGGGCGTGGGGTAGAGCACCATTGGCAATTGTGACTTGGTCCGTCCCGAGATATATTTTACTACAATTTTGGTTGAGACGTATACTTTATTATTGTGAATTGGGCTTGTTGTCATGCTTGGGGCCTTGTGCCGACCTGTAGAACCCTTAGGGGATTTTTGACTGGTTTTCCTCACTTAATTTGTTAAAGAATTTTTATCCTCAGTCATGTTTCTAATTGTAGGCTTCTTGCCAATTATTTGAATCCTTCAAGGATTGATATCACTGGTTTCGCATATTTTGCATATCATTTGACCTCAGTCCAAGATTTTAAATACTGTTTTGCAAACTCAGCCATCTTTCTAAGATTTGAAAACTTAAATGATATTTCTAAATGATATTTCGGGCTGAGAACTACTGTTTTATAAATGCCCAAGGGGCTTATGATGATTTCTGGACTGAGCATGGATCGGGCTGCGCGCCGCAGCAGTGTTATATTGATATCGAGGCCGAGAGCCTGGTTGATTACATTGATATTGAGGCCGAGAGCCTGGTTGATTACATTGATATTGAGGCTGAGAGCCTGGGTGATTATACTGAGATTGATATGAGGTTGAGGGCCTAGATTTGATGCCACGAGATGGCTTGATATTGCGCTTGGGATGTAGGAGCCCCTCCGGAGTCTGTACTCACCCCTAGTGAGCGTCGTCGACGATAAATAAATATGGATGGCTCGGGCTGCACGCCGCAGTGGGTACCAGAGGGTACCGTCATATGCATTGCATTGCACTCATGCATTTATTCTTTATCTGCATTATCTGCCATAACAATTATGTGCTCTTATTTCATTGGTTGGTTGCTTTATTATTTTGATACTGAGCCCGAGGGACAGATTTCTACTTATTATTTTGATACTGAGCTCGAGGGGCAGATTTCTAGTTATTATTTTGATACTGAGCCCAAGGGGCAGATTTCTACTTATTGTTTTGATATTGAGCCCGAGGGGCAGATTTCTACTCATCATTTTACTGCCAAATTACATGTTTTACTGGTTTAAAAGAAATTTCACATGATGTTTCACTGAATTATTATTTTAAATGATTTCACTGCTTCTGTATAGAATGTTGTGTGCCTTAACGTGTTTTCTTACCTTCAGTCATTATTTATATTTATTACTCACTGGGTCGGAGTACTCACATTACTCCCTGCACCATGTGTGCAGGTACAGGTATTCCTGAGGCATAGAGCAAGTTTTCTGCTATTCAGTTTTTATCGGAGTTATCGAGGTAGCTGCATGACGTTCGCAGACCCGTTTTCTCCCTTATCTTCTGTTATTTATGATATCTTTAGATTTTGTTCCTAATTCCATACTTTGTAGAATTTTAGTAAACTCTGTAGTAGCTCATGACTTGTGACACCCCGGTTAGGGCTGAGTTGGGTTGGATTTCCGTATTTTATCTATACTTTCCGCTATTGGATATTATTAAACCATATTTATACTATAATTGTGTTAATTAATTGTCTTAAAAGGATGAATTGGGTTGAATGGCTGGTCTTGTCTTCATGAGAGGCGTCATCACGACCAGGTTCGGGAATTGGGTCGTGACATGGGATTATGTCGAAAGTTTTAATAAAACTTTTTTATATGAAAATCCTACCAGAAAACATTCTTGGTTTATAAAACTTTGTCCTAATTTATTTGGACAATAAATTCCAAATTGGTTTTTCAAATGGTGGAAGTTATACGGACCATTATTAGATATTTTAAACCCTCTCTTTAAAGGATTATATTCTCAATGGGTAGATATATCTCCCAAAATTATTTCTCTCCAAAAAGAACATATTTTTTATGATGGTATTGCTACCATGTATTTCTTTATTGAATTTTCTATTCCCTGGATTATGAAATGGAATGTACAGACCGGTTATACTAGTGAAGGCATTCCTTGCCTTAACAGAATTTTCTATCATAAGTTCTGGTCCAAATTGCTCCAGTCAAACCAACAAGGAAAGTTATATGGTGAAGAATTAATACAACATATACAGGCCAAAATAGAGGCTTATTCACAGATCGATCATATAAAGGATGAATAAGAAGATCTAAGTCTTTTGGAAATTATCAGCAAGAGACTCCAAATGAAGAAGGGAGCTGTTTCACAAAAAGAAATCCTTGCTTCATATTTTGAAGAAATAAAAAGGATTTAGCAAAAAATCTTGGTACTACTATTGGAGATGATATCTCTATGGTTTCTATTGGCAGTACTTCAAATGAAGATGTGTGTTTAGCCGGAGAAGCCCAAAATCAATCAGATATAGAGGAAGTTAGTGATACAGAAATTGAAGACTTCATCAACAAATTGAAAGCAAGTGCAGAAGCATCTTCTGCAAAGAAAAACGACAAAGGAAAAGATAAAGCATAAAGAAATAGAAGGGCCCCCCCGATTGATTATTGGGGTAAAAAGACGAAGACTTTTATAAAGTAATAGGTCCCCCTGACAGCTTTAATAAAGTAAGGGGTCCCTCCATTATCGGAAAGAATCTACTTTTATAAAAGTAGTTTGTCCGATTTTAATAATGTAGTTTTCTTTTGGCCACGTTTTAATTATTTTGTCGGCCACTTTTACTTTTTCATTTTGTTTGTTTGTAGATAGATCCATTATATAAGGATCACTCTTCTTTAGTTAGAGGCAGGCTTTAGCCAACATTAGCTCTGCCTTCTCTCCAGTTTCTCTCTTCATCTGTAAAAATCCCCTTTGTAATATTTTAGTTCTGAAATAAAATCAAAAAGGTCACTTGGCCACAACTCAGGGTCTCTGTGTTGGTACTGTTATGCTCCCTCCCTCTTCCATTTATACGATATTGTTAGCCTAAATGACAGGCTAAACAGGTAAGTGTTAGACTTGGTTCTCAATGGTTATCTGCTATTCATGTTTATGGTAGTTAGGAGTCTACTGTATCAAACCCGATGGGGTTTTGGGTTAAAGACTATATAGACCAGGCAGTTACTAGTCTCGACAGTAAACCTTGGTTAGTCCCAAGCTAACTGGTGGTGCTCATTAACCCGTTTAGGCAGGTGGTTGTTGAAGGGTTGTGAAGAGCATCGTGGTTTAAGGTTTCCCTAGAGATTAGTGGCTAGGCCAGGACTGGTGTCCTTGTAATTCAATTCCTGAGCCCTATTCGTAAGCGATCCGATCATTCCCTTTAGAGCATCGTGGTTTAAGGTTTCCCTAGAGATTATGGCTAGGCCAGGACTGGTGTCCTTGTAATTCAATTCTTGAGCCCTATTTGGAAGCGATCCAGTTCTTTAGGCTTGTGCAGTTTTATGTGATTAGATATGACTTTAATTGTACATGAACTATTTAGTTTGTATGATAAAAATAAGTGTGTGTGTGTGTATATATATATATATATATATATATATATATATATATATATATATATATATATATATATATATATAATAACACATGATAAAAATAAAAGTCTTTAAAACACGTTATTAATTGTTTATTGTTGAGACAATATTACGTGCTTAGTGTTTTGAATGAATTTATATCTTCTCTATAGTGCTTTGTGATGAACTGTTGATTTCACATAAATTATTTGTTAATCACGTTAAACATCCTACATGTTACATATATGGATTTATTTTTAAATAGCACATTTTATATAAGGAAAAATATTGATATATTTTAAAAATAATTTATAACACTATTACTTTCTTAATTTCTTCTTATATTTCTACATGTGATCCCAAGGTCAACTAGTACTTTGGTGTAGCAGTGGTTGAGCGCATTGTTGCTTTGCCAAGTTAAGTGGTCGATCCTTTGGTGCTGTCTTTTTTAAAATAAAATTTACGCTTTTTAAACTTAATTGTTACATGTTTTTGTTTTGTTTTTCCCTTTCATACTTGGTTATCATTTTTCTGTCTGTCTCTCCTTTTTTTTGGTCATTTTCTTTTTTGAGTTTCAAAATCCCTCAAAAATAGAATACTCATTCTCAAACACCCTCTCTTTATTGAGTCTTCAATGAGTCCTCTCTTCAATTTCTACATAATCCTTCAACGAATCAGCAAATTGGCAAAGGCTTTAAGAACAAATGCACACCCTTTCCCCAATTTCTTTATCAATCTCTTTCATTTTTTATTCATCCTTTTTCTTTTAATTGTTTTAAATGACCCTTTTAAAATATAAAAACTCATCAAGGACAAATGTAAAATGAAAGATACTTTTCTGTGATAAGAATATTAATTATAGTTTGCTCGCCAACTTGTTATTATCCTAAAATTTTATATGATCAAACCGAATTCTTAAAGGTAGTAATGTATTCATCGTCTTGAACTCCTGGATGCGCCTCTAACTTAATCCAACTTATACTATGCACATTTGGGATTGACTCAACAATGTTTACTGCTTAATAAAGTGCTCCCAAATGATTTTGTTCAAAGTGAAAATATGGTATTCAATATAACTACTAGTTTTTACAAACACCACAATTGAAAATGGTTTCGGATGAATGACCCAACTAAGTGGTTTCTCTTTCATGTATTTATATTACAATCATTATAATGTTACAATATAAAGAATGAAAATGTAATAAATACAATGATACAAATATGACAATACAATCATTCAAATGTAATTATAGTAAATGCTAATTATCATAAAAATAAATGTTAATCCTCTAAATAAATGTAGAATATTCTCTAAAACCCTCCCGCAATCTGAGCGGGAGGATCGGACGTTCAAATCGCTAACTAAATCAGTGAATTTGGTTGAAGGTAATGACTTAATAAATATATCTGCAAGTTGCTGAGATGATGAGACATGATGAACTAGAAGATTTCCTCACGAACAAAATAATTATCTATTGAAGCATGCTTCGTTCAAGAATGCAACACTTGCTTTTGAGCAAAATATAATGGCCCAATGTTATCACAGTAAGCTCGAACGAGCTCTTTTAAGAAAATGTGCAGGTCGCACAATAACTGTTGAATCCATGTGATTTCAGCTACAGCAGAGGCCAAAGCACGATACTCCGGTTCAGTACTTTAACGTGCTACTGTGCGCTACTTTTTAGCTGACCAAAAAATAATATTCTTCCCCAAAAAACACACAATAACTAGAGGTTGACCGCCGACTAGATTGACATCCCGCCCAATCGGCATCAGAATAAACAAGAAGATTAAGTGATGAATTACAACAGAGTTATAGGCCAAAATCAACAGTACCTTGAAGGTAGCAAAAAATTCGCTTAACATTATGTAGATGAGCTTGGTGGGATCGATGGAGAAACTGTGACGCTAAGTTCATAACAAACTGGATATCGGGTCGTTTAAAAGCTAAATATTATAATCCTCCGACCATTTTTCGATATTCAGTTGGATCCTTCAAAATAGGAGAATCAAAAGTGTGCCAATTTTGCTTACTATGTAAAAGAGTAGTCATTGGCTTTGATTCAGATAAAATATGTCGCATCAACAAATCTGAAATATGCTTTCTGTATGAAGAGGTAACCGTTGCAAAGTTTGAGTAACAAGGTCCTCTTCTGATATTGGCTTTCGGATGGTGGATAGCGCACTTGATAGAGAATGCAACTGTTGTATATATTCTTCCATTATAAAAGAAATCCTTTTTCAAAATTCTGAAATTTATTTTTAAGATGGATCATAGAGGAAGAAACATGGTCAAGAAAAAGCTTCTCTAGCATGCTAAAAGCTTGATGAGAAGTTTCACAACAGTAATTTAGAAGCATGTCAAGGACAGATGGTGACAACGTCGCATTGATCCAGCTATAAGCAGTTGTGTCACGTTGAATCTACAATGTGTATTGTGCATGATTGAGATCAGGACATGAGACAGAACCTTCCACAAGGTTCAAAAGATTTTGGCTACGCAAGAAAGGCTTGAAAACCTTTTTTCAAGTGAGATAGTTCAAGTAATTAAGTTCAAGAGGTACAAAATTTTTTATATTAAAAATTGAAGGTGACTGGAGGGAGAGCACCAACATGACGGGTGTGGTATTTTTTTGGAGAAGAAAGGGTGGGTGAAGAAGGTGCCATGATAAAGAAAAAAATTGATCTTTGGAGCTCTTGATACCAAATTGAAAAAGGTTTTGGTGAAATGACCCAACTAAGTGGATTTCATGTATTTATATTACAATCACGATAAACAATACAAAAAATAAAAATGTAATAAATACAATCAATTAATTTTTGTAAATGCTAATTATCATGTAAATAAATGTTAATCCTCTGAATAAATGTAGAATATTCTCTACTACCCACTTTACCTTATATCACTTGGAACGAAGATTCCCACAATCTTCTTTTTAAATTTTATTATTTTGACCTTGAAGGTTTTCCAATTAATTTATTTCAATTTAAGTTTTTCCCTTCTATTTGTTATGTCTAGTTATTTTTTAATTTCATTGTCTAATGTTATATTCTACAAACCGTGAAATACTATTTATATTTCTTTTTCTTTAATATATATGTATAGTGAATTTGTAGTTTAGTATATTTTCCTTTAACAAATTTCAATATTTTCAATCCGTTGATAGAATTAATAACATGGGAGTTTGACATATAGTTTCTCAAAATAATGAGCTCTAATTTTACTTTTTGTCGAAAAGTAATTTTAAAAAACACAACTTCTAAAATGTATAATCTAAGTGTGAATATTTGTGAGATATCGTGTTGCAAAGCTTTTTTATAAAAATAAAATTTTATTATAATGTCTATAATAACTTTACCTAGCTCCAATGTTGCAGTTGAGTTAGTCCTCCTTGGCAAGAAAAAGGACCTTTTTCATTTGGATATATTTTATGTCAAATATGCGGTCTGATTTGGAGTAATTTAGGAAATAAAACTAAGAGAAGAATAATTGGATGATGACACTGGGATTTACAACAACTTGTTGGGGCCAAATGGATGCTCCTTTAATGTAATTTTTTAATCAATGTTTTTTGCTGCATTTGAGCTTTTGTGCCACTCCTATCACATGTTGAAGTCACATTTGGGTTTTTGCCATAATAAGTTATGTAGGCAAGGTCATTCGTTTTCATGCATATCTACAAAAGTAATGACTTCAATTATGACTATAATGTATCCATGTTGTCTCTTTGCGCCAATTAGGGATAAGCTCAATGATCCAAATTGCACTGTCAAGTCGAAGTCACATAACAATAACTAATATTTCAATATTTCTAATCTTCTTAACTTGGTGCACAACGTCAAAAAATGACACAACTTTAACTAAGCACGCATGTTCATAATTGGTTATGATAAACCGATTCTTTTTTAAATTTGGATCACAGACTTGAATACTGAAGTTCTACTGGGTAATTCTGGTGTCAGTAACTTTTCAACAAAGGGTCAAGAAAAATACTATTGGAATACACTATAGTTATGTTCAAAAGCACTCTCAAATTAAGGTTCACAAAAACAAGTTACAGTGTTACTTAACTTACTTTTTCCGTAGCAAATATTCCACAGCAATACAAAACTAATACACATTATACACATGGCAAGCCCGGAATAGCTCTGGAGATAGACGATTTTTGAGGCTAATGTCACGATTCAACCGGTCGTTTTGAGTTCTAGAATCTCTCTTCTTAATTTAAGACTTTTTATAAGTTCATTTAGTAATTTATGACTTGCAGGTATGGATCGTTCGGTCCCGAAAGGTCCGGGAGTATTTTGGAAGACTTGGTTGCTAACTTGAAGCCATATGTTAAGAGAGTTGAGCAAAGTCAATATTTTGGGTAAACGAGCTCGAATTTGTTATTTGAAAGATACTGCAGGTTCATAAGATGATTTTGGATAAGTACATATGTTCGGTTTAGCATCTGAGGGCTTGGATGGGATTCAAATGTATCTTGTAAAAGTTAGAACTTGAAGAACTTAAGAAAGTTCATGAGTTTGGTTTGGATATTGATTCTTAGTTGTGATATTTTTGTGCTTGTTTCGAGTCTTTGAATTAGTCCATATAGGGTATTTGGACTAGTCAGGATGATTGAATGTGATCACGAGGGACTCAGGGTGAGATTCAAGACATTCAAAGAAGGTTTTGAGTGAAAAATATTGCATCAAGTTGTAAGGGGCTCGTCTCAGGGTGTCGCCTCACGAGATCCACCGCAAAGGCTTGTCTTAGGGTGTCGCGTCTCGAGCCCATCGCGTGGACCCTCAGAACAATGGTTTTCAACTTTTGGTTATATAACACTACTCGTACTTGGACTTCATTTTATTATTTTGGGAGCTAGAAAGCTCGGACTGATGTAATTTTGTCACGATCCAAATCTCACTAGGTTGTGATGGGACCTAACTAAACCCACTAGGCAAACCATCCAACATAAGTATAACCCACAACAGAAGATATCATATAAATAAGAAGCAAAAATACAAAATTTAACATAAATACGAATTGGTGTCATAAGTCATGAGCAACTAAGAATAGAAACACAATACCGATATAAAGAAAATGCATTACCTGTATGAATATACATGAACAAAAATTTAAATCCTAGGCTACCATAAATAAATGACATCCAACGATAGGAATGGTGATATGTCTTTAATGCTCACTCTGAAACTGTAGTATGAGTACAACTGACCCTCGGTACTCAGTAAGTATCAAGACTAACTTCAACAAAGTAGTGGCGAAGTTTAGTCAAAAGATACTCACTTTGTATAGCCCATGTAGTTCATAAGTATATACAGAAACAGAGAAACAACCAAGGAGCAACACGTATGAATAATAAGCTGCACAATTGAAGCATAAGATAAGAAGAATGTTTTCTTCGATATCATGATCAAAAGTATATATCAATGCACTGAATCTGCATATAAAGGATATATGTATCAAGCAATATTTATTTGAATGCTTCTACATGAGTCTAGAATGTTTATACATGATAAAGACTCAAATTGTACATCAACCGACACTTTTTGTGCCACGACACTCTCCAAGTATCCAACAACCTGCATAATAAATATGCATGTGTAAAATACATAAATATGCATATGTGGATAATTGCATGAATATTTTTATATGAGTATATAATATTTATGCATGATAAAGAGTCAAACTTTACAACAACGGTACTCCTCGTGCCCGGCTCTCCTCCATATCAAATGGGACACTGACAGTCCAATATAACATAGCTAATCACGTGACTTCTGAGGAATAGATCCAAAATCATACGCCTGAACATCATAGCTTCATAATCAATCATCAATATCAGGAATCAGTCATCAAGCCACAAGGAATAAACTATCGTGGTATAACCATAATAACCGCACGAAATATCACATCGTGCCGTAAAAATATCAACCGCATAGAATATCCCATTATGTCAACCTCTATCCATATCAAAGAATCATATGTAGGAATATACTCATATATAATATGTATGATGCATATGGATTAGAGCAACAAACATGTAGAGATGTATGCATGTGCATAATGTATTGACTACAACTATAACATATTAACTATCGTACAAATAGCCTATCACATCCAAATAAGGTATCAAAATCCTAGATATGATTTCTAACATGAATGAGAAAGCTCAAGTAGTCATATAATTAAATAAAGCTTATTATAAGCAAAGAATATTTCTGTCACGACCCAAATTCTCACCTTAAGGTCGTGATGGCGCCTAGCAGAACTTGCTAAGCAAGCCAACTCATAATCCAACACATGAGGTCTATTTTTTATTATTTAACAGAGATATATAATAATTAAAAATGGAAATGGTCTCAAAATAATAACAATATAAGATATAATCAAAACACAACCTAAATACGGCTAATACAGTACAACCCCCTGTTGCGCCCACTTTTTCTCGCGAAATCGGGCTTGTGACATTTGGGAGGACAACTCGTTGCCTTTTGGGAATTGGGTTTTGGAACTTGAAGAGTCGCCACCTAATGATTAAGTGCATTAGGATACTAAGAAGGGTTTGAATTTGAAGAACCAGAGTTTGGGTAAGGGCTAGAAATTATCTCGAGGGGAAGGTGTTAGGCACCCCTCAAGATCTACTAGTGTGGTTCCCGGCCATGTTACAATTGTGACTTCACATAATCAAACAAGCAATTAAGGGCCTCAAATAGAAGGGGATTTTCACATATTATTGCAAGCAAATTGAAAGTTTGAAGAGAATAAAGAAAGTAGAAATTTTAAGGAAATAGTTCGAACAATAAAACAAGTTAAAAAGAAAGGGGGTCCTAGGTTTACAAACAATATGGATCACATCAATGCAATACCCGATAATCACTCCTCAAAAGAGGGGTTACACGTGGTATTAGCGCACCGGTCATCATATCCATATCTACCTTTTCCCACCCCATTAAGGTATTAAGCGCGGAATAGTATCGTTACTTATTGTATGCTAGTACCCGCCCCAAGTCTATCAGTCCCGAAGGCATTTGGGACTATTAGTCCTAAAGGGAAGGGAAATTTGGCTTTTCAGAGTTTTAAAAGGATAAAATTCTAGGGCGACAATCAAAACATATAAGGCAGGTATGGGAGAACACGTAACAGTTAACAGGCTCAAACATGCCTCCTCATTTAAAGAAACAACTTGGCTAGCATGACTTACAAGTATTGGTTATGGTCTGAAATCAAATTAAAGCGTAGGATAGGCTGATTCATCACATATTTCACAGATGAGGAGTCCGAATTAGCCTTCCTTGGTTGTAATTTATCAAAGACTGACGCAGTTGATTAATTACCTAATGGTTTGCCTAAGTGAGACCTATAAGCATGATATCTAATAGTGCTTACTCCAATTTTAAAGAAGGCTTACTAATTGTAGAAAACACATATGTTCTGCTGATGTTAAATGACATTACTATTGATTTTAGACTTGTAGATGAAATAAACGAATCGGATTCAATTGGTTACTCCTATAGGCATTATTTCTAGGCGTTGTTGGTTTTAAGACGATTATAAAAGTGCAGGAGTCCTATAGACATGGTAACTAGAATGAAACTTATTATTACTTAACCTATAACTGTTTGCCTAATGATAGATGTAAAATGCAAAAGTGTCGAAGACCTATAGTCATGATTTCTATATGCAGAAGTGCAGAAAAACCTACATATAGGATTTCTATATGATATCCGAAAGTGAAGAAAACCTATAGACATGATCTCTATGTATGCAGATGTGCAGAAAAACCTACAGACAAGATTTTTATATGATATGCAGAAGTATAGAAAAAACTACAGACAAGATTTCTATAAGATATGCAGAAGTGCAGAAAAACCTACAGACAGGATTTCTATATGATATGCGAAAGTGCAGAAAACCTATAGACAAGATTTCTATATGATATGCAGAAGCGCAGAACTTATGAATAGTAACGCCTATGAGCATGCTGTCTACCCTTTGCATAAATAAGTGACCCTCCCCATTTCACTAGAACCCCATAAGTTAGTACAACCTATTACATACTAGAATGAATTAAGAAAAGTAAAATTACATCAGAAATTAAGCTACAACCAAGGAGCCTAATTCAGACTCAAGGTCCAACAATATGAGGTGAACCAACTTCCAGAATCAGTTTCCAAAGCCTTCTCTTATTTGGGATGTGTCAAAGTTCGTCAAGAGCCTCAAATGGACTTTGGGAAGTGCTTACAACCCAAATATATTGCAGAATTAAGAGCATAATGCAGTGTGAAAATGTCAGCCCTAAGATGTCCAAGTTCAGAGGGAACTCAAGGTCCCAAAGCAAGGCTTATAAGAGGGGGCAGAACTTAGAATCTAAGAGTAAGTGTAAGTGCACAAGGGGAAATTGGGGAGAGCCATGGCAGGCTGGTGGTCATGCCCAGCAATTAGGAGTGCTGGCACACCCCTGACTAACCTATTAGCCATATTTTGAGAGTTGGGATCCATTGAGGATCAGGTTCCGACCTAAGCAGCAATTTGGATGCTGTCAGGCCATGAACCTTAACTCAAACACATAGAAGGGAGTGGGGGTATAGGGAGTTCATAACAAATAGCAGATGTAAAGAGAGAGTAGCATTCTCAATACAGAACATGAACAGCAAGTAGACAGGAATATAGCAACTGTAAAATAAACACATAAGGATGGTGCTGAAATCGAAATTAAGGCATACCAGTTTCAGGGAAACAAATAAGTGAAAGTTGAAGTCTTGTAAACCAAATTGCAAGCAAACAGTACAAAAGATCTCAGAAGAGAGTAGAGTATTGAAAGAGTATTGCAATTGAGAGGTGTGTGTGTGTAAAGGATTGAATTCGAAGTGTTGAATTGAAGGTTCAAGGTGTCTAAGTGCAGAAGGGTCGTGCTCCTTTTATAGTGCAGAAAACAAGTAAGAAAAGTTAAGGGAATAGTTTGCAATCAATCACACAGAATCTCCCTTCAGTTAAGGGATTCTGATTTCAAATGGGTAGAAGACAAATAAGGAAAGAATTGGATTAAAATCTTTTCCAAAGTAGTACAAGAAGGGCAAATACATAGAAACTATTCAAGGAAAGAGTTTGATAGCAACACGGTTTGTGCAAATAAGGAAAGGCAATCAATCATCAGCCAGTAAAAATCAGAAATTGAGTTTTGGTATGAATGAATCCAATCAGAAAAGGTGAAGAAAGGTTTAATTAAAGAAAATTAGTAACAATCAATCGAACCTTATTAAAAGGAATTCTGAATCAATCACAAATTGGCAAAATCTCTTTTGAAGGAAGAATTCCTCATATATAAAGCATACATACATGTCAAACAAGAAAGAAATGTCATGCTAATTAGAAAGAATCTAGCATAGAAAAGTTTAGAGTCACAAGCAAAGAGACTCAAATTCAGTACATAGACTCAGACTTAGTTCGAGAGAATCCAGGGTTCCATAATAGAACCCTAGTCCAAACATAAGATCAAACTCGCCAAAATACCCCAAATCCTAGGGTTTTCAACTTGAGTCAAATGCAGAGACGAGAAGACAAATAACTGAAACAAGCTCAGAGGTCTCTTTTAGAGGCTCATGAGAAAACAAATAGGTAAAACAGCAGGTTCAAAACAAACATAGTGAAAAAGCTGATTTGAAGCATAAAGAACATGTTTTAAGAAAAGCTTGGAACTTAACAAGTTTAGAAGACAAAGAGGTAGCATAAACTTAAGGAAACATTAGATGAAATATGTTTAGAAAGAACTCAAATCCAGAAGAAGGCAAATAAGAACTAAGATCTTGTTAGAAATTACAATAAAGGAACACAGGGTTAAACGAACACATAAGATAAACGTGTGAAAGCATGATATAGAAACTAGTAGAAGAAAGAACGGAGCACAGTAGAAGAATATGCATAATAAGGCAAACCTAAGAACACAGGAGAAGGACATGCGAGGTAGAAAAGAGAACATAAAAACATAGCATAGATATATTCACACAAAGAAAAGAAGAAGAGGAGTCAGAAAACATTTTAAAACTTTTTTCCAAAACCCTAAATCGAAGAGAAACAAATTTTGAAAGAGAAGATTGGGGAAAACGTTTTAAAATTCTAGCAGAACACAGATATAGCATAGATCTAAGAAAACAACCAGAGAAACCCTCGAATAGCTTAGTGTTTCAGAGAAACCCTAGAAATGAGAAAGGCTTGGAAAAAAATCCGATCCTGAGTCGAAAAGACTCATATTGCTTGAACACGCCGGAATAATGGCCGGAGAAGCCATTGATCTACAGATATGAGAAGGATATGAAGAGAGCCATTGGAGTCGGGCCTCGGAGCTTCGAACAACCATGGTTTGATGGTGGAGGGGGGTGAGTACCAACTATCCATGGCCGGAGAAGCCACGGATTCCGGTGGAAACATGGTAGAAAAAAGTGGCAGATGTCTAGGGTTTCAGAGAGCTTGAGAGTGTTTTGAGAGATGAAGGGTTTCAAGGCGGCGGGTCAAGTAAAAATGGGGGAGATTAGGGTAGTCGTTTAGGTTTAATTATGGAAGGGCGAGTCTTGGCCGTTGATCTTGAGTGATCAACGGTCCAGATTTAAGTGGTAGATGGGGAACGGGTTGGGTCATTTGTAATTGGGTCGTGGGTTGGATCCAGATTGAAACTGGGTTGGTTTTAATTTGGACGGAATTGGGGTCAAATTGAGGTTAAAATTGAAAGGAAATGAGGCTGTAATTGAAATAGAAATAGGCTAAAATGTTAAATAGCCAATTTTCCTCTTTTATTTTATACAAATAGTGAAAAAAACTTTAAAACAAATTAAAAGTACTGACCCAACTAATAATGCATAAATATTGATTTAAAAATATTGAAACCAATTTTACAATTATAGAAATACTATTAATCTTAAAATAGGCTATAATTGCAATTATGCAATTTAGTCTTTTAAATACCAAATAAATTTGTAAAATGTACCAAAATTATCTTAACAATATTTTGGTATGAGTATGGGAATAAAATAAATTATTCACCAAAATTGATGATTTTGGGAATAATTATGGATTTTGTACTGCTAAAATGGATAATAAATTGGTTTAAAAACTCTTGAAAAGATTGGAAAAATACTAAAATACTTGGGTATGCTTATGTATGCATATATATGCTATTTTGAAAGTATTTTGTATGTAAAAATACATAGGAAAAAATTGGGTTTCAACAGCTTCCCCTCTTCACCTGGGAAGGATGAAAGAGTTGCCGGGTAAAGATATGATGGTCAATTTTGACCGAATGAAACGATTTGAAGAATTTTGACCGAGCTCTGGTTCCTGAGCTACCTACATATCCTTGGTCTTACAGGAATCAAGCCATATGTAATTCAGGATCCATTGGCGGAATATGTCGATGGAGATTTCGAAAAGCGAACGTGATGTTCGGGTTGAGAATGATGGTCAGAGTCTGATAGGCTGCGAGAACTGGAGCGAGATCGCCCCTGCTGAGACGGCCATTGCTAGCCAGTTTACCTGCAAGTGAGCATACATTGTGCATAAATTTAAACGTGATGCAAGTTCCCATTGGACCATGAATGTTGTCCTTGGACGGTTAGGATGACGTCCTCAAACCATGATGTCGTGGGCCATGAAGCGTATGTTAAAGGATTCGCAGGCTATGAAATGATGTTCTAGGGCTATGAGAATGATGCCTCTAAACTATGATGCCTTTGAATAATGATATGCAAGAGATAAAATGAGGTCCTCAGGCCATGACATGACGTTCTCGGGCTATGCAAAAGGTGTCTCTGAACAATGACGCCTTTGGACAATTTGGCGATCTTTCAGCCCATGAAATCCAGAAGGTGGCGATATTTTAGCCGATGCAAGACGTAAATAAAAGGTGGCACTATTTCAGCCAATGCAAGAGTGATAAAGTGGCGATATTTCAGCCATGCAGGATGAAGACAGTGCTTAGTCTCGGAAGGAAAAACAGTATCCTTATGCAATACAGAGCAATGCAGGATGGAGCCAGTGCTTAGTCTCGGAAGGCAGAAAGGTAGCCTTATGCAATGTGGGGAAATGCAGATGGAGGTAGAGCTTAACCTCGAAAGGCAGAAAGGTAGCCTTATGCAATGCAGGAATGCAGATGGAGGTAAAGCTTAACCTCGAAAGGCAGAAAGGTAGCCTTATGCAATGCTGGAATGCAGATGGAGGTAGAGCTTAACCTCGAAAGGCAGAAAGGTAGTCTTATGCAATGCAGGAATGCAGATGGAGACAATGCTTAGTCTCGGAAGGCAGAAAGGTAGCCTTATGCAATGCAGGAATGCAGATGGAGACAATGCTTAGTCTCGGAAGGCAGAAAGGTAGCCTTATGCAATGCAGGGAAATGCAGATGGAGACAATGCTTAGTCTCGGAAGGCAGAAAGGTAGCCTTATGCAATGCAGGATGTAGATGGAGACAATGCTTAGTCTTGGAAGGCAGAAAGGTAGTCTTATGCAATGCAGGGAAATGCAGATGGAGACAATGCTTAGTCTTGGAAGGCAGAAAGGTAGCCTTATGCAAGGAGTAAAAGGGAAAAATGATGATAGAAATTTCGTAGCTGATAGCGGATCAAGATATTGCGACTGCTGGGGATACTGTGTCTGCTGAGAGCACTGTGTGCGGATAGCAGCTGTGAGTAAGTTCAATGGTTCTGAGAGTTATATTCTAAGCAATGTGAGTCTCGTGAGTGTATAGTATATTTGATGATTTTGCACCTCAAGTGCCTGCATTCAAAGAAAAATCATGAGTTTTGTAAAGAGGGAAGGTTAGTTCGTATTCCCGCTGGCCCTGCTTGACCTGCTCGGCTCCCTTCCGATGATATTGTGCGTATCATTGGGGTAGCGTTGCTAAACAAAGCAACTTTGGTAATAGACATGCATAATTTAGTAAAGAAATGTGAAAATAAATACATAATTAAAAATAGTTTTCTTTAGATGAACTGACGACTGCGACGTGGTCCAAGATACTGCAACTTCTCTCGCTCCGGAATTTTGAGGGTCCTCCTCAAAATTCTGCCCCAGTTTCCAATAGCGGGGGGAGATGAAAATTTTATTGAATTATGACCAAACCCATAGGGCTGCCTACGTATCCCCTCTTAAACGGGAATCAGGTCAGGCATAGTTCAAATTACATCATATGAGGAAAGCATAAAATTCACACATAGTATCGCTTCACTACATCTGAATTGATCGGCTTCGGCCAAACTTCACCGTCCATTTCTGCAAGTATGAGGGCTCCTCCGGTGAGGACCCGGTTGTCACGACCCCAATCCCGGTCGTGATGGCACCCAACACGATGCTAGGCAAGCCCGACCAATTACCACTCACAATCCCTTCTTATTAGAATTCATTACCAATTTTCAGAAATAGATACCAATTTAATATACGTAGAAGTCTGAAATAAAAGATTGAAATATGTGGAAGGCCATGATGAAATCTCTACAAATGCCCAATGATCTGGTGTCACAAGTTTGAGCCTCTAATACAAGGTTTCAACAGCCTAATGCAGAAATATGTCTAAAATGCGAAATATTAAAGAAAGATAGAGGGAGAAATCGGGTCTGCGAACGCCATGCAGCTACCTCGATAACTCCGATGAAAAACTGAACGGCAGGAAAGCTCGCTCTACACCTCAGGGACACCTGTACCTGCACACATGGTGCAGAGAGTAATGTGAGTACTCCGACCCAGTGAGTAATAATAATAAATAATGGCTGACGGTATGAAATCACGTAAAGGCACTAAGCAGTTCTATATCAAAGCAATAAAACCATTTAAAGAGCAAGTAGTAAAGAAAATTGAATGAAACTCTTTGAACCATGTGAAAACAGGTAGTTTGACATGCATTAATCTAGTATAAATCCACTCCTCGAGCATTTCTATTCATTTACTTATTTCTTACCCTCAATACTCAATTCATATACTTCTCACAATAACCGAAATCAAAACATATATATATATATATCGCTGCGGCGTGCAGCCCGATCCTTGGCGCACAGCCCGATCCATAATAATAATAGTCAACTGCGCTCACTAGGGGTGTGCAGACTCCGGAGGGGCTCCTATAGCCCAAGAGCTATATTGCTACGGCATGTAGCCCGATCCATATATATATATATATATATATATATTTACATATTTGCTGCGGCGCGCAGCCCGGTCCATATAAGTATTTGTTGCGGCGTGCAGCCCGATCCAATATCATATATAATATCCTCACTATTGGGTCCTCAACCCCTCTCAGTCATTATAATCACAGCCTCTCGGGCACAATAATATAAGGTAGGGATCTCAGCCCACATATTTCTCTCATTTATGGTTAACATTTCATAACCCGGTTCATATCATTTTTAAACAATTAGAAACATGACTGAGGATATGATTTTTAGCAAATAAGTGAGAAAAACCAGTCAAAAATCACATAAAGGTTCTACATGTCGGCACAAGGCCCCAAACATGGTAACTAGCCCAAGTCAGGATGACAATGCATAAGTCTTAGTCAAAAATGTAGTGAAAATATCAATTGGGATGGACCAAGTCACAATCCCCAGTAGCAATGAACCCCACGCTCATCACGCAGCGTGTGTCTCATCTCAGTATAGCATTATGTTGTGCAAAATCCGTGGTTTCAAACCCTTAGGACATCATTTAAAATCATTACTCACCTCAAACCGGCCAAAGCTCTAGCTCGCTATGCCCTTGCCTCTCAAATCGGCCTCCTCGCGCGTCGAATCTGACCAAAACCAGAACGAATACGTCACAATATGCTAAGGGAACAAAAATCCAATCGAAAATAATCAAAAAATATCAAAATTCTCGAAATTGGCAAAACCCGAGCCCCGAGCCCACTTCTCGAAATTCAGAAATTTTTACATCAACGGGTTCCTTATCTCCCCACGAGTTCATACATACCAAAAGTTCTCAAATCCGACCCCAAATGGTCCTCCAAATCCCCAATCAAAATTTCAAAATCCCAAGCCCTATTTCTTCCATTTTTAGCAAGAATTCAATGATTTTCTAGGTGGATTTCACAATATAAATGAGTTTTAGGTCCGAAATTCTTACCTTCAAACGTTTCTCCTTGAATCCCTCTTCGATCTCCTTCAAAAAGCTCTCAAAATAATCAACTATGGCTGAAAAATGGACCCAAACCGCAGACAAGAGGACTTAAAAACATTCTGTCCAGGCTTCATCGAGGTGTACCTTGCGCTGTGGAGGTTGTACATCCTCTTACCATTTTTCCTGTTGTACACCTTCTGTTAAAATGCCTATAAAGCCTTGTGAAAATATCCAAATGACAAACGGTTTAAATTTTTAAAAACTAAACTCGATGATCTTTCATTTGATAGGTTGTACACCATATAACTCTTTATATATTCCGAGATATGAGCTTCTAAAGTGCATCAGAAAATTCTGTCAAAACTGATCCACCAGCCATATTCGCTTCATCATAACTTTCTGATAAAATATCCAAATCATGAATAGTTTAACTTTCTGGAAACTAGAATGCAAGTGCTACAACTTTCATGTTTTGCAATTTTTCTGATTCCTTATAGATTTCAAGATATGAGCTTCCAAACTAGACTCCTCGCACCAGAAATTTTCTGATGCACAGCTGAAGCTTAAAAAAATCTGCAACTTTTCCAAAGATGAAATAGTCCGTTTAACCACCCGAAACTCACCCAAGACCACTGGGACCTCAACCAAATATGCTAACATGTCCCATAACATCATTCAAACTTGTTCCAACCTTCGGAACGCTCAAAACAACATCACAACACCATATTCGCATCGGATTCAAGCCTAAGAATTTTAAAATCTTCTAAATTACTCTTTTGATCAAAAGCCCAACCAAACCACGTCCGAATGACCTGAAATTTTGTACACATATCCCAAATCACCTAACGAAGCTACAGCAACTCTCGGAATTCCATTCTGACTCCTGGATCAAAATCTCGCCTACCAACCGGAAATCGCCAAAATACTAACTTCGCCAATACAAGCCAAATTCTACATCGGACCTCCAAAACCACTTCCGATCACACTCCTAAGTCACAAATCAACTTTCGGAGCTAACCGAACCATCGGAATTCACATCCGAGCCCTCTAACTCATAAGTCAACGTACAGTGGACTTTTCCAACTTAAGCCTTCTTAAAAGAGACTAAGTGTCTCATTTCCTACCAAAACCACTCCAAATCAACTCGATCACAAAAGATACGGATAACGAAGCATGAAGAAACAGAAAATGGGGAAAACGAGGCAGTAACTCATGAGACGACGGGTCGGGTCGTCATATCCTCCCCAACTTAAACAAACGCTCGTCCTCGAGCGAGTCAAGAAACATACCTAAAGCCTCAAATAGGTGAGGATATTTGCTCCGCATATCCCGCTCGGTCTCCCAAGTAGCTTCCCGCAGAATAAATTCTCTAAGCCCATCCACATTGGGCATACAAATCCAGCCCTGCATCCGCAACACACCATCATCACCGATGGTCACATCTCTGGCATCATCATGCTTAACTCTGTCCTTAAGGACAAGCAAGTGCGGATCATCATACTGGCGCTCTCTGATGCGATCATATAAGGAAGATCGAGAAACCACGCAAGCCAACACCCGAAGGGCTCCGAAATATCTAGTCTCACGAACCGATTGGCCAAATCCTGAACATCAATTGCAAATGGTCTCTGCCCAACTGGAATGTACGCCAAACTCCCCATACTTACTGCCTTTCGGCTCAAAGCATTGGCCACTACATTGGCCTTTCCCAGATGATACAGAATAGTAATATCATAATCCTTAAGCAACTCTAGCCATCTCTGCTGCCTCAAATTAAGATCCTTCTGCTTGAACAAATGCTGAAGACTGCAATGATCCATGAATACTTCACAAGATACGCCATACAAATAGTGCCTCCAAATTTTCAATGCATGAACTATGGCAGCCAACTCCAAATTATGAACAGGGTAGTTCTTCTCATAGGGTTTCAACTGACGAGAAGCATAAGCAATCACTCTACCCTCCTGCATCAATACACAACCAATCCCAACTCTTGAAGCATCACAATATACGGTGTATAAACCTGAAGCTGATGGCAAAACCAACACTGGAGCTGTGGTCAAAGCTGTCTTGAGCTTCTGAAAGATCTCCTCACACTCGTCCGACCATACAAATGGTGCACCTTTCTGAGTCAACTTGGTCAAGGGCGATGCAATGGATGAAAATCCCTGAACAAATCGGCGATAATATCCTGCTAACCCAAGAAAGCTACGAATCTCTGTGGCTGAGGATGGTCTAGGCCAACTCTGAACCGCCTCTATCTTCTTTGGATCAACCTGGATACCCTCACTGGACACTATATGTCCCAAGAATGCCACTGAACCGAGCCAGAACTCACACTTGGAGAACTTCGCATAAAGCTTCTCCTCCCTCAATCTTTGCAACACTACACGCAAATGCTCTGCGTGCTCCTCCTGACTACGCGAGTACACCAGAATATCATCAATGAATACAATAACGAATGAATCCAAATAAGGCTGAAATACACTGTTCATCAAATGCGTGAACGTTGCTGGGGCATTGGTCAACCCTAAAGACATGACAAGAAACTCATAGTGACCATATCTAGTCCTGAAAGCAGTCTTAGGAATATCTGAATCCCTGATATTCAACTGGTGATAGCCCGAATGGAGATCAATCTTGGAGAACACACTCGCTCCCCGAAGCTGATCAAATAGGTCATCAATGCGAGGTAAAGGATACTTGTTTTTCACTGTTACTTTATTCAATTGCCTGTAATCAATGCACATTCTCATTGTGCCATCTTTCTTTTTCACAAATAAAACTGGCGCACCCCAAGGTGACACACTAGGCCGAATGAACCCCTTATCTAGGAGTTCCTAAAGTTTCTCCTTCAACTCTTTCAATTCTGCTGGTGCCATACGATATGGCGTAATGGAAATGGGCTGAGTGCCCGGCACCAGGTCAATACCAAAATCAATATCCCTGTTCGGTGGCATGCCCGACAGGTCTGCAGGAAACACATCGAGAAAATCCCTCACAACTGGGACAGAATCAATACTAGGAGTCTCAGCTCCAACATCTTTCACAAAAGCTAGATATGACAGACAACCCTTCCCAACCATACGCTGGGCTTTCAAGAAAGAAATCACTCGGCTAGAAACATAATCAGTCATACCACACCACTCGATCTGCGGTACACCCGGCATAGCCAAAGTAACTGTCTTAGCATGACACAGAGATAACCAATCTATTCCCAAAATAACATCAAAGTCCATCATGCTCAATAGCAATAGATCAACTTGGGTCTCCAGACCCCCAATAGTCACAACACATGACCGGTACACATGGTCCACAACAACAGTATCGCCCACCGGGGTAGATACGTGAACAAGTAAAGAAAGAAACTCCCGGGGCGTACCCAAATAATGAGCAAAATATGAGGACATATAAGAATAGGTGGAACCGGGATCAAATAATACAACAGCATCTATGTGGCAGACTAAGACAATAACTGTGATGACAGCATCTAAAGAAATGACATCTGTCCGGCCTGGAATAGCATAGAAACGGGCCTGGCCACCGCCTGATCGACCTCCCCCTTTGGGGTGACCCCTGAGTGCCTGACCTCCACCCCTAGCTAGCTGGGCGGGTGGTGAAATAACTAGAGTGGAAGTCGAGGGCTAACCCCCTACTGTAGATGAACTATGAAGTGTATGATTTCCATTGTGATTGGATGTGTAGCTCCGAGTTATGGGCGCGTGGAGAATCGTTTCGTGTCTCCTAGTTGGAGTGAAGTAAATTTTATGTTGCGGTATGAGTTCAGACTTAGGAAGACTAAGTGGCTGTGTAATGTGTATGATGGTGGAAGGTATACGGAAATGTTATATGGAAGGCAAAGCAGGTGGGTTTTCCCCTGCGAAGTGTTCTAGAGTTGTGCGATCTTTATGTTGTCTGTTAGAAGATCCCATTTACAAGTGAAATATATGTGTGAATTTAATTTGGGTCGCTTAGAAGTGTGGGTTTAACTGTTACGAGAGTGAATGCGAGATTTGCATAGAGTTAAAGTACCCGATGGTTGGTGTTTCAAGAGCTTATGAAGGACTGAGTCTAATCTCACTATGGTATTATGGCAGCAATAAAGTATACGCGTTATGAGTTATGGTGCATGTTTTGATCTATGGCTCCGCTATTGAATAGTTGATTGCACGATTATGTGCTCTAATGGTTCCAGTTTGAGGCGTATTTGTGAATCAGTTATAGCTCGAGTAAAGGAAATTTCAATAAAGGTTATGTTATGCTTTATGGGTGTACGAGAATCGAGGATTGGCATATGTAAGGTCGCAACACCAGATGGTGTCGTTACAAGTACGGTCTCGAGTTATTATAAAGTAACAATTTTGTTAACTTGATTCGGTTCTGAATATCGAGGGAAGTCCTCCTATTGTGCTCCACTTATGAGTGAGCTTCGTAATTCTGAAATCTTCTTATGTAAATACTCCTATTGGGAGATTCGATGGAGATAGCTATATCTATCATTATGTGTTGTGATTTTGTTAAACGGAAAATTATTAAAAAGAAGAAAATGGAATGTTCCAATTTGGCACGATGTGCATATTACTTGTGGTACAGAACTAAGGACAAGATCCTCGTGTTTTATATAATGTGAAATATTTAAACCGGGCTACAAGCTATGGTAGATGTTATATAAGGATGAGGTCCTTGTGGTGAAAAAAATATTGTATGAATATTATTGTGATAATGTCGTGCTTGTAATGCGGGGATTAGTGTTATTGATATATACTCTGTGGTGCTTTGTTGGGTTATGGACGTGTTGTTAGGAGTTGTTTTGGTGTTACTCCGACAGGTGGATATGCCCAATTACAGGGGAGACTCTGTAGAAATTTCTAGAAAAAAAAAAATATAAAAAAAAAAATTTGGAGTTAGAAAAATTTGGGATATTGAGATGTGTAAAGAAAGATATAAGTTACATTATGTGTTTGAGGACGAACTCTACTTCTCATTTGAGGACGAATGACCCTAAGTAGGGGAGAATGTAATACCCCATATTTGATGGGTGCGTAGGCATGAGTTTTTATAGCCAGTCGAGACTAATATCATGTGTTGACGTGAAAATCGGACCTTTCTGGAAATGATTGGAGTGTAAGAAATTTGGTCTTCAAGTTTACAAATATAGATAAAGGAAATAATCTCAATTGAAATGGTATTATCAGACTTATGTTGAATGCGGTAATTTGGGATCAACCGCGAATATTTGTGTAAAAGTAAAATCGTCAATTTGGTAACCTGAGAATAATTCTTAGTACGTTCGAGGACGAACGTTTGTTTTAGAGGTGGAGAATGTGATGACCCAAAATATCACCTTTAAATTAAATAACTATCTCGGTATTTTAAGATCTTGAAAAGCGGTATCAATAATTCCTCGACTTGCGTGCGCAGTCCATATAATTTTCCAGAAGGTTTTTATGTGAAAAATGGATTAAATTGTGAATTAGAGCTTTAAAACTCAACTGAGTTGACTTTGGTCAATATTTTGAGTAAACAAACCCGGATCCAAGTTCTAACCATTTCGGTAGTTCCGTATCGTAATTTGGGACTTGGTCATATGCCCCAAATCGAATTCAGAAGTCCCTAGCTCAAATTATCGCCATTTAACGGAATCTAGAAATCTAAGGCTAAAGATTTCTTAAGTTTGACTGGAGATTTGCCTTTTGAGAAAACGACCCCGGAATGGAATTTTGATGATTCCAATAGTTTCGTATGGTATTTTGGGCTTAGAAGCATGTTCAGATTTGGATTTGGAAGTCCATAGGACAATTTGACGCATTTTGGCGAAAGTTAGAAATTTGAAGGTTTTTGAGAAGTTTGACCGAGAGTTGACTTTTTGATATCGGGGTCGGATTCCGATTCTGGAAGTTGGAGTAGGTTCGTAATATCGAATGTGACTTGTGTGAAAAATTTGAAGTCATTCCGAAATGATTTTGGTAAGGTTTGAGATACTTAGTCTCTTTTAAGGAAGCTTAAGTTGGAAAAGTCAATCAGATGTTGACTTATGTGTTAGAGGGCTCGGATGAGAGTTCTGAAGGTTCGGTTAGCTTCGAGAGGTGATTTATGACTTAGGAGCATGATCGGAAGGAGTTTTGGAGGTTCGTAGTAGATTTAGGCTTGAATTGGCGAAGTTGATATTTTGGCGTTTTCAAGTTGATAGGTGAGATTTTGATATAGGGGTCGGAATGGAATTCCGAGAGTTGCAGTAGTTCTGTTGTGTCATTTGGGATGTGTGTGCAAAATTTCATGTCATTCGGACGTGGTTTGGTTGGGTTTTTGATCAAAAGAGTAATTTAGAAGATTTTGAAATTCTTAGGCTTGAATCCGATGCGAATTTGGTGTTGTGATGTTGTTTTGAGCGTTCCGAAGGTTGAAACAAGTTTGAATGATGTTATGAATTATGTTGGCATGTTTGGTCGGGGTCCCATGAGGCTAGGATAAGTTTTGGAAGATTTTTGCCGTTTTGAGCATAAACATGTAATGATCCAAATGTCCATTTTTAGTTCTAGAGATCGAAATTTGATTTTGAGACTTCCAAAATTTCAATAATGAATTATAGGAGTGATCTGCAAAGTTTGGTAAAATTTCATCAAGTCGCGGTTGGGTTTTTGACGCGAAACATGAGTTAATTGTTTAACGAGCGAAATGGATATCGCACTGAGCAAACGAGCTCCGAATTGTGTTTCGATTGAAGGAATATGTTCATATCATTATTTGTGACTCATAGGAACAAGAATCATCAAATTTCGAGTTCGTATGATGGAGTTAGAGCCTTTTTAGTGAAATTAAAGACTGTTGGTGCATCAGATCTGGTGTGCACCTTTTAGCGACCAGATTGGACCTTTTAGCGACGGGAAATAAGCCTTTAGCGACCAGAATCGGATTTATTAAAGCTGTTGCATTTTTTTAGCTCATTTTGACGTTTTTTTTATGAAAGAACACGGGTTGGGGCGATTTTTGAGCAAGAAATCATGGGAAATATTGAGGTAAGTCACTTGTGATCATTTTTACTCCATAATATTGAATTATCATTGAATAATCAGACTAGATTACATGTTTTTGAGGTGTAAATTGGGGATTTGGACCTAGGGATTTGAAAATAAGATTTGAAGATTTGGAGGCCGAATTATTATCGGAATTTAGTAATTTTGGTATATTTGGACTTGTGGTTGAATGGGTTGTCAGATTTGGTGAGTTTCGTCGAATTCCGAAGCGTGGGCCCGGGGGCCAGGTTTGAGCAATTTCGGGATTTTGATATTAAATTGGATATTTTCGAGTGGGCTTCGCTCCCTTAGCATATTTTAATGATTATGTACTGATTGTGGCTAGATTTGGAGTATCCGGAAGTCGATTTGTGTGGGCGAGGCATCGCTCGCGGGCTATATTTTGGACCAAATTCAGGTAAGTAATGATTGTAAATACTATCCTGAGGGTTTGAAACCCCGGATTACACATCGTTGTTTTACTTTGAGGTGACTTACATGCTAGATGACGAGCGTGGGGTAGAGCACCGCTGGGTATTGTGACCTAGTCCATCCCGAATGAATATTTTAATGCGTATTTGATAGTTAATTGTTTGACATTATTATATTTTTGGGTTGTATGCCATGTTTGGAGCCTTGTGCCGACTTGTTGAGACCCTTAGGGGCATTTTTACTATCTTTCCTCACTCTATTTGTTTGAAAGCATATTCTCAGTCATGTTTTACCTATTTATTGCTCAAATCTGGCTTTATCACTATATTCTTAAAATGTGGAAATTGTTTTGGCCTGAGTTCCCTGTTTTACTGAGATAGACCGAGGGTCTGATTGTGAGATTGATGACTGAGATAGATTGAGAGTCTGATGGTGAGGTTAATGACTGAGAGAGGCCGAGGGCCTAGTTGTGAGGATTATATATCTATGTATCGGGCTGCACGCCACAACAATGTATATATATATATGGATCGGGCTGCACGCCGCAGCGATACTTATATGGATCGGGCTGCGCGCCGCAGCAATATAGCGCTTAGGCTGTAGGAGCCCCTCCGGAGTCTGCACACCCCCAATGAGCGCAGTCAACTATTTATATGGATCGGGCTGTGCGCCACAGCGATGCATGGATCGGGCTGCACGCCGCAGCAGTTACTTTGATTTCAGTTATTGTGAGAGATATACGGATCGGGCTGCATGCCGCAGCGATTACTATATGGTACCAATTGAGCGTGAATGCTGAGTGCGAGTACTATTTGGTAAGAGTTGAGTCACGAGTGACAGAGAGGCTAGCCCGAGGGGCGATAGATATATACATGCATATGAGTGATGTTTTGCCTGAGAGGCTTGTTTATGGACTTATTGATTTCACTCCTCTTTAAAGTGAATTTCTATCGAATATGTTGATTTATCGACTGTTTTCGCTCATCTTTATATTGAGCCTCTGTCGGAAAGTTGAACAAATGTTTTAAAACAACTTTTATTTAAACTGGGGTTTTTGAGATGTTTAGAAATTAATCACTGATTTGGCATTGGTTATTTCCACTGAGATTTTTAAGTTATGAAGTGTTTATGATTACTTTTTGCCCGAGGGGCTGTTTTACAAACTATGTTTTGCCCGAGGGGCCGATTATGGCTTTAATCTCTATTATTATCTTAAATGGTATTGAACCCCTACCGAAACTGCTGGAAAGTATTTCAAAATGATTTTTACTAAAAGCTGGATTTTAAAAGGGAAGATTGACTCGTATTATGATTTGAAGGCCTGTTGTGTTTATTGAGCCTAACATGAATGTGGATTCATTGTTTCCTACTACTCAGCCTTTATTTACTCTTATTACTTACTGGGTTAGATTACTCACATTACTCCCTGCACCCCGTATGCAGATTCAGGTATATCGGAACCCGGTAGCGGGTGTTGATTACTCAGCTGCGAAGTCATCAGAGTTAGCAAGGTGGTTGCATGACGTTCGTAGCACCGTTTCCTTCCCCTCATTGATGTTACTGTATTTAGTACATTTTTAGACTTTTTTGTGTTCAGACCTTGATAGTTGCTCATGGCTAGTGACACCTCGGTTTGGGCTGTGTCGGGATGGTTTCTACTATTGTTATCGTATTTCCGTAAATTATGGTTACTATATCCTGTATTAGAACTATTTATGATATTTAACAGTTTAAAAGAGGTGTTCTGTTTTGGTCTAGCTGGCCTTGTCTTCACGAGAGGCGCCATCACGACCGGGTTCGGGGATTTGGACCGTGACACGTTGGTATGTTGACTTTTCCAACATAAGCCTTCTTAAAAGAGACTAAGTGTCTCATTTCCTACTAAAACCACTCCAAATCAACTCGATCACACAAGATACGGATAATGAAGCATGAAGAAACAGAAAATGGGGAACACGGGCCAGTAACTCATGAGATGACGGGCTGGGTCATCACACTGGTGAACCATGTATGGACCTTGCCAGTTGGGAGAGAACTTCCCTTTGGCCTCCTCTTGATGTGGGAAAATCGTCTTTAACACCAGCTGCCCCGGTGTAAACTGTCTCAGCTTGACTCTTTTGTTGAAGGCTTTGGACATTCTGTTCTGATAGAGCTGACCGTGGCAAACTGCATTCATTCTCTTTCCGTCTATAAGAGCTAGCTACATCATCAAGTTCGGCTTCCTGTATGATTCTTAAGGAGGGAATTTCTACCTCGGCGGGAATGACTGCTTCTGTACCATAAACCAACATATAGGGAGTTGCCCTGATTGATGTGCGGACTGTGGTGCGGTATCCCAACAAGGCAAATGATAACTTCTCATGCCACTGCTTATGCTTTTCTATCATCTTTCTCAGTATCTTCTTGATATTCTTATTGGCGGCTTCTACAGCTCCGTTCATTTGAGGTCTGTAAGCTGTAGAATTCTTGTGTTTGATTTTGAAGGTTTCACACATGGCTTTCATCAGGTCGCTGTTGAGATTGGAACCATTATCAGTGATGATTGATTTCGGAATTCCGAGCTGACAAACAATGCGGTCGCGGACAAAATATGCTACCACTTTCTTAGTCACTGCTTTGTATGATGGTGCTTCAACCCATTTGGTAAAATAATCAATTGCCACTAGAATGAACCTGTGCCTGTTTGATGCTGCAGGCTCGATAGGTCCGATAATATCCATTCCCCAAGCGGCGAACGTCCATGGCGAGCTTGTCGTAAGCTCGTTTGGAGGCACCTTTATCATGTCTGCATGTATTTGACAGTGATGGCATTTTTGGACATACTGGATGCAGTCTGTTTCCATTGTCATCCAAAAATAACCAGCTCGGATTATTTTCTTGGCTAAGACAAAGCCGTTCATATGCAGACCGCAGGTCCCTGCATGAATTTCCTCCAATAGCCTGGAGGCTTCCTTTGCGTCGACACACCTTAGTAATCCCAAATCAGGAGTCCTCCTATACAGGGTTCCTCCGCTATGAAAGAAGTTGTTAGATAATCTCTGAAGTGTGCGTTTCTGAGTAGGATCTGCGAGTTCTGGATATTCTTATTTCGTCAAATATTCCTTGATATCATGAAACCAAGGTTTTCCATCCGCTTCTTTTTCTACATGAGTGCAGTAAGATGGCTGATCATAGATCTTTACTGGAATAGGATCAATGAAGTTCTGGTCTGGGTGTTGTATTATGGATGATAGGGTAGCCAATGCATCGGCAAATTCATTCTGTACTCTGGGAACATATTGGAACTCTGTCTTTGTGAACCTTTTCCTCAATTCCTGTACATGATGCAGATAAGGGAGTATCTTGGAGTTCTTGGTTTCCCATTCTTTACGGACCTGATGTATAAGCAGGTCTGAATCTCCGATCACTAGCAATTCCTGAATGTTCATGTCAATGGCCATCTTGAGCCCTAAGATGTAGGCTTCGTACTCGGCCATGTTTTGGTGCACGGGAACTTGAGCTTGGCAGACACCGGATAATGTTGGCCGGTTTCTGATATTAGGACCGCTCCTATGCCAATTCCTTTGAAGTTTGTTGCTCCGTCGAAAAACATTCTCCAACCATCATAGGGTTCTTCAACATCTTCCCATATGAAAGATACCTCTTCATAGGGAAAATACGTCTTTAGAGGCTCGTATTCTCCATCCACGGGATTTTTAGCAAGATGATCTGCCAGTGCTTGTCCTTTGATTGCCTTCTGAGTCACGTAAACAATGTCGAATTCACTCAGCAAGATTTGCCACTTGGTTAGCTTGCCAGTGGGCATGAGCTTCTGAAAGGTGTACTTTAAAGGATCCATTCTTGATATGAGATAAGTAGTATAGGCATAGAAATAGTGCCTCAACTTCTGAGCTACCCAAGTTAGGACACAACAGGTGCATTCTAATAGAGAATATCGGGCCTCGTACGGGGTGAACTTCTTGCTGAGATAATAGATGGCATGCTCCTTTCTTCCCGTTTCATCATGCTGCCCCAGAATACAACCGAAAGCTCCATCCAATACTGCGAGGTAGAGTAATAGAGGTCTATCCGGCTCGGGCGGGACCAAAACTGGCGGCGTTGACAGGTATTCCTTGATTCTGTCGAAGGCTTTCTGACAATCATCTATCCATTTGATAGTGGTGTCCTTCTTCAACATCTTAAAGATTGGCTCACAAATGACAGTGGATTGAGCTATGAACCGGCTGATGTAGTTAAGTCTTCCCAAGAAACTCGTAACCTCTTTCTTGTTCTTCGGTGGTGGCAATTATTGGATGGCTTTGACCTTTGATGGATCTAGTTCTATTCCTCGACGACTCACAATGAACCCAAGTAGTTTTCCGGCAGGAACCCAAATGCACATTTGGCGGGATTCAGCTTCAAGTTGTACCTTCTTAGTCTGTTGAACAACTTCCTCAAATCTTCCATGTGGTCATTGGCTCTCTTGGATTTGATGATAACGTCGTCTACATATACCTCGATCTCTTTGTGTATCATATCATGGAAAATAGCAGTCATGGCCCTCATGTAGGTGGCCCCAGCATTCTTTAACCCGAACGACATCATCTTGTAACAATACATCCCCCACGGCGTAATGAAAGTCGTTTTCTCCGCGTCTTCCTCATCCATCCATATCTGATGATACCCAGCAAAACAATCAATGAATGACTGCAGTTCATGCTTGGCACAATTGTCAATTAGTATGTGTATGTTTGGCAAGGGGAAGTCGCCTTTCGGACTGGCTCGGTTGAGATCCCGGTAGTCGACACAGACTCTAACCTTCCCGTCCTTCTTCGGCACTGGCACAATATTGGCTAACCATGTTGGATACTCTACTACCCTGATAACCTTGGCTTTGACTTGCTTGGTGACTTCTTCCTTGATTTTCAAACCCATGTCAGGTTTGAACTTCCTGAGCTTTTGTTTTACTGGTGGACATGTCAGATAAATTGGCAGTTTGTAAGCTACAATAGATGTACTGAGACCAGTCATGTCATCATAAGACCAGGCGAATATGTCTTCATATTCCCTTAGAAATTCTGTGTACTCTTTCTTTTCTGATGGTGACAGATGAACGCTGATTCGTGTTTCTTTGACATTTTCTGCATCTCCCAGGTTGACAATCTTAGTTTCGTCCAGGTTAGACATAGGTTTGTTCTCAAAATCCTCAACCTCTTTAACAACCTCTTTTGGTATATCATCTTCTTCTGAGTCCATATCTGTTTGTTGCATTGCCTCGTCGCACGTCACAATAGTCAGTTTATCAAGATAAATAATAGTAATTCTGTGTGAATAAAGTAAACGATAAAAAGTAATAAGAGCAAGATTTATATGAAACTGAAATGCTTTGATAAATTTTTATAATTGTTTTGAACATTGGAGCTCTTATTGCGAAAATTCAAAAATGCAAAAGGAAAATCAACTAGTAAAAATAAAAGATAGTGCATGATGCTTTGTTCAACCTTGCTACCCCGCGGCTTTCCGGGCCCTGGTGGTTCTGATGGTCCAATTATTGAGGCGTGCTCCTTGGCTCACAACTTGTATAGAAGGGCTTTACACCCCCTCCTTCTCGAAAATGACACAATAGTCCATATTATCATCTTCCAAAAATAAATTCCTCATCGCCGTCAGTGCTTCCTCTTCTCCCGACCCATATATGAAATTGGCGGGCTGGAAAGTCTGTTCCAAGCATGGTATTGGATGCTCCAGTGGGTAGTAGGGACTGCGCCATGGTGGTGACCAGTGGTTGAATTCCTCCCAAGTGTATTCATATCCCAAACAGAAAGTGGTATCGTGTTTCTTTAACTTGATAGGCTTAACGATTCCTTGGAGTTTCTTGCCAAGTTCCTTGCCAGGTTCGTATCCACACCAATTCAGTATACTTTCAATTTTGCTATCCCACCATTTGTCCTTGTCCACGGCGTTGACTCGCTCAATGTGATGGTAGGTTTCTCCGCCTATCTTCCTTCTTCCTCCGATTGCTGGGATGGTCTAGCGACTATATATGGGATTGCTACAGTCGCCGTGAATAATTACCTCTTGGTGATTCCACTCCAATTTCACTGCTTGATGTAGGGTTGATACCATAGTCCCAGCGGCATGGATCCAGGGCCTTCCCAATAGCAAGTTATAAGATGCTGGGACGTCTATCACTTGAAAATCAACGTCGAACCAAGTCGATCCCATTTGCAGACACAAACTAATTTCCCCAATAGTGGACCTTTGGGATCCATTGAAAGCTTTGACATTGATGGCTCCATCCTTGATCTCATACAGGCTCTTTCCCAATGTTCTAAGAGTCACCAATTGACAAATATTGAGGCTGGACCCTCCATCAATCAGGACTTTGGTGATGAAATGATCTTCGCACTACACAGTGATGTGCAAGGCCTTGTTGTGGCTTAGCCCTTCAGGTGGCAGCTCATCTTCGTGGAAAGTGATTTTGTGACTCTCCAATACTTTCCCCACCATGTTTGCCATTTCTCCTCCAGTTATGTTGCTGGGTACATATGCCTCGCTCAGCACCTTCAATAAGGCATTCTTATGTACGTCAGAGCTTTGTAGCAGAGCCAAGATAGAGATCTGGTCTGACGTTTTGTTCAACTGATCAATGACCGAATACTCTTTGGCTTGTATCTTCCTCCATAGATCATCAGGCCCAGTTTCAGTGACGGTTGGTCATCCAGAGGCCTACTTACTGGACTCGGCTAGGTGTTCTGGGGTATAAACCCTGCCGGTTCATGTCATACCCTGTGCTACAATTGCTTCTCCAGATGTGGTTTTCCTTTTCCTTTTTGCCTCAGCGGTGTAATCCTATTGTATGGCCTTTGGGTGGAATGGTGTTACGGCTGTCATGGCCACCGGGATGGGTACCTTTGCCTTGGATGGTAACACAACCACTTCGAATGGTACAGGTGTCTTTGGAGACCCAAACTCGACCTCAATAGGTCCTGGCGTCTTTGCAGAAGAATGTGCTTTGAACTCAAGTGGTATGGACATGTCTACTTCAGCGTTTTCAGAAGGCTGGATCTGGACCACAATTGGATTAAGTGTGACCGTTGGTTCCTTTGGCTCGTCACCTTCAGCGATCAATCTGATCGACCCTTTGGGGTCCCAATCATCCTCTATCTCAATCATGTGAACGCCCCCACCCTTGTGGTCAGGCAGAGGGTTGTTACGGACATTCAGAGTTGGCTCTTTTGCTATGATGATCTTGTTGTCAATCAAAGCTTGGATCTTATCCATCATAGAGCGGCACTCATCAATGGTATGCCCCTTCATGTCGGAATGGTACGCACAAGTTTTGTTTGGGTTGACCCATTGGGAGGGGTTTTCGGGGTTTACGACAGGGATAGGGGTGATGTAACCAGCAGCTTTAAGCCTTTCATACAGCTGGTCGATAGGTTCGGCAATGGCGGTATATTGTTTGAGGGGTCTGCGGTCGAAGTTTGGTTGGGGTCTAGGAAAGTTTTGGCGGGTGAGAGGTGGTTGATAGTAAAAGGGTTGAGTATTGTAGGCTTGATAGACATGTGCAGGTTGGGAATATCTGGGTGAAGTGGGCTGATATGTGGGAGGCAGAGGCGATTGGTAACTAGGTGGTGGAGTTTGGTAAGAGGGCGAGGGTGTTGGGTAATTTGGGGTTGGTTGATATGTGAGTGGAGGTATTTGGTAGGTTTGGTATAGAATTGGGGATTTTGTTCTTGCGCAACCATCACGGCGCTCACGTTCCTTTTCTTGGACGTGCTACCAGACTGTAGAGCCTTGTTGGTGGCCTACAAAGCTTCAAAGTTAGCGACCATACCACTTTTGATACTTTCCTCGATCCTTTCCCCTAGCTTGATGATGTTTGAAAATTTCTGGCTTTCAATCAGCATTAACCTTTCATAGTACTGTGGGTCTTGAGCTCGGACGAAATACCTATTAATTTGTTCTTCTTCTAAAGCCGGTCTGACCTTAGTAGCTTCTGATCTCTAACAAGTAGCATACTCGCGGAATGTCTCGAAGGGTTTTTTCTTTAAGTTCTGGATGTAGAACACGTCTGGTGCATTTTCTGCGTTGAACTTGAACCTGTCCATGAAATCGGACGCCATACTTACCCAATTTGACCACTTCTTAGGGTCTTGGTTGATGTACCAAGACAAAGCATCTCCTTTCAGACTTCTCTTAAAGAGTTTTATGTAAATCTTTTCATCCCTTCCTACTCTGACCAGCTTGTCGCAGTACATCCTCAAATGGACTCTGGCATCCCTTGTGCCATCAAACATCTCGAACTTAGGAGGTTTGTACCTCTCAGGAAGTTCGACATCTGGCTAAATGCAAAGGTCATCGTAATTCAGTCCCTCAATCCCTTGCTTCCTTCGACACCCTGAACTCGGCTAGTCATCTTCTTGAGTTCCGCGGCCAGATTCCTAATAAGAAAGTCAGACTCCATTGTGCTTGAAATATGTTGAGTATAGTGTGGTGTGGTTTCCACATAGATGGGGGTGTTCTGGGGATGATCATTTGTAGAGTTTAGTGGTTCAGGAATGAGCAGTGGGGTGTTGTCTAAAGTGTGGCATATGTTACAGTGGTGATGGGGAGCGGGTTGGTTTTGTGGTTTCGGGATGCTTTGTGGAGGTGTGGGGTTTTGAGTGTTGGCATAGTTGACATTTGGGGTAGTGAGGGAAAATGACAAATTCTCCAAGTTCCGAACTTGGTCCAGTTCTTCCTGAAACCTCAATAACTTTTGTTCGAGCTGGGAGGCACTTTCCTTGGAAACCTGAATACCCTGAAGAACCTCTACCCTTTCAACTGAGTTCTCCTTTCTGATGTTGCTCAAATCTTCCATCTTTCCCTTGTTCTTGTTTCTGATAGGACTCGAAAGAGGAGGAGGTGGAGGGCCCTTAGATCTTGTGGAGTATGATGACGATGCCAAAGTTCACGAACTAACCTTTGGGAAGGGGAATAAACAAAAGGTAAAAACAAAAAAGGTAGCAAGTTAGTGTGGATTATGAGAAGAAAACGTTGCAATATGAATCGTGTCCTAATTTGGGAGCCCCGTTGTGCTCGAGGTAGGCCTAGAGACAAGTTGATTTGGAGAACTTATAATGCTAAATGCCTCATTTTATTGATAAAAAATAAGGCAAATCCCAAAACGACACTAATAGCAGAAAAATAAAATGTTACTGATGGTCATTGGCCTTATTACATTTTTAAAGCAAAAGAAAAGACTCCTAACTACTTGGTCCCAGAAGGACCTTCCCCAGACTCGGCATCTTTAGCTCCATCGAATAGCTTCACCAGCTCACGCAGTCCCAGCAGCAAATAGGCTCTAGCCAAGTGTCCTCCTTCATTTCCCTTAGCGTTCTGGAAGTTTTCAATCCTCTGGATGAACTTCTTTTCCAATTCTAGTAAACCCCGCTCCAAATACCCTAGTCGCTTGTTGGCGCTGACAGCCATATCTTTCCATTCTTCAATCAAATTTTGATGGGCTTCTTGAATCTCCCGGTGCTCACTTTTGCATTCCCGTATCTTCTTGCGCAATTGGTTGTACTTGACCTGTGCTTCAGCCTTTTCATCGATGATCCTGTGACCTCGAACAAACCCAGGTTGGCCCAGACCATTGTGATTATCCTCCAGCCATCCCGAATAGTATGGGGTGCATCCAGCATGGTATCTGTCTGGCTCGATAGTATCTCTTCCCATGACGATCTTGCAATGCCACGTATGCTGAGCTTGGCACTTATAAGGACTGTCATCAGCTTGGAAATCAGCCCGGAAGTGACTCATCTTGTCGACCCTTGGTATAACCTGCTTCCTACCAGCCTGTCTCATGACCCGGAGGGGGACATAAGGTTACGTTCCTCTTAAACCGATCAGTATCAAAAATGGTATGTCCCTGGATCGGGCGATGAACTCGTCAGTAGGTAACTGTTCGAACATCCATTGTATTTCATCCTCAGTCAGATTTTCAAACAGCTCCACCCATCCTTTGGCATCTTCTGGATGAGGAAACATGTCGGGCATGTAGTTCATTCGCCTTGGTTGATGGAAGGCTATATGATCGTCCCAGTCTATCCGCTGAATCTCTTGCCGATATTCACCCCTTTGGAGATGTTCCATGAGCCAGAGCTGGAGTAGCAAGTTGCAGCCTTCGAAGTGTGGGGCTCCTTGTTGACACTTTTCCAGGCTCGGTACATTTTTGCAACGATCATGGGCATTATGCTAAAGGGTTGCCCACCAATTCCCTCCATTAAGGTTTTAGTGACCATAGCTAGCCTGGTGTGAATCCTTGCTTTCTTCACAGGAAACACTATCATCCCCAAGAAGCAGAACATAAAGACAAAGACCCTTCTGTGGATATGCCCCAATGAGGTGAGGGCGAATTCATCTGGGTAATTGCGGTAGGACTTACTATGGCTGTACCTTTCGTATAGATAGTCAAAAGGGATGTAGGAATCCTTCAAACAGGTCAAGCCTGTGTTTTTCTTTAGTCCCGTCATTTTGAGAAAACCCCTACCCTTGCGATTTTTTGGCATAAGTAAACCCGGAGTCTCCTACGGAATACCAGCTAATCCTTCTATTCCCTCGAGCAGAGATGTCATCTCAATCTCCCCAAAGCGAAACACAGACCTATTACAGTCCTAGAACAGAGTAGCAGCTTCTATGATTTTGTTGTTGGGTTGGACCTCCAGGAGAGAAGGCAAACTTCCTAGGTATTTCCGGACAAGGGCCTGATCACTGGAGTGAAGATCCTCCCACCAGCTTAGCAACCTTGGGTAGATTTTGGTGACCATGCCAAATATGGGGACTTCGTGCCTCATTTCTGCAAAACAAAGTGTTAGACCCTTACCCCGCCAGACTTGACTATTTAAACCAATAATTAGCATAAGCAGCATTTAGTTCTCCAAATGAATGCGCCGAATATGGTAACGTCCATTTGGGTTCCCAGGGAACCCAGTGGACTTTGGACAAGTCTATCTTAAAGAGTCATTATGTAGACAACATAACTGACTCGGCTAGGTTTTGATAGTGATGCATGCACAATTGAACAGAGTAGGGTTTCTATAAGATATTAGACTAGTACCCTTGAGCGGACAACTCAAGAGAGAAAGGCACGAAACCGTCGACTACACCGTTGATCGACTCGTTTTACCGCAAATACGCCTTTGCCAAATTTAGGGGGTAATGATATCGGAAGGGCGCAACCACTCATTATAAGCATTGCTATGGTATTTTGTTTGGCACGAGTGGAATATGATGTTGAATATGCAGTTTTAAGTTGTCATGTATTTGCACGTTCATAAAGTAATGATTACAATAATTGCTCATGTTTACAACAGTATTGAAGGAAAGCGTTAAAAGAAAGCATTAGAGAAAAGAAACAAAGAGCCAAGTCAGTTTCGTAATAGAAAAGAAATAAAGACATTAAATAAAGGCAGTAAAGTCACAAATATCATGAGATGGTAAAAGCCTAAAAGAAGTATCCCCAGCAGAGTCGCCACGCTGTCGCGCCCCCTTTTTCTCGTGAAATTGGGCTTGTGACATTTGGGAGGACAACCCGTTCCCTTTTGGGAATTGGGTTTTGGAACTTGAAGAGTCGCCACCTAATGATTAAGTGCATTAGGACACTAAGAAGGGTTTGAGTTTGAAGAACCAGAGTTTGGGTAAGGGCTAGAAATTATCTCGAGGGGAAGGTGTTAGGCACCCCTCAAGATCCACTAGTGTGGTTCCCGGCCATGTTACAGTTGTGACTTCACATAATCAAACAAGCAATTAAGGGCCTCAAATAGAAGGGGATTTTCACATATTATTGCAAGCAAATTGAAAGTTTGAAGAGAATAAAGAAAGCAGAAATTTTAAGGAAATAGTTCGGACAATAAAACAAGTTAAAAAGAAAGGGGGTCCTAGGTTTACAAACAATATGGATCACATCAATGCAATACCCGGTAATCACTCCTCAAAAGAGGGGTTACACGTGGTATTAGCGCACCGGTCATTATATCCATATCTACCCTTTCCCACCCCGCTAAGTTATTAAGTGCGAAATAGTATCGTTACTTATTGCATGCTAGTACCCGCCCCAAGCCTATTAGTCCTGGAGGCATTTGGGACTATTAGTCCTAAAGGGAAGGGAAATTTGGCTTTTCAGAGTTTTAAAAGGATAAAATTCTAGGGCGACAATCAAAACATATAAGGCAGGTATGGGAGAAAACGTAACTATTAACGGGCTCAAACAGGCCTCCTCATTTAAAGAAACAACTTGGCTAGCATGACTTACAAGTACTAGTTATGGTCTGAAATCAAATTAAATCGTAGGATAGGCTGATTCATCATATATTTCTCAGATGAGGAGTCTGAATTAGCCTTCCCTGATTATAATTTATCAAAGACTGACGCGGTTGATTAATTACCTAATGGTTTGCCTAAGTGAGACCTATAGGAATGATATCTAACAGTGCTTACTCCGATTTTAAAGAAGGCTTACTGATTGTAGAAAACACATAAGTTCTGCGGATGTTAAACGACATTACTACTGATTTTAGACTTGTAGATGAAATAACGAATCAGATTCAACTGGTTACTCCTATAGGCATTATTTCTAGGCGTTGTTGGTTTTAAGACGATTATAAAAGTCCAGGAGCCCTATAGACATGGTATCTAGAATGGAACTTATTATTACTTAACCTATAACTATTTGCCTAATGATAGATGTAAAATGCAGAAGTGCCAAAGACCTATAGTCATGATTTCTATATGCAGAAGTGCAGAAAAACCTACAGACATGATTTCTATATGATATGCAAACGTGCAGAAAACCTAAAGACATGATCTCTATGTATGCAGAGGTGCAGAAAACCCTACAGACAGGATTTCTACATGATATGCAGAAGTGCAGAAAAACCTACAGACAAGATTTCTATATGATATGCAGAAGTGCAGAAAAACCTACATACAGGATTTCTATATGATATGCGAAAGTGGAAAAAACCTATAGACAGGATTTTTATATGATATGCAGAAGCGCAGAACTTGTGAAAAGTAACGCCTATGAGCATGTTGTCTACCCTTTGCATACATAAGTGACCCTCCCATTTTCACTAGAACTCCATAAGTTATTACAACCAATTACAGACCAGAATGAATTAAGAAAAGTAAAATTACATCAGAAATTAAGCTACAACCAAGGAGCCTAATTCACACTCAAGGTCCAACAATATGAGGTGAACTAACTTCCAGAATCAGGTTTCCAAAGCCATCTCTTAGTTAGGATGTGTCAAAGTTCCTCAAGAGCCTCAAATGAACTCCGAGCAGTGCTTACAACCCAAATATATTGCAGAATTAAGAGCATAGTGCAGTGTGGAAATGCCAGCCCTAAGATGTCCATGTTCAGAGGGAACTCAAGGTCCCAAAGCAAGGCTTATAAGAGAGGGGTAGAACTTACAATCTAATAGTAAGTGTAAGTGCACAAAGGGAAACTAGTGGTCATTCCCAACAATCAGGAGTGCTGGCACACCCCTAACTAGCCTATTAGCCACATTTTGAGAGTTGGGATCCATTGAGGATCAGGTTCAGACCTAAGCAGCAATTTGGATGTTGTTAGGCCATGAACCTTAACTCAAATACATAAAAGAGAGTGGGGGTATAGGGAGTTCATAACAAATATCAGATGTAAAGAGAGAGTAGCATATTCAATACAGAACATGAACAACAAAGTAGACAGGAATGTAGCAACTGTAAAATTAACACATAGGGATGGTGCTGAAATCGAAATTAAGGCATACCAGTTTCAGGGAAACAAATAAGTGAAAACTGAAGTCTTGTAAACCAAATTGCAAGCAAATAGTACAAAAGACTCAGAAAAGAGTAGAGTATTGAAAGAGTATTGAAATTGAGAGGTGTATGTGTAAAGGATTAAATTCGAAGTGTTGAATTGAAGGTTCAAGGTGTCTAAGTGCAGAAGGGTCATTCCCCTTTTATAGTGCAGAAAACAAGTAAGAAAAGGTAAGGGAATAATTTGCAATCAATCACACAGAATCTCCCTTCAGTTAAGGGATTCTGATTTCAAACGGGTAGAAGACAAATAAGGAAAGAATTGGATTAAAATCTTTTCCAAAGTAGTACAAGAAGGGCAAATACATAGAAACTATTTAAGGAAAGAGTTTGATAGCAACACGGTTTGTGCAAATAAGGAAAGGCAATCAATCATCAGCCAGTAAAAATCAGAAATTGAGTTTTGGTATGAATGAATCCAATCAGAAAAGGTGAAGAAAGGTTTAATTAAAGAAACTCAGAAACAATCAATCGAACCTTATTAAAAGGAATTCTGAATCAATCACAAATTGGCAAAATCTCTTTTGAAGGAAGAATTCCTCATATATAAAGCATACAAACATGTCAAACAAGAAAGAACTGTCATGCTAATTAGAAAAATCTAGCATAGAAAAGTTCAGAGTCACAAGCAAAGAGGCTCAAATTCAGTACATAGACTCAGACTTAGTTCGAGAGAATCCAGGGTTCCATTATAGAACCCTAGTCCAAACATAAGATCAAACTCGCCAAAATACCCCAAATCCTAGGGTTTTCAACTCGAGTCTGATGTAGAGGCGAGAAGACAAATAACTGAAACAGGCTCAGAGGTCTCTTTCAGAGGCTCATGAAAAAACAAACAGGTAAAATAGCAGGTTCGAAACAAACATAGTGAAAAAGTTGATTTGAAGCATAAAGAACATGTTTTAAGAAAAGCTTAGAACTTAAACAAGTTCAGAAGACAAAGAGGTAGCATAAACTGAAGGAAACAGTAGATGAAACATGTTTAGAAAGAACTCAAACAAAGTCCAGAAGAAGGCAAATAAGAACTAAGAGCTTAGTAGAAATTACAGTAAAGGAACACAGGGTTAAACGAACACATAAGATAAACGTGTGAAAGCATGATATAGAAACCAGTAGAAGAAAGAACGGAGCACAGTAGAAGAATATGCATAATAAGGCAAATCTAAGAACACAGGAGAAGGACATGCGAGGTAGAAAAGAGAACATAAAAACATAGCATAGACAGATTTACACAAAGAAAAGAAGAAGAGGAGTCAGAAAACATTTTAAAACTTTTTTCAGAAACCCTAAATCGAAGAGAAACAAATTTTGAAAGAGAAGATTGGGGAAAACATTTTAAAATTCCAGTAGAACACAGATATAGCATAGATCTAAGGAACCAACCAGAGAAAACCTCAAATAGCTTAGGGTTTCAGAGAAACCCTAGAAACGAGAAAGGCTTGGAAGAAAATCTGATCCTGAGTCGAAAAGACTCATATTGCTTGAACATGCCGGAATAATGGCCGGAGAAGCCATAGATCTACAGATCTGAGAAGGATCTAAAGAGAACCATTGGAGTCGGGCCTCGAAGCTTCGAACAACCATGGTTTGATGGTAGAGGGGGGTGAGTACCAACCATTCATGGCCTGAGAAGCCACGGATTCCGGTGGAAACATGGTAGAATAAGGTGGGAGATAGCTAGGGTTTCAGAGAGCTTGAGAGTGTTTTGAGAGACGAAGTGTTTCAAGGCGGCGGGTCAGGTAAGAATGAGGGAGATTAGGGTAGTCGTTTAGGTTTAATTATGAAAGGGCGAGTCTTGGCCGTTGATCTTGAGTGATCAACAGTCCAGATTTAAGTGGTAGGTGGGGAACGGGTTGGGTCGTTTGTAATTGGGTCGTGGGTTAGATCCAGATTGAAATTGGGTTGGTTTTAATTTGGGCGGAATTGAGGTTAAATTGAGGTTAAAATTGAAAGGAAACGAGGCTGTAATTGAAATAGAAATAGGCTAAAATGCTAAATAGCCAATTTTCCTCTTTTATTTTATAAAAATAGTGAAAAAGACTTTAAAATAAATTAAAGTACTGACCCTACTAATAATTCATAAATATTGATTTAAAAATATTGAAACCAATTTTACAATTTTAGAAATGCTATTAATCTTAAAATAGGCTACAATTGCAATTATGCAATTTAGTCTTTTAAATACTAAATAAATTTGTAAAAATGTACCAAAATTATCTTAACTCTATTTTGGTATGAATATAGGAATAAAATAAATTATTCACCAAATTGATGATTTTGGAAATAATTATGAATTTTGTACTGCTAAAATGGATAATAAATTGGTTTAAAAACTCTTCAAAAGATTGAAAAAATACTAAAACACTTGGGTATGCTTATGTATGCATATATATGCTATTTTGAAAGCATTTTGTATATAAAAGTACATAGGGAAAAATTGGGTATCAACACCCCCAAGACTAGGTGGGCACTAGTACATGAGCAAATTACGGAAATGAGAACAAGTTTATATACATAAGAAGTTGTCTGAAATACAAGTAGACAGGAAATAAATAAAGAACAAGTACTCGGGAACTGCAAAGTAGATCCATGAAGTGCAACTCACCCTAAGTCTCTGTGTCGTCTCCTAACCTCAATTAGGAAGCTCTGTTAGGACCTACAGAGGATCTGCGCAAAAAAAATGTGCAGAAGAGAGTATGAGTATACCACAATCGATACCCAGTAAGCATTAAGTCTAACTTTGAAGAAGTAGTGGCGATAGTAGATGCTTCAAAATACTTACCACACTAATATAATAATATAATTAAGATTTGAAACAATAGATAATGTCACGAATAACAAGAATCACATATATCAACAATTGAAAGGTATTAAGCATGCTTTTCCAGTACAGAAAAACCATAACGCTGCTCAGATATAGAAATAAAGCTCAATTAACGGAGCCAAGACTCCCAACTAGCATATAAGAATGTCAAGTAGTAATTAATAGCTAAACGAATACTTCTACATGAGTCAATAGTATGAACTCATGCTCAACCTCTACAAGATCCATGTACCCCGATATAAAATTTATGTATTAATATAACCCGATACGAAGTTCATGTATTGACCCGTACAAAAGTCATGCACCAACCACTCTCACATGGCCCATGGTAACATGGCTAATCACCTGACAACGGAGGGATGGATCCAAATTCAAGCGTAAAGAGGAGCATAATAGCATCACTCATAAATTATTATCTGATCATCATGTCTTGTGTGCCATAACTATAGCTCATTCACACACTTACCCTTTCGTGCCAAAATCATCCGTCCAAATCAAGTATCCATTATTCAAAATGTATTTATATACTCAAAGAAATACAGATTAAAGATGCATAAGGACTTAATAAATATCATACGAATATCGGCTAAGGGAATCTCTATTTGACTACGAAAAAGTTGAGCAAGTCAACAAATCAAAAATATGTGTCCATGCCTTCACAAATAATCATAAGCCTAGGAATGATTTCTTATATGAATAAAAGAGAAAAATATAATAACATAAGTCAAATAAATCATGAATTAAATGAGCACATAGTCAAAATAAGTCATATAATATTTTCATTCTACCCCGGTCATGATAAAAACTCGGTAAATGTATATACGCTCGCCACCACGTATATACACCAACCCCAATACCTTAAATACGTAGAGAACAAGCCAAATCCAAGGAGTTTCCTTCTTATAAAGGTTAGCCAAGAGACTTATCTCCACCCGATAACCTAAAAAAATAAGTAAAAATGCCAAATTTTCAAAAATTCAACTCTAAACAGCTCGAATCTAGTCAATACAACCTAATAACATCAAATAAAGCTATAAAAACCAAATCCAAATGATAAGGGCGGGATCTTTCCATGCCATGACATTCTCCAAGTATCCAACAACCTGCGAACAAGTCCCATGCATATGTAAAATACATAAATATGCATATGTAGATAAATTGCATGAATATTTTTACATGAGTATAGAATATTTATGCATGATAAAGATTCAAACTTTACCAAAACTTGTACTCCTCGTGCTGGCACTCACCATATCAAATGACGTACTAACGGTCCAATATAACATAGCTAATCATGTGACTCTGGAGGAATAGATCTAAATCCACATGCCCGAACATCATAGCCTCATAATCAATCATCAATATCAGGAATCAGTCATCAAGACACACGGAATAAACTATCATGGCATAATCATAATAATCGCACAAAATATCCCATCATGCTGTAAAAATATCAACCGTATAAAATATCCCATTATGCCAATCTCTATCCATATCAAAGAATCATATGCAGGCATACACTCATATGGAGAAAAGATAAATATATATGATGTATATGGATTAGAGAAACAAACATGTAGGGATGTATGCATGTACATAATGTATGACTGCAACTACAACATATAAACCATTGTACAAATAGCCTATCACATCCAAATAAGGTATCTAAATCCTAGATATAATTTCTAACATGAACGAGAAAGTTCAAGTAGTGATACAATTAAATAAAGCTTATCATAAGTAAATCATGTTTTTGTTATGACCCAAATTCTCACCTTAAAGTCATGATGGCGCCTAGCCAAACTTGCTAAGCAAGCCAACTCATAATCCAACACATGAGGTCCATTTTTATTATATAACAAAGATATAATAATTCAAAGTGGAAATGGTCTCAAAATAGTAACAACATCAGATAAAATCAAAATACAACCTAAATACGGCCAATATAGTAGAACCCCCAAGACTAGGTGGGCACTAGTACATGAACAAATTACGGAAAGAAAAACAAGTTTGTATGCATAACAAGCTATTTGAAATACAAGTAGACAGGAAATAAATAAGGAACAAGCACTCAGGAACTATAAAGTAGATCTATGAAGTGCAGCTCACTCTAAGTCTCTGTATGGTCTCCTAAGCTAAATCAGGAAGTTCTGGTAGTACCCACCAAGGATCTGCACAAAAGATCTGTAGAAGAGGGTATGAGTATTGATAATAGGCTAGATTCATGTAGTTTGGCGACTGTTTATGCCCCAACTTGACTATGCTTCATTGTTCTAGGATGGTTAAATGAAGATAAATTGGCTCTAATTGTGAATTTCATGTTTTGCAGGAGCGAGTTGCATTTATGAGGACTTAGGACAGTGTTTGAAGCTAAATTAAAGCAAGGGAAACCCCTCGGAGCTGAGTACGTGTTAAAGAAGAGAGCAAATAAGTGATAAAATGCTGACCAGCTTAGCGCGGCCATTAGCCCGCCCTTAGCGCAACCGCACTAGCCCAGGAATTCGAGGCAGGCACGAGCGCGGCCACGCATTCGGAGCATTTAATTTCATGGGTAAACTTGGAAGTTCTGGGGTAATTCCACTTAACCTATAAGAGGTCCAGCTCACCCAAAGGGAGACTATCAAGGTTTTTACAACTTAGTTGAAGGCAAGAAGAGGCAAGAGGCAAGGAGGATAATTCAATATCGAGTTATACCTTTCTTCCTTTTGTAATTATCAATTATGATGAATTTTGTTGTTGATAGTATGAATATGATTATAAGTAGCTAATTATTTAGTCTAGGGTTTTGATAGAGCCTGTTGAAGGATGAACTTCGTATTATGTTAATATAGTTTGCCCAGTTTAATCTCTATTTGTTCAACTACGTTCTTGTTGTAGTTAATTGATAGGATCCTCAATTAGTTGTACCTATTTAGTATGTATTACTTGGAAGAGAGTGCATATTTAGGTGATTGTTGAACAACACCACTCCCAAAGTATATGAGGAATCAATAACCGAGGGTTTAAAGGTGGGATTAGGGATAACGAAACCTTGGGTGCGATCTAAAGTGAGCTGTAATAAAAGCTAGCTAGCATAACTCGGGAGAGTGCGTCTAGTAAATTGTCATAATTACTTGAGAGAGATTTACGGTAGTAAGAGTGCTCATAATTGATAGAGACGTTTAGGCAAATCTATGTTGAACATAACAGGAAGGGATTCCATCAATAGGGGAAATCACAACCTTAGATCCTTCTCTTAATTGTTTACAACCCAGTTATAGTTAGCTTTTAGTTTTACTTACTTTCATTCAGTTATAGTTAGTAAAAATATCACCAATTGTTATTCAAAATATCTGGAAAGTTGATTACGAAGAATTCAGTGAGTCTGACAAGAGTAATTGGTAGGTTAATTCCCTATGGGATTCGACTCTGACTAAATACTCGGATTATATTTGCAACGACCGCTTTGTCCTTTTTATAAGGCATAGTTGGGCGTGATCAAATTTTGGCGTCGTTGCCGGAAATACAAAAAATCTTAGTGTAGTCAGTTTTCTTTATTTTCAATCTATACATTGAAATTTTAATGTTTGTTGACTTGGTTGTATAGGTGCATGCCTAGAAACTCATCCAGAACTAGTGAAGTATTTGAAGCAATATCAAATCCGGAGAATGTTTTCAAGGCCTTGAATCGGGCCAACCAAAAAAACAAACAACAATAATCAACTGAACAACTCGAACCAGACATGGGGGATAATGTGTTAGACCTAGCTGTGCTAGTAGCACCTCTTGTGCCAGAGGCTGCTCTATATGACCAGGCGCAACCCACAACGGAAAATTTGGCCACAATGATATTAGTCCCGCAGATACATGCCGAATCCTTTCAAATCACAAACAACATGCTACACTTGTTGAAAAACAAGGGACTATTTTCGAGGTCATACATTGAAGATCCTCAGCAGCACTTGAAGAATTTCCTGTCAATCTGCAAAACTCAAAGGCAGTCCAACGTAACTTAGGAAGCAATAAAGCTGTTGTTGTTTCCATTCTCAGTAACAGGAGCTACCCAGACTTGGCTAAACTCACTCCCCATTAATTCCATCATGACTTGGGAGGAGTTAGTCAAGCAATTTGTGAATAAGTTTCATCCACCCAACAAGACTGCTCAGCAAATTGATGAAATTTTGAGCTTCAAACAGAAATCAATGGAGACACTGCAAGAAACATGGGACGATTCAAAGGGATGTTGGTTATATGTCTGCACCACGGTATTCCAGATCAGATATTGGGGCAGCGGTTTTACATGGGTTTCACAGATAACGTGAAGGCTAATGTTGATGCTTCAGCCGGTGGAGCATTCTTGAGCAAAACATAGAGAGACACCCAGAGCCTGCTTGACAAGATAACATAGAATTCGGGGTGGACAACCAGGAATGCACCTATCACTCAAGTAGTTCACTCAGTGCCCTTAGATCCATCCAACACTCTTGCTGAAAATATGGCTACCTTAATGACATAAATGATTATACTCACCAAAAAGGTGGAAGAGTCAGGGCAGAAGCAGCAGGTGCACATTATAGATACTACTAATGGAGGCTTATGCACATCTTGCATTAGTCAGCCAATTGGTAACCAATGGAATGCAGAAAGTGATCATCATCACTACCCTGAGGACATGAATTATGTGTCTAATTATGGAGGCCAGATATAGGGTGGTCGAAATTGAGGCCAACAGATTCAGCCATACAGGCCAGTCCAGCCACAACTCAATAATGGAAATATGGGAGGCATGCGACCTCACAATAATGTGGCGCCCTACCAAAGGCCACATGGATACAACAATCAAAATCAACAGCAGGGTTATCATCCTCCTCAGTAGCAACATGGTGGGAGATAGGAAGATGGGTTTGCTAGACTCTAAGTAATGATGCAGCAGTTTATTATGTCAAATGCGAAAATGAGTGAAAGGGTATATGCACATGAGTCAGCTATAAAGAATATTGAAGTGCAGATGGGCCAGATTTTAATGTCTTTGAATAATTGTCCTCATGGGACATTGCCTACAGACACGCATGTAAATCCAAAAGATCAAGGTTAGAAGCAGTTGATAGCAATGAGTCTACGTAATGGAAGAGACTTAGACTTGGAGCAAGAGAGGGTTCCAAAAAGCATACAGGCTGAGACACTTGTACCAGTGCCCATTGAGCTAGATTATTCAACGAAACTGACAGAGGTGACAGTACAGCCTGCCCAAGGAGAAACCAACACACAGATTGAGGCTGAGAAAGAAGTTGAGACAGCCCAGGAACCAGTAGTTGAGGTGGTGTCTGACAAAAAGAAAACCCAAATCATTGGGAAGAAGAGACCTCCAGTGCCATTCCCATAGAGGTTGGCCAAATACCAGAAAGAAGAACAATACAAGAAATTATTGGAGATGCTGAAACAAATCCAGGTAAATATTCAATTGATTGATGCTTTGAAGGAGATGCCTGGTTATGCAAAAATGATGAAGGACTTGATGTCCCAAAAATTCGATTTCCAAGACTTGGCCATAGTGATTCTAACTTAGACCTGCAGTGTTGTGGTGACTAGACCAGTTGCTGAGATGTTGTCTGCCCCAGGGAGTTTCACAATTCCCTGCACCATTGGTAACTTTGCCTTTGCCAAGGCACTTTGTGATTTGAGGGATAGCATAAATCTTATGCCCCTGACGATCTATAAGAGGTTGAGGATTGGAAGAGCTAGACTCACATCCATGTTATTGCTGCTAGCTGACAGAACTGTGAAAAGACCTTTTGGTATCTTAGATGACGTGTTGATACAAGTAGGGAAATTTGTATTCCCTACAAATTTTGTGATTCTGGATTGCAAGGTGGATGAAGAAATTCCCATAATTTTGGAAAGGTCGTTCTTGGCCACAAAGAGAGCTCTTATTGTTTGTGAAACTGGGGAGCCCAAGATGAGGTTGAATGATAAGGAGATAACATTCAACATGCAGAAATATATGAGGCGACCAAGTGAATTCGCCAATTGTTCTCTTATTGATGCCGTGGATGTAATTGTGGAAGCGGATGATGAGACATTGACTATTGAAGATCCTCTTGCTGCGTGTCTTGTAAATTTAGATGAGGTAAATGGGGAAGAATTGGCAGAATGGGTGTTGGCTTTAGAGGGAAGAGGGTTTTGGGATAGAACACTTGAATTCGAGCCCCTATACTTAGAAAACAGAGAAACTCCTCCAGCCAACCCATCCATAGAAGAACCACTAAAGCTGGAGTTGAAGCCACTGCCCGCCTATCTTAGGTATGCACTCCTAGGACCTAATTCCACTTTACCTGTTATTATCTCATCTAGTTTGTTAGATGTGCAGGCACAACAACTTTTGTAGGTACTCAAGGAGTGCAAGACGACCATTGGGTGGACCATGGCAGACATTAAGGGGATCAGCCCAGCATATTGTATTCATACAATTCTGCTGGAAGAGGGGAACAAACCTTTCAGGGAGCACCAAAGAAGGTTGAATCCCAACATGAAGGAAGTGGTGAAGAAAGAGGTGATTAAGTGGTTAGATGCGGGAATCATTTTCCCCATCTCTGACAGCAACTGGGTTAGTCCGGTGCAATGCGTTCCTAAGAAGGGTGGTATGACGGTGGTCAAAATGATAACAATGAGTTGATCTCTACAAGAACCGTCACAGGCTGGAGAATTTGTATGGACTATAGGAAATTAAATCTGGCCACCCGGAAAGACCACTTCCCACTTCCCTTCATTGATCAGATGCTTGCCAGACTGGTAGGGAGGTCCTACTTCTGCTTTCTGGATGGGTACTCAAGGTAAAATCAAATCTCCATTGCACTAGAGGACAGAGAGATGACCTCTTTCGCATGCCCATATGGAATTTATGCTTTTCGGAGGATGCCCTTGGCCTATACAATGCACCTGCCACATTCCAAAGGTGCATGATGGCCATATTCACTGACATGGTCGAAGACATAATGGAGGTGTTCATGGATGATTTCTCAGTGGCGGGAAATTCATTCGACGAGTGCCTTACAAATCTGACTCAAGTGTTGAAAAGATGTATTGAGACTAACCTGGTACTTAATTGGTAAAAGTGTTATTTCATGGTATAAGAGGGCATAGTCTTGGGACGCCGGGTATCAAGCAAGTGAATCGAGGTGGATCATGCTAAAGTTGACGTGATACCAAAGCTTCCACCCCCCACATCAGGCAAAGCAATCGAGATCTTCCTTGGGCATGCCGGTTTCTACCGGAGATTCATAAAAGACTTCTCAAAAATTGCCAACCCTTTCTGTAAGTTGTTAGAAAAATATCACCCTTTCATGTTTTCTGATGATTGCACGGTAGCATTCGAGGAGTTGAAAAAGAGACTAGTCATAGCACCCATCATTGTTGCCCCTGACTGGGAGCAACCATTCGATCTCATGTGTGACGCTAGTGACTATGCAGTGGGGGCAGTGCTAGCACATCGGAAAGACAAGCTAATGCACCCAATTTACTATGCCAGTAGAACATTAAGTGGAGCCCTGCTGAACTACATTGTGACTGAAAAGGAGATGCTGGCCGTGGTGTTTGCATTCGACAAGTTCAAATCATACCTGATTGGCTCTAAGGTAATTGTATATACTGACCATGTAGCTCTCAGGTACTTGATTGAGAAGACGGAGTCCAAACCGCGCCTGATTCGTTGGGTGCTGCTACTGCAAGAGTTCGACCTGGAGATTTGTGACCGTAAGGGTACAGAAAACCAAGTCGCTGATCATCTATCACGAGGGTAATTCCACTTAAGTGTACACTTAAGTTAAAAGAGGTCCAGCTCGCCCAATGGGAGAATATCAAGGTTTTTACAGCTTAGTTGAAGGCAAGAAGAGGCAAGAGGCAAGAAGGATAATTCGACATCAAGTTCTACCTTTCTTCCTTTTGTATTTATCAATTATGATGAATTTTGCTGTTGATAGTATGAATAAAATTATGAGTAGCTAATTATTTAGTCTAGGGTTTTGATGGAACCTGTTGAAGGATGAACTTCAAGTTAAGTTAATATAGTTTGCCGAGTTTAATCTCTATTTGTTCAACTACATTCTTGTTGTAGTTAATTGATAGGATCCTCAATTAGCTGCACCTATTTAGTATGTATTACTTGGGAGAGAGTGCATATTTAGGTGATTGTTGAACAACACCACTCCCAAAGTATATGAGGAATCAATAACTGAGGGTTTAAAGGTGGGATTAGGGATAACGAAACCTTGGGTGCAATCTAAAGCGAGCTATAATAAAAGCCAGCTAGCGTAACTCGGGAGAGTGCGTCTAGTAAATTGTCGTAATTACTCAGGAGAGATTTACGGTAGTAAGAGTGCTCATGATCGATAGAGACGTTTAGGCAAATCTAAGTGGAACATAATAGGAAGGGATTCCATTAATAGGGGAAATCAAAACCTTAGATCCTTCTCTTAATTGTTCACAACCCAGTCATAGTTAGCAAAAATATCACAAATTATTATTCAAAATATCTGGAAAGTTAATTACAAAGAATTTAATGAGTCTGACAAGAGTAATTGGTAGGTTAATTCCCTGTGAGATTCGCTTCTGGGCTAAATACTCGGATTATATTTGTAATGACCGCTTGTCCTTTTTATAAGGCATAGTTGGGTGTAATCAAGTATACCATTATCGGTACCCAATAAGTATTAAGTCTAACTTCGAAGAAGTAGTGGCGAGAGTAGATGCTTCCGAATACTTACCATACTGATATAATAACAAAATTAAGAACTGAAATAATAGATAATGTCACGAATAACAAAAATCACATATATCAACAGTTGAACGGTATTAAGCATGCTTTTCCAGTACAAAAATAACCATAACACTCTCAAATATAGAAATAAAAGATAGCATGCTCAATTAACGGAGCCAGGACTCCCAACTAGCATATAAGGATGTCAAGTAGCAATTAATAGCTAAACAAACACTTCTAAATGAGTCAATAGTATGAATGCATGCTCAACTGCTACAAGATCCATCTATCCTGATATATAATTCATGTATTAATATAACTCGATAAAAAGTTTATGTATCGACCTGGTACAAAATTCATGTGGTGACCAATCTCACAAGGCCCAAGGTAACTTGGCTAATCACCTGACTCCGGAGGGGTGGATCCAAATCCAAGCGCAAAGAGGAACATAATAGCATCACTCATAAATCATTATCTGATCATCATGTCTTGTATTACATAACTGTATCTCATTCGTATTACTCTCGTGCCAAAATTTTTAGGCTAAATCAAGTATTAATTATTAAAAATGTATGTATATGCTCAAGAATTACAGACACAAGATGTATTGGGACTTAGTAAATATCATACGGATATCAACTCAGGGAATCTCTATGCGACTACGTATAAATTAAGCAACTCAACAAATTAAGAATACGTTCCTATGCCTTCACAAATAATCATAAGCCTAGGCATGATTTCTTACATAAATAAGAGAGACAATATAGTCACATATGTTTAAGTAAATCATGAATCAAATGAGCACATAGTCAAACAATGGAATACATATTTTCATTCTACCCCGTCATGATATAAAATTCATAAATGTATATATTCTCGTCGCCACGTATATACACCAACCCCAATACCTTAAACACACAGCGAATAAGTCAAATCCTAGGGGTTTCCGTCTTAATGTGACTACTCAGCCGGTCGTTTTGTGTATTATAGCCTCGTTACCCTGTTTATTACTTATTCTATGTTCATTTGTGGTTATGCAACTTTTCGGAGTGGTTGGTTTGGTTCCGGGGATGTTTCGAAGTAAATTGGAATATTTAGTCCCAAGGTTGGAAGCTTAAGTTGGAAGAGTTGACTAGAGTTTGACTTTTATGTAAACGACTTCAGAATGGAGTTTTGATGGTTCTGATAGCTTTGTAAAGTGATTTTGGACTTAGGCGTATGTCCGGATTTGGATTTGGAGTCCGTAGGTTGATTTGGTGTATTTTGGCGAAAGTTGAAAAGTTGAAGGTTTGTTGAGGGGTTGACTTTATTGATATCAGGTATGAATTTTGGTTCTGGAAGTTGGAATAAATCCGTTGTATCATGTATGACTTATGTGCAAAATTTGAAGTCAATCAGATTTGGTTTGATACGATTTGGCATTAGTTTTAGAAGTTGGAAGTTCATTTGTTCATGAGGCTTGAATCGATGTGCGATTTGTAATTTTGGCACTGTTTGATGTCATTAAGGTTTCAAGCGAGTTCATATTGTATTTTTGGACTTGTTGGTATGTTTGGTTAGGGTCCCGCAAGCCTTGGGTCTGATTTGGATGGTTGGCAGATCATGGTTGCACTTAGAGAGTTAGCTGGAATTTTCTGTCACCTGATGCAATCGCACCTGCGATGGTTTTGCCGCATGTGCGAGGCTGTAAAAGTGGCAGTTTAAGTGCAGATGCGGAGGAAGGATAGAAGCAGGGGGGATCGCAGAAGCGAAAATATTTCCGCAGAAGCAAAGTCGCTACTGCGATGAAGGGAAGCAGAAGCGGAAGGATCGCAGGTGCGAAATATTCTCCGCAGGTGCGCATGCTCAGAGCGGGAGCCTGGCCATAGAAGTGGAGGGTCGGGAATTAAGTGGATTGCACAGATGCACATTTTGACCGCAGAAGTGGGATAACTGGGCAGGTTCTTAAAAATGAGGTTTTGAGATTTTTCTCTCATTTTGGAATTTTGGAGTTCGTACTAGGGCGATTTTTGGAGAGTTTTCCACCTAGATTGAAGAGGTAAGTGACTTTTAATTACTTTTGTTTATAAATATTGAATACCCATTGATTATTACACCTACTTTTCATGAATCTAGGTTAGAATTTTGGGATTTTTGTACTATGTTATTGGAGAGTTAAATTTGAGGATTTGAGGGTCGATTTGTGGTTGGAATTGGATAATTTTGGTATGGTTGAACTCGAAATTGAATTGATATTCGAAATTTGTGAATTTTGTCGGGTTTTGAGGTGCGGACTCGGGGTTGACTTTTCAATTTGAGTTAAAGATCTTAGCTTTATCTTTTTGAACTATTTCCTACGGCTTTTATTGATGGTATTGCGTTACTTTGGCTAGTTTCAGATCGTAAAGAGATTGATATTCGTGGGAAGAGCTTATTAGAGGAGTGATTTGGCTTGCTTGAGGTAAGTATCTTACCTATACTTGGTTGAGGCACTAGTTGTTTGAATATTATTTGGTAGCTACGTGTTATGAGTGGCGTATATGTGTGGGGTTGAGCCTATATGCATGCACCGGGGTACTATTTCCATACTCGGGGTCTTGCTTAAGCTACAACATGCCTTAAAATGATTTCTATGCTTCAAGTTGAGATGTTTCTCCTTTTTGTACCCCTCTGTGAGCTATCTGTACTATAGTTGAGATTTCGTTGAGGTTATTATTCCAACTGAACCTGATAAATTGCTACTTCTCGATGAAAATATTAGTTCTAGTTGTGATAGCACACATTGCACATGCCTACACTATAGCATGTTATTTATACCAGTCTAGGAGTATGGAACTTGATAATCATCGATCATGTACATGTTTTCTCGCGCATATTTGCTTTCTCTGTGTTATAAGCTGGACTGGTAGCTTGTGACCACGCCAGGAAGATTGTGATTATAACACATGAGTTGTCCGTGCAATACGTGAGTTGTCCATGCAGATCTAGATATTGGTACTATAACACATGAGTTGTCCGTGCAACACGTGAGTTGTCCGTACGGATTCCCCTAGGGTCACCATCTCATGTTTCTCTCTTGATGTTGTACACATGGTTATTGAGGTCAATCGATTAGTGGTTTAGTATGGACATGGAAGGGTTGAGGAGAGTCTGGCCAGTTTGTTTGGAATTGCATTTCATATTTACTTGTAATTTCCATGATTTATTATCTGATTTAACGGCATATCATCTTATATGATGTACTAGTGACTGAACATAGATGTTGACTAATTGTATACACATACACAGAGATAGTCATTTCAGTACCTTATACATGATTAGATTACTATTCAGAACTTGTTGGATTTATGAAACTGTACAGGTTATAGTAGGTATAATTTATAATTCTTGCTTCTTTTACCTCGCTGAGGTTAGTTACAAGACTTATTGAGTACATTGGGTTAGTTGTACTCATACTACACTTTGCACTTAATTGTACAGATCCAGGTGTGGGGACTAGTTATCAGTAGTAGATTTGCTTGTTGGAATGAGCTTCGAGAGGCGAGGTAGAGCTGCATTCTTGGTCGCAGTTTTGACTTGTCTTTTCTTATGTATTGTTGTTTCAGTTCATATAGTACTACTATTTAGTTTTCATACTTGTATTTTGATGTAGAGCCCATGACTCCGTATTTAATAGTTTGTGGGGGATTTACCTTGTATTAGCAGTATTATGCTATATTGAGATTTCAGACTTATGCAATATTCTATAAATTCTATTGTTCTGGTTCTTTATTGTTATGTTTCTGCTTGCCTAGCTGGCGTGTTAGGTGCAATCACAACAGGTTGGGATTTGGGGTCGTGACATGTTGGTATAAAAACCCTGGGTTCATATGTGTTACGAGTTGTGAGCAAGTTTAGTAGAGTCTTGCGGATCAGTACGGAGACATCTGTACTTATTTATTTGGTCTAAATGCTATATTTTTAGTATATTACTCGCCTTACATGTTGTTAGTTTAGTGGTTAATTGTGCGACGTTTGAGCTAAATGATGTTGTTTTATTTGTAGGAGCATTGAAAGACAAAGATAAGTGAAGGTTGCACAAAAAGAGGATAAAAATGCAAGCAAATAGCACAAAAATACCAAGTGCCCAAACCGTGCTACAGGCCAAGCATAGCCAGCTTGACCGCACTACAGGCCAGGAATAGCCAGTTCCGTAGCAAGGTTAACCACGCTATAAGCTTGGCCTCACGAGATCTATAGCATGGTGATCAAAAGTGCGTGAATTAAAAGACTTCAACTCGGATTTGGACTCAAAGACTTCAACCCTTGCCTATAAATACTCCCTAAACATGTCTAAGAAGGGAGGACGTTTTTGAGAGGGGATTCGGCCTAAGGAGGCAAGAACACACTAGGAGCAAGGCGAAGAATTCTTCTTCAAATTTTTCACTTCCTTCTTCCTATTTTCATTATTGGTTATGAATTCTAGTATTGTAGTTTTGCATACTATTATGAATAGCTAATTTGTTATCTAGTATTTTGATGGAACCTTTTGTAGGATGAATTTTTATTATGTTTTTATATAATTGAGCCGTTAGATTTCTATACTTATTCAACTACGTATTTATTACTATTGATTGAATGGCTATCAATTGACTTTGCCTATTTAGTGTGTATTGCTTGAGAGAGGGTACATATTGTCACGACCCAAACCAACGGGCCGCGACGGGCACCCAGTACCTTACTCAACCGAGTACCAATGTAACATATCTTTTTGTATCATACTAGCATAAATAAATGGGCCGGAAAGGCTATTGTGAGATAAGTAGCATAAAACATGGAGAAATACTCGAAATTGGACAATCCAATATGTAATCCAAACTTATACATATGACGTACGAGCCTATAAGACCAAAATAACCACTCGTGTACTGAACATGGGCCGACAAGGCCATACAACCTTTTGCGTACATGACATCTGTTTACAAGCCTCTAAGAATACATAGTTTTCATAAAGGTCGGGATAGAGTCCCGCCATACCAAACAATACATGTCTAAATCATACTAACCAAACAAGCAACTCCGAAGCAAATGGAGCACACCAACATCTTTCACTGAGCTGATAGCCTACTTGGAGGGCTCTCGACCTGTCTATCGGGACCTGCGGGCATGAAACGCAGCGTCCCCACGCAAAAGGGACATCAGTATGAATAATGTACCGAATATGTAAGGTACATAAATAAGTACATAACAAATATGAAAGAAATGTAGAGTAAATAACTCAACATGTAAGTCTGGAAAATGTTGTAAATTATAAAATACTTATAGTGTCATGCATATGCGTATGAATGTCATGTCGTGCATAGGTACATGTTTCATAACATCATCAGCCTCTGAGGGCATCCCATCATATCATCTCGGCCACTGTGGGCAAAATCATCAACGTATACCAGCTGATCAGGTGGTGGTGCGTATATAACATCATAACCTTTCCCATATCCCATATACATATATATACATACATATATACCCGTATATAACACCATCTGGTCATGGGTCAGTGTACATGAATGCAATGCATGATAAGTACGTTAATAAAATCTTTCCGGATGTCATAAGCCATTTTGCCTTTGAGTAATATCATAAAGTAAACTCTTTTCAATTTTTGTATTTTTCTGAGATTCATGAACAGATGATAAAATATTATGACACATGGAAATTCAAGAACATATATATCTCTAATACTTCTATGAATAGAGTCATTTATGGAATTTGTGTATTTGCACGTTTCGTTCGTATCGTATGGATCATGCCAAAAGAAAGAAGGGATAGCCTTAACATACCTAGAGCAGGGAAACTCCGTATAATATTCTTGAAGATTGCACAGTACTCTTTGAAACCGCAAAATTTTACGTTGCTACGATTCTAACAATTTTTGTTGGAAACCTTCGTGGATTGAATTTAGAACCCCAAAAATCGGATTGAAATTTTGCTTCTGTTCTTGAAGCCTTGAATGAATCAAGCTTCAATTCTTTTAATTACTTGGAATGAATCAAGTTTCTTCTTTATGAAGCATTTTGAACTAGAAGATATGGTGTATGTTTTTTCGTTGTTGGGTTAGAGACGTTTTTTTGTTCTAGTCCAAAATGAAATGGACAAGACTTTGTAATTAAGTCTTTTCCTATAGAATTCCAAGTATTCTTAGGTAGCCACCTCAACCTTAGAATGACCAAGAGTCATTTCATGTGGTTACCTAAATGTTGCCACGTTACTTCACGTGGGGGTGGGAAAATTTTAATCTTATCCAATAATTAATTTATTAACTATGTAATATTCCGCTATCCGGTAATTAATCAATTACCCGCATAATTAAGAATTGTCTCAAATTACTTAAAACTCTACTTATTTTTAATACACTTTATACATCCTACTATCATAGTCATACGGTACCTTATATGGTACTAGTCCGTAAAATCAGGTATTAACGCTCGGCCCGTATTTTATCCCAACATGCCAAACTTGAACGAAATTCATTTTCTTTGATTTGCTTACCTGTTCATTTTTACGAATTATTTATCACTTGTTTGAAATAGCGTAATACTTATAATCCCAAAATAAATCTCATTCCCGAATTTATATCGATTAATCAACGACGAAGTTTTAACGTACGACGATGCTTTAACGTACGAAAATGCAAAATATAATATCTCATTTTTGGACTTTCATCACTTTACTTATGGTGTATTTTCACGCACAAAAACGTAGGGTGTAACATCATTCCCCCCTTTGGAACATTCGCCCTCGAATGTTGACTGGTGCACTTATCATTTTTGTAACTTATGTCTTCTGAATACTTTGTACTCTTCTTTCCATCATGGCAACTGTTCTGTGAGTAAATCCAAATGCTTGGGCATTCCCCCCTTTAGGCCTCTTTCACACACCACTACTTGTGGTCGGAATTCGTCCAATCTTGTAACTATTGCTACCTTTTGTCATGCAGCCTGTACAACTTTTTCCTACTATGTGTGCCTATGGGACTCTTTCCTTTAGCTTTTAGCCAATCGTCTTTCCTTACTTTGGGGACATATATAGAACTTAACAAGATGTCCCTCTGGGTATCTATAGGTGTACTGAAGTTCTTTGCTCGGTACTTTGTTGAACTTACGAATATTGTTATATCTTGTTTCATAGACCAAGTTATATATTCGTATGACTTTACTGCGTCTAGATAGGTCATACTACAAAAATCCATGTTACTTTCATCTTTTATCCTATAAGTGTAAATCTAAGTCCTTTAATGTTTCCTCACCACTATTCATCTTAAGACTGACGGCCTAATCTCATCTCATACTTTTATAACTTTTATCCATCCATTGTTGATCCACCTCAATGTTGATCTACAATCTTTCATTGATAACTTGAAACTTCTTACGTAATATATTGCCACTAGGGCTTACATTGCATCGAGGAATATTTGAAGTGTTTTCCATAATCATATTTCATAGTATCACGATGTGATTCACCTTATGGGGTTGCTCTGATCTCGTATCGTCCGCAAATCTTTTCTCCTAAGGAGTTCCCTCCCCCCCCCTTTTTTCTTCAAATCACTATTAAATCGAAGCCCCAATCGTTATCTTTTATCTGTCATAGTTACACCTTTATTTCACTACCAGAGCATCATTCCATCTCTTCTAAATGCTGCTAGTCTTAGTCTCCTTTGAGTACATTCAGTTATACTGATCCTTTGATGACGTCCAAATCCACTACTAAAAAGTAAATGGAATGGTCGCATGCAATATAATTTACCCAACTATGAGTCGGGGTCGAATCCCATAGAGAACAATATGTATGCGATTTGGAATGTAAGAGAATTATCACTTGTTATGCAATACCAAAAACTTAGAGTTGATTTGAGAAAATATTTATACCTAAATGCGGAAATGTAAACTAACCTAGAGAGTAAGTAAAATGATCAATGGCTACAAGCATGGTTGCATCGGGAATTACACTCAAGTAACGATCCAATGTGTTTCACGATTTTACAAATATGAGCGAGTTTATGTTAATTAGTCACGGAATTACCCCAAATTATCTTTTTCAAAATTAATTCGAAGTTAATGGGCGAGTCTTAGGGTTAGCTAATCCCTTTGGAAATATTAAAGAACAAGAATAATTAAAGAAACAACAACTCACTTCATAAATAAATGAAAATCATTCAATACATAAGCACAACAAGGTATTTAATCCACACTTTAACTATGAATATTTCCATAAACAAGATTCAAGTGTTGGAAATAAATACTACACACTTAAATATTCACTACAAAGCAAAAAAATGAAGAAATAAACATAAATGGGTAAGATATCCTTAACCACAAGCTTGAAATCTTCAAAACCCAAGTGTGTGTGCAAACCCTAGCTTCCAAAACTTGTTCTCTCTAGTCTCTTGGAACTGAAAATAAGCCAAAGATCCTCAAAATATCTGCTAGGACGAGTATAAAAATGGTTTGGGGTTGAGAACATGTGAGATGCCTGAATTACCCAGGTCTGATGCCCGTTGACTGCACCTGCGGAAGAATCCTCGCAGGTGCGGCTCCGCAAATGCGGAGATCCCATCGCAGAAGAGAAATGCCAACTAAAACTCTGTCACCGCAGATGCGGTTCTCCAAGCGCAGATGTGCAACCGTAGATTCGGTAATCTAACCGCAGATGCGGTTTCTTGCAAGCTCAGACAACTCCGCAGAAGCGGGCCTTTTCACGCAGAAGCGAGGTCACTTCTGCAAAAATCCTTCCGCAGATGCGGAATCATAGGGTAGTTTTTGCATGTTTTCACCCTTTTTTCTCAATTCCACTCCAATTGAATTCAAATCACTTCATTGCATCATTTACCTGAAAATCTAACAATACACACCATAAACAACCTCATATTATAGTTAAAAGACATAAAAGCTAAAGAAAAGAGACTATAATGAGTGGTAAAATCACCACTCATCATCCTTTTATAACTTAGAGAACCCATCAGCTCTCTTGTTTTCATGGGCTTAATCCCGAGAACTTATTCATTCTCGTCACTTTCTCACTCGTCCTTTCTTGTTCTTACTCTTGTCTTTCTAAAACCTAGTCACTTTATCATACTTTAGCTTGCGACCAACATATATCCATTTATACTACTCGTAATCTTGCTTTACCATAGATTTCCTTGTATTATTTTGGAACATCAAGCGAGACATCTCAGTGTCTCTATCTCTTCTTTATTCTCTTGACTAGGCCTCTCAATACCTAGACCATAGGCTGGTAGATATGCTACTGATGATGCCACTATTATTCCTGGATACTGAATCCCCATACTTTTAGCCTTTTATCCAAAGTATGGACGATTCACAACCTTCTACATTTAAAATATCACTTTACATTCTTCTATCTTTCTTTCATAACCTCCCTCCCGTATAAATATAAATCACATCCACCATTTGAAGCTCTATTATAATACTTGCTCCTCTGTTGCCTATACAATCCGGTGGGAGCTCCATACTGACTCCTTATAAGGCTGGTATTTCTTCTAACTGGCTTTATCGTAGAGCCATTATAGGATATGATTGTTGTACTATCTCTCTTGTACCTCTAATATTAATAGTGATTATGCAATGTTCTACATCATGATGTCTATAATTTTCTGGGTCCAATACTCAGACTCCAGATTTACTTAGTTGGTGTAACTCTTTAGTTTCCTCCTCCTTCTATTCGGCCTTCATGTAGTCTTAAGCTATCTTCCAATATGCGCCTCCTGGCATTAGTCATTACCCTAGCCCTTCATGGGCGTTAGGGAATATCCGTGATACAATCTTCTAACAACCCAATCTTTTGTCCATGCCTTGGGCTCAATTCATTCTTTTAACTTATACCAGAATCTTCTACGGTTGTATATGCTGCAGGTATAGAATTCCAAACTCTTAAGTGCGTTTATAACATCACCAACTCGGGATCATTGTTCAAATAATTCCTTTCGTTCCTTCTTAGCTTTCTTTAACATAAGCTATTACTTTTCCTGATCATTTTTCCCCCCTTGTTGCGTGCATACTTAGCTTATCTTAGTTCCCACGGATGCCAGAGTTTTCATGTAACTTATACGATCTCGAATATTACTTTTAATTTTACTTCTCGTTCATTAACCACGGTAGGTGCCACTTTCCTTTGGAGTGCTTACAATGTTGTTGTGAAACTTTTGTTACACGATCCTTTCCTCTTTAGGTCAGTGTGCTTAGGTTGAATCCTTCTTCCTTATTTCCTCAGCTAGTCTTTCGTTGTAGTACATAGGGAGAACCCTTGACTCTCGTAAAACTATGAGCTTATTACGGACCTTTTGATGTCCTTCCTTGCCTATAATCAACTGTAGTTGTCTACCTCCGTGCCCTTGTGCTTATAGGGTTGCCTCTGAACTGATATTTTGACTGCCTTCCTAGTGGTACTTTCTTTTATCCCCGTAACACTCATACGGTGCCTTTAACTACCCTGACTCCTATTTGAATATCTCTAAAGTATTATAATGACATTACTGTGAGGCTGAATTCTCCATGTTGGGGTTTACTACATTTATCTTGCATGATCTGCTGACTTGTCTATAACTTCTTGTGTAGCCATGATTAGGCTCTTCCTGAATCAACTACTAACTACTCGTCGAACCATTCTCATATCCATATTCCGCATAATCTCTCTTAGGGTATTTCCTTTGTCTAACTTACCTCTTGTACTGGTTCCTTATTTATCAATAACCTTTCGGGTAGGAACTTTTACTTCCTTTTTCTGAGATCGTGCTTACGTAACGTTCTGAAATCATAGCATATTTGTAGCCTTTGGATAAGTGCAATCTCATCCCTTTCTCATTTTTTATCGCATTCTTCCTTTATAATTCCATATTCCCCCCTTTAGGGGAGTACTAAGAGTTGGATCTACGACAACCTGCCTATAGATGTTTCACCTCTTCATCTTTGGCGTCCTTTTACATCATTGATGTCTCTTACTCACCTTGCGTTAATCCTTATGTACCAAGGATAACAAAATTCCTTACTCACAATGGTGACACTTAGTGTAACTGGAACATACATTCCCTTAAGCTTAACTTTGCTCCCTTTACTTGTTTTAGGGAAACGTCTTCCTGAATGACCATTCTCTGAATTTCCCATGAATCTTCTTTTGTTGTCCATTCAATTATTGTCGGAACGCGATTTGAAATTTTCATGATGCTAACTATTATCAAATCACTCAGTCCTAATTCATGTTTAGTTTATCTTGTTCACTAATCCATATTGATTTCTATTAATCTGGGGTCTAACTTTTCCTTCTGTTAATCACGTTAGAGTTGCGAACTTATTTCTCGAAATGAGGATATGAATTTATGGCCTATATTCTTTTATTGTCTCAAGGACTGTCATCTTTCGTCTTTTCCTTCACTTGACTGTAGACTCTGTAATACTGTCATCATTTCATCATTTTTTTGACCTACTGTTGTCATCCATGCATCACATCTTACTCATAATGCTTCATTAACTCTCTTCTTATCTCCCGCTAATTATCTATGTCTACTGCTTTACTCTGAAAACTTGAACAAAATATTCTTTGGCTTTTGGCTCCCCTTGCTCCACCCCTTGGCTCTTCGAATTGCCTAACATACTTTCTTTACTGGGGACGGGAGCCACACTAAGGTAATATTTATTCCTTCAAGGCTTCCAGTGCTCATATCTAGCTTTACTATTTTAGGGTGCACCATCTAGGTGTCTCACGAGGAGATCTATTAGCGCATTTGCAATATCCTTCAGAAATGTCAACTAAAGCAAACAATCTATGCATTATTTTGGGCCACTCTAACCCTATCTGAATCGTGATATTCTGTCCTCTTCTTAATCTACACCTGTTAGCCCCCAATATGGTATAACTGAGATTGGTGTGGCCAATTATACATACCTCTGTTACTGTTGAGGGTAACTCACAATGCTTATATTTTTCTGCTGGAACTGTAATACTGATAATCTTCTTTAACTGGGTGCCTTGTACCCTTCTTCACCTTGCTTCTTTTACTTGCTGAAACTTGTGTCTCCCTCCTTATTCTTTTTTTTACCGTAAGAGTGGATAGGCATTCTTGCCTTAAGGATTCTTATCAAGAAGCTTACATATTTTAGTATAAATATGATCTGCTGAATACCTCATATTTACTTATCATAAGCATGATGCAAAGTCGAGTTCCTCTGACTCAACTATTCTATAGCCATATCTCTTAACAACCGTCTTTGTAGATGTAGGTATCGTTGTACTATAAGTAAGATAGAGTTTAGGAAATTGAGTTCTTACAACTGAGCTCTACCACACGATCTAGAGTAGAAAGAAAGAGTGACAGTCCTAAATGCCTTGTAGCCTCCTACTTATAAGTGTGGTGAAAGACACACCCATAAACAAGAATCTACTAGACACGGCTTGTAGACTCCCTAGGACAGAACTGCTCTGATACTACTTTTGTCACGACCCAAACCGACAGGCCGCGATGGGCACCGAGTACCAACGTAACGTATCTTTTTGTATCGTACTAACATAGATAAATGGGCCAGAAAGGAAATTGTTATATAAGTAGCATAAAACATGGATAAATACTCGACATTAGACAATCCAACATGCAATCCAAACTTATACATATGACGTATGGGCCTATAAGACCAAAATAACCACTCGTGTACTGAACATGGGCCGACAAGGCCATACAACCTTTAACGTGCATGAAGTCTGTTTACAACCCTCTAATAATACAGAATTTTCATAAAGGTCAGGATAGAGTCCCGCCATACCAAACAATACACGTCTAAATTATACTAACCAAACAAGCAACTCCGAAGCAAATGGAGCGCACCAACATCTTTCATTGAGCTGATAGCCTACTTGGAGGGCTCTCAACCTATCTATCGGGACCTACGGGTATGAAATGCAGTGTCCCCAGGCAAAAGGGACGTCAGTATGAATAATGTACCGAATATGTAAGGCACATAAATAAGTACATAACAAATATGAAAGAAATGTAGAGTAAATAACTCAACATGTAAGTCTGGAAAATGTTGCAAATCATGAAATACTCATAGTATCATGCATATGCATATGAATATCATGTCGTCCATAGGTACATGTTCATAACATCATCAGCCTCTGAGGGCATCCCATCGTATCATCTCGGCCACTGTGGGCAAAATCATCAACGCATACCAGCTGATTAGGTAGTGGTGTATATATAACGCCATAACCTTTCCCATATATACATATATATACATAGATATATACGCATATATAATGCCATCTGGTCATGGGTCAATGTACATGAATGCAATGCATGAAAAGCACGTTAATAAAATCTTTCGGGATGTCATAAGCCATTTTGCCTTTGAGTATTATCATAAAGTAAACTTTTTTCAACTTTCATATTTTTCTGAGACCCATGAACAAATGATAAAATATTATGACACATGGAAATTCAAGAACATAGATATCTCTAATACTTCTATTAATAGAGTCATTTATGGAATTTGTGCATTTGCACGTTTCATTCGTATCGTATGGATCATGCCAAAAGAAAGAAGGCGTAGCCTTAACATACCTGGAGTAGGTAAAACTTCATATAATATTCTTGAAGATTGCACCATACTCTTTTGGAACCGCTAAATTTTACATTGCTACGATTCAAACAATTTTTGTTGGAAACCTTCGTGGATTGAATTTAGAACCCTAAAATCGGATTGAATTTTTGCTTCTGTTTTTGAAGCCTTGAACAAATCAAGCTTCAATTCTTTGAATTACTTGGAACGAATCAAGTTTCTGCTTTATGAAGCATTTTGAACTAGAAGATATGGTGTATGTTTTTTAGTTGTTGGGTTAGAGACGTTTTTTTGTTCTTGTCCAAAATGAAATGGACAAGACTTTGTAATTAAGTATTTTCCTATAGAATTCCAAGTGTTCTTAGATAGCCACCTCAACCTTAGAATGACCAAGATGTCACGACCCAAACCGGTGGGCCGCGATGGGCACCTGGTACCTTACTCAACCAAGTACCAACGTAACATATCTTTCTTATTACATCATCATATACACGTGACATACAGTCCTAATAGGCCAACATAATCATTTATAAACTCAACACATAGGCCGACAAGGCCGTACAATCTTTCACGTACACGACATATGTCTACAAGCCTCTAAGAGTACATAAATATCATAAAAGTCGAGACAGAGTCTCGCCATACCAAACAATATACGTCTAAATCATACTAACCAAACGAGCAACTCCGAAGCAAATGGAGCGCACCAACATCTTCTGCTAAGTTGATAGCCTACTTGGAGGGCTCTCGACCTGTCTATCGGGACCCGTGGGCACGAAACGCAGTGTCCCCAGGCAAAAGGGACGTCAGTACGAATAATGTACTGAGTATGTAAGGCACATAAATAAATACATAAGAGACATGGAAGACATATAGAGTACATGACTCAACCTGTAAGTCTGAATAACATGTAAATTATAAATTACTTTTAGTGTCATGCATATGCGTATGAATGTCATGTCGTGCATAGGTACATGTTTCATAATATCATCAGCCTCTGAGGGCATCCCATCATATCATATCGGCCATTGTAGGCAAAATCATCATCATATACCAGCTGATCAGGTGGCGATGCGTATGTAATGCCATAACCATTCCCATATCATATTTACATATATATATATATATATATATATATATATATATATATATATATATATATATATATATATATGCGCGTATATAATGCCGTCTAAGTCATATTTCAGCCACTGTGGGCAACATCATCATCATATACAAGTTGATCAGGTGGTGGTGCGTATATAACGTCATAACCTTTCCCATATACCATATACATATATATATATATATATATATATATATATATATATATATATATATATATATATATACGCGTATATAACGTCATCTGGTCATGGGTCAATGCATATGAATGCAATGCATGAAAAGTACGTTAATAAAATCTTTCGGAGCCTCATAAGACCATTTTGCCTTTGAGTAATATCATAAAGTAAACTCTTTTCAACTTTCGTGTTTTTTTGAGACCCATGAATAGATGATAAATATTATGACACACAGAAATTCAAGAACATAGATATCTCTAATACTTCTATGAATAGATTCATTCATGGAATTTATGCATTTGCACGTTTCGTTCGTATCGTATGGATCATGCCAAAAGAAGAAGGGATAGTCTTAACATACATGAGTCGATTCTCTTGAAAATCCCTCTAGCACACGTCAATTTGTGATAACACATAATGGCAGATCGAAGTAGGGAAAATTCTTATGATATTCTTGAGAAAGATTACACCGTGCTCCCTTAGAATCGCAAAATTCCGTTGCTATTACGTAATATTATTTCGTATGAAATTTTTTGATGAGCAAAATCACGTTAATCTTATCTTACTTTGTAGAAGAGCCTTATGAAAAGAGATATATGAAATAAGAGTTATTTGTAAAATCTCATTTAAGACTTTTTAACCGAAAGTCTCTTACTTACAAAATATATAATAATCTCTTACCTTTAGGATTTGTAGGAATCTTTATAATAAGTCATGTTAGTACTTGGAAAGACTCACATCTAATCTTGGTATTGAAAAGGCTTAGTGTCATGACCCAAACCGATGGGCTGCGGCGGGCACCCGGTACCTTACTTAACTGAGTACCAACGTAATGTATCTTTCTTATTACATCATCATATACACATGACATACGGGCCTAATAGGCCAACATGATCCTTTATAAACTCAAAACATAAGCCGACAAGGCCATACAACCTTTTATGTACACGACATATGTCTACAAGCCTCTAAAAATACATAAATATCATAAAGGTCGAGACAGAGTCCCGCCATACCAAACAATACATGTCTAAATCATACTAACCAAATGAGCAACTCTGAAGCAAATAGAGCACACCAACATCTTCCACTGAGCTAGTAGCCTACTTGGAGGGTTCTCGACCTGTCTATCGGGACCTGCGGGCATGAAACGCAGCATCCCCAGGCAAAAGGAACGTCAGTATGAATAATGTACTGAGTATGTAAGGCACATAAATAAATACATAAGAGACATAGAAGACATATAGAGTACATGACTTAACCTGTAAGTCTGAATAACTTTGTAAATCATAAATTACTTTTAGCGTCATGCATATGCGTTGAATGTCATGACGTGCATAGGTACATGTTCCATAACATCATCATCCTCTGAGGGCATCCCATCATATCATATCGGCTACTGTGGGTAAAATCATCATCGTATACCAGCTGATCACGTGGTGGTGTGTATATAACGCAATAACTTTCCCTGTATCCCATATATATATAATGTCGTTTGAATCATATTTCAGCCACTGTAGGACACATCATCATCATATACCAGCTGATCAGGTGGTAGTGCGTATATAACGCCGTAACCTTTTCCCATATCCCATATACATATATTTACATATATACGCGTATATAACGCCATCTGGTCATGGGTCAATGCACATGTATGAAATGCATGAAAAATACATAATAAAATCTTTCGGAGCTTCACAAGACCATTTTGCCTTTGAGTAATATCATAAAGTAAACTCTTTTCAACTTTCGTATTTTTTTTCTGAAACCCATGAACAGATGATAAAATATTATCACACGGAAATTCAAGAACATAGATATCTCTAATACTTCTATGAATAGAGTCATTTATGGAATTTGTGCATTTGCATATTTTATTTGTGTCGTATAGATCATGCCAAAAGAAAGAAGGTATAGTCTTAACATACCTGGAGTAGGGAAAAATCCGTATGATATTCTTGGAAAAGGTTGCACCGTACTCCCTTAGAATCGCAAAATCCCGTTGCTATTACGCAGTGTAACTTTGTATGAAAATTTTGCCCAAAATCCATCACTTTGCTTAATTAATTCACGTTTCTTGTGATCATTTAGGAGTCTTAGAAATTGGAATTTGAAGCTTTTTCCGTAAGCTCAATTTTTGCACATTTATGCAACTTCCTCTTGGTTTATACATAATAAACCTTGTAAGACACCAATCCTACTACACATGCCACCTAGCATATATAATTAATAGTCATCACATGGGCTTTTCAAGGCTGCCACATCATGCTTTAAGACTTATCCAAATCATTATTAATTACCAATTTAATTAATTTGGTAATTTTCCACTAATCCCACAATTAATTAATTATTCACATAATTAAGAATTATCTCAAATTACTTAAAATACTACTCATTTTTACCATACTTTATACACTTTACTATCATGGTCATGTGGTACCTTGCATGATACTAGTCAATAAATACCGCGTATTACAGCTCAGATCGTATTTTTTTCTCCAAAATGATAACTTTCGACGAAACTCATTTTCTTCGATTTGCTTACCCTTTCACCTTCAAGAATTTACGTATCCCTTGTTTGACATAGCATAAAACCTATAATCTCAAAATAATCTCATTCCCGAGCTTACGTCGATTAACTTACGACGAAACTTTAACATACAAAAATGCAACATCTCATTTCCGATCTTTCATCAATTGATTTATGGCATACTTCCACGCACGTAAATATGGGATGTAACATCATTCCCCGCTTTGGAACATTCATCCTCGAATGTTGACTGATGCAGTTATCATTCTCATAACCCATAGCTCTTACGAATACTTTAGTGCTCCTCTTGCCATCTAGGCAACTGTTCTATGAATGAATCCAAAAGGCCAAGGCATTTCCCCCCTTTAGGCCTCTTTCTCACACCACGACTGGTAGTCAGAATCCTTTCAATCTCGTAATTGTTGCTACCTTCTATCATGCAGCATATACGACTCTAACCTTGTATGTGCGCCTATGTGACTCTTCTCTTTTCTTTCCTCCAGCTTTTAGCCAATCTCTAGGCTTCACTTTGTGAACATATACAAAATTATGTTAATCTGTCCCTCTAGGCGTCATTAGCTTTAAGCCATACTATACCATAATTGTCTTATCATTGTGGAGGTCTTCTACCAAATTCCAGCATACTCTTGTTGCTTATCCCATATGTATAAATCTAAGTCCTTTAATTCTTCCTCGTTACTGCTTATCTTTAGAATGATGGCCTAATCTCATCTCATATTTTGTGACTTTTGTCTATCCATTGTTGATTCACCTCAATATTGATCTCTAATATACCACGGATAACTTGAAACTTCTTACGTAATACTTTGCCTCTAGGGCTTACGTTACATCAAGGAATATTCGAAGTAATTTTCCTGATCCACTTAGCGCCGATATTGTAATGCAATAACCGTATTCTATAGCATCCCAAGGTGGGTATTTTAATCTCGTACAATTCATGAATCCCTTTTCTTTTTCTCTCTCTTTTTTTAAATCATTAATCAATCAAAGTCCCAAATGTCATCCTTTATCTATCACAATTACACCCTTATTCTACTATTGGGGCAACATTCCATCTCTTCTAAATGCTACTTATGAAGAGTAACTCCTTTGAGTTCATTCAAGCTATACTGAGCTTTATATAACTTAGAGAAACCATCAGCTCTTCTTGTTTTCATAGGCTTAATCCTGAGGACTTATCCATTCCCGTCACCTTCTCACTCACTTTTTCTTATCTTTACTCTTGTCTTCCTAAAACCTTGTCTCTCTACCATACTTTAGCTTGCGACCTTTATGTACCTATTTATACTATTCTCAACCTTCCTTTAACTTGCTTGCACCATAGATTTCCTTATGTTATTCTGGAACATCAAGTGAGACATCACACCATCTTTAACTCCTCTTTACTCTCTTGCCTAAATCTCTCGGTATTTAGAAACCATAGGCTGGAAGGTATGCCACTGACGCTGCCGCTAGCATTCCTGGATACTGAATCCCAACACTTCTAACCTTTTATCCGAAGTATGGACTATTCAGATCTTCTACTTTTGAGTATCTCGTATGTTGTTCACATTTACCTTACTTACCTTAAAACCTCGCATCATATCTTTTATCTCTTTCGTGATCTCCCTTCCACAAAGGTATAATTCACGTACATAACTTGAAGTTATATTATAATACTTGCACCCCTGCGCATACACAATTCGGTTGGAGCTTCGTACTGACTTCTTATGAGGCTGGTACTTTTCTAATTGGCTTTATCGTGGAGTCATTATAGAATATGGTTTTTGTACTCTCTTGTACCTCTAATATTAAAAGTGATCCTGCAATGTTCTCAATCATGAGGTCTATATTTTTCTAGGTCCAATAATGAGATTCTTGTTTTACTTCGTTGATGTAACTCTTTAGTTTCCTTTTCCCCCTGATCAACCTTTATGTAGGCTTAAGCTATCTTCCAATCTGCGGCTCATGTTATTAGTTATTACTTTTAGCATTTCATGGTCACTATGGAATATCCATGATACAATCCTTTAACAATTCAATCCTTTGTCTATGACTTGAGCCCAATTCATTCTTTTAAACTTATACCAGAATCTTCTACGGCTGATCATTAATCGAATAATTCCTTTCGTTCCATTTTAACATTCTTCAAACGTAAGCAATTGCTTTTCCTAAAAAGTAGAACTACCAACATAAAAACTCTCATCATTCCAAGATGCCATGTTCTTTCTTTTTTTAAATTAACAAGTAAAACAAAAAAAAAAGCAAATACAATAAAGCAAAAATAAAAGTTCAAACTTGCAACCTAGAAATATATACACCTATAGCTAAACCGTTAGTTCCCCGGCGACGGCGCCAAAAATTTGATCACGCCCAACTATACCTTATAAAAAGAACTAAGCGGTCGTTGTAAATATAATCCCGTTTACAAGTTCGGAGTCGAATCCCACATAGAACTAAGGCTTAGCTACAATTGTTCAAAATCGCTAAGAAACACAAGTCCAAACAATTTCCTAATTATAAAGATTATAATTTTTATTGTTATCTAATTAACTAACAAATACTAGAAAACAGTAAAACTATCAATTAACAAGGATAAGGATTGGATATAAGATTAAGGAGATCTAGAGTTATGATTTTCCCTGTTGTCAGAATCTTTTCCGCTACGTTTACTATGAATTCTCCTAAGTATTCTCTATCGATCATGAGCTCTCTGACTATCGTAACTCTCTCCCGAGTAATTACCAAAATTTACTAGACATATTCTCCTGAATTACGCTAGCTTGCATTAAGTACGGATCACTCGGATCACACCCAAGGTTTCGTTATTCCTAATCACACCTTTAAACCATTCATATTGATCCCTCATATACGTTAGGAGTGATGTTGTTCAACAACTACCTAAATATGCACTCTCTTCCGAGTAACACACACTAAACAGGCATAGTCGATTGAGAGCTCTTCAACCAACCACACTAATAACGTAGTTGAACAAATAGAGAAAATACTACGACAAATCTATATTAACGTAATAGGAAAATCATCCTCCAATAGGTTCCATCAAAACTCTAGATAACAAATTAGCTATTCATAATAGTATGCATAACTACAATACTAGAATTCATAACCAATAATGAAAATAGGAAGAAGGCAGTAAAAAAACTCGTAGAAGAATTCTCCGCCTTTTTCCTAGTGTGTTCTTGCCTCCTTAGGTCAAATCCCCGGTATCCTTAGCTTCCTTAGGTCTAAAGTGTGTCAAAAGTATGTCTACCCTCTCCTTAAAATAACGTTTTTACATGTATTTATACCAAGTAGGATCGGGCCAGAGGAAAATACCTTCTCTTGTGCGAAATAGGACTCTGGATCTGTAAAATTTGCACAGGTGCGCCGCATGGGGAGATGCACCACATGGTGTGCTTGTGGGGATGTTCAGAGAGGTGATTTTGACGGGCTGCAGGAAATTTCCATAGGCGCGGTGCGCGCCGCACCGCACCATGCGCTGCGGTAGTAGGAATTCGCAAAAATGAAAAACATTAAAGTTGTATCCCTTTCAAATAGCTTTCCAAAGATATATTGTGGATCCCAAATGGAGTTTTGAGCGAAAGATTATGTGTATTTTACTATACAATGCATCGTATGCTCGCTCGATTCTCCGTTTCGTTCTTAACTCTCATCCATTGATCCCCGAACATGATCCCGGCTTGATTTCTTGGGCTTTTACTCAGACTTCAAAACTCCAAATCACTTGAATTCATTCCATAATATCTACATAGCTCGGAATCACTCGTGTAAGGCATAAAATACATAATTAGTTCAAAACACTAGCGATTAAAGCTCAAACTCAATTAAAGTGCAATACATTAAAGTGTAATAAGCGACTAAAATATGTAATTATAGCCTATCATCAGGTACATATTTAGGTAGTTGTTGAACAACATCACTCCTAACGTATGTGAGAGATCAATATGGAGGGTTTAAAGGAAGGATTAGAGATAATGAAACCTTGGTGCGATCGTAGTGAGTAGTGAATTAGTGCCAGCTAGCGTAGTTCAAGAGAATATGTCTAGTAAATTGTGGTAGTTTCTCGAGAGAGAATTACGATACCCAAAGTACTCACGATCGGTAAAGAATACTTATGCAAAATTATAGAAGACGTAGCGGGAAGGATTCCAACAATTGAGGAAATCATAACTCTAGACCTCCTTAATCTTTTCTCCAACCCTTAGTATCTTTAGTTATTAATCTATTACTTTAATCTATCACTTAATTATATATAATAAGCTTAATATTTATAACTTATGAATTGTTCGAGCTTGTCTTCTTAGTGATAGTGAACAATTGTGTGACGACCCGGCCAGTCGTCTCATGAGTTACCGCTCCATTTTACCCTTTTTTGCTTCTTTATGCTTTGTTATCCGTGTTATGTGGTATCAAGTTGGTCGGATCGAATCCGGAATGATTTTGGCAAGGTTTGAGACACTTAGTCTCTTTTAAAGAAGTTTAAGTTTGAAAAATCAACAGGATATTGACTTATGTGTTAGAGGGCTAGGATGTGTGTTTCGATAGTTCGGTTAGCTTCGAAAGGTGATTTGGGACTTAGGAGTGCGATCGAAATGGGTTTTGGAGGTCCGGAGTAGATTTAGGGTTGAATTGGCGAAGTTGATATTTTGGAGATTTCTGGTTGGTAGGCGAGATTTTGATATAGGGGTCAGAATGGAATTCCAAGAGTAGCAATAGTTCCGTTATGTTATTTGGGATGTATGTGCAAAATTTCAAGTCATTCAGACGTGGTTTGATTGGGTTTTTGATCAAAAGCGGAATTTGGTAGATTTTAGAAAAAAATGGCTTGAACCTGATGTGTTTTGGTTGATTTGATATTGTTTGAGGTGTTTTGAAGACTGGTATAAGTTTGAATAAGGTATTAGGATATGTTTGTGTTATTGGTTGAGGTCCCGGGGGCCTCGGGGTAATTTCGGATAGTTAACGGAGAAGTTGGGACTTTGTTGTAGCTGTTGATATTTCCGCACCTGCAGATTGGGGACCGCAGGTGCGGTGCCGCATAAGTGGAAGAGTGGTCGCAGAAGTGGAACCTAGAGAATTCATCAGGAACCGCAGAAGCGGCTAAGGGGACCGCATCTGCGAAGGCGCAGATGCGGATAAAGGATCGCGAAAGCGGAAATGCCTGGAAAGGCAGTGACCGCAGATGCGGTTGATGGACTGCATCTGTGAGGCGCAGGTACAGAAGATTGATCGCAGAAGCAGGTTTGGTCCATTAAGTTATTTCCGCAGAAGCGGAAGAAGAACCGTATATGTGGTACCGCAGAAGCGGGTATTGGGTCGTAGATGTGAAAAGTTCTGGGCAGAAAGTATAAATTGTGGCCTTCACAAATTTTGAGCTATTTCACCATTTTTATCTCGGCTTTGGAGCTTTTTGGACGAATTGAAAGAGGGATTTCAAGGGAACTTCATTGAGGTAAGAAATTTGGACCTAAAACACGTTCCTATGCTATAATTTCTAGGACTAGTGCTAGAAATCATGGAATTTAAGGGTGAAAATGGGGGAAACTAGGGCTTCGGAATTTAGGCCTTTAATTGGATTTGAAGGACCATTTGAGGTCGGATTTCAGAACTTTTGATATGTATGAACTCGTGGGGAGATAAGGAACCTATTGATGTAAAAATTATTGAATTCCCAGAAGTGGGCCCGGGGGTCGGGTTTTTGTAATTTCGGGATTTGTGTCATTTATTGATTATTTTTGTTTGGGCTTCGTTCCCTTAGCATATTTTGACATCCTCATTCTGATTTTGGATAGATTCATCGTGAGTGGAGGCCGATTCAAGGGGCAAAGGCATCGCGAGCTAGAGATTTGACCGGTTCGAGGTGAGTAATGATTGTAAATGATGTTGTGAGGGTTTGAAACCCTGGATTGCACATTGTAGTGTTATATTGAGGTGAGGAACACACTTGATGATGAGCGTAGGGTTGTGCACTATTGGGTATTATGACTTGGTCGCGGTTTGAGTTCAAACTCAGGAAGTTTAGGTTATTGCGTAATGTTTATGACGGTGGAAGGTATACAGAAATGCTAGGTTGAGGCAAAGTAGGTGGGTTATCTCCTGAAAGTGTTCTGAGGTTGTGTGATCCTTATGTTGTCCGTTAGAATATCTCATTTACAAGTGAAATATATATGTTGCAATTTAAGTTTGGGTCGCTTAAGAGAGTGGGTTTAACTGTTACGAGAGTGAATACAAAATTTGCATAAGAGTTAAAGTACCAGATGGTCTGTGTTTCATGAACTTATGAAGGATCGAGTTTAATCTCACTATGGAACTATGGCAGCAATAGAGTATATGCGTTATGAGTTATTGAGTGTGTTTTGATCTATGGCTTTGAGCCAAGTGGGGGAGTTTGCTATGGATTAGTGGACTGCACGGCTATGTGCTATGTTGGTTCCAGTTTGAGGCATACGGGAGGTCGATCAGGTGGCGGTCAGGCCCGTTTCTATGCACTTCCAGGCAGACCCGACACTATTGCTTCAGATGCTATCATTACAGGCATTATTTCAGTGTGCCACAGAGATGCCTCTGTATTATTTGATCCCCTTTCCACCTTTTCTTATGTGCCATCATACTTTGCTCATTATTTGGGTACGCCCCGTGAGTTTCTTGCTTCACCTGTTCATGTATCTACCTTGGTGGGCAATACTGTTGTTGTAGACTGTGTGTACCGGTCATGTGTGGTGACTATTGGGGGTCTGTAGACCCGAGTGGATCTATTATTACTGAGTATGGTGGATTTTGATGTCATTTTAGGCATGGATTGGTTATCTCCGTGTCGTTCTATTCTGGATGATCATGCTAAGATAGTCATATTGGCTATACCAGGTGTGCCACGGATCGAGTGGCGAGGTGTGACCGATTATGTTCCCAGTAGAGTGATCTCGTTCTTGAAAGCCCAGCGTATGGTTGGGAAGGGTTGTCTTTGGTATCTAGCCTTTGAGAGGGATGTCAGTGTTGAGACTCCCAGTATTGATTCTATCCTAGTTGTGAAGGATTTTCCCGATGTGTTTCCTGCAAACCTACCGGGCATGCCACCGGATAGGGATATTGATTTTGGTATTGACCTGGTGCCGGGCACTCAGCCCATTTCTATTTTGTCGTATCGTATGGCACCAGCGGAGTTGAAGGAATTAAAGGAGCAGCTTTAGGAACTCCTTGATAAAGGGTTCATTCGGCCTAGTGTGTCACCTTGGGGTGCAACGGTTCTATTTGTGTAGAAGAAGGATGGCACTATGAGAATGTGCATTGATTATAGGCAATTGAACAAAGTGACAATTAAGAACAAGTATCATTTGCCTCGCATTGATGATTTATTCGACCAGCTTTAGGGAGCGAGAGTGTTCTCCAAGATTGATCTCCGTTCAGGTTATCACCAGTTGAAGATCAGGGACTCGGATATTCTTAAGACCGCTTTTAGGACCCGATATGGTCATTATGAGTTCTTGGTGATGTCTTTTGGGCTAACCAATGCCCCAGCAGCGTTCATGCATTTGATGAACAGTGTGTTCCGGCCTTATCTTGACTCGTTTGTCATAGTCTTCATTGATGATATTCTAGTATATTCGCATAGTCAGGAGGAGCATGCGGAGCATTTGAGAGTTGTGTTGCAGAGATTGAGAGAAGAGAAGCTTTATGCAAAATTCTCCAAGTGTGAGTTTTGGCTCAGTTCAGTGGCTTTCTTGGGGCACGTAGTGTCCAGCAAGGGTATTCAGGTTGATCCGAAGAATATAGAAGCAGTTCAGAGTTGGCCCAGACCGTCATCAGCCACAGAGATTCGTAGCTTTCTTGGTTTGGCGGGATATTATCGCCGTTTTGTTTAGGGATTCTCATCTATCGCATCGCCTTTGACCAAGTTGACTTAGAAAGGTGCTTCATTTGTATGGTTGGACGAGTGTGAGGAGAGCTTTCAGAAGCTCAAGACAGCTTTGACCACAGCTCTAGTGTTAGTTTTTCCATCAGCTTCAGGTTCATATACCGTGTATTGTGATGCTTTGAGAGTTGGCATTGGTTGTATGTTGATGCATGAGGGTAGAGTGATTGCTTATGCTTCTCGTCAGTTGAATCCCCATGAGAAGAACTACCTCGTTCATGATTTGGAATTGGTTGTCGTAGTTCACGCGTTAAAGATTTGGAGACATTACCTGTATTGTGTGTCTTGTAAGGTGTTTACTGATCATCGTAGCCTCCAGCACTTGTTATGGCTGGAGTTGCTAAAGGATTATGATATCACTATACTGTACCATTTGTGAAAGGCCAATGTGGTGGCCGATGCTTTGAGCCGAAAGGTAGTGAGTATTGGGAGTTTGGCATATATTCCAATTGGGGAGAGATCTCTTGTGGTTGATGTTCAGGCCTTGGCCAATCGATTCGTGAGGTTAAATATTTTGGAGCCCAGTCGAGTATTGGCTTGTGTGGTTTCTCGGTCTTCCTTATATGATCACATCAGAGAGTGCCAGTATGATGATCTGCACTTGCTTGTCCTTAAGGACAAAGTTCAGCATGATGATGCTAGAGATGTGACCATTTGAGATGATGGGGTGTTGAGGATGCAGGGTCGGATCTGTGTGCCCAATGTGGATGGGCTTCGCGAGTTGATCCTTGAGAAGGCCTATATCTCGCGGTATTCCATTCATCCGGGTGCCGCGAAGATGTATCAGGATTTGAGGCAGCACTATTGGTGGAGAAGAATGAAGAAAGATATTGTGGGATTTGTAGCTCGGTGTCTCAACTGTCAGCAGGTGAAGTATGAGCATCAGAGACCGGGTGGCTTGTTTCAGCAGATGGTTATTCCCGAGTGGAAGTGGGAGAGAATCACTATGGACTTTGTGGTTGGACTTCCTCGGACTTTGAAGAAGTTCGATGCTATTTGGGTGATTGTGGATCGGCTGACCAAGTCTGCGCACTTCATTCCTGTGTGTACTACCTATTCTTCAGAGCGGTTGGCAGAGATCTATATCCGGGAGATTGTTCGTTTGCATGGTGTCCCAGTTTCCATCATTTCTGTCACGCCCCGAACCTGAGGAGGCGTGGCTAGCACTCAGTGTCGAGCTAGCCTGAGCGAACCACTCTGTAACTCATTCTTTCTGTGATCATTATAGGACAACATGGCCACAACTCACAATGTATAACTATAAGTAGTCACTCACTGTATCAATGAACCATCTTTCTTAAAACATGAATACATATAGGTCGTCAAGGCCTCTTACATACTGTACAAAATGAACGTCTGTCTACAAAGCCTCTAAGATTATTTGACATCAAATAGGACAGGGTATCGGCCTACCCATAAGTCTGTAGCAAAACTCTGACACGATGACTCATGGACTCGGCTGCTCTCCGAATGAGGTGGAGTCTTACCGATCCTTCGCTGAATGCCAATCTCATCTACTATGAGGGCTCGTCAAACTGATTATCTATACCTGCAGTCATGAATGCAGCGTCCCCAACAAAAGGACTTTAGTACGAATAATGTATTGAGTATATAAGGCAGAACTGAAACATAACAATAAATCAACATTAATCAAAGACATATAAGAATCAATCTGAATCTCTGAAGTGCCACGGTATATGCATACTTGTCATACTTACATATATAATGCTTCTCTTTGAAACTATTTCTATTATCCAAATCGTATGATGCATGACTGCCCAACTTATCAGTGGTAACTACCCGACCGGCCGTAGCGCGGTGGTAAATGCATGACTGTCCGACCGGCCATAGCTCGGTGGTAAATGTGTAACTGCCCAACCGGCCATAGCTCGGTGGTAAATGCATGACTTCCCGACTAGTGGTAACTAATGATACATAATTGCCCAACCGGTAGTAACTTCCCGACCGGCCATAGCGCGGTGATAAATGCATGACTGCCCGACCGGCCGTAGCTCTGTGGTAAATGAATGAAGTTGCATGTACATCTATCCCTATATTATAAACATTAATATTTCTATCATATACCTCAATAGGGAACCAGATACCTACTTAGACATGCTTGAATATCACTTTACGAGAATGAATAACATAGACATCCTTAACTGCTAAGAGTAGAACCACTTATGGAATAGCATTACGTTTACGTTTCGTTACTTGGATCATGCCAAAAAAAGAAGAAGGGATAGCCTTAACATACCTGGACCGATTTTCTTGACAATTCCTCTAACACACATCTTTTGCGAAGAATACATAACGCCGGATCAAAGTAGGAGAAAACATCCTTATGAATATTTGTCATATGGCATCTACATGGTTAGTAACGTGCCTTAATTTATTCTAGTCCTTGCTTCTCCACGCAAGCAAAATTCTTTTGAGACTCGAAAAAAAATTGAAGATAGTGGTGAATTGTTCTAAACTTAAATAACTCGTCATTTGGAAAGTGATGAAAGAGCATAGGAGTTTCTGAACACAAACACATGCTTGCACATATTTTATTTCCTGTCAAACTAAGAAGGGAAAAGGGCCAAAATTGTACCCCTACTATTGAAAATTATTCACGTTAATACCCCGTTCTACTTTCCGACTAAAATAATACCTGTCGTTATTAAAGTAGGAGTATTTGTACCTAAATCTAACGGATCTCCTACGTGGCAACCGGGTCCCCCATAATAATGTGCCAACCAATCAATATATTGCCAACTAGACTTTTTTAACCTGCGCCATATAATAACCCGCCCCATTTTATAATAATTCCCCCTAAAAACAATACCAACCCGGTCAAAACCTTTCACCTTCATTTCCAGAAAAATCTCTCACCTTCTCTCTTCACTGTAAAAATTATCTTCATCGTCTTCATCGTGGATGCATACGAAGGTACCTATTTCCTTGTTAAATTTAGTAAATCGTCATTTCTTTGGTTTGTTTTTGGTATGGACGGAAGCATATCGTTGCATTTAGTTTTGATTTTTTGTTTCTTTGACTAGGGTTTTGACTGATTCATGTAGATATGTATTTTTTTAGTTAGGAGGTGTGTCTGATTTTGGTTGTTTTTGTTTGCATGTGGTTTGTTCATACTAAATTTATTTTCCTATTTTTGTTTGCATGTGGTCTATTCATACTAAATTTATTTTCCTTTTTTGGTCTTTATTACTCGTGGTTTTGGGTTTCTATTTTGTATTGGAATCATCCCTATCTGGTATTTTCTTTTTGTTCCGATTTAGGGTTTCAATTTTTGTGGTCCTACATATATGGTATTTGGCAGAAAAGGGGTCACCTTTGTGTTGGATCTGTTTCTTTGATGCTCTTATTTTAGGTGTTTGGTCCCCTATTTCTTATACAATTGTGTTGAGTTAAGAGACAAGTGGGTCAGATTCTTATTTTATTTTTTATTTTTTTTGTTTTGTTTATATACTTAGTCCTACATCATCTCTTTGTTTTGTCTTCATGTGTGACAGCCCACTATTGTTTTTGTTTGTTTATATATCTTTGTATTCACTTTATGCCTTTATTCTATCCTCCACTTTGTCAGCATATTATATAGGTTGTAATGTTACTTTTTTGTTAATTATTTCCCTTTCTTATTCTGTAGCTTATATGCAATGGTCTTATTGGATCTAATCTTTCATTATGGTGGTGATTGGATATATAATCCACAAGTCTTATACTCAAGGAAGCTTGTGCACACTATTAAAGGTTTTAACTGTGACCAATTGTCTTATAACTATTTAGTAAATGAATTTACTTCTAAGTTGGAGTTTATTGGAGTTCAACAAGTAATTGTGAATGGGCCTAGTGGTAGATATTATGAAATAGAAAGAGATGAAGGTGTTAGGACTCTACTGCCTTTGGTTAGTGATCAGTTTAATATTATTGACTTCTTTGTTGTAGATGAGTGTGAATTAAGTATTAATGTTCATAATATAGTCCAGCACATTGAGTCAAACATAATAGAACTTGATGCTGCTACTGACTGTAGTTCAGATGACAATGAAGAACATGGCTGTCAGTCTTCTGATTCTTCAGATAATTCTGACAGTGAATCTGATTCATTAGAACTACTGCATACACAAAAAGAGAGGAAGATATCTGATAAATTGACTGAGTATAAGGAGTTACACAAGTCCATGACATTCAAAGACATTCCAGAAGCTAGAAAATTCATCAACCTGTATTCCCTTGCTAATGGTTATGGGTTAAAACAACTTAAGAGTTGCCCCCAAAAGCTTAGGTACAGATGTTTAGATGAAGACTTCCCCTTTGTCTGTCATATTTCCAAAGACTCTAAAGGTCCTGGTGTTAAATTCAAGACATTAAAGTAAGAACATAAGTGTAATACTGCATATGATAACCATAGGGTGAATGCAAAAACTATAGCTGCTTACTTTAAGAGAGGGCTTCAAGATAATCCTAAGATTAAAATTAAGGAGATGATGGCAAGTGTAAAAGCTGCATTTAACATCAATGTTAGTCATTCAAAGTGTAAGAGAGCCAAGAGAATGATATTGGAGAAAATGGAGGGTAGTTTTGCTGATGAGTACAACAAGCTTGAGGTTTATGCTAATGAATTAAGGTCTAGTAATCCAGGAACAGATGTGGTGATTAATATTTCAAAGGATGCACTTAGTGAAGGTAAAAGAAGATTCCTAAGAATGTACATCTGTTTTCATGCATTGAAAATGGGGTTTAAGAGTGGGTTGAGACCATTCATTGGCTTGGATGGAACCTTTTTGAAAGGAAAATGCAAGGGTCAATTACTAGTAGTTGTTGCTCAAGACTCCATGAGGCACTTTTATCCCTTAGCTTGGGTTGTTGTTGATAAAGAGACCAAAGTGACGTGGAGTTGGTTCTTAAGGCTGCTACAACATTCATTGGACCTCAAAATGGGAGAAGGGATCACGTTTATTTCAGATATGCAAAAGGTATGAGCCCTTCAATTCCTAAGTTTACTGTTTACTGCTGCATTGTTGCATCTCACTGTTGCTCTTCACTGTTGCATTGTTGGTCTACTGTTGCATTGGTCTGTTGCATTAGTATATTGTTTCATTTAGTTTACTGATTCATAACTCATAACTGTTTGCTTTTAGTTAACTTGAGATTGGTCTAATGTTGCATTTATTTTACTTTTTTAAGTTAGTGTTCTGATTCATAACTCATAACTGTTGCATTTAGTTTACTTTTACATTTAGTTACTGATGCATTTCTTTATTATTTTTCTATTTTAAGGGTTTGATTGATTCAGTCCACTTGGTTCTTCCTGAAGCACACCGTAGATATTGTGTAAGACACATAGAGGCAAATTGGTGCAAAAAATGGGGACATGGGGAATATAAGAAGTACTTATGGTGGGCTGCATGGAGCACATATGAGGAAGATTTTAAAGACCAATTAAGGAATATGGCACAAGTGGTTGAAGATGGAAAAGAGGTTGTTGAACATTTGATGAATTACCCACCTGAAAGTTGGAGTAGAGCACACTTTGACACTGTTTGCAAGAACTACTCAGTGGACAACAACCTAACTGAGTCATTCAATTCATGGATCAAGGAAGCAAGATTCAAGCCAATTATCAAGATGCTTGAGGATATTAGAGTAAAGGTTATGAACTTGCTAAGGGAACATGAATCTGATGTGATGTCATGGAGTAATGAATTCAGTCCCCAAACAATGCAACTGTATAACCAATACTTGAAGATTGCAAACAAGTGTCATGTTCATTCCAATGGTCAAGAAGGGTATGAAGTGAGTGAAGATGGTGACAGACACACAGTAAATATGGTCACCAAGAGATGCATATGTAGGACATGGGACCTTAATGGAATCCTTTGTCCTCATGCAATCAAAGCAATGCAACACAGAAAGGTGAATCCTTTGACTGAAATACATTGGTGGTACTCCAAAGAGGCCTATCTCCTAGCATATTCACATAAACTTCAACCAGTGAGAGGAGAAAAATTCTGGAAGGTTGAAGCATCTTATGCAATGAAACAACCAGAATTTGTTAAGATGGCTGGCATGCCTAAAGTCAAAAGAACAAGAGAAAAAAATGAAATAGTCAACAGACAAGGTGAATGGATGCAGTCCAGGAAGGGGAGGATAATGGAGTGTTCCACATATGGTCAGCCTGGACACAATGCCAGGGGCTGTGCAAAGGTAATACTTTTTTTTCAATACTGTCTATTTTATTGACCTATTTGTTACCTATTTACCAATTTACTCTTACCTATTTGTTAAATAGAATTCTAAGGGAAAGCAAGCAAAGAGCCAAAGATGTTTAGCAACTCAAGATAGTAATGATGAACAACTCATGTCACCACTTGCTGCAAATATACCAGCTGAGGAGGACATAGATCTTTCAGCACCACTGTTCAGTCAAGCAAGTCAAGCAAGTCAGTCAATCCATCCAGTACAAGCCTCAAACTTTCAGTTTATGCCAACTCCATCAGTCCAAAGGAAATCTCCTAACAACACTGTGCCTCCAGATTTTAAGTTTCATGATTTTGAATCAGATTCTGCCCCAAAAATTAGGCCAAGGATTTTCTCTGAAGAAAGGACAAGACTACTTATGAGATAACAAGGAACCATACCGGCTATAAGAAGGACAATCAATTTTGTTGGTGACTCATCTGGTGTGAGAAAGAAAGCTGTAACAAAAAAGGATAATGGTAAGTCACAAAACTAATGTGACTTGAACTATAGGTGGACAGCTTTTTTGTGTAGTAGAAGTTTTTGTGAATTTGAAGTTTAGAAGGCTTGTAATTACTGCTATGACAGTACGGTTATTATCCTTTGCTGGTTGACGTAATTACTGCTATGACATTACATTTTTTTCCTGGTTGCATCTCTTTTTTGGTGGTTGATGTAATTAAAACAGTTGGTGTTATTAGTTTGTTGTCAATGTTAGTAACCTGCTGGTGTTTTGGTGGTTGATGTAATTAAAACAGTGTTTATTGTTTGTTGGTGTTATTATGACAGTTGGTATCAATGTTGGTAACAGTTATATATCAATGTTACTAACCTGCTACTGTGTTAAATTTCGAGTTTTAGTCATGAGAATTAAGTCATGGACATGTCTCAAATTTCTGAATTTCTTACCACCAGTTTTAGTCATGTTAAAACAATTGTAAATTTGGTCGAACACTTTGAGGTAATATGATCCCACAGAAAACAGAAAATTAAATTGACTAGTTCAGTCCAAAAACCACAGAATACATCAGCTAAACAGATACATGTCAATTGACTACACAAGCATTGTTAACAAGTTCCCTACCAAACTAAACAATACATGTCAATTGACTACACAATGATAATTAACTAAACAATCAACTAAACTAGGAAGAACCATAATGAATTCTACTTCACTATCCAGGCAGCAAAGAATCCAACAAACATTGCCCAAGAACCAATTATCACCATCATTAGTTGTACAACTCTTTCTTCCAGTTTTTTGAATTTAGCATCTTCAAGTTTGTTCATGGCTTCCATGTCAATTAATTTTTCTCTCAACTTGTCTCTTTCAATTGTAACGGCATTCAAAGACGACTTCAGGTCTCTTATTTCAAGCTGGGAACCATCCGTGGATATTTCATCTTCCCATTCAAAATAACCACATGAATTATTCTGCCAAAGAAACATTTAAAAGATTCAATTTTCTTTTCAAATCAAACCAGCTAGAAAGATTATAGATATTAGACAAATTCACATCAACACATTACCTTAGGGCGTGCACATTTGTAAAATTTCCTACCGGGATTAGAGGGAGTGGTTGATGTGAAATGGTTGGTAGTAATACCACATCGACACCTTCTCTGAGAAGAAGTACTGCTCTGCGTGTCACGACCCAAATCCCGGTCGTGATGGCGCCCAGCACACTACTAGGCAAGCCCGACCATTATTCAACACTTAACCCAATTTATCAAAAATAGCGGAAAGAAATATCAATTAAGCAAGATTAAAGTACTGAAGAATTTAACAAAATACACAATATAATCTCACTAGGACCCGGTGTCACGAATCTGAGCCTCTAGAATACAGAATATCATCCTAATACATGGTATATCCAAAGTCTGATAATGCGGAAATAAAGAGATAGGATAGGAGGGAGAAGATCAATGGCTGCGAACGCCGTGCAGCTACCTCGATACTCCCAGAAGCTGGATCTGCTGATCAACTGGATCTACTGAGCCTGAGACTGCCCTGGATCTGCACACAAGGTGCAGGGAGTAAAGTGAGTACTCCGACCCAGTGAGTAATAAAAGTAACTACAGTCCGAAGATAAGAAAATCCAGTAAATACACAAAGTAAGCTAAAATCCAAATATACAGCAATATATGGAACTGAGCAGCTAAACAACAGTATAAATAGAAATACATGAATGCAATGCAATGCATATGATGGTACATTCCAGTACCCACTGCGGCGTGCAGCCCGAGCCATCCATATTTATTTATCGTTGACGGCGCTCGCTGGGGGTGTGTACAGACTCCGGAGGGGCTCCTACAGCCCAAGCGCAATATCTTGGTCAGTCATTGTTACCTGACCGGTCAGCCATTGTTACCTAACCAATTTATATCATACAGTGCCATTGTTACCACTGTTCAAGTATATCATCCAGTGTCATTGTTACCACTATTTCAAGTATATCACACAGTGTCATTGTTACCACTGTTTCAAGTATATCACACAGTGTCATTGTTACCACTGTTTCAAGTATATCACACAGTGTCATTGTTACCACTGTTTCAAGTCACTTTATAATCAGTCCAGAAAATAATATAATAAGCCCCTTGGGCATTTACAAAACAGAAGTTCCCAGCCCGTAATACATTTAAAAGTATCATTTAAGTTTTCAACACTTAGAATTATGGCTGAGTTTGCAAAACAACATTTAAAACCTTGGACTGAAATTAAATGATATGCAAATCATGCTAAGCAGTAATATCAATCCTCGAAGGATTTTACAAATCGGCACAAGGCCCTAAACATGGCATCAAGCCCCGTAATATCAATGAAGTATGTGTATCAATCACCAGTATAGTATAAACATCACACGGGATGGACCAAGTCACAATCCCCAATAGTATTCGACCCCGCACTCGCCATGGAGTGCGTGTCACGCCTCAATATAGCGTTACGATGTGAAAGTCCGGGGTTTCAAACCCTCAAAACAGCATTTACATCTATTACTCACCTCAAGACGGCCAAAAGTCTACTCCGCGATGCCCTTTCCTTTCGAATCGACCTCCTCGCGCGTCAAATCTTGCCAAAACCACAAGGAATATATTACAATAGGCTAAGGGAATATAACTCAATCGAAAAGACTCGAAAAATATCAAAAATCACGAAATTTGCAAAACCCGAGCCCCGGGCCCACTTCTCGAAAAATTACAAAAGTCACATCGACGGATTCCTCGTCTTGCCACGAGTCCGTACATATAAAATTTACCAAAATCGGAGTTCAAATGACCCCTCAAATCTTCATTTTAGAATTTCAATCTCAAGCCCTAATTTCTTATAATTTGGCTATGTTTTCATGGATTTCAAGGATGATTCTTCAATAAAATCATGTATTTAACTCATAAAACTTACCTCCAATCGATCTCAGTTGAAACTCCATTCAATCCCCGTCCAAAAGCTCTCAAAATGACTGAAAATGGTGGAAAAATGACCCAAAATCGGATATAAACTCACTGACCAGATTTTTCGCAATTACTGTTCACCCGCGCGGTATTGTTCACTGCTGCTAAAAAAATGCACCAGCAGCCAATTTAAATTGCAGCACAGCCATTTTTCACTAAAATAGCTCTAACTCCATCATACGAACCCGGAATTAGACGATTCTTGTTCCTATGAGTCAAAAATAATAATACGAACATAACCCTTCAATCGAAACTCAATTCGGAGCTCATTTGCCCAGTGCGATATCCATTTCGCTCGTTAAACAATTACTCATGTTTCGCGTCAAAAACCTAATCGTGGCTTGATAAAATTAGACCAAAATTTCCAGATTAGTCCTATAATTCATTATCAAAATTCCGGAAGTCTCGGAATCAAATTTGAATCTCTAGAACTAAAAATGAACCTTCAGATCATTACATTTATGCTCAAAATGGCAATAATCTTCCAAAAACTCTTCCAAAACTTATCCGAGCCTCATGGGACCCCGACCAAAAATGCCAACATAATTCATAACATCATTAAAACCTGCTCAAATCATCAAAGTACCTCAAACAACATCAAATTACCCAAAACTCATCGAATTCAAGCCTAAGTTTCCAAAAACTTCCGAAAATATACGTTCGATCAAAAACCCGACCAAACGATGTCCGAATGACCTGAAATTTTGCACACACATCACAAATGACATAACAAAGCTATATCAATTCTCGGAATTCTATTCCGACTCCCGGATCAAAATCTCACCTATCAACCGGAATTCGCCAAAATACTAACTTCGCCAATTCAAGCCTAATTCTACACCGGACCTCCAAAATTACGTCTGATCACACTCCTAAGTTACAAATCATCCCCCGAAGCTAACTGAATCATCGGAATTCAAATCCGAGCCCTCTAACACATAAGTCAATGTTCGGTTGACTTTTCCAACTTAAACCTCCTTAAAAGAGACTAAGTGTCTCAAACCTTACCAAAATCATTCCGGAATGACTTCAAATTTTGCACACAAGTCACATTCAATATTACGGACTTGCCCCATCTTTCAGAACCACATTCCGACCCCGATATCAAAATTTCCACTTCCGATCGAATTTTCTCAAAAACCTTCAAATTTCTATATTTAGCCAAATGACTTCAAAATGACCTCCGGGCATCCGAATTCACTTCCGATCGCGCTCCCAACTCCAGAATCACCATACGGATCTATTCCCAGACTCAGAATCCCAAACGGACATCTATAACACTGAAATGCCTTCCAACCCAAATTTATGAAATTCTTCTAAAGTACTAACTTTCACAATATACGCCGAAATGCTCACGGGTTACCCAAAACCAAATCCGGACATACGCCCAAGTCCTAAATCATCATACGAACATGTTGGAACTTTCAGATCCCAATTCCGAGGTCGTTTACTCAAAATTCTAATCCTAGTTCATTTCTTCAATTTTAAGCTTTCAAAATGAGAATTTCCATTTAAATTTGACTCCAAACTTCCTGAATTTTAATTCTGACCATACACACAAGTCAATATACCTGAGATGAAGCCGCTCATGGCCTCAAACTGCTGAATGACGCGCCGGAGCTCAAAATGACCGGTCGGGTCGTTACAATCTCCCCCACTTAAACATATGTTCGTCCTCGAACGTGCTGAGAACTACACTGAAGTAGTCCAAAATCACTTGTTTAACACATCATGCACCTTCCCATGCTACCACTACTCCGTTGAGCAGATTAGCTCGATAATTCTGTAGATATACTTATTTATTCAAGCAAATAAGCCATTAGGCCCAATTCCAACATCCTGAATTTCCCTGTCAAGCCTATTTCCATCATACGACCACCATATCAATCTCCACACGGTGTACCCAAACATGACTGCATAACTTTGCTGAATTCACACTTTGCATCACTTACTCATAGAATCACAATAACATTCTTTAAACATAATGGTCGAAATTCCACGAATCTGATGCTCCCATTGCATCTCATGATCTACACAGGTCTTGCTCTAGTTTTTTTTTTATATATATATATTTTTCAACACCGATACGACTGAAGAGATGTGCCGAAATTCACAACCAACTGCTGAATCAACAATTCATTGGATCTACACTCCTGACAAGTTCCATTACCTTGTCCCAAACCAAAGAATGATCTTTGCTCTATAATATACTTCATATAATCAGTTTGCACTGACCCCAAATCTAATAACCTCGTCTCACCTAGTATGAACTGCCCAGGCAATAAGTCACCTCAGACATAATCAAAAATCCCACAAGGCGCCACAATGTGCCAGTATGCTATCAATTCGAACGCGATACAAAAGGAAGGCGAACTCTAGAAGGAACTACTCAACTCGCACACTAACATAGACTTCCTCAGAAAACAAGGAAACAGAACACACAAAAGCAAATATGGGCACTGAACTGAACATCACACTGTTGCGGCGTGCAACCCGATCCAAACAACATACCCATGGCGGTGTGCCACCCGATCCACATATAGAACTCACATAAGGAGATATACGTCGAGCTGAATAGCTCATCACATCAAAATACCGAATATCGGTCATAAACACACTAAGGTGCATAATATCATTCCCAAGGAAACATATAGCGCTATAGGCTACAAACTCAAGCACAACTAAGGTGCGATACATGATCTAAGTCTCATCCTGCTCATATAACACACCGCTGAGCGGAACCTCAACACATAAGGAATTTACCAAGCCATCTCACAACTCATACGGTGCAATATATCTTTACATGAATTAACTGACCACGAAATAAGACCGCGACTATCCTTCCATAAAGAGCGCATTGCTGAAATAAACACAACTGGCCTGACGTAAGGCTCACTTCCACATTTAAATCTATCCACCGACCTTAAGTCGATCCTGATCGTGCTAAGCTAGGCCAATAATCTTTCACAAGTCCATAACCCAATAAATAGAGTGCCCTCCAGGCATAAATTCTCAAATGGATGATATTACCAAAATTCTCATACTTGGTTTAAATTTCTAATTAATCAAGTGACTACATGTCACACTTATACAATATTCATGTGGGACAAGCTCCCACCATCTTCCGAAATAATTAACGGGTCTGCACATCCAAACCACCGGCTGCACTAACGCTGAAAAGCGTTCAAGAATCCCTAACCAGGATGCAAAGCCTTTCTCACAGAACACCGACCTTAGGTGATACTGATGTCAATACCCATCTTACTCAAAACACTGAAACTCATATACTGCTTATCCGAGATCGTGACATCACAGTCATTGACCAAACTGCAACCTTGGTCCTTACTTCAAATTCCATACCACTCACTGCACCTCACGTGCTAATATACGATAGACGCGATTTCCATCACAACTCTGGAACCGCCGATAGGCTAATATTTCATCACATAATACTTTCCATTTAACTCACTTCAGGAGAACTATAGCAGCATACAGGCGAATCCTCATAATCGTCGAATATGCCAATCTCTAAGTAGTTGTCCAAGCCACCATAACATTTTCTGGGATCTGCCTACTCATAATAGGCCCTAACAAAAGAATGCTTCAGAATAACATCAATCACTGCGGCCGACAAGCCTCACATACATAACTCGATCACGCTGAACGAACCGATCACTGACACCAGTATACCAACTCAACTATGGCTAATCAATCTACTTCCTTCCAATTTATCCTTGATTGCCTTAGAAATAATAATATCTCCCTTTAACACCTAACTTATTTCAACCAAACTCACCCCGAGTGACCTTAAATCACGAGACCATGCTGTCTCAAATACCATGACCATTTCATGTCTCTCAAATGCTACACCACAAGTCAAAACATCATAGAACATTCTGTGTCTTTCTTCATAAGCTGCTTCAAAAGCTTGACTCTTAACCGTACTTATAGACTCAAAATCATTAGGCACCACACTTTACCTCTTGAATTAACTAGGACTGCTATTGAGAGCCACCCAGCTCTGACTTGGCCCCGAATGCAACCAACTCTACTGAATTTTATAACATATGAATACCCTCTCGATAAAGCACCTAGAGGGATCACATCCCTCGAAGCCTGCACCTATACGAGGCATAAATCATGAATCTTCTCTCAAGTCTGAACATGAGCCAATAAGGCTAACCATAGCATGCATCCAACAATTCATTTACTTAAATTACCACTCATGGTCCTTTTCCGTAGAAGCAATAACCCACCAATACGCCAATAACCAGAATTCACGCAGGTAATAAATCGTGCAATCAGCTAATCAACAGCAAGCTCCCCAACTTGGCTCGAAGCCATAGATCACAACACATATACTCTATTGCTGTCGTAATATCATGGTGAGATTAAACTCACTCCATGATAAGCTCGTGGAAACACGAATCATCTGGAATTTTAACTCTTCTGCAATTCTTGCATTTACTCACACAACAGTTAAGCCCACTCTCTAGGCGACCAATTTTTTTTATTTTTTTTATTTTTTTACTAAGTCCTAAATTTTTCAAAAATTTCGGCAGAGCCTCCTTTGTAATTGGTCCTATCCACCTGCCAGAGAATCACCAAAACCATCCTAACAACACATCCACAACTTGACAAAGCATCACAATGCATATCAATTACATAAATCTAAATTGATACATGGACATGCGTTGCACCTATTTGAATCATAACACATAGAAAATACCTTTCAACCCTCCATTATTGGGCTAATCAACCAAGTAGGAACATATTCTTTCTTTAATATTTTCGACCTTCAAGGTGGTCTCCTTGACTCAACGATTTCATCATAATACATTTACGGAAGCGATCTCAGCTCCCAGACTTATCTAACTAGGAGACACAAAAAATATTCTTCACGCGCCCATAACTCGGGCTACTCAACAGATCACAATAAGAAACGAATCACTTAACAGTTCATCTACTATCCAGTAGGCTTCTTCGCCACAACCAAGTCGTACAAATACACCTCGCAACACTAGCATACTCATCACGTGGATATCCAACCGCCATTCCGACTAACAAGGACAATAATGAACATATGAGTTCAAAACACTTGCTCACAAAATCAGCACCTCGGTGCTCAAGCCAATGGCAAAGATTTAGCCTCAAGTCCTCCAGACTGGTCTAACTTCAAACTCACAGAGATTACACCTCGCCCCTCGATTGGGGAATCAAAGCCATCGAGACACATCTGATACTAAGCGCCCGTTGGTGCATACGATCACGCGGAAGGAATTTCAAAAGTTTCTTTTCAAGCTAAATCAAGAACGCACGATAAGAATTCAAGAATGTGAAGTTTTCCTAAAGGTTCGGCAGCCTCTCGAGGATAAGTACAGACGTCTCCATATCGATCCGCGAGACTCTACTAAACTGGCTCATGGCTCGCGAGACCAAGTAACCTAGGCTCTGATACCAACTTGTCACGACCCAAATCCCGGTTGTGATGGCGCCCAGCACACTACTAGGCAAGCCCGACCATTATTCAACACTTAACCCAATTTATCAAAAATAGCGGAAAGAAATATCAATTAAGCAAGACTAAAGTACTGAAGAATTTAACAAAATACACAATATAATCTCACTAGGACCCGGTGTCACGAATCTGAGCCTCTAGAATACAGAATATCATCCTAATACATGGTATATCCAAAGTCTGATAATGCGGAAATAAAGAGATAGGATAGGAGGGAGAAGATCAATGGCTGCGAACGCCGTGCAGCTACCTCGATACTCCTAGAAGCTGGATCTGCTGATCAACTGGATCTACTGAGCCTGAGACTGCCCTGGATCTGCACACAAGGTGCAGGGAGTAAAGTGAGTACTCCGACCCAGTGAGTAATAAAAGTAACTACAGTCCGAAGATAAGAAAATCCAGTAAATACACAAAGTAAGATAAAATCCAAATACACAGCAACATATGGAACTGAGCAGCTAAACAACAGTATAAATAGAAATACATGAATGCAATGCATGCATATGATGGTACATTCTAGTACCCACTGCGGCGTGCAGCCCGAGCCATCCATATTTATTTATCGTCGACGGCGCTCACTTGAGGTGTGTACAGACTCCGCAGGGGCTCCTACAGCCCAAGCGCAATATCTTGGTCAGTCATTGTAACCTGACGGGTCAGCCATTGTTACCTGACCAATTTATATCATACAGTGCCATTGTTACCACTGTTCAAGTATATCATCCAGTGTCATTGTTACCACTATTTCAAGTATATCACACAGTGTCATTGTTACCATTGTTTCAAGTATATCACACAGTGTCATTGTTACCACTGTTTCAAGTATATCACACAGTGTCATTGTTACCACTGTTTCAAGTCACTTTATAATCAGTCCAGAAAATAATATAATAAGCCCCTTGGGCATTTACAAAACAGAAGTTCCCAGCCCGGAATACATTTAAAAATATCATTTAAGTTTTCAACACTTAGAATTATGGCTGAGTTTGCAAAACAACATTTAAAACCTTGGACTGAAATTAAATGATATGCAAATCATGCTAAGCAGTAATATCAATCTTCAAAGGATTTTACAAATTGGCACAAGGCCCCAAACATGGCATCAAGCCCCGTAATATCAATGAAGTATGTGTATCAATCACCAGTATAGTATAAACATCACACGGGATGGACCAAGTCACAATCCCCAATAGTATTCGACCCCGCACTCGCCATGGAGTGTGTGTCATGCCTCAATATAGCGTTACGAAGTGAAAGTCTGGGGTTTCAAACCCCTAGAACAGCATTTACATCTATTACTCACCTCAAGACGGCCAAAAGTCTACTCCACGATGCCCTTTCCTTTCGAATCGACCTCCTCGCGCGTCGAATCTTGCCAAAACCACAAGGAATATATTACAATAGGCTAAGGGAATATAACTCAATCGAAAAGACTCGAAAAATATCGAAAATCACGAAATTTGCAAAACCCGAGCCCCGGGCCCACTTCTCAAAAATTACGAAAGTCACATCGCCGGATTCCTCGTCTCGCCACGAGTCCGTACATATAAAATTTACCAAAATCGGAGTTCAAATGACCCCTCAAATCTTCATTTTAGAATTTCAATCTCAAGCCCTAATTTCTTATAATTTGGCTATGTTTTCATGGATTTCAAGGATGATTCTTCAATAAAATCATGTATTTAACTCATAAAACTTACCTCCAATCGATCTCAGTTGAAACTCCCTTCAATCCCCGTCCAAAAGCTCTCAAAATGACTGAAAATGGTGGAAAAATGACCCAAAATCGGATATAAACTCACTGACCAGATTTTTCGCAATTACTGTTCACCCGCGCGGTACTGTTCACTGCTGCTAAAAAAATGCACCAGCAGCCAATTTAAATTGCAGCACAGCTATTTTTCACTAAAATGGCTCTAACTCCATCATACGAACTCGGAATTAGACGATTCTTGTTCCTATGAGTCACAAATAATAATACGAACACAACCCTTCAATCGAAACTCAATTCGGAGCTCATTTGCCCAGTGCGATATCCATTTCGCTCGTTAAACAATTACTCATGTTTCGCGTCAAAAACCTAATCGCGGCTTGATGAAATTAGACCAAAATTTTCAGATTAGTCCTATAATTCATTATCAAAATTCCGGAAGTCTCGGAATCAAATTTGGATCTCTAGAACTAAAAATGAACCTTTAGATCATTACATTTATGCTCAAAACGGCAAAAATCTTCCAAAAACTCTTCCAAAACTTATCCGAGCATCATGGGACCCCGACAAAAATGCCAACATAATTCATAACATCATTAAAACCTGCTCAAATCATCAAAACACCTCAAACAACATCAAATTACCCAAAACTCATCGAATTCAAGCCTAAGTTTCCAAAAACTTTCGAAAATATACTTTTGATCAAAAACCCGACCAAACGATGTCTGAATGACCTGAAATTTTGCACACACATCACAAATGACATAACAAAGCTACAGCAATTCTCGGAATTCCATTCCGACTCCCGGATCATAATCTCACCTATCAAACGGAATTCGCCAAAATACTAACTTCGCCAATTCAAGCCTAATTCTACACCGGACCTCCAAAATTACTTCTGATCACACTCCTAAGTCACAAATCATCTCCCGAAGCTAACCGAATCATCGGAATTCAAATCCGAGCCCTCTAACACATAAGTCAACGTTCGGTTGACTTTTCCAACTTAAACCTCCTTAAAAGAGACTAAGTGTCTCAAACCTTACCAAAATCATTCCGAAATGACTTCAAATTTTGCACACAAGTCACATTCGATATTACGGACTTGCCCCATCTTTCGGAACCGCATTCCGACCCCGATATCAAAATTTTCACTTCCGGTCGAATTTTCTCAAAAACCTTCAAATTTTTATATTTAGCCAAATGACTTCAAAATGACCTCCGGACATCCGAATTCACTTCCGATCGCGCTCCCAACTCCAGAATTACCATACGGATCTATTCCCAAACTCAGAATCCCAAACGGACATCTATAACACTGAAATGCCTTCCAACCCAAATTTATGAAATTCTTCTAAAGTACTAACTTTCACAATATACGCCAAAATGCTCACGGGTTACCCAAAACTAAATTCGGACATACACCCAAGTCCAAAATCATCATACGAACATGCTGGAACTTTCAGATCCCAATTCCGAGGTCGTTTACTCAAAATTCTAATCCTAGTTCATTTCTTCAATTTTAAGCTTTCAAAATGAGAATTTCCATTTAGATTTGACTCCAAACTTCCTGAATTTTAATTCTGACCATACACACAAGTCAATATACCTGAGATAAAGCCGCTCATGGCCTCAAACTGCTGAATGACGCGCCGGAGCTCAAAACGACCGGTCGGGTCGTTACACTGCGACATTGATGAAGATGAGAGAGGATAGAGTCGAGCAAACGAGAAGAAACCCTATTTTTATTCGACTGATATTGTTTTTAGGTGGAATTATTATAAAATGGGGCGGGTTATTATACGGGGCGGGTTAAAAAAGTCTAGTTGGCAATATATTGACTGGTTGGCACATTATTATGGGGGACCCGGTTGCCACGTAGGAGATCCGTTAAATTTAGGTATAAATTCTCCTATTTTAATAACGGCAGGTATTATTTTAGCCGAAAAGTAGAACGGGGTATTAACGTGAATAATTTTGAATAGTAGGGGTACAATTTTGGTTCTTTGCCCAACTAAGAAATGTGTAGTAAAGTCCCGAAATTTGGTTCAAAGATTTCGAAAGAAATGCAAGCATAATAGGGGAGTAGACAGATATATGGTTTTTTTGGGATGTCCGAAACCACTGAAATGAAAACCTTAATACACAAGACACATCAATCCAACTAAATTTCATTTTTAACGAACTTTCTAGAATACATGTGTTGGGCAGATTCGACTATTGGTAGATGAAGCTTGAGCATACTGCAATTAGTTAAGAGGAGGTAAGAGCTCCACTTATGGCACAAATTGCCACTAGTGGAAATGGAGTTCACAAACATGCAAGGAAGGAGTTCTTAATGAAGAAAGAAAAAGAACATGACCTATACAGTAAATCTTCAAAAGGAGAGTGTAGAATAAAGAATATTATGATGCCAATGCCTAGTAAGCCAGCATTGAGTGCTGCTATTGTAATTGAATATTATACCTCCTGATTTTTGTACATGAAAAGAGATGCCACATATATTAATGAACTTCTACGAAAAGTTGACTTCAATACAACATTAACGCATGAGTCACAATTTTCTTTTAAGGCAAAATCTGCCACGTTGAGTTCTTATCCAAAATATTTTGGATAATTATCAATTACCCGCATAATTAAGAATTATCCCAACTTACTTAAAATACTACTCATTTTTAATACACATTATATAACATACTATAATATACTTGTACTATCATGATGTGGTACTATACAAAATAAATACATATACTATTATTTCATTAAAATATCCATGTAAAAATACATATATCTTCTCAACTTCTAATTTTCCTAATCTCATATAAATAGTACAAATTTTCGTAAGCTTAATTCTTAAAATGGTAAAAAGATTACCTTCTTTTCTTGTGAAAAAAATAATTTCTATCTTTACAATAAAGAAAATCTCATAAACTTTTCTCATATTAGGTGTATAATTTAAAACATATTCGAAAGTAGTAATACTAATAACTATATGAAATCATATTATTATTTTGTTTCAAACTATTTTACAAAAATATTCCACTCAAAATACCATATCAAACGCATATAACGGTGTCAATATTGCTAAACTTACGGGGTGTAATAATTTCAGATAGGGGTGCTCAGTTTATTCGCAGTTTTGGAGGTCTGTGTATCGAGAGTTGGGTACTCAGGTTGAGTTGAGCACAGCTTTTCAGCCTCAGACGGACGGACAGTCCGAGCGCACTTTTCAGATATTGGAGGACATGTTGAGTGCTTGTGTCATTGATTTCGGAGGGTCATGGGATCAGTTTCTACCGCTTGCAGAGTTTGCTTATAACAACAGCTACCAGTCGAGTATTCATATGGCTCCATATGAGGCTTTGTATGGGAGGCGGTGTAGATCTCCAGTTGGTTGGTTCGAGCCCGGTGAGGCTAGGCTATTGCGGACAAACTTGGTGCAGGATGCTTTAGAAAAGGTGAAGGTGATTCAGGAGAGGCTTCGTATAGCGCAGTCAAGACAAAAGAGTTATGCTGACAGGAAGGTTCGAGATGTATCCTACATGGTTGGTGAGAAGGTTCTGTTGAAGGTTTCGCTCATGAAGGGTGTTATGAGATTTGGGAAGAAGGGAAAATTGAGTTCTCGATTCATTGGACCTTTTGAGGTGCTTTGGAGGATTGGGGAGGTGGCTTATGAGCTTGCTTTGGCACCCAGCTTATCGAGCGTGCATCCGGTATTTCATGTTTCTATGCTCCGGAAGTATATTGGGGATCCATCTCATGTTCTGGATTTCAGCACGGTTCAGTTAGATGGTAATTTGACCTATGATGTGGAGCCAGTAGCTATTTTGGGTCGTCAGGTTTGAAAATTGAGGCCAAAAGATATAGCTTCAGTGAAAGTGCAATAGAGAGGTTAGCCCGTGGAGGAGGATACCTGGGAGACCGAGCAGGAGATGCGGAGCAGATATCCTCACCTGTTTGAGGCTTCAGGTACGTTTCTTGACTCGTTCGAGGATGAAAGTTTGTTTAATTAGGGAGGATGTGATGACCCGGCCAGTCGTCTAATGAGTTACCGCTCCGTTTTCCCTATTTCTGCTTCTTTATGCTTTGTTATCGTGTTATGTGGTATCGGATTGGTCGGATCGAATCCGGAATGATTTTGGTAAGGTTTGAGATACTTAGTCTCTTTTAAGGAAGTTTAAGTTGGAAAAGTCAACCGGATGTTGACTTATATGTTAGAGGGCTCGGATGTGAGTTCCGATGGTCCGGTTAGCTTCGGGAGGTGATTTGGGACTTAGGAGTGCGATCGGAATGGGTTTTGGAGGTCCGGAGAAGTTTTAGGCTTGAATTGGCGAAGTTGATATTTTGGAGATTTCCGGTTGGTAGGCAATATTTTGATATAGGGGTCGGAATGGAATTCCGAGAGTTGCAGTAGTTCCATTGTGTCATCTGGGATGTGTGTGCAAAATTTCAAATCATTCGAACGTGGTTTGGATGGGTTTTTTTATCAAAAGCGGAATTTGGAAGATTTTAGAAAATTTTGGCTTGAACCCGATGTGTTTTAGTTGATTTGATATTGTTTGAGGTGTTTTGAAGATTAGTACAAGTTCGAATAAGGTATTAGGATATGTTTGTACTTTTTGTTGAGGTCTCGGGGGCCTCGGGGTGATTTCGGATGGTTAACGGAGAAGTTGGGACTTTGTTGCAGCTGGTGAAGTTACTGCTGCTGGTATTTCTGCACATGCGGATTGGGGACTGCAGGTGCGGCGCCGCATAAGCGGAAGAGTAGTCGCAGAAGCGGAACCTAGAGAAGTTGTCAGGAACCGTAGAAGCGGCTAAGGGGACTGCATCTGCGAAGTCGCAGATGCGGATAAAAGATCGTGGAAGTAGAAATGCCTGGAAAGGCAGTGACCACAGATGCGGTTGATGGACCGCACCTGCGAAGGCACAGGTGCGGGAAGATTGATCGCAGAAGCGGGTTTGGTCCATTAAGTGATTTCCGCAGAAGCGGAAGAAGAACCGCATATGCGGTACCGCAGAAGCGGGTATTGGGTCGCAGATGCGAAAAGTTCTAGGCAGAAAGTATAAATTGTGGCCTTCTCGAATTTTGAGCTATTTCACCATTTTTATCTCGGCTTTGGAGCTTTTTGGACGAATTGAAAGAGGGATTTTAAAGGGAACTTCATTGAGGTAAGAAATTTGGACCTAAAACTCGTTCCTATGCTATAATTTCTTGGACTAGAGCTAGAAATCATGGAAAATAAGGGTGAAAATTGGGGAAACTAGGACTTGGGAATTTAAGCCTTTAATTGAGGATTTTAAGGACCATTTGAGGTCGGATTTCAGAACTTTTGATACGTATGAACTCGTGGGGAGATAAGGAACCTATTGATGTAAAAATTATTGAATTCCGAGACGCGTGCCCGGGAGTCGGGTTTTGGTAATTTCGGATTTTATGAAATTTATTGATTGTTTTCGCTTGGGCTTCGTTCCCTTAGCATATTTGACGTCCTCGTTCTGATTTTGGATAGATTCGACGTGAGTAGAGGCCGATTCGAGGAGCAAGGCGTCGCGAGCTAGAGATTTGACCGGTTCGAGATGAGTAATGATTGTAAATGATGTTTTGAGGGTCTGAAACCCTGGATTGCACATCGTAGTGTTATATTGAGGTGAGGCACACACTTGATGACGAGCGTGGAGTCATGCACTATTGGGGATTGTGACTTGGTCAGTACCGATTGATAATTTTACCGCGTATTTGACTGGAAATTATTTTCTATCATCATTATTTGGGTTGAATGTCATATTTGGGCTTCATGCCAACTATTTAAATCCTTCGGGGATTTTTACTGGTATTTCCTCACTATTTTGACTTTATACTTGAACTCAGTCATGTTATTTTCCAATGTGTTCGTACTCATCCATGTTTACTCAGTTTTAATACTTAAATGATATTTTTAAAAGATGTTTGGGTTAAGAAACACTATTTTACTATTGCCTGAGTGGCTTGTGAGGATTTTTGACTGAGTGAGGCCGAGGGCCTATGTTGTGAGGAAACATTTGATACTGATTATGAAGTCGAGGGCCTGAAATGTGTACGCCATGAGGTGGCTTGATTGATATGAGGCCGAGGGCCTAGTGATGATGCCACGAGATGGCTTGACATTGCTCTTGGGTCGTAAGGGGCCCCTTCAGGAGTCTGTACACCCCCAGTGAGTGCGGGTACCCATTGTGATATGAGATTGAGCCCGAAGGGCTGATATTATGATGTGAGATTTGAGCTCGAGAGGCTTGTACTGTTCTGAGATGTTGCCCGAGGGGCGGATTTGTTGATACTGTGCCCGAGGGGCGAGCCTTTATGTGTTTATTTTTCATAATTGACTGTCAATTACCTGCTTAAGTATGGAAAAAAGGCTTTTCATGAAACTACATCTGAGATAAAGAATTTTACCTATCTTTCATTTATTTACTAGTTTTACTTGGTTTTACTACTTCATTATAGAATGCTTTGTGCCTTGCGTGATTTCTTGCTTTCGGCCTTTATTTACATTTGTTACTCACTCAGTTGGAGTACTCATTTTACTCCCTGCACCCTATGTGTAGATTCAGGCATTGCGGATCCTGCTAGTGCGAGTTGAGAGCTCCCAGCAGATATCGGAGTTCACGAGGTAGCTACTTGACATCCGTAGTCCCGTATTTCTCCCTCTTTATCATTTCTATCTCTTATCAGACATTTGTAATAGTTTGTAGACTCTTTAGACTTGTATTAGGTTTTATAGATGCTCATGACTAGTGACACCCCGGTTAGGGCTGTGAATGGGTGTTCTTCCGCGTATTTATGTTATCATTGTTATTTCGGATTTCTTTTATCATGTTTAGACCGTCTCTTAAATGCTTAATTGTTAATAATTGGATAACGGGAAGTGTCGGCTAGCATTGTCCTCACGACAAGCGCCATCACGACCGGGTCCGGGTTAGGGTCATGACAAGTTGTAGCTACACCTTAGTTCTCTGTGGGATTCGACTCCAGACTCTTAGACCGGATTATCTTTGCAACGATCGATTATCCTTTTTAGGACTAGAGTTGGGCGTGATCACTTATCTTCGAGAGTCTAACGAACTGTCAGGAAAATTCACTTTCTTGTATTCTTGTCGTGCGAATTTGATATTTTCGAAATTTGAACTTGACTCTTCTATTCTTTCACAGATGGTAAGGACACCTGCGACTGAATGAGGCGGGCGGCCACGAGTACCATCGGATGGGCCGCGAGTGGTTGGGGCCACGATATAGGCGAAGGTGTGGCTCGTGCAACAACTAGAGCAGCACTTGTGGAGCCCCCAGTTGCTCCAGCTTAGGAGCAGGTACCAGATGTGGTTGAGCTAGTAGGACCAGCTCCGGCACTAACAGTGATCCATTGTGATTCCTGGCCTTTAGGAGGCCTTAGCACATATTTTGACTGTGTGCACGAACCTGGCTCAGGCAGTCTCAGATCTAGCTGCACCAGCCACTTCTCAAGCCAGGGAGGTGCCCAGACTCCTACCGCCCGTACTCCAGAGCAACTAGCTCAGGGTCATCAAACACCGGGCGTATTGCCAGTTCACCCGTAAATAAGGCATGTCCTAAAGATTCTTTTCCATTGACGAATATTAATCAAATGATCGATGCTACGGCCGGGCATGAATTGAGGAGTTTTTTTGATGAAAACCCCGGGTATAATCAAATAAGGATGCACCCGGAAGATAAATAAAAACCCTCGTTTATCACAAATTTAGGCATTTATTACTATAATGTGATGCCTTTGGGCTTAAGAATGTTGGAGCCACTTATCAAAGGCTTGTTAATAAGATATTTGAATGTCAAATTGGTAAAACCATTATATTAATGACATGTTGGTTAAGTCTCTTAGTGCAGGAAATCATTTGACTCATCTACAGGAGACATTCGATGTTTTGAGAAAATACAACATGAAGCTCAACACAGAAAAATAAGCTTTTGGAGTTGGGTTCGGGAAGTTTCTTGGCTTCTCAGTTTCTCAAAGAGGAATTGAATTGAATCCCCACAAGATTAAGGTAATTGAAGATATCCACGACCAACTAACAAGTGTGAAAGAAGTGCAAAGGTTGACCGGCAGGCTAGCAACCCTTAGCAGATTCATATCAAGGTCATCGGAAAAATGTCATTATCTCTTTCCACTTTTATAAAAGAAGAATAATTTTTTGTGTACACTAAAATGTCAACAAGTGTTGAGAGACCTGAAAAGGTACTTGTCTAGTCCTCCATTAATATCTAAAGTAAAGGAGGGGGAACAACTATTAATTTATTTAGCGGTCTCAGAAGTTGGGGTGAGTGCAGTCCTGGTCTAGGAGGAAGAAGGTATGCAATTTCCTATTTATTATGTTAGTAAAATACTATCGGGAGCGGAGACACATTATTCGCACCTGGAAAAGTTGGATCTAGCTCTCACAGTTGCCTCTTGAAAGCTTAGATCCTGCTTTCAATATCACCCAATAGGCGTTGTGACCTCTATTTTAAAAGGCAGAATTGGAACTCGCCCGGGACTCACCCTGAGGCGAAACACTCGTAAAATTCCCTTAGGCTTATGTGTGGGGCTTAGTTCCGTCAGACTTACGTCCATCCACCGAGGCTTACGCACCGGACACGCTCAACGCCCGGTGTACCGGGCTCGTTTCATAGAACTTTATGCAATTGTGTGTAACTAACCTTGTAAATCCTCAAATTTTATTAATAAATCTTTGAATATTCAAAATTACTTGTTCTTAATCATAAATTATTAAGTTGAGAGTATTTTATGCCATAATTAAAATAAAAATTACTGCACGTTATCCATTAAGACTGCTATGATAGTAAATTTTAAATAAATCTTTCATTTAAAAGTATTTATTTATTAACTTTTGTTATGTCTTTATTATATAATATTCCATAATTGTTTTTATAATTATTTTCTTAAATATTATTTTTTTCACGTTTACGAGATACAATACTTATTAATTTAATAGCTCAGTATTAGCTAGTAACTATTTATAACTAATTAATTATCGTGGTATAGTATGGTGAATTATATGTCACTTTATTAACTTGTTGAAACTTAAAAATAAATGATGCTAGAGAGTCATATTTAAATTATGAATTATATTTTTATAAAATTCTCTTTCAAATAGAAAGCATATTAAATAAAAGAAATATTTTTAAAAAAATCAAATTATAATATCAAAATTCTTTCAAGATTCATTACTTCTTAAGAGATATATATAAGATTTCGCATCGAATACGTTACTTTTAATGTTTGAGTTGTAACGACGTTGTAGCAATTTGCATATTATGATATATGTCATACTTTTCGTATTATTCTAGTTGAATTATAATTTATAAATATTTTAAATAGATTATTTTTTATAATTTTATAATTTAATGTAATTTTTTATAATTATTTTTTTATTTTATACTATCTTAAAATTCTTGAAATTAGTAAAATTTAAAGATCTGTGGGACTTATACCCCATGTATCAGGGCTTACGCCTCGCCTCGTCAGAGGTAAAATGCCTCGCCTTATGCCCCCGCCTTTTAAAACATTAGTTGTGACACTTTCCCCTTGAGGAATGTCCGATATAAGCCTAAATAATCGGGTCGATTGGCTAAATGGGAAGTTAAAATTAGTGCATTTAATATAGAATGTAAACCTCAGACTACGATTAAGTCACAAGTTTTGCCCGACTTTGTGGATGATTTTAGCTTGGGAATGATTTCTTTAGCTGCTAAAGAAGCAATTTTGGTATCAGGAACCATCTCTGGTGTGCAGTCCTTGTTTACGGACGGAGCTTCCAATTTAAAAGGGTTCGGTCTTGGGATAGTACTAATCACTCCATCAGGAGAGACACTGAGACAAGCAATTAGAACTGTTCGATTGACTAATAATGAAGCCGAGTATGAGACTTTGGTGGCAGGACTTAAATTATCCCGAGGACTAGGCTCTAAGGTGATTGAATAAAGTGTGACTTCCAGTTAGTAGTGAATTAGATATATTGAGTCTTTGACATCAAAGAAGAGTGTATGTAGTAGTACTTGAATAAAGTTCAAGTTTTACTTTCCCGGTTCAGGGAGTGGTTGGTAATTCACATCCCAATGGAAAAGAACGTGGAGGAGGATGCATTGGCCAATTTAGGGTCATACACGGAAATAAAAGGAGTTGATTACGGTGTAGTTTTTCAGTTGTTGCATTTCAGTCCTGGACGTGGATGGGTATTGCGAAGTTAACTCGAGTAATCTAATCTGGGATCGGAGAAACGAGTTTATAGAATATTTAAGGCATGGAAAATTGCCTGAAGATTCTAAAGCCTCTAGGGAACTACGAACTAACATTGCTCGTTATTGCCTTATTGATGGTCAATTGTACAAAAGATCTTTTCAGGAACCGTTGGCTCGATGTTTATGAATATCAACGGCTGATTATATGATGAGAGAGGTTCATGAAGGGCTTTGTGGAAAATCATTCTGGTGTGGACTTGTTGGTTCTTAAATTGATAAGGGCTGGTTACTATTGGCCCCAAATGGAACAAGACGCAAAGGCATTTGTACAAAAGTGTGATAAGTGTCAGCGTCATGCACAATTAGTTCATTAGCCGACAGAGCTTCTGCATTCAGTGGTGTCATTGTGTTTATTCATGAAATGGGGGATGGACAAAGTTGGGCGTTTGCCTCAAGGGCCTGGGCAGGTAAAATTTCTTTTAGTTTTAACTGATTATTTCACTAAATAAGTTGTAGTTAGTGCTTTCAAAAATATTGGAGATGAAGAAGGGATTGATTTCATTTGAGGTCATATCATTTGCCAGTTTGGAGTACCAAAAGATATTTCTTGTGATAATGGGCCACAATTTATAGGTTCCAAAGTCACAAAGTTTTTGGAAGGATTGAAGATCAAAGGATCACATCTTCCCTATATCATTCAAATGTTATTTGTCAAGCGGAGTCAACCAACAAGGTGATAATTCAAAACCTCCAAAGGAAATTTGAGGATGTTAAAGGCAATTGGACAGAAGAGTTACAGAGAGTGTTATGGGCATATCGAACAACGGCGAAGTCAAGCACGGGAGAAACACCCTTTTCCCTTATGTACGGTGAAGAAGCTTTGACTCTGGTGGAAATTGGGGAACCGACCATAAGGTATCCCTGGGAAAATGAGGAGGAAAATGATGAAGCAATGTTGATCAAGCTGGATTTACTTAAAGAGAATCAAAATATAGCATATGTGAGGATGGTGGCACAAAAGCAAAGGATGGAAAGGTACTATAATCGCAGAGTAAATATTTGGTATTTCAAAGTTGGAGATTTAGTTTTTGCGGAAAGTGACTCAAAGTACCCCGAGAAGTTAATGCTTGAAAGCTAGGACCAACATGGGAAGGACCTTATCGAATTTCAGCTATAACCCGCAAATGTTCATATCAAATAAAAATCAAGATGGATTAAAATTGCCAAGCAATTAGAACATGACTCGCCTCAAAAGGCATTATTGTTGAAGACCATTGATGATACTGAAAGTATGTGCCGCACTCTTTTTTCCTCCGTCCAATTTTTGTCCTAATTGGGTTTTTCTAGCAAGATTTTTAATGAGACAGCAACGTGAAGCATACTACGAAGAAGGATCATCGACAACATCAAGAACTCCAGTGTTCGAATTCTCATACCTAGCATCTGAACACTGGGGGAACTATTATATATCAGAGCACTAAAAGTGTCATTAAGACCGGGGACTATTAAAACTGGAAGTTGTATCTTATCAGGACAGGGGGATGCATGATCCGCCCCGTAAATATAAGTAGTACAAGTTAGCCACATGTATTGCTAGCTTTAATTGCTTAAGTGAATTTTTTATCATGTAAATGTACCTTTAGAAATGGAAGGAATAAATTAAAATCCTTTTGTTCTTGTCTTGTTTCTTGTCCAAATGATATGATATAGTCTTTTTCATTTGAAATTTACTTAAATTTCAAATGTTTGTGCCGGAATGATCAGGAAACATCCTCTGCAGGAGCATCTTAAACATAAGGGCCCTCTCTTATGCAACCCTCATAGTTAAAGGGTAAAAACGGAAGTATGAATGCCCGGAATTAAAGTTATCGGATGTAAAAAAAATTGAACTTTATCAAATGGAAAAAGATATTTTTGCACAAAAATTAAGCAAAAGATGTCTTTTATTTGTCAAAATGCCAAACTCAATAGAAGTTTCGGCATAGTCACAACAAAAAAAATACATCAGTTGGTTTTATCAGCAGAGTCCAAAGGATGAGAAGTCTCCACTGCATCTTTTGAAGATGAAGGATGTTCCGCATCCGGTTTAGTACCTTCATCCTTATCTTTATCCTCTTCTTCAGCTTCCTCCTTGGTTTTTGAGGATCAAAACAAGTGCTCGAGGAGCTTAAAGCAGTGGGCCGAGCATGAATGTTCTCGAAGGCGGTTGTCTCCAATTCAAGAGCCTCAACAATGCAGTCGTCCATGTTTGAAATGCCTTCTTTGGCTTTATCCAAAGTTTTCCTCCTCACATGATAAATCGCATGAGTTTTATTAAGGAGGAAAGAATATTCTTGGTCCAGGAGTTTGGCTTTAAGCTTTTTGATTTTGGACTGCAGCTGGTCATTTTCAAATCTCATGATGTCATAGGTCCCGCAAAGATCAATATTTGTCCTCGCATGTTCGCGATTTTGCTTCATGGCCCTTTTGAGCCTTCCCTCCATCCTAGCTCTCTTCTCCTAGGCTACAGAGCCTCATCAGTTTTGGAATGTAAGTGTGCTTCCAGGTTATTGATTTGTTTCGTGGAAGCAAACTAACGTTCGACATCTACAGTTATAGTATCCTACAGCTCAGCCCACTTGACTTTCAACTCAAAAAGCTTTGTATGCAACTAAGTTGCCTCTTGGCTATGAATCGCTTTTTCTTACTCAGACTGCTCCAATCGGGCTTCGAGTTCGCCCATTTGAGCAAGTCTAGCTTCTAAATTCGGGAGGCGCTCAGCAAGTTGATCTCGTCTGGCAGCACTTTGATCCCGCTCGGGAGCAAGTTCTTCTTTAACTTGGATCGTCTTTTGCAAGCCCTCAAAGGCAAGGAGGTTAGCCTGAAAAGTCAAAAATTAAAATTATTGAGGTTAATGTTTAGCAAATGGAAGAAAGAAGAGTAAGATGATACCTGAGAAGCAAAGTGCATGTTGTTATTGATCAGACACTCCGCAGAAAGAGCCTCCATCTTCCGCCTGTCTTTGTTTGAAGCCAAAGGCTTTAAGTAGTTGGCAACTCCTACCGGCTTGGAGAAGGAGGTGGAAGAATATCAAAGGTGGAACCCCTCTAATCGGAAGCAACAACTAGAGCCCGGAAACGAGATTCTGCGATTTCAAATTATTTCCATTTTAGTAAAGAGTCCTCGAATTCCTTCCGATTGAGCAAGGGAAGTCTTTCTTCTTTTTCTTTGAAGAGAAACCATTTCATGATCATCCTCAGTTTTGTCTTCATCATAGACCACTATGGTCGGTCCAGCTAGGGTTTCTTTTGTCAAAGGCTTCTCTTAAGTCTCAACTTTCGAGGTACGTCTTATTTTTGGTTTTTTCTCCTTGGGCTGGGGACTTACGGAAGATGGGCCTTCACCTAAAATAGTAGCATCGCGAACCCTCTTCCGGTCAATGGCTGCTCGAATTTGTTGATGAGCCACCATTAGGTCATAGGAAACCTCAACAGCAGAGCAGACAGAAGACCCCGTCGAAAGGCATGTGTATTATGAAAGGGAGTCAACAAATTTGTAATATGTCATGATGGAGATTGAAAAGGAAAGAAGTTTTACTTACCATGGTTCTTGGCCTTTGAATTGAATTTGGGTGAAATTTCTTTCCACTTACGGGAGTCCGTTGTGAAAACATCCAAGATTTTTTGTACTCATTGGGTTATGTTCTAAACCATTGTAGGAATCCAATGGGTAGCTGAAATAGAAGAAGGGAGAGTTAGCAGAGGAGAGAATTTTCTTTAATGAAGTAGAAGAAGGAAATTTGAAAAAAATTATGAGTAAAGTTTCAGGATTCAGGGATAAGATGTATTGTTGCCGGTAGAATATCCCTGATAGCAATGATAACGAACCTCTTTATCCAACCACGGTCATTATCATCATCTACACGGTGACCATGGCATGGTGGCCGCATTTACTAAGTTTGATCATGCCTTCTCGGAAAATATTTGGGGAGTAGAGGTCGATCAGATGAGCAAGAGTGAGGGTTTTACCGGCCCAGGAGCATAGTACCCGAAGGCACGCCACAGTTCTCCATATTAACGGGACTACCGGAGCCAAACAGACTTGGTAGTTCTTGCAAAACTTTAAAATAATGGGATCAATTTCTCGGCCCATTCTTAAAGTGAAGAGTATGTATAAATGTACATGAACCCTTGTTTGCTGAAGGTGACCCTTTCCACTTCATTAGGGGCTAAAACTTTAATATTTTGCTAGTCATAGTCTTCCTTCAGGACAGGGATACTAGTAGGACTAATAGAAGAAGTATATCTGCTGACTAGCTAATTTCTGTCATTTTTAGGGTTAGGAGGTTCCTTTTGTACTTGAAGATCTGTCCTTAAATTTAATTGAGAGGGAATGATTGTGTTGGTAGTAGGAAGACCGACATCAGCTTCCTTGGTTTTGTTCTTCTTAGAAGGGCTACCACCGATGTAAATGCCTGAGTTACCGGGGGAAGAGGTAGAAGAAGGCATGATGATGGAAAATTTGAGTAAGAAAATTTTACTTAGAAAGAGAGTCTGCAGAAAAGCTTTAAGAAAATTCGAAGAAGAAAAGTTTGTAAAAGTGAAAGGTAAAAATGATGAGAAGTGAAGGAGTTTATAGGCGGCAAAATTTATGGTCATCATTACCTAGGAAAATGGCGAAAATATTTACCGAATTACGGGATAACACATGTTCGGCTCATTAAATGCAAGGAAACGTGCGTCCTTTCAAGTGTCAGAAATCGTTCAAGAATTTTTTTGCCAAGAAAAGAGGTCTTATCTACTTCCTGGTAATATAAAGTTTAGTCACCGGAAAGTAGGGGGACTATCTGTATGGGGTAAAATCGATAAATGACAAGTGGATGTTCGTCAAGTTGACACATGGCAGTGAAGACAAATAAGATATGAGTCAGCAAATAGCTAGCGCCGATTATGAACATGTAACCGGTGTTGAGTGAGTTCTGAAGACGCTGGAACCGGGGAGAAAGTTTGAAAGGAAGATATCGGATGGAAAGGGCAGCATTCAATGAGAAGCCGTTACAAAAAATCTTTGCATTTATACTCAAATGTTATGCAGTCATCAAGAGGAGTTTTATTCATATTAAAGAAGAGCTTGATTTGGGGATCTTGTCTCCTTGAATTGAGCTAAATAGAACTTGTATTCATTGTAGGACACGAAACATCTGTACGCAAAAAAATAAAATTGCTCTTATTATGTTAACAATATTCTCTCTTCTTGTTTTACATATTGTCTTTATTCTTGCTTCCAGGGAAGCTCGTCTCACAGTCAGGCTTGTATTTTCTTCAAGTTCCTTTATTCAATTTATTTCTGTTCTTGGTTATTTTATATTCTTGGATCAAATTAATCACGTATGTATAAACGACGTTACAAATTCAACTGTACCGTTTTACGAGTAAACAACTCCATGGTCTACAGCTTCTACTGTGGAAGATATTCAGATGTATATGCAACTATGTCAGGTGCAGCATATTCATTGTTATAGGGAAGGTAATGCATTGGCAGATTTCTTGGCTAATCATGCATTTGAAGTTGATGGACTGGTGCAATTCCATTCTTTTGCAGGACTTCCATCCCAAGCTCGCAAAATCTTGAACCTGGATAAGGCTCAAGTCCCAAACTTCATAATCAAAACAAGAAGGATTATTGCAGGATGAGCTCTATAGTGTTTTATGTCATGACAGTTTACGATAGCACTTGTTACAATTCTATCGCCAGATACGGAAGGAAGCTTATTCATGAGTGCATTACTATGGATAGGTTGGGGACGTCCAGTGCAAATGACAAAGGAGTACCAGTTTTGAGTTTCTGCAGATTTATGTTAAGTTAGTTAGGTTAGATAGCTGTAATGTCAAGTTTGAGTTACGCAGTAGCTTGAAATTGATCCTAGCCTTAGTTATTTTCGCAAGTTCTTTTTTTTTTAAAATAAATTGTAAGACATTATTTGGATTTTGATGTTATTAATAAAATTAGCCAGTAGGCAGAGTGTCTAGTGGTAATATATATATATATAAAAGACATTCTTTATTCTTTTATAAGCACAAGAGGAATATTATCAGATACAAATAATGCAGGTGAATAGTCAAAGCTGTTGTTCTCCTCATAAATTGAAGTTGCTTCAGCTATTGACTAAGATAATCTGCGGAAAAGGGGGAGGCAGATATGTAGCAGATGCTGTGTGTTGTAAGAGAAGCATAATACATTGCTATGAATATCAGATATCTCAATTGTGGGATATGTTCCTGAATATGCGAAGGAATGATGTTCGAATAGGATTATAAAAAACACACCACTCCTGCTGTTATTTGGGTAGATGATAAGGATAAAAAGAAATCAAATGAATAGCAAACGAAAAGATGTGCTTTTTTAGAACTTAGTTTAGCATCAGATTTTTCTGTTTCCTTCAGCTGGTTGTCCTAGTTTTTTTCTCTGTCAATTTGAGATGGTAGTGCCAAAACAAAGTTCGCATCTACCACTATTATATATTTATATCTGCCAGACGCTAGTATTCCTAACTCCCAGCATCTATTAAGCATACAAGTTTCCGTCAATGCCTTGTATTCAGGAACATGGGTCTCAGAATTGCCTCAAGCCACTACAGAAAAAAGAAGATGAATCTAGATTTGCAATCACAAAAAGAAACAAAAGTATATCGATATATCTGATGTAACATTATAATCAGACTTATTGATGGAATTCACAAAATTTTAACAGAGTGAAGATTTGATTGTTATTAAATGGGAAAAAGAATCAACAGCCAGACTTACAGAAATTAAACAATCCCAACACTGCAGAGAAACTAGGAATTAGGGAAAACCAATCAAGACTTCCATTTACTAAACAAATAACAAGTGGAGTGGTTACACACTGTACACAACCTCGCGTCACAGCCTAATGAGTTTTCATTTGCAAACCCCCAGGTTTTCTATTAAATCAATGATGGCTAAAACCAACCAAAAATAAAAAAAATTGGAAAAGAAATAGGATGCGTAAAAAAATGCAAACTCACAACAAACAAAAAGAATCAAGCAACTAACTTATAATAAATTAGCAAAAAGAAACCCCCAAAAATATCACTGGAAGTAAAGAAGGGATCCTTAGTCCTGTTCAGTTCCGAAACATAGGACCAGTAGCAGCTAAAATTACACTGGCGCTGTCCCTCAACACTGTTGAAATTGGTCCCTTGTTGCTGTATGAGCCAATTATAGAAAACTGGAAGCAATTGGAATGGGCGAAAATTGATAGAGAAGGGTTGTAAAATTCTCTAAGTATGTTTTCTTCTATCCGCAGTCTATGCTGCAGCAACCTGGGAGAGAGTAGGCCTGGATGCACTCAGAACAACTGGAGTGCCATTTTTAGCTTATTCTGTTTCCACTTGGGTAACTTGTAGAAAGCATCCTTAGCCATCCCAAATTTCTCTCTGAACTCTTCTGAAGACAAGTAAGTCTGCAGGGAAGGAAAAAAAAAAGGGGATCATAGTAAAATCAAAAAAAGCATCATGTACTATCCTCCAAATGGAGCTTTCTGAAGACGCACCTCTCGCTTAGTTACATCAATTTCAGTAACAGGATCTGCTGCTGTTGTTTTAAGCCGGTCATAAGGATAGATCGGAAGTCCTTCCTCATCTTCAGTTTCACCCTCTTTCACATCTTCCTGTATTGTTTCTGGTTTAGGTTTAGGAGCCTCCTCTGTTGTACTATTAACTGAGTTCTCCTTTGAGTTTGCCTGAGGACTTGATGTGAGGGTTTCAGTGCTCAATTTTGGTGCCTCAGGGATCCCTTCATCATTTGAAGAGGTTTAGTTTTCTCATATGGAGAAACGAAGTTGTTAGTTCCAAGATAAAGAGACTGTACCTTTGATAGAGCGAGGTATTATGACGTCCTTGGCGGGTAAAGGTTTATCAAAACTTGCTGTTAATGCTGCAATAGCAGCTGATCTGGGTGCCAATTTTGCTGAATCTGGAGTCACAGATTTTGGATAAAGCTTTCTCACCATTGGTGGAGGCGTAGATAGATTTCTAGCATTTGGGTTCTCAAAAGTAGCTGCCAGTGCGTTAAAAGCAGGAGACCTGCCCCTAACACGAACTCGGTCAGGGCTGAAAGATACGCTCCTCGATCGCTGTGACTTTTCAGGGGCAGCAGACCTTCCACCATATGACACAGGTGTTCTCCTTTTAGGTTTCTGATAAAGCAAAGCATGCAAAGTTAGAAAAATCAGCACGAAGATAGAGGAGTCATTACATGAAGGGCAACAACAACTCAAAGAACTCACCCAAACGCTAAAAATTAGAAAAGGGACAGCAGTCTATACAGGGAAGAAACAAGACACCAAAATCACGTGGAAGCGCCTAAGAGCAAGATGATTCTATTTCCAGAAATATATGTATACAAAGGGAAAAAGCCATCTCTTCAAGTAGACTTTGAAATAAAGTTTGCATTCTATAAGTCGTATCTTATAAGAATGATAAAACAGCTTTGACTTTTGCAATCCCAACAACAAATTTGAAAGGATAAATCAACGAACAAAGTGTCATATGAACTAACAAAGTGCCAGATGGTAAAAGAAGAAAATAAAACAAACATGGACAATGAAACGTATAGTAATTCATTACCACTGTAGTTCCAGGAAAGGAAAGACAGCAAGTACATATAGGAAGAAACTTACATCCATTGGTGGAGGGCCCCCATTCTTCACTAGTGTGAGCTTTCTTTGGAATGAGTTCCCATGCATCTGCCAAGTGTTCTCTATTAGCAAAAATTAGCGTCAGAAATCATATGAAAACATCATTAAGACACTTACAGCAGATTTAATGGAGTCCCAACTGAAATGACGAGTGAAGAAAGGCGGTTCACTCCCTTCCATAACAATATATATTGGAGCTTGGTGAGATAGTTTCTCCATAAGAAAATCGTATTCCAGGAATTTCTGATGGAATTGATCAAAGATAATGTCATATTACAAAATAAAATTAACAAACCACGAGATCACAAATTCAATTTTGGTTTTGTTAAACTGTGCAGCTATAAACTTTATGCTTTAGCACTTCATAAACTATGCAAAACTAGTGTTTAGGTTTCTGAAGAATTGTTATCTTATACTTCCCAGGGAAACGGCATTATCCAGTTAATCTTGTATTCACAGAGGAATTCAAGAAAAAGAAGACTACATGTCTTCAAAGATTGGAACTTGGGTGCTGAGGCAAGAGGAAGTCCACAAAAGTAAGAGATAATTAACTCTTTTGGTGTAGAAAGAAAGCATAGATGAAGAATGCTGGCGATGATGGGGGTTTTGTGAGTTATTTAGTGAATCACTCTGCTGTTTAAATGTCAAGGAATTTCAGTAACAAGGGTTAGCTATCAAAAAAAAAAAAAAAAAAACCCTATTCTTGAACATGGGTTACATGTTCTAAACAAAATAGCTAAGCATGTAACTTCACTTTATACATCCCTATCAAGGAGAATGGAAAGGGTTCATTCTTAATTTTTAAAAATATTAACTCTGACCCTATATATGAGAAAAATGCCAATAGCAACTACTGGAAAAATACGTTGAACAGGTGATGATGTCACAATTACATTGGAATATCAGTACATCCAGCTACTTACATAAGAAGAGTAAAGCGCAACCTAGGATCCAGATTACCAAAATTTAAGCTGGGCGTTTGGGTCTTACTAAAATCCTACACGAATGCTCGTGTGACACTACTTGGACACTCGAACATGTTTTAGACATCCACCCAGTTTTGGCCTTTCCGCAAAAGTCTTTTGAGCTTTGATATTTCTTACCCATTTGGGACCATCATGTCACCCTGCTAGACACTCAGGGCTCACTTGATTGCACTATAAAAAGTAATCTACGTATAAAACTCAGCATTATGCATTATTTGATTTCTGGTATAAAATTTGGATTATTAGCACACTGCATTAATAAGTTAGTATTTGATCTCCTGTATAATGTATACGGGAATCTATGTTTTACTTTATACTCGATAGACATGGAATAAGACGTGTATCAGCAATACTGTGACAAAGTTAATTCTTCACTTCGGCATTACAACTGCACAACAGTCCTTGTTAATATTTCATCACATAACAATCTCAAAATTATCATTCACCGAACAACCAATTCCGTATTTCAATCCCTAAATAACTAGTCCTCGAACCAAATGGTCCCAAACTAGAAACTATGTTCCAGTTCTCTATTTGGAAGTCCTCACGTCGGGGCTCCCTGCAATCATTCAAGGAAGTAGCTCTTGACACGACTCTCTTTCCTGCTCTTTTCTTAATCAATGTTTAAATTGTAAATCACACATTTAAAGGAACAGATAACACTTAGTTATCACACATGAAATTTCTTTGACAAGTTTTATTTAAATGATACATGAGACTGAACAGCCAGCCCTCTTTCTTTTCGTTCCACGGTGTACTTTTTTGGCAATAAGTACCCAAGGGTATGCTAAAAGATTAGTGTGGACTTGACCCAGCTTATAGATTGAAAGAATCTAAGAAGTCCATAATATGTGCTATATCATTTACCATATTCATCCTAAAGCAAAAGCCCAAAATTTCAAAGACATCTAAACTGTACAAAAGAAATGTAGTCCTTTTTCCCCTCAAAACACTTACTATTTCTTTTCTATCCAAATTTTCCAAATGATACATAACAAAATCATTTCCAGATTTGTCTCTAAATCATAGCTAACTCTTCTCCCAACCACTTGTTGAGTACATCAAGTCTTCTGACATCACCAACTGAACTCCAAACATATGAAAAATGTTATTCAAATTTACCAATTCTGCATGCAATATAATAGGAGGTGGCCGATTGATCCAGTGGAATCTTCACAAAGAAAACATCAACTGCAGATTTTGAGGCCTAATCTTTTTCTTTTCTTCCTTTTTTCTTCTCTTTTTGGCTTTTTTTCCACATACTATCTTGTTTCAGACAAGCACCAAGTGCTGCAGTCCAACAAACAAGCTACTTTGGGTAGCAGTCTACCATAGTGTATTTTTTATAAAAGACAAGGCTGAACAAATCTGGGAAGAGCTCTTTCAATGTCACATTCTCCAGCTATTTCTCAATTCACATTCTATCTTCTTCAAGATGCCAAACTTTATACTGAAATTCTTCAGTAAAGGCCTTATTACTTCCACTCAATCAAATTGAAGCTTCAAGGAGGGCGAAAAGGAACATGCTAAAAATCAGCAAGCAACTGGGGATAAAATCAGTTGATGTTGAAGACAAGCTAATGGAGCTCCTTTTACGAGTTGAAAATGCTAGACCCAAGAAACCTCTCTCTCCTCCTCCTCCTCCTCCTCCTCCTCCTCCTCCTTCTTTACTTCGCAAACAAAAAATATGAAGGGAGATGAAGCTTCTTGAGTTGGGGATGGGCTTTGGGGGAAAGGCAAGAAAAGGGAGCAGAGTTAAGGGTAGGAGGCCTTTGACAATTGATCACTGAATTTGAAGTCATATGCTGGAACGTTAGAGGTCTAAATGACAAAGATAAAAGGGACATGGTGAACATTCTGTTGCGGAAGTCGAATGCTGATATTGTTTGTCTGACAAACAAAAATGGAGGGTATATATCATTCTTGTATCAGTCAGATTGGAGGCTAAAGATGGACTGATTGGGTAGGGTTGGAAGCACAAGGGAACAGTGGTGGGATTCTTATTTTCTGGGACAAAAGAAGATGGAATTGCCTGGAGAAATATTTGGGACAGCATTCAGTAACTATTATGCTGGAAGAAGCTACTTCTGGGCTCCAATATGCTTTTAAAGGAGTTTATGGTCGACAAGAAAACGAGGAAAAAACTATGAAGGGAAACTGCCGCAATTAATGGGATTATGACACAACCATGAAATGTGGAGCAAGACTTCAATGTGATAAGATTTGAAGAGGAGAAGCAAGGGAGGGCCAGAAATACAAGAGCAATGAGGCTTTTCAAAGTTCATTCATGATCTGTCTCTGATTGATCTGCCTCTTCATGGGGATGCTTTTACATGGTTTAGGGGAAGAAACAGTCAGTGTGCTTCCAGGATAGACAGATTTTTAGTATCAGAAGGTTGGGATGAACATTTCAAGTTTGTGATACAGAGGGTTTTCCCCAGAACCACCTCTGATCATTGTTCAATCCTTCTGGGGTGTGAGGAATGGAGAAAAGGAAAAGGATACTTCAAGTTTGAGAATATGTGGTTCGAACACCAGGGCTTTATTTAACAGTTAAGAGAATTGGTGGAGCTCTTATAATATCTAAGGTGAACCAGATGCTACACTTGCCAAGAAATTAATGATGCTGAAAAGTGATCTTGAAAAATGGAACAGAGAAGTGTTTGGATATTTAGAAGAAGAATAAGGCATTGGCCAGTGGAAGCGATAGATCATGGACAAAGAATCAATCAAGATGAGGAGCAGATAGAGACAAAGAGAAACTCTATTGAAAGGGAATTAGAGGAGGTAGCAAAAGCTAAGGAGATATCATGGAGACAAAAGTCTAGGTGTCTATGGCTAAAAACATGGAGATAGAAATACAAAGTTCTTCCATAAACCAGCCAATGCCCATAAAAGATTTAATTGCATTGATAAGATGGTAATTGATGGGGAACTGAATGATGATAAGAAACTCATAAAGGACCATATACAGTGCTTTTATGAAAATCTTTTCAGAGAAACAGAAGAATGGAGGCCAACCCGGGAAAATGAAAATCTAAAGAGGCTTTCTGAAGATGATAAAGAGTGGCTGCAAAGACCCTTTTCGATGGAAGAGTTGGAGGTTGTAATCAAGTTTTTCAAAGGTGACAAAGCTCTTGGCCCAGATGGTTTTAATCTATACTTCATTCAGAAATGTTGGAATATTGTGAAGAATGATGTTTGGAAGACTGTGGAACCATTTCATCAGAGAGATACCTTTGTTAAAAGCTTAAATGCTATTTTTATTGCATTAACTCCAAAAAAGAAGGGAGCAGTCAAGGTGAAAGATTTCATGCCCATTAGCTTGTTGGGAAATGTTTATAAAATTATTGTTAAGCTGTTAGCTGAGAAGCTCAAGCTAGTAATTGATAAGCTAATTTCAGCTCCCTTTCAATCACGATTCAATCACTAGAATATTTTCCTTGAGGCTCCCCTATCTCTCTCTTGTTTACTCAAAGAAGCAGTGTCAAGCGATGAAAGTTTGTTTTCTTACTATGCTCATCCTCTCGTTAGATCAAATGATTATAAATACTTTTGCTATTGAACCATTTTCTTGACTTCCATATATCCTGTCACAAATCCCTTAACCAATTTGCTTTTATTATTTTGAATTTTAAAAAAAATAAAAAATCATTTGCATTGCAAATTTATCTTGCTACGATGCATTGCGAAATTACAACTCATAGATTCCTCAACAGCAGAGAGTTTCATCATCTAAGCTCTCTCGACATTCTTCTTAAATTGCAACAAAGAACAAAACCTAATTTTGGTACTCCATCAGTTCTTTACAGAACAAACTGAGGGTTTATCCCTTAAAACTTCCAGTCATTCAAGGAATTCAAACAAGGCATGTCCTATCTGAATAGTACATACCAGGATAATCCTATAACATGCTCAATCCAATTTTCTGAAGACTCAGATTAACAACCTAAAGTAAACCTCACCAACAAATAAATGCGGAAGTTTATATTTAGTAGTTCATAATCACCTTAGTAATGAAAGAACTTCCTAGATAAAATGTTGAAGGCATACCTCACCAATGGATAAAGCCTGCATTTTATTCTTGTACTCTACCAGCTGGCCAACCCAAACATAAATATCCGAATGACAATCAAGGATAAAAATATCTTCTGTCATCAAATCATCTTGGTCGAAATTGTAGATCTCTGTCACCTGTAATACAGAGGTGAGTTGTCACATTGGACAAGTTTTAAGAGAATCAAGTCAAAGTGAAGTCTAGAATTTTTCCGTTAGTGTTGACTTGATGATAAGTGGGCATCCACACTTCGTCACTTAAGGTGTCTAATAACTATCTATTATATACACAAGCTACTTGTAATAGGATACAGTGTGTATCTTGTGACCATTGTATTTTATCACTTCCCCTCCTCTCTCACGAAGTAATTAGGCAAAACAACAAACTGCAAAAGTCTAAGAAGATTTGAGCGATAAAAAGAACAGTCCATCCGAACACTCACCTTTAGATCCCCTGGAGATCAAGTCAAATTCCAGTAGCCAAGAAATGGAGAAGTGAAGAAAATTAAATTAGTTGAACTACTAAAAGCAAAGAACCATATTACTGCAAAAATGTTGATCTATTCTTTAAGTAAAAGATTCTGAAAATAAAAACAAAAAGAAAGTGAGAATCCTTACCTTTTGAGAAGGTGCACGAGAACAAATGAGGATCGCTTTCAGCATCCCGTCCAATCTTCTCACTAGGATATTCAGATTTTCCACCCAATAACTCCCAAAATTGCTCAGATTCTGCCCCTTCTTTTTGCAGTTTCGACTGCATATCAGGCTGCACATTGTGTGTGACAAATAAGACAAGGATATAGCATAATTAATAGAACCAAGATGCTTCAGTTTTTGTTTTTTTGTTTTTTATGAAGAGAACCAAGATGCTTCAGTGAGAGCACAAAACTGGTTCAATGCTCAGACCCTTCACATTCCTTGTCGCACCTGTGTCGACTTGACATGATTTAGGTGTGGGTGTGGGATCCACACTGGATTGGTCAAGTTACTTTTGGGTGCTCTGACTACATCTATGACCAAGAAGTATAGATTAATTGGGTATTTGGTTTGAGTTTGGTTCATGTCATATATATAAAGTTATATGAAGTATCTGAACGTTATGCTATATTACACGAGTATCTTATGAATAGAATATTAAGTGTTTAGAAGGAACGAAATTTTATTAGTGTAGTTAAATAACTTTAATTAATCGCATTATATACTTATATATGTCGTAATTTACATTTATTGGTCGTATCCCAGCACCTATATCCACACTCGGACCCATACCCCTGATCCTAAATTCATGTGATGAAGAATCCGACCTCTATATCTGCATTCGGATCAAGTACCCACAACCGAGTCCAAAAACATAGTCGCAAGTTAACGAGTTACGCAGGTTTCAACAAATAAACATTAAATGTAAATGTGAGAAATATGACACGGGAAAATTATATTATTGATTAATTTTCTATGTTACAATAAGCCTTAATTATATGTATACATCAAGCTAGTGTATATAAATCATATGTACCGAACTTGTTACATATGTAGTTAATACGAGGACCAGTGAGGGACTTGGTGAAAATCTGATCATTCAACTTCACAAACTTTGTAGCAATATCTCTCGAGAGTATCTTTTCTCTAACAAAGTGACAGTCAATCTCAATGTGTTTAGTTCTCTCATGGAACACTGGATTTGACGCAATATGAAGAGCAACTTGATTAACACACACAAGTCTCATCTGACTAATATCACCAAATTTCAACTCCTTGAGCAACTGTTTGATCCAAATTAGCTCACATGTCGCCATAGCCATTGCTCGATATTCTGCTTCTGCACTAGACCGAGCAACCACATTTTGTTTCTTGCTCTTCCAAGACACCAAATTTCCTCCTACTAAGAAACAATATCCAGACGTAGAACGTCTATCAAAATGTGATCCTGCCCAATCAGCATCTGAGTATCCAACTATCTGCTCATGGCCTCGATCCTCAAACAATAAGCCTTTGCCTAGAGCTGATTTTATATACCGAAGAATGCGGACAACTGCATCCCAATGACTATCACAGGGAGAATCCATAAACTGACTCACAATACTCACAGGAAAGTAAATGTCAGGTCTAGTCACTGTGAGGTAATTTAATTTACCAATCAACCGCCTATATCTTGCAGGACCACTAAGAGGCTCCCCCGTCCTGGTAGAAGTTTAGAATTCGGAACCATCGGAGTGTCAACATGTCTACAACCTGTCATTCCTGTCTCCTCAAGAATATCTAAGGCATACATCCGTTGTGAGATCACAATACATGAGCTAGACTGAGCGACCTCAATACCCAGAAAATACTTTAATCTGCCCAGATCCTTAGTCTGAAAGAGATGTTGCTTCAACTTACTAATACCATCCTAATCATTGCCGGTAATAACAATATCGTCAACATAAACGACCAGATAAACACAAAGATTTGAAGCAAAATGTCGATAAAATACAGAGTGATCAGCTTCACTACGAGTCATGCCAAACTCCTGAATAACTGTGCTGAACTTACCAAACCAGGCTCGAAGAGACTGCTTTAGACCATAGAGGGACCGGCGCAACCGACATACAACGCCACTAGACTCCCCTTGAGCAACAAAACCAGGTGATTGCTCCATATAAACCTCATCCTCAAGGTCACCATGAAGAAAAGCATTTTTAATGTCCAACTGATAGAGAGGTCAATGGCGAACAACAGCCATGGATAGAAAAAGGCGGACTGATGTTATTTTAGCCACGGAAGAGAAAGTGTCACTGTAATCGAGTCCAAATATCTGAGTATACCCTTTGGTAACAAGACGAGTCTTAAGTCGATCAACCTGGCCATCTGGACCAACTTTGACTGCATACACCCAACGACAACCAACAGTCGATTTGCCCGAAGGTAGAGGGACAAGCTCCCAAGTGCCACTCGTATGTAAAGCAGACATCTCGCCAATCATAGTCTGTCGCCACCCTGGATGAGACAGTGCTTCACCTATAGACTTAGGGATGGAAACAGAGGACAAAGATGATACAAATGCACAATGGGATGATGACAGACGATGGTAACTTAAACCGACATAGTGGGGATTAGGATTAAGTGTGGACCGTATACCTTTTCGTAGTGCAATCGGTTGACTAAGAGGCACAGTATTAGCAGGGTCAGGTGCAGGACGTGAATCAACCGGGCCTGATGCTGGTGCGGACGACGATGATAAGTCAGCAGTGGTGGAGCTGTAGAAGGTTGAACTAGACTAGGTGGTGGCACTTGAGCTATAGGTGGTGGAGCTGCAACTGGAGCTATAGGTGGTGGAGCTGCGACTGGATCTATAGAGGAAGATGAATGGAAGATAGTGACTGAATCTCCAAAAGACGGAACTGGTAGCACCTCAGAAATGTCAGTGATTAACTGGACTTGTGAAGTATGATTGGGTTTCAAAGAAGGTAACATCAATAGACATAAAAACCCGCTGGAGGTCAAGAGAATAACATCGATATCCCTTTTGCGTTCTCGAGTAACCCAGAAATATGCACTTAAGAGCACGAGGAGCTAACTTATCTTTTCCTAGAGTAAGGTCATGAACAAAACACGTACTTCCAAAGACACGGGGTGGAAGAGAGAACAAAGGTAAGTGGAGAAACAGGACAGCGAATGGAACCTGATTCTGGATAGCTGAAGATGGCATACGATTAATAAGATAGCAAGATGTAAGAATTGCATCCCCCAAAAACGCAGCGGAACATGAGATTGTATGAGTAGGGTACGAGTAGTTTCAATAAAATGTCTATTCTTTCTTTCAGCTACCCCATTTTGTTGGGATGTGTACGGACAAGATGTTTGATGAATGATCCCATGGGAGTTCATAAACTGCTGAAATGGGGAAGACAAATACTCTAGGGCATTATCACTACGAAATATGCGGATAGAAACCCCAAATTGATTTTGATTTTCAGCGTGTAAAAGTCTGGAAAATAGAAAACAACTCAGATCAATTTTTCATCAAAAATATCCAAGTGCACCTGGAATAATCATCAATGAAAACTGACAAAGTAGCGGAATCCCAAAGTAGAACTAACCCAACTAGGACCCCAAACATCTGAATGGACTAAAGTAAACGGTGACTCTGCTCGATTATCAAGACGCAGTGAGAAATGCGAGCGGGTATGCTTACCGAGCTGACATGACTCACACTCTAGAGTGGACAAGTGAGATAAGCCAGGTACCATTTTCTGAAGTTTTGACAAACTAGGATGTCCCAACCGTTTATGTAATAAATCTGGTGAATCAGTAATGGGACAAGTTATTGAAGGAAGACAAGATGCGAGTCCATGTGATTTTGCAAGGATAAGGTAATAAAGTCCATCTGATTCACATCCGGAACCAATGATCCGCCCCGTACTACGTTCCTGTATAAAAACAAGGTCACCAAGAAATAAAACAGCAGATTTAAGTGATTTGGCTAAGCGACTAACGGCTATGAGATTAAAAGGACTACCAGTAACATAAAGAACAAGAACTGAGTCTAAAGGTAAGGAAGGAAGTGGACTTGCTTGACCTATTGCAGTTGCCATGGCTTGAGACCCATTGGCCATTGTAACTGTTGGAAGAGATTGAGAATATGAAATACTAGTGACAAAAGATTTGTTACCAGAAATATGATCAGATGCACCTGAATCAATGACCCAAGACTCGGAGGTTGAAGATTGGGAGACACAAAGTCACGCTACTGTCTGTTGGAACAACGGAGGCTAATCCTGAAGATGTCTGTTTACGTGCTTTGTACTGAAGGAACTCAATATAATATGGTAATGAAACCATCTGGAATGGATCCAACGGATTGTGAGTTAAAGGCTTCTGATATGAATGCCATTATAATGTTGCGCCGAAGAGTATAAAAGTGGTCGGAATTTGATTTAAACTTGAACGAAAAGACTCGGAATAACCTCCTGAGTAAGCTGTCCAAAAAAGTTGTCGGAAAAAATCACTGTAGCTGCCGGAAAGTCAGTGTAGTTGCCGGAAAATCTCAAAGTGATCGGAATAAAAAGAAAAAAGTATGGGTAGGCTCGGAATTGCTGTGCGACCAGGCTGTCCTGAAGAAGGTCGGCCAAAAAATGGCCGGAAGAAGCCTCACGCGCCGGCGCGTGACGACGGAGACTAGCTTGAAAATATTTTCCGGCGGCGCATGAGGGCACGTGGGAAGGGGTCTGCCGGAGAAATTTTTACGGGTTGGTCGCCGGAAGTGAAGCACGGCGACTGTTTTGAGTGAGTTTTCTTTCCCGAATGTTTTCTCACTGCTGCTCTGATACATGTGAGAAATATGACACGGGAAAATAATATTACAGATTAATTTTCTATGTTACAATAAGCTCTATTTATATGTATACATAATACATAACCTACTCCTATTAAATAAGGGATTAGGATTAATTACATACATTCACATAACTATTCTAACAGTAAAGACTACCAAGCATAATTCCTTAGTAGCTTGCAGATAAAGGTCAAGTAATACATGTTCACAATGAGAAAGCATCATATGACAACTTGCCTTGATAAGATCCAGCTGCCTCTCAACAAGTTCCTGGTCCTCAGAGGTGGTAAGATTTCCAGTCCATGTGAAGACAGAGGAGCCACTGTGTAATATGTAGCAATATGAGGAGTTCAAAGACGAAGCCACCTGATCCCGTTAAAATGGTAAAATGAAAATTGTGATTTGTTAGCCAAACACTACGTAGGCAGAGTGCAGAATAACATAAGTGTATACATGTAGCTCTCAACAAGCACAACAGACACAAATTCAGGTAAAATAAATTTTCCGAAAAACAATGACCACTCAATTTTTAGTAACTGGACTGCCTATCTAATATTAGTTTTGTTTCTATTAGGATCTACGAAAAAGAAAAGTGCAACAACTTGCAAAACCCAATTCGCTGAAGAACTACATAGGAAGATGTTTAAAATCAGGATTTGCCATACACAAGCATGACGTTTTCAGGAATAATATATGGTGTACCTCATCCACTCAATGATTTATTAATTATTCCAATTATTTCATGTTAAAAACTTTCCAAATTGGGACATCTTACAGTAATTGGAAAACATCTCAATTATAAGAACAGCTCCTTTTTCCTATAGCTGTGATGTTCCACTGAATACATACTACCTCCACCAACACAGGTATTGGGTAATTCTGCCTGTTAAAGCATTAAGTAGATAAGGAAGAATTCACCTAATGTTGCCACATCTAGAATTCGAACCTTGGTTTCCAAGGTTGTTACTTCAGCTCTTCAAAGAGCTTTCAAGCATTCCAACTCAAGTAGTCGATGTTTTTTGAATAAAGTAATCCTTCTTTTGTGAAAACAAAAAACCAAGTAAAATGCATTCTTTTACTTCTGCAAGTACATCACATTAGTCAAACTATCTTTTAATCTCTGCAACAAGTTAAACACAGATAAAATAGGACTGAGGGCAACAAAAGAATTTGGACCACAACAAGCTCTTTAAGGAAAGATTTGACAAGCTACTAATCTACTATGTCATCTGCAGGATGACATTTCTGTGAGGGTCGCTTAGTTGGACACTAAGGTCCAGATACAGATACGGTTTTGGTGTAACAAGATTAAAACTTTCATCTGGAAGCATTTTCCTTTCCAAAAAAAATCTCAGAATCAGAGAAGACTGCAGTCCTCTCAGTAGCATTTGAAGAGTAGTAGGCTGGGCTAGCAAGATAGAATCTAGAGTGAGCAACTTCTTAATTGATGATCTATGCCTGTTTGTTCCCTGACACACCCTGGTGACGGGGAAGTAACAAATAAGAAAATGTGATAATTGACATCATAAAAACCAAGAGAAACTAGTGATAAAACGAAAACAGTATTAATTTATCAAAAAATAAATAAAACTACTTTCAATGTCCATATAAAATAATGAGAAAATCGTTTAAATAATGGAAAAACTGGAATCCTAAACTAGAACTCTTAATCACTGCTGACGAAGAACAGCTAAAATGGAAAGAAAACAAAGCAAGAGAACAGAGATCCTAAAATAACTAGGGAAAAAATATAGTAGAGATCCTAATATACACACGAAACCAAGAAATTAAAAAAGAATACTCCCTCTCCAATTTATGCGGTACCATTTGACTCAAGTTACGGAGTTTAAGAAAGAAAGAAGACTTTTGAAACCTGTGGTCTAAAACAAACCTCAGGTATTTGTGTGACGGTAAATCATGTCATCAAGGATTAAATGAGAATTTTAAAATTAAATCATTTCTAAATATAGAAAGGTGACACTTTTTGGGACAGACTAAAAAGTAAAGTGTTTACTTCCTTACCTCGGGTAGGTTGAAAAAGTGTGCCATAAATTGGGATAGAGGGAGTAATATGTACTGCAATCTGAGCAGTACATGATAAATGGTAATTCCCCAACCCCAACCCCAGCCCCCTTTTCATCCCCAGTCAGTTAGACAGAGTGAAGAAGATTCCTAATTGTCAAATGCTGAAGATTCAGCGGTCATGAGTTACGCCATTCACTTTTGAATCGGAATTTCTAATCTCACTTAAACAGGAACCAGCACAAATAAAACCGTTTTAAGATGGATTTGAGGCCAGAGATATTAGGAAGAATGAGAGGACTTCTAAGTCAACCATGCTGAATAAACCAACCCACTCGCACCCTTCTTCCCCTTGTAGCATCCTTTTGTATATCATTTGGAAATGGGAAAACATTCTACATCGATTCACATTCCAACTAGACACATTTATGACACCTCCAGTACCAATATGTGTGCATGTATATAATGAACTGGCAGGATGGACTTACAGGTTCTACTTGAATTGATTGCATATTATCAGGTCCAGTACCCTGAATTCGGAATAATGCAATTCCATCCTCTTTATATGTATCATCAGCAAGCTCCTTCTCTACTAGGTGTTTTTTGTATCCTTCACTAAGACCACCCTGGTAATTTTAGTATAAATAAGTTTACAATAAATGTTCAAAATGATTTTAGAAAAGACGAAACAATAGCCTCAGTCAGACACTTTCTGCACTTCCACAAACCTTAAATACAATAAAGCTCTGAAAGATGACAAAGAACTGGAGTGGTTCATATCCTTCATATATGCGAGCCTGGAAGTTTTCCATATTAATCAAAATTCAGCATCAACTCTAAGTTAATGATCAATTTTCAATTTTGAACTATTATCATGCCAGTGAATTACCTGAGTAGCTGAGAACTTCAGTGACTCACTTATCTTGACTGCTTGAGAAATTGCTGAAACTCTATCTTCCTGTGTTCCATAACAAGAAAGCAGGATAAGTAATGCTATTTTTTTTTTTTTTGATGAAGTAAAGATTTTTATTAGCATAAGTAATGCTATCTCTAAATGTTTAATAGCCGTTTAGAATTTGTTTTGACACAAGCACAAGGGAACCTTTCAAAACTACACATCCCCACTCTACTTCCTGAACCAAACCAAAAGCCATATTCTCTCCACTTGCTTTTTTTAGTTCTAGAAGCTTTCAACATTCATTTTCTTTGCTGACTTGATAACTTGAAACATGCTTCTTTTATATGTTATATAATTTTTATTGTATCCTTTTTATATTGATCGTTAGCCTTTCCGATTGTTCACAAGTTAAGAAGTCTGCGAGATAGAACATTCAATACACAGGCAGCAAGAGAAGAGGCGGATTGAAGGACCTCTCAAGTATTCTTTTGGATTTAATGGAAGGAGAGGAACAGAAACATTTTGGAGAAGTTGCAACTACTTGTATGGAAGATCAAGGGATGTCCTCTATTTCTTATCAATGTTGGAGTTGATACAGATTTCCAAAAGGATAGATGCCTGCAGAGGCAGATCTAGGATTTTTAGTATATGGGTGCACTACTAAAAAATGAGAAAAAAAGGTATTACGTGGAAATCGATCCCTCTTCCTCTTGGCAAATAACTCAACTTTCAAGCAAATGCACCATTGAAACTTCTTGGAGCATGGGTGCCAAGAGTTAATATTATACCAATTTTAGAAAATATGTACATAAAATATTTAATTTTGCAAAGAGACCATGGGTTCACGTGCCCCGCATTGTACCCTATGAATCCGCCCCTGGATGCCTGGCTTGATATTTTGGTTTGATATTCATTCTGGCACTTTCTTGATGCCAGAATATAACGTTGATTTACAAAAACAGTGTCAATTCAAGAAGCACTAGCCTTGGACCATATTCCCGTAGGTTCGTTCAGTGATTTGTTTGTGACTTGCGGATATGGGTGGTTCGGGTCCTGAAGGTCCCCGGGAGCGTTTTTGTATGCCTACTAGTTAACTAGAAGCCTTGAAGTTCGAGGAGTTGACCAAAGTCAACAATTTGGGTTAACATGGTTCAAATCATGGTTTGAAGCTTCTAACAAGATAATTTTGGACTTGTACAATTTTCGGACTAGGACCCCAGGGGCTCGGGTACAGGGGCTCGGGTACACGATTGCATGAAAGTTGGAAACTTAAGAATTCACTTGACTTGAGTCTTGATTTGATGGTGGGGCGTTTACCTTCGTATTTTGAACCTTCTTTTTAGAATGGTAACAATTTTCATATATCAAAGCACTAAAGATGTACCAAAGCCATATTTACAGGAGAGAAAGTGGAAGAAAGGAGGAAAAAAATGTCCTACAACTTACAAGGATTCTAAATCTCTAGGATAGATTCAGTATTGACGGTAAATTCCTCTTTACACCAAAAATAAAATAACAAAAGGGCATTCATTTTGATCTTCTGAATTGGGCTGCATGTACCCTCAAAACATCTTAAATTTCTTTCTGTCCAGATAGTTCACCAAATGCATGGTGGTATCATCTTCCATCTGCTTTTCTGCCTGGGAAGACCACCTCCCCTGTTCCAGCATTGTTCCAGCATTTAAGCAATTCCAAGGAGCTTTTTGGCATTACCCAAGAGAGACCCCTCATACACACAAAAAATGTTCCAGATTTGTGAGGTAACCTCACAATGCAAAAAATAGATGAAAGTTGGTATCAGCCTTCCTGCCATATAGATGGCATCTAGAACACAAAGGAAAGCCTCTCTTCATCAGATTTTCTTCAGTTAAATAGGCCTCTTTTATCACTAACCACATGAAGCATGCCATTTTGTATGGCATTTTGACTTTCCATATATGTTTCCATGGCCACAGTTCTAGCTGAATGAGAGCTTTGTTGAGAGTCTCATAGATAGCTTTGACTGAAGAGAGTTCGATATATGTTTCCCTATGAAGATTCCCTAACTGTTGCCCTGCCTCCATAATCCGTCTTCCCTTTGTTCTGTGCCCTTGAACTGTCCAAGCACCTTATAGAAATTAATAATTCTCATAATTTCCCAATCATTTAAAAATCTTCTGAAAGTTAGGTTCCATTCCTGATGAGTCCAAACTTCTCCAATTTTACATCCATGTTCTTAGGATATAAATATCTGGAAAACCCATCTTTAAAGCTCCCTGTCCCAACCAATTATCCTCCTAGAATAAGATCTTCATACCATTCCCCACCCTAGAATAGGTTCCTAGTAGATCTCTCCTCTCCCACCCCATAAGGAGTAGTTAGCTTTTTAGTTGTCCATAGCCCCTCTTCCCAAAGATTCTTTTTCCTTATTTCCATGCCATAGAAAGCTCCTTCCTAATTTGTCGAATCACAAAGACATCATGTATATAGGCAAAGCATCTAACACACTATTGTTCAGGGTTAATCTACCTCCCAAGGATAGATATTGACTTCTCCATTTTGTAAGCTTTTTCTCACACCTCTCCAAAACACCATTCCAGATCTCCAGAGATTTGTTGCTCCCATAGGCATTCCCAAGTATGTTGTTGGGCAGATTCCCTACTTTAGCCCCTAGAATTTGTGCCAGGCTCTCCATCTCAGGACTAGATTGACAGAAAATAATGAGCTTTTTCCCCAAGTAATATGTAGGCCAGAAATTCCTCCAAATATAGTGAGAATCACTCTGATCATCCTCAGTTGATCTTCCTTAGCTTCACATAGTATAAGTGAGTCATCTGCATGAAGCAAATGTGTGATCTCCAGGCTTGACTCTCGTTTCGGGGGTTGACCATGTGAGCCTGGGTTGATTTTTGTTGACTCTGACCTAGGGCTAGAATTAAATGGGATTGATTCCTATAGCCTTATTTGACCTCGTTAAGCATTCTTTGGCTAGAGTGTGGATGTTTGGAGACCATAGAGAAATGAAAAGGCATTCTCGAAGCTTGAAGCTTGATTGGAGAGGGTAAGTATTTTGCCTAACCTCGACTTGAGGGAATTCTCCCTGGACTTGTTTGTTAGATGCTATGAGGTTGGAGGTAATGTATATGAGAAGTGACGAACGTATATACATATACCAAGGGTTTATCCATGCTCGGGGTAGTTTTTTAGGCCTTATTATGCTTTGTTTTGCTATATGTCTTTACTTGTTGCACGTCTTTACTTGTTGTATGACTACTTGAGCATCTTATTCATGCTAGAATAATATTATAGGCATCCTTCACACGCTAGTTTAACTTTCATGTACTTGTCTTACATGGTAGAGTTGCGTAGTCATACACTATTTTTTTTTAATTAATATTTTTTTAGTAGAACCCACCCATGGTGGATGGGCATTTAAGGTGTGTCGCCATGACTGAATGTTGACAATTCTATTTGATTTGAGTGCTAACGCACCCATAGTGGGTGTGTTTGTATGTCCATCTTCTTCGTTGACAATTCTATTTGATTTAAGTGCTAACGCACCCATAGTGGGTGTGTTTGTATGTCCATCTTCTTCAATCAAGTTCATGGCTCACACACCCATATTGGGTGTTTTTCCTTGATACACTGTTTCATATATGCACCTTGATAACATATATCTCTTGTTCTCATACTTGTTGAGTCTATTGAGAGCTATTGAGCTTTTAGGGCGTTTGGACTCACGTTCCTGTTGAGGTATCAGTTTAGGCAAGTCATTACATGTCCGTGTAGAGCGTATGGATTCCCTCCAGAGTCACGTGATCACCATTCTACTTTAGGTTGTATGTGCGAAGTTTTTTTATGATACTAATTGATGAGTTTGAGCATAAAGGTGGAAACTTTATCCGTTTAAGTGAATCCTCTATGCTTATTCATGCATTTTTATATGCTCTTATATGCATATAGATTATGTTGTTTTATGTGCCTCTTCTCTATCACTGTTATGTATAAAATTTTAGATGTTATGTAAAGCGTGTATCTTTTGCCAAAATTCCGTTATTACTTTGTTAGGGTTAGACTTGACACTTATTGAGTACATGTTGATTATTTTACTCATACTACACTTTTGCACATATTTGTGCAGATACAGTCCGGGTACTAGCAGGATCCAGGAGTGAGCCTAGTAGTGGTTCGTGTGGAGACTCGAGGTAGAGTTGTCCGTTCGTTTTCATACCTTGAAGCAGTGTTGTTAAAAGCTCGCTCAAAGCACGCTTGAGTCCAGAAGCTCGGTGGAACCCAGGATGTGAGCTTCGCCTCGCTTAATTGGCGCTTTAGTGCATGTGTCAAGGTGTTAAGGTGTATGCACCTGTTACACTCCACACCTAAATAAAGCTTGGTAAGTGTGGTCTCTAGCGTGGCTAGTAAGCTGGCGACACGTGTGAAGCTAAAGGGGTTTACACGTTTCAGCAAGCTTTCGCCAGCTGTCCCACCCGGTGTCATAACCGGGGCGGGGCAGCCCATTTTGCATGAGGACCCGGTGGAGATTTTGCATGAGGACCCGGTGGAGATTTCTATGATTGGTACCTGCATAAAAAACGGTAGTAAGGCTCATTCTCTCTGATTCTAGAAGTATTACCAACACTTGTTCTCCCAAAATACTCTTAACGCCCCTTTAAAATTTCCTAACAAATAAAGGCAAAGTCGAAGGTGAGTCTGAATCTAAGCAGGATTTAGCGTGAAGGAGCCTGGAATCATCGTTGTAATAGTTATTATCTAGTTGGATCGATTTTTGGGATTCATTGAAGGCAAGGTGGATCATCCTAGAAGTGTAGCTAGTTCTTCAACAAGGTATGTAGGGCGACTTTCTTTGTTGGCATGAATTAGTGTAAGTTTCTCCTTCCTTCTAAATGATTCCTGCACTGAATGGTTTGGTGGTTCTAAGCCCCTCCAAATGATGTTGTTTTGTCCTTGTATATTCTTGCTGGTAGCGTTCCTGTTAAAGTCTAAATTGTTTCCAGTTGGCACCCTGTGGTCGAGAAGTATGATTCATTCTGAGTTTAAACTTATTATCTCTTGAAGATGATTCTGCATATCACGGGTATGGCACCTATTGTGCAATCACTGATCGGTTGGGTATGAAAAGGCACAATATGATATACTACTGAGCCCTTGTGTGGCCAGGTACGATCGAGCCATTGTGTGGCCGGGTACGACCGATCCTTTGTGTGGCCAGGTACGACCGAGCTCTCTATGAGGCCAAGCATGGAATAATATGCTATAAAACACCACCTGGTCCTTTCATGGCCGGGTACGATCGAGACCTCTTGAGGCCGGGTATGATGTGATAAAAGGAATGAATCTTACCGAGTCCTTTGCGATGCTACGATATAAAGTAAGATGTCCCAATGTAGGGCTAAGTAATCTTATATTGTATTCAATGCAAAGATCTAATAAGTGGCCTACTCCTTTATAAAGTTGCATCTTTACAAGTTATGGCTTCTAAAGTTCATGCCCCCTGTGACTGTTTTCGGTAGCCAGGTTGATATCATGCGATCATGTTTCTTATACTATGACTCTGATTTATATGCTTTCTTAGCTTTAGATACTCGGTACATTTTCCGTACTGACTCCCCTTTCTTTTGGGCGTTATGTTCATGTCCATGGGTGCAGATAGACCCGGTGACGTCCCTCCCCAGTAGGGTGTTGTTCCTGTTGATAGGTTGTTGCTCTCCACTCCTTCGGAGTAGCTGTTCAGAAGTCATTAGGTACTGAAGCAGATTCATAAACGTTTTGGGCATGACGGGGCCCTATCCCGACCAAGTTGTGTAATATATATATCTAGGCCCTATCCCGACCAAGTTGTGTAATATATATATCTATCTCTTTTGGTACTCTTAGAGGCTTGCAGACTAGTGTTAGTGTTTGATTGCATGTAATGGTCGGGTATGGCTATGCTAGTGACAGTGATGATCATGTATAAAATGCCAATGTTTCTTTTGATAATCAGTTATTCACATGTTAATTCTGGTGCTAATGCTTGGAGGCCTCAATGGCCCGATTTTGTGGATAAAAAGAAGGTAATAATAGATGTTGGTTCGCACGGGCCTTCAGGCATCGTGTGTCAGTCGCTCATCCCAAGGTTGGGGTGTGACAGCACCTCACCAATGGGTTATGTCGTTAAGGGCACAGCATCATATATAGAGCTTAAATAAGTTTTTCCATTCTTTTGTCCAAATAATTATATTTGTGTTTATAGTTACCTTTTCTTGCAAATACATTTATGTTTTTATATTTTTCACTTTGACACTTTTTTTTGCCAAGACCCACACTTTAATTGCGCTTTGCCTTTAACGCTTCAACAGACTTTAGAGCTCTTTTGCAATTTACGCTTTTGACTACTCTGCTTTGAAGTCACTTTCGTCTTTTGTTACTGTTTCTTTATACCAAAGAGTGATGTATTATCCAGGGTTATGTATTTTGGTTATTTCCGCATTGTTCCAGACTTATTATGTTTCTTATTTATGATATTACAGTGAGACTTTATTTATATTGTCTTGTTATGGTTGAATATGAGTGTTGGTTCGCCAGCGGATTGGGTTAGATGTCATTACGATCCTAGTGGCATTCATGTCGTGACACACATAAAATTTTCCGGGAACAGAACAGAGAATGATAATGCTGACGATTTTACCTCAACACTTTGCTTTCCAAACCAGGTGCCAATGAGATGTTCCTCCTTATCTTCTCCAGGATAAGAATATTGGAATATATAGCAGTCTCCACTATAAAATTTTGATTGATCTGATGCTTGAAGAAGAGTCTTCTGCTGGCCATTCACACGCCACACCTGAACATTGAAATGATGAATCAAATACTTACAGCAATGTAATGTTCCATAGAAGATATTTGTCCAATATATTACTTCACACGCTTCTCGTACTTTGCTTCACAAATAACTTCTACTTTAACATGGAAATCACCAGAAAATCTTTGTAGATCAATACGGAAATAGACAGAAGTTAGACACCTGTAAATTGCCTGTGCAGTCAATATATGGTTGAGGTTCTTCCTTTGGAGGAGCTGCTTTCATTAGGCCCCTCACATTAAGCCCTTGACGCTTTAGAAGCGCTGAAGAACCACGAGGAAAGGAGAACATCAGTACTATCATCAACAGGAGAAATTGCGCGAAGAAACAAAAATATGTTGCTTTTTAGTTCTAGGAATTAGCAGAAATCCACCAGTAAAGTGACTAACCAGCAACTTTGCCTCTACCATCCTCCGTCACTGCCACATTAGTTGATTGAGGCCAAGAGTCGAACTTTGAGCGAAACATGACAGTCTCGAACCCTTCAATTACACGAATTACATGGCACTTTGGTCTATCAAGGCCACGGAGTAATTCCTATAAGGTGATAGTGAAATGAGATAATGATAGGGTAAACATAAGTTAAGATACAGATTTAATAATCCAAACCGACAAGTGAAATATTACATCTGCAGCCCCACTTGCAGTTTTCCTATCATCAAGAGAAGTGTTTCTTCCCATCCACACAAAAACTTCTATTCCACAATCAACTATATAGCAACCATTTGTATCTAGCAACTCCCTTGTCAAAGACTCAATCTCAAGAGGTTCTGCTTGCCCTTTCTGAACTCTGTAAAAATAAACAAATACCAGCAGAATTGAGATGTAGAGGCTATAAAGGTGATCATAAGAAAAGGAAAAAGAAATTACACTTCTAACATCTTGAAACGTATCTGAACAAGAAATCCTTCTTTAGTGGCAAATGTTTCTCAAGTATAAACGTTGCACATTTACCTATAATTTGCAACTTTTGGATAAACATCATTTTGCTTTTTATTTACTCTGGTCTGTTATTAAAGTCTGAAACACTCCAAAAGTACCTGACCACAGCAGAAATAAACTGGAAAAACATGAACTTTATACCTCCAAAATATGAAGGTAATAGAAGATCACTAAACATAGATTTTTAATGCTTGAGTCTTATTTTAGTCCCAAAGGCCAACTTCTGTATGCCTCCTAGGACTAATGTTAGTATTTCTAACAGGGAGTCTCCCTCTCTAGGATTCCAGCAAACAGATTTCAATTCTTTTCTGTTAAAGTAAACATTGTTCATAAGCATCCAGAGGATGCAAGCAAACTATAATGTAAGATTAGCTCCAGTACATATACTTTGAGCATTCAAGTTTCAAATAAGATTCATGGAGCTAACAAAATCAATGATCTGTACGATGCTATTTACATTGTGCAAATTGCACCAGCAAAAAAGAGAAAGTCAAACACCTAGCTTTCAGAGAGTGAATGGGAGTTAAAACTTCATTAAAGCATCTGCAATCTCTTTCTGTCCATACACACCAAAAAAATGCAGGCAGAAACCATTAGCCAGATCTTTTTAATAGGCTTTCTAACTCTCCAAAGTCCCCAGCTTGCGTAAGCATCTCTGTTACTATAGGGCATTACCAAGTGTACCCCAAAATCTCTTAGGGGTCATTTGGTAGGATGCATTAGATAAGCTAATGCATGCATTAGCTTTGTGTATTAATAATACATTGTTTGGTAGACATTTTGAACCTATGCATTAGTTATGCAAGCATTAGTTATACATCCTATTTGGTATTATCCTATGCATAAATAGGATGCATAACTAATGCATAGAAAACAATGGTATTAGCAATGCAATGGGTTTTAATGCATGCATTAGCTTAGTTAAAGACAAAATTGTCCTTCAAAATTTATGCTTGATTAAAATATGCTAGTTAATATATTAATGCAACTTCAAAATAATCCAAATAGTGAGAAATAAAATTATATCCTTAGTAAATAAATAAATACTTAGCATATTTCCTTTTTTATAAACAAATATTTAATTTTATTTTACAATATAGGTAGACAAATAAAATAATTTTTTTTTAAACTTTTTCATATAAAAACATTTCTCAACATATGTTTCTTTTAAAAAGTTAGAGTGTGGGCTAGTTTTGAGGATATTTTTGTAAACAAACAATTCTTTTAGAAACTGTGCAATGCTTTAATACATCAAACCAAACAATGGATAAGAAATATGTCAGCATAACGAATACCAGCATAACTAATGCAAGCATAACTAATACCAGCATTACTAATACACCCTATTCAGCATTATTCTTATGCACCCTACCAAACGACCCCTTAGGAACATGCTCCAAATGTCTTTAGCTTACTTCACAGTGGAGGAGGGAGGAGAAGTCCATTATCTTCAACTTCTTTTTCGACCAACAGATTTGAACTCTTAACCCAAAATTATAAACATTCCAGTGATTATAATGGATTTAGTTTACTGGGTAATGTAGGCCTAGGCTACAGAAAAGAGAAAGGTAAGGCTAAATTCGCTGTTTAAACTTGAGAGAGAGAACAAATACGCTCCTTGTGGCTGGAAAAAAAAAACTGTTTGAAGTCAGGAGATTGGAACTACCATCACAAATGGTACACATGATTACTGAAAGGAGAGGAAACTAATAGAATTGGTAGAGTCAACTTTCTTAGCGTTTGCAAGCTGCTGAGACTACTTAAGGATAGACGTCATTTTGCTGGTGATTCTGCCAAAAAAAATGTTGCACTAGAGGTGCTAGTTCCGGGGTAAGAATGTACAATTTCATACTATTCCTGACACTGCTTGGAACTTAAATTTTAGAAGGAATAATTTTAATTTAAAAAAATGGAAGAGTCAATCTCTTGTTAGAGAAATTGACGACAGTAGAGTTAAAAGAAGATTTGAATTATTCCTTACTGTGGAATCTCTGTTAGGTAAATTAGGGACAATAGAATGGCAAGAAAACTTGAATGATTCCATACAGTGGACTGTAGGAACGACGGCAAATTCTCTGTTAAGTCATGCTATTAGTATTGCTGAAGGCTGAAGCATGAGAGCAGTGCACAAGAACACTGGCCATCCAGAATGATTGGAAAACTAAGGCCCCTCCTCAGGTGGCCTATTTTGAATGGAGCACAGTGCTCAAAGTTTGATAACATTCGATAATATAGAAAGAAGAGGCTTTACTCTTTACAGCAGGGGCTATCTTTGTGAAGAATACACTCAATCAGTCAAACATCTTCCACACTGCAGACAAACATGGAAAACATGGACAATGTTTCGGAATTTATATGGAGTCCAGTGGGTGATGCCAGGTGACCTAAATCATGGCCTTACTAGTGGGCAGGGACAGTGGGAAAGAAGTAGAGACAATGCTAGAAGACTATCCCATTATGTGTATCTTGGATGATTTGGATAGAAAAGAAATCATAGATGTTTGAGGGGAAAAAGAAATACATTTCTTATATAAAGCTTAGACGCCTTCAAAATCTATACTATTGTTCTAGGAAGAATGTGGTAAGTTGGTATAGGGTACAAGGTTGGACCTTATAACTCTGTACACATATAAAAGGAACCAGGTCCACTGACACCTTCTAGGTACTGTATATTACTCCCTACGGTCCATAATAAGTGACTTTTTGGCCTTCGTATTTTTGGTCCAAAATAAGTGTCGTTTTACATAATCGCGAAGGAATTAACTTATTTTTCCAAAATTTTCCCTTATTTACATATCCCAATATGTCAAGTTAACAATATGCAAATTCTAATTAAGGGTAATTAGTCAAAATACTTTTTTTTTAGGAGCTAGTATTTTCTTAAGGGGTGTGCCGAAGGCCAAAAAGTCACTTATTATGGACGAGGGAGTAATATTAGTATATTACTTTACTCTAAACAATAAAAAATAAACATAAAATTGCCAGGAAAGAAGGCAGTATGTAATAGACCTTCAGGTCATAGTCCTTATTTTATCTGCAATTTAAAATTAAACTACTGGAAAATACAACAGATTTACAGGGGAAAAAGGTATCAGCATATCAGTAAGGTGATGAATCAAGCAACAACATATATAATAGCATTACCTAATTTGATGTGGAAAGGGGAATCTGAGGATGCAACATCAGATGTAGGAATAACTCACCTATACAATCTAGTAGGAACAGTATCAATGCTTTTAGCCTCATCCCTTGTAGTCTTCCTTGGAAGAGGAGCAAAGCCACCAAAAAAGCCCCAGAATTCTCCGGTCTCGGCGTCAGCCATCAATTTACCATCCTCTACATGTCAATCAGACCACAGTTTAATGCAACAGACACTTCAGCATAATTGCCTTAAGTAACTAAATTACTAACTACTTACCAATTGCAGCGACCTCACATTTGCCGTCGTGGTACGTATCTTTAATGTACTGAACAACTTCAAGTGCTTTCGCCCTTTCTTGAATAGAGGAATTGGAACCATTAAATTGGAAGATTTTTGACTTGGTATCAAGAATGAAGATGTCATCATGATTAAGTGAGGATCGAGCGAAAGGAACCTGTCCCAATAATGTAGAAATTGGTAATGAAAATTTAAGCTTAAAGGTTTTCTCATCATTCATTATCAGAAGCAAAGTAGTTGGGCAGACTTGCCTCCTTCACATGGACGACATGCTTCCCTTGGCATACATACAAACAGGTCTTGTACTCTTCTTCCTCGACATGCTTAAATCCAGATGCAATTCCACCTTTTAGAGGGATTATACATGGTTTGAAATAGGAAAGGAACTTCTCAGTTTCATGGCCCTGCACTTCACGATATTGAACCGCACGCCCACCAAGTGCTGCATCTAATTCAACAGTTTTTATGGCAGCAGCACCAGCTTCATCCTAAATAAAACAGATTCAACTATAAGATTACATTTAAAAAAATACTGGCTGCATAATCTTCTAACTAGAAACAAACCTGACTAGTATCTTTACCAAGCCAATAATGAATATCATGTCGTAAGGCACCAGTTTTTGATGTGCTGGTCTGCAAAAAGAGCAAAAAAAAGCCTCAGATTAACAACTAAAGCAATATAAAAGAAAAAATTGTTGATAAGCTACAGCACTCTAACATTTTTTGAAAAGGAACACTTTCTCAAGGATATCAAGTCTACTGTTTTGCATCTTATTTAGTCCACTAAATGCTGCTTTAATGATTAGATCTAAATTATGTCTCTACAAGCAAATGGCAACTGATACTCCCATAAATTCTCTGTTTCCAGACTACATTTGAGAATTTTCTCTAGGCCAAATTGATTTTTTTTTCCTTGTCTTCTTGATTCTTGAATTTTCAGCACTTTCAACCTATACACATAATCCAACTGAAATATAAGATATATGAGGTCTTTTCCAGCGTCATCAAAGTTTAGCTACAATCACAGTAAGCTCCTACAATCCAAACGAGAGGGAAAGACTAAAGCTCTTATAGCTGACAACTCTGACTTATTAAGCTGCAAAAGTTAGGTCAGTACCGTCCCTTCAACCAGATAAGACACAAATGACTTCCAATTCATCAAGTGACTCATGCTGATCCAACATCATAAATGGCTCCATAATAGCACAATGACAGTTACCCTTTACCATGGCATAGAAGCACAAAGCATTCTAGAAATAAAGGTTATATTCCAATTTGAAACTTCAATCAAGCAGTACAATACAACATGCCAGACTTCAAAGGAAGAAACAGATAGCCTAAATAGATTCATTTAGTTAGACTGTTCCTCATCCATAGGATGCAATAAGCATCTTCTATGGATCGGCCAGATTATATTAAGAATGAAATATTCAAGAAAATCTAGCAGGCCAAAGGAATATTTTATTTTGTTTTAACAGTTTAATAACTGCTAGTTTGAGGTATGTTGTATATTTAAGATTATACCACGTATATAATAGTAAAACACTATGCAATGACAACCAACGTTTTCCTGTCAGTCTAACAGTATGGAAGTAAAACAAAATGACATCAGTAAGATCTTTAAACAGATGATGAAAGATAATAGATCAACAAAAAAAACATACCTTCAAAACAATATAAGAGTCTCCTGTGTAAAATTTACCGTGTGATGACTTTGGAACAGGGACTGGACTTAGCTTTTCAATACGCCAGATCTCTATTCCACTATTAATGGGGTCAAGGAATTTGAACTTGAACACTTCTTTAGCTAAAACGTTAGTTAATGAAATTAGAAATTAAATTTGGAAACAAACATAGACATCAATTCACGACAATGTTACACTTCTACATGACCTAAATGAGGATACGCCTTTTGGCCTGCTCCTTGAAAAGCTGGATCCAAATCTCTCATTGAAACAGCCATAGTTGTTCCTTTCTGCTTTCAGTACTTCAACAGAAGAGAAGGGTATGAATAATCAGGGATAATATCAATAGAAAAGGAGAAGTTTCGAAACAAATCCTTCTACTAGGCTCATGGCACAAGAGCCTCATAAACTTCTCAGAAGATAATCCGAAACATAATTATCCAAAAGACGAAAAAAGATGGTAGAGGCAGGTTGCACTACTTAACAAAAGAATACAAAGGTGAAAGATAAGTACAGCTGCCACAAACCTGTACATTTAGCAGAAAAAGGACAAATTATACAGAAACTCATACAAGAACAGAAAAATCCATCAAACATCGAAATCAAATGAATGTATGCTTCACCAAGTGATGCAAGATCAAGAAGGCCAAGAATCCATTCAAGATGAGGATTTCTTTTCCTTAACGATTCGGATTTCTTAATTCTTATTTTAGTAGGATTATATTTATAGTTCTAGTCAAGCTAGGATTGTTAGTTGGTAGTCCATTCCTACTAGAATTCTGTTTCCCAGTTTAGTTAGGATAGGTTTTCTAAGTCTTATTCTTATTCTAGTTTAATTAGGATTTAGTTTTCCTTAAAGCAAGAGCTTAGAAAAACTATTCACCAATGTTTATTTTCAGCATATTGAGCCCTTTAAATAGAGGCCTTACAATAAGTAAAATAAGGTTAAGAAAAACTAATCATAATTAAACAGATTAAGAAGGAACTTTCTATGGGATGGCAACAGCATCAGTGCAAAAATCCACTTGGTGAAATGGTCCAAGGTCACACTTCCTAAATCACTATGTGGACTTGGTGTAAAAGATCTAGCCTTACATAGCAAGGCCATGTTGATGAAATGGCATTGGAGATTCAATCAAGATGATGCTGGTCTCTGGAAAGAGGTTATCACGGCCAAGAATGGGAGACTTAACTACTGGTGTACCAAACCTGTGAGATCACCCCATGGCAGAGGGCTATGGAAACACAAACTGCTTACGGGAAGATTTCTTCAGCAGCACATACTTCCAGGTTGGAGATCGGACCAACATAAAGTTTTGGACAGACAAATGGCTAGGGGATACTACACTAAAGGAAGCATTCCCAACTCTGTTCCTTATTGAAGATAACCCAGACTCTCTCATTGCACACAATAGAGAGGTCAACACATGGAATCCCATTCTTAGAAGGAACTTGCATGACTGGGAGGTAGATGAGTTCATTGACATGATGAAAACACGGGAGAAATGTTCAATCAACTCTCAGCTAAGGGACAAACTGAAATGGGGCAACTCTAAGGATGGCCTTTACACTGTTAAGGCAGGGTATGCTAATCTTTGCTCTAACAATTTGATGGTTGATCTTTGGCCCTGGAAGCTAGTTTGGAAAACAAAACTTCCACCTAAAGTGAGCTGCTTCAGCTGGTTGGCTCTAAAGGGTGCCTGTCTCACCCAAGACAACCTTTTTTTTATGAAGCAAGTGGTGTATTAATTAAAAGGCATCCAGAAGATGCAATGATTACAAAAAAAAAAGGAGATATCAGCTCCAAGGAAAGACAAAAACCTATTTACAATACTATAGAGTTGATAAAGTCCAAAAAAAGGTCAGGGTTATACACAGGGGTGTGATTCACCCAGCAAAAAAGTAAAACCAAACATCTAGCCTTGAGTTTGTGTCTGACAGTTGAAATGCCATCAAAGCATCTTTGATTCCTTAATGTCCATATGCACCACAAAATAGCAGCAGGAACCATAGACCAGATTCTCTTGATGGACTTCTCAACTTTCCAGGAGCTCCAGCTCACAAAGGCATCCCTGACATTGTGCGGCATAGTCCAATGTAGACCAAAAAGTGATATAAACATAGACCAAATGTCTGTTGCAACTGTACAGTGGAGGATCAGGTGATTGATTGTTTCATGATTTCTAAGACACATGTTGCTAAGACACATATGGCATCTGTTAGCAAGTTCAGAAGAAATTTCCAACTAGCAAACAGATGTTTCATGTGTGTCAAATTCAGAATCCATTAACCACCTTCTTCTGCGCTGTCCAGTCGCCACAGACATCTGGAATTTGTTTCTTAATATTTTTGGATTGAAATGGACTATGCCATCATTTGTCAAAGATGCCTGTGCAAGTTGGAGCTTAAGGAAAGTTGATAAGACCATCAGAAGAATATGGATTATGGTTCCTGCTAGCATTTTTTGGTGTACCTGGACCGAGAGGAATAGTATATTCTTTGATGGTGTATCAACTTCAATTGGCTATCTGAAGGCTAGATGTTTGGTTAACTTTTTTAGTTGGGCTAACCTCTCTCCTGTAAATTAACTCTGACATATTTTTAGACTTTGTCAGCTCTCTAGTTTTGTAGCACTTCAAATATAAATGAGCTGATAAACTTTGCTTTGTAATCTTTTTGCATCTTCTTGATGCCTTTAATGATATCCTGCTTACTTCATCAAAAAAAAAACGTGATTTACTTTTTATTTCATTGTTCTTCCTTTATTCAACGCTTCTTGCAATCTTGCGGGATTGAAGAACGTATGGGTGAGGTTTCTTTTCATCTTACATTCTTTTAAGTGAGTTTGAAGAATGCTTTCGCTAGTTTTGTGGGGTGCTTTTGTTTTTCTCTCTTCTTTGTGCTTGAGAGGTGCAAAACCTTCAAAGTACATCAATTTGGTATCAGAGCATAAGTTCCAGGTTCGAATTCTTGACTTGCTATCTTGTTCATCGTGTCACCAAACAAGAAAATAGCAAATTTGTGATCCTCTCCAATGGATTTTCAATTAAAATTTCAGAAATTAAGAATTACAGTCATTGAACGAGACAATGAAGAAATTAAAATGCAGCTAGATAGCTTGGCGGAATCAATGAGGCATCTTACTGAATTGGTTGAAGGTTTGGTGCTTCAAAAACAGCTACCAAATCCACCACAACGCCTACAACCTCCACCGCCACATAACATACCAGTGCTACCACTTCTATATCCATCAATACAACCGTGTAGAGCAAGATATATCAAGCATGATGAAGAGGTTGAATCTGATCTAGGCATAAGAGTACCAAGGAACCATGCCGGATATGATAAATTTTTGGATAATCAAGGGAGTGAAGAGGACGAAACTGATGAAGACCATTATCAAAGAGATGAAGAAAAACATGCATTGGATCCAAAACTTGAGGAATTACCACCAAAGTTTTATGGGGATCCATTGGATTATTCAGCCATGTGTGTCGTTGACTTTTCACCTTTCAGAGATGCTCAACATAATATTGACTTGATTGTTGACTTTATCATCCCAAACAAGTTTGCATATTGCGTTAATAAGTCCATAAAAATATGCATGAACAAGAAGAAAGATTACCTATAAAGGAGAGGATAATGGAGAGTTTGAGTCCACATATTGGAGAAACAAGATGTCTTAACGTCATAAATATATTATATATATATGGCTATCATCAAAGTGATTGTTGGTGTACAAGCGATGCAATTGATGCATTCCCAAGAAGAGTGTTGATCGCGATGTTTAACTCAAAGCTAGACATGGAGTTGGTTAAGTTTACATAAACCTGTTAATCGGGCCGGGCTGACCCGTTTTCAGCCCGGTTCGGCCCGGCGCTGTAGCATATAGCGCGGGCTAGGACGGGTTGGACGGGGAGCAGGTTTTAGACGAACACATTTTGGATACCGGTGCACCGGAACCCGCTAACCCGTTAACGAATTGTTAATGGGCTGCAGCCCGGTTCAGCCCGTTAACGGGTTAAAATTTTTATTTTTTTTAATCTGTGTACCGTTGCTAACAAAATTTAATTTAAAAAAAATTAGCACAGCCCGCCCGAGCCCGTTAAGACCGAACCCGGACGGGCCACAAAAGCCCGCAAATTCCCAACCCGCTATCAGCCCGCTAACCAACACGATCCGTTAACGAACAGGTTGGGTTTTTTTGTTCAACCCGCCCGTTAAACACCTCTAAGTTTACACCAATAACTTCATATTGTAAGTTGAAGTTTGAGAGTTAACATGGAAAGATTACATGGAGAAGGCTTGATAGAACATTGAAACTTAGAAAGTGGGATTTGGTTCGACCACATTCTAAGTTTGCTTACAACGTAAAAAAGCTCTATGATAAGTTATCAAAATGTAACTTATAACCTGGTGAGCATTGGGTTCCCATTCTTTATTATAGCAAATCTTGCACTATCTGTAGAAGTTGTTAGACTCGAGGACGAGTCTTTTTCAACCAGGGGAGAATGATGCAAGATCAAGAAGGCCAAGAATCCACGAAATTAAAAAAGTCCAAGAATCCATTCAAGATTAGGATTTCTTTTCCTTGACGATTAAGATTTCTTAATTCTTGTTTAAGTAGGATTATATTTATAGTTCTAATGAAACTAGGATTATTAGTTGGTAGTCCATTCCTACTAGAATTCTTTTTCCCATTTTAGTTAGGATAAGATTTCTCAGCCTTATTCTTACTCTAGTTTAATTAGGATTAGTTTTCCTTAATCTTATCAATTTTACTCATTGTAAGGTCTATTTAAAGGGCTCAATATGATGAAAATAAACATTGGTAATTAGTTTTTCCAAGCTCTTGCTTCAAAAACGTGATTTACTTTTTATTTCATTGTTCTTCCTTTATTCAACGGTTCTTGCAATCTTGCGAGATTGAAGAACGTGTGGGTGAGGTTTCTTTTCATCTTACATTCTTCTAACGTGAGTTTGAAGAACGCTTTCGCTAATTTTGTGAAAACTTTAGCGGGATGCTTTTGTTTTTCTCTTTCTTTGTGCGTGAGAGGTGCAAAACCTTGAAAGTACATCACCAAGGCAAAACACATATCACTTGGTAGCCTCTCATGACTTCAGATACTGCTCGCATTCCAGATAACACTAAAACGAAAGGAAATGGCGACTCTTCCATGAAAGGAGCTGGTAAAGCAATCTTCGTGCAAGATATATAACACATCATCTAAGAAAGGAACGTGTGGTGGATTCAAATAATCACACTGTAATTTGAATACACCTTTGTAATTGAACAAGTGCAGGATATTCTTACTTGAACCCTTTAAATCTTGAAGCCATTTGTTTTAGAGTGATATATAAATGTTTTATAACCTACCAGTTCCTAACCAAACCCAATTTCATCGGTTTTAGCTTCATTCTCAAGTAGAGCCATCCATTTGGATTTTCAAAAATCATCCTCCACCCTCTCTTCGTCGCCTACAATACTTGTCCCATTTCATGAATGCATTTTTTTTAATTCCATTTTGATCATATAAAGCTTATTAAGCAACTAAAAGAGAAATTAAAAACAATTAAAAGAGAAGGCATCACAACTTACACCACCCCTGCCCCACTCCCCCAATTGCATGCAAAAGAAAACAGAGTTTTTCCTTCATTTCCTTTATCGGAGTGGGGGCGGGGAGAGGAATTCAAGGAACAGACAGAAAGGAAGAGAGAATTCTGTGAAGGGGGCAATAAATTTTTGAAGCGGGAGAAAAGAAGCAAAAGGACTCGGAGAGAACAGCGGCAAACTTAAGAAAGGAGAAAATGAAAATAAAAGAAAAAAAGAGAGGGACCAATAATATCATATTAAATCCAAAATCACAACCCCAGGAAAAAGGTGTTGCGTTCCCAATGATCTGGGAATTGTAAATCTAACCAAAACAAAACAAGACATAATAAACCAAAAAAAAAAACTCAGATTGCACAGTCCACAGAGGGGGGGGGGGGGTCCGAAAATTGATGCTCCAACATTCGAGCATCAGTTACTAATGCAACTTCCATTCTCAGATCACACAAAAATATCTTCTCAGTTAATAATTCTAAAAGTATTTCGTGACCCAAAACAACGCATAAAAGCGACCCAAAACAACGGATAATAGCAAATTTCAGAAATAACAACAAAAACAGGAAAATTACCTAGCTTTATCTAGTGAATTGACCCAAATCCACAGCCTTAAGATCAACAGATCCAATCCAACAGCACAATTAAGCAGAAATGCAAAATCTGACAGGAACAAGGGAAAGTGTTTTTGTTTTTCTTTGGAGAGAGAAAGAGTATTGTATTGTTATCACTAGGGGGGGTAATATATGTTCGAGAGGGGGAGAGAGAAAGTCGGGGGGTTGGAGGGAATGATTTGTTGCCAGGCGTGCTTGTCACTAACGGCAGAGAAGAAAAGGGAGGTGAAAGGAAAGAGAGAGAAAATAGACAGTGAGATGAACTGTAAAGACTTATGATTAATCAATATTCCGTCAAATATATAACTGCAAATTAAAGCTGAAAATGAAGAAATTTCTTCCTTTTCGTTTTCTTTTTTCTTTTTTCTTTTTTCTTTTATCTCTTTCCTCTCGACTAAGTGCAATTATACAACGTAAATAATGGAGTGAGGTCTAGATTAATGCGAATAAATTTTCAGTTTACACCAAGGTAGTTCCTTAAACATCGGATAGTGTCATAGGGTGTGCTCGGTGTAAAAAAAATACTTACGGAATATATTTTTTTGAAAAATATAGAAAAATAGGTGAAGAAATACAATACAAGAGCTAAAGGGGCTATAATCAACGCACTTGATTTTTTAAAATAAATCTACATATATTTGAAAACTACCTGAAACATACTATAAGTCAATATAGCTATTGATTTAAGCACTTTGAATTGGCAAATGGAAAATAGCAAAATTTAATTGTTTAGCATTTAAAGTTGCACGAGTGCTACAACTTCATGTGGGGTGAGAGGGTAAGAGCATGGATCAGTGGAGTGGGATGGGCGTGTAGGATGCAGGGTTTAGGGGGTGGGAAGAAGACACTTATAAAACTTACTTTTCTTACCTTTACCAGGGAAGTCATTTTTTAAATTTCTAAGGAACTTATTTTTTCTAAGGAAAAATATTTTTCAAAATATTTGGGTCAAGTAAACAAGAAAAATTGAAGAGTTTTCCCCATACCAAACATACTCACAGTAACTATGCATATTATTATAGTTTGAAAATATTTTGATAATAGATTGAACAAAATGACCAAATTTTCCCCTTTTAGCTAGAAAAATAAAATAAAGGCAAATTAAATTCTCTTTTTTCACATATTTTCTGATTTGATCACTCAAAACAAATTGTAAAGATGTTATGCTTGAAAAATAATAAAACTCATTTTATTGAATTTGAATCAAAATAAAATTAGCGAAAATAAGTTTATATGTTCATCGTTGCACTAGCCATCAGTTTCTCCATTACGAGGACAATTATTTCTTTTGCTTGGTTTCTCATCAGTATATTCCAGACGTACTATAAAGATGGAAGGGTGTAGATAATCAACTTTCAAAGATAATAGAATATCGTGTACTTCTTAAGGTTGAGGGATTGTACGTGTAATAACTCAATCATTCGTATTAAATATTTGTGTGTCGTTGTACGATTTGAGATTTTTTACAACTTCATATGATACTTTCATATATAGAGAGAGAGTATGGGACCTGAGGGCCACGGGGGTATTTCGGCATATTGAGAAGCATAATTGCAGTTGTAGATTTTCTAGTTTTAGTTTCCTCTATCGTGATCGCCATGAGAAGGGTCGCAGCCATGAAGCTTCAGCTGGCTTGGTCATCGGGTTCGAAGAGGGTAGTCCGTGACCGCGAGGGGAAAAGAGGAAGTTAACGGGTAGTCTGATCAAACCTTCAGTGTGACCACGAGTTATAAAACCCCAGATTGCATCGCAATCATGTGACTTGGATGTCACAAACACAAAGAAGGAATTGTAGCACTATAAAGTCATAAAGCTCGATTTTCAGTAGGCATTTTCACTTGTTTTGTGGACTTAGAGGTAAGAGATTGCCACGACACAAAAATTACAAACAAGGAGTCGTGATGTAACGATCCGATAGGTTGTTTTGAGTACTAGCATTTATTTTCGTGTTCTAAGACCTTTATTAGCTTCATTTGATATTTCTTGATTTACGTGCGTGGTCTGTGTCATTTTCCGAAAAGTTTTTACGTAAAAATTTGAAGAAAATATGATTATTGGCATAAAATAGGACTTGAGTTGACCATGGTAAACGACCTTGGATCGGTCCAATTCCGGTAGGTTCGTATGATATTTTTGGGCTTGTACGCATGTTTGGTTGGGTTTCGGGGTGACTCGGGCGCGTTTCGGCACATTATGTGAAAGTTTGTGAAAATGAGTTTTCATGTTGAAATCTTGAGTTTTGATGATCGGTTCTTGTGATTTGATGTTATTTTGATGATTTGAGGTAGCGATCAAGTTTATATGATGTTATTACACTTGTGTGCATATTCGGTTTGGAGCCCGAGGGGCTCGGGTGGGTTTCAGATCATTTTTGAACTCGTTGAAACTGCTGGTTTTTGCTTCTAGTGTCAAGTGCTTCGCGATCGCGAAGGGGAAATTTTGGGTTGGGGCTGGTTACTCTTAGCGAACGCAAGAAGGAGGTCGCAAAAGCGAAGCATTGGGGGGATTACCCTTCAAGAAGGCAACTGACCAATCGCACACGCATTGCTTTAGGGAGTGGCTGGGGAAGGCAGGATAATCCTCACCGCGAACGCGAAGGCTGGCTGGGGAATAAGCCTTCGCGAACACGATGTGGACTTTGCGAACGTGTAGGCTTTTGGGCCAATGCTCATCGAGAACGCATCAGGTGCCTCGCGAACGCAAAGAACACCTGACGCGCAACTATTTAAAAGCTGAAAGTCGAAATTTTGAAAGCTAGAGCTCGGACTAGAGAGGATTTTGCAGAGATTTTCATCCAACTTCATTGTTTAGTAAATTTTAACTAGTTTTGATGTATTTCCATAACCACCCATTGATTTTTAACCTTAATCTATGAATTTCATGCACATGATTTTTATTGACTTGGAGAAAGCGTATAACAGGGTCCCTAGGGAGATGCTCTGGAGATGTCTTGAGGCGAAGGGCGTACCGGTAGCTTACATCAGAGTAATCAAGGACATGTATGATGGAGCTAAGACTAAGGTTAGGACTATGGGAGGTGACTCGGAGTATTTTCCGGTTGTTATGGGGTTACATCAAGGCTCTGCGCTTAGCCCGTTCTTATTTGCCTTGATGGTGGATGCACTGACACGCTATATTCAAGGGGATATGCCATGGTATATGTTATTGGCTGATGACATAGTTCTAATTGATGAGACGATGAACGATGTTAACGAGAGGTTGGAGGTTTGGAGACAGACCCTCAAGTCTAAGGTTTTCGAGTTGAGCAGGTCTAAGACGAAGTACCTGGAGTGCAAGTTTAGCGTTGAGTCGAGGGAAGTAGGTAGGGACGTGAGGCTTGGATCACAGGTCATCCCCAAGAGAGGTAGTTTCAAGTACATTGGGTCGGTTATTTAGGGGGACGGAGAGATCGACGAGGACGTCACTCACCGTATAGGGGTGGGCTGGATGAAATGGAGGCTTGCATCTGGAGTCTTGTGTGACAAGAAAGTGCCACCGATACTCAAAGGTAAGTATTATAGAGCTGTAGTTAGACCGGCCATGTTGTATGGGGCAGAGTGTTGGCCGGTTAAGAACTCCCATATCCAGAGGATAAAAGTAGCAGAGATGAGGATGTTGAGGTGGATGTACGGGCACACTAGTATAGAAAAGATTAGGAATGAAGATACTCGGAAGAAGGTGGGCATGGACCCTGTGGATGACAAGATGCGGGAAGCGAGGCTCAGATTGTTCGGGCACGTGCAAAGGAGAAGCCTTGATGCTTCGGTAAGGAGGTGTGAGCGGTTGGTTGTGGTGGGTACGAGAAGAGGTAGAGGGTGGCCTAAGAAGTATTGGGGAGAGGTGATCAGGCAGGACATGGCAGGACTGCAGATTTCCGAGGACATGGCCCTTGATAGGAAGGTCCGGAGGTCAAGCATTAGGGTTGTAGGCTAGAAGGTAGTAGAGCTTTTCCTACTTCATACCCGGGGTGAGGCGGGGTTGGATAGGGTTGATCTTAGATGGATTGTGGTTTATGTTGAGTCCACACTATCCTTTTTGTTTATCTTAGCCCCGAACCTTAAATATTGGTTACTATTATTGCATGTCATTTATCTTTTAGTTTTTATGCTTCTGTTACTATTTCTACGGTTCTCTACTGACATTACTAATGAACTGTTTCTTCTTGTTATATTTCTATCTTCCTGATCTGAGGATCTATCGAAAGCAGTCTCTCTGCCCCATCGGGGTAGGGATAAGGTCTGCGTACACACTACCCTCCCCAGACCACACTTCATAAGATTACTGGGTGGTTGTTGTTGTTAATCTATGAATTTCATGATAGAAATTAGGGGTTTTGGGTAGAAATTAGGGATTTTGAGATTAGACATCTAATTAAGGTTGAATTTTGAAATAAATCACATAACCAGGCTCCAGGGTGAATGGGTATTCGGATTTTGGTCCGAATCTCGGGATTTGACCAAGCGCGATCGGGGTTAACTTTTGTTGACTTTCTTCAATTTCATTAAAGATTGAATCTTTTTCACTCGTGGGTAGTTTTTAAAGCTTATTTTAAATTATTTGAACTATATTTGGCTAGATTTGACTGAATTGGAGGTTGATTCTAAAGGTAAAGCCGTGGTTAATCCTTAATTTATTTGCGGGAAGAGGTAAATATCGAGGTTAACCTTGAATTGAGGGAATTAGGACTTGTTTGGTTTATTTATTATAGGATCTATGTGTGGGGACGGCGTATATGCAAGATGACGAGTGTATATACGTAGTTATGGGTTAAACATGCGGCTTAGAATATTTATTTATTGTCTTTAATTATTTTATGCTTTCATTTAATCCATGTTATTACTTGTTAAATGCTTTAATTATTACTTGTCGTTACTTGTTAAATTCATGACTTTATCCTATACATGCCTTACTTGCTAATTGTTTCCATGCATCCGTGCCTTTATTTATTAATTGCTTTTACCTGTTTTATGACCTTGTGTATTACTAGACAACTACTTTATCCACTTTATGTCTTTTATCATGTAATTCTCTTATTGCATTTTATTTGAGATACGTCGTAGTTGGTTGTAGTTATACGTTTATATTATTATTGTGTAGGATCGAGTTGCACGTCGTAACTGTTACTGGTATTATTATGTGGGATTCGGTTGCCCGCCGCAATGAATATCGGTACTACTGTTTGGGATCAGGTGCACGTTGCAACGGTGTGTGTGTGTGTGTGTGTGTGTGTGTGTGTGTGTGTGTGTGTAACGGAGAAGATATATTGACTGTTCATAACTGTTGATTACGGTATTGTATTGAGGAGATTGAGCTTTGATGTTATTCTAGGGCCCCCTATTATGTATTTCCTATTCCAGTTTTCCTGTTATACTTGTTGTCGCGCCCCCTTTTTCTCGCGAAATCGGGTTTCGACATTTTGACAACTCCTTTTGAGGGGGGAAGGAATTGGTTATTAGAGTCGCCACCTAACAGATTAAGGTGTGTTAGGGCACCTATAGCAAATAACTCAGATTATACCAGTTTGCATCACCAGATATCAGGTAAGGGCTCAAATTACCTTGAGGGGAAGGTGTTAGGCACCCCTCGAGGTCCACAATGGTGGGTCCCGGCCGAACTTAAATTATGCGAATTAGTCTAAGGAAGCGAATAAACTATTTAATAAGGATGTGTGATCCTAAATTTTTTAGCCTAAAGGATCACCCCGTGCAACATAAATAATACTTCGTAACTCCTTCAAGATGGGGTGTTACTCATATTATTCAGCGGGCACAGACTATCATCTCCTGCTACCTGATTACTATCTTTGAGTTTTTACCTAAAACACTCTCGTTGATTCTAACTCTGTCCTATGTGTGTACTACCTGTCCTTTACCTAAGGTCCTAGAGGCATTGGGACCTCTATTTAGTAAGGTCCTAGACTAGGCCTAAGGTTCTCAAAATTGTAAAATACTAGGCGACAAGCAAAAGAATTAGGACTTTTCAAATAAAGACAGATATAGGCTCACGTTAACCTCCGCACGTAAACAGCAAATGCACGCAACTGATTTAGCAGACTTTATTAATCTTGGAGTCCTATGGGCAGGATATCTATATGATGAACATGCAAGCAGTAGTATGTAGAGTCAGTTCTTAATGCGAGTGTTAAGGCCTATGTATATTTGCCTACTGATTTTAATTCAGTACAATATCTGGGCGTCTCAACAGTAAATCACAATCACAAGTCTAGAATTATTGTTAAACCCTATGGGCATGTTGTCTAAGTGATTGGCGGTGATAATCGAATTCCGAATTAGTTAATAGAATCCTATAGGCATGGCTTATACGAGTGTGCTGATTATTACCCTATAGGCATAATTTCTAGGTTTGAACTGATTTTAATCCTATAGACATGATTTCTATCATTGAACTGACTTTAATTACATGATTTCTAGCATCGAACTGATTTTAATCCTATAGGCATGATTTCTAGCATTGAGCAGTATATGAGCAGGAATTTATACACATTGAGCCAGAAAATAATTACGTCAAATATTGATCCTATAGGCATGATTGCTAACACACGTTTATTGGACAGATGGATACACCTAAAGGCAGGATTTCTAACAAATCATAACATCAATCTTATAGGCAGGATCTCTAGTATGTAAACATAACATAGGACTTATAAGCATGATATGAAACAACACAAATGAGATCCTATAGGCAGGATTTCTACCTAACCTTGCAAATAAAAATAAGAACCCCTTCCTAACTTTACTAATACCCCCAAAATTTTTATTACAACAATTATTACAGACCAGAGTTAATGAATGAATTACAAAAGGTAAGTAAAACTATAGAGAGCCTAACAGGCCCAAATATACCTGGGCAACCCAGGCCTTGGACTCGTAATAGCTCCAATGCTCATTTTCATAGATACACAGTAATTAGTGGTGAATGATTCACCCATAGCACACAGAACCCAAATCTCTAGTGTGTCAAAGTTCCCAAGGGCTTCAAGATCCCAGGGCAATGCTCACATGAAAGAATAAATACTCAGAAACTGTTCAAAGGAGATTAGAAACCAAACTCAGTGTGTCAGAGTTCACAAGGGTCTCATATGGACCCCGAGCAGTACTCACACTGAGGAGGTGAAGGATATAATCTAAAGGACCTAGGAATGGGAGTTTAAAAGTAGCATCATATAAAAGGAGAAAATGGTAAAGGATAAATTTTTAAAACAGGTTTGATTTTAGAAAAGCCATCATGACAGAGTTCAAAACACATAATATAGGCAGAATTGCATTAAGAAGACAATTTGACAAGATTTGCAAAGTTGTTTATGCACAGTATCTAATGAGTTAAAGTCTGAGAGGCCTAATTAGGCTAAGTGTACATGCTACCATTTCAGGACAGCTTTGTTCAATCACAGAAAACATTTAGACAATGCATTAAGGCAAACAGTCAGATAATCACATGAATCCAAATGGATGCAAAACACATTAGAAGGCAAGTTATCAGGGCACATGAATGACAGAGAAATGTTTAATAACAATACAAGTTTGTAAAGACTCAAGACTGATTAACTGATGAACATACTAGTATTATCCTAAAGATGCCAAGTTCAAGACAATTTCAGAACTAGCAAAACAACATACATGAAACAAGTTAAACGACATTAAGTTAACCTCTAAGAGAATTCATATTATTCAAAGATAACTAATCTCGGAACTAACAATATCATTTATAGGATTAAAAGAAATCATAGGAACATAAAAGTGGTAGAATCATGCTTAGAATGAATTTTAAATATGCTGGATCATAAACACAGTTCATAGATACATAGAAATGAAATGACAAAAGGATAGTCACTCACCAGTTAGGCAAGAAAACAAGAAATACACCACAATAGTTGAGAGCCTAGAATTACTTGGCCTTGGCTTTCAGCCGGCCAAGACCAGAAGCAAACGAGATAGCAAAAAGAATATAGAGCCAAAACCCTAAGTTTTTAGTGAGAGTATATTTATTTCAGTCTATCATAAAGGGGAAGGGGGAAGGGGTTTAAATAGTCTTAAACTAGGGCATGCAAATATGGAAACAATCAATCATATTGTTTAAGCGAAAGTTCGGAATACCATTAAAGAAAGTCGATAATTAAACAGGTTTAACTAAAGCAAGTAACCACAGGATGAAACATAATAATAATCGAAACCCTAAAATAAAGTTATTAGTCGAAATGCACCTAGATAGATACTGAGAAAGAAATCAGAAATACAAGAACCTTTAACAGTTTTGAACCCTCGTCCAGGGCCAATAATTTAGACAAACAACATCATGAAAAATATAAGGTAAATATACGGAAGGTCGAAATAATCGGCCAAAATAGATCTTAGTCAGATCTAAGCCCTAATTTTAGGGCAAAATAAATTAGGCAAGGGTTTTTAATGAAAAATTACAAAACAGACATACGAGAACATAAAAAGGTTTATTTTTTAAACAAAAATAATAAAAATATAAATAGATCTATAAAAGATCTAAACTCTAATATTTAAGGTAAATGAGAACAGAGAAATCTCAGAGATTCGTACATAGAGAGAGGGAAGACGAACACAAATGAGAAAATGGGGGGATTCGAACCAGATTTGGTCTGAAAATGGAGAGATTAGCTTGACATGTTAGGCAAGCTACTAAATAATACCATAATCGAGTAGCCAGTAGTGAAATACGACCGATAAGGTAAGAAAATCGTCAAGGAATTTCATATCCGATTGGAATCGAAGAAAGATTATGGGTGACGATGCCTAGGATTTCAGAGTAAAAGAAATGAGTGGGGTTTGAGGGTAGTGGTCTTTAATAAGTGGGGATTAGGGTAGAGAGGAGGGATAAAAGGGAATAGGGCATTAGTTGTGGGCCGTTGATCAACTTTGATCAACAGTCAGAATTTAGGCGGATTGGGGTTGGGTTTAATGAATGTGTATGGGTAATTGGGTTATTTGATTTGGGCTAGCGGATTGGGTTGGGCATTTTAGATGTTGGGCTGGTTTGGGTAGCTTAGGTCCGAAAATTAGGAATTTAGGACTATTAGTTAAATACCTATTTTTTAATTAATAAAATAATTCATAAAAATGATAAATAAAATAGTAAAAATATTATTTATGCATAAAATGGTTAAAACAATTATTTAATATTATAAAATATAAAAATTTAGTTTTTGCATAAATAGAGTGATTATAAGTATATAAAGGCTATTATTGCAAAATATGCAATTTTAGCCTAAAGATGCAAATGTAATTATAATAAATGCGTCAAAAACATTTAAGGCTGCTTAATATGGATATAAATGATGAAGTTAGATGATAAATTCATCATAAAAATTATTTGTGATGCAATTAATAATTATTTATATAATAAAATATGGGAATAAACTGATTAAAAATCTTTAAAATTATGAAAAAATTAGAAAAAAATACTTGATGATGCTCATGCACTATTTTGAAAGTATATATGCATATTTGAAATATATGAGGGAAAAATTGGGTATCAACACTTGCTTTTCTCTGTTTTGTCGTTATTCCATTATACTCGTACAAGTTTATAGTGAGTACTTTGTTATAGCCTCATCACTACTTCGTCAAAGTTAGGCCCGACACTTACATAGTACAGGGGGTCGGTTGTAACCATGCTATGCTTCTGCACTTCTTGTGCGGATTCTGGTGTTGGTCCCAGCAGCAGCTAGGGGAGGCTCGCTCGGATTAGCTTATCACAGAGACATTGAGGTAGAGCTGCACGACGTTCGCAGACCTTGAAGTCTCCTTCTTATTTCTTGCACTGTTATTTAATACAGATAATTGTATTTCTTTATTTCAGACCTTGATTGTAGTATTTTGTTTTAGTATGCTCATGTACTTGTGACACCAGATTCCGGGGTTTGACTAGTTAGCGTCTGGAGTATTTATATCTATTTTTGAAATTCTACAGCTTTATTTCTTATTAAATTGATTTCAAATTGGTTTTAAAATGATTAATTGTGTACTAATGTTGGCTGCCTAGCAAGTGGACGTTAGACGCCATCACGGCCCCGCAATTGGAGTTTCGGATCGTGACAAGTTGGTATCAAAGAACTAGGTTTCCTAGGTCTCACGAGTCATGAGCAAACTTAGTAGAGTCTGGAGGATCAGTATGGAGAAATCTGTACTTATCTTCCAGAGGCTATAGGGCTTTAGGAAAATTTCACTTCTTTCCTTCTCTATCGTGTGGTTTTATTCTATAATTGAGATTGAATTATCCTATTCTTGTTCTCTCACAGATGGTGAGGACACGCACAATATCCACAGCGGACCGGGAGCCGAATCCCCAAGTTGTAGCCACTACTAGGGGTAAGGGCCGGGGCCAAAGTAGGGGCAAAAGTAGAGCTCAGCCTAGAGCACGCCCCATTGCAGAGCCTCAGATCGAGTAGGAGGAGGAGATCCCTGTTTAGACTGCGCCAATTGGACCAACTCAGGTACGAGAGGGGTTTATTGCTACTCCCGTACTTCAGGAGGCTCTAGTCTGCCTGGTCGGCCTTATGCAGAGTGTGGCCCAGGCTAGAGTATTTCATATAGAACCAACTGTCTTACAGGCTGGGGGAGGAGCCCAGACTCCCGCTCCTCACACACCATAGCAGATGACTCATGGTTATCAGACTCCGGCAGTCCCAGCTGTTGGAGTTCAACCCGTCATTTCTACTCAGCTCATTAAGAGGCCCGCTATCTCGTCAGAAGGGTTGAAGAGGTTGGACAAGTTCACTAAGTTATTTCCTATTCGCTTTGGTGGCACACCTTCTAAGGACCCACAGGATTTCATAGACATTTGTCATGAGGTGTTGTGCAACATGGGTATTTATGGAGTCCAATGGAGTTGACTTTGCGGTATTTCAGATGCATGGCTCCGCCAAGAGGTGGTGGTTGGATTATGTTCGGGGCAGACTAGTAGGTTCACCTCCACTCACTTGGGATCAGTTCTCACAGCTATTTCTGGAGAAGTTCATTCCTTTTAATCTGAGAAAGGACTACCGCAGCCAATTTGAGCACCTCTAGCAGAGTAGCATGACTGTTACCTAGTATGAAATCAGATTCGTGGATTTATCTCGCCATGCAGTTTTCTTGATTTCCACTGAGAGGGAGAGGGTGAGGAGGTTTATTGATGGCCTTACTTTGGTATTAGGCTACAGATGGCCAGATAAACTGATGATGATATTTCTTTCAATCGAGTTATAGATATTACTAGACGGATCGAGAAGGTTCAGGGTAGAGAGGTGGCTCCTGCGAAGAGGCCTCGTCATTTCGGTGGTTTCAGTAGTACCACATCTGGAGGCTGGGGTCTTTTGGTAAAGGCCATCCTATCAGGCCGATTCAATCAGAACTTCAGGCATCACATGGTGCTTCGTGCAGTCGTGATTCTTATGGGTCTCATCCTGAGCAACTAGCTTACAATACACTCTAACTCCCATCAATGCTCCACCGATTCAGAGTTATCACAATGATTATCTGAGCCATCATGGTCAGTACTAGATTTAGCAACCACATCAGCCGATCGAGTGCTTTGAGTGTGGAAGGTCATGTCATATCAGGAGATACTGTCCCAGAGTTCAGAGTAGTATGGCACAGCAGGATTCTCGTGCCATGGTTTTTGCACCGGTTGCTCCATCGCTGCTCAGCCAACTAGAGGCGGGGTCAGGCAGCCCGGGGTGGTGGTCATGTCGTTAGAGGTGGAAGCCGGCTAGGGAGAGGTCGTCTAAGAAGTAGAGGTCATACTAGTGGGGCTCAACCTCGTTTCTATGCATTTCCAGCTAGACCTAAGGCAGAGTCATCAGATGCGGTCATTTTGTTCCGGTTTTTCCATAGAGATGCCTCAATTTTATTTGATCCGCGTTTCACTTATTCATAAGTGAAAATTACTAACCCTAGAAGTTGGAGTAAATATCTTCTAAAAAATCTCCTCAATTCATGGTCTAGGTCACAAAATGGTGAAAAGTAGCTGAATCCCGATGTTCTGCCCTTTTTACACTTGGACGTTAGTTGTTCTTCCCGTTCACGATGTATCTCCGCGAAGGCCAATGGTCACCTGACCACCGTGTTTGCAAAGGCTACTTTGAATCTGCAAAGTCCATTTCAACCCAAGCCTCTGCATTCTCATCCCCACTATCGCGTTCGCTATAAAGAAAACCCACCCGGCCTCAAAATGCCCGGAAGCCTACGCGTTCACGCACGAGCCATCGCGTTCATGAAAGCCAGCTCTCCCAAGGATATCATGTTCGTGATCAGCCCTCCGTTTTCGCGAAGTGTAAATTTCCCCAATCCTAAATATCCCTTCGCGAATACGAGACAAGCTTCCCGTTCGCGATGCAAAGTGAACCAGCAGTAGAATAACTGCTACGATTTGTGCAAAAATGACCAAAAATCACCCGAAACTCACCCGAGCATCCCAGTACCTAGTCCCAACAAGTATATAAACCTTACACAAACTCGTTCGAAATCTTTAAATATCAAAATAACATCAAAATCAAGAATTAAACATCATAGCTCAAGGATTTTCAAATGTCCATAACTCAAGTTTCCAACTTTCAACTATAAGCACAGAACGGCCTCGGATCATCCGGAACCCCATCCAAACATAAGTAAAGTACAAAATTATCATACGAACCTGCCGGAATCATCAAAACATCAATTTGAGGTCCTTTATCAAGAATATTGACTGGGTGAACTCCAACATCATCAAAGCTCTAGAATTAAGATTTCTTTATCCATAACACATCTAAACTTTCCGAAAATCGAAATGAACCATGCGCATAAGTCATAAATTATCAAATAAAGACATTCATGGTCTCAAATCATGAAACAAAAATCTAAAACTCAAAATGACCTATCGGGTTGTTAGAATCTCCCCTCTAAAAGAAACGTTCATCCTCGAATAGACATAGAAATATACTTTAATTGGCAAACAAATGCGGATATCTACTCCTTATATTGGACTTGTATTTTCAAGTAGCCTCCTTAGTCGACTGCCCTTTCCGAAGCACTTTCACGGAAGGAATTTACTTAGATATCAAATTTCGAACCTGCCTATCTATAACAGCTACCGTCTCTTCTTCATAAGTCATATTCTCATCAAGCTGCACTGTGTGAAGTCCAATAGATGCAACTTGTGTTTATGATACTTCCAGAGCATAGAAACATGAAATAACATATGAACTCTCGAAAGACTAGGAGGCAAAGGAAGCCTATAAGAAACCTTCCCAATTCTCTATAACACCTCAAACGAGCCAATAAATCTATGGATCAGCTTGCCCTTCTTCCCAAATTCGATCACACCCTTCATAGGTGAAACTTTCAAAAGTACCTTCTTGACCTCCATAGAAGCCACCTCACGGACCTTCTTGCCCGCATAACTCTTCTTCCTGCTCTGTGTTGTCCGAAGATGATCCTGAATCAACTTCACTTATCCAAGGCATCACAAACCAAGTCCGTACCTAACATCCTAGCCTCACCAGGATCAAACCAACCAATAGGATAATGGCATCGTGTACCATATAAAGCCTTATACGATGCCATTTGAATGCTAAATTGGTAGCTATTATTGTAGGCAAACTCCGCCATTGGTAGAAACTAGTTCCAATGGCCTCCAAAATCAATAACACAGGCCCCTCAACATATCCTCTAGGATCTGAATAGTCTGCTCGGACTACCCATCTGTCTGTGGATGAAATGTAGTGATGAGCTCCACTTACATTCCTAACTCTCACCGAACACCTCTCCAAAAGTGCAATGCAAACTGAGTGCCACAATATGAAATGATAGAAATGGGCACACCACGCAAGCAAACAATCTTTCAGATGTAGATCTGAGCCAACTTCTCTGAAGAGTAAGAGGTCATCACTGGAATAAAATACACAGAATTGGTCAATCTGTAAACGATGACGCAAATGGCATCTAACTTCTTTGAAGTCTGTGGTAATCATACTATAAAGTCCACTATAATATGCTCCCACTTCCACTCATGTATAACCAACCACTGAGTCAAACTACTTGGTTTCTGTTATTAATACTTCACCTACTGGCAGTTCAAACACCGTGAAACATACCAACAATGTCATTCTCTTAAACATCAGGTTCATTAAATCCATGAAAGTTGTTGGGGCATGAGTCAACCCAAATGACATCACCAAGAACTTATAATGACCATAACGGGTGATGATAGCCAAAGCCCTAATCTCACTTGATGATAGCCAGATCTCAAATCAATCTTGGAGAATATCTTAGCACCCTGAAGTTGATCAAACAAATCATCAATATGAGGCAATTGACACATGTTCTTGATAGTAGCCTTGTTCAACTGTCGATGATCCATGCACATCCTCATAGAATCACCCTTCTTCTTTTTAAATAACACAGGTGCACCCCAAGGAGAAACACTCGGTCGAACCCCTTATCAAGTAAATCCTGTAGCTACTTCGTCAATTCCTTTAGTTTAGCTAGAGTCATATGGTATGGTGGAATAGAAATGGGCAAAGTGTCCGAAACCAAGTCAATACAAAAGTTAATATCCTTATCGGGTGGAATGTCCAGTAAATCTACAAGAAATACCTATGGAAACTCCCTCACAACCGATACTGAATCCATAGAAGGAACCTTCATAAGGGAATTTTTAATGTAAGTCAAACATGCTAAACACCCATTCTCAAACAAATGTTGAGCCTTCAAGAATAAAATTACCCTACTTGTAGAATGGACAAGGGTCCTTCTCCACTCTAGTCTAGGAAACCCTGATATAGCTAAAGTCACAGTTTAGCTGTGAAATTTCAAAAAAACATGATATGGACCCAACCCATCCATCCCAAGAATAACCTCAAAATTCAGCATATCTAACAATACAAGATCATCCATGGTATCAAAACCATTAATAGTCACAACACATGACATGTACAATCGATTAGCTACTATAGAATCCCCAATAGTGTAGAGACAGTAATAGGAATATCAAGAGAATCATAAGGAATACTCAAGTGTGATGTAAAATATGAGGACACTTATGAATAAGTAGAACTCGGATCAAACAATACCGAAGAATGTCTATGACAGACTAAGATAATACTTGTGATGATTGCATTGAATGACTCTACGTCAGGCCAACCCAGAAATGCATAGAAACTGGTTGAGCCCCGCCAGCCTGTCCTCTTCCTCTAGGAAGGACTCTACCTAGATGATCTCTATCTTTATCTAGTTGACCCCTAACCCTAGCTGGCTGGGCAGGGGGTGTAACAACTAGTGCCAAAATCATGGCATGAGTACTCTGTTTGTGGCATACCACTCTACAACCTGGGGCAAAACCTCTTTATGTGCCCCATATCACCACACTTATAACAACCTGCCTGCTGACGTGGTTGCTGAATCTCAAGCTATCCTTGATGACTTTAATGACCACCATAGAACTCTGTATCGGAGGTGCACTAAATGATGACTGCCTAGGCAGGAACCATAAGTATTGTAGCTGCCTAAAGTACTACGAGAAACTTGGACTGCTAACTGTACTAGTTTGTTAGTATGACCTCTACCACAATGACACCTTCCTCCAGATGAGGAACCACTGAAACCACCAAAATGACGAGGCCTCTTGTCACTCATTTTTATCTCACCTGGCCATGAATGCGCTCAATCCTCCTAGCAATCTCCGCTACCTGTGTGAATGAAGTCTTAGTCTCGACTCTGATACCATAAACAAGTCCCTTTAGGAACCCCTTCACCTTCTACCTCATAGTAGGGATCATGATAGTTGCATAGCGAGTCAAATCCACAAACCTCAACTCATGCTGGGTGACTATCATACCACCCTACTAAAGACGCTCAAACTGGCTACGTAGATCACCTCTCTAAGTGATTGGGATGAACTTCTCCAAGAAAAGATATGCAAATTGAGCCCTAGTAAGAGGAGGTGATCCTACTGGTCTGCCTATCTCATAAGTCTGCCACCACCTCTTGGCCGAACCCTACATCTGAAAAATAGTGAAGTCCACTCCACTGGATTCAACTAGTCCCAAATTGCAAGATCTCATGACATCGGTCTAAGAACTCCTAGGCATCCTTTGAAGGCAACCCACTAAAACAATGAGGATGCAACTTTTGAAACTTATCCATCCTCTTCAGCTCATGATCAGACATAGCGGGCCTAAACTCAGGTTGCACGATAATAGTAAGCTGAACTACATTAGTTGGTAATACTCTTGGGGTATGATATCCCTACACCATCTGCTATAGAGTGCAGGTAGCAGGAGTTTGAGCTCCACCCCCCAAGAAGCAACGTGTGCCATAGGAAGTACACCTGCCTGAGCAATGCCATTCATAATCCCAACCATACATACCAAGGCCTCTTGAAGCATTAAGGTGGCAATAAATCCCTCTAGAACCTAAGTTGTCCCTACCAGCTCATCTTGAACTGAAATATCACCATCTAGAGCTATCTAGGGCTAGACAACGTTGAGCTAGCACGAGCATGAGTAGCTTTAGGTGCCACTGCACATGATTTAGTCTGGGCTCTAGCTTTGAGCCCGCCCCAGCCTCTACCCATGGTAGAGGCTGCAACCTGGGGCTTTGGCTCCTACTCTGCTGCAGCTGAAGCGCGTGTTCTCACCATCTGTGAGAGAATAGAGAAAAAAGATTCAAACTTTAGGATAAAATAAAGTTGCACGATAGAGAAAGAAAGAAAGTGACATTTCCTAAACGCCTTATACCCTCTCAAAGATAAGTATAGATGTCTCTGCACCGATCCTCAAGACTCTACAAAGCTTGCTCATGACTCCTGAGATCTATGCAACCTAGGGCTTTGATACCAACTTATCACGGCCCGAAAATCCCACTCAAGTGGTCGTGATTGAACTTAAGACTACGTGCTAGGAAAGCCAACACACAATAGTAAATAATGAAGCAAATTAAAAATTAAACAACATAATATCATAAATAAAGAGTAAAAGCTCCTATAACAATATCATATCTCTAAAACCGGCATAATTGACATAACACATCCCAAGATTGGTGTCACTGAGTACATGAGCTCTAAAGAGTGCTATGTACAAAGTCTGAAATGAAGTACAATATTATCTTATAAAATTTAATAGTAAACAAGATAAGGAAGGTGACTCTAGCTAGTCGCCCCTTGGAACACTGCTAGGACCAATGCTAGAATTTGCACAAGAAGTGCAGAAGTGTAGTATGAGTACGGCCAGTCCAATGCACTCAATAAGTGTCGAGTCTAACCTCGACGAGATAGTGATGAGATATGATAAGACACCTGTGTTTACCTTAAAAATGGTAATTACAATTAGATTTGATTTTGTGATTCTAAAAATGCGTGATTTATTTTAATGCTAGTTGTTAAGCGATAGGTTGTAAGTATGAGCTAAGAAGGTAAAACAAGAGTAAGAGGCAGTGTTATTATTCAAACCGAATGGCTGCGAACCGGGGTCTCTAACTGGCCTAAGCTGGGCCTCGAGGTTGAGCTAATAAGCTTGACTGAGGATGATGGATGAAGGACGAATAGTTCCAAGGGCCTCAATAATGGCTCTTTACGATCAATGATGAATAATAAATGAGGAACAATCAATGAAACACAATAAATGTAAGCAATAATTCAAAGGAAAGACAATAGAGAATGTTTAAGTTAGAGAGCATAGAATGTTCTTGTTCTTGTATTGAATATCATCCATATTTACAAAATGACAAGGCTCCCCTTTATATAGGAGGGAGAATCCCAACATAGTACATATGCATTTATTACAAAGGTATGTAGCTGGTACAACTATTTAATGTCACGGTACGAACATGTACTATTCTTGCAGACTTGGTCAGCTTTAACCACGTGCCTTTTGGGAATTTTCCGCTTGTCTAAGATAGCCACCGATTTGTGCTGCTCCGAGGTCGATCATAGGGAACCCTCAGGGTCAAACCTTAAGTTGTTCCTCGAGCCTTCTGAAGACGGGCCATGGAATGTCATAATGATTATAAAATCAGACTCTCCGATTTTAGCCGTATACAGATAGTCCCCACATTTCTTAGAATAGAATGATATGAAACGACTTTGACCTCGATCTTCTCGAACATCACGCAATGACGTCATGCTTGTGATATAAGCATTCGAAGTAACCGAAATGTCTCCCTAGAAGCATTGAATATACTGTCGGTTTACTTTCCTAAAAGCGGTGATTGCGCCGTTACTACGTTTCCAAAGGCATTGATTACGTTGTCGGTTACACTACTGTCTCTCTATAAATGGGCGATTGCTTGAGCCAAGACTTCACCCAGTCTTCCTTCAACAGCCTTTAGCCCTTTCCCTTCTCTTCATCCTCCTCCAAACTCCTATATCTATGGTTCAAGCCAGTGACCGTAAGGTCATACGGCAACAACTTTGTCAGTTATGCCATGGCTCTTCTACAGAGCCTTTCCCTACTGAGTGGGATTACACTGGGTTGTGTTGTTGTTGTTGTTGGCCCGAGATAATGAGAGAGAGGCCTCTAATCCCGCATCAGAAGATATATGGACCATAGACCGCTGCTCATCTCTCTTAACTTCAACCTGGTATGGCGCCTCATTCCTTTTTCTTTCCATGGAGTGAGGTGGAATCATCTACTAACTTTTGCATCTCACACCAGTGCAATGTCTTAAGAAGTAGCTTCACAATAGTAGTGTTGACGAGACCCATACTCGCCAAATTTTTCACCAAGCCACAATTTCCCTTGCTTGTTAAAAGCTTTTGATCTTTGATCGGCTATAGCCCTTTTTCATTACTGTTGTTTCGGAGGAGATTCCCGAAGACGTCGCTTTGAAGATCGAAATAGGGTCCCCGAGGAATCGGTTTTTGCAGATTTTGCTCCCAAGGATGTACTTTCGAAAGTAGATTAGGCTTTTTAGCTGTTGTTTTTTGCTTCTTTGTTTCTGTGTAAGGATCCCTCGTGGACTTTTCTAATTGTCTTTTATCAATACAAAAGTTTCTTCGATTTGCCTTTGGCTTGTGCTGAACTTCCATTTTACTTTCGATCGGTCCGAATACTGGACCCGGACATCGTAGTCCCTTTGGTTCCCGATTGGTTAATATAATCTTCCTTGAGATTCTTTGTCATGCCTCGGACTAAGTCTGAATTGATCTGATACAAACTTAGGTTGCTGGGACTTCTAAGTTTGAGTTGAGCGAGAGCAGGGTCCCGATTTTCTTTGAAATAAAGCTTAGCCCTTTTAGGCCTCGTTGCTAGTCCTCGAGTGGGAGTTTACTTGATCATCTGAAAATAAAGATAGCCCTTAGGATTTTACAAATAGTCCTTGAGTGAGAGTTTGCTTTAACTCGGGCGGCCTCGAAAACTTTCTTTGAACTTGAAATGAAGATAGCCCTAAGGCATTATAGATAGTCCTTGAACGAGGATGCACTCGAACTCGGGTGACCCTTGGGCTAAAGTAATCGAGAGAGCATTTAAATTGAACTTAAGGCGAAGATAGCCCTGAGGCTTTATTAATAGTCCTCGAGCGAGAACTGACTTAGACTCGGGTAGCCCGGGGGCTAAATAATCAGGTGAATGACCCACACTGGTAGCAACAGAGATCCACGAGATCGGGCGCCGTCTCGAGGCTAGATTTGATAGCTTTTTAAAGCCCATACTCGTAATAACAAAGATCCTCGAGATCGGACACCATCTCGAGGCTAGATTTGATACGAGGATCTTGATCCCCCGAACGATGTATGATAGCGTCATTCATATGACATGACCGTGAAGTGACCGAGGTGGTCCCGCTGGTACACTTCCCCAAAAGTGATAATGGCCTAGTCAAAGTTAATTAGCCTTCAGAGTAGGCGAACAGTCACCGCTTGCTCTACATATGAGCTTGCTTTTCTTTCATTTGAGGCCTTTGCTATTTTGAGCAACTATCCTTCTTGTAGAAATTTTCTTCCTTGAATCAGTGCTTCCATCATTTTAATTCAAAGCTTTCGCTTAAGTTTTCACCTCCTTATTGTTTCACCATAATCATGGCTGCCGTGCCTAAATCTATTCATCAAGAAGGGGATAGTTCTACCTCTACTTCCCACTTAGTCGGTAGTACACCACCGGCGTCCGATGAGCTAACCTCGAGATGCTTTGTCTCGAGGAGGAACTTTACGTTAGAGATACCTCCCAATTGTTCAGGGCCATTGGAAGCATGCGTCGAGGTTTATCCCATCAATAGGAGAGAAACACCTCGAGGCAGTGAGGAGAGACTACGGATGGGGAGAAAAGGTGGTACTGCAGGTACCTTCCCTGGAAGAGAACATCATGGCTCATGTAGAGGGGTTTTTGAACGTATACATGTAACCCTTTACATCAGGATCTCTCGATAGAGTCGTGCTCGACTTCTGCCGAAGATATCAGGCTACCCTGGCACAGGTTCACCCGTCGTTCTGGAGGATAGTATTGATGATAAGGTTTTTGCGGAGAAAGCCGGACTCGAGTTCACCCTTAGCCATCTCATCAGATTGTATCGGCCCTTGCAAAACCGAGGTCTACAACATTGATCCACCAGGCCCTTTGTTGCCAACGATGAAGAAGATGGGGACCGAGAGTGGATGAGTCGATTTGTCCTAGTGCGGACTGTCGATATCATCCCCGTAGAGTTCCTGCCATTTCCTGAGAAATGGAATTTCACACGTATGTGGTACATTTGTGTATTTATCATTTTTGTTCATGGTGGAGGCAGACTCCGTAAAGATGTTTTCCTTTTCTTTTCTACAGCAATCTCGCGGCTGCCATACAAGGTCCCCGACCTGGCGGATTGGACTCAGAAACTGGCAACTTGCTTGACTTATAATGAGCGTAAGTGACGAGATCTGTCCAAGGGTAGATGGGGGGCAAAACACTACGGTATGCGTTGTGTGGTTTATTTTCTTTGAAAGGTACTTTCTTTTATGTGTATTAACTCCGTCACCACAGGCATTGGAGAATTTTCTAAGATGAGACCATGCCCCCTCAGAGAGGAGGAAAGATCATCATCTTCGGGGCCGAGGAATGATAACAAATGAAAGGAATCCTCGAAGGATAAGGGTGCTCATAGCGAGGCAAGCCCTGCCCGAAGGCTCAACTAAGATGTATCAGCTGAGCCTACAGTACCCGAGGCTTCTAGCCTCGGAAAAATTATTCCTCCTTTATCGCCTTCTTCTTTTCCCGTCGAAGGTACTTCGAGGGATAAAGATTTTCTTCCGCCATCTTCTTCTCCCGTCGAAGGTACTTTGAGGGATAAAGATTTTCTACCGCCATCTTCTTCTCCCCTTGAAGGTACTTCGAGGGATGTTCAAGGTCAGGGGCCGCCTAAATCAAGCGGGGTCTTGAGCGATCATATCCCCACCGAGGGCGGTTCGACTGGGGCCGATGAGACCATGCCAGTCGATGTACGCTCAACTTCTGAAGAGGCTCAGTGGCTCTATTCAGTGGTGATTTTTGGTTGACTTTGTTGGTTTTTCGATTTTGCATTTTCATTTTCTCACTGAGCATTTTTTATAGGCCTTTGACAAGCTCAAGTCTGAGCTACTCCGCCGTGAAGCCAGATTGCAGAAAGCCTTGGACGGGGAGAAATCCCTCAGACTTCTTTGTGATTAAAGGGGAAAGGAGTTGACACACCTTTGGTATGAGATGAATCGAAGCCTGAACTACGAAGGCCGCCTCGAGAGACAAGTAACCTTTGCTTCGAGGGGATGCATGTTTCTTCTTCTACCCTCTGAGATTAATATTTTGATACTTCAGTTGTAGAGAAAGACGGAGGACCTGGAACGCCTTTGGGGCAAAGTTGGTTAGGCCAAGTATGAGTGTAATGAGCTAAGGGCTCAGTTTGATGCCCAAGTTACGGCCAAGAAGAATGCTTTGGCCAAGGCTTCTGCCCTCGAGGTGCAACTCCGAAATGCTCATGAAAACAGCTTGGTCCAGACGAGCAGGATTGTAAGGCTTGAGTCTAACCTAGTAAAGATGAAGGATGAGGTCATGTACGTCTGGGCTGAAGCTGAAGAGATTCGAGCTAAGGCTGATAAGAAAGTGACTGTCTATTTAAAAGATGCTGCCGACGCTTGAGCTGAGTTGAGAGAGGTTTCCGTTTGGGAGAGCAGAAGCAATGAATCTGCCTGATGCAGATCCCGGACGGAAACCCTCTAGGAGATCCACGTTAGGGGTCTCGATCTCTTGGAAGAGATTGAGCAGGCCAAGGCGGATGAATATGATGCCAAGTTCCTCATTCCGATGCCGAAGATAATGAGGAAGAGGCCGATGGAGCCGTAGTCCCCGAGGGGAAAGTAGACTAGGCTTTTCCTTTCTGATTCTGCGTACAATGCTCTTAGAGAACATTGTAAATAAAGCCTTGTGTTATTTCACATATACATATAAAAAGAAGTTTTTTGGTTTTCCCCTTTCATGAATTTCCCTTTGCTTGTGTATGTCTTTCTTTTGTTTTAAATTTTGACATTTGTTGACAATTGGTCCGGAATTTTGGACCTCAAATTAAACCCTTAGGTTCTTGCTACTGCTGAGCGATTTGTAACGGTCAAAAGTTGACCGTTTGGGGCTTAGTTCCCGAGTCAAGTTTTGACTTGAGTTCATTGACCTTTAGGTCTAAAAATTGGCCCTGAGGCTATTTGAGCCGGTCCTTAGGCTCTTACGCATTGGGTCGGTACGACCTTTAATATAGGCTGACGCTTAGGCTCTTACGCGTTGTGCTGGTACGATCTCTAATATAGGCTGGCGCTTAGGCTCTTACGCATTGGGTCGGTACAGCCTCTAATATAGGCTGGCTCTTAGGCTCTTATGCGTTGGGTCGGTACGACCTCTAATATAGGTTGGCGCTCAGGCTCTTACGTGTTGGGTCGGTACGACCTCTTACATAGGCTTTATTTTTCCCTCATTAAAGACTTTTTGAAGTTTTTGTGTTCGTCTGACTCTTCGGCGGTTCGATAAGAACCTCGATTGTGAGCCGTTATGAAATGATAAATGAGCACCTCGGGAGGTTTCGCTCGATGGCTGAATTGTCTCGAAGCCTTTTATTGTTTAGAGCTGACATGATCGAAGCTCTTTTGATTATGCCGAGGGTAGCCTGATTAATCGGTTCTTTTCAAAGTATTTTTGAAGTAATTGATGGCTTGTGATTTTACGGCGATGGTCGGGCGTCCCCGAGTCGCGTTAGTTTGGCCGGAGCTGTATGACCGTAGTCATTGTATTTGGCCGTAGCCTTTTAGTCCCCGAGTGAGGTAGCCTCAGCGTTTATATTGTGGGTATGCCTTTTTAGGGGTCTTACAAGTTCGAGTATATAGCCTTGACTTTAAGATCGGGATTATGTCCTTTGTAATGTCTTATAAATTTGAACATGCCTTAATTAAGGTCTTACAGATTCTTCGGTTACTTGGCACAAGTATAATTCGTGCCTTAATTGAGGTCTTACATATTTGGTATTGCCCCATGGAGGTCTTATGAGCTCAAGGTTGCCTCATGGAGGTCTTACATTTTCTAGCATTGCCGTATAGAGGGCTTTCGGGCTCAAGGTTGCCCGCTTGGGGTCTTATGGCCTCGAGTCTTTTGATAGCTTGATGGGGTGACAGTCAGTGACAGTCCCCAAGACATCGAAAGTTTCTAGCTCTGGAGCCGTTCTTTATAAACTTGATGTTGCCTCATAGAGGGTTTATGAGCTCAAAGTTTCCGGCCCGAAGGTCTTACAACTTCGAGTTTTTGATGTCAGTTCCCGGGTGTTTGGGAAATTTCTGGCCCTAGGGCCATTTCTTGTAAAAAATAGCAAATATTTTTGAAGTGCGAAGCGTTTTGATGGTAAAAGATACTCTTTTGACTACTTGGTACAAGTATACATGTTTTCGTCGTCTAGGGTTTGACTATTCTTATGCGGACACGGTTCATTTGACTGTTTGGACCAATACTTCATTTTTCTATCGAGACCCTCTTTGGCTCATCTTGACTTTTCCGGGGAGGTGATCTCCCGGGGGGATGACCCCCAGTATTCGAGGTTGATTGAAGAGAAGCCTTGAATACTTGTTAAGTTCTCCTTAGGTAGCATATAGATGTTGCCTCATTAAAAACCTTGCGGTTAAAACCCTTCTTGGGATAAAATCCGATCGAAGGAAAAGAGTGTAACACATGCTTTAAAACCTAAGGTCTTCAAGCTAGAAGGTGCTATGATTTTTCTAACCGGACACCTGCACACAGGTTAGTGTAAGATGTAAATAAAAAAGGAGACGGTTATACCTCAGTAGCAATGGCACTTCGAGCCTCGGTATGCTTCAACTGCTCGCTCCGAGGATGCGGTACAATCCTTTTCTCATTCACTCGGGTGCATCCGAGAATGTAGCTTGTGATTTCTACTTCGTTGTTCGCTTATCCTTTGGCTCCTTCGATGTTGAAGGTGTCGATGCCGGTGCCACATCATGCACCGCGAACATCTCTCTTGCTGCATGCTGCTCCCCGTATACCATTTTTATTCTGTCCTTTTTTTGAAAATTCATCATTTGATGAAGGGTTGATGGTACTGCTCTCATGCATTGTATCCATGGCCTTCCGAGCAAGGCATTGTACCTCATGTCTCCTTCGATGACATGGAACTTGACATTTTGGGTTGTATCAGCCACGTTGACCGGGAGGGTGATCTCCCATTTCATTGTCTCACTCGCCATGTTGAATTCGTTGAGGACTCGAGAGGCGGGCACAATCTGGTCGAGCAGTCCGAGCTGCTCCACCACCCTCGACCTGATAATATTGGCCGAGCTACCTGGATCCACAAGCACACGTTTAATTTGAAATGTATTCACAAGAAAAGAAATTACCAATGCGTCATTATGAGGCTGAGACAAGGCCTCGATATCCTCTTTGTTGAATGTGAGAACGTCCTCGGGTATGTAACCTCGAGTTCGCTTTTCCCTAGTGATGGATATTTTCGTTCGTTTGACAATGGGTTCCTGTGGGATGTTGATTCCTCCAACGATCATGTGGATGACATGTTGTGGCTCTTCTGTTTCATTTTTCCTATTAGCCTCTCTTTCCCGAAATTGATTTTTGGTGCGGTCACTGAGGAACTTGTTACATCTCGCAATTTTCGTACATTAAAAATTTCGTTTTCGGTTAACCGACGTAGACTCGGGGATGAGATCTTCTTGACGTTAACGTACTTACGCTATTTATAACAAGCGATAAATAAGTATTATGAAGGATAAAGAGGTACACGGATTAACGAAATGAGTTTCGTTGGGAGTGGACAATTTGGAATAAAATACGGGTCGAACGATAATACCCGATAATTATGAACTAGTACCATGCAAGGTACCATATGGCCACGGTAGTATAATATATAAAGTATATTAAAATAAATAGAATTTTAAGTAATTTAGGGCAATTTTTAAATAATGCGGGTAAGTGGTTAATTAACAGGTAACAGAACATTACCCAGTTAATTAATAAGCGGACAAAATTTAATCAATTAAACCAAGAGAATGTGGTAGCCCTCTTTTTAGTATAAGGTGATTCATTACTCACCTTTACATGTGTCACAAGCTAATTTACAAAGTCTTGGTCTTATCAAATAAAGATTGGTGAGCATTTAGAATTGATAAGCTCGATTCATTCAAGATAAAACAACAATATACATTTCGCCTTAAGACCAAAACGTGAGGAAGCAGAAACAATTCATTTCAATTCTAAACAATTTTTGTCCAAGCCTCACTCCAAATCAGATCAATTCGTTCTAAAATTTTAGGAACCAGAAACAAATTTCATCCGTGAATCTTTAAGGAGCAGAGGCAAATTTTGTTCAATCAATGAAGGTTTTCCAACGAAATATTATACGAAGTTTTCCCTACTCTATGTATGTTAAGGCTAAGCTCTTCTTTCATTTTGCATGATCTCGTAATTACACAAGTTTGATAACGAGTCATAAAGAAAAATTAATATCCCGGAATTTAAGTATATTTTGCTAGTCTCGCAAGTCACGTATATTTTTCTAGTTTTATAAATTATGATATTCTTCTTATCGGGACTTCATATTCAATTGAGTATTTCCTTCTTCCAGTAAAGAGAGCAGAGAATTTATATATATAGTATTAAAGTATTTTCTTTACCATCGAGCTATAATCGATGGGCAGGCCCCTGTTGGGCAACCTCTGATCAGATGGTAAGTTATATACTGAGCCTGTTGTGGCCGAGTGACTATGAGCGAGCCCAGTTGGTCGAGATATAGAGCCTGTATGGCCGAGCGCTTATGAGCGAGCCTACTATGGCAGAGCAGATATATATGTATGCCGAGCCTTATAGGGCCGGACATCTATTTTACTCACTATATTAAGAGAGTTGAGTCAGTATCAGCAGATGAGCATATCTTCAATTTTTTTTGACTCCCAGTTGTTTTCAGTTATTATATTATCAGTTCAATTTCAGCTTCAGTATATTGCCTTACATACTTGGTACATTATTTCGTACTGACACCCCCTTTCTGGGGATGCTGCATTTCATGCGTGCAGGTTCAGACAGACAGATAGGTAGACCTCCTCACTAGGTGTTGCCCGAGTTCAGCTTTATCGGTAAGCTCCCCCTCTTTCGGAGTTGCCGGGTCTAGCAGTGTGGTGTATATCTTATGTATATACGTAGATAAGTTATGGGTAGGTCAGGGCCTTATTCTGATCACAGTACATCTATCAGTAGAGGCTTGTAGACATATCCTATCAGATAGTGCAGTATGTTGGGCCTGTAGGCCCTGTATGTATATTTTGTTGGCTTGTCAGTTGTAGTAATTATGACGGCCTTGCCGGCCCATCCTTATGTTGACATTTAGTCAGCGTTAGTCTCTATTCAGTTTTTATATTTTGCATCGCACATTATCTTGTAATGTGGCCCATGGCCAATGTATGACATTACATGTTCAGAGATTCTTAGTCGCAAGTGATACGCAAGGATAGGTAAGGCACTGAGTGCCAGTCTCGCCCCTAGGATTAGGGCATGACAGTACTCTCGGAGGTGCCCTTTGTTGATTAGTTGGGCTACTTCTTCTCGGAGCTGTCTGCAATCTTCGGTCCTATGACCGTGCGTGCCGTGGAATTCGCACATCAGGTTAGGGTTCCTTTGCAACAGATCTAGTAGTATGGGTTTTGGCCACCTGGTGTCTGATTTTACCTATGGCTGATACGATGTTCGAAACATCAATGTTGAAGTTGTACTCAGATAATCGGGGTGCCTCCCTCGGTCCTGCATGTTTGTCGAATCCGGATCTGCTCACGAGTCCCCATGGATTCTGACCTCGATCTGCCCTTCAGTCATTTCGAGGTATGTTACGCCTTGGGGCGTTTCTTCGATCTTCAGTGTACGGTTGGTACCTTTCCTTGTTTGGCCTTAGTTCCTTTGCCAGGAGCCTTCTAGGATATACTAAGCCCAACGGGGCTCCTAGTTGGTCATCCTCGACCCTAATTTTTGATTGATACCGGTTGTGGACATCCGCCCAGGTCACGGCGAGATATTCAACCAAGTTCCGCTTTAGCTGCTTTGAAGCTATTGAGCTTCGTTCGTTCAAACCTTGGGTGAAGGCCTGCACTGCCCAGTCATCAGAGACTGGTGGTAACTCCTTTCGTTCCATTTGAAAGCGAGATACAAACTCCTGTAGTATCTCGTTTTCTCTCTGTTTGATTTTGAAAACGTCAGATTTCCTTGTAGCAACCTTGATGGCACCGGCATGTGCCTTTTTAAAATAATCTACCAGCATGGAAAATGAGTTTATCGAATTCAGAGATAGGTTGTGATACCATATAATGGCCCATTTTGATAGGGTTTCTCCGAATTTTTTCAATAGGACGGATTTAATCTCGTCGTCCTTCAGGTTATTTCCCTTTACAGCTCAAGTGTAAGAAGTGATATGCTCATTGGGGTCCGAGGTTCCATTGTACTTCGGGAGATCGGGCATTCTGAATTTCTTTGGGATGGGCTTTGGAGCAACACTCGACGGGAATGGCTTTTGTACGAATTCCTTTGAATCTACACCCTTCAGAATCGGGGGTGCGCCCGGGATCTGATCGACCCTTGAATTGTAGGTCTCCACCTTTTTGTCATTAGCTTCTATCTTCTTTTTGCCCGATTCAATCCTCTTTATAAGGTCCTCGAGCATCTTCATAATAGCGGGGTCGATTGCTGACCCGTTATTGCTCGATCTTCCCGGTACCTATACGGCTCGCGGAGCCATTTCCGGTGTTGTTGTGCTTGGAGTTTTTTGGTGGCTTTACAGTTGAGCAATCACCAGATGTTGCACCTGCAACATCTCAAAAATGACGTGAAGGCTAACCTCTCGTTCCTCCTGATCTGGGGTTCTCTGAGCTTCTTATTGGTTTTCTCGGCATATACCCCCGTTAGTGTGGGAGCTTACATCGACGTGTTAGGCATTGCGTGAGACCACATCCATGGGTATTGGCTCTGGCGCATCCTCAGGGTTTTGCAGTGGAACACCGATGCCTGGAACAGCTACACCATTCTCTCCATGGTCCTCAGGACCGTTGTTTTCATGTGGATTCACTGAGTTAAACATTTTGACCTGAAATCAAAGATTCTTGGACAAGAAAAAGTGTGAAGAATAACTTGTGTTTTTCAGTAAACCAACACTAAAACAATCACTATTAATTTTAGCCCCACGGTGGGCGCCAAACTTTTTACCTTGAAAATGGTTATTACAATTAGATTTGATTTTGTGGTTCTAAAAATGCGTGATTTATTTTAATGTTAGTTGTTAAGCGATAGGTGCTAAGTATGAGCTAAGAAGGTAAAATAAGAGTAAGAGGTAGTGTTGTTATTCAAACTGAATGGCTGCGAACCGGGGTCTCTGACTGGCCTAGGCTGGGCCTCGAGGTTTAGCTAACGAGCTTGACTGAGGATGACCGATGAAGGACTAACAGTTCCAAGGGCCTCAATAATGGCTCTTTACGATCAATGATGAATAATAAATGAGGAACAATCAATGAAACACAATAAATGTAAGCAATAAATCAAAGGAAAGACAATGGAGAGTGTTTAAGTTAGAGACCAGAGAATGTTCTTGTTCTTGTTTTGATTATCATCCATCTTTACAAAATGACAAGGGTCCCCTTTATATAGGAGGGGAATCCCAACGTAGTACATATGCATTTATTACAAAGGAATGCAGTTGGTACAACTATTTAATGTCATGGTACGGACATGTACTATTCTTGCAGACTTGGTCAGCTGTAACTACGTGCCTTTTGGAAATTTCCTGCTCGTCTAAGATAGCCATCGATTTGCGCTACCCCGAAATCGAGCATAGGGAACCCTCGGGGTCAAACCTTGAGCTGTGCCTCGGGCCTTCTGAACACGGGCCATAGAATATCATAATGATCATAAAATCAGACTCTCTAATTTTAGCCGTATACAACCTACTTTATAAACACATGCTATTAATAAGCAAGAGAACAAACAGAGAATAACAAGATAAATAATAAGAGAAATTGTAAGAGTAAATATGAGTGATAGTAAAAGGATCAACTAACGAAATAACCAATATGCTTCTCAAATGTCACAACCAAATCTATCTCCACAACTCAAATTTAACAAAATAAAATGATAACTATGAATTAACATAGCCGAGTCCATAAATCTGCATAACAAAGGAATGAGTAAAAGATATCTTATAAAATAGCATAGAAATACCTGTAGTGCTTATATCACCCATTCTCACCCCTCGAAAACGCCCATCGTGCAATATCTCTCATTCTCATAGCTCGAAAATACGCGTCGTGTATAATTTCTCATCCTCAAAAGCACAAAAATATCCATAGTGCATAATTTCTCATCTTCACCAAGCATATGTCAATCAATACCAAGGAAGGTGAAAATCATAAATAACATCAAGGAGATTGATTAAGCATAAAACATTGCATAAGAGATAATCATGACCTTTGCACAAATCGATGAATCAACATTTCAAGGTCCGTAATGTCCAAATTACTCAACAAGCCTGAATATAATTAATAGCATATATATATAAATAAACATGTAACTCAATGAACTATCTAAAACGTTGGAGAAATAATATATGAAGCAAACAAGGCATGACTAAGGCTAGATCTACCTTCATGCTTTAACCGCAAACGTATATACACTTGTTACCTTGTATATACATCGCCCCCAACACATATAGCACGTAGAAAATAGACCCAGTTACAACGTAAATCTGTCAAATCAAGGTTAACCAAGATACTTACCTCTTTCCGGAATAAATCAACTCTCCAATACTGCTTTCTCTTTATCACAAACCTCCAAACAAACTCGAATCTAGTCAATTAATACTCAAATAAGTCAAAACAAGCATTGAAATTATTCTAGTGTCAAACAAGTTCAATTTTTATCATAATTGGAAAGGTCAATATAAAGTCAACCCGGGCCGAATTGGTCGAAATCCGAAATTAAGATCAAATCTCGATTACCCATTCTTCTCCAAGTCCAAATATCTGATTTGTTTCAAAATCGGACATCAAATCGAGGTCCAAATCTCCAAAATTAGCTCTCTTAAATTTTACCCCAAAACCCCAATTTTTACGCTTAAAATTCCTAGATTTAAGAGTGAAATATAAGGGAAATCATGAAAATAAATACAAATTAAGTTAAAATTACTTACTTTTGAAGTTGGGGAGAAAATCCTCTAAAAGATCTCCTCAATTCGTGGTCTAGGTCTAATGAAATAGTGAAAAAATGCTAAATTCCGATTTTCAACACTTTATATACCTGGGCGTTAGGTGCTTTTTGCATTCGCGATGCACCTTTCGCGTTCGCGAAGGCCAATGGTCAATATAACATCACATTCGCGAAGACTGATTCCCCCTAAGCCTCTGTGTTCGCACTCCCCCTACCGCTTTTGCGATGAAGAAAACCATCCAGCCCTTTAAACACTTGGAAGCCTATGCGTGTGTGTAGGCTAGCTTCCTCCTAGGCCATCACATTCTTGATATGCCCTTCACATTCGCGGAGTTTAAACCTCCCTAGCCCCAAATATCCCTCTGCGAACGCAAGACAAGCTTCGCTTTCGTGATGCATAGTAAACCAGTAGAAGAACAGTTGCTGCAATTTGTGCAAAAATTGCTGGAAACCACCTCAAAACCTACCCAGCCCCTCGGTCCCCAGTCTAAGCATTCAATCAAGTATATAAACCTTGCACAAACTCACTCGTAAGCTCTAAACATCATAATAAAATCTAAAATCAAGAATCAGTCCCCAAAAAATGTAAGGAGCTTCCAATGTTCTTAACTAAAATTTCTAACTTTCAACTCTAAGCGCTGAAATTTCCTCGGGTCACCCGAAACCGAAACCAAACATATGTACAAGTAGATAATCATCACACAAACCTACCAGAATCATTAAAACACCGATCTAGGTCATTTACCAAGAATATTGACCGTGGTCAACTTCAATAACATTAAAGTTGTAGAATCAATTTTCTTTACCAAAACACATCTAAACCTTTGGAAAATCAAAACAAACCGTGCATACAAGTCATAAATCGTCAAATAAAGTTATTCAAGCTATCTAATCACGAAATGAAAATCTATAACTCAAAATGACCGATTGTGTCGTTACCTTTCCTCCTTTAAAGAAACGTTCTTTCTCGAATGGACATAGAAATGTACCTGAACTGGCAAAAAGATGTGGATATCTACTCCTCATATCGGACTCGGACTCCCAAGTAGCCTCCTCAGTTGGCTTCCCTTTCCAAAAGAACTTTCAAAGAAGTAATTTTCTTATATCTCAACTTTTGAACGTGCCGATCTATAGCTACTGACTCTTCTTCATAAGTCAAATTCTCATCAAGCTGCACTGTGATGAAGACATGAAGTCCAATACATGTGACTTGTCTTCATGATACTTCCAAAGAATAGAAACATAAAATACCAATTAAACTCCTGAAAGACTAGGAGGCAAAGCAAGCCTATAAGCAACCTCCCCAACTCTCTCTAACACCTCAAATGGGCCAATAAACCTCGTCCACAACTTGCCCTTCATCCCAAATCACATCACACCCTTCATAGGCGAAACTTTCAAAAGTAACTTCTCGCCCTCCACAAAAGCCACATCAAGGACCTTTTTGTCCACATAACTCTTCTGCTCCGCGCTGTTCAAAGACAATCCTGAATCAACTTCATCTTATATAAGGCATCATGAACTAAATACGTACCCAACATCTTAGCCTCGCCAGGGTTAAACCAACAAATAGGAGACGACACCGCCTACCATATAAAGCCTCGTAAGGCACAATTTGAATGTTGGATTGATAGTTGTTGTTGTAAGCAAACTCCTCCAGTGGTAGGAACTGATCCCAATTGTCACGCCCTAAACTTCGAGAAAGGGATCGACGCTCAACCGAGGTAATCCAGTCAAGCAAGTTGACATAATGCCTAGAAATAATACACAATTGACCACAAAGAACATAGAAATACGCAATGCTGATTTCCATTACTTAAGAATCCCATTAATAGTTGACAAAACATTACAAGCCAATAGTTATAAGTGGAAGAAAAAAGACAACAACATTTATAATTTTCCCATACATACGTGACCCACAATTTATCTACTGATCCTTAAACTGTCATGAGTAAAGTAAGAAAGTGCCGGTGACAAGGCCCTGACGATACCCAAAAAAATATACAAGAAGACCAAAATACAATATGAGGGCCCTGGTGTAGAGTAGGGCTCACCATAATTAGCTAAAGAAAGGATGCACTCCTATCGTGAATCTGTGCCGCCTGCTGAGGTACCACCTGTATCCACTAAAGATGCAGTATCCCCAGCAATGAGACATTAGTACATATGGAATAATACTAGTATGAAAGGCTAAATACCCTCACATGAAATGAAATGTCAACATAAGGAGAGAAAGCACGGAAGAAGGAGTAAATCAATAGAAATATACGACAAGAAGTTATAACATAAGAAGTGAATGTAAATGAGTACAACTTTTCAAATAAACATTATCACTTTAGTTGGGAGATCATTAGTTACCGACATAGGAATGTATAACTACAGTCGCACCCCCATGCATGGTCACCCAAACTACAGTCACACCCACATGCATGTGTTATTGAAGGTCACATAGTTACCGACATAGGAACATTATCACTTTAGTTGGGAGAACAGTCGCATAGATTTAGTTGGGAGAAGGTATTGTGTTAGATCTCGACCTGATCGGTTAAGCCATCTCACCATAATGCCATGTGAATCGATGTAAATTTTCTAGAAATACATTCATCCCAATTAAGGGTCATAATCGCATCATAGTGTGAAGGGACTCATTCCCAATCGTCTTCCTCCACGACATGTGTAGTTTCATGTATAGGTCCTTGCAACCTATACCTTCTCGGTTACATAATAATATTCCCAAAAATATTTCTTTATAGCATTTCATGAAACCTTTCTTTTTATTAACACTTTTCGACATACATCATCATTATCATTCTGGGCACAAATGGCCACATATCATCTTCATTCTTTCATTTCATTCATGTGTCATGGGTAATCAAAAGTCAGAAAAATGTATTTAAAATATTGAAAAGCCATGGCTACAAACACATAAGTATATGAAAGCTTAAACACTTGAAATGAATTTCAAAGAAGAGAGCATAACGATGGAAAATATAACATGAATCGAGTTCATAGGCATTCAGTTATACAATCATTTGAAGCAATTTAGAACAAAGGAAAAAGGGAACTTGAATGAAACAAACTTGGAGTTTATAAGGAGTTCATGAAATCAAATTCTATAGGAAGGGTTTAGCCAAACATACCTTAATCAAACTTCCTTAGGGTTCCTACTATGTTGCTCCACTCGTTATACTTCAATCTACATCAAAAAATTAATTTGACCAACATTAGAGGATTTCTATGTGTAAGTCATTTAAATATTTTGTCAAATACGTAGGGGGAATAGCCCTTTACCATCTTAGTAATTGTGCTTTCTCATCCTTCACACCTCTTCCATGACCAATTCACACCCATAGTTACCCTTGGTTACTATGTGACCTTCAACAACACATGCATGGTCACCCAAACTACACCCAACCAATAACTACATCAAAAAATACCTTCTCCCTACTCTCCGTAATACCCAAACTCAAGTTTGGAAGCTTATGACTTCCAATCACCATCCCATAAGATCCAATGTTCAATTCCCATCTAACATTTCCATTATTGAAGGGATCACTTCAATACACAGTTCGCAAAAGGGATCGTTAAATGGTCATCTAAAATTTCTAAATGGACTGGTCAGATATGCAGGGAATCTGCGGTATGCATAATGTTTTACGGTCCGCACATTGGACTATAGATTCTTCCTTCAAAAATTGCCTAAGTGGCCCAACTATTTCTATGACAGATCTGCGGTCCGTGAAATTGATATGCACTCCGGAAAGTTCACCACGAAAAGATCTCTAAAACTAGCACTCTTCTGACCCATTCTGTGACGTTTCTGTGGTTAGCGAAGCTGATTCATGGTCCGCATAATTGACTAAGAATCATCCTCTTGAGCTGGTTCTTCTACACACTTCGCGACGCATTGTGCAGTCCACAAATCTGTGTGAAACTTATTCTACAACCTTCTAAACATCATAACTTGTCCTTGGCACTATAAAACCTTAGATCACTAGCAAACTTTTACGGGGCCTTACACCAAAGCCCTCAAAAATCAATAATACAGGCTCTCAATATATCCTCAAGGATCTGAATAATTCGGTCGGACTGGCCATTTGTCTCTGGGTTAAATGTCATGATGAGCTCTACTTGAGTGCACAATCTTCCTTGCATAGCTCTCCAAAAGTGCAATGTGAATTGAGTGCCACAGTTTGTAATTATAGAAATGAGCATACCGTGCAAGCAAAAAATCTCTCTAGATATAAGCTAATCTCTCTAATGTGTAAGAAGCTAACACTGGAATGAAATACGTAGAATTGGTCAATCTGTCCACACCTACTGGAAATTCAAACACCGTGAAACACGCATAACAATGTCCTTCTTTATCGTTCGCCACCAGTAATGCTACTTAAAGTTAGATACATCTTTGTGACATATGGACTGTCACACCTCCTTTTTACTACCCCCAAAAGGGGTATACCGAAGTTTTTTCCAATTTAAGTGACGATCGAAACGAGATTATTTATTTTAAAAATCAGAGTCGCCACTTGGGATATTTTATGGTGTCCCAAGTCACCGGTTCAAATCCCGAATCGAGGAAAAGATTGACTCTGTATTACAGTCCGCGAACACAGAAATCCGGGTAAGGAATTATGTTATCCCGGGAGAAGGTGTTAGGCATTCCCGGATTCCGTGGTTCTAGCACGGTCGCTCAACTGTTATAATTGGCCTATTATCTGATTTTAATACATTTTGAATCTATGTGCAATTTTAAACTTTTAACCGCTTTATTTAATTTTTTAAAGGAAAATTGCAACGTCATTTAAAATATGTCTTGAACCACATCACATAAATGCACCCACGGTCCACGACACATTTTGTTTAACGTTGTTGAGATTTGGATTTGGGTCACATAAATGCGCACCCGAGTTTAGGAAGGTAATATTATTAAAATAACGCGCCTAAAACAACTACGCGTTTTAACTTTGTGAAGGCCATGAGAAATTCAACTAATGACAAACTTCGATTCTAATTTCAAAGGATTGTACTCAACTAAAGCAAGGCCGAGAGTTTATGGAAATTATTGTTGTGGGGAAGGATGTAATGATTAACTACTGAATTTTAACAACTTCAATTATCTGGCTAAACTAGAAAAACTCTGGATAACTATTAATTTTTTTAAAAAAAAAACTAACTTATGAATGAATACTAAAGTTATTGGGCTTAATATCTTCCAAGTTAAACTCATTTGGCCCACAATGTGCTAGAAGAATCAAGATCCCAAAAGCTTTACTCAAATTCCATTGGCCAAATGGCCTATTTGAATCACCCTGTTCCAATCCCATTTACAGCCACTAACTTCACATTAGATAACAATATTATAGAGAGAACAACAAGCTTTGCAATTATGCCTTCGGTCGCAGAATTTATGCCTTAAACATATAACTTTTGAAACAAAGCTGTGCTAAGAAATCAATGCTATGCCATTGCTTATACCATTCGAAACCGATCAATTCTAATTTAACAAGCATGATGAATTTCAGAAATTGTAATTAAAAGGTAAATCCAATAACAACAACAACGAAATTTGAACAAGCAAACCATCCTGTTCCCCAATCTACAGATGAGTAATTCAGTAACACATCTCAATGAAGAATACTCAGATATAAAAGGAGTTTTCTTGTGTTTACCTCACTGCCGGAACAAAACGAACGAGAAATGCTCAAAAGTTTGAAAAACTAAGGCTGGAGCTCAACCATAAATTCAGCCGAAACAAACAGCAATCAACAACGGCTTTAAAAGAGGAAATTTCAGATATAAGAACTTCTCGCAATGTTGAGTACAAGAACATCTGGCAACAACGATTTGAACAGAACTAAAAGAAACCGAAACAGGGGCATTCAAACAGAGCAAAACTAATCAGCCACAACTTCAATGGAGAAATCGACGGACCAGACCTTGACGACCTCGAAACTTCAATACCCAGCTCCGAACAGATCTCACAAACGAGCTCCAAAATGGACTCAAATCAACGAAATTCCAGCAGCAAAATGAAGCTTAAGAACTGAAATTGCTTTCAATTAATAGAACTTCAGCAACTATGGAAACTGAAACTCGAACTTTCGATTGATGAAATATTTAGTAATACACGGACAGAAGTCGAGCAAGTGTTACAACCAACACTCGAGATAAAAAGGTCTTTTTGTGTTAAGTCGTTAGGGTCCTTTTTATTTGTTTTGTTCCAAAGAAGAGTCTAGAAGGGTCCCTAGGCTTAATGGACTAATCCGAATTGGGCCAAGAATTGGGCTCCAAAAACTCTTAAAATTATGATCCAACACCTTAATTGACTCATTTTAAAATAAGATAAAAATACTACACAATGCAAAAGCTAATATGAAACTATTATATATTTTTTGTATTTTCAAAATTATATAAAGATAAAAATAATGTACTATTTTTGTATTTATTTATTTATTATTATTTTTTTAAGAATTATGAAGATACATACTAAAGTATTTTTTGTAATTTTCCATTTTTATGATGAAGATAAAGTAAAGAAGTGAAAAATGGTTGAAATAGCTATATTAAGCCTAAATTAAATATTTACGTGCTAAAATATGAAAAATCTTGGGGTGGGTCAAAAATCACATGTCTGCAGCTGCCCCTCTTTGACTAAAAATACGAAGAGTTTTCAGACAAAGAACGACTAGACAGGTTTTTTGACCCGACCCTTATTTGGAGAGACTAAAACTAAGAGAAAAGGGGAATGTGACCGAGCCCTGGTATCTGAGCTGCCTACATATCCTTGGCTATAAAGGAATCAGGCCACGTGTAGTTCAGAAGCGAGTGAGATGATGGAGTATGCCGAGGTGGAGAGTCAGTCGAGGTGCCGTTCCGCTGAGGTTCCGGTCCGCGGTCCTGATGTTACACCAAAAATCAAAACATGAAAAAGACTAGCTAAGCCTATCAACTACGAGTTACAAAATTCCTATCTATAAGTCTTCCGAAGCTTGATTTTTAGTCTTGAGTGGTTCTTCATGCAGACTTTAGATTTGAACCTTGATGCTTGCTAGTTGCAGGTGCTAGTTCCTCCTTCTTCAGCTTTTCGGATCAAGACCAGGCATGCAGTGCTTGTGACCTCGGTCATGTCTTGAGCAGCTCACATCCTTCATCAATTTCTGCATTTGGATTCACTTCTTGCCTTTTTTTTTATTATTATTCTGGATTGTGACTAACTTCCGTTGATCATCTCGGACTGTTGACTCGCATTCCTGCCGCGAGCTTTTTTTTGTTGCTGACTTGAATTGCATTCTAAAGTGAATTCCCTTGTTTTCCAGGTGGGTGTCTGATTGCCAAATCTTGAATTGTCTTCCTTCGGAACTACGTTCCCTTGACACTTGAATTGTCTTCCCTTGTTCTGCAGGTGGGTGCCTGATTACTGAAACTTTCTGTGTTCCCTTGTTCTCCAGGTGGGCTTCTGATTGTTGAAATGTATTCCCTTGTTCTTCAGGTGGGTGCCTGATTGCTGAAACTTGAAATGTATTCCCTCGTTCTCCAGGTGGGCGCCTGATTTCCACAATATAGACAAAACAAAGAAAATTTCTGCCGCTTGAAATGTATTCCCTTGTTCTTCAGGTGGGCGCCTGATTGCTGAACTTGAAATGTATTCCCTTGTTCTCTAGGTGGGCGCCTGATTGCTGAACTTGAAATGTATTCCCTTGTTTTCCATGTGGGCGCCTGATTGTTGAACTTGAAATGTATTCCCTTGTTCTCCAGGTGGGCGCCTGATTTAAAAAAAAATAGACAAAAACAAGGAAAACTTCTGCCCCAGTTTGGCATGCTACCAAATATCAGTAAGAACTTGAAAATTGAAACTTGAACTATGCTCCCTTGTTCTCCAGGTGGGCGCCTGATTGCTGAACTTGAAATGTATTCCCTTGTTCTCCAAGTGGGCGCCTGATTGCTGAACTTTGAAAATGTATTCCCTTGTTCTCCAGGTGGGCGCCTGATTTCCACAAAATAGACAAAAACAAAGAAAACTTCTGCCCCAGTTTGGTGCTGGGCGCATCTGTGAGTGTTAATTGAATTATGTTACCAGAAAATCTCAAAGAATTTTAAAAGCTAGATCCCATTATTCAGGAGGGTCCTGAAAACTCCTTGTTATATGACAGTTTTAAATCTAAGTTATATTTCCTAAAGGTACAACTTCCGCTAAATCTTGTTATCTATGAAGACCTTAAAACTAAATCTCATTATCCAGGAGGTTCCTGAAATTTAAAATCAAATCTCATCTTATGGGTGAAAATTTCAGAGCTAAATTCAACTTCCTGACGGTGAAACGTATGCTAAATCTTAGCATCTAAGGGAGGTATTAAACTAAGGCCCATTATTCAGGAGGGTCCTTAAAATTTCAAATTGAATCTTATCCTAAGCATGAAAACTTCAAAGCCAAACTTATATTTCCTCAAGGTAGAGCCTAGCTAGATCTTGTTACTCATGAATGTTTAGAATTTTAACTAAGTGTCATTGTCCAGGACGGTCCTGAGAATTTTTAAGATTAAATCCCATTATCCAGGAGGGCCCTGAAATTTTAAAATTAAATCCCATTATCCAGGAGGGTCCTGAAAACTTAAAAACTAAATCCCATAATCCAAGAGGGTCCTGAGAACCTTTAAAATTAAATCACATTATCCAGGAGGGTCCTGAAAATTTTAAATTAAATCCAATTATCAAGGAGCGTTATGAGAATTTAAAAACTAAATTCCATTATCCAGGAGGGTCCTGAGATTTTTAAATTAAATTTCATTATCCAGGAGGGTCTTGAGAATTTAAAAACTAAATCCCATTATCCATGAGGGTCCTAAAAACTTAAAAAAACTAAATCCCATTATCCAGGAGGGTCCTGAGAACTTAAAACTAAATCCTATTATCCAGGAGGATCCTAAGAACTTTTAAAATTAAATTCCTTTATCCAGGTGGGTCCTGAAAATTTTAAACTAAATCTCATTATTCAAGAGGGTCCTGAAAACTTAAAAACTAAATCTCATTATCCAGGAGGGTCCTGAGAACTTAAAACTAAATCCCATTATCTAGGAGGGTCCTGAAAAATTAAAAATTAAATCCCATTATCCTGGAGGGTCTTGAGAACTTTTAAAACTAAATCCCATTATCCAGGAGGGTTCTGAAAACTTAAAACTAAATCCCATTATACAGGAAGGTCCTGAGAACTTAAAACTAAATCCCATTATCCAGGAGGGTCTTGAGAACTTTTAAAATTAAATCCCATTATCCAGGAGGGTCCTGAAAATTTTAAATTAAATCTCATTATCCAGGAGGGTCCGAAAAACATAAAAACTAAATCCCATTATCAAGGAGGGTCCTGAGAACTTAAAACTAAATCTCATTATCCAAGAGGGTCCTGAGAACTTAAAACTAAATCCCATTAAGGGTCCTGAGAACTTAAAAACTAAATCTCATTATCCAGGAGGGTCCTGAGAACATAAAAACTAAATCCCATTATCCAGGAGGGTCTTGAAAACTTAAAACTAAATCCCATTATCCATGAGATTCCAGAGAACTTAAAACTAAATACTATTATCCAGGAGGATCCTGAGAACTTTTAAAATTAAATTCCATTATCCAGGAGGGTCCTAAAAATTTTAAATTAAATCTCATTATCCAGGAGGGTCTTGAAAACTTAAAAACTAAATCCCATTATCCAGGAGGGTCCTGAGAACTTAAAACTAAATCCCATTATCTAGGAGGGTCCTGAGAACTTAAAACTAAATCCTATAATCTAGGAGGGTCCTGAAAACTTAAAAACTAAATCCCATTATCCTGGAGGGTCCTGAAAACTTAAAAACTAAATCCCATTATCCTGGAGGGTTTTAAAAGTATCCCATTATCCAGGAGGGTCCTGAACATTTAAAAGCTAAATCCCATTATCCAGGAGGGTCCTGAAAACTTAAAACTAAATCCCATTATTCAGGAAGGTCCTGAGAACCTTAAACTAAATCCCATTATCCAGGAGGGTCTTGAGAACTTTTAGAATTAAATCCCATTATCCAGGAGGGTCCTCAAAATTTTAAATAAATTCCATTATCCAGGAGGGTCCTGAAAACTTAAAAACTAAATCCCATTATCCAGGAGAGTTTTGAGAACTTAAAACTAAATCCCATTATCCAGGAGGGTCCTGAGAACCTTTAAAATTAAATCCCATTATCCAGAAGGGTCCTGAAAATTTTAAATTAAATCTCATTATCTAAGAGGGTCCTGATAATTTAAAAATTAAATCACATTATCCAGGAGGGTCCTAAAAGCTTAAAAATTAAATCCCATTATCCAGGAGGGTCCTGAAAACTTAAAAAACTAAATCCCATTATCTAGGAAGGTTCTGAGAACTTTAAACTAAATCCCATTATCCAGGGTCCTGAGAACTTTTAAAATTAAATCTCATTATCCAGGAGGGTCCTGAAAATTTTAAATTAAATCACATTATCCAGGAGGATCCTGAAAACTTATAAACTAAATCCCATTATTTAGGAAGATCCTGAGAGCTTAAAACTAAATCCCATTATCCAGGAGGGTCCTGAGAACTTAAAACTAAATCCCATTATCCAGGAGGGTCCTGAGAACTTAAAACTACATCCCATTATCCAGGAGGGTCCTGAAACCTTAAAAATTAAATCTCATTATCCTGGAGGGTCCTGAGAACTTTTAAAACTAAATCCCATTATCCATGAGGGACCTGAGAATTTAAAAACAAAATCCGATTATCCAGGAGGGTCCTGAAAACTTAAAACTAAATCCCATTATCCAGGAGGGTCCTGAGAACTTAAAACTAAATCCCATTATCCAGGAGGGTCTTGAGAACTTTTAAAATTAAATCCCATTATCTAGGAGAGTTCTGAAAATTTAAAAATTAAATCCCATTATCCAGGAGGGTCCTAAGAACTTACAACTAAATCGCATTATCCAGGAGGGTCCTGAGAACTTAAAACTAAATCCCATTATCTAGGAGGGTCTTGAGAACTTAAAACTAAATCCCATTATCCAGGAGGGTCCTGAGAACTTAAAACTAAATCCCACTATCCATGAGGGTCCTGAAAACTTACAAACTAAATCTATTATCCAGGAGGGTTCTGAGAACTTTTAAAACTAAATCCCATTATCTAGGAGGCTCCTGAGAATTTTAAATTAAGTCTCATTATCCAGGAGGGTCCTAAAAACTTAAAAACTAAATCACATTATCCAGGAGGGTCCTCAAAATTTTAAATTAAATCCCATTATCCAGGAGTGTCCTGAAAATTTAAAAACTAAATCCCAATATCCAAAAGGGTCCTGAGAACTTAAACCTAAATCCCATTATCCAGGAGGGTCTTGAGAACCTTTAAAATTAAATCCCATTATCCAAGAGGATCCTGAAAATTTTAAATTAAATTCCATTATCTAGGAGGGTCCTGAGAATTTAAAAACAAAATCCCATTATCCAAGGGGGTCCTGAAAACTTAAAACTAAATTCCATTATCCAGGAGGGTCTTGAGAACTTTTAAAATTAAATTTCATTATCCAGGAAGGTTCTAAAATATTTAAATTAAATCTTATTATCCAGGAGGGTCCTGCAAACTTAAAAACTAAATCCCAATATCCAGGAGGGTTCTGAGAACTTAAAATTAAATCCCATTATCCAGGAGGGTCCTAAGAACCTTTAAAATTAAATCGCATTATCCAGGAGGGTCCTGGAAATTTTAAATTAAATTCCATTATCTAGGAGGGTCCTGAAAATTTAAAAACAAAATCTCATTATCCAGGGGGTCCTGAAAACTTAAAACTAAATCCCATTATCCAGGAGGGTCTTGAGAACTTTTAAAATTAAATTTCATTATCCAGGAAGGTCCTAAAAATTTTAAATTAAATCCTATTATCCAGGAGGGTCCTGCAAACTTAAAAATTAAATCCTAATATCCAGGAGGGTTCTAAGAACTTAAAACTAAATCCCATTATCCAGGAGGGTCCTGAGAACCTATAAAATTAAATCTCATTATCCAGGAGGGTTCTGAAAATTTTAAATTAAATCACATTATCCAGGAGGATCCTGAAAACTTAAAAACTAAATGCCATTATTTAGGAGGATCCTGAGAGCTTAAAACTAAATCCCATTATCCAGGAGGGTCCTGAGAACTTAAAACTAAATCCCATTATCCTGGAGGGTCCTGAGAACTTTTAAAATTAAATCCCATTATCCAGGAGAGTCCTGAAAATTTTAAATTAAATCCCATTATCCAGGAGGGTCCTGAAAATTTAAAAACTAAATTCCATTATTCATGAGGATCCTGAGAACTTAAAACTAAATCCCATTATCCAGGAGGGTCCTGAGAACTTAAAACTAAATCCCATTATCCAGGAGGGTCCTGAGAACTTAAAACTAAATCCCATTATCTAGGAGGGTCCTGAAAACTTAAAAACTAAATCTTATTATCCTGGAGGGTCCTAAGAACTTTTAAAACTAAACCCCATTATCCTGGAGGGTTCTGAGAACTTTTAAAACTAAACCCCATTATCTAGGAGGGTCCTGAGAATTTAAAAACTAAATTCGATTATCCAGGAGGGTCCTGAAAACATAAAACTAAATCCTATTATCCAGGAGGGTTCTGAGAACTTAAAACTAAATCCCATTATCCAGAAGGGTCTTGAGTACTTTTAAAATTAAATCCCATTATCCAGGAGGGTCCTAAAAATTTTAAATTAAATCCCATTATCCAGGAGGGTTCTGAAAACTTAAAAACTAAATCCCATTATCCAGGAGTGTCCTGAGAACTTAAAACTAAATCCCATTATCCAGGAGGGTCCTGAGAACTTAAAACTAAATCCCATTATCCAGGAGGGTTCTGAAAATTTAAAAACTAAATCCCATTATCCAGGAGGGTCCTGAGAACTTTAAAAACTAAATCCCATTATCCAGGAGATTCCTGAGAATTTTAAAACTAAATCACATTATCCAGGAGGGTCCTGAAAACTTAAAAGCAAATCCCATTATCCAGGAGGGTTCTGAAAACTTAAAAACTAAATCCCATTATCCAGGAGGGTCTTGAGAACTTAAAACTAAATCGCATTATCCAGGAGGGTCCTGAGAACCTTTAAAATTAAATCCAATTATCCAGAAGGGTCCTGAAAATTTTAAATTAAACCTCATTATCTAAGAGAGTCTTGAGAATTTAAAAATTAAATCTTATTATCCAGGAGGGTCCTAAAAACATAAAAACTAAATACCATTATCCAGGAGGGTCTTGAGAATTTTAAATTAAATCCCATTATCCAAAAGGGTCCTGAGAATTTAAAAACTAAATCCCATTATCTAGGAGGGTCCTGAAAACTTAAAAAACTAAATCTCATTATCCAGGAGAGTCCTGAGAACTGTTAAAATTAAATCCCATTATCCAGGAGGGTCCTGAAAATTTTAAATTAAATCCCATTATCCAGGAGGAATCTCAAAACTTAAAAACTAAATCCCATTATTCAGGAGGGTCCTGAGAACTTAAAACTAAATCTCAATATTCAGGAGGGACCTGAGAACTTAAAACTAAATCCCATTATCCAGGAGGGTCCTGAGAACTTAAACCTAAATCCCATTATCCAGGAGGGTCCTGAGAACTGTTAAAATTAAATCCCATTATCCAGGAGGGTCCTGAAAAATTTAAATTAAATCTCATTATCCAGGAGGGATCTAAAAACTTAAAAACAAAATCTCATTATTCAGGAGGGTCCTGAGTACTTAAAATTAAATCCCATTATTCAGGAGGGTCCTGAGAACATAAAACTAAATCTCATTATCTAGGAGGGTCTTGAGAACTTAAAACTAAATCCCATTATCTAGGAGGGTCCTGAAAACTTAACAACTAAATCCCATTATCCAGGAAGGTCCTGAGAACATAAAACTATATCCCATTATCCAGGAGGGTTCTTAGAACTTAAAACTAAATCCCATTATCCAGGAGGGCCCTGAGAACTTAAAACTAAATCCCATTATCCAGGAGGGTCCTGAGAATTTTTAAGATTAAATCCCACTATTCAAGAGGGTCCTGAAAATTAAAAACTAAATCCAATTATCTAGGAGGGTCCTGAGAACTTTTAAAACTAAATCTAATTATCCAGGAGAGTCCTGAGAATTTAAAAACTATATCCCATTATCCAGGAGGGTGCTGATAACTTAAAACTAAATCCCATTATCTAGGAGGGTTCTGAGAACTTAAAACTAAATCCCATTATCCAGGAGAGTCCTGAGAATTTAAAAACAAAATCTAATTATCCAGGAGGGTCTTGAAAACTTAAAACTAAATCCCATTATCCAGAAGGGTCTTGAGAACTTTTAAAATTAAATCCCATTATCCAGGAGTGTCCTGAAAATTTTAAATTAAATACCATTATCCAGGAGAGTTCTGAAAATTTTAAATTAAATCCCATTATCTAGGAGGGTCCTGGGAATTTAAAAACTAAATCCCATTATCTAGGAGGGTCCAGAAAACTTTTAAAATTAAATCCCATTATCCAGGAGGGTCCTGAAAATTTTAAATTAAATCTCATTGTCCAGGAGGGTCCTGAGAGCTTAAAACTAAATACCATTATCCAGGAGTGTCCTAAAAACATGAAAACTAAATCCCATTATCCAGGAGGGTCCTGAGAGCTTAAAACTAAATCCCATTATCCAGGAGAGTCATAAAAATTTAAAAACTAAATCCCATTATCCAGGAGGGTCCTAAAAACTTAAAAAACTAATTCCCATTATCCAGGAGTGTCCTGAGAACTTATAACTAAATCCCATTATCGAGGAGGGTCCTGAGAACTTTTAAAATTAAATCTCATTATCCAGGAGAGTCCTGAAAATTTTAAATTAAATCCCATTATCCAGGAGGGCCCTGAAAACTTAAAAACTAAATCCCATTATTCAGGAGGGTCCTGAGAACTTAAAACTAAATCCCATTGTCCAAGAGGGTCCTGAGAACTTAAAACTAAATCTCATTATCCAGGAGGGTCCTGAGAACTTAAAACTAAATCCCATTATCTAGGAGGGTCCTGAAAACTTAAAAACTAAACCCCATTATCCTGGAGGGTCCTGAGAACTTTTAAAACTAAACCCCATTATCTAGGAGGGTCCTGAGAATTTAAAAACTAAATTCGATTATCCAGGAGGATCCTGAAAACTTAAAACTAAATCCTATTATCCAGGAGGGTTCTGAGAACTTAAAACAAAATTCCATTATCCAGGAGGGTCTTGAGTACTTTTAAAATTAAATCCCATTATCCAGGAGGGTCCTGAAAATTTTAAATTAAATCCCATTGTCCTGGAGGGTCCTGAGAGCTTAAAACTAAATACATTATCCAGGAGTGTCCTAAAAACATGAAAACTAAATCCCATTATCCAGGAGGGTCCTGATAGCTTAAAACTAAATCCCATTATCCAGGAGGGTCTTGAGAACTTTTAATATTAAACTCCAATATCCAGGAGTGTCCTAAAAATTTTAAATTAAATCACATTATCCAGGAGGGTCCGGAGAACTTAAACTAAATTCCATTATCCAGGAGGGTCTTAATAACTGAAAACTAAATCCCATTGTCCAAGAGGGTCCTGAGAACTTAAAACTAAATCTCATTATCCAGGAGGGTCCTGAGAACTTAAAACTAAATCCCATTATCCAGAAGGGTCCTGAAAACTTAAAAACTAAATCCCATTATCCTGGAAGGTCCTGAGAACTTTTAAAACTAAATCCCATTATCCAGGAGGGTCCTGAGAATTTAAAAACTAAATCCCATTATCCAGGAGGGTCCTGAGAACTTAAAATTAAATCCCATTAACCAGGAGGGTCTTTAGAACTTTTAAAATTAAATCCCTTAATCCAGGAGGGTCCTGAAATTTTTAAATTAAATCTCATTAACCAGGAAGGTCCTGAAAACTTAAAAACTAAATCCCATTATCTAGGAGGGTCCTATGAATTTAAAACTAAATCCCATTATCCAGGAGGGTCCTGAGAACTTAAAACTAAATCCCATTATCTATGAGGGTCCTGAAAAGTTAAAACTAAATTCCATTATCCAGGAGGGTTCCTAGAACTTAAAAGTAAATTTCATTATCCAGGAGGATCTTGAGAAGCTTTAAAATTAAATCCCATTATCCAGGAGGGTCCTGAAAGTTTTAAATTAAATCCCATTATCCAGGAGGGTTCTGAAAACTTAAAAACTAAATCCCATTATCTAGGATGGTCCTGAGAACTTAAAACTAAATCTCATTATCCAGGAGGATCCTGAGAACTTAAAACTAAATCCCATAATCCAGGAGGGTCCTCAGAACTTTTAAAATTAAATCCCATTATCCAGGAGGGTTCTCAAAATTTTAAATTAAATCCCATTATCCAGGAGGGTCCTGAAAACTTAAAAACTAAATCCCAATATCCAAGAAGGTCATGAGAACTTTTAAAATTAAATTTCATTATCCAGGAAGGTCCTAAAAATTTTAAATTAAATCCTATGATCCAGGAGGGTCCTGCAAACTTAAAAACTAAATCCCAATATCCAGGAGGGTTTTGAAAACTTAAAACTAAATCCCATTATCCAGGAGGGTCCTGAAAATTTTAAATTAAATCCCATTATCTAGGAGGGTCCTGAGAATTTAAAATCAAAATTCCATTATCCAGGAGGGTCCTGAAAACTTAAAAACTAAATCCCATTATCCATGAGGGTCCGAAAAACTTAAAAACTAAATCCCATTATCCAGGAGGGTCTTGAGAACTTAAAACTAAATCCCATTATCCAGGAGGGTCCTAAGAACCTTTAAAATTAAATCCCATTATCCAGAAGGGTCCTGAAAATTTTAAATTAAATCTCATTATCTAAAAGGGTCCTGAGAATTTAAAAATTAAATCCCATTATCCAGGAGGGTCCTAAGAATTTAAAAACTAAATCCCATTATCCAGGAGGGTTCTGAAAACTTAAAAAACTAAATCCCATTATCTAGGAGTGTCCTGAGAACTTAAAACTAAATCCCATTATCGAGGATGGTCCTGAGAACTTTTAAAATTAAATCCCATTATCCAGGAGAGTCCTAAAAATTTTAAATTAAATCCCATTATCCAGGAGGGTCCTGAAAACATAAAAACTAAATCCCATTATTCAGGAGGATCCTGAGAACTTAAAACTAAATCTCATTATCCAGGAGGGTCCTGAGAACTTAAAACTAAATCCCATTATCCATGAGGGTCCTGAGAACTTAAAACTAAATCCCATTTTCTAGGAGGGTCCTGAAAACTTAAAAACTAAACCCCATTATCCTGGAGGGTCCTGAGAACTTTTAAAACTAAACCCCATTATCTAGGAGGGTCCTGAGAATTTAAAAACTAAATTCGATTATCCAGGAGGGTCCTGAAAACTTAAAACTAAATACTATTATCCAGGAGGGTTCTGAGAACTTAAAACAAAATTCCATTATCCAGGAGGGTTTTGAGTACTTTTAAAATTAAATCCCATTATCCAGGAGGGTCCTGAAAATTTTAAATTAAATCACATTGTCCAGGAGGGTCCTGAGAGCTTAAAACTAAATACCATTATCCAGGAGTGTCCTAAAAACATGAAAACTAAATCCCATTATCCAAGAGGGTTCTGAGAGCTTAAAACTAAATCCCATTATCCAGGAGGGACTTGAGAACTTTTAATTTTAAACCCCAATATCCAGGAGTGTCCTAAAAATTTTAAATTAAATCCCATTATCCAGGAGGGTCCTGAGAACTTAAAAACTAAATTCCATTATCCAGGAGAGTTTTAAGAACTGAAAACTAAATCCCATTGTCCAGGAGGGTCCTGAGAACTTAAAACTAAATCCCATTATCCAGGAGGGTCCTGAGAACTTAAAACTAAATCCCATTATCCAGAAGGGTCCTGAAAACTTAAAAACAAAATCCCATTATCCTGGAGGGTCCTGAGAACTTTTAAAACTAAATCCCATTATCCAGGAGGGTCCTGAGAATTTAAACACTAAATCCTATTATCCAGGAGGGTCCTGTGAACTTAAAATTAAATCCCATTAACCAGGAGGGTCTTTAGAACTTTTAAAATTAAATCCCTTTATCCAGGAGGGTCCTGAAAATTTTAAATTAAATCTCATTAACCAGGAAGGTCCTGAAAACTTTAAAACTAAATCCCATTATCCAGGAGGGTCCTGAGAATTTAAAACTAAATCCCATTATCCAGGAGGGTCCTGAGAACTTAAAACTAAATCCCATTATCTATGAGGGTCCTGAAAAGTTAAAACTAAATTCCATTATCCAGGAGGGTTCCTAGAACTTAAAAGTAAATTTCATTATCCAGGAGGATCTTGAGAAGCTTTAAAATTAAATCCCATTATCCAGGAGGGTCCTGAAAGTTTTAAATTAAATCCCATTATCCAGGAGGGTTCTGAAAACTTAAAAACTAAATCACATTATCTAGGATGGTCCTGAGAACTTAAAACTAAATCTCATTATCCAGGAGGGTCCTGAGAACTTAAAACTAAATCTCATTATCCAGGAGGGTCCTGAGAACTTAAAACTAAATCCCATTATCCAGTAGGGTCCTAAGAATTTTTAAGATTAAATCCCATTATTCAGGAGGGTTCTAAAAACTTAAAAACTAAATCCCATTATTCAGGAGGGTCCTGAGAACTTTTAAAACTAAATTCCATTATCCATGAGAGTCCAGAGAATTTAAAAATTAAATCTCATTATCCAGGAGGGTCCTGAAAACTTAAAACTAAATCCCATTATCCAGGAGGATCTTGAGAACTTAAAACTATATCCCATAATCCAGGAGGGTCCTCATAACTTTTAAAATTAAATCCCATTATCCAGGAGGGTTCTCAAAATTTTAAATTAAATCCCATTATCCAGGAGTGTCGTGAAAACTTAAAAACTAAATCCCAATATCCAAGAGGGTCGTGAGAACTTTTAAAATTAAATTTCATTATCAGGAAGGTCCTAAAATATTTAAATTAAATCCTATTATCCAGGAGGGTCCTGCAAACTTAAAAACTAAATCCCAATATCCAGGAGGGTTCTGAGAACTTAAAACTAAATCCCATTATCCAGGAGGGTCCTGAAAATTTTAAATTAAATCCCATTATCTAGGAGGGTCCTGAGAATTTAAAAACTAAATTCCATTATCCAGGAGAGTCCTGAAAACTTAAAAACTAAATCCCATTATCCATGAGGGTCCGAAAAACATAAAAACTAAATCCCATTATCCAGGATGGTCTTGAGAACTTAAAACTAAATCCCATTATCCAGAAGGGTCCTAAAAATTTTAAATTAAATATCATTATCTAAAAGGGTCCTGAGAATTTAAAAATTAAATTCCATTATCCAGGAGGGTCCTAAGAATTTAAAAACTAAATCCCATTATCCAGGAGGGTCCTGAAAATTTAAAAAACTAAATCTCATTATCCAGGAGTGTCCTGAGAACTTAAAACTAAATCTCATTATCCAGGAGGGTCTTGAGAACTTTTAAAATTAAATCCCATTATCCAGGAGAGTCCTGAAAATTTTAAATTAAATCTCATTATCCAGGAGGGTCCTGAAAACTTAAAAACTAAATCCTATTATTCAGGAGGGTCCTGAGAACTTAAAACTAAATCTCATTATCCAGGAGGGTCCTGAGAACATAAAACTAAATCCCATTATCCAGGAGGGTCCTGAGAACTTAAAACTAAATCCCATTATCTAGGAGGGTCCTGAAAACTTAAAAACTAAACCCCATTATCCTGGAGGGTCCTGAGAACTTTTAAAACTAAACCCCATTATCTAGGAAGGTCCTGAGAATTTAAAAATTAAATTCGATTATCCAGGAGAGTTCTGAAAACTTAAAACTAAATCCTATTATCCAGGAGGGTTCTGAGAACTTAAAACAAAATTCCATTATCCAGGAGGGTCTTGAGTACTTTTAAAATTAAATCCCATTATCCAGGAGGGTCCTGAAAATTTTAAATTAAATCCCATTATCCAGGAGAGTTCTGAACACATAAAAACTAAATCCCATTATCCAGGAGGGTCCTGAGAACTAAAAACTAAATCCCATTATCCAGGAGGGTCCTGAGAACTTAAAACTAAATCTCATTATCTAGGAGGGTCCTGAGAAGTTAAAACTAAATTCCATTATCCAGGAGGGTTCTCTGAACTTAAAAGTAAATTTCATTATCCAGTAGGATCTTGAGAAGCTTTAAAATTAAATCCCATTATCCAGGTGGGTCCTGAAAATTTTTAAGATTAAATCCCACTATTCAGGAGGGTCCTAAAAACTAAAAAACTAAATCCCATTATCCACGAGGGTCCTAAGAACTTTTAAAACTAAATTCCATTATCCAGGAGAGTCCTGAGAATTTATAAATTAAATCTCATTATCCAGGAGGGTCCTGAAATATTAAAACTAAATCCCATTATCCAGGAGGATCCTGAGAACTTAAAACTAAATCCCATAATCCAGGAGGGTCCTCAGAACTTTTAAAATTAAATCACATTATCCAAGAGGGTTCTCAAAATTTTAAATTAAATCCCATTATCCAGGAGTGTCGTGAAAACTTAAAAACTAAATCCCAATATCCAAGAGGGTCGTGAGAACTTTTAAAATTAAATTTCATTAAACAGGAAGGTCCTAAAATTTTTAAATTAAATCCTATTATCCAGGAGGGTCCTGCAAACTTAAAAACTAAATCCCAATATCCAGGAGGGTCCTCAGAACTTTTAAAATTAAATCCCATTATCCAAGAGGGTTCTCAAAATTTTAAATTAAATCCCATTATCCAGGAGTGTCGTGAAAACTTAAAAACTAAATCCCAATATCCAAGAGGGTCGTGAGAACATTTAAAATTAAATTTCATTATACAGGAAGGTCCTAAACATTTTAAATTAAATACTACTATCCAGGAGGGTCCTGCAAACTTAAAAACTAAATCCCAATATCCAGGAGGGTTCTGAGAACTTAAAACTAAATCCCATTATCCAGGAGGGTCCTGAAAATTTTAAATTAAATCCCATTATCTAGGAGGGTCCTGAGAATTTCAAAACTAAATTCTATTATCCAGGAGGGTCCTGAAAACCTAAAAACTAAATCCCATTATCCATGATGGTCCGAAAAACTTAAAAACTAAATCCCATTGACAAGGAGGGTCTTGAGAACTTAAAACTAAATCTCATTATCCAGGAGGGTCCTAAGAAACTTCAAAATTAAATCTCATTATCTAGAAGGGTCTTGAAAATTTTAAATTAAATCTCATTATCTAAAAGGGTCCTGAAAATTTAAAAATTAAATCCCATTATCCAGGAGGGTCCTAAGAATTTAAAAACTAAATCCCATTATTCAGGAGGGTCATGAAAACTTAAAAAACTAAATCCCATTATCTAGGAGTGTCCTGAGAACTTAAAACTAAATCCCATTATCCAGGAGGGTCCTGAGAACTTTTAAAATTAAATCTCATTATCCAAGAGAGTCCTGAAAATTTTAAATTAAATCCCATTATCCAGGAGGGTCCTAAAAACTTAAAAACTAAATCCCATTATTTAGGAGGGTCCTGAGAACTTAAAACTAAATCCCATTATCCAGGAGGGTCCTGAGAACTTAAAACTAAATCCCATTATCCAGGAGGGTCTTTAGAACTTAAAACTAAATCTCATTATCCAGGAGGGTCCTGAAAACTTAAAAACTAAATTCTATTATCCTGGAGGGTCCTAAAACTTTTAAAACTAAACCCCATTATCCTGGAGGGTCCTGAGAACTTTTAAAACTAAACCCCATTATCTAGAAGGGTCATGAGAATTTAAAAACTAAATTCGATTATCCAGGAGTGTCCTGAGAACTTAAAACTAAATCCTATTATCCAGGAGGGTTATGAGAACTTAAAACTAAATCCCATTATCCAGGAGGGTCCTGAAACTTAAAACTAAATCCCATTATCCAGGAGGGTCCTGAGAACTTAAAACTAAATCCCATTATCCAGGAGGCTTCTGAGAATTTTTAAGATTAAATCCCATTATCCAGGAGGGTCCTGAAAACATAAAAACTAAATCCCATTATCCAGGAGGGTCTTGAGAACTTTTAAAACTAAATCTCATTATCCAGGAGAGTCCTGAGAATTTTAAAACTAAATCACATTATCCAGGAGGGTCCTCAAAATTTAAAATTAAATCCCATTATCCAGGAGGGTCCTGCAAACTTAAAAACTAAATCCCAATATCCAGGAGGATTCTAAGAACTTAAAACTAAATCCCATTATCCAGGAGGGTCCTGAGAACCTTTAAAATTAAATACCATTATCCAGGAGGGTCCTGAAAATTTTAAATTAAATCCCATTATCTAGGAGGGTCCTGAGAATTTAAAAACTAAATTCCATTATCCATGAGGGTCCTCAAAACTTAAAAACTAAATTCCATTATCCAGGAGGGTCCGAAAAACTTAAAAACTAAATCCCATTATCCAGGAGAGTCTTGAGAACTTAAAACTAAATCCAATTATCCAGGAGGGTCCTAATAACCTTTTAAATTAAATTCCCTTATCCAAAAGGGTCCTGCAAATTTTAAATTAAATCCCATTATCTAAAAGGGTCCTGAGAATTTAAAAATTAAATCCCATTATCTAGGAGGGTCCTAAGAATTTAAAAACTAAATCCCATTATCCCGGAGGGTCCTAAAAACTTAAAAAACTAATTCCCATTATCCAGGAGGGTCCTGAGAACTTAAAACTAAATCCCATTATCCAGGAGGGTCCTGAGAACGTTTAAAATTAAATCCCATTATCCAGGAGAGTCCTGAAAATTTTAAATTAAATCCCATTGTCCAGGAGGGTCCTGAAAACTTAAAAACTAAATTCCATTATTTAGGAGGGTCCTGAGAACTTAAAACTAAATCTCATTATCCAAGAGGGTCCTGAGAACTTAAAACTAAATCCCATTAGTCAGGAGGGTCCTGAGAACTTAAAACTAAATCCCATTATCTAGGAGGGTCCTGAAAACATAAAAACTAAATTCAATTATCCTGGAGGATCCTAAGAACTTTTAAAACTAAACCCCATTATCCTGGAGGGTCTTGAGAACTTTTAAAACTAAACCCCATTATCTAGGAGGGTCCTGAGAATTTAAAAACTAAATTCGATTATCAAGGAGGGTCCTGAAAACTTAAAACTAAATCCTATTATCCAGGAGGATTCTGAGAACTTAAAACTAAATCTCATTATCCAGGAGGGTCTTGAGTACTTTTAAAATTAAATCCCATTATCCAGGAGGGTCCTGAAAATTTTAAATTAAATCCCATTATCCAGGAGGGTTCTGAAAACTTAAAAACTAAATCCCATTATCCAGGAGTGTCCTGAGAACTTAAAACTAAATCCTATTATCAAGGAGGGTCCTGAGAACTTAACACTAAATCCCATTATCCAGGAGGGTCCTGAAACATAAAACTAAATCCCATTATCCAGGAGGGTCCTGAGAACTTAAAACTAAATCCCATTATCCAGGAGGCTTCTAAGAATTTTTAAGATTAAATCCCACTATCCAGGAGGGTCCTGAGAACTTTAAAAACTAAATCCCATTATCCAGGAGAGTCCTGAGAATTTTAAAACGAAATCACATTATCCAGGAGGGTCCTGAAAACTTAAAAGTAAATTTCATTATCCAGGAGGGTCCTGAAAACTTAAAAACTAAATCCCATTATCCAGGAGGGTCTTGAGAACTTAAAACTAAATCCCATTATCCAGGAGGGTCCTGAGAACCTTTAAAATTAAATCCTATTATCCAGAAGGGTCTTGAAAATTTTAAATTAAACCTCATTATCTAAGAGGGTCCTGATAATTTAAAAATTAAATCTCATTATCCAGGAGGGTCCTAAAAACATAAAAACTAAATCCTATTATCCAAGAGAGGGACCTGAGAATTTTAAATTAAATCCCACTATCCAGGAGGGTCCTGAGAATTTAAAAACTAAATCCCAATATTTAGGAGGGTCCTGAAAACTTAAAAAACTAAATCCCATTATCAAGGAGGGTCCTGAGAACTTAAAACTAAATCCCATTATCCAGGAGGGTCCTGAGAACTGTTAAAACTAAATCCCATTATCCAGGAAGGTCATGAAAATTTTAAATTAAATCCCATTATCCAGGAGGGTTCTGAAAACTTAAAAACTAAATCCCATTATCTAGGAGGGTCTTGAGAACTTAAAACTAAATCCAACTATCCAGAAGGGTCCTAAGAACCTTTTGAATTAAATCCCATTATCCAGAAGGGTCTTGAAAATTTTAAATTAAATCCCATTATCTAAAAGAGTCCTGAAAATTTAAAAATTAAATCCCATTATCCAGGAGGGTCCAAAGAATTTAAAAATTAAATCCCATTATACAGGAGGGTCCTGAAAACTTAAAAAACAAAATCCCATTATCCAGGAGGGTCCTGAGAACTTAAAACTAAATCCCATTATCCAGGAGGGTCCTGAAAATTTTTAAAATTAAATCCCATTATCCAGGAGAGTCCTGAAAATTTTAAATTAAATCCCATTGTCTAGGAGGGTCCTGAAAACATAAAAACTAAATCTCATTATTCAGGAGGGTCCTGAGAACTTAAAACTAAATCCCATTATCCAGGAGGGTCCTGAGAACTTAAAACTAAATCCCATTATCCAGGAGGGTCCTGAGAACTTAAAACTAAATCCCATTATCTAGGAGGGTCTTGAAAACTTAAAAACTAAATCCTATTATCGTGGAGGGTCCTAAGAACTTTTAAAACTAAACCCCATTATCCTGGAGGGTCCTGAGAACTTTTAAAACTAAACCCCAATCTAGGAGGGTCCTGAGAATTTAAAAACTAAATTCGATTATCCAGGAGGGTCCGGAAAACTTAAAACTAAATCCTATTATCCAGGAGGGTTCTGAGAACTTAAAACTAAATCTCATTATCCAGGAGGGTCTTGAGTACTTTCAAAATTAAATCCCATTATCCAGGAGAGTCCTGAAAACTTAAAAACTAAATCCCATTATCCATGAGGGCCCGAAAAACTTAAAAACTAAATCCCATTATCCAGGAGGGTCCTGAGAACTTAAAACTAAATCCCATTATCCAGGAGGGTCCTGAGAACTTAAAACTAAACCCCATTATCCTGGAGGGTCCTGAGAACTTTTAAAACTAAACCTCATTATCTAGGAGGGTCCTGAGAATTTAAAAACTAAATTCGATTATCTAGGAGGGTCCTGAAAACTTAAAACTAAATCCTATATTCCAGGAGGGTTCTGAGAACTTAAAACTAAATCTCATTATCCAGGGGGGTCTTGAGTACTTTCAAAATTAAATCCCATTATCTAGAAGGGTCCTGAGAATTTAAAAACTAAATTCGATTATCCAGGAGTGTCCTGAGAACTTAAAACTAAATCCTATTATCCAGGAGGGTTATGAGAACTTAAAACTAAATCCCATTATCCAGGAGGGTCCTGAAACTTAAAACTAAATCCCATTATCCAGGAGGGTCCTGAGAACTTAAAACTAAATCCCATTATCCAGGAGGCTTCTGAGAATTTTTAAGATTAAATCCCATTATCCAGGAGGGTCCTGAAAACATAAAAACTAAATCCCATTATCCAGGAGGGTCTTGAGAACTTTTAAAACTAAATCTCATTATCCAGGAGAGTCCTGAGAATTTTAAAACTAAATCACATTATCCAGGAGGGTCCTCAAAATTTAAAATTAAATCCCATTATCCAGGAGGGTCCTGCAAACTTAAAAACTAAATCCCAATATCCAGGAGGATTCTAAGAACTTAAAACTAAATCCCATTATCCAGGAGGGTCCTGAGAACCTTTAAAATTAAATACCATTATCCAGGAGGGTCCTGAAAATTTTAAATTAAATCCCATTATCTAGGAGGGTCCTGAGAATTTAAAAACTAAATTCCATTATCCATGAGGGTCCTCAAAACTTAAAAACTAAATTCCATTATCCAGGAGGGTCCGAAAAACTTAAAAACTAAATCCCATTATCCAGGAGAGTCTTGAGAACTTAAAACTAAATCCAATTATCCAGAAGGGTCCTAATAACCTTTTAAATTAAATTCCCTTATCCAAAAGGGTCCTGCAAATTTTAAATTAAATCCCATTATCTAAAAGGGTCCTGAGAATTTAAAAATTAAATCCCATTATCTAGGAGGGTCCTAAGAATTTAAAAACTAAATCCCATTATCCCGGAGGGTCCTAAAAACTTAAAAAACTAATTCCCATTATCCAGGAGGGTCCTGAGAACTTAAAACTAAATCCCATTATCCAGGAGGGTCCTGAGAACGTTTAAAATTAAATCCCATTATCCAGGAGAGTCCTGAAAATTTTAAATTAAATCCCATTGTCCAGGAGGGTCCTGAAAACTTAAAAACTAAATTCCATTATTTAGGAGGGTCCTGAGAACTTAAAACTAAATCTCATTATCCAAGAGGGTCCTGAGAACTTAAAACTAAATCCCATTAGTCAGGAGGGTCCTGAGAACTTAAAACTAAATCCCATTATCTAGGAGGGTCCTGAAAACTTAAAAACTAAATTCAATTATCCTGGAGGATCCTAAGAACTTTTAAAACTAAATCCCATTATCCTGGAGGGTCTTGAGAACTTTTAAAACTAAACCCCATTATCTAGGAGGGTCCTGAGAATTTAAAAACTAAATTCGATTATCCAGGAGGGTCCTGAAAACTTAAAACTAAATCCTATTATCCAGGAGGATTCTGAGAACTTAAAACTAAATCTCATTATCCAGGAGGGTCTTGAGTACTTTTAAAATTAAATCCCATTATCCAGGAGGGTCCTGAAAATTTTAAATTAAATCCCATTATCCAGGAGGGTTCTGAAAACTTAAAAACTAAATCCCATTATCCAGGAGTGTCCTGAGAACTTAAAACTAAATCCTATTATCAAGGAGGGTCCTGAGAACTTAACACTAAATCCCATTATCCAGGAGGGTCCTGAAACATAAAACTAAATCCCATTATCCAGGAGGGTCCTGAGAACTTAAAACTAAATCCCATTATCCAGGAGGCTTCTAAGAATTTTTAAGATTAAATCCCACTATCCAGGAGGGTCCTGAGAACTTTAAAAACTAAATCCCATTATCCAGGAGAGTCCTGAGAATTTTAAAACGAAATCACATTATCCAGGAGGGTCCTGAAAACTTAAAAGTAAATTTCATTATCCAGGAGGGTCCTGAAAACTTAAAAACTAAATCCCATTATCCAGGAGGGTCTTGAGAACTTAAAACTAAATCCCATTATCCAGGAGGGTCCTGAGAACCTTTAAAATTAAATCCTATTATCCAGAAGGGTCTTGAAAATTTTAAATTAAACCTCATTATCTAAGAGGGTCCTGATAATTTAAAAATTAAATCTCATTATCCAGGAGGGTCCTAAAAACATAAAAACTAAATCCTATTATCCAAGAGGGACCTGAGAATTTTAAATTAAATCCCACTATCCAGGAGGGTCCTGAGAATTTAAAAACTAAATCCCAATATTTAGGAGGGTCCTGAAAACTTAAAAAACTAAATCCCATTATCAAGGAGGGTCCTGAGAACTTAAAACTAAATCCCATTATCCAGGAGGGTCCTGAGAACTGTTAAAACTAAATCCCATTATCCAGGAAGGTCATGAAAATTTTAAATTAAATCCCATTATCCAGGAGGGTTCTGAAAACTTAAAAACTAAATCCCATTATCTAGGAGGGTCTTGAGAACTTAAAACTAAATCCAACTATCCAGAAGGGTCCTAAGAACCTTTTGAATTAAATCCCATTATCCAGAAGGGTCTTGAAAATTTTAAATTAAATCCCATTATCTAAAAGAGGTCCTGAAAATTTAAAAATTAAATCCCATTATCCAGGAGGGTCCAAAGAATTTAAAAATTAAATCCCATTATACAGGAGGGTCCTGAAAACTTAAAAAACAAAATCCCATTATCCAGGAGGGTCCTGAGAACTTAAAACTAAATCCCATTATCCAGGAGGGTCCTGAAAATTTTTAAAATTAAATCCCATTATCCAGGAGAGTCCTGAAAATTTTAAATTAAATCCCATTGTCTAGGAGGGTCCTGAAAACATAAAAACTAAATCTCATTATTCAGGAGGGTCCTAAGAACTTAAAACTAAATCCCATTATCCAGGAGGGTCCTGAGAACTTAAAACTAAATCCCATTATCCAGGAGGGTCCTGAGAACTTAAAACTAAATCCCATTATCTAGGATGGTCTTGAAAACTTAAAAACTAAATCCTATTATCGTGGAGGGTCCTAAGAACTTTTAAAACTAAACCCCATTATCCTGGAGGGTCCTGAGAACTTTTAAAACTAAACCCCAATCTAGGAGGGTCCTGAGAATTTAAAAACTAAATTCGATTATCCAGGAGGGTCCGGAAAACTTAAAACTAAATCCTATTATCCAGGAGGGTTCTGAGAACTTAAAACTAAATCTCAATATCCAGGAGGGTCTTGAGTACTTTCAAAATTAAATCCCATTATCCAGGAGGGTCCTGAAAACTTAAAAACTAAATCCCATTATCCATGAGGGCCCGAAAAACTTAAAAACTAAATCCCATTATCCAGGAGGGTCCTGAGAACTTAAAACTAAATCCCATTATCCAGGAGGGTCCTGAGAACTTAAAACTAAACCCCATTATCCTGGAGGGTCCTGAGAACTTTTAAAACTAAACCTCATTATCTAGGAGGGTCCTGAGAATTTAAAAACTAAATTCGATTATCTAGGAGGGTCCTGAAAACTTAAAACTAAATCCTATTTTCCAGGAGGGTTCTGAGAACTTAAAACTAAATCTCATTATCCAGGGGGGTCTTGAGTACTTTCAAAATTAAATCCCATTATCCAGGAGGGTCCTGGAATTTTTAAATTAAATCCCATTATTCAGGAGGGTTCTGAAAACTTAAAAACTAAATACCATTATCCAGGAGTGTCCTGAGAAATTAAAACTAAATCCCATTATCCAGGAGGGTCCTGAGAACTTAAAACTAAATCCGATTATCAAGGAGGGTCCTGAAACTTAACACTAAATCCCATTATCTAGGAGGGTCCTGAGAATTTAAAACTAAATCTCATTATCCAGGAGGCTTCTGAGAATTTTTAAGATTAAATCCCACTATCCAGGAGGGTCCTGAGAACTTTAAAAACTAAATCCCATTATCCAGGAGAGTCCTGAGAATTATAAAACTAAATCACATTACCCAAGAGGGTCCTGAAAACTTAAAAGTAAATCCCATTATCCAGGAGGGTCCTGAAAACTTAAAAACTAAATCCCATTATCCAGGAGGGTCTTGAGAAATTAAAACTAAATCCCATTATCCAGGAGGGTCCTGAAAACCTTTAAAATTAAATCCCATTATCCAGAAGGGTCCAGAATATTTTAAATTAAACCTCATTATCTAAGAGGGTCCTGAGAATTTAAAAATTAAATCTCATTATCCAGGAGAGTCCTAAAAACATAAAAACTAAATCCCATTATCCAGGAGGGTCCTGAGAATTTTAAATTAAATCCCATTATCCAGGAGAGTCCAGAGAACTTAAAAACTAAATTCCATTATCCAGGAGGGTCTTAAGAACTGAAAACTAAATCCCATTATCCAGGAGGGTCCTGAGAACTTAAAACTAAATCCCATTATCCAGGAGGGTCCCGAGAACTTAAAACTAAATCCCATTATCCAGGAGGGTCCTGAGAACTGTTAAAACTAAATCCCATTATCCAGGAGGTTCATGAAAATTTTAAATTAAATACCATTATCCATGAGGGATCTGAAAACTTAAAAACTAAATCTCATTATTTAGGAGGGTCCTGAGAACTTAAAACTAAATCCCATTATCCAGGAGGGTCCTGAGAACTTAAAACTAAATCCCATTATCCAGGAGGGTCCTGAAAACTTAAAAACTAAATCCCATTATCCAGGAAGGACTTGAGAACATAAAACTATATCCCATTATCCAGGAAGGTCCTGAGAACTTAAAATTAAATCCTATTATCCAGGAGGGTCCTGAGAACTTAAAACTAAATCTCATTATCCATGAGGGTCCTGAGAATTTTTAAGATTAAATCCCACTATTCAAGAGGGTCCTGAAAACTTAAAAACTAAATCCCATTATCCAGGAGGGTCCTGAGAACTTTTAAAACTAAATCCTATTATCCAGGAGAGTCCTGAGAATTTAAAAACTAAATCCCATTATCTAGGAGGGTCCTGAAAAATTAAAACTAAATCCCATTATCCAGGAGGGTTCTGAGAACTTAAAACTAAATCTCATTATCCAGGAGGGTCCTGAGAATTTAAAAACAAAATCTGATTATCCAGGAGGGTTCTGAAAACTTAAAACTAAATCCCATTATCTAGGAGGTCCTGAGAACTTAAAATTAAATCCCATTATCCAGGAGGGTCTTGAGAACTTTTAAAATTAAATCCCATTATCGAGGAGGGTCCTGAAAATTTTAAATTAAATACCATTATCCCGGAGAGTTCTGAAAATTTTAAATTAAATCTCATTATCTAGGAGGGTCCTCAGAATTTAAAAACTAAATCCCATTATCCAGGAGGGTCTTGAAAACTTTTAAAATTAAATCTCATTATCCAGAAGGGTCCTGAAAATTTTAAATTAAATCCCAATATCCAGGAGGGGCCTGAGAGCTTAAAACTAAATCCCATTATCCAGGAGGGTCCTGAGAACTTTTAAAATTAAACCGCAATATCCAGGAGGGTCCTAAAACTTAAAAACTTAATCCCATTATCCAGGAGGGTCCGAAAAACTTAAAAACTAAATTCCATTATCCAGGAGGGTCTTTAGAACTTAAAACTAAATCCCATTATCTAGGAGGGTCCTAAAAACCTTTAAAATTAAATCCCATTATCCAGAAGGGTCCTAAAAATTTTAAATTAAATCCCATTATCTAAAAGTGTCCTTTGAATTTAAAAATTAAATCCCATTATCCGGGAGGGTCCTAAGAATTTAAAAACTAAATCCCATTATCCAGGAGGGTCCTGAAAACTTAAAAAACTAAATCCCATTATCCAGGAGTGTTCTGAGAACTTAAAACTAAATCCCATTATCCAGGAGGGTCCTGATAACTTTTAAAATTAAATCCCATTATCCAGGAGAGTCATGAAAATTTTAAATTAAATCTCATTATCCAGGAGGGTCCTAAAAACTTAAAAACTAAATCCCATTATTCAGGAGAGTCCTGATAACTTAAAACTAAATCCCATTATCCAGGAGGGTCCTGAGAACTTAAAACTAAATCGCATTATCCAGGAGGGTCCTGAGAACTTAAAACTAAATCCCATTATCTAGGAGGGTCCTGAAAACTTAAAAACTAAATCCGATTATACTAGAGGGTCCTAAGAACTTTTAAAACTAAACCCCATTATCAAGGAGGGTCCTGAGAACTTTTAAAACTAAACCCCATTATCTAGGAGAGTCCTGGGAATTTAAAAACTAAATTCGATTATCCAGGAGGGTCCTGAAAACTTAAAACTAAATCCTATTATCCAGGAGGGTTCTGAGAACTTAAAACAAAATTCCATTATCCAGGAGGGTCTTGAATACTTTTAAAATTAAATCTCATTATCCAGGAGGGTCCTGAAAATTTTAAATTAAATCCCATTATCCAGGAGGGTTCTGAGAACTTAAAACTAAATCCCATTATCCAGGAGGGTCCTGAGAATTTAAAAACAAAATCTGATTATCCAGGAGGGTCCTGAGAACTTAAAACTATATCCCATTATCCAGGAGGGTCTTGAGAACTTTTAAAATTAAATCCTATTATCCAGGAGGGTCCTGAAAATTTTAAATTAAATACCATTATCCAGGAGAGTTCTGAAAATTTTAAATTAAATCCCATTATCTAGGAGGGTCCTGAGAATTTAAAAACTAAATCCCATTATCTAGGAGGGTCCTGAGAACTCTTAAAACTAAATCCCATTATCCAGGAGAGTTCTGAGAATTTTAAAACTAAATCACATTATCCAAGAGGGTCCTCAAAATTTTAAATTAAATCCCATTATCCAGGAGGGTCCTGAAAATTTAAAAACTAAATCCCATTATCCAGGAGGGTCCTGAAACTTAAAACTAAATCCCATTATCCAGGAGGGTTCTGAGAACATAAAACTAAATCCCATTATTCAGGAGGCTTCTGAGAATTTTTAAGATTAAATCCTACTATCCAGGAGTGTTCTGAAAACATAAAAACTAAATCCCATTATTCAGGAGGGTCCTGAGAACTTTTAAAACTAAATCTCATTATCCAGGAGAGTCCTGAGAATTTTAAAACTAAATCACATTATCCAGGAGGGTCCTCAAAATTTTAAATTAAATCCCATTATCCAGGAGGGTCCTGAAAATTTAAAAACTAAATCTCAATATCTAAGAGAGTCCTGAGAACTTAAACCTAAATCTCATTATCCAGGAGGGTCTTGAGAACCTTTAAAATTAATTCCCATTATCCAAGAGGATCCTAAAAATTTTAAATTAAATTCCATTATCTAGGAGGGTCCTGAGAATTTAAAAACAAAATCCCAATATCCAAGAGGGTCGTGAGAACTTAAAACAAAATCCCATTATCCAGGAGGGTTCTGAGAACCTTTAAAATTAAATCCCATTATCCAGGAAGATCCTGAAAATTTTAAATTAAATCCCATTATTTAGGAGGGTCCTGAGAATTTAAAAACTAAATCCCATTATCAAGGAGGGTCCTGAGAACTTTTAAAATTAAATCCTATTATCTAGGAGGGTCCTGAAAATTTTAAATTAAATCCCATTATCCAGGAGGGTCCTAAGAGCTTAAAACTAAATCCCATTATCCAGGAGGGTCCTGAGAACTTTTAAAATTAAAACCCATTATCCAGGAGGGTCCTAAAAATTTTAAATTAAATCCCATTATCTAGGAGGGTCCTGAAAACTTAAAAACTAAATTCTATTATCTAGGAGGGTCTTAAGAACGTAAAACTAAATCCCATTATGCAGGAGGGTCCTGAGAACTTAAAACTAAATCCCATTATCCAGGAGGGTCATGAGAACTTTTAAAATTAAATCCCATTATCCAGGAGGATCCCGAAAATTGTAAATTAAATCCCATTATCCAGGAGGGTCGTGAAAACTTAAAAACTAAATCCCATTATCCAGGAGGGTCCTGAGAACATAAAACTAAATCCCATTATCCAGGTGGGTCCTGAGAACTTAAAACTAAATCCTATTATCCAGGAGGGTCCTGAGAACTTAAAACTAAATCCCATTATCCAGGAGGGTCCTGAAAATTTTAAATTAAATTCCATTATCTAGGAGGGTCCTGAGAATTTAAAAATAAAATCCCATTATCCAGGGGGGTCCTGAAAACTTAAAACTAAATCCCATTATCCAGGAGGGTCCTGAGAACTTAAAACTAAATCTCATTATCAAAGAGGGTCTTGAGAACTTAAAACTAAATCCCATTATTCAGGAGGGTCCTGAAAACTTAAAAACTAAATCCAATTATCCAGGAAGGTCCTGAGAACATAAAACTATATCCCATTATCCAGGAGGGTCCTGAGAACTTAAAACTAAATCTCATTATCCAGGAGGGTCCTGAGAATTTTTAAGATTAAATCCCACTATTCAAGAGGGTCCTGAAAACTTAAAAACTAAATCCCATTATCCAGGAGGGTCCTAAGAACATTTAAAACTAAATCCCATTATCCAGGAGAGTCCTGAGAATTTAAAAACTAAATCCCATTATCTAGGAGGGTCCTGAAAACTTAAAACTAAATCCCATTATCTAGGAGGGTTCTGAGAACTTAAAACTAAATCCCATTATCCAGGAGGGTCCTGAGAATTTAAAAACAAAATCTTATTATCCAGGAGGGTCTTGAGAACTTAAAACTAAATCCCATTATCCAGGAGGGTCTTGAGAACTTTTAAAATTAAATCCCATTATCCAGGAGGGTCCTAAAAATTTTAAATTAAATACCATTATCCAGGAGAGTTCTGAAAATTTTAAATTAAATCCCATTATCTAGGAGGGTCCTGAGAATTTAAAAACTAAATCCCATTATCTAGGAGGGTTCTGAAAACTTTTAAAATTAAATCCCATTATCCAGGAGGGTCCTGAAAATTTTAAATTAAATCCCATTATCCAGGAGGGCCCTGAGAGCTTAAAACTAAATCCCATTATCCAGGAGGGTCCTAAAAACTTGAAAACTAAATCCCATTATCCAGGAGGATCCTGAGAGTTTAAAACTAAATCCCATTATCCAGGAGGGTCCTGAGAACTTAAAACTAAACCCCAATATCCAGGAGGGTCCTGAGAACTTAAAACTAAATCTCATTATCCAAGAGGGTCTTGAGAACTTAAAACTAAATCCCATTATCCAGGAGGGTCCTGAAAACTTAAAAACTAAATCCCATTATCCAGGAAGGTCCTGAGAACATAAAACTATATCCCATTATCCAGGAGAGTCCTGAGAACTTAAAACTAAATCCCATTATCCAGGAGGGTCTTGAGAACTTAAAACTAAATCCCATTATCCAGGAGGGTCCTGAGAATTTTTAAGATTAAATCCCACTATTCAAGAGGGTCCTGAAAACTTAAAAACTAAATCTCATTATCCAGGAGGGTCCTGAGAACATTTAAAACTAAATCCCATTATCCAGAAGCGTACTGAGAATTTAAAAACAAAATCTGATTATCCAGGAGGGTCTTGAGAACTTAAAACTAAATCCCATTATCCAAAAGGGTCTTGAGAACTTTTAAAATTAAATCCCATTATCCAGGAGGGTCCTGAAAATTTTAAATTAAATACCATTATCCAGGAGAGTTTTGAAAATTTTAAATTAAATCCCATTATCTAGGAGGTCCTGAGAATTTAAAAACTAAATCCCATTATGCAGGAGGGTTCTGAAAACTTTTAAAATTAAATCACATTATCCAGGAGAGTCCTGAAAATTTTAAATTAAATCCCATTTTCCAGGAGGGTCCTCAGATCTTAAAACTAAATCCCATTATCCAGGAGGGTCCTAAAAACATGAAAACTAAATCCCATTATCCAGGAGGGTCCTGAGAGTTTAAAACTAAATCCCACTATCCAGGAGGGTCCTGAGAACTTTTAAAACTAAACCCCAATATCCAGGAGGGTCCTGATAACTTAAAACTAAATCCCATTATCCAGGAGGGTCCTGAGAACTTAAAACTAAATCCCATTATCCAGAAGGGTCGTGAAAACTTAAAAACTAAATCCCAATATCCTGGAGGGTCCTGAGAACATTTAAAACTAAATCTCATTATCCAGGAGGGTCATGAGAATTTAAAAACTAAATCCCATTATCCAGGAGGGTCCTGAGAACTTAAAACTAAATCCCATTATCCAGGAGGGTCTTTAGAAATTTTAAAATTAAATCCCTTTATCCAGGAGGGTCCTGAAAATTTTAAATTAAATCCCATTAACCAGGAAGGTTCTGAAAACTTAAAAACTAAATCCCATTATCCAGGAGGGTCCTGAGAACTTAAAATTAAATCCCATTATCCAGGAGGGTCCTGAGAACTTAAAACTAAATCTCATTATCTAGGAGGGTCCTGAGAAGTTAAAACTAAATTCCATTATCTAGGAGGGTACTGAGAACTTAAAACTAAATCCCATTATCCAGGAGGGTCCTGAGAATTTTTAAGATTAAATCCCATTATCCAGGAGGGTCCTGAGAACTTAAAACTAAATATCATTATCCAGGAGGGTCTTGAGAAATTTAAACTAAATCTCATTATCCAGGAGGGTCCTGAGAACTTAAAACTAAATCCCATTATCCAGGAGGGTCCTGAGAATTTTTAAGATTAAATCCCACTATTCAAGAGGGTCCTGAAAACTTAAAAACTAAATCTCATTATCCAGGAGGGTCCTGAGAACATTTAAAACTAAATCCCATTATCCAGAAGCGTACTGAGAATTTAAAAACAAAATCTGATTATCCAGGAGGGTCTTGAGAACTTAAAACTAAATCCCATTATCCAAAAGGGTCTTGAGAACTTTTAAAATTAAATCCCATTATCCAGGAGGGTCCTGAAAATTTTAAATTAAATACCATTATCCAGGAGAGTTTTGAAAATTTTAAATTAAATCCCATTATCTAGGAGGTCCTGAGAATTTAAAAACTAAATCCCATTATGCAGGAGGGTTCTGAAAACTTTTAAAATTAAATCACATTATCCAGGAGAGTCCTGAAAATTTTAAATTAAATCCCATTTTCTAGGAGGGTCCTCAGATCTTAAAACTAAATCCCATTATCCAGGAGGGTCCTAAAAACATGAAAACTAAATCCCATTATCCAGGAGGGTCCTGAGAGTTTAAAACTAAATCCCACTATCCAGGAGGGTCCTGAGAACTTTTAAAACTAAACCCCAATATCCAGGAGGGTCCTGATAACTTAAAACTAAATCCCATTATCCAGGAGGGTCCTGAGAACTTAAAACTAAATCCCATTATCCAGAAGGGTCGTGAAAACTTAAAAACTAAATCCCAATATCCTGGAGGGTCCTGAGAACATTTAAAACTAAATCTCATTATCCAGGAGGGTCATGAGAATTTAAAAACTAAATCCCATTATCCAGGAGGGTCCTGAGAACTTAAAACTAAATCCCATTATCCAGGAGGGTCTTTAGAAATTTTAAAATTAAATCCCTTTATCCAGGAGGGTCCTAAAAATTTTAAATTAAATCACATTAACCAGGAAGGTTCTGAAAACTTAAAAACTAAATCCCATTATCCAGGAGGGTCCTGAGAACTTAAAATTAAATCCCATTATCCAGGAGGGTCCTGAGAACTTAAAACTAAATCTCATTATCTAGGAGGGTCCTGAGAAGTTAAAACTAAATTCCATTATCTAGGAGGGTACTGAGAACTTAAAACTAAATCCCATTATCCAGGAGGGTCCTGAGAATTTTTAAGATTAAATCCCATTATCCAGGAGGGCCCTGAAATTTTAAAATTAAATCCCATTATCCAGGTGGGTCCTGAAAATTTAAAAACAAAATTCCATTATCCAGGAGGGTCCTGAGAACCTTTAAAATTAAATCCTATTTTCCAGAAGGGTCCTGAGAACTTAAAACTAAATATCATTATCCAGGAGGGTCCTGAGAACTTTAAACTAAATCTCATTATCCAGGAGGGTCCTGAGAACTTAAAACTAAATCCCATTATCGAGGAGGGTCCTGAGAATTTTTAAGATTAAATCCCACTATTCATTAGGGTCCTGAAAACTTAAAAACTAAATCCCATTATCCCGGAGGGTTCTGAGAACTTTTAAAATTTAATTCCATTATCCAGGAGAGTCCTGAGAATTTAAACATTAAATCTCATTTTCCAGGAGGGTCCTGAAAACTTAAAACTAAATCCCATTATCCAGGAGGGTCCTGATAACATAAAACTAAATCCCATAATTCAGGAGGGTCCTCGGAACTTTTAAAATTAAATCCATTATCTAGGAGGGTTCTCAAAATTTTAAATTAAATCCCATTATCGAGGAGTGTCCTGAAAACTTAAAAACTTAATCCGAATATCCAAGAGGGTCGTGAGAACTTAAAACAAAATCCCATTATCCAAGAGGGTTCTGAGAACCTTTAAAATTAAATCCCATTATCCAGGAGGGTCCTGAAAATTTTAAATTAAATCCCATTATCTAGGAGGGTCCTGAGAATTTAAAAACTAAATCCCATTATCCAGGAGGGTCCTGAGAACTTTTAAAATTAAATCCTATTATCTAGGAGGGTTCTGAAAATTTTAAATTAAATCCCATTATCCAGGAGGGTCCTGAGAGCTTAAAACTAAATCCCATTATCCAGGAGGGTCCTGAGAACTTTTAAAATTAAAACCCATTATCCAGGAGGGTCCTAAAAATTTTAAATTAAATCCCATTATCTAGGAGGGTCCTTAAAACTTAAAAACTAAATTCCATTATCAAGGAGGGTCTTAAGAGCGTAAAACTAAATCCCATTATGCAGGAGGGTCCTGAGAACTTAAAACTAAATCCCATTATCCAGGAGGGTCATGAGAACTTTTAAAATTAATCCCATTATCCAGGAGGATCCCGAAAATTTTAAATTAAATCCCATTATCCAGGAGGGTCTTGAAAACTTAAAAACTAAATCCCATTATCCAGGAGGGTCCTGAGAACTTAAAACTAAATCCCATTATCCAGGTGGGTCCTGAGAACTTAAAACTAAATCCCATTATCCAGGAGGGTCCTGAGAACTTAAAACTAAATCCCATTATCTAGGAGGGTCCTGAGAACTTAAAACTAAATTCCATTATCCAAGAGGGTCCTGAGAATTTAAAACTAAATCCCATTATCCAGGAAAGTCCTGAAAACTTAAAACTAAATCCCATTATCCAGGAGGGTCCTGAGAACTTTTAAAATTAAATCCCATTATCCAGGAGGGTCCTAAAATTTTTAAATTAAATCCCATTATCCAGGAGGGTACTGGAAACTTAAAAACTAAATCCCAATATCCAGGAGGGTCCTGAGAAACTTTAAAATTAAATCCCATTATCCAGGAGGGTCCTAAAAATTTTAAATTAAATCTCATTATCTAGGAGGGTCCTAAGAATTTAAACACTAAATCCCATTATCCAGGAGGGTCCTGAAAACTTAAAAAACTAAATCCCATTATCAAGGAGGGTCCTGAGAACATAAATCTAAATCTCATTATCCAGGAGGGTACTGAGAACTTTTAAAATTAAATCCCATTATCCAGGTGAGTTCTGAAAATTTTAAATTAAATCTCATTATCCAGGAGGGTCCTGAAAACGTAAAAACTAAATCCCATTATGCAAGAGGGTCCTGAGAACTTAAAACTAAATACAATTATCCAGGAGGGTCCTGAGAACTTAAAACTAAATCCGATTATCCAGGAGGGTCCTGAAACTTAAAACTAAATCCCATTATCTAGGAGGGTCCTGAGAACTTAAAACTAAATCCCATTATCCAGGAGGGTCATGAGAATTTTAAATTAAATCCCATTATCCAGGAGGGTCCTGAGAATTAAAAAACTAAATCCCATTATCCAGGAGGGTCCTAAAAATTTTTAAAACTAAATCCCATTATCCATGAGGGTCATGAGAACTTAAAACTAAATCCCATTATCCAGGAGGGACCTGAGAATTTTTAAGATTAAATTCCAATATCCAGGAGGGTCCCTAAAACTTAAAAACTAAATACCATTATCCAGGAGGGTCCTGAGAACTTAAAACTAAATCTCATTATCCAGGAGGGTTCTGAGAACATAATACTAAATCCCATTATCCAGAAGGGTCCTAAAAACTTAAAAACTAAATCCCATTATCCCGGAGGGTCTTGAGAAATTTTAAAACTGAATCCCATTATCCAGGAGGGTCCTGAGAATTTAAAAACTAAATCCCATTATCCAGGAGGGTCCTGAGAATCTTTAAGATTAAATCCCACTATACAGGAGGGTGCTGAAAACTTAAAAACTAAATAGCAATATCCAGGAGGGTCTTTAGAACTTTTAAAATTATATCCCATTATCTAGGAGGGTCCTGAAAATTTTAAATTAAATCTCATTATCTAGAAGGCTCCTGAGAATTTAAAAACTAAATCCCATTATCCAGGAGGGTCCTGAAAACTTAAAACTAAATCCCATTATCCAGGAGGGTCCTGAGAACTTTTAAAATTAAATTCAATTATCCAGGAGGGTCCTAAAATTTTTAAATTAAATCTCATTATCCAGGAGGATACTGAAAACTTAAAAACTAAATCCCAATATCCAGGAGGGGCCTGAGAAACTTTAAAATTAAATCCCATTATCCAGGAGGGTCTTGAAAATTTTAAATTAAATCCCCTTATCTAGGAGGGTCCTGAGAATTTAAACACTAAATCCCATTATCCAGGAGGGTCCTGAAAAATTTTAAAACTAAATCCCATTATCCAGGAAAATCCTGAGAACTTAAAACTAAATCCCATTATCCAGGTAAAACTAAATCCCATTATCCAGGAGGGTCCTGAGAATTTTTAAGATTAAATCCCACTATCCAGGAGGGTCCTGAAAACTTAAAAACTAAATCCCATTATCCAGGAGGGTCCTGAGAACTTAAAACTAAATCCCATTATCCAGGAGGGTCCTATGAATATAATACTAAATCCCATTATCCAGAAGGGTCCTGAAAACTTAAAAACTAAATCCCATTATCCTAGAGGGTCCTGGGAACTTTTAAAACTAAATCCTAATATCCAGAAGGGTCCTGAGAATTTAAAAACTAAATCCCATTATCCAGGAGGGTCCTGATAATTTTTAAGATTAAATCCCACTATCCAGGAGGGTCCTGAAAAGTTAAAAACTAAATCACATTATCCAGGAGGGTCTTTAGAACTTTTAAAATTAAATCTCATTATCAAGGAGGGTCCTGAAAATTTTAAATTAAATCCCATTAACCAGGAGGGTCCTGAAAACTTAAAAACTAAATCCCATTATCCAGGAGGGTCCTGAGAACTTAAAACTAAATCTCATTATCTATGAGGGTCCTGAGAAGTTAAAACTAAATCCCTTTATCCAGGAGGCTCCTCAGAACTTAAAACAAATCCCATTATCTAGGAGGGTCCTGAGAATATAAAACTAAATCCCATTATCCAGGAGGGTCCTGAGAATTTTGACGATTAAATCCCATTATCCAGGAGGGCCCTGAAATTTTAAAATTAAATCCCATTATCCAGGTGGGTACTGAAAATTTAACAACAAAATCCCATTATCCAGGAGGGTACTGAGAACCTTTAAAATTAAATCCAATTTTTCAGGAGGGTCCTGAGAATTTAAAAACAAAATCCCATTATCCAGGAGGGTCCTGAGAACTTTTAAAATTAAATCCCATTATCTAGGAGGGTCCTGAAAATTTTAAATTAAATCCCATTATCCAGGAGGGTCCTGAAAACTTAAAAACTAAATCCCATTATCTAGGAGGGTCCTGAGAAATTAAAACTAAATCCCATTATCCATGAGGATCCTGAGAACTTAAAACTAAATCCCATTATCCAGGAGGGTCCTGAGAACTTAAAACTAAATCCTATTTTCCAGGAGGGTCCTGAGAACTTAAAACTAAATATCATTATCCAGGAGGGTCTTGAGAACTTTAAACTAAATCTCATTATCCAGGAGGGTCCTGTGAACTTAAAACTAAATCCCATTATCGAGGAGGGTCCTGAGAATTTTTAAGATTAAATCCCACTATTCATGAGGGTCCTGAAAACTTAAAAACTAAATCCCATTATCCCGGAGGGTTCTGAGAACTTTTAAATTTAATTCCATTATCCAGGAGAGTCCTGAGAATTTAAACATTAAATCTCATTATCCAGGAGGGTCTTGAAAACTTATTACTAAATCCCATTATCCAGGAGGGTCCTGATAACTTAAAACTAAATCCCATAATCCAGGAGGGTCCTCAGAACTTTTAAAATTAAATCCATTATCTAGGAGGGTTCTCAAAATTTTAAATTAAATCCCATTATCGAGGAGTGTCCTGAAAACTTAAAAACTTAATCCCAATATCCAAGAGGGTCGTGAGAACTTAAAACAAAATCCCATTATCCAGGAGGGTTCTGAGAACCTTTAAAATTAAATCCCATTATCCAGGAGGGTCCTGAAAATTTTATATTAAATCCCATTATCTAGGAGGGTCCTATGAATTTAAAAACTAAATCCCATTATCCAGGAGGGTCCTGAGAACTTTTAAAATTAAATCCTATTATCTAGGAGGGTCCTGAAAATTTTAAATTAAATCCCATTATCCAGGAGGGTCCTGAGAGCTTAAAACTAAATCCCATTATCCAGGAGGGTCCTGAGAACATTTAAATTAAAACCCATTATTCAGAAGGGTCCTAAAAATTTTAAATTAAATCCCATTATCTAGGAGGGTCCTGAAAACTTAAAAACTAAATTCCATTATCAAGGAGGGTCTTAAGAACGTAAAACTAAATCCCATTATGCAGGAGGGTCCTGAGAACTTAAAACTAAATCCCATTATCCAGGAGGGTCATGAGAACTTTTAAAATTAAATTCCATTATCTAGGAGGATCCCGAAAATTTTAAATTAAATCCCATTATCCAGGAGGGTCCTGAAAACTTAAAAACTAAATCCCATTATCCAGGAGGGTCCTGAGAACTTAAAACTAAATCCCATTATCCAGGTGGGTCCTGAGAACTTAAAACTAAATCTCATTATCCAGGAGGGTCCTGAGAACTTAAAACTAAATCCCATTATCCAGGAGGATCCTGAGAACTTAAAACTAAATTCCATTATCCAAGAGGGTCCTGAGAATTTAAAACTAAATCCCATTATCCAGGAGGGTCCTGAAAACTTAAAACTAAATCCCATTATCCAGGAGGGTCCTGAGAACTTTTAAAATTAAATCCCATTATCCAGGAGGGTCCTAAAAATTTTAAATTAAATCCCATTATCCAGGAGGGTACTGGAAACTTAAAAACTAAATCCCAATATCCAGGAGGGTCCTGAGAAACTTTAAAATTAAATCCCATTATCCAGGAGGGTCCTGAAAATTTTAAATTAAATCTCATTATCTAGGAGGGTCCTAAGAATTTAAACACTAAATCCCATTATCAGGGAGGGACCTGAAAACTTAAAAACTAAATCCCATTATCCAGGAGGGTCCTGAGAAACTTTAAAATTAAATCCCATTATCCAGGAGGGTCCTGAAAATTTTAAATTAAATCTCATTATCTAGGAGGGTCCTAAGAATTTAAACACTAAATCCCATTATCCAGGAGGGTCCTGAGAACTCTTAAAACTAAATCTCATTATCCAGGAGGGTCCTGAGAATTTTAAATTAAATCCCATTATCCAGGAGGGTCCTGAGAATTTAAAAACTAAATCCCATTATCCAGGAGAGTCCTAAAAATTTTTAAAACTAAATCCCATTATCCAGGAGGGTCATGAGAACTTAAAACTAAATCTCATTATCCAGGAGGGTCCTGAGAATTTTAAAGATTAAATTCCACTATCCAGGTGGGTCCCTAAAACTTAAAAACTAAATACCATTATCCAGGAGAGTCCTGAGAACTTAAAACTAAATCCCATTATCCAGGAGTGTCCTGAGAACATAATACTAAATCCCATTATCCAGAAGGGTCCTAAAAACTTAAAAACTAAATCCCATTATCCTGGAGGGTCTTGAGAAATTTTAAAACTAAATCTCATTATCCATGAGGGTCCTGAGAATTTAAAAACTAAATCCCATTATCCAGGAGGGTCCTGAGAATCTTTAAGATTAAATCTCACTATCCAGGAGGGTGCTGAAAACTTAAAAACTAAATACCAATATCCAGGAGGGTCTTTCGAACTTTTAAAATTATATCCCATTATCCAGGAGGGTCCTGAAAATTTTAAATTAAATCTCATTATCTAGAAGGATTCTGAGAATTTAAAAACTAAATCCCATTATCCAGGAGGGTCCTGAAAACTTAAAACTAAATCCCATTATCCAGAAGGGTCCTGAGAACTTTTAAAATTAAATTCAATTATCCAGGAGGGTCCTAAAATTTTTAAATTAAATCTCATTATCCAGGAGGATACTGAAAACTTAAAAACTAAATCCCAATATCCAGGAGGGGCCTGAGAAACTTTAAAATTAAATCCCATTATCCAGGAGGGTCTTGAAAATTTTAAATTAAATCCCCTTATCTAGGAGGGTCCTGAGAATTTAAACACTAAATCCCATTATCCAGGAGAGTCCTGAAAACTTAAAAACTAAATCTCATTATCCAGGAGGGTCCTGAAAAATTTTAAAACTAAATCCCATTATCCAGGAGGGTCCTGAGAGCTTAAAACTAAATCCCATTATCCAGGTAAAACTAAATCCCATTATCCAGGAGGGTCCTGAGAATTTTTAAGATTAAATCCCACTATCCAGGAGGGTCCTGAAAACTTAAAAACTAAATCCCATTATCCAGGAGGGTCCTGAGAACTTAAAACTAAATCCCATTATCCAGGAGGGTCCTATGAATATAATACTAAATCCCATTATCCAGAAGGGTCCTGAAAACTTAAAAACTAAATCCCATTATCCTAGAGGGTCCTGGGAACTTTTAAAACTAAATCCTAATATCCAGAAGGGTCCTGAGAATTTAAAAACTAAATCCCATTATCCAGGAGGGTCCTGATAATTTTTAAGATTAAATCCCACTATCCAGGAGGGTCCTGAAAACTTAAAAACTAAATCCCATTATCCAGGAGGGTCTTTAGAACTTTTAAAATTAAATCCCATTATCAAGGAGGGTCCTGAAAATTTTAAATTAAATCTCATTAACCAGGAGGGTCCTGAAAACTTAAAAACTAAATCCCATTATCCAGGAGGGTCCTGAGAACTTAAAACTAAATCTCATTATCTATGAGGGTCCTGAGAAGTTAAAACTAAATCCCATTATCCAGGAGGCTTCTCAGAACTTAAAACGAAATCCCATTATCTAGGAGGGTCCTGAGAACTTAAAACTAAATCCCATTATCCAAGAGGGTCCTGAGAATTTTTAAGATTAAATCCCATTATCCAGGAGGGCCCTGAAATATTAAAATTAAATCCCATTATCCAGGTGGGTACTGAAAATTTAAAAACAAAATCCCATTATCCAGGAGGGTACTGAGAACCTTTAAAATTAAATTCTATTTTTCAGGAGGGTCCTGAGAATTTAAAAACAAAATCCCATTATCCAGGAGGGTCCTGAGAACTTTTAAAATTAAATCCCATTATCCAGGAGGGTCCTGAAAATTTTAAATTAAATCCCATTATCCAGGAGGGTCCTGAAAACTTAAAAATAAATCCCATTATCTAGGAGGGTCCTGAGAAATTAAAACTAAATCCCATTTTCCATGAGGATCCTGAGAACTTAAAACTAAATCCCATTATCCAGGAGGGTCCTGAGAACTTTAAACTAAATCCCATTATCCAGGAGGGTCCTAAGAACTTAAAACTAAATCCCATTATCCAGGAGGGTCCTGAGAATTTAAAACTAAATCCCATTATCCAGGAGGGTCCTTAGAACTTAAAACTAAATCCCATTATCCAGGAGGGTCCTGAGAATTTTTAAGATTAAATCACATTATCCAGGAGGGCCATGAATTTTAAAATTAAATCTCATTATCCATGAGGGTCCTGAAAATTTTAAAACTAAATCAAATTATCCAGGAGGGTCCTGAGAATTTTAAATTAAATCCCATTATCCAGGAGGGTCCTGAAAATTTTAAATTAAATCCCATTATCCAGGAGGGTCCTGAGAATTTTAAATTAAATCACATTATCCAGGAGGGTCCTGAAAATTCATGATTGAATCATGTCTTGAACATGCAAACTTTGAAACCATCTTCTATTCCTTGGAGTATATTTGTTCTAGATTATACTATTTCTGTATTTTAAACTAGGTCCCATTTTCCAGTAGGGTTCTGAAAATTCCTAATTGGATTCTATCTCAAACATGCAAACTTTTAAGCCACCTTATATTCCTTTGGGGTACATTTATGCTAGATTATGCTACTCACGATTGTTTTGAATTTTAAACTAAGTCCCATTTTCCAGGAGGGTCTTGAGAATTTCAAATTAAATCCCATTATCCAGGCAGGTCCTTAAAATTACAAGTCAAACCTGTCTGGTGCTTGCCTTTCCCCAGCGGAGGATTTCTCCGGAACAACCGAAATTTTCTGCCCCTGTTTCAAATCAAAGAAAAATCTTGTCAGTTTAAAATATGGTGGTTGGTTTGTGGCCTTGACTTTCAGGGCGGTTGCTCCTTCACTTCTCATGATAACTGATTTCCACCCGAAGACTTTGCTTGTTCCTTGACTAATCACTTTCTCTGCCATCCGTATCACAGAAAATACCTCTTCTTCGTTCAGACCCAATACCCTCTATCTGTTGCATTACTCATGAACTGACATTTACCAACCTTTGTGTCTCACATGAATCCCAAAGCACGTCAATTATCGTCCACTTAATGTGCATGCTGTTCTTTCCTGACTTAACCTACCGGCATTGACCTTGAGGTCTATTGCTCCTTCACTTGCCATGATAACTTTGATTTCTGCTTGGAAGACCTTGGTTGTCACTGGTTAACCACTTTCTTTGTTAATCTTATCACAGAAAATACCTTTGATCCGTTCACCCTACACCCTCCACCTGTTGCATTGTTTATGAATTGATATATACCAAACCTTTGTGTTTCACCGAAAATACCTTTGATTCGTTCACCTAACACCCTCCATCTTGTTGCATTATTCATAAATTGATATGTACCAAACCTTTGTATTTCATAAGTATCCCAAAGCATGTTGATTATTACCGGCTCAATGCGCTTGTTGTTCTTTTCTGACTTATGACATTTGATGTGTTAGCCAGACCCCGTTTTGTGCAATTTGGACAGCTGGTGGCAAATTTTGAAGTCATTTCTTACTTGTTCTAACCACACAGGCTCAGGAAGAGGAAGTAAACAAGACAAAAAGGAACGGAGTAAATGACAATGAAAAGAGATTATTCCTAACAATAAAACTACAAAGTAGAAACCTATCAGATGTGGACACCAACTCTAATAACCGTGACATGCACCTGTGGCCTATTTTGTCAAGCAGGTCTGATGCTCAACTCCTATTATACCCCAAACCGTGAAATTGGGCTTCCATGCTTCGATTATCCAATCTGATTCACAATCCTTATTCGACATGTAGTGCCCGAGGGGTTTTTACCATCAAGCCTCTCTTGTTTTGTTCTTTTTCTCAACTTACAGTCGCCTCAAGGTGCCCGTGAAGGTTTTCACCAATAATACTCTTTCATTTTTCTCTCTGCTTTCATCGCCTTATGGTGCCCGTGAAGGTTTTTACCAATAAGACTCTCTCATTTTTTATTTCTCTCAGCTCCCGTCGCCTTACGGTGCCCGTGGGGGTTTTCACCAATAAGACTCTCTTATTTTCAATTTTTCCTGCTTGGACCAGAGTGTTGCCCTTGACATGATTCCCCTCTACCTGCTTGACTCGACATTTTTCGAAGACTGATCAGAAGGTCTTTCTTTGGACCGTAACTTGAGCTTTTGGACAGTGTTAGAAAGAAAGGGTATAAAAGGCTAAAAACAATTCAACTAGGTTCAAAATTACAACTTTTGGAATCAAATTTCCTGCAACAACCACAACTTCTGCCCCAGTTTCTTGCTTGGGGACTTTTGGATTTTATTTTGATGGGGCCGAACTGTGAGGCTGCCTACGTATCCTTAAAAGGAATCAGGTTGAACGTAGTTCATGTTATTACTTTGTTTGTTGTGATTTTTCTTTTCTTTTTATTTTCTCTTCTTTCCTTCTTTTTCTTTTTGTTGTTGTTTTTCTTCTTCTTTTTTCTTTTTTTTCTTTCTTTTCTTTTCTTTTTTCCTTTTCTCTTTCTTCTTCTTTTTCTTCTCTCTCTTTTCATTCCTTTTCTTTTCTCTTTTTTCTTTACTCATCTTTCACGCTTGCGTTTCTGATCTTTGCTACTGATTCCGAAAGAGGGGTATGAAAGAAAATAGATAAGGCTCAAAGGAGTAACGAAGGATAAAATATTTAGATAGCAGAACAAAATGCCTTCGTCATTCCAATCTCCAAAACATGCCAAGTGCAAACTACACAATTAAACAAACCAAGGAAAACCTTTGTAACATCTTTTCATTGCACTAGACTTGATAATCATATCCACGCATTCGCCTTCTACATTTGGTAGTTACCAAGCCCCGTTGGACATACCCTCACTCTCATTACCACGAACGCCCCCTTACAAATTTGGGACAAACTTGCCATTATCTTCACCTGATGCAGCATGATGCATTTCAATAGTGTATTTTTATGTTCTACCTGCCCCAGTTTCACACAATTCGGGCTTGAAGTGATCTCAAAATGCCTTTACTTATTTCCTTCAAATGTCCTTACATCTTCAACATTGTTTCATTGCTTCGTGATTAAACTGACTTTTAAAACCAGGCTGAAAGTTACACGTACATGTCATGTAACTAGAGTCAACAAGAAAAGAACTATAAAAAGAAAAGAGAACTAAAAGAAAATGACTAGAAATCACAGAAAACAGAAAATTACATTAGACAGATGGTGAAAGGGTTTGGACAACAAAACAAACAAACCAAACTGGGGTTACAAACCTAGAACAAACCTAGACAACACTAAACGGGCTATTATGACTAAACAAACTAAGCAAAATAAAAGGATAGAAGGGTTTGAGTCACAAGACAATATCCGGATTACAACCCTGAAATAACCCGGACAACAGAAATGAAAACAAAATAAACCACCAAAACTCCTCCCTGGCAAACCAAGAAAAGAGCGTCTTTCCAATCATCAAACTCAACATACTAGCCACTTACTTCTGCATCAACAATGCTAGGACCTTCACTAGCCTCCATCACGTTGTTCTGAACCGATTGTCTTTGGGTTCCCTTTGCCTGCTCATTCTTAGGATCAACCTTTGATAGCCTTGAAAACTTCGTAGCACGTGGACCTCCAAGGATCCCAGAAGAATTCTCACATTCCTTTTCAAAATAAATCATACCCACCATATGCATCTCATTATGCACAGGTTACAGACTTTGGCTAGTGTCTGCTGCATCTGGATTTTGCACGACAATGTCGCCTGCATCAATAAGCTTCTGAATTGCGTTCTTCAGATTCCAACACTTCTCTATGTCATGCCCCGGGGCATCCGAGCAATATGCGCACCTTTGAGAAAAATCAAACTTCTTTAGAAGAGGGTCTAGCATTTTTATCTGGGTCGACTTCATCATGTCCAATATCCTTAGCCTCTGGAACATACCGGCATATGACTCTCCCAATGGAGTGAAGGTCTTCTTCTTCCGTAACCTCCCGTTCTTAAAGGCTTGATTGGGCCGGAAACCTGATCCAAGGGGTTTTCGGTAGGCTCGTGGAGGTAGATAGGCATTTTGTAGAGCTGGGTACTGGGAGAGTGATGTATGACTTTGGGAGTTCTATGGAGAGAAGTGGCATTGGGGAGGATAATCTGGTCCATAAGTATATCCACGCGGACGATGTTGAGGCTGGAAGTATTGATCGAGAAAGACCATTGGTTCATCTTCTCTGTTTCTCTTTCTTCCACCCAAACTTACTGGGATGTTCTGAATGTGTTTCGAACAACTCATGATTTTGCCTGACATGATTCCCTCTTCTATTCGCTCCCCCATTCTTAACACATCATTGAAAGGCTTTCCCAGGGCCGGGATCAAATGACTGAAGTAGGTTGGCCCCTGGGCTTGTAGGGAAAGCTCAACCATTTCTTCTTCACCAATCGGGGTATTGATTCGAGCAACCTGCTCCCTCCATCTGAGCCCAAACTCTCTAAAGTTTTTTCTCCGGCTTCTTTCCCATCCTAGATATGGAGGAGAGGTCTGGGGTAACGCCTGATTTGTATTAAAAGTATTGAACAAAATCTTGAGCCATGTTACCCAATGTAGGCCACTTACCAACATCTTGACGAGCATGCAAGTCCAAAGCTTCCCCAATCAGGCTCTCACTGAAATACGCCATCATCAAGTCATCTTTCTCTCCAACACCTCTCATTTCATTGCAATAAACCTTCAAGTGGGTTACCGGATCCCCACACCCATCATACAAGTTAAATTTTGGCACTTTAAACCCCGCGGGCAGGCGAACGTCAGGGGACACAGACAATTCCTCGTAAGCCATGCTTCCCTAGTCTCCCATTCCTTGCTTGCTCTTTAAGGACTGTTCTATGCCTTTCATCCTCTTGGGTGCCCCATCTTTCCCTTTTCTTCCTGTGAACCTTTCATTTTCAACATGAGGCTCATCCCTTGGGCCCTGTTTGTATGAGTAGGGAACCTTGTGGGCAACATCTGAGGGGTAATATTGGGCATCATGAGCTTGGAGATAAGCGAGTGGATCTGGAGAGTATGGAGGATCATCTGGCATTGTGTCCGGAGTTTGGGTAAGGGAAACATCTAAGAAGCTAGGGGTGGCGGGGGTGGTGCCTTCCCAGCCATATAAGCCTGATACATGTCAGCCATGTGTTGTTTTAACATCTTTACCTCTTCAACCAACCCATTGTCCTGTTCAACCAACTGCTTTCGAGCGCCAGTATCAACCAACTCAGTTCTATTGTTGTCTGCCATTGCCTTTGACTTTATGTTGTAGAGAAGAGTTACCACTTTAAAACCACAAAGCAACCACCCTTCTGCTATGAATATAACAAAATAAAGCCATCACATTAGCGTTAGAGCATTTAACATAAGATAATCTCACTTTATGTGCAATGCACCTAGCCACAGTTATCGGTTCTAAAATGACTTCGAGGGTACAAAGGTCAGTTGGCATCATCCCAATTTGTTCATTTCAACCTCTCTTTTCTGTGCTTTTCTAGCACTTGCTAGCTTGCCAATTTTCCTTCATTTCTCTTTTTTTTAATCATCACCCTTTCTTCCTCTCATATCTAACATCTCACAATTCCACCTCTTTTTTCCTTTTTTTCTTTTAATAAAAAAATGATTCGATCGAACTCTATGTAGGTTGCCTCCGTATTATGATGCCGCATGAATCCGATCTTTGCGTAGTTCTGGAAAAACGGGAATAAAGTGAACAAACTAACGTTCTTTTTTCTTTTCTCTTTTTTTTACCTTAAGGACTATTCTTATAAGAAAAGAGGAATAAAAGAAGCAAATCCTTTTTTTTTTGAATTTTCTAGACTTAATGTTCTATAACCTATTGCAAACTCAAGCTTAACGAGCATATATTTTTTGCTTTTTTTTTTTCTTTCTTGAAACAAATACTCTATGGGAAATTATTATGGAAAAACCCTAGAAGAGAAAAAAAATACTTTTTGATTCTTTTTTTTAAGGAAGAAGATCGAAAAAATCAACCACAGAAAAATATTTTGAATTTCCATTTGATATCCTGATGCAGGATTTTGAAACAAGCAAAAAGGATAAAACAACATGTTTTTGGATTTCAATTTGATTGCCTAAAGGAAGAAACTTTAAACAAAAGATAAAGTATGTTCTTTTTTCTTCTATGTACAATATCCTAAAGTTCTTAAGAAAATAAAAGAATATTTTTTTTTCATTTTTCATTAAGAACCTCAAAAGAAAATCTTTTTGGATTTTTGAGATTAATGCCTTAAGGAAAACTTTTAAAAGGTACTAAAAGGAATTGTTTTTTGAATTTTGGTCCTAATATAGTAAAGGAAATATAAAAATAATTTTTATTTAATTCCTAGATATTAATTGCCTAAAGGAAAAACCACCTCCAAAATACTTTTTTTTTCATTCCTCTAATTAGTATTCTAAAGAAGATTCCTAACGGAAATATGAAACGCAGATTTTTTTTTTGGATTTTTGATTCATTACACACCCTTTCAAATGCAAAATAGAAAGTACAATAATAATACTAAAACTCGACATTACTATACAAAATTAAAAGATAAGAGACGACATAAAATAAAATAACAGACTCAAAATATAAAAAGAAAAGAAAATCTTCTTTTAATCCACTCCTGAATGAGCGATCCTGACTAGATGTCCTAGGGCTCTGTCCTGCTCAAACTCCGATAAATAAATCCATGCCTGTATGAGAAAATTAAAACCAAATAGGTTAAAGACCTAGAGCGCTATGCGAGACAATAACCCTTCCTGTTGAAAACATGCAAGACATGATTTAGGCTATTTTTGCAAAATAACTTATTTGGCCAAAAGATGGCTAGAAGTGCAAAATTGGCTAAGACCCCGCAAAGCCAAGAACCTAAAACTTACTAGGAAGACCGAACCCTATGCGGGTTGCCTACGTATCCCGCCCCGAGAGACGAGAATCAGGTTCGCGTAGTTAGGGAAAATTGGATACGAGCGAGAATAAAAAAAACAACTAATTTAGAGAAAACATTTTTTTTTTGAAAAATCATGAAACATGTAAATTCTTTTGGATTTTCTTTTTCCTCTTTTTTTTGATTTTCGGAAAATAATGAAAAAGTGCAAAATCTTTTTGAATTTTTCATGCTTTTTCCTCAATAAAATATGACAGAAAACATAATCGGGCCCTACTTGCTTTATTTTCACACTTCACCCTTTTTTTTCCTTTTTCTTTTCTTTCTTTTCATTTGCCCTCAACTATCATTGGTCCGCCAAATGACCCTTTTAACCTTGAAGAAATGCAACATGTAGCACATATGATGCATCAAGATGGTCTTTTCATTTCGGGTACACCTGTCCTAGACAGACCCAACCCCTGTGTTGAGTCTCCAAAGTCAAATGCACATGATGCAAACAAACGTTCCTATTTAGGGATCCGGCATGAAGCTAAGTTATTCTAGTTTCAAAACCTGGGTATTTGTTCTAGACTGTGTACTCGAGCGGACAACTCGAGCCGAGGAGGGGCAGCGTACCGGGAATACAGAAGCTTCACCGGCTTTGTAACTTGTCCGAACCTCGTTCTAAATTTGGGATATGACTCTAACAGAAAAGAAGTCACACGAAGTGCACACTTTTTCATGATTTAGAAGACTAAGAGAGAAGAGGGATTTCGCAACAGTTTATATACAGTTCACGGAATATCAAAGCGGTAAAAGCAATAAATTAGCACATTAGGACCAAATCATGTAACAAATTCAGATAATGGATAAAGCCAACTATAACAATTATTCTACGCTCGAATTCTTGAACCCTGAACCAGAGATTCTGGGTTCGATCCCCAGCAGAGTCGCCAGAGCTGTCACACCTCCTTTTTACTACCATCGAAAGGGGTATAGGGTAGTTTTTTCCAATTTAAGTGACGATCGAAACAGGATTATTTATTTTGAAAATCAGAGTCTCCACTTGGGATATTTTATGGTGTCCCAAGTCACCGGTTCAAATCCCGAATCGAGGAAAAGATTGACTCTGTATTACAGTCCGCGAACATAAAAATCCGGGTAAGGAATTCTGTTAACCCGGGAGAAGATGTTAGACATTTCCGAATTTCGTGGTTCTAGCACGGTCGCTTAACTGTTATAATTGGCCTATTATCTGATTTTAATACATTTTGAATCTATGTGCAATTTTAAACTTTTAACCGCTTTATTTAATTTTTTAAAGGAAAATTGCATCGTCATTTAAAATATGTCTTGAACCACATCACATAAATGCACCCGTGGTCCACGACACATTTTATTTAACGTTGTTGAGATTTGGATTTGGGTCACATAAATGCGCACCCGAGTTTAGGAAGGTAATATTATTAAAATAACGCGCCTAAAGCAACTACGCGTTTTTAACTTTGCGAAGGCCATGGGAAATTCAACTAATGACAAACTTCGATTCTAATTTCAAAGGATTGTACTCAACTAAAGCGAGGCCGAGAGTTTATGGAAATTATTGTTGTGGGGAAGGATGTAATGATTAACTACTGAATTTTAACAACTTCAATTATCTGGCTAAACTAGAAAGACTCTGGATAACTATTAATTTTTAAAAAAACTAACTTATGAATGAATACTAAAGTTATTGGGCTTAAGATCTTCCAAGTTAAACTCATTCGGCCCACAATGTGCTAGAAGAATCAAGATCCCAAAAGCTTTACTCAAATTCCATTGGCCAAATGGCCCATTTGAATCACCCTGTTCCAATCCCATTTACAGCCACTAACTTCACATTAGATAACAATATTATAGAGAGAACAACAAGCTTTGCAATTATGCCTTTGGTCGCAGAATTTATGCCTTATTTGGAGAGACTAAAACTAAGAGAAAAGGGGAATGTGACCGGGCCCTAGTATTTGAGCTGCCTACATATCCTTGGCTATAAAGAAATCAGGACACGTGTAGTTCAGAAGCGAGTGAGATGATGGAGTATGCCGTGGTGGAGAGTCAGTCGAGGTGTCGTTCCGCTGAGGTTCCGGTCCGCCGTCCTGATGTTACACCAAAAATCAAAACATGAAAAAGACTAGCTAAACCTATCAACTTCGAGTTACAAGATTCCTATCTATAAGTCTTCTGAAGCTTGATCTTGAGTCTTGAGTGGTTCTTCATGCAGACTTTAGATTTGAACCTTGATGCTTGCTAGTTGCAGGTGTTAGTTCCTCCTTCTTCAGCTTTTCGGATCAAGACCAGGCATGCAGTGCTTGTGACCTCGGTCATGTCTTGAGTAGCTCACATCCTTCATCAATTTCTGTATTTGGATTCACTTCTTGCCTTTCTTTTTTTTATTATTATTCTGGATTGTGACTAACTTCCGTTGATCATCTCGGACTGTTGACTCGCATTCCTGCCGCGAGCTTTTTTTTTGTTGCTGACTTGAATTGCATTCTAAAGTGAATTCCCTTGTTTTCCAGGTGGGTGCCTAATTGCCAAATCTTGAACTGTCTTCCTTCGGAACTACTTTCCATTGACACTTGAACTGTCTTCCCTTGTTCTCCAGGTGGGTGCCTGATTAATGAAACTTTCTGTGTTCCCTTGTTCTCCAAGTGGGCTCCTGATTGCTGAAATGTATTCCCTTGTTCTTTAGGTGAGCGCCTGATTGCTGAAACTTGAAATGTATTCCCTCGTTCTCTAGGTGGGCGCCTGATTTCCACAAAATAGACAAAACAAAGAAAACTTCTGCCGCTTAAAATGTATTCCCTTGTTCTTCAGGTGGGCGCCTGATTGCTGAACTTGAAAATATGCCCTTGTTCTCCAGGTGGGCGCCTGATTGCTGAACTTGAAATGTATTCCCTTGTTTTCCAAGTGGGCGCCTGATTGCTGAACATGAAATGTATTCCCTTGTTCTCCAGGTGGGCGCCTGATTTCAACAAAAATAGACAAAAATAAGGAAAACTTCTACCCCAGTTTGGCATGCTACCAAATATGAGTAAGAACTTAAAAATTAAAACTTGAAATATATTGCCTTGTTCTCCAGGTGGGCGCCTGATTGCTGAACTTGAAATGTATTCCCTTGTTCTCCAGGTGGGTGCCTGATTGTTGAACTTTGAAAATGTATTCCCTAGTTCTCCAGGTGGGCGCCTGATTTCCAAAAAATATACAAAAAGAAAGAAAACTTCTGTCCCAATTTGGTGCTGGGCGCATCTGTGAGTGTTAATTGAATCATGTTACCTGAAAATCTCAAGAATTTTAAAAGTTAGATCCCATTATCCAGGAGGGTCCAGAAAACTCCTAGTTATATGACAGTTTTAAATATAAGTTATATTTACTAAAAGTACGACTTCCGCTAAATCTTGTTATCTATGAAGACCTTAAAACTAAATCCCATTATCCAGGAGGTTCCTGAAATTTAAAATCAAATCTCATCTTAAGGGTGAAAATTTCAGAGCTAACTTCAACTTCCTAACGGTAAAACTTATGCTAAATCTTAGCATCTAAGGGAGGTATTAAACTAAGTCCCATTATTCAGGAGGGTTCTTAAAATTTCAAATTGAATCTTATCCTAAGCATGAACACTTCAAAGCCAAACTTGTATTTCCTCAAGGAAGAGCCTAGCTATATCTTGTTACTCATGAATGTTTTGGATTTTAACTAAGTCTCATTGTCCAGGAGGGTCCTGAGAATTTTTAATATTAAATCCCATTATCCAGGAGGGCCCTGAAATTTTAAAATTAAATCCCATTATCCAGGAGGGTCCTGAAAATTTAAAAACTAAATCCCATTATCCAGGAGGGTCCTGAAAACTTAAAAACTAAATCCCATTATCTAGGAAGGTCCTGAGAACCTTTAAAATTAAATCCCATTATCTAGGAGGGTCCTGAAAATTTTAAATTAAATCTCATTATCCAGGAGGGTCCTCAGAATTTAGAAACTAAATCCAATTATCCAGGAGGGTCCTGAAAACTTAAAAACAAAATCCCATTATCTAGGAGGGTCCAGAGAATTTTAAATTAAATCTCATTATCCAGGAGGGTCCTGAGAATTTAAAAACTAAATCTCATTATCCAGGAGGGTCCTGAAAACATAAAAAACTAAATCCCATTATCCAGGAGTGTTCTGAGAACTTAAAACAAAATCCCATTATCCAGGAGGGCCCTGAGAACTTTTAAAATTAAATCCCATTATCTAGAAGGGTCCTGAAAATTTTAAATTAAATCTCATTATCCAGGAGGGTCCTGAAAACTTAAAAACTAAATCCCATTATCCAGGAGGGTCTTGAGAACTTAAAACTAAATCCCATTATACAGGATGGTCCTGAGAACTTAAAACTAAATCCCATTATCCAGGAGGGTCCTGAGAATTTTAAATTAAATCCCATTATCCAGGAGGGTCCTGAGAATTTAAAAACTAAATCCCATTATCCAGGAGCGTCCTGAAAACTTAAAAAACAAAATTCCATTATCCAGGAGGGTCCTGAGAACTTAAAACTAAATCCCATTATCTAGGAGGGTCCTGAGATATTTTAAAATTAAATCTCATTATCTAGAAGGGTCCTGAAAATTTTAAATTAAATCCCATTATCCAGGAGGGTCCTGAAAACTTAAAAACTAAATCCCATTATCCAGGAGAATCATGACAACTTTTAAAATTAAATCCCATTATCCAGGAGGATCCTGAAAATTTTAAATTAAATCCCATTATCCAGGAGGGTCCTTAAATCTTAAAAACTAAATTCCATTATCCAGGAGGGTCCTGAGAACTTAAAACTAAATCCCATTATCTAGGAGGGTGCTGAGAACTTTTAAAATTAAATCCCATTATTGAGGAGGGTCCTGAAAACTTAAAAACTAAATCCCATTATCTAGGAGGGTCTGAAAACTTAAAACTAAATCCCATTATCCAGGAGGGTCTTGAGAACTTTTAAAATTAAATCTCATTATCCAGGAGGGTCCTGAAAACTTAAAAACTAAATCTCATTATTCAGGAGGGTCCTGAAAACTTAAAAACAAAATCCCATTATCCAGGAGGGTCCAGAGAATTTTAATTAAATCTCATTATCCAGGAGGGTCCTGAGAATTTAAAAACTAAATCCCATTATCCAGGAGGGTCCTGAAAACTTAAAAACAAAATCCCATTATCCAGGAGGGTCTAGAGAATTTTAAATTAAATCTCATTATCCAGGAGGGTCCTGAGAATTTAAAAACTAAATCCCATTATCCAGGAGGGTCCTGAAAACATAAAAAACAAAATCCCATTATCCAGGAGAGTACTGAGAACTTAAAACTAAATCCCATTATCCAAGAGGGTCCTGAGAACTTTTAAAATTAAATTCTATTATCCAGAAGTGTCCTGAAATTTATAAATTAAATCCCATTATCTAGGAGGGTCCAGAAAACTTAAAAACTAAATCCCATTATCCAGGAGGGTCCTGAGAACTTAAAACTAAATCCTATTATCCAGGAGGGTCCTGAGAACTTAAAACTAAATCCCATTATCCAGGAGGGTCCTGAAAATTTTAAATTAAATTCCATTATCTAGGAGGGTCCTGAAAACTTAAAAACTAAATCTCATTATCCAGGAGGGTCCTGAAAACTTAAAACTAAATCCCTTTATCAAGCAGGGTCCTGAGAACTTTTAAAATTAAATCTCATTATCCATGAGGTTCCTAAAGTTTTTGAATTTAAATCCCATTATCTAGGAGGGCACTGAAAACTTAAAAACTAAATCCCAATATCTAGGAGGGTCCTGAGAAACTTTAAAATTAAATCCCATTATCCAGGAGGGTCCTGAAAATTTTAAATTAAATCCCATTATCTAGGAGGGTCCTGATAATTTAAACACTAAATCCCATTATCCAGGAGGGTCCTGAAAATTTAAAAACTAAATCCCATTATCCAGGAGGGTCCTGAGAATTTTAAATTAAATCCCATTATCCAGGAGGTTCCTGAGAATTTTAAATTAAATCCCATAATCCAGGAGGGTCCTGAGAATTTAAAAACTAAATCTCATTATCTAGGAGGGTCCTGAAAACTTAAAAAACTAAATCCAATTATCCAGGAGAGTTCTGAGAACTTAAAACTAAATTCCATTATCTAGGAGGGTCATGAGAACTTTTAAATTTAAATCCCATTATCCAGAAGGGTCTCGAAAATTTTAAATTAAATCCCATTATCCAGGAGGGTCCTGAAAACGTAAAAACTAAATTCCATTATCCAGGAGGGTACTAAGAACTTAAAACTAAATCCCATTATCCAGGAGGGTCCTGCGAACTTAAAACTAAATCCCATTATCCAAGAGGGTCCTGAGAACTTAAAACTAAATCCCATTATCTAGGAGGGTCCTGAAAACTTAAAAACTAAATCTTATTATCCTGGAGGGTCTTGAGAACTTTTAAAACTAAATCCCATTATCCAGGAGGGTCCTGAGAATTTAAAAACTAAATCTCATTATCCAGGAGGGTCCTGAAAACTTAAAAACAAAATCCCATTATCCAGGAGGGTCCAGAGAAATTTAAATTATATCTCATTATCCAGGAGGGTCCTGAGAATTTAAAAACTAAATCCCATTATCCAGGAGGGTCCTGAAAACATAAAAAACAAAATCCCATTATCCAGGAGAGTACTGAGAACTTAAAACTAAATCTCATTATCCAAGAGGGTCCTGAGAACTTTTAAAATTAAATTCCATTATCCAGAAGTGTCCTGAAAATTTTAAATTAAATCCCATTATCTAGGAGGGTCCAAAAAACTTAAAAACTAAATCCCATTATCCAGGAGGGTCCTGAGAAATTAAAACTAAATCCTATTATCCAGGAGGGTCCTGAGAACTTAAAACTAAATTCCATTATCCAGGAGGGTCCTAAGAACTTAAAACTAAATCCCATTATTCAGGAGGGTCCTGAAAACTTAAAAACTAAATCTCATTATCCAGGAGGGTCCTGAAAACTTAAAACTAAATCCCTTTATCAAGCAGGGTCCTGAGAACTTTTAAAATTAAATCTCATTATCCATGAGGTTCCTAAAGTTTTTGAATTAAATCCCATTATCTAGGAGGGTACTGAAAACTTAAAAACTAAATCCCTATATCCAAAAGGGTCCTGAGAAACTTTAAAATTAAATCCCATTATCCAGGAGGGTCCTGAAAATTTTAAATTAAATCCCATTATCTAGGAGGGTCCTGATAATTTAAACACTAAATGCCATTTTCCAGGAGGGTCCTGAGAATTTTAAATTAAATCCCATTATCCAGGAGGGTCCTGAGAATTTTAAATTAAATCCCATTATCCATGAGGGTCCTGAGAATTTAAAAACTAAATCTCATTATCTATGAGGGTCCTGAAAACTTAAAAAACTAAATCCAATTATCCAGGAGGGTCCTGAGAACTTAAAACTAAATTCCATTATCCAGGAGGGTCCTGAGAACTTTTAAAATTAAATCCCATTATCCAGAAGGGTATTGAAAATTTTAAATTAAATCCCATTATCTAGGAGGGTCCTGAAAACGTATAAACTAAATCCCATTATCCAGGAGGGTACTGAGAACTTAAAACTAAATCCCATTATCCAGGAGGGTTCTGCGAACTTAAAACTAAATCCCATTATCCAAGAGGGTCCTGACAACTTAAAACTAAATCCCATTATCTAGGAGGGTCCTGAAAACTTAAAAACTAAATCCCATTATCCTGGAGGGTCTTGAGAACTTCTAAAACTAAATCCCATTATCCAGGAGGGTCCTGAGAATTTAAAAACTAAATCCCATTATCCAGGAAGGTCCTGAAAACATAAAACTAAATCCCATTATCCAGGAAGGTCCTGAGAACTTAAAACTATATCCCATTATCCAAGAGGTTCTTGAGAACTTTTAAAATTAAATCCCATTATCCAGAAGGGTTCTGAAAATTTTAAATTAAATCCAATTATCTAAGAGGGTCATGAAAACTTAAAAACTAAATTCCATTATCCAGGAGGGTCCTGAAAACGTAAAACTAAATCCCATTATCTAGGAGGGTCCTGAGGACTTAAAACTAAATCCCATTATCCAGGAGGGTCCTGAGAACTTAAAACTAAATCCCGTTATCTAGGAGAGTCCTGAGAACTTAAAACCAAATCCCATTATCCAGGAGAGCCCTGAAATTTTAAAATTAAATTTCATTATCTAGGAGGGTCCTGAAAATTTAAAAACTAAATCCAATTATCCAGGAGGGTCCTGAGAACCTTTAAAATTAAATCTCATTATCCAGGAGGGTCCTGAGAATTTTAAACTAAATTCCATTATCCAGGAGGATCCTGAAAACTTAAAACTAAATCCCATTATCTAGGAGGGTCCTGAGGACTTAAAACTAAATGCTATTATCCAGGAGGGTCCTGAGAATTTAAAACTAAATCCCGTTATCAGGAGGGTCCTGAGAACTTAAAATCAAATCCCATTATCCAGGAGAGCAATGAAATTTTAAAATTAAATTTCATTATCCAGGAGGCTCCTGAAAATTTAAAAACTAAATCCAATTATCCAGGAGGGTCCTGAGAACCTTTAAAATTAAATCTCATTATCCAGGAGGGTCCTGAGAAGTTTTAAAATTAAATCCCATTATCCAGGAGGGTCCTGAAAATTTTAAATTAAATCCCATTATCCAGGAGGATCCTAAACACTTAAAAATTAAATCCCATTATCAAGGAGGGTCTTGAAAACTTAAAACTAAATCACATTATCTAGGAGGGTTCTGAGAACTTAAATCTAAATCCCATTATCCAGGAGGGTCTAGAGAACTTTTAAAAATAAATCCCATTATCCAGAAGGGTCCTAAATTTTTTAAATTGAATCTCATTATCTAGGAGGGTACTGAAAACTTAAAAACTAAATCCCAATATCCAGGAGGGTCCTTAGAAACTTTAAAATTAAATCCCATTATTCAGGAGGGTCCTAAAAATTTTAAATTAAATCCCATTATCTAGGAGGGTTCTGATAATTTAAACACTAAATCTCATTATCCAGGAGGGTTCTGAAAACTTTTAAACTAAATCCCATTATCCAGGAGGGTCCTGAGAATTTTAAATAAAATCTCATTATCCAGGAGGGTCCTGAGAATTTTAAATTAAATCCCATTATCCAGGAGGGTCCTGAGAATTTTAAATTAGATCCCATTATCCAGGAGGGTCTTGAGAATTTAAAAACTAAATCCCAATATCTAGGAGGGTCCTGAAAACTTAAAAAACTAAATACCATTATCCAGGAGGGTCTTGAGAACTTAAAACTAAATCTCATTATCCAGGAGGGTCCTGAGAACTTTTAAAATTAAATCCCATTATCCAGAAGGGTCTTGAAAAATTTAAATTAAATCCCATTATCCAGGAGGGTCCTGAAAACATAAAAACTAAATCCCATTATGCAGGAGAGTACTGAGAACTGAAAACTAAATCCTATTATCCAGGAGGGTCCTGCGAACTTAAAACTAAATCCCATTATCCAAGAGGGTTCTGAAAACTTAAAACTAAATCCCATTATCTAGGAGAGTCCTGAAAACTTAAAAACTAAATCCCATTATCCTGCAGGGTCTTGAGAACTTTTAAAACTAAATCCCATTATCCAGGAGGGTCCTGAGAATTTAAAAACTAAATCTCATTATCAGGAGGGTCCTGAAAACTTAAAACTAAATCCCATTATCAAGGAAGGTCCTGAGAACTTAAAACTAAATCCCATTATCTAGGAGGTTCTTGAGAACTTTTAAAATTAAATCCCATTATCCAGGAGGGTCCTGAAAATTTTAAATTAAATCCAATTATCTAAGAGGGTAATGAAAACTTAAAAAGTAAATACCATTATCCAGGAGGGTCCTGAAAACTTAAAACTAAATCCCATTATCTAGGAGGGTTCTGAGGACTTAAAACTAAATCCGATTATCCAGGAAGGTCTTGAGAACTTAAAACTAAATCCCGTTATCCAGGAGGGTCCTGAGAACTTAAAACCAAATCCCATTATCTAGGAGAGCCATGAAAGTTTAAAATTAAATTTCATTATCCAGGAGGGTCCTGAAAATTTAAAAACTAAATCCAATTATCCAGGAGGGTCCTGAGAACCTTTAAAATTAAATCCCATTATCCAGGAGGGTCCTGAGAACTTAAAACTAAATTCCATTATCCAGGAGGGTCCTGAAAACTTAAAACTTCATCCAATTATCCAAGAGGTTCCTGAGAAGTTTTAAAATTAAATCCCATTATCCAGGAGGGTCCTGAAAATTTTAAATTGAATCTCATTATCCAGGAGGATCCTGAAAACTTAAAAATTAAATCTCATTATCAAGGAGGGTCTTGAAAACTTAAAACTAAATCACATTATCCAGGAGGGTTCTGAGAACTTAAAACTAAATCTCATTATCCAGGAGGGTCTTGAGAACTTTTAAAATTAAATCCCATTATCCAGAAGGGTCCTAAAAATTTTTAATTAAATCCCCTTATCCAGGAGGGTCCTGAAAACTTAAAAACTAAATCTCATTATCTAGGAGGGTCCTGAGAACTTAAAACTAAATCCCATTATATAGGATGATCCTTAGAACTTAAAACTAAATCCCATTATCCAGGAGGGTCCTGAAAACATAAAAACTAAATCCCATTATCCAGGAGGGTTCTGAGAATTTAAAAACTAAATCCCATTATCCAGGAGGGTCCTGAAAACTTAAAAAACTAAATCCCATTATCCAGGAGGGTCCTGAGAACTTAAAACTAAATCCCATTATCTAGGAGGGTCCTGAGATCTTTTAAAATTAAATCTCATTATCCAGAAGGGTCCTGAAAAATTTAAATTAAATCCCATTATCCAGGAGGGTCCTGAAAACTTAAAAACTAAATCCCATTATCCAGGAGGGTCCTGAGAACTTAAAACTAAATCCCATTATCCAGGAGGGTCCTGAGAACTTAAAACTAAATCCCATTATCCAAGATGGTCCCGAGAACTTAAAATTAAATCCCATTATCTAGGAGGGTCCTGAAAACTTAAAAACTAAATTCCATTATCCTGGAGGGTCTTGAGAACTTTCAAAACTAAATCCCATTATCCAGGAGGGTCCTGAGAATTTAAAAACTAAATCCCATTATCCAGTAGGGTCTTGAAAACTTAAAACTAAATCCCATTATCCAGGAAGGTCCTGAGAACTTAAAACTAAATCCCATTATCCAGGAGGTTCATGAGAACTTTTAAAATTAAATCCCATTATCCAGGAGGATCCTGAAAATTTTAAATTAAATCTCATTATCCAGAAGGGTCATGAAAACATAAAAACTAAATCCCATTATCCAGGAGGGTCCTGAGAACTTAAAACTAAATCCCATTATCAAGGAGGGTCCTGAGAACTTAAAACTAAATCCCATTATCCAGGAGGGTCCTAAGAACTTAAAACTAAATCCCATTTTCCAGGAGCGTCCTGAGAACTTTTAAAATTAAATCCTATTATCCAGGAAGGTCCTGAAAACTAATAAACTAAATCCCATTATCTAGGAGGGTCCTGAAAACTTAAAACAAAATCCCATTACCCAGGAGGGTCTTGAGAACTTTTAAAATTAAATTCCATTATCCAGGAGGGTCCTGAAAACTTAAAAACTAAATCCCATTATTCAGGTGGGTCCTGAAAACTTAAAAACAAAATCCCATTATCCAGAAGGGTCCAGAGAATTTGAAATTAAATCTCATTATCCAGGAGGGTCCTGAGAATTTAAAAACTAAATCCCATTATCCAGGAGTGTCCTGAAAACTTAAAAACAAAATCCCATTATCCAGGAGGGTCTAGAGAATTTTAAATTGAATCTCATTATCCAGGAGGGTCCTGAGAATTTAAAAACTAAATCTCATTATCCAAGAGGGTCCTGAAAATATAAAAAAACTAAATGCCATTATCCAGAAGAGTCCTGAGAACTTAAAACTAAATCCCATTATCCAAGAGGGTCCTGAAAACTTTTAAAATTAAATTGCATTATCCAGAAGGGTCCTGAAAATTTTAATTTAAATCCCATTATACAGGAGGGGCCTAAAAACTTAAAAACTAAATCCCATTATCCAGGAGGGTTCTGATAACTTAAAACTAAATCCTATTATCCAGGAGGGTCCTGAGAACTTAAAACTAAATCCCATTATCCAGGAGAGTCCTGATAACTTAAAACTAAATCCCATTATCCAGGAGGGTCCTAAGAACTTAAAACTAAATCCCATTATCCAGGAAGGTTCTGAAAACTTAAAAACTAAATCTCATTATCCAGGAGGGTCCTGAAAACTTAAAACTAAATCCCATTATCCAGGAGGATCCAGAGAACTTAAAACTAAATCCCATTATACAGGAGGGTCCTGAGAACTTTTAAAATTAAATCCCATTATCCAGGAGAGTCCTCAAAATTTTAAATTAAATTCCATTATCCAGGAGGGCCCTGAAAACTTTAAAACTAAATCCCATTAGTCAGGAGGGTCCTGAGAACTTAAAACTAAATCCCATTATCCAGGAGGGTCCTGAGAACCTTTAAAATTAAATCCCATTATCCAGGAGTGTCTTGAAAATTTTAAATTAAATCCCATTATCTAGGAGGGTTCTGAAAACTTAAAAACTAAATCCCATTATTCAGGAGGGTCCTGAGAATTTTAAATTAAATCCCATTATCCAGGAGTGTCCAGAGAATTTAAAAACTAAATCCCATTATCTAGGAGGGTACTGAAAACTTAAAAAACTAAATCCCTATCCAGGAGGGTTCTAAGAACTTAAAACTAAATCCCATTATCCATGAGGGTCCTGAGAACTTTTAAAATTAAATATCATTATCCAGAAGCGTCTTGAAAATTTTAAATTAAATCCCATTATCCAGGAGGGTCCTGAAAACGTAAAAACTAAATCCCATTATCCAGGAGGTTACTGAGAACTTAAAACTAAATCCCATTATCCAAGAGGGTTCTGAAAACTTAAAACTAAATCTCATTATCTAGGAGATTCCTGAAAACTTAAAAACTAAATCTCATTATCCTGGAGGGTCTTGAGAACTTTTAAAACTAAATCCCATTATCCAGGAGGGTCCTGAGAATTTAAAAACTAAATCTCATTATCCAGGAGGGTCCTGAAAACATAAAACTAAATCCCATTATCAAGGAAGGTCCTGAGAACTTAAAACTAAATCCCATTATCCAGGAGGTTCTTGAGAACTTTTAAAATTAAATCCCATTATCCAGGAGGGTCCTGAAAATTTTAAATTAAATCCAATTATCTAAGAGGGTAATGAAAACTTAAAAAGTAAATACCATTATCCAGGAGGGTCCTGAAAACTTAAAACTAAATCCCATTATCTAGGAGGGTTCTCAGGACTTAAAACTAAATCCGATTATCCAGGAAGGTCTTGAGAACTTAAAACTAAATCCCGTTATCCAGGAGGGTCCTGAGAACTTAAAACCAAATCCCATTATCTAGGAGAGCCATGAAAGTTTAAAATTAAATTTCATTATCCAGGAGGGTCCTGAAAATTTAAAAACTAAATCCAATTATCCAGGAGGGTCCTGAGAACCTTTAAAATTAAATTCCATTATCCAGGAGGGTCCTGAGAATTTAAAACTAAATTCCATTATCCAGGAGGGTCCTGAAAACTTAAAACTTCATCCAATTATCCAAGAGGTTCCTGAGAAGTTTTAAAATTAAATCCCATTATCCAGGAGGGTCCTGAAAATTTTAAATTAAATCTCATTATCCAGGAGGGTCCTAAAAACATAAAAACTAAATCCCATTATCCAGGAGGGTCCTGAGAACTTAAAACTAAATCCCATTATCAAGGAGGGTCCTGAGAACTTAAAACTAAATCCCATTATCCAGGAGGGTCCTAAGAACTTAAAACTAAATCCCATTTTCCAGGAGGGTCCTGAGAACTTTTAAAATTAAATCCCATTATCCAGGAAGGTCCTGAAAACTAATAAACTAAATCCCATTATCTAGGAGGGTCCTGAAAACTTAAAACAAAATCCCATTACCCAGTAGGGTCTTGAGAACTTTTAAAATTAAATCCCATTATCCAGTAGGGTCCTGAAAACTTAAAAACTAAATCCCATTATCCAGGTGGGTCCTGAAAACTTAAAAACAAAATCCCATTATCCAGAAGGGTCCAGAGAATTTGAAATTAAATCTCATTATCCAGGAGGGTCCTGAGAATTTAAAAACTAAATCCCATTATCCTGGAGTGTCCTGAAAACTTAAAAACAAAATCCCATTATCCAGGAGGGTCTAGAGAATTTTAAATTGAATCTCATTATCCAGGAGGGTCCTGAGAATTTAAAAACTAAATCTCATTATCCAAGAGGGTCCTGAAAATATAAAAAAACTAAATGCCATTATCCAGAAGAGTCCTGAGAACTTAAAACTAAATCCCATTATCCAAGAGGGTCCTGAAAACTTTTAAAATTAAATTGCATTATCCATAAGGGTCCTGAAAATTTTAAATTAAATCCCATTATATAGGAGGGTCCTAAAAACTTAAAAACTAAATCCCATTATCCAGGAGGGTTCTGATAACTTAAAACTAAATCCTATTATCCAGGAGGGTCCTGAGAACTTAAAACTAAATCCCATTATCCAGGAGAGTCCAGAGAACTTAAAACTAAATCCCATTATCCAGGAGGGTCCTAAGAACTTAAAACTAAATCCCATTATCCAGGAAGGTTCTGAAAACTTAAAAACTAAATCTCATTATCCAGGAGGGTTCTGGAAACTTAAAACTAAATCCCATTATCCAGGAGGATCCAGAGAACTTAAAACTAAATCCCATTATACAGGAGGGTCCTGAGAACTTTTAAAATTAAATCCCATTATCCAGGAGAGTCCTCAAAATTTTAAATTAAATTCCATTATCCAGGAGGGTTCTGAAAACTTTAAAACTAAATCCCATTATTCAGGAGGGTCCTGAGAACTTAAAAATAAATCCCATTATCCAGGAGGGTCCTGAGAACCTTTAAAATTAAATCCCATTATCCAGGAGGGTCCTGAAAATTTTAAACTAAATCCCATTATTCAGAAGGGTCCTGAGAATTTTAAATTAAATCCCATTATCCAGGAGTGTCCAGAGATTTTAAAAACTAAATCCCATTATCTAGGAGGGTACTGAAAACTTAAAAAACTAAATCCCTATCCAGGAGGGTTCTGAGAACTTAAAACTAAATCCCATTATCCAGGAGGGTCCTGAGAACTTTTAAAATTAAATATCATTATCCAGAAGCGCCTTGAAAATTTTAAATTAAATCCCATTATCCAGGAGGGTCCTGAAATCGTAAAAACTAAATCCCATTATCCAGGAGGTTACTGAGAACTTAAAACTAAATCCCATTATCCAGGAGGGTCCTGCGAACTTAAAACTAAATCCCATTATCCAAGAGGGTCCTGAGAACTTAAAACTAAATCCCATTATCTAGGAGGGTCCTGAAAACTTAAAAACTAAATCCCATTATCCTGGAGGGTCTTGAGAACTTTTAAAACAAAATCCCATTATCCAGGAGGATCCTGAGAATTTAAAAACTAAATCCCATAATCCAGGAGGGTCCTAAAAACATAAAACTAAATCCCATTATCCAGGAAGGTCCTGAGAACTTAAAACTAAATCCCATTATCCAGGAGGTTCTTGAGAACTTTTTAAATTAAATCTCATTATCTAGGAGGGTCCTGAAAATTTTAAATTAAATCCCATTATCTAGGAGGGTCATGAAAACTTAAAAACTAAATCCCATTATCCAGGAGGGTCCTGAAAACTTAAAACTAAATCTCATTATCTAGGAGGGTCCTAAGGATTTAAAACTAAATCCCATTATCCAGGAGGGTCCTGAGAACTTAAAACTAAATCCCGTTATCTAGGAGGGTCCTGAGAACTCAAAAGCAAATCCCATTATCCAGGAGGGCCCTGAAATTTTAAAATTAAATCTCATTATCCAGGAGGGTCCTGAAAATTTAAAAACTAAATCCAATTATCCAGGAGGGTCCTTAGAACCTTTAAAATTAAATCCCATTATCCAGGAGGGTCCTGAGAATTTAAAACTAAATTCCATTATCCAGGAGGGTCCTGAAAACTTAAAACTAAATCCAATTATCCAAGAGGGTCCTGAGAACTTTTAAAATTAAATCTCATTATCTAGGAGGGTCCTGAAAATTTTAAATTAAATCCCATTATCCAGGAGGGTCCTGAAAACGTAAAAACTAAATCCCATTATCCTGGAGGTTACTGAGAACTTAAAACTAAATCCCATTATCCAGGAGGGTCCTGCGAACTTAAAACTAAATCCCATTATCCAAGAGGGTCCTGAGAACTTAAAACTAAATCTCATTATCTAGGAGGGTCCTGAAAACTTAAAAACTAAATCCCATTATCCTGGAGGGTCTTGAGAACTTTTAAAACTAAATCCCATTATCCAGGAGGGTCCTGAGAATTTAAAAACTAAATCCCATAATCCAGGAGGGTCCTAAAAACATAAAACTAAATCCCATTATCCAGGAAGGTCCTGAGAACTTAAAACTAAATCCCATTATCCAGGAGGTTCTTGAGAACTTTTTAAATTAAATCTCATTATCTAGGAGGGTCCTGAAAATTTTAAATTAAATCCCATTATCTAGGAGGGTCATGAAAACTTAAAAACTAAATCCCATTATCCAGGAGGGTCCTGAAAACTTAAAACTAAATCTCATTATCTAGGAGGGTCCTAAGGATTTAAAACTAAATCCCATTATCCAGGAGGGTCCTGAGAACTTAAAACTAAATCCCGTTATCTAGGAGGGTCCTGAGAACTCAAAAGCAAATCCCATTATCCAGGAGGGCCCTGAAATTTTAAAATTAAATCTCATTATCCAGGAGGGTCCTGAAAATTTAAAAACTAAATCCAATTATCCAGGAGGGTCCTTAGAACCTTTAAAATTAAATCCCATTATCCAGGAGGGTCCTGAGAATTTAAAACTAAATTCCATTATCCAGGAGGGTCCTGAAAACTTAAAACTAAATCCAATTATCCAAGAGGGTCCTGAGAACTTTTAAAATTAAATCTCATTATCTAGGAGGGTCCAGAAAATTTTAAATTAAATCTCATTATCCAAGAGGGTCCTGAAAACTTATAAACTAAATCCCATTATCAAGGAGGGTCCTGAAAACTTAAAACTAAATAACATTATGCTGGAGGGTTCTGAGAACTTAAAAATAAATCTCATTATCCAGGAGGGTTTTGAGAACTTTTAAAATTAAATCCCATTATCCAGGAGAGTCCTGAGAACTTAAAACTAAATCCCATTATCCAGGAGGGTCTTAAGAACTTAAAACTAAATCCCATTATCCAGGAAGGTTCTGAAAACTTAAAAACTAAATCTCATTATCCAGGAGGGTCCTGAAAACTTAAAACTAAATCCCATTATCCAGGAGGATCCAGAGAACTTAAAACTAAATCCCATTATACAGGAGGGTCCTGAGAACTTTTAAAAATAAATCCCATTATCCAGGAGAGTCCTCAAAATTTTAAATTAAATCCTATTATCCAGGAGGGTTCTGAAAACTTTAAAACTAAATCCCATTATTCAGGAGGGTCCTGAGAACTTAAAACTAAATCCCATTATCCAGGAGGGTCCTGAGAACCTTTAAAATTAAATACAATTATCCAGGAGGGTTCTGAAAATTTTAAATTAAATCCTATTATCTAGGAGGGTCTTGAAAACTTAAAAACTAAATCCCATTATTCAGGAGGGTCCTGAGAATTTTAAATTAAATCCCATTATCCAGAAGTGTCCGAGAATTTAAAAACTAAATCCCATTATCTTGGAGGGTACTGAAAACTTAAAAAACTAAATCCCATTATCCAGGAGGGTTCTGAGAACTTAAAACTAAATCCCATTATCCAAGAGGGTCCTGAGAACTTTTAAAATTAAATCTCATTATCCAAAAGCGCCTTGAAAATTTTAAATTAAATCCCATTATCCAGGAGGGTCCTGAAAACGTAAAAACTAAATCCCATTATCCAGGAGGTTACTGAGAACTTAAAACTAAATCCCATTATCCAGGAGGGTCCTGCGAACTTAAAACTAAATCCCATTATCTAAGAGGGTCCTGAGAACTTAAAACTAAATCTCATTATCTAGGAGGGTCCTGAAAACTTAAAAACTAAATCCCATTATCCTGGAGGGTCTTGAGAACTTTTAAAACTAAATCCCATTATCCAGGAGGGTCCTGAGAATTTAAAAACTAAATCCCATAATCCAGGACGGTCCTGAAAACTTAAAACTAAATCTCATTATCCAGGAAGGTCCTGAGAACTTAAAACTAAATCCCATTATCCAGGAGGTTCTTGAGAACTTTTAAAATTAAATCCCATTATCCAGGAGGGTCCTGAAAATTTTAAATTAAATCCCATTATCTAGGAGGGTCATGAAAACTTAAAAACTTAATCCCATTATCCAGGAGGGTCCTGAAAACTTAAAACTAAATCCCATTATCTAGGAGGGTCCTGAGGACTTAAAACTAAATCCCATTATCCAGGAGGCTCCTGAGAACTTAAAACTAAATCCCGTTATCCAGGAGGGTCTTGAGAACTTAAAAGTAAATCCCATTATCCAGGAGGGCCCTGAAATTTTAAAATTAAATCTCATTATCCAGGAGGGTCCTGAAAATTTAAAAACTAAATCCAATTATCCAGGAGGGTCCTGAGAACCTTTAAAATTAAATCCCATTATCTAGGAGGGTCCTGAGAATTTAAAACTAAATTCCATTATCCAGGAGGGTCCTGAAAACTTAAAACTAAATCCAATTATCCAAGAGGGTCCTGAGAACTTTTAAAATTAAATCCCATTATCCAGGAGGGTCCTGAAAATTTTAAATTAAATCTCATTATCCAGGAGGGTCCTAAAAACTTAAAAACTAAATCCCATTATCAAGGAGGGTCCTGAAAACTTAAAACTAAATCACATTATGCTGGAGGGTTCTGAGAACTTAAAAATAAATCCCATTATCCAGGAGGGTTTTGAGAACTTTTAAAATTAAATTCCATTATCCAGGAGGGTCTTGAGAACTTAAAACTAAATCCCAATATTTAGGAGGGTACTGAGAACTTAAAACTAAATCCCATTATCCAGGAGAGTCCTGAGATCTTAAAACTAAATCTCATTATCCAGGAGGGTCTTGAGAATTTTTAAGATTAAATCCCATTATCCAGGAGGACCCTGAAATTTTAAAATTAAATCTCATTATCCAGGAGGGTCCTGAAAATTTAAAAACTAAATCCCATTATCCAGGAGGGTCTTGAGAATTTTAAATTAAATATCATTATCCAGGAGCATCCTGAAAATTTTAAATTAAATCCCATTATCCAGGAGGGGCCTAAGAATTTTAAATTAAATCCCATTATCCAGGAGGGTCCTGAAAATTCCTGATTGAATCCTGTTTTGAACATGCAAACTTTGAAACCATCTTCTATTCCTTGGGGTATATTTGTGCTTGATTATGCTATTTCTGAATTTTAAATTAGGTGTCATTTTCCAGGAGGGTCCTGAAAGCTCCTAATTGGATTCTATCTCAAACATACAAACTTTTAAGCCAACTTATATTCCTTTGGGGAACATTTATGCTAGATTATGCTACTCACGATTGTTTTGAATTTTAAACTAAGTCCTATTTTCCAGGAGGGTCTTGAGAATTTCAAATTAAATCCCATTATCCAGGCGGGTCCTGAAAATCACAAGTCAAACCTGTCTGGTGCTTGCCTTTCCCCAGCGGAGGATTACTCGGGAACAACCGAAATTTTCTGCCCCTGTTTCAAATCAAAGAAAAATCTTGTTAGTTTAAAATATAGTGGTTGGTTTGTGACCTTGACTTTGAGGGCGGTTGCTCCTTTATTTCTCATGATAACTGATTTCCACCCGAAGACCTTGCTTGTTCCTTGACTAATCACTTTCTTTGCCAACCGTATCACAGAAAATACCTCTTCTCCGTTCAGACCCAATACCCTCTATCTGTTGTATTACTCATGAACTGACATTTACCAACCTTTGTGTCTCACACGAATCCCAAAGCATGCCAATTACCGTCCACTTAATGTGCATGCTGTTCTTTCCTGACTTAACTCACCGGCATTGGCCTTGAGGTCTATTGCTCCTTCACTTGCCATGATAACTTTGATTTCTGCTTGGAAGACCTTGCTTGTCACTGGTTAACCACTTTCTTTGTTAATCTTATCACAGAAAATACTTTTGATTCGTTCACCCTACACCCTCCATCTGTTGCATTGTTCATGAATTGATATATACCAAACCTTTGTGTTTCACCGAAAATACCTTTGATTCGTTCACCTAACACCCTCCATCTTGTTGCATTATTTCTAAATTGATATGTACCAAACCTTTTTATTTCACAAGTATCCCAAAGCATGTTGATTATTACCGGCTCAATGTGCTTGTTGTTCTTTTTTTACTTATGACATTTGATGTGTTAGCCAGACCCCGTTTTGTGCAATTTGGACAGTTGGTGGAAAATTTTGAAGTCATTTCTTACTTAGTCTAACCGCACAGACTCAGGAAGAGGAAGTAAACAAGACAAAAAGAACGGAGTAAAGTACAATGAAAAGAGATGATTCCTAACAAGAAAACTACAAAGTAGAAACCTATCAGATGTGGACACCAACTCTAATAACCGTGACATGCACCTGTGGCCTATTTTGTCAAGCAGGTCTGATGTTCAACTCCTATTATACCCCCAAACCGTGAAACTGGGCTTCCATGCTCCGATTATCCAATCTGATTCACAATCCTTATTTGACATGTAGTGCCCGAGGGGTTTTCACCATCAAGCCTCTCTCGTTTTGTTCTTTTTCTCAACTTACAGTCGCCTCAAGGTGCCTGTGAAGGTTTTCACCAATAAGACTCTCTCATTTTTCTCTCTGCTTTCATTGCCTTACGGTGCCCGTGAAGGTTTTCACCAATAAGACTCTCTCATTTTCAATTTTTCCTGCTTGGACCAGAGTGTTGCCCTTGACATGATTCCCCTCTACCTGCTTGACTCGGCATTTTTCGAAGACTGATCAGAAGGTCTTTCTTTGGACCGTAACGTGGGCTTTTGGACAGGGTTAGAAGAAAAGGTATAAAAGGCTCAAAACAATTCAACTGGGTTCAAAATTACAACTTTTGGAATTAGATTTCCTGCAACAACCACAACTTCTGCCCCAGTTTCTTGCTTGGGGACTTTTGGATTTTATTTCGATGGGACCGAACCGTGAGGCTGCCTACGTATCCTTAAAAGGAATCAGGTCGAACGTAGTTCATGTTATTACTTTGTTTGTTGTGATTTTTCTTTTCTTTTTCTTTTCTCTTCTTTCCTTCTTTTTCTTTTTGTTGTTGTTTTTCTTCTTTTTTTTCTTTTTTTCTTTCTTTTCTTTTCTTTTTCCCTTTTCTCTTTATTCTTCTTTTTCTTCTCTCTCTTTTCATTCTTTTTCTTTTCTCTTTGTCCTTTACTCATATTTCACGCTTGTGTTTCTGATCTTTGCTACTGATTCCGAAAGAGGAATATGAAAGAAAATAGATAAGCCTCAAAGGAGTAACGAAGGATAAAGTGTTTAGATAGCAGAACAAAATGCCTTCGTCATTCCAATCTCCAAAACATGCCAAGTGCAAACTACACAATTAAACAAACCAAGGAAAACCTTTGTAACATATTTTCATTGCACTAGACTTGATAATCATATCCACGCATTCGCCTTCTACATCTGTTAGTTACCAAGCCCCATTGGACAACACCCTCACTCTCATTATCACGAACGTCCCCCTACAAATTTGGGGCAAACTTGCCATTATCTTCACCTGATGCAGCATGATGCATTTCAATAGTGTATTTTTATGTTCTACCTGCCCCATTTTCACACAATTCGGGCTTGAAGTGATCTCAAAATGCCTTTACTTATTTCCCTCAAATGTCCTTACATCTTCAACATTGTTTCATTGCTTCGTGATTAAACTGACTTTTAAAACCAGGATGAGAGTTACGCGTGCATGTCATGTCACTAGAGTCAACAGGAAAAAGGACAGATAGTGAAAGGGTTTGGACGACAAAACAAACAAACCAAACTGGGGTTACAAACCTAGAACAAACCTAGACAACACTAAACGGGCTATTATGACTAAACAAACTAAGCAAAATAAAAGGATAGAAGGGTTTGAGTCACAAGACAATATCCGGATTACAACCCTGAAATAACCCGGACAGCAGAAATGAAAACAAAATAAACCACCAAAACCCCTCCCTGGCAAACCAAGAAAAGAGCGTCTTTCTAATTATCAAACTCAACATATTAGCCACTGACTTCTGCATCAACAATACTAGAACCTTCACCAGCCTTCATCACGTTGTTCTGAGCCGATTGTCTTTGGGTTCTCTTTGCCTGCTCATTCTTAGGATCAACCTCTGTTAGGATTGAAAGCTTCGTATCACGTGGACCTCCAAGTATCCCAGAAGAATTCTCACATTCCTTTTCAAAATAAATCATACCCACCATATGCGTCTCATTATGCACAGGTGACAGACTTTGGCTAGTGTCTGCTGCATCTGGATTTTGCACGACAATGTCGCCTGCATCAATAAGCTTTTGAATTGCGTTCTTCAGATTCCAACACTTTTCTATGTCATGCCCCGGGGAATCCGAGCAATATGTGCACCTTTGAGAAAAATCAAACTTCTTTAGAAGAGGGTCTAGCATTTTTATCTGGGTCGGCTTTGACATGTCCAATATCCTTAGCCTCTGGAACATACTGGCATATGACTCTCCCAATGGAGTGAATGTCTTCTTCTTCCGCAACCTCCCGTTATTAAAGGCTTGATTGGGCCGGAAACCTGATCTAGGGGGTTTTCGGTAGGCTCGTGGAGGTAGATAGGCATTTTGTGGAGCTGGGTACTGGGAGAGTGATGTATCACTTTGGGAGTTCTGTGGAGAGAAGTGGCATTGGGGAGGATAATCTGGTGCATAAGGATATCCACAGGGACGATGTCGAGGCTGGAAGTATTGATCGGGAAAGCCCATTGGTTCATCTTCTCTGTTTCTCTTTCTTCCACCCAAGCTTACTAGGATGTTCTGAATGTGTTTCGAACAACTCATGATTTTGCCTGACTTGATTCCCTCTTCTATTAGCTCCCCCATTCTTAACACATCATTGAAAGGTTTCCCTAGGGCCGAGATCAAATGACTGAAGTAGGTGGGCCCCTGGGCTTGTAGGAAAAGCTCAACCATTTTTTCTTCACCAATCGGGGTATTGACTCGAGCAGCCTGCTCCCTCCATCTGAGCCTAAACTCTCTAAAGCTTTCCTTCGACTTCTTTCCCATCCTAGATATGGAGGAGAGGTCTAGGGTAATGCCTGATTTGTATTGAAAGTATTGAACAAAATCTTAAGCCATGTCACCCAATGTAGGCCACTTACCAACATCTTGACGAGCATGCCAGTCCAAAGCTGCCCCAGTCAGGCTCTCACTGAAATACGCCATCATCAAGTCATATTTCTCTCCAACACCTCTCATTTCACTGCAATAAACCTTAAAGTGGGTTACCGGATCCCCACGCCCATCATACAAGTTAAATTTTGGCACTTTAAACCCCGCGGGCAGGCGAACGTCAGGGGACACAAACAGTTCCTTGTAAGCCATGCTTCCCTGGTCTCTCGTTCCTTGCTTGTTCTTTAAGGACTGTTCTATGCCTTTCAGCCTCTTGGGTGCCCCATCTTTCCTTTTTCTTCCTGTGAACCTTTCATTTTCAACATGAGGCTCATCCCTTGGGCCCTGTTTGTATGAGTAGGGAACCTTGTGGGCAACCTCTGAGGGGTAATATTGAGCATCATGAGCTTGGAGATAAGCGGGTGGATCTGGAAAGTATGGATGATCATCTGGCATTGTGTCCGGAGTTTGGGTAAGGGTAGCATCTAGGAAGCTAGGTGGTGGCGGGGGTGACGTCTTCCCAGCCATCCAAGCCTGATACATGTCAGCCATGTGTTGTTTTAACATTTTTACCTCTTCAACCAACTCATTGTCCTGTTCAACCAATTGCTTTCGAGCACCGGTATCAACCAACTCAGTTCTGTTGTTGTCTGCCATTGCCTTTGACTTTATGTTGTAGAGAAGAGTTACCACTTTAAAACCACAAACCAACCACCCTTCTGCTATGAATATAACAAAATGAAGCCATCATATTAGCATTAGAGCATTTAACATAAGATAGTCTCACTTTATGTGCAATGCACCTAGCCACATTTATCGGTTCTAAAATGACTTCGAGGGTACAAAGGTCAGTTGGCATCATCCCAATTTGTTCATTTCAACCTCTCTTTTCTTTGCTTTTCTAGCACTTGCTAGCTTGCCCATTTTCCTTCATTTCTCTTTTTTTTTTAATCATCACCCTTTCTTCCTCTCATATCTCACATCCCACAATTCCACCTCTTTTTTCCTTTTCTTTTTTTCCCTTTTTTTCTTTTAATAAAAAAATGATTCTATCGAACCCTATGTAGGTTGCCTAAGTATCATGACACCGCATGAATCAGATCTTTGCGTAGTTCTGGAAGAACGGGAATAAAGTAAACAAACTAACGTTCTTTTTTCTTTTCTCCTTTATTTTACCTTAAGGACTATTCTTATAAGAAAAGAGGAATAAAAGAAGCAAATCCTTTTTTTTTTGAATTTTCTAAACTTAATGTTCTATAACTTATTGCAAACTCAAGTTTAACGAGCATATATTTTTTGCTTTTTTTTTTCTTTCTTGAAACAAATACTCTATGGGAAATTATTAATGAAAAACCCTAGAAGTGAAAAAAAAAATCTTTTTGATTCTTTTTTTTAGGAAGAAGATCTAAAAAATCAACCACAGAAAAATATTTTGAATTTTCATTTGATATCCTGGTGCAGGATTTTGAAACAAGCAAAAAGGATAAAACAACATGTTTTTGGATTTCAATTTGATTGCCTAAAGGAAGAAACTTTAAACAAAAGATAAAGTATGTTCTTTTTTCTTCTATGTTTCTTAAGAAAATAGAGAATATTTTTTTTCATTTTTCATTAAGAACCTCAAAAGAAAATCTTTTTGGATTTTTGAGATTAATGCCTTAAGGAAAACTTTTAAAAGGTACTAAAAGGAATTTTTTTTTAAAATTTTGGTCCTAATATAGTAAAGGAAATATAAAAATAATTTTTATTTAATTCCTAGATATTAATTGCCTAAAGGAAAAACCACCTCCAAAATACTTTTTTTTTCATTCCTACAATTAGTATTCTAAAGAAGATTCCTAACGGAAATATGAAACGCAGATTTTTTTTTGGATTTTTGATTCATTACACACCCTTTCAAATGCAAAATAGAAAGTACAATAATAATACTAAAACTCGACATTACTATACAAAATTAAAAGATAAGAGACGACTTAAAACAAAATAACAGACTCAAAATATAAAAAGAAAAGAAAATCTTCTTTTAATCCACTCCTGAATGAGCGATCCTGACTAGATGTCCTAGGGCTCTGTCCTGCTCAAACTCCGATAAGTAAATCCACGCCTGTATGAGAAAATTAAAACCAAATAGGTTAAAGACCTAGAGCGCTATGCGAGACAATAACCCTTCATGTTGAAAACATGCAAGACATGATTTAGGCTATTTTTGCAAAATGACTTATTTGGCCAAAAGATGGCAAGAAGTGCAAAATTGGATAAGACCCCGCAAAGCCAAGAACCTAAAACTTACTAGGAAGACCGGACTCTATGTGGGTTGCCTACGTATCCGCCCCGAGAGACGAGAATCAGGTTCGCGTAGTTCGGGCAAATTGGATACGAGCGAGAATAAAAAAAACAACTAATTTAGAGAAAACATTTTTTTTTGAAAAATCATGAAACATGTAAATTCTTCTGGATTTTCTTTTTCCTCTTTTTTTTTTTTGATTTTCGGAAAAATGATGAAAACAAACGTTCCTAGTTAGGGATCCGGCATGAGGCTGAGTTATTCTAGGTTCAAAACCTGGGTATTTGTTCTAGACTATGTACTCGAGCAGACAACTCGAGCCGAGGAGGGGCAGCGTGCCGGGAATACAGAAGCTTCACCGGCTTTGTAACTTGTCTGAACCTCGTTCTAAATTTGGGATATGACTCTAATAGAAAAAGAAGTCACACGAAGTGCATACTTCTTCATGATTTATAAGACTCAGAGAGAAGAGGGATTTCCCAACAATTTATATACAGTTCACGGAATATCAAAGCGGTAAAAGCAATCAATTAGCACATTAGACCCAAATCATGTAACAAATTCAGATAATGGATAAAGCCAACTATAACAATTATTCTAGGCTCGAATTCTTGAACCCTGAACCAGAGATTCAGGGTTCGATCCCCAGCAGAGTCGCCGGAGCTGTCACACCTCCTTTTTACTACCCCGGAAGGGGTATATGAGAGTTTTTTCCAATTTAAGTGACGATCGAAACGGGATTATTTATTTTAAAAATCAGAGTCGCCACTTGGGATATTTTATGGTGTCTCAAGTCACCGGTTCAAATCCTGAATCGAGGAAAAGATTGACTCTGTATTACAGTCCGCAAACACAGAAATCCGGGTAAGGAATTCTGTTAACCCGGGAGAAGGTGTTAGGCATTCCCGGATTCCGTGGTTCTAGCACGATCGCTTAACTGTTATAATTGGCCTATTATCTGATTTTAATATATTTTGAATCTATGTGCAATTTTAAACTTTTAACCGCTTTATTTAATTTTTTAAAGGAAAATTGCAACGTCATTTAAAATATGTCTTGAACCACATCACATAAATGCACTCGTGGTCCACGACACATTTTATTTAACGTTGTTGAAATTTGGATTTGGGTCACATAAATGCACACCCCAATTTAGGAAGGTAATATTATTAAAATAACGCGCCTAAAGCAACTACGCAGTTTTAACTTTGCGAAGGCCATGAGAAATTCAACTAATGACAAATTTCGATTCTAACTTCAAAGGATTATACTCAACTAAAGCAAGGCCGAGAGTTTATGGAAATTATTGTTGTGGGGAAGGATGTAATGATTAACTACTGAATTTTAACAACTTCAATTATCTGGCTAAACTAGAAAGACTCTGGATAACTATTAATTTTTAAAAAAACTAACTTATGAATGAATACTAAAGTTATTGGGCTTAAGATCTTCCAAGTTAAACTCATTCGGCCCACAATGTGCTAGAAGAATCAAGATCCCAAAAGCTTTACTCAAATTCCATTGGCCAAATGGCCCATTTGAATCACCCTGTTCCAATCCCATTTACAGCCACTAACTTCACATTAGATAACAATATTATAGAGAGAACAACAAGCTTTGCAATTATGCCTTTGGTCGCAGAATTTATGCCTTAAACATATAACTTTTGAAACAAAGCTGTGCTAAGAAATCGATGCTATGCCATTGCTTATACCATTCGAAACCGATCAATTCTAATTTAACAAGTATGATAAATTTCAGAAATTGTAATTAAAAGGTAAATCCAATAACAACAACAACGAAATTTGAACAAGCAAACCATCCTGGACCCCAATCTACAGATGAGTAACTCAGTAACACATCTCAATGAAGAATACTCAGATATAAAAGGAGTTTTCTTGTGTTTACCTCACTGCCGGAACAAAACGAACGAGAAATGCTCAATAGTTTGAAAAACTAAGGCTGGAGCTCAGCCATAAATTCAGCCGAAACAAACAGCAATCAACAGCAGCTTTAAAAGAGGAAATTTCAGATATAAGAACTTCTCGCAATGTCGAGTACAAGAACATCTGGCAACAACGATTTGAATAGAACTAAAAGAAACCGAAACAGGGGCATTCAAATAGAGCAAAACTAATCAGCCACAACTTCAATGAAGAAATCGACGGACCAGACCTTGACGACCTCGAAACTTCAATACCCAGCTCCGAACAGATCTCACAAACGAGCTCCAAAATGGACTCAAATCAACGAAATTCCAGCAGCAAAATGAAGCTTAAGAACTGAAATTGCTTTCAATTAATAGAACTTCAACAACTATGGAAACTGAAACTCGAACTTTCGATTGATGAAATATTTAGTAATACACGGACAGAAGTCGAGCAAGTGTTACAACCAACACTCGAGACAACAATCAGACTCAAATGGGAACAAGAATTGCACTGCGAACGATACCTCGAACTCGATCAAAATTGCCACGAACCACAAACGCAAGCACAAAGAGAAACTTCGATTCAAAATCCCAAAATGTGTTTACTTGCAAAACTTGAACCAGCGAGTTTGGTTCGCAAAAATTCAAACGCATAGCTAAATAATCAAATCTTCAGATGCAAAATTTGGAACACAAAAGTCGTCTTATAACGAGAAATTTCATTTCAGAATTTCAATTAATATAGTAACTTAGTCAAGCGAGATTCAAGTCTAAAATCTGAACGATAGGACGACAACAAATCGGACTCGGAACCACGAACCTCGACGTCGAACAAACACCGCTGAATCACGATGCAACAATGGAGCTTCAAGCAAAATCCATGAATGAAAATCGAAGGCAGAAACTTATTTAATTTTACTCTCTGTATATGTGTGTGTTCAGCATCGGAATTGAGAGGGAATGGAGGATTTCGCTGATGGTTGCTGTGGTTGGGATCGAGTGAAGAAGCAGGGGTCGTTTGGTGTGGGGTTTGCGAAGAAGAAGACCTTCTGGGAGTGGAGTTCTCTGATTTTTGAGAACTGCCGCGGATGATTTCGCCCAGTGTCCCTTTAGGCGTTACCCCTATCCCCTCTTTATTGTACAGTCTAGGTCTAATGTGCATTTTTGTGTATTTTGACGATTAGTCCTTAGGTCTTTTTGTGTTAAGTCCTTAGGGTCATTTTTATTTGTTTTGTTCCAAAAACGAGTCTAGAAGGGTCCCTAGGCTTAATGGACTAATTCGAATTGGGCCAAGAATTGGGCTCCAAAAACTCTTAAAATTGTGATCCAACACCTTAATTGACTCATTTTAAAATAAGATAAAAATACTACACAATGCAAAAGCTAACATGAAATTATTATATATTTTTTGTATTTTCAAAATTATATAAAGATAAAAATAAGGTACTATTTTTGTATTTATTTATTTATTATTATTTTTAAGAATTATGAAAGATACATACTAAAGTATTTTTTGTAATTTTCCATTTTTATGACGAAGATAAAGTAAAGAAGTCAAAATAGTTAAAATAGCTATATTAGGCCTAAATTAAATATTTACGTGCTAAAATATGAAAAATCTTAGGGAAGGTCAAAAATCATATGTCTACATAGACGAATAGAATACCTCAAGCTATGAGCCACCTAGAGAATCAACTTCCTCAAACCATCAACATTCGGAACACAAATCCGAACCTGAAGCCGCATAACACCATCATCTCCGGTCACAACCTTCTTCGCACCACCTCACTGCACTATGTCCTTTGATACCAACAATTGATGATCATCAAACTGGGGAGCCCTTATGCACTCCAACAAAGATAACTGTGTCACAACACTAGCAAGAACTCTACTCGGCTCAAAAATACCGAATCTTACAAATCTGTTGGCCAAGGCCTGGACATCCATAGCTAACGACCTCTCCTTAGTTGGAAAAATTCCAAACTACCCATATTTTCTGCCTATATGCTCAAGGTATCAACTAACATATTTGCCTTACGTGGAAGATACAAAATAATGATATCATAGTCTTTCAACAACTACAACCACCTCCGCTGCCTCAAAAGAGGAAGATTAATATAGTGTGTGTCCAGGAGACTAGGTGGGTCGGATCGAGGGCGAAAAACGTGGATGGGTATAAGTTGTGGTACTCTAAAGTCCTGAGAGGTAAGAATGGAGTGGGTATCCTGGTAGATAGCCACCTTAGAGAGTCGGTGGTAGAGGTCAGGCGGGTGAATGATAGACTAATGACTATTAAGTTGGTGGTGGGTGAGGGTACTTTAAATGTCATTAGCGAGTACGCGCTGCAAGCAGGCTAGGATGAGGAGATTAAAAGGAAATTTTGGGAGGGTTGGATGAGATCGTTCGTAGTATCCGCCTTCAGAGAGGTTATTCATAGGAGGAGATTTCAATGGTCATATTGGGTCATCTGCAGGTGGGTACACTGAGGTGCATGGCGGCTTTGGTATCAGAGAGCGGAACGGAGGGGCATTTCGCTGTTGGACTTTGCCAAGGCATTCGATCTAGTGATTGCGAACTCAAGTTTTACGAAGAGGGAGGAGAATTTGGTTACTTACCAAAGTTCGGTGGTGAAGACTCAGATTGACTATCTCCTCCTCAAGAGATACGACAAAAGGTAGTGCGAGGACTGCAAGGTTATCCCAGGGTAGACCCTCGCAACGTAGCATAGGCTTTTGGTGATGGACATTTGTATTAAGATAAGGAGGAAGAAGAGGTCAGTACGAGGACGCCTGAGGATTAGGTGGGGCGACTTTAACTCAGGATAAAGCTCAAGAGTTGGAAGGAAGGTTATCGGCAATGAGATCTTGGAGAAGTAGTAAGGACGCAAACACTATGTGGTTGACGACGGTGGATTGTATAAGGAAGGCGACGAGAGAGGTGTTAGGGATATCTACGGGCCGCACCTGTGGCCACAAAGAAGACTGGTGGTGGAATACAGTTGTCCAAGTTAAAGTGGAAGCAAAAAAGGCGACTTACCTGCGATTAGTAGGGAGCACTGGCGAGGAGGATAAGAGAGAGAACAGTGAGAGGTATAAGGTAGCTAGGAAGGAGGCAAAGATGGCAGTAATGGAGGCTAAGATGACAACTTTTGCTTGTCTGTATGAGGAGCTAAGGAACAAAGGCGGGGAGAAGAATCTATTCCGACTCGCTAAGGTGAGAGAGATGACAGCTCGGGATCTGGACCAAGTGAGGTGCATAAAAGATGATGACGGCAAATTTTTGATGGGAGATGACCAGATTAAGAGGAGGTGGCAGGCATACTTTCATAAACTTCTAAGTGAAGAAGGGGATCAGGATATTGTACTAGGGGAATTGAGGAATGCCGACAGTCCCCATGAATTAAGTAATTGTAGGGACATTGAGATCGATGAGGTCATGGAGGAAATGCGTAAGATGAGAAGGGGCAAAGCTACCGGGCCAGACAAAATTCCGGTTGAACTTTGGAGGTGTGTGGGTAGAGCAGGCTTGGAATGACTTACTGGATTGTTTAATGTTATATTCAAGATTAATAGGATGTCTGAAGAGTGGAGGTGGAGTACAATGGTTCCGTTGTATAAGAACAAAGGTGATGTCTAGAGCTGTAACAACTATAGGGGTATCAAATTATTGAGTCATACCATGAAAGTTTGGGAGAGAGTGATAGAAATGAGAGTGCGAAGGACGGTGCCTATTTCAGACAACCAGTTCGGGTTCATACCGGGGCGATCTACCACAGAAGCTATCCACCTTATTAGGAGGATGGTGGAACAATACAGGAATAGGAAGAAGGATCTCCACATGGTGTTTATTGATCTGGAGAAAGCGTACGACAGAGTTCCTAGGGAGGTCTTATGGAGCTGCTTAGAGGATAAAGGGGTCCCGGTTGCCTACATTAGGGTAATTAAAGACATGTATGCTGGAGCTAAGACTCGGTTTAGGACAGTAGGAGGTGACTCCGAGCATTTTCCAGTTGTTACGGGGTTGCACCAAGGGTCTGCGCTCAGCCCATTCCTATTTGCCCTGGTGATGGATGCACTAATTCATCATATTCAAGGGGAGGTACCATGATGCATGCTATTTGCTGATGATATTATTCTAACTGACGAGACATGAGGCGGCGTCAACGAGAGTCTAGAGGTTTGGAGACATGCTCTTGAGTCTAAAGGTTTCAAGTTGAGCAGGACGAAGACGGAATACCTCGAGTGCAAATTTGGGGTTGAGCCGACGGAAGCGGCAGTGGAAGTGAGGCTTGACTCTCAGGTCATTCCCAAGAGGGGTAGTTTCAAGTACCTTGGATCGGTTATTCAGGGGATCAAGGAGATCGACGAGGATGTCACACACCATATAGGGGTGGGGTGGATAAAGTGGAGGTTAGCGTCGGGAGTCCTGTGTGACAAGAAAATGCCACCTTTACTAAAAGGTAAGTTTTATAAAGCAGTGGTTAGACCTACCATGTTGTATGAGACTGAGTGTTGGTCGGTTAAGAACTCACACATCCAAAAGATGAAAGTAGAAGAGATGAGGATGTTGAGGTGGATGTGCGGGCATACAAGGATTGATAAGATTAGGAATAAAGATATTCGAGAGAAGGTGGGCGTGGCCCCCATGGAGGACAAGATGCGGGAAGCAAGACTCAGATGGTTCGGGCACATTCAGAGGAGGAGCACTGATGCACCGGTAAGGAGGTGTGAGCGACTGGCTGTGGTGGGCACGAGGAGAGGTAGAGGGCGACCTTAGAAGTATTGGGGAGAGATGATCCGACAGGACATGACGCGACTTAGGATTACTGAGGACATGACGCGACTTAGGATTACTGAGGACATGACCCTTGACAGGGAATTGTGGAGGTCGAGCATTAAGGTTGTAGGTTAGGGGAAATTTGTGAATATTTCTACAGCACAATAGAGCGAGACTAGCCAGTTAAGAGTTAGTCTGAGGATGTTACTGGTCGTCTACTGATGCAGGGCTTTATCTGCTGGTTTTTATTATACCATCCATCTATTTCATATTTTGTATTCTGTATTTTGTCTCTCTTATATTGCTGTTATTTTATTATGAGTCTATTGATGGTACTAATATATCGTCTCTTGTTGCTTTCTTGAGCCGAGGGTCTCCTGGAAACAGCCTCTCTGTCCCTCAGGGTAGGGATAAGGTCTGCGTACATATTACCCTCCCCAGACCTCACTTGTGGGATTATATTGGGCCGTTGTTGTTGTTGTTGTTTAGCAGAGTAAGAGACCATTTTGAAAATATACCTCAAGTTGAAGTGCGTATACCTTATCTGCAAATCAATTTTCAATGGGAACCTTGTATTTAAAACTCGTTGAGGTTCATCATTTTGTTAGCTTGGTTGAGTTTGGCTTTTACTTCTTGAAGACGACTTCTTAAATTATTTTAGCAATCTGATTTTCCAAACAGAGCTTGTTTCGCTTTTGAATCTGTCAAAGTCTAAAACTTATTAAAAGTTATTAGTGATAACAAGATAAGGCCTTTCATTTATTTGAAAGATAGGTTTGGAAATTAATAAGTGATCAAACACTAAAAGATCTAAAGTGAGCAGAATTTGTAATTATATTTTTTTTTACCTATGAGCCTTGTTTTGCCTAATTCCCTAAAAGAACAATCAGAATATCAACACATTCAATATGGTTAGTTTTTCTAAAGTATGTATACACACTGAAGCGGCAAAGAACAACACGTGTAGTTAAAGGAAGGAGAAAGGAGAACTGGACTCTTTATATGGGCCAGCCAATAGCCAGGCCCAGCACAAGCAGCAAACTCAGCAGGAACGAAATGACCCAAATCTGGAAATTGGACTTGAACTCCAAAAGGGCACAGCAGGCCCAATTTGAATTCAAGCGTACAAAATAAAAGAGAATAATTAGTATATATCCATGTGGAGCAGAAATAATATCATGAATAAGCACAAAAGGCGAAGAATATAGTAGAGTCATTCCTCATTTGTGTTAATCCTTTGAAGATTAATAAGAGTTAATGACTAAAGGCTTGATGTAAATCCTCATTTATGGATATAATCCCCCTTTTTAACCCTTGACACTTCAAATTTCACGAGGGTCTCACGGACCCCAAGCAGTGCTTGTGTCAAGGAGGGGTGACATAACCATAAAACAAGTTTTCATCCAAATACCCTTAGCCACCCGCTTTTAATCTTCCACAAAAGATTAAACACAAATAAAGGGCTCAACGTAGCAATTTCATATTACTAAGATACAACCCGTACGTATAAGAGTCATGGTTTTAAGGTTCAGACACATAGAATCTAACAAGTTAGTTTATCAAAATACAGAGAACAACCCAATTAAGGCACAACATTGACTTAGAAATAAGAGTATAGGATACTGCAGCAGGCATGGAGTCACTGTGGAGATATAGTCAAACAAGGTTATAGGGCACAGGTAGTCAAGTGCACATAGATATGCCTCTTCACTTATCTCTTTAGGCTCAGAAGTGTTAACAAGTAGTTTAAATTATCAGCGTCATACAGAGATGAGCACATGTGTTTGTTTTATTGGTTCCACTAGAAGTCTAATATCTCAGAATCTTCCAAGTAGATTCAGATCATGAAAAGGTTCACAAAGCCTCATCATAGTTAAGAGCAGGCAAACTTCTCATTAATATCTTATTATTTTAACAGTTAGGCTACAGTATATTACCACATGGATATGCAAACAGGTTCACTAGCAAAACATAGTGCATGAATCTGTGTACAAGTCATTACAATATCATGGCTCAACCTAACAGTAAAATCATTTAAACAAGGACAGGTCATTAGGGACAGTCTTTAATAGAGGATCACTCACTGAACTTAAATAAACACAGCATCACAGAAAGATCAGGACTATTACAGGTTAACACATCGATGCAACCTCTTCAAGCTAATGCCATAAGATACTCTATGGGCAGAGCAGTACTAACATAACAGGTGTGAACTCAGGTATAAAAATTGAGAAGAATCATTTGATTAACATGACAACAGGGAGTTTCATGTAGCAGGACTCAAACAATCATGAGATGGCATTCATTACTAGGGTCAATTACATTCAGATATTAGAGCAGGCCTTCTAACATACTAACAGAGTTCATTATATGGTCTCTTTTATTTCCAACTATCATAAGAAGCACACAGGAATCGTCCCGTCATAGTAGTGTGAACAAGGTGCTAAATAGATCCTAAACAGATCAACATGAGGACAAGAGTAGTGACACGATCATGTTCCTAGGACAACAACATAGCATCACAACTGCAAGATGGCTTAGTGGTTGCAAGTTAACAGTATCCTCAAGAGGAGTTCTAAGGTATGATTTTATTCCATGATAACATGCACAGAACCAATCACTTGACAAACAGATCATATACAATATTGTTAGCATAGGATTTAATTCAATTAATCATGAAGCCTTAATAGGGTCTAAGAGTAACAACTATACATGGATCATTGAATATGCAGAACAGGTTGGTTATCAACTACAAATTTTGAAATACAGGGAGGACCCTTTACTAGACCAGGACATGGCAACACAGTGTCACAAGCACGGTGGTCAAGTTAATCTCATCACTCGAGATACAAAATACTAAGAAGAATCCAACAAACATGATTCAGTTAGCTTAGCTGGCATAGTTATGCTTATATAATCGTTGTTTAACTAACAGAGGTGAGTTATGCACAAAATCAACACAAAAGTTAACTTAGCTTAATCATAGAGGCTTAGTAAAGTTAATCATAATAATATCACTTAGTAAAAGTCACTTTACTAATCAATTCATGAAAGATATGACTCATTAGCACATATTTAATAACAGTTTTAATACAACATAACATAATAAAAAAAATTCAATTCAGCACTGAAAATAGCATGCAAAGACAGGGTAGGGAAAATATGGATTCAACGACTTGATATTTCGGGGGATAAGAGTTAATAAAAGCTTTTTTTATGAAAAAAGGATGGTCGTGGGATCCCGGTGATCCAATGGTTGAGATGAAGTTTAGGCGAGAATTAAAAGAAAGAAAAAAATAGAGATTAATTACGGACGTGGCATGATGCCATTGGCTCAGACGAAATGGCATATATTGCCAACATAGGATAGAGAGGGTGTGTCTGGACCAGGTTGGAAGTGGTTGTGCTTGTTTATTTGGGCCAAAACAGCTGAAATAGAATTTAAAACATGGCGACATTGAGTTTAAGTATTCAATTACAACTGTAGCCTTTTGAGCTTTTAACCCCTTTTAAAATTAACTTAATTAGACTTAATTAATCTTAATTAAATACACAGTAAATAAGATAGTATAATTATAAATTAAAGGCTAATTCATTAAATTAATCGTCAAATTTGTTTATTAAAATGTAAAAGTTATTTTAATAGTTCAAAATAGTAAGAGTAATATAAGTTATAAATATTAAATACTAAATTGCTATTATTTATAAATATTATATTATTTATATTTTAGGAAAATAGGTGTTATTGATTTAAAAATACTTTACCACATTTATTGTTAATCAATAAGCATAAATAATTTAATTTTAAAAAGGGAGTGTCAAAATTGGTCGTCAACAACTGCCCCTCTTTGACCGGAAACGACGAAAGAGTTTGTAGGTAAAGAAATCGATTTAAAGGCCAATTTTGTCCCGACTTTAGACATGTATTGCAGGGATGACATATGGGATTGGGAAAGATCATGAGTTGTGAGATTAGGGGCCGAATTCTAGTTTTGAATCGCCTACATACCTCGGGCATAATGAGGATCATGCCTCATGTAGTTCTGGAGTGATGATTTGGAGAGAGTGGCTCTTGCAAGAATTGCCCCAGTATCGTATTATGACGATACTGCAAGATGGAAGTATTTTGGAACTCGAATGACTTCACGGACTGTAGCTTGATTTTGAGATTTGAAAGACTTGACGATTTTTGAGTCCTTCTGATCGAATTGAGTTGGAGTTTGGATCCTTGGCTCACTTATGAGTTTGTTGTCCCTCATAGCGGTGTAACTTGGTTTGCTGCTTAGAAGAAGTTCCACATTGTAGTGTTTGAACTTGCAAAAAGAAGTACGCACATACCCATATATTGTAATGCAAATATGTTAAGATATGATGTAAATATGCAGGAATGGTAATTGCTGGTTGCCGGTTAGCTGTTATTTGGGATCTTGGGATGATAGGATGTTTGAATCTGAAGTCTCCGAGCTCTGGAGCATTATTGAGGGCATTGGGGATGGGCCTTTGAATCTTACTTGATTTTTAGCCGGCCTGTGTACGATTCCGCAACTGTTGGAGCATTTGAATCTCCATGCAATGGGAGTATTTCTGCGCAATGGGAGTAGTTGACTGTGAATTTAAAATCTCAGCATGATGGGAGTATCTCCACGCAATGGGAGTAGTTCACTTTGAATCTAAAATCTCCGCATGATGAGATTATCTCCACGCAATGCGAGTAGTTGACTTTGAATGTAGAATCTTCGCATGATGGGAGTATCTCCACGCGATGTGAGTATTTGACTTTGAATGTATAATGTCCGCAAGCTGCATAAATAAAATGCCAAAACATTCAAGATAAAGCAAGGAAATAAATGAGCAAGCCCAAGAGATACTCTTGACTGGAGAACTAATTTGCGGCCGTCGATCGGCGGAACGTGCAGCGAAATTGAATGGTCTATCCTTAGATATGCAAAGTTGGCGAGGAATTTTGCAACTATCTATGTAGAATCTCTGATGTGGCGGAGTGACGGTGAAATCAGTACAAAGTGCTCCGATTGGCGGAGTGACGAGGCGATATGTACAATATGCTCCGATTGGCAGAGTGGGAGATTTGCTATATACAGGGCTCTAATTGGCGGGGCCGACGGCTTAACATGTACAAGATGCTTCGATTGGCAGAGCAGGTGATTTGATATATACAAGACTCCTTGATCGGCAGAGCAGACAGTTTGATATATACGGGATGCTCCGAAGGGGTTGAAGACTTGGCTCCGGAATACCTGCAAAGAATTTGAAGTTATTCCTTAAACATATGAGAAAAAATGAATTGAATAATAAAGGTGAGATAGGGGCTCATGAAATTGTAGCAGGTATATCATTGACTCCGACGCGCTTTGGTATCCTTCAATTCCTATCAATCTTACGGTCAAAGAAAATTCTTAGTGAGGGGGCGATGATTTGTGTTGATCGTAGCCTGGACTTGTCCCAGATCTGCTGGGTTGTACCACAAAGTTCGAAAGGTGGAAAAGTAGCATTTCCAAAAGCTATTTTGAAAAATTGTTTTTGTTTATGGCAAACGTTGCTGTTCAAGATTATCACATGTTTAGAAGTTCCTTCTGATGCGAGTATCATTTTTGGATAGCTCTGTCCTGTTGATGACGATCTCCTAGATATGACCTTGATGACGTAGCTTCTCGCCGTTGCGATCACGTCCTAATCTAATTAATGCATTATAAAGGCTTTCCTAGGGTTATGACCATACCTTTTCATGTTACTTATGCATTCGAGCGGAATTAGGTCTGATCGTAGTTCAACGATAATGAAATGATGAGAATATGAAATAAAATGAAGTGACCGAGCCTAACTCAAGCAGCCTATGTACCCAAATGGAATCAGGTAAAATGTAGTTCGATTACAATAGATGCAAAGTGGTAAAAATATGAAATGATATAGCCATGTCTGACTCAGACTGCCTATGTATCCAAATGCAATCAGGCCAAAACGTAGTTCAATTACAATAGATGACTGAATCCTGTTACATCCTATATTTTCGTACGTGAAAGTACGCCATAAGCAAATTGATGAAAGCTCAAAAATGAGATGTTACATCCCGCATTTTTGTACATTAAAGTTTCGTCGTAAGTTAATCGACGTAAGCTCGGGAATGAGATTATTTTGAGATTATAAGTATTATACTATTTCAAACAAGTGATAAGTAAGTTCATGAAGGTCAGAGGGTGAGAGAATCGAAGAAAATGAGTTTCGTCGAAGTTTGAAATTTTGGTATAAAATACAGTCTAAGTTATAATACACGATATTTATGGACTTGTGCCATACAAGGTACCACATGATCATGATAGTAAGGTATATAAAGTGTGTTAAAAGTAAGTAGTATTTTAAGTAATTTGAGATAATTCTTAATTATGTGGATAATTGGGTAATTATGAATTTTTAGTGGGAGATTAACTAAATAATTAAGCTAATTAAGAAATTATGGATAAGCCTAAAGGGCCCCCAACGTGGTAGAAAGTCAATTAGGTGATAATGACTTTAAATTCATGTACTAGGTGGCATATTTAGGGAAATTTTGGGCTAAGTCATTACCTAAAAGTGGGCCCCACTCTCTATGATAAAGAAATAACCTCCATACATCACTAAATGGAAATGGAAATGCTTGCTAAAAGTTATGGATGGAAAATTTTCAAAAATAATTCATATGAACCCTTACAATGCTTAGCAACGTGAGAATTGCGATTCTAAGGGAGTACGGTGCAATCTTTCTCAAGAATATCATATGAAATTTTCCCTACTTCGATCTTGCCATCACGTATTTTATCACGATTGTCGTGTGTTAGAGGAATTATCAAGAGAATCGGCTCAGGTATGTCAAGGCTATAACTTATTTCCTTTTGGCATGATCCAAATAACGATAAGTAAACGTAATGTTATTTCATAAATGGTTCTACTCTTAGTAACTAAGAAGGTTTACGTTATTCATTCCTGTAAAGTGATATTCAAGCATGTCTAAGTATGTTCCTAAGTCTCTATTGAGGTATTTGATAAAGATGTTAGTGTTTATAATATAGTGATACATGCATCTTCATTTACCACCGTGCTACGGCCGATTGGGCAGACATGCATCTTCATTTACCATCGTGCTACGGCCGGATGGGCAGACATGCATCTTCATTTATCACTGTGCTACGGCCGATCGGGCAATCATGCATTTACCAACGGGCTATGACTGGTCGTGCAGTTATCACCGGTTAGGTAGTTATGTATTATTATTTACTACCGATTGGGCAATTATACATTTACCACCGAGCTACGACCGGTCGGGCAGTTACCACTGATCAGTTGGGCAGTCATGCATCATACGATATATATATATATATATATATATATATATATATATATATATATATATATATATATATATATATATATATATATATATATATATATATATATATATATATATATATATATATATATATATATATATATATATATATATATATATATATATATATATATATATATATATATATATAAGGTTGATTCTTATATCTCTTTAATTAATGTTGATTTATTGTTATGTTTCAGTTATACCTTATATATTCGATACATTATCGTACTAACGTCCTTTTGTTATGGACGCTGCATTCATGCCTGCAGGTATAAGTAATCAGTTTGACGAGCCCTCATAGTTGACGAGGTTAGCATTCAGTGAAAGTTCGGTAAGTCTCCACTTCATTCGGAGTGCAGCTGAGTCTATAAGTCACCGTGTTAGAGTTTTGCTATAGACTTATTGTTAGGAAGGGGCCCTATCCCATTTGATGTCGAATAATCTTAGAGGCTTTGCAGACAGAGTTTCATTTTGTATAGTATGTCAGAGGCCTTGGCAGCCCATATGTATTCATGCTTTAAGAATGATGGTTCATTGATACAACATTTGCCCGCTTATAGTTATACAATATGAGTTGTGGTCATGTTGGCCCATGATAGTTACAAAAATAAAGAGTTACAGAGTGGTTTGCTCAGGACAGTATGACACCAGGGCCAACTATGCCTCCCCAGGTTTGGGGCATGACAAAGTGGTGTCAGAGCAGGTCGTATCCTAGGGAGTTTACAAAGTCGTACCTAGTAGAGTCTCACTTATGGGTGTGTTGCGTGCCACATTTATAATTGAGAGGCTACATGGCATTTAGGAAATGTTACCCTTCTTTTGTTCCAGATCGTTCCATAGAGCTGAGTCGTAAGAAGTCAGTATGAAGCTTACACCAGATTATATATGTACAAGAGGAGGGGTTATCTTAGTAGAGCATTAAGGCATGGATATAATTTTCACCTATGTGGAAGGGAGGTTATGAAAGAGATAGAAGAAGTGATGCAAGATTTTAAGGAAAGTAAGGTAAAGGTGAACAACGTATGAGATATTCAAGTGTAGAAGGTTGTGAATAGTCCATACTTCAGATAGAAGGCTAGAAACACTGGGATTTAGTATCTAGGAATGATAGCGGTGCCATTAGTGGCATATCTTCCAGCCTATGTCTAGGTACGGAAAGGTCTAGTTAAGAGAGTAAAGAAGAGTTAGAGACAATATAATGTCTCACTCGATGTTCCAGAATAACACAAGGAAATCCATGGTGCAAGCAAGTTAAAGGAAGGTTACAAGTAAAATAAATAGATATGTGTAGGTCGCAAGCTAAAGCATGGTAGAGAGACAAGGTTTAGGAAGACAAGAGTAAGGATAATAAAAGGCAAGTGAGAAAGGTGACGAAAATAAATAAGTCCTCAGGATTAAGCCCCTGAAAACAAGAGAGCTGATGGTTTGTCTAAGTTATAAAAAGCTTAGTATAGCCTGAATGAACTTAAATGAGTCAAAGACTAGTAACATTTAGAAAAGATACAATGTTGCCCTGGTAATAGAATGAAGGTGTAATTGTGATAGATAAAGGATGATGTTTGGACCTTCGATTGAGTAATGATTTGAAGAAAAAAGGGGATTTCATGAATTATACAGGATTAAAATACCCACGTAAGGTGAATCACATTGGAATGCTATGAAATATGGTTATGGAAGTATAGTATCGCCCCCAGGTGGACCAGGAAAATCACTTCAAATGTTCCTCGATGCAACGTAAGCCCTAGATAATATATTACGTAAGAGGTTTCAAGTTATGAGTGGTATATTGTAGATCAATATTGAGGTAAATCAACAATGGATGGATAAAAGTTACAAAGTATGAGATGAGATTAGGTCATCATTCTTAAGATGAACAGTAATGAGGAAGCATTAAAGGACTTAGATTTATACATATAGGATAAGAAACAAGAGTAACCTGGAGTTTGGTAGCAGACCCAAGTAACAATAAACCGAAGTAAGAGTTAAGATATAGTATGACATGCTTAGATGTAGTAAAGCCATAGACGCCCAGAGGTACAACTTGCCATAATTTTGTATATGTTCATAAAGTGAGGCCTAGAAATTAGCTAAAAGCTGTATGATAAATAAGAGAAGAGTCACATAGACGCACATACAAGGACAAAGTCGTACATACTACATGATAGAAGGTAGCAATAGTTACAAGATTGGAAAAATTCTGACCACAAGTTGTGGTGTGAGAAAGATTCCTAAAAGGGGGAATGCCCTGACCTTTGGATTTATTCACAAAACGGTTGCCTAGATGGCAAAAAGAGTACTAAAGTATTCGCAAGAGCTATAGGTTATGATAATGATAAGTGCATCAGTCAACATTCAAGGACGAATGTTCCAAAAGGGGAATGATGTTACACCCCATATTTTCGTACGTGAAAGTACGCCATAAGTAAATTGATGAAAGCTCGAAAAGGAGATGTTACATCCCGTATTTTCGTACATGAAAGTTTCGTCATAAGTTAATCAACGTAAGCTCGAGAATGAGATTATTTTGAGATTATAAGTATTAAGCTATTTCAAACAAGTAATACGTAAATTCGTGAAGGTGAGAGGGTGAGAAAATCGAAGAAAATGAGTTTTGTCGAAGTTTGACGTTTTGGGATAAAATACGGCCTAAGCTATAATACATGATATTTATGGACTTGTGTCATATAAGGTACCACTTGACCATGATAGTAAGTTATATAATGTTAAGAGTGAGTATTATTTTAAGTAATTTGAGATAATTCTTAATTATGTGGATAATTGGGTAATTATAAAGTTTTAGTGGGAGATTAACTAAGTAATTAAGTTAATTAAGAAATTATGGATAAGCCTAAAGGGACCCCAACGTGGTAGCAAGTCAATTAGGTGATAATGACTCTTAATTCATGTACTAGGTGGCATATTTAGAAATTTTTTGGGCTAAGTCATCACTTAAAAGTGGGGCCCACTCTTTATGATAAAGAAATAACCTCCCTACATCACTAAATGGAAATGGAAATGCTTGCTAAAAGTTACGGATGGGAATTCTCCAAAAATAATTCATATGAACCCTTACAATGCTTAGCAACGTGAGAATTGCGATTCTAAGGGAGTACGGTGCAATCTTTCTCAAGAATATCATACGGATTTTCCCCTACTTCGATCGTAACAACACGTGTTATATCGCGATTGTCGTGTGTTAGAGGGATTGTCAAGAGAACTGGATCAAGTATGTTAAGGCTATCCCTTCTTTCCTTTTGGCATGATCCAAGTAACGATATGTAAACTTAATGTTATTTCATAAATGGTTCTACTCTTAGTAACTAAGAAGGTCTACGTTATTCATTCGTGTAAAGTGATATTTAAGCATGTGTAAGTATGTTCTTAAGTCTCTATTGAGGTATTTGATAAAGATGTTAATGTTTATAATATAGCGATATATGCATCTTCATTTACCACTGTGCTACAGCCGGTTGGGCAGACATGCATCTTCATTTACCACCATGTTACGGCCAGTTGGGAAGACATGCATCTTCATTTACCACCATGATACGACCAGTCGGGCAGTCATGCATTTACCACCGGGCTACGGCCAATCGGGCAGTTACTACCGGTTGAGCAGTTATGTATTATTATTTACCACCGATTGGGCAGTTATGCATTTACCATCGAGCTACGGCGGGTCGGGCAGTTAGCACTGATCAGTTGCGCGGTCATGCATCATACGATATGGATAATAGTCTTAAAGAGAAGAATTATATATACAAGTATAATAAGTATGCATATACAGAGATTTAAGTTGATTCTTATATCTCTTTAATTAATGCTGACTTATTGTTATGTTTCAGTTCTGCCTTACATACTCGGTACATTATCATACTAATGTCCTTTTATTATAGACGTTGCATTCATGCCTGCTGGTATATGTAATCAGTTTGACGAGCCCTCATAGTAGATGAGGTTAGCATTCAACAAAGGATCGGTAAGACTCCACTTCATTTGGAGTGCAACTGAGTCTATAAGTCATCGTGTTAGAGTTTTGTTACAGACTTATTGTTAGGTAGGGGCCCTATCCCATTTGATGTCGAATAATCTTAGAGGCTTTGTAGACAGAGGTTCATTTTGTACAGTATGTCAGAGGCCTTGACTACCCATATGTATTCATATTTTAAGAACGATGGTTCATTAATACAGCGTTTGCCCACTTATAGTTATACATTACGAGTTGTGTCCATATTGGCCCATGATAGTTACAAAAAAAAGAGTTACGGAGTGGTTCGCTTGGGCCAGTACGATACCGCACGCCTCCCCAGGTTTGGGGCATGACAAATCTGATGTTTATTGCCCACATATTCCTACCAAAGGAAATCAAGTCATGGGGTAGTTCCGAATACATAAAAATGACATTTGGTTCTTCTATTACAAGAGGGGGAGACCGGACCCTAGGTGGGTTGCCACGTATCCCACTATGGGATGTTAGATCGGGCGTAGTTCTGTTAAAATAAAACCCTAACCTTGTTGTCTTCAAATGTAGTACATATTGATTGCGGCTGAATTGATAGGCTTCATGCTGACCCTGTCGTCCATTTTTGCTAGGATTAATGCTCCTCCCAAAAATAATCGATGGACCATATAAGGACCTTGCTAATTTGGCGCGAACTTCCCTTTGGCCTCTTCTTAATGGGGGAATATCTTCTTCAAAACTAGTTGCCTCGGTGTGAACTACCGAGGTTTGACTTTCTATTGAATGCGTTGGACATCCTAGTTTGAAACAGTTGACCATGACACATTGCATCCATTCTCTTTTCATCAATGAGCTTGAGTTGTTCTTGCCTGAAATCTATCCATTCTGCGTCATCTAACTTGGCTTCTTGGATAACTCTCAAAGATGGTATCTCGAATTCTACGGGTATTATAGCTTCTGTGCCATATACCAACATGTATGTCTTTTCCCTAGTAGATGCCTCATAGTAGTGTAGTAACCGAGTAGGACAAATGATAGCTTCTCGTTCCATTGCTTGTGATTGTCTACTATCTTCCGCAAGATTATCTTAATGTTTTTGTTGGCTGCTTCAACTGTTCCATTCATTATGGCCGGTAGGTTGTGGAGTTACGATGGATGATTCTGAACTTCTCGCAAATATCCCTCATGAGATTGCTGCAGAGATTGGCCTTATTGTCAGTTATGATTATCTTTAATTTGCCACCACCTTCTTCGTGACAGCCTTATATATGGAAGCTTCGATCCATTTGGTAAAGTAATAGATGCCTACTAAGATGAAATGATGCCTGATTGATGCATCAGGTTCTATAGGTCCAATCACTTCAATTCCCTAGGCAACAAACAACCAAGGAGAACCTATTATGTTTAACTCATTTGGCGGATCGCGAATGAAATCCCCATAAATCTAACACATGTGACATTTTTGCACGTAGCAGATGCTATCACTTTCCATGGTCATCCAAAAATATCCAGCCCTCAGAATCTTCTTGGCTAAGGTGAAACCATTCATGTGGGTCCCACACTTTCCTTCATGTATTTCTTCTAATATTCTCGTTGCCTGAACGCCACCTATACACTTTAACAGACCCAAGTCCAGGGTACTCCTATACATGACTTCCCCATTAAGAAAAAAGTGATTTTCCAGTCGCCTTAAAGCTCGCTTCTGACCATTAGTGACACTTCTTGGGTATTCTCTTACTTCGAGGAACCTCTTGATGTTGTGGTACCAAGGCTTACCATCTGGCTCTTCATATGGAAACAATATACATGATGATCTTGAACCTCTATTTTGATAGGGTCGATGTAATTCTTGTCCGAGTGCTGAATCATGGATGACAAGGTTGCGAGAGCGTCGGGGAACTCATTTTGTATTATGGGAACATGTTTGAACTCGATCTTGGTGAACTTATTGCTCAACTCCTTTACACAATCAAGCATGGAAAGATCTTGACATTCTTGGTGGTCCATTTGCCTTGAACTTGGTGGATCAGCAGATCAGAATCTCCTACGACCAAAAGTTTCTTGATGTTCATGTCTACTGCCATCCTAATCCCGAGAATGCATGCCTTATACTTTGCCATATTATTTGTGGAAGGAAACCTTATCTTAGCTGAAGCTGAATAATGTTGTCCCAAGTCAAAAATTAGGACTGTCGTAACTCCCACTTCCTTGAAAGTGGCCGCTCCATCGAAAATCTTTCTCCACCTTGGATGTGACTCTGAAATGTCCTCCCCAAAAAATAACACTTCTTAATCTAGGAAATAAGTGGTAAGCGGCTTGTAATCCTTGTCCATCGAGTTTTCTGCAAGATGATCAACCAATGCTCGTCCTTTGATGGCTTTCCTCATCATGTACACAATGTCAAACTCACTAAGAAGAATCGACCATTTAGTCAGCTTTCCTGTAGATATTGGCTTCTGGAAGATGTACCTGAGGGGGTCGAGTCAGGATATTAGATATGTGGTGTATGCCAATTAGTAATGTCTTAACTTCTGAGCAGTCAGGGTCAAAGCACAACAAGTCTGCTCCAACAAGGTGTATCTAGTTTCGTATGGTGTGAAATTCTTGCTCAAGTAATAGATAGCTTGCTCCTTCTTTCCAGTCTCATCTTTTTGTCCCAACACACATCCGAATGCATTATCCATAACGGACAAGTATAGTAGCAGCGGCTTCCCAAGTTGAGAAGGAGCTAACACTGGAAGACTTAATAAATACTCGTTGATTCTGTCGAAGGCTTTTTGACATTTTTCTGTCCACTCTGTGCGACATCTTTCTTCAACAACTTGAAAATCTACTCACAGATTACTATTGACTGGTTTATGAACCTGCTGATGTAGTTCAATCTTTCGAGGAAGCTCATCACGTGTTTCTTGCTTTTGGGAGGAGGCAGGTCTTGAATGGCTTTAATCTTTGAAGGGTTTAGCTTTATCTATTTTTTGCTGACGATGAAACCTAACAATTTTCATGCGGGAACTCCAAATGCACACTTTGTAGGATTAAACTTCAAACTGTACCTTCACAACCGTTCAAGAAATTTTTCAAATCATTCAAATGATCCATACCCTTTCAAGACTTGATGATGGTGTCATCCACATATACTTCAATCTCCTTGTGGATCATATTGTGAAAGTGGGTCATTATGGCCCTCATGTAGGTAGCACCGACATTCTTGAGACCAAACGACATGACCCTATAACAATAGAATCCTTGCGGTGTGGTGAATAATGTCTTTTCTGCGTCTTCTTCGTACATCAGAATCTCGTAGTATCTAGCGCAACAGTACCGGTACCATGTTTGCCAATGATGTAGGTAGCGCAACAGTACCGGTAGCGCATCAGAATTCGGTATGGATAATGTAGGGTAGTTGAGATATGTACATCCTAATATTCCCATCCTTCTCCAGTACCGGTACAATGTTTGCCAATAATGTAGGGTAATTGTGACCCTTACCATGTTTGCTTCTATCTTCTTGGTGACTTCTTCTTTGATCCTTAAACTCAAATCTGGCTTGAATTTTCTGGGTTTTTGCTTGACTGGTGGTCTGGCAGGATCAATGGGTAATCAGTGCAAGACAATGTCAATACTTAGTCAAGGCATGTCGTCATATTGCTAAGCTCTAAGTTGACATGTTTCTCCTATTTGTACCCCCTCTTTGAGCTATTTGTACCATATTTGAGATTTTGTTGAGGTTATTCTTCTAATTGAACCTGATAAACTGCTATTTCTTGATGAAAATTGTCTTTTCTAGCTGTGATAGTACACCTTACATATGCCTACATCATAGCATGTTATATATAACAGTCAAGGAGTATGAAACTTAATAATCATTGATCATGTACATGTATTCCCGCATATTTGCTTTCTCTATGTTATGAGCTGGACTGGTAGCCTGTGACCACACCGGGCGGATTGTGTTTATTAGCTTGTGAATTGTCTCTACAGCACATGAGTTGTCCATGCGGATCCACCTATTGATAGTATTAGCACGTGAGTTGTTCATGCAACATGTGAGTTGTCTGTGCGGTTAATTCTATTAGCACATAAGTTGTCCTTGTCGCATGTGAGTTATCTGTGCAGCGTCTGGATATGGATCCATCCTCCTAGGGTCACCCTTTCATGTTGCTCTCTTGATGGTGTACATGCGGATACTGAGAAAAACTGATCAGTGGTTTGGTTCGGATATGGAAAGGTTGATGCAATCTGGCCAGTTTCTGTTTGGATTTTTGCATTTCATCTTTATTTGAAATTTTCGTGGTTAACTAGCTAATTTAACTGCATAGTATCTCTATATGTGGAACATTGACTAAGAAGAATATTTGAGTAAATATGCACATACATACACAAATGTTTCTTCCTATGTTTTATAACTTGATTTCATTATTGTTCTGTACTTGTTAAAATGATGAAACTGTACAGGCTATAGCTAGTATCATTTATAGTTCTCGCTTCTTTTACCTCGTCGAGGTTAGTTATGATATTTATTAAGTACATTGGATCGGTTGTAATCTTACTACACTCTACACTTAATTTTGCAGGTCCAGGTGTGGGTACCAGTTATCAGCAGTAGACTTGCTTGTTGGACTGAGCTTCGAGAGGCGAGGTAGAGCTGCATTCTTGGCTGCAGTTTTGACTTGTATTTTCTTATGTATTGTTGTTTCAGTTCAGACAGTATGCCATTTAGTTTTTAGACTTGTATTCTGATCTAGAGCTCACGGCTCTATATTTACCAGTTCTGGGGGATTTATCTTGTATTAGCAGTATCATGTCATATTGAGATATAAGGCTTATGCTATTTCTATAATATTTTGCTATTTTGGTTCTTTATTGTTATATTGCGGCTTGTTGGCTGGCGTGTTAGGTGACATCACGACGATTTAGGATTTTAGGTCGTGACAAATTGGTATCAAAGACAGGGTCATAGGTTTTACGAGTCGTGAGCAAGTTTAGTAGAGTCTTGTTGATCGATGCAGAGAGGTCTGTACTTATCTTTGAGAGGCTACCAAACTGTTAGGAAAATTTTACTTTCTTGTTTTCTCATCGTGCGAAATTGTTATTTTTGGAAGTTAACCTTGACCCTTTTATTCTCTTACAGATGGTGAGGACACGTGCTATCGAATTAGGCGAACTGCCACCAATACCACCAGTTAGATCCGTGAGAGGCTGGGGCCACAGTAGAGACCAAGGTGTAGCTCGTACTACAACTAGAGCAGAACGTGTGGAGCCACCAGTTGCTCCAGCTAAGGAGCAGGTACCAGATGTGATTGAGCCGGTGGGACCAGCTTAGGAACCAACAATGCCTATTGTGATTCCTGACCTCCAGGAGGCCTTAGTCAAGATTTTGACTATGTGCACTGTCACGACCTAAACCTCCTGCTAATATTTCTGTCTATCACCTTATTTTGAAAACTTTAACAAAATATTCTTTTGCTTTTAGCTCTCCTTGATGTATCCACTAGCTCTTCGGGTCATCTAACATTCTCTCTTGACTAGGGATGTGAGCCATACTAAGGTAAATATTTGTCCCTTCTAGGATTCTAGTGCCAATCTTCTAATTTTTTCTGTACATTCTAGTATTTCATATCTAAATATACTATTCTAGAGTGCACCATCGAGGTGTCATACAAGGAGAACTATTACCACATTTCCAATATCCTTGGGAAATGTTAGCTAATGCTAACAATCCATCCACCATTTTGGGTTACTCTAACCCCAGCTGGATCCTTATATCCCATCCTTCTCTTAAACAATATCTGTTAGCTCCCATAAGGCATAACTAAGATGGGTGTGACCAATTGTACATACCTCTATTACTGTTGAAGGTAATTAAGAATACTTATATTTCTTTGCCTGAATTGTAAAAACTGATAATCATCACTAACTAGGTACCCCGTACCCTTCTTCACCTTGCTTCTTTTACTTGCTGAAACTTGTATCTACCTTTTGATTCTCTTGTTGCTTTTTAAACCATATGGGTGGATAGATATTTATTCCTTAGGGATCCTTATCAAGAAGCTTACATGTCTTAGTACACACATAATCTACTGAAGACCTTATATTTACTCATCATAAGCATGATGCAAAATCGAGTTCCTCTAACTCAACTCTTCCACAGCCATATTCAGTCTCTTACCAACTGTCTTTGTGGATGTAGGTATCATCGTATTATGAATAAAGTAGAATTTTGGAGTTTGAATTCTTACAACTGAGCTCTACCATACGATCTAGAGTAAGAAGAAAGAGTGACATTCCTAAATGGCCTATTGCCTCCTACTTATAAGTGTGGCGCACAACGTACCCATAAACAAGACTCTACTATACATGGTTTGTAGACTCTCTAGGACAGAACTGCTCTAATACCAAGTTTGTCATGACCCAAACTGCAGGGCCGCGATGGGCACCCGGTGTCTTACTCAACCGAGTACTATCGTAACATATCTTTCTTATCATACCATCATGGGTAAGTGGACCAGAAAGATTATCATGAGATAACCAAAATAAAACATAAGGGAATACTCGACATAGGACGATCCAACATGATATACAAACTTATACTTGTGACATAAGGGCCTAAGGGATCGTAATGATTATTTGTACACTCAATACATAGGCCGACAAGGCCATACAATCATCCATATACATAACATATGTCTACAAGCCTCTAAGAGTACATAAATCATAAAGGTCGGGATAGGGTGAAATCATCAACGTATACCAGCTTATCAGGTAGTGGTGCGTATATAACGCAGTAACCTTTCCCCATACCCCATATAAAAATAATATACGCGTATATAGTGCCATCTGGTCATGGGTCAATGTACATATATAAATGAATGCAATGCATAAGAAGTAAGTCAATAAGATCTCTTGGAATGTCATAAGATCAATATGCCTTCGGTTAATATCACGACATAAACTTTATTAACTTAAGTATTTTCTAAGACCAATGAACAGATGATATATTAATAGGACATATGGGGAATCAAGAACATATGTGTTTACCGTGAAAATGGTAACAACAATTAAATTTGTAAATGGGATTCTAAAAATACGTGATCTATTCCCGAGGTAGTTGCTAGAGCAATTGATGCTAATAATATGAAGTTTAATGATGGAACGCAAGCTAAAACGAGATAGTAATCGAACCGAAGGTCCTGCTACCCGGGTGTAGGTCTAATCTATGAGGGACCTCGGGGTCGATGACAGGGTCAAGTTCGAGCTATTGGGGATAATCGGGAATGGGATAACAACTAAGTATATAATCAAACAAGGCTTTTACGGCCAATACTGAGCTATATAATAAAGAGCAAGTAAGAGAACAATAGATATAAGGTGGCCTCGAGCCAGTGAGAACAAACAAGTTAGAAAGAAAAGAGAAAGAGAGAAAGAGATATTATTGCATTCGTGGAGAAAATGGAGCAACATCAGCCCCTTACAAGGTAGTGTGAGTCCCCTTTATATAGGAGGGGAACTCGACTGCAAGTACGTGGGCATTAATTACAAAGTATGGATATGGGATGGCTTGACGTGATGCCTCAGCAGGGGCTCTGGATAGGCCAGCCTTGTCAGACTTAACCATGTGCCTCGAGAACTTCCCCTCTATCCTGGTTTTGATCTCTGTCTTCTCTGAGTCGGGCCTCGACGAGCCCCGAGGTCGGAAACTCGATCGTGGCTTCCTGTCCTCGGGGTCTTGAAGCATTCTTGCGAAATGACTCGACAGTGAGAAATCAAGTCCTCTGATTTTGCCGCGTACAGATAGTCTCTATGTTTCCCAGAGCAAAATGATGGGAAATGATTTTAACACTTGACTCCTCGAGCTCCTTACGGTGATGTCATACCGATGATACAACTCCTGGCACGAGCTTTATGGAAATCGGGGCATCCATGGGCTTGTGTATTTTAGACTTCATTCAGCGCACTCCCGATTTTCTCTCTCCAAGGTAAAGGTACCGCTGTCCATTCGGTTTTTCAAGGAAGTATTAACTGCGTTCGTCGGTCAATCTTTCAAAGCCTCGATGACCGTGTCGTAACCTCCTATAAATGGGGGTGTTTTGGTGTTGTTTTTCCTATCCTAGAGCCTTCGTTGGCTTGCTTGTCTATGCCTTCCTATAATCTTCTTTTACCCTTGAACATCATGCTTGCGGCCCATGGCCTCAGGCCGTTTGGCGGAGCTCCCTTAGATCGTGTTGTAGCCCTTTGCCGGGACTTCCCTTTGCCGAGCATAATCATGCTGTCCCGTTACTGCTGTGGTCGTTGATATAATGGTTTTTGCTGCTGCTATTGGCCCGAGATGATGACGAATGGGGAGACGGTTTCCCCCTTATGTAGACAGTCATTCGGACTATGCACCACTGCTCACTCTCCTGCCCAGGCCTGGTGTGGCACTTCATCCCTTGGGTTCTTTCTTTCCCAAGGGATAAAGTGGCACTACCGGTTGTTGAGGCTGAGGCCCGCTGAATCTTCAACCTTTGGCTTCGGCGGGCCATGTATCTTTTCTTTGCCTCCTCTGCATCCCCTCCTTTTCCTCTTCTTCATCTTCTCCGATGGGAATCCCTTGGGGGATTGAGTTGGGAACCTAGAGGAGGTGGCGGTCGAAGGAATCGCCCTCGAGGATGCATGCTTAAGGGGGCGATGCTCGAGGACGCTAATACCGGAGATGGATATTCGAGGGTGGACTAAGCCCTCGGGTTTCATCACATGTATATCCTCTCGTTCCTCCGCTTTAGGTGTAGACCTTTGTAGGCTTTTGTAATTGTATGTAATGACCCCTCGAGGGTTGTTTGTACACGGATTTTTATAAATATGAATATACTCTATTGACTTCTGCTTTCGATCTTTGCCTTATTTCTGTATGTTCTCATGCCCTTCGAGGCCTTTTGCATGTCTTCTTTTATTATTGACCGCTGATATCTAACTTGGGCATGAACGTTCTTTTCGATCCTCTGCCGATCGCCATGGCTTTCTTCCAAACCCATCATCGTACCTTAGATTAATCCTAAATTGATCTGATAGGCTCGGGCTGTCGGGCCCTCCGAGTTGTATGGAGATAATACACCAAATTTTGGGGTCTTCGAGGATGTTATCCTGAATGAAGGTCAGCTTTGGGTACTTGGGGGTCCCTTTTGATCTTGATGCAGATAACCTTCTTAAAACGTATAGGATAGACTTCTGCTAAGGAGTTGCCTGTACTCAGGCGCTGCCTCGGACCTTTATGGAGCTTTCATGATCGGAACTTCCTATTCTTATTCCTCTTTTTAAAAAAGGGAACCATGAGATTAGGTACTGCCTCACGTCAAGTGATGGTGTTGAAAGCTTCCTGAAGTCCGACTTCTTTGTGACAGGGATCCTTGAGGTAGAATGCTGCCTCGAGATTGGAGATAATACGTACGATTCCTTAAGTCCTTACTTCTCGTCGAAGGATGCTTTCTAGATCAAGTATCACTCCGTCGATCTGTATCGAGGCTGTTGGCTTCCCGGGGGTTACTCCTGGTAGGCTAGTTGTCGCTGCTTCTCACATAGATATGGGTCGGCTTCGGCTTCTTCGCAAGACCTCACTATTTTTAGATAGCTGCCCTTCCGCTTCGGCATAGGGTTCTTCATTTCTTTAGGCGCAAAAAAGTGTTGGCGCACGCCCTTGCTCTGATCTGTTAGTTTTACCATAATCATGGCAAACACTTCGGGTCCGACGTGGCAAGGAGTGGGGAGTGTTGCACCCGGCTCTCAGGAACCACGAGATCTCGCTCTGAAGACGGATTCTTTGATAAGAGGGGAACATCTGGAGATGGTGAGGAGATACTGTGGATGGAGCGAGGGGATAATGTTCTAGGTGCTTTCCCGGATGAGAGTATTACGGACTCTACTGATGGGTTCTTGAGTTCTTGAGCGTATACTTATATCCTTTCGCATTTGGTCCCCTTGATAGGGTCGTGCTTGATTTTTGCTTGAAGTATCAAGTTACTTTGGCGCAGATACATCCGTCGTTTTGAAGAGTGGTGTTGATGATGAGGTTCTTTACGGAGAAGGTTGGGCTTGAATTCATGCTTAACCACCTCGTCAGGCTATACCGGCCCTTTCATCACCAAGGCCTGCTAACCCTAAGGTGCCGTTCGTCCACGCCCTTTGTAGTTGATGATGAAGAGGACGGGGATCGAGAGTGGGCCAGTTGATTTATCCGGGTCAGGACGGTTGATCCCTGTGGAGCTTTTACCATTTCCCGAAGGGTGGAATTACGCACGTGAGCGGAGAGTCTTGTGCTTTTTCAGATTTAGCCTATAGCAAAAATCAGTTGAGTAATAATGTTTTCTCCCTTGTTGCAGCAACTTCATGGACGCCGGTCGAAGTCCTTGATCTGCCCGGATGGGTTCGGAGGCTGGTGACCCATTCGACCTACGATGAGCGTCGATGGCGAGCTGTATTATGTGCTAGATGGGGAGTGAAATACTAAGGTATGTTCGTAGGCTGCCTTTGCCTTGGCCTTCGTATATTTGAGGTAACATTTCCTTCCTTTCTTTTCTACTGGCTTTGCCGTTCGCATGTATCGGATGATTCTTCGGGATGGCGCATTGCTCTTCCGAAGGGGAGAAAGAGGCATCGGCCTCCGATCCGAGGGACGAAGGTGATAAACAATTTGGCACCCGTAGTGTGGAAGAACTTTTAGTGGTGCTGAACAGGACCGTGTCTCCGAGGGGAGGGAATCGTCCGAGTCTGTTGTTCCCGGAGTATCTGATTCCCGGGTGGCAGTTCCTCCGAGTGAATATGCTTTGTCCAAGGCCGGTTCTTCTGGGGCCGAAGAGGCATTATCAACAGGAGTGTGTTCTGACTTCGAGGAAGTCCGTCGGCTTTACTTCGTGGTGAGTTTGGGCACAGGTTTCCTGTATTCCGTGTCCTTCTCCCTCTATTGAGCTTTGCTTGTGTAGGCCTGTGATAGGCTTATGTCTGAGCTGCTCCGTCAAGGGGCTAGGCTTTAGAAAATTCTGGACGAGGGCGAGTTCCTTAGGCTCCTTAGCGAGAAGAAGGAGGTTGAGTTGCTGCATTAGCGATATGAGGCATACCGGAGCTCGAATTACGTGAGCTATTTGATGGGGCAGGTAACTTTTTGCAGCTTATGCTTTTCTCCTTTTGGCCCGTAAGGTTAACCCCCTCTTTGTTATATTAGCTATAGAGAAAGACGGAGGCTTTGGAGTACCTCAAGGGTGATATCGACCGCGTCAGAACTGCTTGTGGTGAGCTAAGGGCTCAGGAGCAAGCTCAGGCTTTATAGGAGACAGGTGCTTCAGCCAAGGTCCCTGCCTTCGAAGCCCAACTCCACTTGGCTCGTGACAATTCTAAAGTTAAAGCGGATATGATCGCTAAACTTGAATCCGATCTCTCGAAGATCAGGGCTGAGAAAATTAATGCCCCGGCTAAAGCGGCACTAAGCCAAACCAAGTCTGATCAGGAGATGGCGATTCGTATGAAGGACGCTGCTGATGCTCAAGCCGAGCTGAACCGAGCCCTCGACCAGGAGAAGAGGATCGAGGAATATGTTCGTTGCAGATCCCGAAGAGAGGTACTCGAGGAGATCGGTGCAAGGGGCTTTCTTATCTCGGAGGAATTGGCTCGAGCAAGGGCGGACGAGCGTGACACACGGTCACTTCTTGCTGACGACATGAAGAGCGAATTCTCAAGCTGTAGCCTTGTAGATTCCACCTTTTCTTGCTTTGTATCAGATATTTGTAGAGCATGTTTGTAGATGGCGCCTTTTTTGCGTACATAAGATAAGAGGAGACTTGAAGCTTTATTTCTTCTGCATCTCTTTCTGTATTGCTTTTGACCAGGCGAGCTGGTTTCGGAGTTTAGGGGGATCCTCGCAGGTCCGGAACTTATCGGGCAGGCTTGGAAGCTTTTAAGTGCGATTCTTGACGAGAGTAGGCCTCGAGGTCTCTGTTTTTTCCCAGCTATTTAGGCTCAGTCTCTGAGTCAGGCCTTGACTCGAGCTTGCATACCTTTAAATCTTCTATGCCCGTGTGGGCAAGTAGTAATTGCTCTTATTTTTTGCCCTTGGGCATTTGTCGTTTCGACTATTTTGGGTCCAATCTCCGAGTCGCATTGCGATTCCAGCTTCAATCGGCCCTCAAGTTCTTTCCTGCTTGCATGGGCGGACAATGGTGGACTTCATTTCTTGCCCTAAGGCGTTTTGTTGTTTAAACTATTTCGGGTCCAGTCTCTGTGTCGCATTGCGATTCGAGCTTTAATTGACCCTTAAGTTCTTTCGTGCCTGTATGGGCAGACAATGGTGGCCTTTTGTGTTTCGGGTCGAAGTGACCTTACAGGCGCGTGGCTCGGAAGCTCACTCGGCCGGCGACAATGGCATTTATGCCGTGCCCTTAGGATTATTGTAGTTTAACTATTTTGGGTCCAGTCTCCGAGTCACGTCGCGACTCGAGCTTTAATTGACCCTTAAATATTTTTGATTTTTAGACCAGCGATATTTACCTCTTATGCTATTTTGGTCGTTGAGACCTTTTGATATGTGGCCCGGAGGCTTGCATAGTTAACTATTTTGGATCCGATCTTCAAATCGGGTTACGATTCGAGCTCATTTTAATCCTCAAGTTGTCAATTTTCAAGCTGGCGATAATGGCTCTTACGCTGTTTTCGATCGTAGGGACCTTTTAGTGTGCGGCCCGTAGGCTCGCTTAGCTGGAGACAATGGCTCTTACGCTGTTTTGCCCGTGGGCTATTTGTAGTCTTATTTGTCACTCGTTAAGGTCTTTTGAAATAGTTTTGCCTGACCCATCGTCGGTTCTGGAGAACCTCGACTTCAAGTCGTTATCGGCGATGTTTGAGCACCTCGGAAGGTTTTTAGCTCCTAGGTCGAGTAGATCGACGCCTTGTGATTTGGAGCTGACATGGTCGATGCTCGTTTTTGCCTGTTGAGGGAAGCCTGTTTTAACCGGTTCTTTCCGAAGTATATTCAAAGTAGTGGCCTGCGACTTTTGTTTAGCGACGGTCGGGCATCCCCGAGTCGTGTTAGTTTGGCTGTATCAGCCGTTTTGACCATAGTCAATGTGTTTGGCCGGAGCCATTTTTTATCCCAAGTGATATCTTAGGTGTCTACACCGAGGGTATGCCCTTTCAGGACTCTTACAAATGCGACGTATTGCCTGAACTTCGGGATTTTCATGCTTATTAAGGTCTTACAGTTTGCCATGCCTGTTGAGGTCTTACAGTTTGTCATGCCTGTTGAGGTCTTACAGTTTGTCATGCTTGTTGAGGTCTTACAGTTTTTGTTGTAATATAGAATAGATCTGGATATGTCGAGTCTGCCCGCTAGGGGTCTTATAGTTTCGGGTTTTCTAGCGCATGACGATAAATGACAGTCTCTGAGTCATCAAATTTTTTTAAGCTTGAGGACCGCTTTTCGTGAGCTCGAAGTTGCCTTGTAAGGGCTTTATGAGCCCGGAGTTCCGACCCTAGAGTCGTGCGGGTGTTGAATTGCTGATGCTAAGTCTCCGAGTATCTCGGGACGCATTTGGTGGAGAGGCCTTCGCCGTGAGCTTGTTAAAATTCCCCTTTCTGGAGTATGAGATGCCGAAAGATATTCTTTATTGCTTGGTAAAACATACATTGTTTCATTGTTGTGAGCTCAGCCTGTGCGGGTATGGCTCCTCGGACCATTCGATCTGGTACATAATTCCCTATTGAGAATTAGTCTACCGCTTCTCGGTCCTCCCGAGGGGATGGTGCCTTTAGGAGAAGATCATCGCGCATCATCGGACTATAGAAGAAGGCCTGCGACCTTATCGGATCCTCCTCTAGGGGTACGTTGCTCTGCTAATAATCTTGCTGACGAGGCCCTCTTCGGGGCGGAAGTCCGATTTAGGGGAAAGAGCATGGGGGACCCCTTTTCCTTTTTTTTTTAAACGCCTAGGGATCTTCGGGTAGAGTTAGAACTTCCGAATGTCCTGGCCAGTTGTCTGCATACATGTTAGTGAAAAAATAACAAGGGAGTAAAGCAGTTCTTCCTCACCGCGGGATGCGTAGGTGACATTGTAAGATTTGGTATGTTCCTACCCTTTCGAGGCTTGAGTCCCGATACATCCCTCCGCTGTGTTTTATCAGGCTTGGACGAAGATGTGGTTTGCTTACCCTTTGATCCTTCCGAGGGTAGGGGCATTGATGCCGGCGACGTGCCATATGGTAAAGAATTTCCTCTCGTCGCGTATTGCTTTCTATCGACTTATTTAAGTTCTGCCCTTTGCGAGGGGTTTCATTCTTTTGGCGAAATGGGGCCGACGCTGTCCCCGGGTGGTGTGCCGGCGATCGTCTAAACAAGACGTCTGTGCTTTGCGCCTCCTCTGATGGTACGGAGCTCGACATCCTGGCCCGAGATCATATGACATCATATGGGTTGAATCAAGAGAATGGTCTTTGTGGCGATTGTCATTTGGAATTTGCCAAGGATTCGGGATGCGGGAGCGGTTTGGTCTGTTAGTCCGGACCGCCCCATTGACTTTGGTCCAACATCATTGTTGTATGTGTTCAAACCATCTGAATTCATGAACACATATTTTATTTGAAATAGATCAAATGAGGGAGAGGGTTACCAATGCGTCAGTGTGATGCCGAGGCGGAGTCCCGGTGTTTTTTTCCCTGGATGTAAGGGTGTCCTCCAGAATATTTCCCTGGGCCCGTTTTTCCCTCACGGCGAACATTTTCACTTTCCATTTTATGAGTCCTCGGAGGGTGTCACTGCTCCTTCACTGTCGTGGTAATACGTCGTGGCTTGTTCGCTTCATATTTCCCGGTTGCCTTCCTCCCTTGGGGATAAACTCGAGCCTGACCTCTCGATGGTACTCGGTGGTGATTTTTACTGAGTAGCACGCCTATCGTCCTTTTGAGCTGGTGGCCATTTTTGATCTCGTGGTCTCGCGCGCCCTGCGGTTCCCGCGCCGGGTTGTGGTTCTTTTGAAGGGGTCTTGGTCGAATAGGCCTAAGTTGTTTAGTGACCCTGGTTTTGCTTATGGTGATCACGATGTTTGGTATAGCAATATTGAAATCGTACTCCGCTGGGCGGGGTCCCTCTGCCGGTTGTGCCTTGTCCAATCTGGTTCTACTGAAGGTTCCTCGAGGATGTTGCCCTCGAGCTATTTCCCTACCGTTGCGAGGTAGGTTGCATCTTGTGGCGTTCCTCCTATCTGTGGTGCATGGATGGTACCTCCATCTATTTGGCATTAGTTTCTTTTACGGGAGCCTGCTTGGGTATACCGAGCCCGTAGAGGTTCCTGGACGGTTGTCCACGGCCTTGATTCATGGCCGGTGCCGGGTACGTGCATCCGACCAGATCTCGGCTGGGTATTTGAGCAAGCTTCGTTTGAAATGACCCGGAGTCGTCGGGCATGCTTCGTTTAAATTTCGGGCAAGGGCCTGTGTTGCCCAGTCATCCGAAGCCGAGAGCGATCTCATTCGTCCTATCACGGAATGAGGTGCGACTTCCTGTGGTGTTTCATTCTTTCTTTGTTCGGCCTCAGATGTGTCAGGCTCTTCTGTTACTGCTTCGATGGCATCGGCGTGTGCTTCTGTGGAGGAATATGCTAGTATGGTAAGCGAGTTTGTGAGGTCAGGCGCTAGGCTGCAGCGCCACATCATGGTTTCTTTTGAGAGTGTTTCCTCGAGTTTCTTCAACAAGATGGGCTCGAACTCATCATCTTGAAGGTCGCTGTCTTTTTCCGTGCACGTGTAAGCGGTGGTGCGTTCGTCTGGATACGAGGTCTTGTCACACCTAGGGAGCTATGGTGTTCCGGATTTCTGTGAAGCAGGTTCCAGGACCGCTTCCTCGGGGGACAACTATTGCATGAACATCCACGAACCTGACACAATCCTTTTGGAGAGATCCCCGAGCATCTTCATTATGGCGGGGTCTGTTATCGATCCGTTGTTGCCCGATCTTTAGGGTACTCGTTCGGCGTAGGGAGCTGTTTTCGGCGCTACTATGCTGGGAGTCTTCGGATGGCTCTGCAGCTGAGCGATAGCCAACTGCTGTGCCTGTAACATTTCAAAAATATCGTGTAGACTAACTTCCCATATTTCTCGAACCGGGGTTTGTTGGGCTTCCTGTCGGTCACTGTGTTATATGCTCCTATCGGTGTGAGGGGTTTCGTCGACCTACTGTGCATCCTGTGAATTCCTGTTCGCTAGAATCGGCCCCGGCATGTTATCGGGATTCTGTAGTGGTGTTCCGGCGGCCGGCATAGTCACGCCATTTTCCCCATGATTTTCGAGGTTGTCGTTCTCGACTCCGTTTATCGAGCCTGACATTTTGAACTAAAATCAAAGGATCTTTGGACAAGAAAAAGTGTGAAAGATAACGTGCGTTTGTGCAATGAAATCAACAAGAAAATAATCACTATTATTTTTAGTCCCACGGTGGGCACCAAACTGTTTACCGTGAAAATGGTAACAACAATTAAATTTGTAAATGAGATTCTAAAAATATGTGATCTATTTTCGAGCTAGTTGCTAGAGTAGTTGATGCTAATAATATGAAGTTTAATGATGGAATGCAAGCTAAAACAAGATATTAATCGAACCGAAGGGCCTGCTGCCCGGGTGTAGGTCTGGTCGATGGGGACCTCGGGGTCAATGACAGGGTCGAGTTCGAGCTATCGGGGATAATCGGGAATGGGATAACAACTAAGTATATAATCAAACAAGGCTTTTTACTGCCAATACTGAGCTATATAATGAAGAGCAAGTAAGAGAACGATAGATATAAGGTGGCCTCGGGCCAGTGAGAACAAACAAGTTAGAAAGAAAAGAGAAAGAGAAAGAGAGAGATATTATTGCATTCGTGGAGAAAATGTAGCAACATTAGCCCCTTACAAGGTAGTGTGAGTCCCCTTTATATAAGAGGGGAACTCGGCTGCAAGTACATGGGCATTAATTACAAAGTATGGAAATGGGATGGCTTGACGCGATGCCTCAGCAGGGGCTCTGGATAGGCCAGCCCTATCATACTTAGCCGTGTGCCTCGAGAACTTCCCCCTCTGTAATGGCTTTGATCTCCGTCTTCTCTGAGTCGGGCCTCGACGAGCCCCGTGGTCGGGAACTCGGCCGTGGCTTCCTGTCCTCGGGGTCTGGAAGCATTCTTGCGAAATGACTCGACATCGAGAAATCAAGTCCTCTGATTTCACCACGTACAATAGGCAACCCTAGCACTTCTAATAATAGAGTCATTTGTGAAAGTTCCACGTTTGCTCATTTCGTTGTATCATATGGATCATGCTAAAATAAAAGAAGGGATAGCTTTAACATACCTTAACTTAATTGAGTCCTTAATACCTTCCAAGTAATTCTTCAAACAACTCAACTCAATCTACCATAGCATAAGGAGATTCAAAATCAGTGTTGAGTAAAGGCTAAGTCCGCAACTTAAACTAGTAGCTCGTTTATGTAAATTTGGGCAGCATCTACCCTATAACAAGGGCCTCCTCCAATACCATATACCAACAACAACAACCATATCAATTCAATAAGAACAACATCAACAATAGGGTACAAAATATTTCATTAACAAGTCATCAACATATCACTACGAGCAGCAAGGTCGAATTGAATCCCTTTAGCACCCTTCAACCCCATTATCAATCATTTTTGAACTTAATAATATATCTAGTATATAACAAATACCTTTTAAAGGATTTCCAACCTTGTACTCAATTTCAAAGTAACCCGAAATAGCCTAACACAAGATAATATCATTGTGGACAACTTCCAAGTGCTTTATAGCCATTTCTTTTCTAGTTACCAATTTCCTCAACTAGATTGACATGTAAACTAACATAATCATACTAACAATATCATAGCCAACTCATTTTCCATAATTTCCAGCCACATAAAGTCCATAAGAGCAACTTTCAAATCAATCCATCAAGAACAACAACATCTCAAGTTAATCCAAGTATTATCTTATAGTTTATCATCCTAACAACTTAACCAATATACAAGTAAGCTTAAGCATAATTAGTAGGTTGTTATACTCACCTTACCCAATAGTAAAAACTTTGAAATTTTAGCCAAACACAGCCCATAATTATCCTCAACGACAACACAACCTCAAAGAGGTGTTGTTTTTTAATAGAACTAAGTTTTGATATTGAAATATGGTGTAATCACTTTGGAATCACTTCAAATCCTTATGGTATCTATTTAGGAGGGTTAGGAGGAGTGTAGATATGAGGTTGGGTCAAAAAATGAGAAATAAAGGTCGTCCAAATCATTTTTAAAGTGAAGTAGGTCGACCACTGCCTAAGTGCGTCCCATTGGGAGCTGCTTGCGCAGTCTCGCAATTAACCCATTGGAAGGTTTAATGCGTTAGAAACTAGATTTGTAGATATTCAATTTGATATGTGGATCATCCTGTAATTCCAAGTATATTAGAAGAAAAGCTCTGCTACATTTGACCTAATTTTCAGCACATTATGAATGTAACTTGTGATGACCTTTGCCAACTTTTGTTCCACAACTCGCTTGACTTCAAAACATAACACACGACTATCATACGACTAAAATAACTCATAAAATAACCTTCTTATCATGTTAAGAACCCTAGTCTCACCCCAAAGTGTATGTTATAACATTCCAAACTTATCGACTTTCGACGAAACTTAGTTTTCGTTTAGCTTCTAAGCTTTCCAACCCTCTTGGTACTTGTTATTTGTGATCTTAAAGATTTGTAACCTCCAAGGTAACATGATTAACTTACTTTATGTTCTTTCAAAAATGATCTCATTTCTGAGCTTACATCAATTGCCTTACAAAGTACTCTTACGTACGACAACATGGGGTATAACATACATGAGCCTGGTATAGGCAGTCTGTGTTCCGGCTGCACCATCCACTTCACAGACCAAAAAAGGCACCCACACTCATGTCGCACGTACCCTAGAGTAGCTATCTTAGGGACTCAAGACACCGAGTGTATTGCCAGTTCAGCAGATTCTGTCGCTAGGGCCGAGGTTGGTCTTCACATGAGTGATGAGGAGTAGAAGAGGCTGGAGCGGTTTGGGAGGCTTAAGCCTCCAAAGTTCAGTGGAGCAAAGTCGGAGGAGACTCATGATTTTTTAGACCAGTGTTAGCGGATTCTTCGCCCAGCTGGTATTTTGAACACTTGTAGGGATTTATTTACTACATTTCAGCTGACAGGGGAAACTTACCGATGATGGTAGGCATATGAGTTGAGCAGGCCAGCCGATGCAGTGCCACTTATATGGCATGAGTTCTCAGTTCTTTTCCTAGAGAAGTTTGTCCCACAGACTTGCATAAAGGAGTTGTGTAGGCAGTTTGAGCAGCTATGCTAGGAGGGTATGACCGTGACCTAGTATGAGATGAGGTTTGCAGAGTTGGCTCATCATGCAGCATGGTTGGTTCCCACTGAGATGGAGAAGATTAGAAGGTTCATTAATGGCCTTAGTTATGGATTATGCTTAATTATAGCTCGGGAGGTTGCGGCGGGTGCGAGGTTTGATGAGGTGGTCGATATTGCTAGACATTTAGAGCTAGTTCATAGGTAGGAGCATGAGGAGCAGAAGGCCAAGAGGCCTCGTAGTTCAGGTGGTTTCAATAGTGTCTCATCTGAAGGCCAGTCCTACTATCAGAGGTCATTCTTCTAGACTTGTTAGGAAGCTCGCCATGTTCCTCATGGTTCTTCAGTTAGCCACAATTCTTAGTGCATGCCCAGCTTAGTCATCATTCAGTGCATTGCCGACACAGAGTTCTTACCCTACTTCATCTACTCAGGGTTCCATGGGCAACTATTCAGATCATCTTGGTTAGCAACTCCATCATAAGAGGGGTTGTTTTGAGTGTGAGGACTTGAGTCATCTCAAGAGGGATTGACCAAGACTATTAGGCAAGGTTTCACAGCAAAGTTCTCATCTTATTACTCCAGCAGTAGAAGCTACACACCCGTACAACCAGCTCAGGGTGGGTCCCAACCTGCTCAAGGCCGCCCTAGAGGGGGAGGTCGATCAGGTGGTGGTCAGGCCTATTGCTACACATTTCCAGCCAGGCCATAAGCAGTTGCTTCTGATGCCGTGATCACAGGTATCGTTCCAGTATGCCACAGAGATGTTTCGGTATTATTTGACCTGGGTTCCACTTATTCATATGTATCATCATACTTTGCACATTATTTGGATATGCCCTGTGATTCTTTGGTTATGCTTATTCATGTATCTACACCATTGGGTGATTCTATTATTGTCGACCGTGTGTATATGTCCTATGTGGTGACTATCGGGGGATTAGAGACGAGAGTTGATCTCTTACTGCTTAGCATGATAGATTTCGACGTGATTTTAAGCATGGATTGGTTGTCACCATGTCACGCTATTCTGGATTGTCCTAAGTGATGTTGAAGATGCCGGGATTGCCTAGGGTTGAGTGGATAGGTTCTCTAGACTATGTTCCAAGTAGAGTGATTTCATATTTTAAGTCCCAAAGGATGGTAGGGAAGGATGTCTGGTATATTTGTCTATTGTAAGGAATGTTGGTGCTAATGCTCTTATCGTTGAGTTAGTTCCGTTAGTAGGATACTTTGCAGATGTGTTTCCTGCAGACTTGTCAGGCATGCCACCCGATAGGGACATTGATTTTGATATTGTTCTGGTGTCGGGCACTCAACCTATATTTATTACTCCATATTGGCACCAGCAGAGTTAAATAATTAAAGGAGCAACTTCAGGAGTTACTTGATAAGAATTCATTAGGCCTAGTGTATCGCCTTGGGGTGCACCGGTCCTATTTGTGAAGAAGAAGGATGGTAATATGCACATGTGCATTGATTAAAGGCAGTTGAACAAAGTTACCATTAAGAACAAGTATCATTTACCATGCATTGATGAATTATTTGACCAACTTCAAGGAGCTAGAGTGTTTTCAAAGATTGATTTGAGTTCAAGGTATCATCAGTTGAAGATTTGGCATTCTGATATTCTGAAGACGGTATTCAGGACCCGCTATGGTCACTACGGGTTTCTTGTGATGTCATTTGGGATGACCAATGCCCCAACAACCTTTATGTATTTAATGAATAGTGTATTCCAGCCATATCTTGATTCATTCTATCGTAGTATTCATTGATGATATATTCATGTACTCAAGCAGCCAGCAGGAGCATGAGCAACATCTGAGGATTGTACTCCAAACCTTGAGGGAGAAGAAGTTATATGCTAATTTCTCCAAGTGTGAGTTTTGGCTTGACTCGGTGGCATTCTTGGGCCACGTGGTGTCTAATGAGGGGATCAAGGTAGATCCGAAGAAGATTGAGGTAGTTCAGAGTTGGCATAGACCGTTTTCAGCTACAGTGTTTTGGATCTTCTTGGGTTTGGCGGGTTATTATCATTGTTTTGTAGAGGGTTTCTCATCCATTGATGCACCTTTGACTAGGTTGACCCGGAAGGGTGCCCCATTCAGGTGGTTTGATGAGTGTAAGGAGAGCTTTCAAAAGCTCAAGACTACCTTAACCACAACTCCAGTTCTAGTTTTGCCTTCAGCGTCGGGTTCATATATAATTTACTGTGATGCTTATCGGATTGGTATTGAGTGTGTCTTGATGCAGGAGGGTAGGGTGATTGCTTATGCTTCGCACCAGTTGAAGCCCCATGAGAAGAACTACCCCGTTCATAATTTGGAGTTGGAAGCCATTGTTCACGCATTGAAGATTTGGAGGCATTATCTCTATGGCGTGTCTTGTGAGTTATTCACAAATCATCAGAGTCTACAACACTTGTTTAAGCAGTAGAATCTAACTTTGAGGCAGTGGAGGTGGTTGGAGCTGTTAAAAGATTATGATATCACCATTTTGTATCATCCTAGGAAGGCCAATGTAGTGGTCGATGCCTTGAGTAGAAAGGCTGAGAGTATGGGTAGGCTTGCGAAAATTCTAGTTGGTGAGAGACCATTGGCATTGAATGTTCAGGCCTTCGCCAATTAGTTCATGAGGCTAGATTTTTTGGAGCCCAACCGGGTTCTTGCTTGCATGGTTTCTCGGTCTTCTTTATATGAGCGCATTAGAGAGTGTCAGTATAACGATCCCCATTTGCTTGTCCTTAAGAACACAATGAAGCACGGTGATTCCAAGGAGGTTTTTATTGTAGATGACTGGGTGTTGAAGATGTAGGGTCGGATTTGTGTGTCTAATGTGGATGGGCTACATGAGTTGATTCTTGAGGAGGCCCATAATTTGCGGTATCCCATTCATTCGGGTGCCGCTAAGATGTATCAGGATTTGAGGCAGCACTATTAGTAGAGGAGAATGAAGAAAGATATAGTAGAGTTTGTGGCTCGATGCTTGAACTGTTAGCAGGTAAAGTACGAGCATTAGAGGCTGAGCGGTTTGCTTCAAAGACTTGAGATTCCTGAGTGGAAGTGGCAGCGGGTTACCATGTATTTTGTTGTTGGTCTCCCACAGACTTTGAATAAATTTGACGCAGTGTGGGTTATTATAGATAGACTGACCAAGTCTGCCTACTTCATTCTGGTTGTGACTACCTACTCTTCTGAGCGGCTGGTTCAGATCTATATCTATGAGATTGTTCAGATTCATGGTGTACTGGTGTCCATTATTTCTGATCGAGGCACATGGTTTACATTGCAGTTTTTGACAGCAGTGCAGCGAGAGTTGGGTATGCGGGTTAAGTTGAGTACATCATTCCACCCCTAGGCGGACGGACAGGTCAAGTGCACCATTCAAATCTTGGAGGATATGCTACGCGATTGTGTTATGGATTACAGGGGTTTATGGAATAAGTTCTTACCATTTATGGAATCAGTTCTTACCGCTTGTAAAGTTTTCCTACAATAACAACTACCAATCGAGTATTCAGATGGCTCCTTATGAGGCCTTATGTGGGAGGCGATGTCGTTCTCTAGTTGGTTGGTTTGAGCCGGGAGAGGCTAGGTTGTTGAGAGCTGATTTGATTTGAGATGCCTTGGAGAAAGTCAAGTTGATTCAGGATGGCCTTCGTACATTGCAATCTAGGCAGAAAAGCTATGATGATAGGAAGGTTTGTGGTGTTTCATACATGGTAGGTGAGAAGGTTTCTCTTAGAGTTCTACCCATGAAGGGCATGATGAGGTTCAAGAAGAAGGGCAAGTTGAGCCCTCGGTATATTGGGCCTTTTGAGGTGCTTGAGAGGATTGGAGAGGTGGCTTACAAGCTTGCATTGCCACCTAGTCTATCGGGTATTCACCTAGTGTTTCATGTTTCTATGCCCCAGAACTGTTATGGTGATCCATCCTATGTGTTGGAATTCAACACAATACAACTAGAAGGGGACTTGACTTATGATATGGAGCCGGTGGCTATTTTGGATCGGCATGTTCGAAAGTTGAGATCAAAGAACATAGCTTCAGTGACAGTTCACTGGAGAAGCCAGCCAGTTGATGAGGCTACTTGGGAGACCGAGCAAAAGATGCGGAGAAGTTATCCACACCTATTTGAGACTCCAAGTATGATTCTAGACCCGTTCGAGGATGAATGTTTGTTTAAGAACGGAGAGAATGTGACGACCCAGCCAGTCGTTTTATGTATTGTAGCTCTGTTCCCCTGTTTATTTCTTATTCTATGTTCATTCGTGGTTATGTGACTTGCCGGGGTGGTTGGTTTGGTTCCAAGGATAATTTGGAGTGAATTGAGACACTTAGTCCCAAGGTTGGAAGCTTAAGTTGAAAGAATTTATCGGAGTTTGACTTATTGTGTAAATAACTCCGGAATGGAGTTTTGATGGTTCTGATAGCTTCATATAGTGATTTTGAACTTAGGCATATGTCTGGATTTGGATTTGGAGGTCTGTAGGTTGATTTGGTGCATTTTGGCAAAAATTAGAAAGTTGAAGGTTTGGAAGGTTGAGAGGTTTGACCGAAACTTGACTTTGGTGATATTGGGTTTGGATTTTGATTCTGGGAGTTGGAATAGGTCTGTTGTGTCATTTATGACTTGAGTGCAAAATTTGAGGTCAATCGGAGTTGTTTGGGTATGATTCAGTATTAGTTTTAGAAGTTGGAAGTTCATTTGTTCATTAGGCTTGAATTGGGGTGCGATTCATGATTTTGATGTTGTTTGATGTAATTTGAGGCTTCGACTAAGTTCATGTTGTGTTTTAAGACTTGTTGGTATGATTGGTTGAGGTCCCGGGGGCCTCAGGTGTGTTACGGATGAGTTTCGAACCAATCTCTTCATGTTTAGATAGTTGATCTGGTGTCTAGTGTATGCTTCTTCTCTTTTGCGAGGAAGGGAACGCGTTCGTGAAGCTTTGGAGGTCTTCGCGAATGCGAGAGGGTGGTTTCATTCACGTAGAAGAGAGGTCGGTTGAGGGGCATTGGAGCTTAAGCCTTCCCGTTCGCAATGGATGTCTCGCATTCGTGCAAGCATAGTCTACTTGGTTATCGCGTTTGCGACTAGGCCGTCGCATTCGCGAAGGGAAATTTTGTCTGAAGGCAAAGTTGTACTTCGCGAATGCGAGGCTTTTTCCGCATTCGTGAAGGGTAAGCACCTGGGCAGAATATTAAAAAGCCATTTCGAAGGTTAGAGTTATTATACCATATTTTGAGTTATAGAGCTCGATTTTGGGCAATTTTGGAGGAGATTTTCATGTATTGGATCGGGGTAAGTGCTTTGACTTGGATTTCTTTATTATTCACGATTTCATCTTAGTTTTTATCATTTATTTGGTGGATTAAAGAGAAGAAAAGGGAGATTTTAGTGAAACTTCCTAAAATGAAAAATGGGGATTTGAAGGTCGTTTTTAGGTTGGAATTGGGTAATTTTTGAATGGTTGGACTCGTAATTGAATAAGTGTTCGAAATTTTTGAATTTTATCGGGTTTCGAGGTGCGGGCCTGAGTTTGACTTTTTAGGTTAACTTTTTGATTTTGGTTAAAGATCTTAGCTTTATCATGTGGAATCAATTCCTATGGCTTTTATTGATTATATTTAGTTGGTCTGGTTAGATTTGGATCGTTCGGAGGTGGATAAGCGCGGGAAGGGCTTGTTAGAGGAGTGATTTGGCTTGCTTGATGTAAGTATCTTATCTAAACTTGGTTGAGGTATTAGTTGCATGGATTATTTGTGATAGCTACGTGTTATGGGAGGTGCATATGTGTGGAGTTGAGTCCATATGCGTGCACCGGGGTATTATTTCCATGCTCGGGGTAGTTCTTAGGCTATGGCATGCCTTGAAATGATTGCTAAGCTTTAGGTTGAGATGTTTCTCCTATTTGTACCTCTTTGTGAGCTATTTGTACCATATTTGAGATTTTGTTGAGGTTATTCTTCCGATTGAACCAGATAAACTACTATTTCTTTATGAAAATTGTCTGTTCTAACTGTGATAGCGTACCTTGCATATGCCTACACTATAGCATGTTATTTATAATAGTCCAGGAGAATGAAACTTGATAATCATTAATCATGTACATGTATTCCCGCATATTTGCTTTCTCTGTGTTATGAGATGGATTGGTAGCCTGTGACCATGCCGGGTGGATTGTGATTATTAGAACGTGAGTTGTCCGTGTGGATCTAGTTATTAATAGTATTAGCAGGTGAGTAGTTTGTGCAGCACGTGAGTTGTCCGTGCAACACATGAGTTATCCTTGCAGAGTGTGGATATGGATCCATCCCCCTAGTGTTACCCTCTAATATTTCTTTCTTGATGGTGTACACGCGGATACTAAGGAAAACTGATCAGTGATTTGGTTCTGATATGGAAAGGTTGAGGAAATTTGGCCAGTGTCTGTTTGGATTTTTGCATTTCATCTTTATTTGCAATTTTTATGGTTAACTACCTAATTTAACTGCATAGTATCTCTAATGCGGAGTATTGACTGAGCAGAGTATTTGAGTAAAGATACACATACATACACAAATGTTTCTTCCTGTGTTTTATGACTTGATTTGATTATTGTTCTGTACTTGTTAAAATGATGAAACTATACAGGTTATAGCTGGTATCATTTATAGTTCTTGCTTCTTTTACCTCACCGAGGTTAGTTACAATATTTATTGAGCACATTGGATTGGTTGTGCTCTTACTACACTCTGTACTTAATTGTGTAGGTCCAGGTGTGGCGACCAGTTATTAGTAGTAGACTTGCTTGTTGGACTGAGCTTCGAGAGGCGAGGTAGAGCTGCATTCTTGGCTGCAGTTTTGACTTGTCTTTTCTTATGTACTATTGTTTTAGTTCGGACAGTATGGCTATTTGGGTTACATATTTGTGTTCCAATGTAGAGCTCATGACTCCATATTTATTAGTTTCTAGGGCATTTATCTTGTATTAACAGTATCTTGTCATATTGAGATTTTAGATTTATGCTATTTCTATAAAATTTTATTGTTTCTGATATTTATTGTTATATTTTGGGTTGCATGTTCGGTGTGTTAGGCACCATCATGACGGGTTGAGATTTTGGGTCGTGACAATTAGGTTCGGCAATATGTTTAGTTCAATTTGTCATATGATTGTTAGATTTGGACTGAATAGCAATCTTTCTGTAATGACCCGATCGGTCGTTCCAAGAGTTATGGCCCCGTTTCCCCCATTTCTACTTTAGTTTGTGTGGTTAAGCTCTTTTATGTTGTGATTGAGTTAATTGTCTTGGGTTCGAAATGATTGTAGAGATAAATAAGACACTTAGTCTTTTAAGTTGGCCTTTTAATTGAAAAAGTCAACCAGAAGTTGACTTGTGAGTGAACGACCCCGAAATTTGGATTTTATGATTCAGATAGCTTCGGGAGGTGATTTGGGACATAGGAGTGTGATCGAAATGTGTTTTGGAGGTCCGGAGAGCTCGTCATGTTGTTTGGTTGGTTCCTATGGAGATGAGGCCTTACGTATCAGCTTCGTATTCTCACGACTAGGGAGCGGGTGTTTGGTGCTACTTTTGAGGAGGTTGTTGACATTGCTCGCGAGATCGAGTCAGTTTGTCACCGGGAGTAAGATAAGAGGGAAGCCAAGAGGCCTCGGGGATCTGGTAGTTTTGGTGGTGCTCCTTTGAGAGGTCAGTTTCAACACGGCAGAGGCCGTCCATTCAAGCATGCTTAGTCAGTTCGCCTAGGTTATCGTGGGGCATCATTGGGTATTGGTTCCCACAGTTCTCATCAAGGTCAGTCATCACTCAATGCCCTTCCAGCCTAGAGTTCGTCTTGTGCTCCATAAGTTCAGGGCTCTTCTATGCCAGGTGCATCTGCTAGTCATTCCAGTGCTAGGGGTTCCCTGCAGTCCCCATCTCTAGCACCCGAGAGTTGCTATAAATGTAGAGAGTTGGGTCATGTGTGGAGGTAGTGTCCTCATCGTCTTGGGGGTTCATCTCAGCAGAGGAGTCTGCCATTGGCTTCAGCACAAGTTACTTCACCACCACCCACCCACCCAGCTAGGGGTGGAGATCAGTAAGCTAGGGGTCGCCCTAGAGGGGGAGGTCAATCAAGTGGCGGTCAGGCCCGTTTATATGCACTCCCAGCTAGACCCGATGCTATTGCTTCAAATGCTGTGTTCACAGGTATTTCTCAGTGTATCGCAGAGCTGCCTCTGTATTATTTGATCCCGATTCCACTTATTCTTATGTGTCATCATACTTTGCTAGTTATTTGGATACGCCTTGTAAGTCTCTTGTTTCATTTGTTCATGTATCTACTCTGGTGGATGATACTATTGTTGTGGACCGTATGTACCGGTCATGTGCGGTGACTATTTGGGGTCTAGAGACCCGAGTGGACCTATTGTTGTTTTTTATGGTTGACTTTGATGTGATATTGGACATGTATTGGCTATCTCTATGTCGCGCTATTTTGGATTGTTATGCTAAGACACTGACTTTGGCTATGCTGGGTGTGCCACTGATTGATTGGCGAGGTTCGACTAATTATGTTTCCAGTAGGGTAATTTCATTCTTGAAGGCCCATCGTATGGTTGAGAAGGGTTGTCTTTATTACTTAGCCTTTGTGAGGAATGTCGGTGAAGAGACTCCTAGTATTGATTTTGTTCCTGTTGCAAGAGATTTTCCCGATGTGTTTCATGCAGACCTATCGGGCATGCCACCGGACAGGGATATTAATTTTGGTATTGATCTGGTGCCGGGCACGCAGCCCATTTCTACTCCACTGTATCGTATGGCACCAGCGGAGTTGAAGGAGTTAAAGGAGTAGCTTCAGGAACTCCTTGATAAGGGGTTCATTCGGCCTAGTGTGTCGCCTTGGGGTGCGTTTGTTCTATTTATGAAGAAGAAGGATGGCACTATGAGGATATGCATTGATTATAGGGAGTTGAAGAAAGTTACAATTAAGAACAAGTATCCTTTGCCTCGCATTGATGATTTATTTGACCACCTTCAGGGAGCGAGGGTGTTCTCCAAGATTGATCTCCATTCAGGTTATCACCAATTGAAGATTAGGGACTCGGATAATCTTAAGACGGCTTTTAGGACCCAATATGGTCATTATGAGTTCTTGGTGATGTCTTTTGGGCTGACCAATGCCCTAGTAGTGTTCATGCATTTGATGAATAGCGTGTTTCGGCCTTATCTCGACTCGTTTGTCATAGTTTTCATTGATGATATTCTTGTATACTCGCGTAGTTAGGAGGAGCATGCGGAGCATTTGAGAGTTGTGTTGTAGAGATTGAGGGAGGAGAAGCTTTATGCAAAGTTCTCCAAGTGTGAGTTTTGGCTCAATTCAATGACTTTCTTGGGGCATGTGGTGTCCAGTGAGGGTATTCAGGTTGATCCAAAGAAGATAGTGGCAGTTCAGAGTTGGCCTAGACCATCATCAGCTAGAGAGATCTGCAACTTTCTTGGTTTAGAGGGTTATTACCGCCGGTTTGTTCATGGATTTTCATCTATCGCATCGCCCTTGACCAAGTTGACTCAAAAGGGTGCTCCATTCAGGTGGTCGTATGAGTGTGAGAAGGGCTTTTAGAAGCTCAAGACTGCTGTCACGACCCAAACCGATGGGCCGTGATGGGCACCCGGTACCTTACTCAACCGAGTATCAACGTAACGTATCTTACTTATTACATCATCATATACACGTGACATACAGGCCTAATAGGCCAGTATAATCATTTATAAATTCAAACATAGGCTGACAAAGTCGTATAATCTTTCACGTACACGACGTATGTCTACAAGCCTCTAAGAGTACATAAATGTCATAAAGGTTGGGATAGAGTCCCGCCAGAACAAACAATACACGTCTAAATCATACTAACCAAACAAGCAACTCCGAAACAAATGGAGCGCACAAACATCTTCCGCTGAGCTGATAGACTTCTTGGAGGGCTCTCGACCTGTCTATTGTGACATGCGGGCATGAAATGCAGCGTCCCCAGGCAAAAGGGACATCAGTACGGAAAATGTACCGAGTATGTAAGGCACATAAATAAGTACATAACATACACAGAAGAAATATAGAGTACTTGACTCAACCTGTAAATCTGAATAACTCTGTAAATCATGAAATACTTTTAACATCATGCATATGCGTATGAATGTCATGTCATGCATAGGTACATGTTTCATAACATCATCAGCCTCTGAGGGCATCCCATCATATCATATCGGCCACTGTGGGCAAAATCATCAATGTATACCAGCTGATCAGGTGATGGTGCGTATATAATGCCATAACCTCTTCCCATATCCCATATACATATGTATACATACATATATACACGTATATAACTCCATCTAGTCATGGGTCAATGTACATGAATTCAATGCATGAAAAGTACGTTAATAAAATCTTTCGGAATGTCATAAGACCATTTTGCCGTTGAGTAATATCATAAAGTAAACTCTTTTCGACTTTCGTATTTTTCTGAGACCCATGAACAAATGATAAAATATTATGACACATGGAAATTAAAGGACATAGACATCTCTAATACTTCTATGAATAGAGTCATTTATGAAATTTGTGCATTTGCACGTTTCATTCGTATCGTATGGATCATGCCAAAATAAAGAAGGGATAGCCTTAACATACCTGAGCCGGTTCTATGGACAATCCTTCTAACACACGACAATTGAAACAAAACTCGTGACGGCAAGATCGAAGTAGAAAAAAATCCGTATGATATTCTTGAGAAAGATTGCACCGTACTGGTTTATAATTGCAAATTTCACGCTTTGTTGCGTTATAAAGCCTCAAACGACTTCCTGGTATTCAATCCATCTATTTTCCAAGAATTTCCATGTTTCATTTGATAATGTGGGGAGGTTATATCTTTATAAAGTGAGTGGGCCCCACTTTTTGGATTACTTGGCCAAACAATTCTCTAAATCTTCCACCTAGATTTCAAGACTTGCGTAGTCATTATTAAGTCCTTTACTTGCTGCCACGTTTTTGCCTCTTAGGCTTATCCAATCCAAGATCTTAATTAGTCACTAATTATTAATTAACTAGTTAATTCCCCTATTAACCAATAATCAACCAATTACCCAATTATCCACATAATTAAGAATCATCTCAAATTACTTATAATACTACTCACTTTAAACATACCTTATACACCTTACTATCATGGCCATATGGTACCTTGTAAGGTACTACTTCATAAATATCGGGTATTTTAGCTCGGGCCTTATTTTATCCCAAAATTGCCAAACTTCGACGGAGCTCATATTTTTCGAATTGCTTACCCTCTCACTATATCGAATTAACTTATCACTTGTTCGAAATAGCCTAATACTTATAATTCCAAAATAAATCTTATTCGCGAACTTACGTCGGTTAACTTACGATGAAACCTTAACGTACGAAAATGTGGAATGTAACATCTCATTTCCAAGATTATATCAATATACTTATGGCATACTTGCATGTACAAAAATATGGGGTGTAACATCATTCCCCCCTTTGGAACTTTCATCTTCGAATGCTGACTGATGTGCTTATCGTCCTCATATCCCATAGCTCTTGCGAATATTTTAATACTCTTCTTTCTATTTAAGCAACTGTTCTTTGAATAAATCCAAAGATCAGGGCATTCTCCCCTTTAGGCCTCTTTCTTGCACCATGGTCTGTGGTCGAAATTCTTCCAATCTCGTAACTCTTTCTATCTTCTGTCATGCAGCATGTACGACTTTTTCTTGTATGTGCGCCTATGTGACTCTTCTCTCCCCTTTCCTCCAACTTTTAGCCAATCTATAGGTCTCACTTTGCAAATATATACATAGCTTGATAAAATGTTCCTCTGGGCATTTGTAGGTATACTGAAGTTCTTCCCTCAGTATTTTGTCGAACTTATGAATATTGTTATACCTTATTTCATAGATCCATTTATCCATTCGTATGGACTTTAGTGCCATAACTCTTACTTTGTTTTATCATTACTAAGATCTGCTACCAAACTCCAGGTTACTCTCGGTACTTATCCTATATACATAAATCTAAGTCCTTTAATGCTTCTTCATTACTATTCATCTTAAGAATGATGGCCTAATCTCATCTTATACTTTGTAACTTTTATCCATACATTGTTGATTCACCTCAATATTGATATACAATATACCACTGATAACTTGAAACTTCTTACGTAATACTTTGCCCCTAGGGCTTATTTTACCTCAAGGAATATTCACAATGATTTTCATAATCGTATTTCATAGTGTCTCAATGTGATTCACCTTATGGGGGTATCCTAATTTCGTGCCGCCAGCGAAATCTTTTATCCTTCTCTTCTTTTTTTCGAATCATTATTCAAATGAAGGCCCAAACAACATCCTTTATCTGTCACAGTTATACCCTCATTTTATTACCAGGTAAGCAATTCACTCCTTCTAAATGCTATTAATCTTAGACTCCTTTGAGTTTATTAAGGCTACAGTGAGCTTTGTATAACATAGAGAAACTGTCTGCTCTTCTTGTTTTCATGGGCTTAATCCTAAAGACTTATCCATTCTCGTCACCTTTTCACTTGCCTTTCCTCATCCTTACTCATGTTTCCTTAAAACATTGTTGCTCTACCATACTTTAGCTTGCGACCTATACATATCCATTTATAAACTTTCCTTCAACTTGCTTGCACCATAGATTTCCTTATGTTATTCTGGAATGTCAAGCGAGACATCACATCGTCTCCAACTTTTCTCTACTCTCTTAACTAGATCTCTCAGTACATAGAAATCATAGGCTAGAAGACAAGCCGCCGATGATGTCGTTATCATTCCCGGTTATTGGATCCCTGTGGTTATAGCCTTCTATCCAAAGTATGGACTATTCACGATCTTCTGCATTTGAGAATCTCTTACGTTGTTCACCTTTACCTTACCTTAAAATATCGCATCGTATCTTCTATCTCTTTCCTTACCTCCCTTCCACCTAGGTGTAATTCACGTCCATAACTTGAAGCTCTATTATAATAATCACACCTCTGGTACATACACAATTCGGTGGGAGCTTCGTACTGACCTCTTATAAGGCTGGTACTTCTTCTAACTGGCTTCCTTGTAGAGCCATTATAGACTATGGTTGTTGTGTTATTTCTCTTGAACATCTGATATTAAGAGTGATTCTGTCATGTTCTCAAGCATAACTTCTATAGTTTTTCTAGGTCCAATAATCAGACTCCTGATTTACTTGGGTGATGCAATTCTTTAGTTTCCTTTTCCTTTTGATCAGCCTTTATGTAGGCTTAAGCTATCTTCCGATCTGTGGCTCATGGTATCAGTTATTACCTTAGCCTTTCATGAGAGTTATGGAATATCCATGATACAATCTTCTAACAATTCAATCCTTTGTCTATGCCCTAGGCTCAATTACTGCATGGATAATACTCTGAGCTCTTAAGTGCGTTCATTACGTAACTAACTCTGGATCATTAATCGAATAATTCTTTTCGTTCCTTCTCAGCTTTCTTTAAACGTAAGCTATTACTTTTCCTGATATTTCTGCCCCCTTGTTGCGTGCATACTTAGCTTATCTTAGTTCCCACGCATGCCAGAGTTTTCGTACAACTCATACGATCTCGAATATTACTTTTGATTTTTACTTCCCGTTCATTAACCACTGTAGGTGCCACTTTCTTATGGAGTGCATACAATGTTGTTGTGAGACTGTTGTTACAAGACAATTTCCTCTTTAGGTCACTGTGCTTAGGTTGAAGCCTTCTTCCTTAGTTTCTCAACTAGTCATTCATTGTAGTTTTTAGGGAGGACCCTCTAACTCTTGTAAAGTTGTGAGCTTATTACAGACCTTTTGATGTCCTTCCTTGCCTATAATTATCTGTAGTTACTTACTTCTACCCTCTTGTACTTGTAGGGTTGCTAATGAACTTGATATTTTGACTGACTTCCCAGTGGCACTTTTTTTTATCTCCGTAACACTTATATGGTACCTTTAACTACCCCAACTCTTATCTAAATATTTCTCAATGATCACGATGTCATGTCTGCGAGACTGAATTCACCATATTGGGTTTTACTATATTTATCCTGCAGGATCTGCTGACTCGTCTTTAATCTCCTGTTTAACCATAACTAGGCTCTTCCCAAACCAATTACTAACTACTCGTTGGCCCATTATCATATTAATGTTTCTTGTAATGTTTCTTGGGTTATTTTCTTTGTCTTAACTTACATCTCGCACTGGCTCCTTATCTATCAATAACATCTCAGGCAGAGACCCTTAGTTTCTTTCCTTGATGTTGTGTTTGCATAATGTTCTAGAATCGTAACATATCTGTAGGCTTTGAATAAGAGCAATCTTTTTTTTATCACATTCTTCCTTTACCATTCCATAATTACTAGAATCACTTAATTCTTATTTAATGCCATATGCCACATCACACCATATTCCCCCCTTTAGGGGAGTACTGAGATTTAGAGCTACGACGACCTACCTATAGATGTTTTACCTCTTCATTTTTTGTGACCTTTAACATCATCAATGACCTTTACTCTTTTTGCAGTAATCCTTATGTACCAAGGATAAAAAAATTCCTTACCCACGAGGGTGACACTTAGTGTAACTAGCACACTTAGTCCTTTAAGCTTAACTTTACTTACATTGATTTCTTTAGGAAAACGTCTTCCTTAATGACCTTTAAGGGTTATTCTTCTGAATTTCTCATAAATCTTCTTCTGTTGTCCATCCTATTATCGCCGGAATGCAATATAAAATTCTGATGATGTCGACCATTATCAAATCACTCAGTCCCTAATTCATATTTAGTTTATCTTGATCACTAGTCCATATTAATTTCTATTAATCCGGTGTCTAATTTTTCCTTCTGTTAATCACGTTAGAGTTGCGAACTTATTTCTTGAAATGAGTATATGACTTTATGGTCTATATCCTTTTATTGTCTCAAGGCATGTCATCTTTTGTCTTTTCCTTCACATGACTGTAATCTATGTAATACTGTCATCATTGTTTTTGACCTACCATTGTCATTCGTGTATCACATCTTACTCATAATGCTTTATTAACTCTCTTCTTATCTCCTGCTAATTATCTATGTCTACTGCTTTACTCTGAAAAAACTCGAACAAAACATTCTTTTGCTTTTGGCTCCCCTTATTCCATCCCTTGGCTCTTCCAATTTCCTAACATTCTTTCTTTACTAGGGGCAGGAGCCACACTAAGGTAATATTTATTCCTTCAAGGCTTTCAGTGCTCATATCTAGCTTTTATATTTTAGGGTGCACCATGTAGGTGTCTCACGAGGAGATCCATTAGCGCATTTGCAATATCTTGAATTTCAACAACACACTCACCATTTTGGTTTACTCTAACCCCAGCCAGGTCCTGATGTTCCGTCCTTTTCTTAAACTACACCTGTTAGCCCCCTTAGGGCATAACTGAGATGAGTACGGCCAATTGTACATACCTCTGTTACTATTGAGGATAACTCTTAATGCTTATTTTTCTGCCGAATCTGTAATACTGATAATCTTCATTAACTGGGTGCTTCGTACCCTTCTTCACCTTGCTTCTTTTACTTCTTGAAAGCATTGTCTTTTGCCATAAAGGTGGATAAATATTCTTGCCTTAAGGTTCCTTATCAAGAGGCTTACACCTTTCAGTACACCCATGATTTGCTAAAGACCTCACCTTTACTTATTATAAGCAAGATCCAAAATCGAGTTCCTCTAAATCAATAATTCCACAGCTATATCTCTTATCAATCGTCTTTTTGAATGTACGCATCGTCTTATTACGAATAGAAGTTCCAGACTTGAATTCTTATAAGTGAGCTCTACCACACGATCTAGAGTAAGAAGAAAGAGTGACAATCCTAAATGCATTGTACCCTCCTGCTTATAAGTGCGGTGCACGACACACTTATAAACAAGACTCTACTAGACACAGCTTGTAGACACCCTAGGACAGAACTGCTTTGATACCACTTTTGTCACGACCCAAACCGATGGGCCGCGATGGGCACCCGGTACCTTACTCAAGTGAGTACCAACGTAACATATATTTCTTATTACATCATCATATACACGTGACATACGGGCCTAATAGGCCAGCATAATCATTTATCAACTCAAAACATAGGCCGATAAGGCCATACAATCTTTCACATACACGACGTATATCTACAAGCCTCTAAGAGTACATAAATATCATAAATGTCGGGACAGAGTCCCACTATAACAAACAATACATGTCTAAATCATGCTAACCAAACAAGCAACTCTGAAGCAAATGGAGCACACCAACATATTTTGCTAAGCTGATAGCCTACATGGAGGGCTCTCAACCTATCTATCGGAACCTGCGGGCATGAAACGCAATGTCCCCAGGCAAAAGGGACATCAGTACGAAAAATGTACCGAGTATGGAAGGCACATAAATAGTACATAACAAACATGGAAGAAATATAGAGTACTTGACTCAACCTGTAAGTCTGAATAACTCTGTAAATCATAAAATACTTTTAGCGCCATACATATGCGTATGAATGTCATGTCGTGCATAGGTACATGTTTCATAACATCATCAGCCTCTGAGGGCATCCCATCGTATCATATCGGCCATTGTGGGCAAAATCATCAATGTATAGCAGCTGATCAGGTGGTGGTGGGTATATAATGCCATAACTTTTCTCATATCCCATATACATATGTATACATACATATATATACGTATATAACTCCATCTAGTCATGGGTCAATGTACATGAATTCAATGCATGAAAAGTACGTTAATAAAATCTTTCGGAATGTCATAAGACCATTTTGCCGTTGAGTAATATCATAAAGTAAACTCTTTTCGACTTTCGTATTTTTCTGAGACCCATGAACAAATGATAAAATATTATGACACATGGAAATTAAAGGACATAGACATCTCTAATACTTCTATGAATAGAGTCATTTATGAAATTTGTGCATTTGCACGTTTCATTCGTATCGTATGGATCATGCCAAAATAAAGAAGGGATAGCCTTAACATACCTGAGCCGGTTCTATGGACAATCCTTCTAACACACGACAATTGAAACAAAACTCGTGATGGCAAGATCGAAGTAGAAAAAAATCCATATGATATTCTTGAGAAAGATTGCACCGTACTGGTTTATAATTGCAAATTTCACGCTTGTTGCGTTATAAAGCCTCAAAAGACTTCCTGGTATTCAATCCATATCTTTTCCAAGAATTTCCATGTTTCATTTGATAATGTGGGGAGGTTATATCTTTATAAAGTGAGTGGGCCCCACTTTTTGGATTACTTGGCCAAACAATTCTCTAAATCTTCCACCTAGATTTCAAGACTTGCGTAGGCATTATTAAGTCCTTTACTTGCTGCCACGTTTTTGCCTCTTAGGCTTATCCAATCCAAGATCTTAATTAGTCACTAATTATTAATTAACTAGTTAATTCCCCTATTAACCAATAATCAACCAATTACCCAATTATCCACTTAATTAAGAATCATCTCAAATTACTTATAACACTACTCACTTTAAACATACCTTATACATCTTACTATCATGGCCATATGGTACCTTTTATGGTACTACTTCATAAATACCGGGTATTTTAGCTTGGGCCTTATTTTATCCCTAAATTGCCAAACATAGACGGAGCTCATTTTCTTTGAATTTCTTACCATCTCACTTTCTTGAATTAACTTATCACTTTTTCGAAATAGCGTAATACTTATAATCCCAAAATAAATCTCATTTGCGAACTTAAGTCGATTAACTTAAGACGAAACCTTAACGTATGAAAATGCGGAATGTAACATGTCATTTTTGAGCTTATATCAATTTACTTATGGTGTACTTCCATGTACAAAAATATGGGGTGTAACAACAACCTTGACCATATCTCCAGTGTTAGTTTTGCCATTAGCTCCAGGTTCATATACCGTGTATTGTAAAGCTTCGAGAGTTGGTATTGGGTGTGTGTTCATGCAGGAGGGTAGAGTTATTGCTTATGATTCTCGTCAGTTGAAGCCCCATGAGAAGAACTACCATGTTCATGATTTGGAGTTGGCTGCCATTGTTCACGCGTTGAAAATTTGGAGGCATTATTCGTATGGTGTGTCTTGTGAGTTATTTACAGATCATTGTAGCTTCTAGCACTTGTTCAAGCAGAAGGATCTCAATTTGAGGCAGCGGGGATGGTTAGAGTTACTAAAGGATTATGAGATTACTATCTTGTGTCATCTGGGGAAGGCCAATGTGGTGGCCGATGCTTTGAGTTGAAAATCGGTGAGTATGGGGAGTTTGGCACATATTCCAGTTGGGGAAAGACCTCTTGCAGTTGATATTTAGGCCTTGGTCAATCAGTTCATGAGGTTGGATATTTCGGAGCCTAGTCGGATATTGGCTTGTTTGATTTCTCGGTCTTCCTTATTTGATCGCATTATAGAGCGCCAGTATGATGATCCTTATTTGCTTGTCTTTAAGGACAGAGTTCAGCACGATGGTGCCAGAGATATGACTATTGGTGATGATGGGGTGTTGAGGATGCAGGGCCGAATATGTGTGCCCAATGTAGATGGGCTTCGGGAGTTGATTCTGGAGGAGGCCCATAGCTCGCAGTATTCCATTCATCCGGGTACCGTATCAGGATCTAAGACAATATTATTGGTGGAGGAGAATGAAGAAGGACATTGTGGGATTTGTAGCTCAATATCTCAATTGTCAATAGTTGAAATATGAGCATCAGAGATCGGGTGGCTTACTTTAGCAGATGGATATTCCGGAGTGGAAAGGGGAGCGTATCACCATGGACTTTGTAGTTAGGCTCCCATGGACTTTGAAGAAGTTCGATGCTATTTGGGTGATTGTAGATTAGCTGACCAAGTTGGCACACTTTATTCCTGTGTGTATTACCTATTCTTCAGAGCGGTTGGCAGAGATCTATATCCGGGAGATTGTTCGTTTGCATGGTGTCCCAGTTTCCATCATTTCAGATAGGGGCACTCAGTTTACTTCACATATTTGGAGGTCTGTGCGGCGAGAGTTGGGCACTTAGGTTGAGTTGAGCACAACTTTTCACCCTCAGACGGACGGGCAGTCCGACACTATTCAGATATTAGAGGACATGTTGCGTGCTTGTGTCATTGATTTTGGAGGGTCATGGGATCAGTTTCTACCGCTCATAGAGTTTGCTTATAACAATAGTTACCAGTCGAGTATTCAGATGGCTCCATATGAGGCTTTGTATGGGAGGCGATGTAGATCTCCAGTTGGTTGGTTTGAGCCGAGTGAGGCTAGGCTATTGGGTATATATTTGGTATAGGATGCTTTAGACAAGGTGAAGGTGATTCAGGAGAGACTTCGTACGGCGCAATCGAGACAAAAGAGTTATGCTGACAGGAAGGTTCGGGATGTGTCCTACAAGGTTGGTGATAAGGTTTCACCCATAAAGGATGTTATGAGATTTGGGAAGAAGGGTAAATTGAGTCCTCAGTTCATTGGGCCTTTTGAGGTGCTTCGGAGTATTGGGGAGGTGACCTATGATCTTGCTTTGCCACCCAGCTTGTCGAGCGTGCATCCGATATTTCATGTTTCTATGCTCCGGAAGTATATTGGTGATCCGTCTCATGTTTTGGACATCAGCATGGTTTAGTTTTTTTGATGATTTGACTTATGATGTGGAGCCAGTAGCTATTTTGGAGCATCAGTTTTGGAAGTTGAGGTCAAAGGATATAGCTTAAGTGAAAGTGTAGGGGAGAGATCGGCCCATGGAGGAGGCTACCTGGGAGACCGAGCGGGAGATGCGGAGCAGATATCCTTACCTATTCGAGTCTTCAGGTATGTTCCTTAACTCGTTTGAGGATGAACATTTGTTTAAGAAGGGGAGGATGTAACGATCCAGCCGGTCATTTCATGAGTTACCGCTCTGTTTCCCCTATTTCTACTTCTTATTGCCTTGTTCAGCTGTATTATATGTTATCGGGTTGGTTGGCTCGGGTTCGGAGAGGTCTTGGTAAGGTTTGAGACACTTAGTCTTTTTTGAGTGAACTTAAGTTGGAAAAGTCAAACGGATGTTGACTTATGTGACAAAGGGCTCGGATGTGAGTTCCGATGGTTTGAATCACTTCGGGAGCTGATTTGGAACTTTGGAACGTGATCGAATGTGTTTTGGAGGTCTGGAGGCTTGAATTGGCAAAATTGGAATTTTGGCGTTTTCTGGTTGATAGGTGAGATTTTGATATAGGGGTCAGAATGGAATTTCGGAAGTTGGATTATATCCGTTGTGTCATTTGTGACGTGTGTTCAAAATTTTAGGTTATTTAGACAAGGTTTCATAGACGTTTGATCAAAAGTGGAATTTGGAAATTTTTGGAATTCTTAGGCTTGAATCCGAGGCAAATTTGGTCTTTTGATGTTATTTTGAGCGTTCCGAAGGTTGGAACAAGTTTGAATAACGTTATGGGATAGGTTGGCATGTTTGGTTGAGGTCTCGAAGGCATTGGGTGAGTTTGGATAGGTTGGCATGTTTCGAGTGGGCTTTGTTCCCTTAGCATATTTTGATGGTTGTGTACTGATTTTGGTTAGATTTAGAGAATCCGGAGGCGGATTTGAAAGGCAAAGGCATCGCGGGATAGAGTTTGGACCAGATAGAGGTGAGTAATGATTGTAAATGTTGTCCTGAGGGTTTGAAACCCCAGATTTCACATTGTTGTGCAACTTTGAGGTGACGCGCACGCTAGATGGCGTGCGTGGGGTCGTGCACCGTTGGGGATTGTGACTTAGTCCATCTCGTATGACTGTTTAATTGCGTAATTGATTGAAAACTGTTTGACATCATCATGTTTTGGGCTGAATGCCATATTTGGGCCTCGTTCCAACTGTTTTGGACCCTTAGGGGAATTTTACTATTATTCCTCACTGTTTTGACTTTATATTTGTACTCAGTCATGCTATATTCCACTATTTTCATAACTCAGCCATGTTTACTCTGTTTTGACATCTTAAATGATATTTTGAGCTAAGCATCATATTTTGCTCTGCCCGAGTGGCTTTTAGAGATTTCTGACTAAGTAAGGTCGAGGACCTGTGTTGTGAGGCTATTATGGGATCGGGCTGCGCGCCGCAGTGGTATTGTCACGACCCTAAACCGGACTCAGTCGTGATGGCGCCTATCGTGATGCAAGGCCAGCTGACACAAACTCCCAATCCATTTAAACAGTTATAATAATTCAATTTAAGTCATTAATAGGTGATAAATCCCAAAATAAAGTGAAATAGAACAAAAGCAGAAATAAATACATCCCGACATCGGGGTGTCACCAGTCATGAGCACTAAACATCTGTCTAAAAGTATGAAACAGACTATAGAGTCTATTATAGAACTAGTACAAAAGTAATATAAGAGGGAGAAACAATGGGCTGCGAACGCCGAGCAACTACCTAGTGAACTACGAACAACCTGCTGGAAGCAATCAGCACTCGCTAGCGGTACTTGAGGCTCTTGAATCTGCACACGAGGTGCAAGGAGTAATGTGAGTACGCCAACTCAGTGAGTAATAAAAGTAAAAGTAGTTGAGTGATAAGAAAACACGTAAAACACAGCAACATGCTATGTGAAATTGGATTTGATAACAAATTAATAGTAGGTCCCCTATTAAAACAACGATGTACTTCAAATTTTATTTCCGACTCACTCTTCATTGTAAGGGCTCGCTTACCCAATTCTCATCTTCTTGGTGTAATGTAGAAAACAAATTCTCATATTTTCCTCCGAAGATAAATTAGTAGCCAAAAGCGGAACAATCAGTTACTCCTTTCAAGCTCATATGTATTACTACAACTTATCCTAATATTAAAGTAAGGGATGTAACAAATAGGGAGTCTCTTTTACCCTCTTGTTATTTATAATGTGCATTGAGGACATTGCACAATTTTATGTGTGGGGTGAGGAGATTGTTTGGATTATTTTCCGTGCTATCCTAGGTTAGTTATAGTATTCTTTCTTAGTGTAGTAGTTTTTATGTAAAGAAAAAATAATATTTAGAAACAAAAAACGAAAATTTGAAGAAAACAAAAGCTCAAAATTTTGACTTTTCCTGACGATGGATCTCCTTCTTGAGGGATTAAAGTCTAATAAAATTACAAAAAAATAAAAAACACAAAAACATGTTTTTAGCTTTCTTTAGGTAGCAATAATCCCCTGTGATTTTTCTTTGTGCCTTGGTTCTTTTATATGGGATGCAGTTTGAACCGGGTAGTAGTTTTTATTTTATTTTTAGAGTAGCTAAGACTTTAGGGAATAAATGGAAGAAAGATGAGATTCCTAAGCGACCTTGACTTGTTTTATAATAGCATATTTAGGCTTTGGCATGTGTAGTATCTTCCCTATGATTTGAAATTATTGATGATGCCTTGTTTAATTAGATATCATGTCTTGTGACACCTATGTCGCATTTACTTGACTTATGTTCATTTTGTGCTTAATGCTCAATATCTCGTGGCTCTATGAATACTTGCATTAGTTTGAGAGTTGGAATGAGGCTGTCCTTAGTGAATCATGTGCCATGTGTAGTGAGATTTTTGTGTAGTCTATGTATTGTACTTGTGTCTAGAACTTGCTCGGTATGTAAGTTGAAGCGAAATTTTAGGTGATGCTCGATTTGAAAAATGATTTTAGGCTTTCTTTGATCTTTTTGAGCTTATTACTTACCATGAATAAAATTTATCCCTAGTTAACTCTTTTTAGCCTATAGACTTTTATTTGGCACCCACGTTACAAGCCTATACCCTTTTTGTTCATAATTGACATTTTTTTGATTCTTTTACCTCTTAAAGCACTTTAATTATGAAATTAGCGCTAAAAGAAGTAAGAAGGGACTAAGTGTGGGGTAGCTTTTGAGTGGAACTAATGAAAGAAAGAAGGGTGTACTTATTTTGTAAAATAATACACCACTAGCAAAATTTGAAAAAGAAAAAAAAAGAAAAATCTGAAATAAGTGAAGAAAAAATATAGGTGAATAATTGTTGTCTTGTTCTTGCTAGTGGGTATAACTTAAATTAGTGCTTAAAGAAAGAGGGAAGATTGTTGGGGGTGTGTCACGACTCGAATCAGAGGGCCGCGACGGGCACCCGGTGCTTTACTTAACCGAGTACCAACGTAACATATCTTTCTTATCATACTATCATGAGTAAATGATCCAGAAAACCGGTCATGAGATAACAAGAATAAAACATAAGGGAATACTCAACATATGAAGACCCAAGATGATATAGAAACTTATATATGTGACATACGGGCCTATAAGGCCGATATGACCATTTGTAAACTCAAAACATAGGCCGATAAGGCCATACAAGTGTCCCTACACCTGACATCTATCTACAAGCCTCTAAGAGTACATAAAATCATAAAGATCGGGACAGAGCCCCGCCATACCAATCAATACATATCCAAAGCATACTGACCAACTAGGCAACTCCGGAGCAAGTGGAGTGCACCAACACCTTCGCTGAGCTGATAGCCTACTAGGAGGACTGTCAACTTATCAATCGGGACCTTCGGGCATGACACACAGCATCCCCAGGCAAAAGGGATGTCAGTACGAATAAAGTATCGAGTATGTAAGGCAGGAAAGCATAAACAAGAATAGTAATGTAAGGAGAGATAGAGGAGATACAACCTATAACATCTGAGTGCCTCTGGGGGCTACTGACATGAAATGCATAATACATATATATACATGAACTTTTTAAGAACATTCGCCTCTGTGGGCATCATCATCATCATATCGTACCCGGCCTCAAAGAGGACTCGGTAAAAACGTACCCGTCCATCATAAGGCTTGGTAGAATCGTACCCGGCAACGTGGAGCTCGGTTAACCCAACCGATCAGTGGTTGCACAATATGTGCCATACCCGGCTGACTATAGCGCGGCTCGGTAGAGTAAAATAGATACATATATATAATGCATGCTCGACTCATGGAATCACGTTCTAACCCTTTCGGAGTGATGTAAGGTCATTGCACCTTCGATTAACATTATGGACATCCCTACCATCAATATGAACCTTAGTGGGATTTAAGGATCATACACACTTGTTTAGAATAACTTTATAAGGAAAGAACAACATGGACAACCTTAGTTTCTAGGAGTAGATCCGTTATGAATTAGCGTACCGTTTATGTTCATGTCACTTTAGATCATGCCAAAAGAAAGAACTAAGTGTCTTAACATACCTTGTATATTCTTCCCAACCTCAAGCTATGCAATTTCACGGATCCTTAGTCTACAATAAGAGAAATGACACTCTCGTTATCGTTTAAGCGTCGTAACTATTATGTATCGACCGCAACCTATTTTACAATGAAACGGACAGAACCTCCCCTATATATATGACTTCACACTAGTCAAAACAATCACAAACAGCCCAACATACCCCTATCACTTCATACACAACACGACAACCATAATAGTGTCAACCAACCCGAAAATGTTACGACGAACGACCAACAAACAACCTTGCCATTATGTGGTGTTTCTCCACAACCTTCCTCATCTCAACTCCATAAAAATAGTAGTAAAAGATACAACCCAATACCAACACGAAACATCCCAAAAATATTCCCACAAGTTCATCAACTCAAAAATAATTTTTCAGTTTACTTAAACACGTTTTGACTTGTCTTTTCTTTCAAATTGGGAAATACAACCAAAAGTACATCATTATACCTCTTATCCAATAAACCAGACATGAATTCAACTTAAAAATAAGTTTACAACCAGCCAACCATTACACAAGAACAAACAACATACCATTCTTTCGAAACTAGCTAGGTCTATTCTTTACGATCGAGTTACAACTCGCAAACGCATAGATAATGGAAAGAGAAGCATAAACTTACCTTGTATTGAGTATAACCCACGAAACCTGGTGCCTTTTCATCAAAAATAAGTTCCTCAACACGGCTACAAGAAGGAGAAAGAGAAACTAGCAAGCTGTCCGGACTTTTCAGCACTAGAATCGCGTCGTAAAACCCGGAATACCCTAGGGTTTGTGTGGGATTTTTGGGGAGGAGTTGCAGGGGTTCAATTAGGTTTTATTGGTCTGAAAGATAGGTGAAATAACTGAGTTTATAATCCCTTAAAATTCCCCTCTTGACCGACTTAGTTGAGGCCTCTCTTTTTGGCAAGTAGGTGATGCACCTACTTGTCACCTACTAGCTGCGCGGTCTCGCGAAAATGCAAATATCTCTATACTCCGAGATCGTATTAATAAAAGGTTTAATGAGTTGAAAACTAGACTCATAGATCTTCAATTTAATATATAGATCATCCCTTGATTCAAAGTATGTTTGTAGAAAAGCTCAACTACATTTAACCTAAGTTTCAACTCATTTTTGAATGTAATTTGTGATGACCTTTTCCAACTTTTGTTCCACAACTTGCTTGACTTAAAAACATAACACACGACTATAATACGACTAAACTAACTCATAACATAACCTCATCATCATGTTAATCACCCTTGTATCACCCCAAAAGTATAGGTTATAACATTCCAAACTTGTCGACATTCGACGAAACTTATTTTCTTTAATTCATTTAGCGCCTAAGCTTTCAAACCCTTTTGGTACTCGTTATTCATGATCATAAAGATTTGTAACCTCCATTATAGAAGGATTAACTTACTTTATGTACTTTCAAAGTTGATCTCATTTCTGAGCTCACATCAATTGACTTACAGATACTCTAACATACGAAAACATAGGGTGTAACAGGGTGATTGTAGTTATGAAACTAAAGTGGATTGAGGAATTTGCATTCAAGTTATCATGTGATGTGTTAAAGTGCTTAGTAGCTTGAATCATTATTCCTAAATATATATGCTACCCACCCCTTAGCCCACATTACAGCCACGAAAAAATCCTAATTGATTTTAGACCGAGTGAGCCTGCTTTAGTGGAGATTTACTTTATGGGCAAGCTTATGGTACCAGTTGCATGGATGTGACTTCTTTCGTGAGAGTGAGAGATTTTCTTTGATATATGTGAGACCTTAATCTATATTTGATCATGATATTCGAATGTGTGAACTCAACTTACTCTATTTGCTTTTGTTGTGAGTGCACATGGTTTCGCGAGGGATAGGCAACATTATTAGACTTCTCTACGATGTTGAGTGTTCAAGCCATGAGTGCATTGTGACATTGAGTAGGTTTTGAGGCTAGGATTGTTATAAGCATGTTGTCTATGTTTGAATATTTTTGAAGTTTGCCATAAGAAAAAAAGGAAGTGTATGTGATTTCATATGCTAAAGTTTAATTGTTGCTATCAACCATAGTTATTGGTGTAGTGTGCTTCAAATGTTTAAATATAAAGTGCTAAAAATAATGCAAATTGCTTGCTTACTCGAAGACGAGCAAGATTTTAAGTGTGGGGTGATGATATTCGGCCAAAATTCATATATTTACCTATTGTTGCCTCACGTTCTAGTATTTTTAATCAACTTTTGAGTATTAATTATATTACTTTGTGCTAAATATTATATTTTAACTGTATAGGAATAAAGAAGTATGAAGATAAAGAGAATTGAAGTAAAATTGAATAAAATACGAAAGAAAAAGAAAGAAAATTAAAATAATAATAATAATAAGACAAAGGGGGACACACTTTGGTATTTCCCCCCAAGTGAAGGACAAGAAAAATGTAAATAAGCAACAATTAGAGAAGGCATATGGCGCTTAAAGAAAGAAAAACGTATACTTGTGTGCGTTTGACCGCAATAGTGCCTCTCTTAACCTTGTCCTTCATAGCTATGCCTTTGTACTCTTCTCCATTTTTAGCTAAAATTCAACCTCCAACAATCAAGTACAGCTTTTGCCTGCCCATTTCAAGCAAAATAAGACCTTCTCTCATCTATTTTGGCGTGTATCGATGACCAAGAGATGATCCTCCCATTTTTACACTACAAGACTTGTCGAATCTCTCCGCCTCAGTCAAGATCTTACCATTTCGTGAAAGAACTGAGTGAATCACGTGAATCCCTGCTACTATTCCAACATTCGGATTTGAATAGCTCTGTTTGACTTTGTTTGAAATCTGAAAGTTTTAATTCCCGCTCATGAAACCCTAAATCTTTGTTTTTGGCCTATAAATACCTCTCCAAGTCTCATCCGAAGGGCATTCTGGAATCTCCTCTAGAAAACCAAGTTTTATCATCCGAAAATTCCTCAACAAAGCTATTCATTTGACTATCATCTTTATAGGACCCTAGTGTTATTTTTTTTAATCTCTATTGGTTTCAATCTCATCAAAAGGGAGTGGATCTGAAGCCTCAAAGCTCAAGTTCACTGTCTCCAAAAAGGTTAGCTCTAAATCGAATTTCTATTGCTTCATTCGTTTTAAAATTTGTTGGGTTTGAGATGGTTAATTTTTAAGTCAGGATTTAGAGATACATGTCTAGACTTGTGATGTTAAGATCTACCTAAATTCTTTCATCATGTTTTCTAATTGTAATACGACAATGTTAGTGATTACGAGCTCGTTAAAATTCTTTTTCTTCCGTTTCTCTTTTATATTATAAGTTTCTGGAAATGTTATTGTCTTGTTGTCACAAACCTAAAACGGACCCGATCGTGATGGCGCCTATCGTGAAACTAGGTCAGCCGACACAAACCCCCAAAACCAACCAAACAATTATAATAAGTCATTTATAAGCTAAAATCCCAAAATGTAAGACAGAATAGAACAGTGCGGAAACAAAACACGGCCCGACATCGGGGTGTCACCAGTCATGTCTACAACTTGTCTAGGAATGTGAAAAGGCAACATATTCTGAAACAAAGCTAATGCAAAGCTAAATAAAGATAAGAAGGAGAAGCACTGGGCCGCGAACGCCAAGCAGCTACCTAGTCAACTCCGAAAGCCTGCTGAAAGCCAAATCAGCACTCGTTATCGCGACCCGAGGCTCCTAGATTTACACACAAGGTGCAGGGAGTAATGTGAGTATGCCAACACAGTAAATAATAAAAGTAAAGACAACTGAGCAGTAAGAAAACACATAAACCACAACATAACGCTACAACAAAATAGTATAAGTCCAAAATAATGCAGTAACGCAATAACACTCGTAAAAACATCTCAGTTCAGTAAAACCTTTTTTAAACAACATTCAATAGTTTCAACCGAGTGATGAAAACAGTGAGAAAAGAATAGAAATGTAAACAGCCCCTCGGGCAAATCATATACCACAAGCGCTCCTCGGGTAAAATATCAATAGAACCAGCCCCTTGCGCTACCTCACACTCACTCGTATCAGCCCCTCGGGCAATAACATGAAACAACAACAACCCCTTGGGCAACATCACATCTCACACTAAGTACCCCCGCTCACAGGGGGCGTGGAGACTCTTGGAGGGGCTCCTACAGCCCAAGCGCTCTAACAAGCCATCTCGTGGCATAATCAAACAGGTCCTCGGTCTCATAACAAGCCACCTTGAGGCATAAAAAATCAGGCCCTCGACCTCAAAATCATGAATCAGTACAACACTACTGCGGCGCGCAGCCGGACCCCATAATATCCTCACAACATAGGCCCTCGACCTTACTCAGTCAGAAATCTCTCAAGCCACTCGGGCAACAGTAAAACATGATGCTCAGCCCAAAATGTCATTTAAAATATCAAAACGAAGTAAATATGACTTAGTTATGAAAACAGTAGAATACAACATGATTGAGTACAAATGTGAAGTCAAAACAGTGAGGAATAGTAGTAAAAATCCCCTAAGGGTCCAAAATAGTTGGCACGAGGCCCAAATATGACATTCAGCCTAAAACATGATAATATGTTCCAAAACACAATGATATCAAACATTTTTCAACCAAATACGCGACTTAACAGTCATACGGGACGGACTAAGTCACAGTCCCCAACTGTGCACGACCCCACGCTCGTCATCTAGCGTGTGCATCACCTCAAAGTAGCACAACGATATGAAATTCGAGGTTTCATACACTCAGGACAACATTTACAATCATTACTTACCTCAATCGGGTCCAAACCCTAGCCTGCAATGCCTTTGCCTCTCGACTCGGCCTCTGGATGCTCCAAATCTAACCAAAAACAAATTTACACCATCAAAATATGCTAAGGGAACAAAGCTCACTCCAAAATAACCAATTAACACCAAAAATTCCGAAATTGGCCAAACTCGACTCACAGGCCCACGTCTCAGATTCCGATAAAATTCACAAAACTAGAGTCCTTACACTCTCACGAGGTCATGCGCACCAAATATACCAAAATCCGACCACAAATGACCGCTCAAAACCCTAGATTATGGTCACCAATTTCCAAGGCCTAAATTCCCAATTTTGCTACTAATTTCCATAGATTTCAAGCTTAAACAGTTAAAAACCATCATAGAATCAATTTTAGGGTCCAAAACCTTTACCTCCACGAAACCCTCTTGAATTCCCTCTTCAAATTGCTCTCCCAAACTCAAACTTGCATGTGAAAATGGTGGAATAACCGAAAATTCGCGAAGGACTTAATTTATATGTTCTGCCCCAGCTAAACCGCTTATGCGGTCAAAAATCTCGCACTTGCAGACCCGCACCTGCGGTCCTAGGTGCGCATCTGCGAAAGCCACTTATCCGCTCAAGGACAATTGCACTATCGCAGGTGCGCTCGAACCTCCGCATATGTGGTTCCAGATCCTCTCGCCCATTTCCGCATTTGCCACTGCTCATCCGCTTCTACGGTCCCGCACCTGCGATCCCCAAGCTACAGGTGCGGTTATGACAGGAACTTCAGCAGCTTCATCTGCAAATTTCCAACTCCAAATTCCCCGTCAACCATCCGAAATCACCCCGAGGCCCCCGGGACCTCAACCAACCACGCCAACAAGTCACATAACACTATTCAAACTTGTTCCAACCCTCGGAACACTCGAAACAATGCCAGAACACCAAATCACCCTCAGATTCAAGCCTATGAATTTCAAAACCTCGAAATTCCGCTTTCTATCAAAAAATCTATCAAACCTCATCCGAATGACCTGAAATTTTGCACACACGTCACATATGACACAACGGACCTATTGCAACTTCCGGAATTCCACTCTGACCCTTATATCAAAATCTCCGCTACCAACCGGAAAGATGCCAAAATTCCAATTTCGCCAATTCAAACCTAAATCTACTACAGACCTCCAAAACACATTCCCATCACGCTCCTAAGTTCCAAATCACCTCACGGAGCTATCCGAATAATCGAAATTCACATCCAAGACCTTTTTCACATAAGTCAACATCCGGTTGACTTTTTCAACTTAAGCTTACTCAGAAAAGACTAAATGTCTCAAACCTTTCGAAAATCATTCCGAATTCCAACCGACCAACCCGATACCGTATAACACAGATGAACAAAGCATAAAGAAGCAGAAAAAGGGGGGAAACGGAGCGGTAATTCCTGAAACGACCAGCCGGATCGTTACACTTGTTGATGCTTTATTCTCACATAGGAGTAGATTATAAATGTATTGATGATTAATATGCTATATATCGAATTTATGATCTAGTAAAGTATTTTCTCATAGCTTTGCCGAATTTCTTCTTTAACTAAATGAGTAGTTCTAAGGTTATTTGTCTAAGTTTTAAAACACCAGGTTTGAACTTTAGGTTTCTTATTTTGCCGAGTCATATATCATAAATTAGTGATGAAGTTAAATGAAATTGGGTTAAGTCTTCTCTCTGGTTCCCTTCAGTTGCAATATAAATTTGTACACTTCCATAAATTAATGATGTTACTTTATGCTTAGATATCATGATGTTAGGAATTATTTTATTCATGTCTATTGAAAAAAACCATGTAGGAAGATTTAACGGTATGTTCATAATGTTAAATCTCAAGTTCAAATTACGCTGCTTTGATTTATGTGGAAAATGGCTACTGTTTCTATCCTTTATATTTAGATTATGTCTCTCACATACTACCTGCTTGTGTGAATATCCCATAATATGTATGAATGGTGTCCCATTTGTTTGTAATAAGTAGTTTATTGGTTTAGTTTTGCACTATTTGGTTGAGCAAATGTATGTATGTTTACTTGGATACATTTGAATTATTTTGGAGGCACACTAAGAACGATGAGTTTCTCTGTCCTTCATTAAATAGCATATATGATTTTATTCTATGAGTATCTCTAACCTCTTCCTTTACTTTATTTTCTTTGTTTCGTATGAACAGCGGAGCCGAAGAGTCCCTTTTTGAGACTCGACGATGCCGCGCCAACCATGGAGTCAACATCCGTCTCACATTCTCATTATTGCTTGAGATAGCCGCAAGAAAATTATCCCTTTGGGATGCTGGCAGAAGAGCCAGTCAATCACTCTTTTGAATTTCCATATTGCTCGTTTCCTTTTTCTTTGTGTTTCCTGATTGTTCCTCTAAATATGTGGCTTGTTGGGACCTTATTTGATATATGATACTTTATAATAATCATAGTTTTATCACATAGCAATATATAACCAAAGTAAGAAAACTTTAAATCAACACTCTGATTATTTCTTCACTCTTTTACCTATTTGCTATTATGGCTTAACGTGATGACTTAGAACAATAATTTGGTTTCAAATAGTTGGTTGGGGAGAATTTTATAATGTTGTCAAAATAGGCCATCTCAACTAATTCAGAAGTCAATCACAAAGAGACTCAAATATTTTAAATATTGTTTTAAACTAATCGAGTCTGACACGTTTTTGTTAAGCTTAGTTTAACTATAAAAATGGTTTTGCTCCGCATTATCCTCGTACGTTGAGGTCCAACTGTTTGAGAAATGAATCGGTCCATTTCAAGATAATTTTTTCTCTGAATCGAATTATTTTTTTTTTATTAATTTATTAATTATATTATACATGTACAATTAGCCTTAATTGAGTTTTAGTCCGAATGATAAACCATTTTAATATGGATTTTAAACAATGCCTTACACCTTCTCTTTAAGATTAAATAAACCCTCACCTAGAATCTCTAAAGTTTAGTAGACCATATATAGAGTTAATAAAATTGGTGTCCTAATTCACCTTTAATATAATTATGTGGCGACTCATTAACTACAATAGAATTTGGAATTACCAATATGTTGTATCTTAGTTTAATATGGGGTATAACATGGTGCACTCTAAAATAGTACAACTACATATGAGTACTACAAAGATAGGCACTAGACACCTGGAAGGGATAATTATTACCTTAGTATGACTCCCATCCCCAGTAAAGAGAGAATGTTAGGCAACCCAAAAAGCCAATGAAGGGAGCAAGGGGAGCTAAAAGCAAAACAATGTCTTGTTGGAGTTTTCAGAATAAAGTGATAGACATAAATGTTAGCAGGGAAATAAGAAGAGAGTTAATAAAGCATTATGAGTAAGATGTGATACATGGATGACAACTGTAGATTAAAAAAATGAAAAAAATAAAAATATCACAGAGTCTATAGTCAAGTGAAGGAAAAGACGATAAGTGATAGGCCTTGAGACAACAAAAGAGCATATGCCATAAAATCATATCCTCATTTCGAGAAACAAGTTCATGACTCTAACATGATTACCAAAAAGAATAGTTAGACCCCTAGAGTAATAGAAATCAGTATGAACTGGGGAACAACATAAACTAAACATGAATTATAGATTGAGTGATTTGATAATAGTCGGTATCATGAGAAACTCAGCGATTGCATTCCGACGATAATAGAATGGATGACAGAAGAATAACCTCTAAATGTCATTCAGGAAGACGTTTCCCCAAAGCAAGCAGTCTGAGCAAAGTTAAGGTTAAGGGACCGTGTGTGACAGTTGCACTAAGTGTCACCCTCTCAAGTAAGGAATTTTGTTATCCTTGTGTCACGACCCAAAATCCCAACCCGGTCGTGATGGCGCCTCTCGTGAGGACAAGGCCAGCCAATCAACAAAACAGTACATCTCTTTATAATTACTTAGCAGGAATAAGTCTAAATCATGGGCAATATAATCTTAAATGCAAAATAAATGTGATAGAACAAGGAAAACCATCCCAACTCAGCCCGAAATCGGGGTGTCACAAGTCATGAGCTACTACAGAGTTTACTAATATTTTATAAAGTCTGGAATTATCATAAATAACAAAGATAAGGGAGAAAACGGGGCTGCAGATGTCAACAGCTACCTCGTTACTCCTAGTCACCGCCTGGCCTGGAAAGAATCAGCGCTCAGGAGCGAACTCAGCTCTGCCTGTATTTGCACACATGGTGCAGGGAGTAATGTGAGTACTCCGACCCAGTGAGTAATAAAAATAAATAATGATTGAAAACATGAAATCTCATAACGGCACAATATAGCGCTATCCCAAGCTATAAAATTAGTTATACAGTAAAACAGTGAGTATTAGATAATTCTTCTTTTAAAACAGTAAAGACAAATAATTTCCACAGTAAGCATAAATCAAAAGCTTGCCCCTCGGGCTCAATATGTAAATCTCAGTATAGTATCAGCCCCTCGGGCTCACTCCCAACTCACTAGTACACAACATCAGCCCCTCAGGCTCACTCCCAACTCACCAGCACACAACATCAGCCCCTCGGGCTCACTCCCAACTCACCACACACAAGTAACGGCCTCTCGGGCCCACTCCCAACTCACCTGGGTACCCTGCGCTCACTAGGGGTGTGTACAGACTCTGGAGGGGCTCCTATAGCCCAAGAGAAATATCAATAGGCCCAAAAGCCTTCACACATCACACTCGAGGCCTGAAAGCCTCCTCACATAACACTCGAGGCCTGAAAGCCTCCTCACATCACTCAACATATCCTCACGTATGGCCCTCGGCCTCAATCAGTCCAGAAAATAATCATAAGCCTCTTGGGCATCAGAAAAACAATAGTGCTCAGCTCAACAGCATTATAAATATCATTAAATCTCGAGTTGAGTATAAATGTAGCTGAGTTCACAAAATAATATAATTCAATTGGACTGAGTTCAAATAATATTTCAATTCGTGAGGAAAATAGTGATGTAAATTCACAAAAGATTTCAGATAATTGGCACGAAGCCCAAATATGGCAATAAGCCCAATCATAGTGAAAAACAATAAATCTTTATCAATTACGCGGTAAGAATATCAACTGGGATGGACCAAGTCAGAATCCCCAATAGTAAATGAACCCGCGCTCGTCATACAACGCGTGTCACATCTCAACATAGTAGTATGTTGTGCAATCCGGGGTTTCAAACCCTCAGTGCCTCATTTAAAATCATTAATCACCTCGAACCGGTAAAATCTATAGATTGCGACGCCTTTGCCCCTCAAATCGGCCTCCACGCGCGTCGAATCAAACCAAAATCAGAGCGAATACATCACAATATGCTAAGGGAAAAATACCCAATCGAAAATACTCGAAAAACGCTAAAAATCACGAAGTTGGCAAAACCCGAGCCCCGGGCTCACTTCTCAAAAAATTACGAAAGTCACATCACCGGATTCCTCGTCTCGCCACGAGTCCGTACATATAAAATTTACCAAATTCAGAGTTCAAATTACCCCTCAAATCTTCAAATCTTATTTTCAAATCCCTAGGTCCAAAATCCCCAATTTACACCTCAAAAACATGTAATCTAGTCGGATTATTCGATGATAATTCAATATTATGGAGTAGAAATAATCACAAGTGACTTATCTCAAGATTTCTCATGATTTCTTGCTCAAAAATAGCCCCAAACCGTGTTATTTTGCAAGAAAATAGGTAAAAAAAAAACGAGCAGAAACGCAGCAGCTTTTCATAAGCAAATCTGGTCGCTAAAGACCCAAATCTGGTCGCTAAAGGTGCTAATCTGGTCGCTAAAAGTGCCACACGCGACCTAATGCACCAGCACTCTTTAATTTCACTAAAAAGGCTCTAACTCCTTTATACGAACTCGGAATTAGACGATTCTTGTTCCTATGAGTCACAAATAATAATACGAACACAACCCTTCAATCGAAACTCAATTCGGGGCTCATTTGCCCAGTGCGATATCCATTTCGCTCGTTAAACAATTCTCATGTTTCACGTCAAAAACCCAATCGCGACTTGATGAAATTAGACCAAGATTTTCAGATCAGTCCTATAATTCATTATCAAAATTCCGGAAGTCTTGGAATCAAATTTGGATCTCTAGAACTAAAAATGAACCTTTAGATCATTACATTTATGCTCAAAACGGCAAAAATCTTCCAAAAACTCTTCCAAAATTTGTCCGAGCCTCATGGAATCCCAACAAAGTATACTAACAAGTCCCATAATATGACACAAACTTAGTTGTTTCTTCGAATCACCAAAAACAATACAAAAATACTAAATTCACCTCGGATTCAAGCCTATGAACTTTGAAACTTCTAATTTTCACATCCGATGTCGAAACACGTCAAAACTAGTCCGAATGATCTCAAATTTTGCAGACAAGTCCAAAATGACATAACGAAGCTACATCAACTCTCGGAATTCCATTCCGAGCCTCAGATCAAAATCTTACCTATCAACCGGAATTCGCCAAAATACTAACTTTGCCGATTCAAGCTTAATTCTACACCGGTCATCACAAAATATTCCGGACGCACTCCTAAGTCCCAAATCACCTAACAAATCTATCCGAACCATAAAATTCGCATTTTTAGCGCTCTAACACATAAGTCAATATCCGGTTGACTTTTCCAACTTAAGCTTCCTTAAAAGAGACTAAGTGTCTCAAACCTTACCAAAATCATTCAGGAATGACTTCAAATTTTGCACACAAGTCACATTCGACATTACGGACTTTCTCCAACTTTCGGAATCGCATTCCGACCCCGATATCAAAATTTCCACTTCGGGTCGAATTTTCCCAAAAACCTTCAAATTTCTATATTTAGCCAAACGGCTCCAAAATGACCTACGGACCTCCGAATTCACTTCCGATCGCTCTCCCGAATCCAGAATCACCATACGGAGCTACTCCCAGTCTCGGAATTCCAAACGGACATCAATAACACTGAAATGCATTTTAAGCCAAACTGATGCAATTTCTTCTAAAATGCTATCTTCCACAATAGGCGCCAAAACGCTCTCGGGTTATCCAAAACCCGATCCAGGTATACGCCCAAGTCCGAAATCATCATACGAACCTGCTGGAACCTTCGGATCCCAATTCCGAGGTCGTTTACTCAAAATTCCAATCCTAGTTCATTTCTTCAATTTTAAGCTTTCAAAATGAGAATTTCCATTTAGATTTGACTCCAAACTTCCTGAATTTTAATTCTGACCATACACACAAGTCAATATACCTGAGATGAAGCTGCTCATGGCCTCAAACTGCTGAATGACGCGCCGGAGCTCAAAACGACCGATCGGGTCGTTACAATCTCCCCCACTTAAACATACGTTCGTCCTCGAACGTGCTGAGAACTACACTGAAGTAGTCTGAAATCACTTGTTTAACACCTCATGCACATTCCCGTGCTACCACCACTCAGTTGAGCACATTATCTCGATAACTCTGTAGATATACTCCCTTATTCAAGCAAATAAGCCATTAGGTCCAATTCCAACATCCTGAATTTCCTGCCAAGCCTGTTTCCATCATACGACCACCATATCAATCTCCACACGTTGTACCCAAACATGGATGCATAACTTTGCTGAATTCACACTTTGCATCACTTTACTCATAAGACCACAATAACATTCTTTAAACATAATAGTCGAAATTCCACAAATCTGATGCTCCCATTGCATCTCATGACCTACATAGGTCTAGCTCTAGTTTTTACAAAACCGATACGACTGAAGAGATGTGCCAAAATTCATAAAGAATTAACAATTCATTGGATCTATACTCTTGACAAGTTCCATTACTTTGTCTCAAACCAAAGAATGATCTTTGCTCTATAATATACTTCATATAATCAGTTTGCACTGACCCCAAATCTAGTAACCTCGTCTCACCTAGTACGAACTGCTCAGGCAATAAGTCACCTCGGACATAATCAAAAATCCCACAAGACGCCACAATGTGCCAGTGGGCTACCAATTCGAACGCAATACAAAAAGAAGGCGAACTCTGGGAGGAACTACTCAACTCGCACACTAACATGGACTTCCTCAGAAAACAGGGAAACAGAACACATAAAAGCAAATATGGGGACTGAACTGAACATCACACTATTGCGGCACGCAACCCGATCCAAACAACATACCCATGGCGGCGTGCCACCCGATCCACATATAGAACTAATATAAGGAGATACACGTCGAGCTGAATAGCTCACCACATCCAAATACCGAATATCGGTCATAAACACACTAAGGTGCATAATACCATTCCCAAGGAAACATATAGCGTTATAGGCTACAACTCAAGCACAACTGAGGTGCGATACATGATCTAAGTCTCAAGAGCCATCCTGCTCATATAACATCACCGCTGAGCGGAACCTCAACACATAAGGAATTTACCAAGCCGTCTCACAACTCATACATCGCAATATATCTTTACATGAATTATCTGACCACGAAATAAGACCGCAACTATCCTTCCATAAAGAGCGCATTGCTGAAATAAACACAACTGGCCTGACGTAAGGCTCACTTCCACATTTAAATCTATCCCCCGACCTCAAGTCGATCCTGATCGTGTCAAGCTAGGCCAATAATATTTCACAGGTCTATAACCCAATAAGCAGAGTGCCCTCCAGGCATAAATTCTCAAATGGATGATATTACCAAAATCCTCATGCTTGGTTTAAATTTCTAATTAATCAAGTGACTACATGTCACACTTATACAATCTTCCTGTGGGACAAGCTCCCACCATCTTCTGAAATAATTAACGGGTTCGCACATTCAAACCACTGGCTGTACTAACGCTGAAAAGTGATCAAGAATCCCTAACCAGGATGTAAAGCCTTTCTCACAGAACACCGGTCTCAGGTGATACTGACATCAATACCCATCTTACTCAAAACACTGAAACTCCTTTCCTGCTCATCCGAGCTTGTGACATCACAGTCATTGACCAAACTGCGACCTTGGTCTTTACTTCAAATTCCATACCACTCACTGCACCTCACGTGCCGATATACGATAGACATGATTTCCATCACAACTCTGGAACCGCCGATAGGCTAATATTTCATCACATAAGACTTTCCATTTAACTTACTTCGGGAGAACTATAGCAACATACAGGCGAATTCTCATAACCGTCGAATATGCCAATATCTAAGTAGTGGTCCAAGCCACCATAACCCTTCCGGGATTTGCCTCCACATAACAAGCCATAACAGAAGAATGCTTCTGAACAAAATCAATTACGGTGGCCGACAAGCCTCACACGTACCGCCACAAATCACTTGCATAACTTGCTCACGCTGAAGGAACTGATCACTGACACCAATATGCCAATTCAACTATGGCTAATCAACCTACCTCCTTCTAATTTACACTTAATTGCCTTGGAAATAACATTTCTCCATTCAACACATAACATACTCCATCTGCACTCCTCCGGAGTGACCTTGAATCACGAGACCATGTTGTCTCAAATCCCACGAACCATTTCATATCTCCCAAATGCTACACCGCAAGTCAAAATATTATAGAACATTTGGGCACCTTCTCATAAGCTGCTACAAAGCTTGATTCTTATCTGTATCTATAATGTCGACATCATTAGGCACCACACTTTGCCCTTTGAATTCATGAGGACCGTTACTGAGAGCCACCCGCTCCGACTTGGCCCCGAATGCAACCACTCCACTGAATTTTATAACATATGAATACTCTCTATGAAGCACCCAGCGGGATCACTTCCCTCGAAGCCTGCACCTACACGAGGCATAAATCATGAATCTTCCCTCAAGTCTGAACATGAGCCAATAAGGCTAACCATAACATGCATTCAACAATTCATTTACTCAAATTACCACTCATGGTCCTTTTCCGTAGCTGCAATAACCCATCAATGCGCTAATAACCAGAATTCACGCAGGTAATTAATCATGCAACCCAATCGTAAGCGGTGGGACTCTCCCACTTAGCTTAAAGCCACTATTACACGACTTTTGAACACATTAGAACCATTCTCTCAAGTAATTTACTCTTATTCAAAATGCAATTCACCTGATCCAAGGAACATAACCACACGTGCCTTATTAGCACTCTGACACCGCAGGGTATGACCTCATTCCAGTACAACCAAACATCTTCCTACTCCATGCACCGAGCATTCTTTACCAACGACAACTTAAGACATACTATGATTCTCACACATCTATAAAGCACCATGTAGCCTTTGTCCAAGTTTTCCCTCACTCGTGCCATCTTCGGACCAATTTCTGTAACCAAAGCTGATTCGCCAGCATGCCTCAAACCGGAACCAACATAGCACATGACCGCACAATTATCTAATCAATAGCAAACTACCCAACTTGGCTCAAAGCCATAGATCACAACACATATACACTATTGCTGCCGTAATACCATGGTGAGATTAAACTCACTCCTTCATTCACTCACACAACAGTTAAGCCCACTATTAGGCGACAATTTTTTTTTTACTTAGTCCCAATTTTTTCAAAAATTTCGGCAGAGTTTCCTTTGTAATTGGGCCTATCCACCTGCCAGAGAATCACCAAAACCATCCTAACAACACATCCACAACTTGACAAAGCATCACAATGAAAAATAAAACACTTAATAGTCCACCTATCATCCAACAGGTTTCCATCGTCACTTCCAAGTCATATAGATACATCTCGCAGTTGTAACATACTCATCACGTAGCTATCTATCCATCATTCCCACTAATAGGGACAATACCGAACATATAAGTTCAAAACACTTGCTCACATAATCAGCACCCCAGTGCTCAAGCCATAGGCAATTATCCGGCCTCAAGTCCTCCCGACTGGCCTAACATCAAACTCACAGAGATTACACCTCGCCCATCGATCGGGGAATTACAAGCCATCAAGGCATATCTAATACTGAGCATTCGTTCGCGCATACGAATATGTGGAAGGAACTGTAAAAGTTACTTTTTCAAGCTGAATCAAGGAGGCACGATTAAGAATTCAAGAATATGAAGTTTTTCCTAAAGGTTTTACAGCCTCCCGAGGATAAGTACGGACGTCTCCGTACCGATCCGCGAGACTCTACTAAACCAGCTCATGACTCGCGAGACCTAGTAACCTAGGCTCTGATACCAACTTGTCATGACCCAAAATCCCAACCCGGTTGTGATGGTGCCTCTCGTGAGGACAAGGCCAGCCAATCAACAAAACAATACATCTCTTTATAATTACTTAGCAGGAATAAGTCTAAATCATGGGCAATATAATCTTAAATGCGAAATAAACATGATAGAACAAGGAAAACCATCCCAACTCAGCCCTGAAATCGGGGTGTCACAAGTCATGAGCTACTACAGAGTTTACTAATATTTTACAAAGTCTGGAATTATAATAAATAATAAAGATAAGGGAGAAAACGGGGCTGCAGATGTCAACAGCTACCTCGTTACTCTTAGTCACCGCCTGGCCTGGAAAGAATCAGCGCTCAGGAGCGAACTCAGGTCTGCCTGTATTTGCACACATAGTGCATGGAGTAATGTGAGTACTCCGACCCAGTGAGTAATAAAAATAAATAACGATTGAAAACATGAAATCTCATAACGGCACAATATAGCGCTATCCCAAGCAGTAAAATCAGTTATACAGTAAAACAGTGAGTATCAGATAATTCTTCTTTTAAAACAGTAAAGACAAATAATTTCCACAGTAAGTATAAATCAAAAGCTTTCCCCTCGGGCTCAATATGTAAATCTCAGTATAGTATCAGCCCCTCGGGCTCACTCCCAACTCACCAGCACACAACATCAGCCCCTCGGGCTCACTCCCAATTCATCAGCACACAACATCAGCCCCTCGGGCTCACTCCCAACTCACCACACACAAGTAACGGCCTCTCCGGCCCACCCCCAACTCACCTGGGTACCCTGCGCTCACTGGGGGTGTGTACAGACTCTAGAGGGGCTCCTACAGCCCAAACAAAATATCAATAGGCCCGAAAGCCTTCACACATCACACTCGAGGACTGAAAGCCTCCTCACATAACACTCGAGGCCTGAAAGCCTCCTCACATCACTCAACATATCCTCACGTATGGCCCTCGGCCTCAATCAGTCCAGAAAATAATCATAAGCCTCTTGGGCATCAGTAAAACAATAGTGCTCAGCTCAACAGCATTATAAAAATCATTAAATCTCGAGTTGAGTATAAATGTAGCTGAGTTCACAAAATAATATAATTCAATTGGACTGAGTTCAAATAATATTTCAATTAGTGAGGAAAATAGTGATGTAAATTCACAAAAGATTTCAGATAATTGGCACGAAGCCCAAATATGGCAATAAGCCCAATCATAGTGAAAAACAATAAATCTTTATCAATTACGCGGTAAGAATATCAACTGGGATGGACCAAGTCAGAATCCCCAATAGTAAATGAACCCGCGCTCGTCATACAACGCGTGTCACATCTCAACATAGTAGTATGTTGTGCAATCCGGGGTTTCAAACCCTCGGTGCATTATTTAAAATCATTACTCACCTCGAACCGGTGAAATCTATAGCTTGCGACGCCTTTGCCCCTCAAATCGGCCTCCACGCGCGTCGAATCTAACCAAAATCAGAGCGAATACATCACAATATGCTAAGGGAACAATACCCAATCGAAAATACTCGAAAAATGCTAAAAATCACGAAGTTGGCAAAACCCGAGCCTCGGGCTCACTTCTCGAAAAATTACGAAAGTCACATCACCGGATTCCTCGTCTCGCCACGAGTCCGTACATATAAAATTTACCAAAATTGGAGTTCAAATGACCCCTTAAATCTTCAAATCTTATTTTCAAATCCCTAGGTCCAAAATCCCCAATTTACACCTCAAAAACATGTAATCTAGTCAGATTATTCGATGATAATTCAATATTATGGAGTAGAAATAATCACAAGTGACTTACCTCAAGATTTCTCATGATTTCTTGCTCAAAAATCGCCCCAAACCGTGTTATTTTGCAAGAAAATAGGTAAAAAAAACGAGCAGAAATGCAGCAGCTTTTAATAAGCAAATCGGGTCGCTAAAGACTCAAATCTGGTCGCTAAAGGTGCTAATCTGGTCGTTAAAAGTGCCACACCAGACCTGATGCACCAGCACTCTTTAAATTCACTAAAAAGGTTCTAACTCCTTCATACGAACTCGGAATTAGACGATTCTTGTTCCTATGAGTCTCAATTAATAATACGAACACAACCCTTCAATCGAAACTCAATTCGGAGCTCATTTGCCCAGTGCGATATCCATTTCGCTCGTTAAACAATTACTCATGTTTCGCATCAAAAACCCAATCGCGACTTGATAAAATTAGACCAAAACTTTCAGATCAGTCCTATAATTCATTATCAAAATTCTGGAAGTCTCGGAATCAAATTTGGATCTCTAGAACTAAAGATGAACCTTTAGATCATTACATTTATGCTAAAAACGGCAAAAATCTTCCAAAATCTCTTCCAAAATTTGTCCGAGCCTCGTGGGATCCCAAAAAGTATACTAACAAGTCCCAGAATAAGACACAAACTTAGTTGTTTCTTCGAATCACCAAAAACAATGCAAAAATACTAAATTCACCTCGGATTCAAGCCTATGAACTTTGAAACTTCTAATTTTCACATCCGATATCGAAACACGTCAAAACTAGTCCGAATGATCTCAAATTTTGCAGACAAGTCCAAAATGACATAACGAAGCTACAGCAACTCTCGGAATTCCATTCCGAGTCTCGGATAAAAATCTTACCTATCAACCGGAATTCGCCAAAATACTAACTTTGCCGATTCAAGCTTAATTCTACACCGGTCATCACAAAAATATTCCGGACATACTCCTAAGTCCCAAATTACCTAACAAAGCTATCCGAACCATAAAATTTGCATCTTGAGCGCTCTAACACATAAGTCAGTATCCGGTTGACTTTTTCAACTTAAGCTTCCTTAAAAGAGACTAAGTGTCTCAAACCTTACAAAAATCATTCAGGAATGACTTCAAATTTTGCACACAAGTCACATTCGACATTACGGACTTGCCCCAACTTTCGGAATCGCATTCCGACCCCGATATCAAAATTTCCACTTCCGGTCGAATTTTCTCAAAAACCTTCAAATTTCTATATTTAGCCAAACGGCTCCAAAATGACCTACGGACCTCCGAATTCACTTCCGATCGCGCTCCCAAATCCAGAATCACCATACGGAGCTACTCCCAGTCTCGGAATTCCAAACGGACATCAATAACACTGAAATGCATTTTAAGCCAAACTGTGCAATTTCTTCTAAAATGCTATCTTCCACAATAGGCGCCAAAACGCTCCCGGTTTATCCAAAACCCGATCCGGGTATACGCCCAAGTCCAAAATCATCATACGAACCTGCTGGAACCTTCGGATCCCAATCCCGAGGTCGTTTACTCAAAATTCTAATCCTAGTTCATTTCTTCAATTTTAAGCTTTCAAAATGAGAATTTCCATTTAGATTTGACTCCAAACTTCCTGAATTTTAATTCTAACCATACACACAAGTCAATATACCTGAGATGAGCTGCTTATGGCCTTAAAATGCTGAATGACACGCCGGAGCTCAAAACGACCGATCGGGTCGTTACACCTTGGTACCGAAGGATTACCGCAAGGCGAGTAAGGTTCATCGATGATGTGAAAAGATGCCCACGATGAAGAGGTAAAACATTTATAGGTAGATTGCCATAGCTCTAAATCTTAGTACTCCCCTAAAGGGGGAATATGGATTGATGTGGCATTATGTCAGAATTAAGTTGTTCTAGTAACTATGGAATGGTAAAGGAAGAATGCGATAAAAATGAAAAAAAGGATGAGATTGCACTTGTTCAAATCCTATAGATATGCTACGATTTTAGAATATTATGCAAGCACGACGTTAGGAGAGGAAATAAGGGTTCCGGCCCGGGATGTTATTATTAAATAAGGAGCAGTGCGAAAGGTAAGTTAAGACAAAGGAAATAACTTAAAAAAGATTACACGGAATATTGATATAAGGATGGGCTAACGAGTAGTTAGTAGTTGATTCAGGAAGAGCCTAGTTATGGCTAGGCAAGAGGATACAGATAACTCAACATATCGTAGTGAACCCCAACATGGGAAATTTAGTCTCGCAGATATGACAACGTGATCCTTGAGAAATATTCAGATAGGAGTTTGGGTAGGTTAAGGAACCGTATGAGTGCTACGGAAATAAAAACAGTCCCACTGGGAAGACAATCAAAACTTCAATTCAGAAGCAACTGTACGAGCATATGAGTGTTGAGGTAAGTAAATATTATAGAAGAGTACGAACATCAAAAATTTCGTCGAATATACGATATAATAAGCTCGCAGCTTTACAAGAGTCAGAGGGTCTGCCCTAAGTACTATAATGAAAGACAAGCTGAGGAAATAAGGAAGAAGGCTTCAATCTTAACATAGTAACTTGAAGGAGAAATGTTCATGTAAAAACAGTCTTACTACAAAGTTGTATGCACTCCAAAAGAAAGTGCCACCTACTATGGCTAACGAACAAGGATTAAAGCCAAAAGTAATATTCGAGACCATATGAGTTGCACAAAACTTTTGGCATGCATGGGAACTAAGATAAGCTAAGTATGCACGCAACAAGGGGGTAGAAAGACCAGGAAAAGTAATTGCTTACGTTTGAAGGAAGCTGAGATGGAACGAAAGGAATTATTTGATCAATAATCCAGGGCTAGTTACATTATGAACACACTAAGTTTCAGAGTATTATCCATGCAGCATATATTTGACAATCATATAGCCGTAGAAGATTCTGGTATAAGTAAAAGAAATAATTGAGTCCGAGTCATAGACAAAGGATCGAATTGTTAGAAGATTGTATCATGGATATTCCATAGCACCCATGAAATGCTAAAGTAATAACTAATACCATGAGCTGCAGATCGGAAGATAGCTTAAGCCTACATAAAGGTTGATCAGAGGGAAGAGGAAACTAAAGAGTTACATCAACTAAGTGAATAAGGAATTTGACTATTGCACCCGAAAAATTATAGACATCATGATTGAGAACGTTATAGAATCACTCTTAATATCAGAGGCACAAGAGAGATAGTACAGTAGCCATATTCTATAATGGCTCTACGATAAAGCTAGTTAGAAAAGTACCAGCCTCATAAGAAGTCAGTATGAAGCTTCCATCGGATTGTGTATGTACCAGAGGTGCAAGTATTATAATAGAGCTTCAGGTCATAGATGCGAATTATACCTATGTGGAAGGTAGGTCATGAAAGAGATAGAAGATGTGATACGAGATTTTAAGGTAAGTAAGGTAAAGGTGAACAGCGTACGAGATACTCAAATGCAGAAGATTGTGAATAGTCCATACTTCAGATAAAAGGCTAGAAGCGTGGGGATCCAGTATCCAGGAAGGATAGCGGTGTCATTAGTGGCATATCTTCCAGCCTATGGTTTCTAGGTATCGAAAGGTCTAGTTAAAAGAGTAAAGAAGAGTTTGAGGCAATGTGATCTCTTGCTTGATATTCCAGAATAACATAAGAAAATCTATGGGGCAAGCAAATTGAAAGAAGGTCAGAAGTAGTATAAATAGATATGTGTAGGTTGCAAGCTAAAGTATGGTAGAGCGAAAAGGGTTTAGGAAGACATGAGTAAGGATATGAAAAGGCAAGTGAGAAGGTGACAAAAATAGATAAGTCCTCGGAATTAAGCCCATGAAAACAAGAGAGCTGATGGTTTCTTTAAGTTATAGATAGCACAGTATAACCTGAATAAACTCAAAGAAGTCTAATACTGGTAGCATTTAGAGGAGATGGAATGCTGCCCTGGTAATAAAATGATGGTGTAATTGTGATAAGTAAATGACGACGTTTGAGCCTTCGATTGAGTAATGATTTGAAGAAAAAAAAGGGGATTTCATGATCTGCACAGGATTAAATTATCCAAGTAAGGTGAATCACATTGAGATGCTATGAAATACGGTTATGGAAACACGGTATTTCCCCAAGTGGATCAGTCTAATCATTTTGGATGTTCCCCGATCAGACATAAGCCCTAGTGACAATGTATTACGTAAGAGGTTTCAACTTATCAGTAGTAGAATGCAGATCAACATTAAGGTGAATCAATAATAGATGGATAAACGTTCAACAGTATAAGATAAGATCAGGCTGTCATTCTTAACATGAATAGTAATGAAGAAGTATTAAAGGACTTAGATTTATACAAATAAGATAAGCAACAAAAGTAACCTGGAGTTTGGTAGCAGAACTTAGTAACGATAAATTGAAGTAAGAGTTATCGTATAGTATGACCTACCTTGATGCAGCAAATTCATACGGATGGATAAACAAATCTATTAAATATGGTATAGCAATATTCGTAAGTTCAACAAAGTACCGAGCGAAGAACTTCAGTATACCCATATTTGCACAGAGGGGCATCTTATCAAGCTCTGTATATGTTTACAAAGTGAGGCCTAGAGATTATCTAAAAGCTGGAGGAAAAAGAAGAGAAGAGTCGTATAGGCGCATCTACAAGGTTAGAGTCGTATATGACAGAAGATAGCAACAGTTACGAGATTGGAAGGATTACGACCACAAGTCATGGTGTTAGAAAGAGGCCTAAAGGGGGCGATGCCCTAGCCTTTGGATTTATTCACTGTCACGACCCCAAATACCGGCCGTGATGACGCCTATCACATCACTAGACAAGACAACCCAAACATTTAATCACAACCCTCTTTCCTTATAATAAGCCATTTTATAACACGTGTTTAGATACCAAATTTTCATAATAAGCGTTTAAAACAAAAAAAATATATGCGGAAGTCAAATAAACATGAAACTACACAGCCCAAAATATCTGGTGTCACGAGTCTAGAGCCTCTAATACATAACTGACTATCTAATACACATCATAAGTCTAGAAAATGTGGAAAAGAACAAGATAGAAAGGAGAAAACAAGGCTACGGAAGCCATGCAACTACCTTGTAATCTCCGGCAAACTCTGGATTAGCTGAGGACCCTCACTCTGCCGCTCAGGCACCTGGATTTGCACACAAGGTGCAGGAAGTAACGTGAGTATGCCAACTCAGTAAGTAACTAAAGTAAATAAGGTCTGAAAGTGTCACGACCCTAACCCCGAACCCGGTCGTGATAGATCCTCTCGTGAAGATAAGGCCAGCCAGTCTGACCCAAAATCACCTTTTACATAGTTAATCAACACAATTATATTCTAAACATGGGTTAAATAATACTGAATAGCGAAAATATTGATAACAATGCGAAAATCTAGCCCGACACGACCCTAACCGGGGTGTCACAAGTCATGAGCATCTACGAGTCATAATACAAGTTTTCTAGATCCAATAACTAGTACAGTGTTCGATAGGAATATATATGACAAGATAATGGAGACACGGGGGTGCGGATGTGAACAGCTACCTCATAATCCCTGAAAGCCGCTTGGAACTGGAGGAATCAGCACTCGGGAGCGGAACTAGCAATACCTGAATACACATACGGTGTAAGGAGTAATATGAGTACTCCAACCCCGTGAGTAACAAATATAAATAATGACTGAAGGTAAGAAATCACGTAAAACACGAGGCATTCCATACTGAAGCAGTAAAATCTCTTAAAACAGTAAAACTGTGAAAATTCAAGTGAAAATCCCTTTCTCAACAAGTAAAACAAGTAATCGACAGGTATGTAAACAAATAGAAATTTGCCCCCGGGCATAGTGTCAACAAATCCGCCCCTCGAGCTCAAATCTCAGAACAGTACCAGCCCCTCAGGCTCAATCTCACATCACAATGGGTACCCGTGCTCACTAGGGGTGTACAGACTCCTGGGGGGGCCTTACGACCCAAGCGCAATAACAAGCCACCTCGAGGCATCACATCTAGGCCCTCAGCCTCATATCAATCAAACCACCTCGTGGAATATATATATCTCAGGCCCTCGGCCTCAAATCAGTATTAGCGTATCCTCACAACTAGGCCCTCGGCCTTACTAAGTCCGAAAAAAATCATCACAAGCCCCTCGGGCATTAGTAAAATAGTATTTCTCAGCCCAAAACATCATTTAAAATATCATTTAAGTCTCAAAATCTGAGTAAAAATGGCTGAGTAGTAAAACAGTGAAAATAACATGAATAAGTTCAAGTAACAAACCAAAACAGTGAGGAAATATCAAATAAAAGTCCCAAAGGGTTCAAATATTTGGCACGAAGCTCAAATATGGCATTCAACCCAATAAATGATGATAGCAAATAGTTTTAAATCAAATACGCGGTAAAATCATCAATCGGGACGGACCAATTCACAATCCCCAATAGTGCACGACCCCACACTCGTCATCAAGCGTGTACCTCACCTCAATATAGCACTATGATGTACGATCCGGGAATTCAAACCCTCAGGACATCATTTACAATCATTACTCACCTCGAACCGGCTAAATCCTTAGCTCGTGACGCCTTTACCCCTTAAATAGACCTCTACGCGTGTCGAATCTATCAAAAATCAGAACGTGGACGTCAAAATATGCTAAGGGAACAAAGCCCAAGCAAAAACAATCAAAATATGACACATTTCCCGAAATTACCAAAACCCGAGCCCCGGGCTCACATCTTGAAATCGGGTAAAATTTACATTTTCAGAATCCTCATACCCTCACGAGTCTAACCATACCAAAATTATCCAATTCATGTACCATTTCGTCCTTCAAATCATAATTTTATATTTTTTGAAGATTCCACAAATTTTCTTCCCAAATTCCATCCCAAATCACGAATTAAATGATGAATTCAATGATAGATTCATGTACTCTAGCCAAATGTGAGTTAGAATCACTTACCCCGATGAATTTCTTGAAAAACTTTCAAACAATCGCAAAAATACGAGCTCTCTAGGTCAAAATATTAAATAAATCCCGAAACCTCGTATTTATAGAGTACCCCAGGATTTCCACCTCTGCGGGCAGTACAAAAATAACCGCGGTCTGCACAAAAACGACTGCGGCCGCACTGGTTTTTATCTGCAGTGACAGACTTTAGTACTTTGGCCATATCTTTCGCTAGAGATGTCCAAATTGCAATATCTTTACCTTTCTGGAAACTAGATATGAAGGGCTACAATTGTTGTGTTTAAACCATCTCAAAATTCCATGTATATCAAAAGATATGAGCTTCCGAAGTAGGACTAGTGAAATGTTCCCCACCGCGGCCGCACTGCATTTTGTGCGGTCCGCACAACACCTACCGCGGATGCACTTCATTTGTGCGGACCGCGCTGGTGGGTTCCGAGGCCTGCAACCCTTCTGGACCTGCTACAACTATGATTTTCGGCCTAAAACATCCCGCAACCTATCCGGAACCCCCGGAACTTCAAACCAATTGTACCAACACATCCCATGACATCGTTCAAACTAGTTCAAAACTTCGGAACACTCACAACAACATCAAATCACCAATTTAACATAGGATTCAAGCCTAAGAACTCCAAGAACTCTTAAATTATGCTTTCGATCAAAAAGTCTATCAAATCTCGTCTGAATGGCCTGAAATTTTGCACACACATCCCAAATGACACAACAAAGCTACTGTAACTCTCGAAATTTCATTCCGATCCCTATATCACAATCTCGCCTATCAATCGGAAATCGCCAAAATATCAACTTCGCCAATTCAAGCCTAAATCTTCTCTACAACTCCAAAACTAATTCCGATAGCGCTCCTAAGTCACAAATCACCTCCCGAAGCTAACCGAAACATCGGAACTCACATCCAAGCCCTTTAACACATAAGTCAACATCCAATTGACTTTTCCAACTTAAGCCTTCTTAAAAGAGACTAAGTGTCTCATTTCTTACCAAATCCTCTCCGAACTCAAACTAATCAACCCGATCACATAAAACACGGATAACGAAGCATAAAGAAGTTGAAATGGGGGAAATGGAGCCATAACTCATGAGACGACTGGGCGGGTCATCACATCCTCCCCAACTTAAACAAACGTTCATCCTAGAACGAGTAAAGAAATATACCTGAAGCCTCAAACAGGTGAGGATATCTACTCCGCATCTCCCGCTCGGTCTCCTAGGTAGCCTCCTCCACGGGTCGACCTCTCCACTGCACCTTCACTGAAGCTATATCCTTTGATCTCAACTTCCGAATCTGATGCTCCAAAATAGTTGCTGGCTCCACATCATAAGTCAAATCACCCTCCAACTGAACCGTGCTGAAATCCAGAACATGAGACGGATCTCCAATATACTTCCAGAGCATAGAAACATAAAATACCAGATGCACACTCGACAAGCTGGGTGGCAAAGCAAGCTCATAAGCCGCTTCCCCAATCCTCTAAAGCACCTCAAAAGGCCCAATGAACCGAGGACTCAATTTCCCTTTCTTCCCAAATCTCATAACACCCTTCATGGGTGAAACCTTCAACAGAACCTTCTCGCCAACCATGTAGGACACATCTCGAACATTCCTATTAGCGTAACTCTTTTGCCTCGACTGCATTGTACGAAGCCTCTCCTGAATCACTTACACCTTCTCCAAAGAATCTTGTACCAAATCAGTCCCCAATAGCCTAACCTCACCGGGCTCGAACCAACCAGGTGAAGATCTGCACTGCCTCCTATACAAAACCTCATATGGACCCATCTAAATACTCGACTGGTAGCTGTTGTTATAAGCAAACTCTGCAAGCGGTAGGAACTCATCCCATGACCCTCCGAAATCAATAACACAAGCACCCAACATGTCCTCCAATATCTTAATAGTACGCTCGGACTGCCCGTCCGTCTGAGGATGAAAAGCTGTGCTCAACTCAACCTGAGTACCCAGCTCTCTCTGCACGGCTCTCCAAAACTGCGAAGTAAACTGAGTACCTCTATCTGAAATGATGGAAACCGGAACACAATGCAAATGAACAATCTCCTGGATAAAAATCCCTGCCAACCGCTCTGAAGAATAGGTAGTACACACAGGAATAAAGTGCACGGACTTGGTCAGCCGATCCACAATCACCCAAATAGCATCGAACTTCTTCAAAGTCCATGGGAGTCTAATAACAAAGTTCATAGTGATCCTCTCCCACTTCCACTCAGGAATATCCATTTGCTGTAGCAAACCACCCGGTCTCTGATGCTCATATTTCACTTGCTGACAACTGAGACACCGAGCTACAAATCCCACAATATCTTTCTTCATTCTTTTCCACAAATAGTGCTGCCTCAAATCCTAATACATCTTCACGGCACCCGGATGAATGGAATAACGTGAGCTATGGGCCTCCTCTAGAATCAACTCCCGAAGCCCATCCACGTTGGGCACACAAATTCGGCCCTGCATCCTCAACACCCCATCGTCACCGATGGTCATATCTCTGGCATCATTGTGCTGAACTATGTGGTCAAAGATGTCTTAAGCTTCTGAAAGCCCTCCTCACACTCATCCGACCATACAAATGTAGCACCCTTCTGAGTCAACTTGGTTAAGGGCGATGCGATAGATGAGAATCCCTGAACAAACCGACAATAATAGCCTGCCAAACCAAGAAAACTGCGAATCTCTGTGGTTGAGGATGGTCTGGACCAACTCTGAACCGCCTCTATCTTCTTTGGATCAACCTGAATACCCTCGCTGGACACCACGTGCCCCAAGAAAGACACTTAACTGAGCCAGAACTCACATTTGGAGAATTTTGCATAAAGCTTCTCCTCCCTCAATCTCTGGAACACACCTCTCAAATGCTCCGCATCCTCCTCCTGACTATGCGAATATACCAGGATATCATCAATGAAAACTATAATAAATGAGTCAAGATAAGGCCGGAACATGCTGTTCATCAGATGAATAAACGTTGTTGGGGCATAGGTCAGCCCAAAAGACATAACCAGGAATTCATAATGACCATATCTGGTCCTGAAGGCCGTCTTAAGAATATTTGAATCCCTGATCTTCCACTGGTGATAACCTGAATGGAGATCAATCTTAAAGAACACCCTCGCTCCCTGAAGCTGATCGAATAAATCATCAATGCGAGACAAAGGATATTTGTTCTTCACTATTACCTTGTTAAATTGCCTATAATCAATGCACATTCTCATTGTGCCATCCTTCTTCTTCACAAATAGAACTGGCGCATCCAAGGTGACACACTAGGCCGAATGAACCCCTTATCTAGGAGTTCCTGAAGCTGCTCCTTCAACTCCGCTGGTGCCATACGATACGGCAGAATAGAAATGGGCCGAGTGCCCGGCACCAGGTCAATACCAAAATCAATACCCCTGCCCAGTGGCATGCCCGAGAGTTTTGCAGGAAACACATAGGGAAAATCCCTCACAACTGGGACAGAATCAATACTGGGAGTCTCAGCTCCGACATCCCTCACAAATGCTAGATTAGAAAGGCAACCCTTTCCAACCATATGACGGGCCTTCAAGAAAGAGATCACTCTACTAGGAACATAATCAGTCACACCACGCCACTCGATCCATGGCATAGCCAAAGTGATTGTCTTAGCATGACAGTCTAGAATAGCACGACACGGAGATAACCAGTCCATGCCCAAAATAACATCAAAATCTACCATGCTTAATAGCAATAGATCCACTCGGGTCTCTAGACCCCAAATAGTCACCACAAATGACCAGTACATACGGTCTATAACAACAGTATCGCCCACTTGGGTAGATACATGAACAAGTAAAGCAAGAAACTCCCGGGGCGTACCCAAATAACGAGCAAAGTATGATGACACATAAGAAAAGGTGGAACCGAGATCAAATAATACAGAGGCATCTTTGTGACAGACTGAAACGATACCTATGATAACAGCATCTGAAGCATAGCATCAGGTCTGTCGGGGAGTGCATAGAAACGTGCCTGACCACCCCCTGATCGACCTCCCCTTCTGGGGTGACCCCTAGCAGGCTAACCTCCACCCCTAGCTGGCTAAGCGGGTGGTGGTGAAGAAACTAGCACTGAAGCCGAAGACTGACCCCTCTGCTGGGACGAACTAGCACCCCGACGAGGACACTGTCTCCACATGTGCCCAAACTCTCCACACTCAAAGAAACTCCCAGGTGCTGGAGAATGGAACTGAAGGGAACCCATCGCACCGGAGTGACTAGCAGATGCACCCGACATAGAAGAACCCTGAGCTGATGGGGCACGAGATGAACTCTGAGCTGGAAGGGAACTGAGCGATGGCTGGCCCTGCTGAGATCCATAATAAGCATGACCTGAAGATGCCCCACGATAATCTGGGCGAGCTGACTGAGCGGGCCTGAATAAACGGCCCCTACCATGCTGAAACTGGCCCCTAAAAGGAGCACCACTATAACTGCCCGATCCTCGAGGCCTTTTGGCCTCCCTCTCCTCTCGCTCCTGACGGCAAACTGACTCAATCTCACGAGCTATATCAACTACCTCCTCGAACGTAACACCCACCACTCTCTCTTTGGTCATAAAAATACGGAGATGATAATTAAGGCCATCAAAAAATCTCCTGATCCTCTCTCGATCTGTCGGAACCATCCATATGGCATGACGAGCCAAGTCAGAAAACCTCAACTCATACTGTGACACAGTCATATCCCCCTGTCGCAACCACTCAAACTGTCTATGCAGCTCCTTTCTGCGGTACTGTGGCACATACTTCTCCCGAAAGAGAACAGAGAACTGTTGCCAAGTAAGGGGCGCTGCACCAACAAGCCTATACCTCTCATACGCCTCCCACAAAGTGAAGGCATCCCTAGAAAACTGAAAGGTAGTAAATGCCACATCACTAGTCTCAAGAATCCCAGATGTACGAAGCATCTGCTAGCACTTATCCAAGAAACCCTGGGCATCCTCGCCCTCTGCACCACTGAATGTCAGAGTCTGGAGTCTACCAAACCTCTCAAGGCGACGCTGCTTGTCATCCGACATAACTGGTACTATAAACTCTTGAGTTGGTGCAACCGGCTGGGCTGGAGGTGCCTCCGGCATCTGAAGCCCCTGCACAACCTGCTTAGGTGTGTAATCAATGGGAGTCTGGGTGCCTCCCCCTACCTGAGAAGTAGCTGCGGCCGTAGTGGCTGAAACTGCCTGAGCTAAGCCAATGCAAACTGATAAGATCTGTGCCAAGGCCTCCTGAAGACCCGGAATCACTATAGGCACAACTGGTGCCTGAACTGATGCTACTAGAGCATCCATAGCTGGAGCCTAATCTTGAGCTAGGGCAGCTGGTGGATCTACAGGTGCTGCCCTCGCTGCTCTACATCTGTAATGACCACGACTGCGTCCGCAACCTCTGGTGGCCTCATCTGGTGGCACTGGGGCTCGTCCACCTCGTCCGGCAGCTCGTGTCCTCACCATCTGTGAGAGAATAGAATAACAGAAGTTTAGTACTCGGATCAACAAGTTCACACGACAAGAGTTTCAAGAATATGAAGTTTTTTCTAAGGTTCTGCAGCCTTTCGAGGATAAATACACACGTCTCTATACCGATCTGCGGGACTCTACTAAACCTGCTCATGACTCATGAGACCTATGTAACCTAGGCTTTGATACCAACTTGTCACGACCCTAACCCCGAACCCGGTCGTGATGGAGCTTCTTGTGAAGACAAGGCCAGCCAGTCTGATCCAAAATCACCTTTTACACAATTAATCAACACAATTATAGTCTAAACATGGTTTAAATAATACTGAATAGCACAAATATAGATAATAATTCGGAAATCCAGCCTGACACTGCCCTAATCGGGGTGTCACAAGTCATAAGCATCTACGAGTCATAATACAAGTCTGATAGATCCAATAACTAGTACAATGTTCGATAGGAATAGAAATGACAAGATAATGGAGACACGGGGCTGCGGACGTCAACAGTTACCTCGTAATCCCTGAAAGTCGCCTAGAACTGGAGGAATCATCACTCAGGAGCAGAACCAGCAACGCATGAATCTGCACACACGGTGCAGGGAGTAATGTGGGGTACTCCGACCCAGTGAGTAACAAATATAAATAATGATTGAAGGTAAGAAATCACGTAAAACACAGGGCATTCCAAACTGAAGCAGTAAAATCACTTAAAACGGTGAAAACAGTGAAAATCCCTTTCTCAACAAGTAAAACAAGTAATCGATAGGTAAGTAAACAAATAGAAATTTGCCCCTCGGGCACAATATCAACAAATCCGCCCCTCGGGCTCAAATCTGAGAACAATACTAGCCTTTCGGGCTTAATCTCACATCACAATGGGTACCCGCGCTCACTGGGGGTGTACAGACTACTGGAGGGGCCCCTTACGACCCAAGTGCAATAACAAGCCATCTCGTGGCATCACATCTAGGCCCTCGGCCTCTTATCAATCAAGCCACCTCGTGGCATATATGTATCTTAGGCCCTTAGTCTCAAATCAGTATCAGTGTATCCTCACAACTAGGCCCTCGGCCTTACTCAATCCGAAAAAAAAATCATCACAAGCCCCCAAGCATTAGCAAAATAGTATTTCTCAGCCCAAAATATCATTTAAAATATCATTTAAGTCTCAACATCTGAGTAAAAATGGCTGAGTAGTAAAACAATGGAAAATAACATGACTAAGTTCAAGTAACAAACAAAAACAGTGAGGAAATATCAAATAAAAGCCCAAAGGGTTCAAATAGTTGGCACGAAGCCCAAATATGGCATTCAGCCCAATAAATGATGATAGCAAATAGCTTTAAATCAAATACGCGGTAAAACCATCAATCGGGATAGACCAAGTCACAATCCCCAATAGTGCACGACCCCACGCTCGTCATCAAGCATGTGCCTTACCTCTATATAGCACTACGATGTGCGATCTGGGGTTTCATACCCTCAGGACATCATTTACAATCATTACTCACCTCGAACCGGCTAAATCTCTATCTCGCGATGCCTTTGCCTCTCAAAGCGGCCTCCACACGCGTCGAATCTATCCAAAATCAGAACGTGGACGTCAAAATATGCTAAGGGAACTAAGCCCAAGCGAAAACAATCAAAATATGACACAATTCCCAAAATTATCAAAACCCGAGGTCCGTGCCCACATCTCGGAATAGGGTAAAATTTATATTTTCAGAATCCTCATACCCTCACGAGTCAAACCATACCAAAAATATCCAATTCCGATACCATTTGGTCCTTCAAATCATCATTTTATATTTTTGGATGACTCCACAAATTTTCTTCCCAAATTCCATCCCAAATCACGAATTAAATGATGAATTCAAAGATAGATTCACGTACTCTAGCCAAATCTGAGTTAGAATCACTTACCCCGATGAATTTCTTGAAAAACCTTCAAAAAATTGCCAAAATCCGAACTCTCTACGTCAAAATATTAAATAAAACCCAAAACCTCGTATTTACAGAGTATCCCACAGATTTCCACCTCTACGGACCGCACAAAAACAACTGTGGTCCGCACAAAACCAGTGCGGTCCTCACAAAAACGACTGCGGCAGCACAAGTTTTTATCTGCAGTGATATGCTTTAGTATTTTGGCCATAACGTTCGCTACAGATGTCTAATTTGCAATATCTTTACCTTTCTGGAAACTAGACAGGAAGGACTACAACTTTCGGTTTTGAATCATATCAAAATTTCTTATAGATCAAAAGATATGAGCTTTCGAAGTAGGACCAGTGAAATGTTCCCTACCGCGGCCACACTGCATTTTGGGTGGTCCGCACAACACCTACCGCGGATGCACTTCATTTTGTGCGGACCGCGCTGGTGGGTTCCGAGGCCTGCAACCCTTCTAGACCTGCTACAGCTATGATTTTTGGCATAAAATATCCTGGAACCCCCGGAACTTCAAACCAATTATACCAACACATCCCATGACATCGTTCAAACTTGTTCAAAACTTCGGAATGCTCACAACAACATCAAATCACCAATTTAACATAGGAGTCAAGCCTAAGAACTCCAAGAACTCTTAAATTATGCTTTCGATCAAAAAGTCTATCAAATCTCGTCTGAATGACCTGAAATTTTGCACACACATCCCAAAAGACACAACGAAGCTACTGCAACTCTCGGAATTCCATTCCGACTCCTATATCACAATCTCGCCTATCAACCGGAAATCGCCAACATATCAACTTCGCCAATTCAAGCCTAAATCTTCTCTACAACTCCAAAATCCATTCCGAATGCGCTCCTAAGTCACAACCTCCCGAAGCTAACCGAACTATTGGATCTCACATTCGAGCCATCTAACACATAAGTCAACATCCGGTTGACTTTTCCTACTTATGCCTTCTTAAAAGAGACTAAGTGTCTCATTTCTTACCAAATCCTCTCTGAACTCAAACTAATCAACCCGATCACATAAAACATGGATAATGAAGCATAAAGAAGCTGAAATGGGGGAAGCGGAGCGGTAACTCATGATACAACTGGCGGGGTCGTCACAGAAAGCAGTGACGAGCAGTTAAAAATCATATAAACGAAAAGACAATCGGATAATAGATCAAATTCCACAATTTAAAACAAGTTTCGTCGAAAAATCATCAATTTCAGTTTAAATACCTGAAATCATATACTTAGCAATTTCTTACCACAGAGGCGTATTTTAAAAGAAGAGTGAAATCGGTGAAAATATCATAACTGGGCCCCTCGGGAAAGGTATCACTCAGAACATAGTCTCTTGGGCAGCCTCACAGTCACTCGTGACTCAACTCACGCCACTCAATACTCACACTCAACACTCAGGCTCATTAATAGCTCATAATAATAGAAATCATAGTAATTGCTGCGGCGTGCAACCCGATCCATAATTTATAGTCGACTACGCTCATTGGGGGTGTACAGACTCCGGAGGGGCTCCTACAGCCCAAGCATCATATCGCTGCGGCGCGCAGCCCGATCCAATATATATATATATATATATCGATGCGGCGTGCAACCCGATACATATAAGTATCACTGCGGTGTGTAGCCCGATCCATAACTCATACATAGATAAATATCCTCACCATTAGGTTCTCAACCTCTCTCAGTCATTATCCTCACAACCTCTAGGGCACAACAGTAGAAATTAGGAAATTCAGTCCAAACAGTCTTCACATTTAGAAATGGAGTAATAAAATAAGTTTTAAACATTTAAATAGGTAAAACATGACTAAGGATATGCTTTCAACAAGTAGAGTGAGGAAAAATAGTAAACATTCCCCTAAGAGTCTCAACAGGTCAGCACAAGGCCCCAAACATGGCATACAACCCATAATACAATATAAATGACTAAAGTACGGAATAAGCTCCAAATCAAATACGCTGTTTAATAGTCGCTACGGGATAGACCAAGTCATAATCCCTACCAGTGCACACATACACGCTCGTCACCTAGCATGTGCGTTACCGCATTCATCAAACAAGTCAAATATCGAGGTTTGGTACTCTCAGTTCCAGATTTACAATGGTTACTTACCTCAAACCAGTGAAAATACTAATCTGCGACGCCTTTGCCCCTCGAATCGGCCTCCACTCGCGTCAAATCTATCCAAAATCTGAATCATGACATCAAAATATGCTAAGAGAATGAAGTCGAAGAGAAAACAATCAAATAATATAAAAAATCCCGAAATTGGCCAAACCCGACCCCCGACCTACGTCTCGAAACTCAATAAAAATCACATCAACTGAACCTTTATCCTCCCACGAGTCCATACATACCAAGAACACTAAAATCAGAGTCCAAATGACCCCTCAAATTCTCATTTTAACGTTTCTTAATCTCAAGCCCTAATTCCTCAATTTTAGGCTTAGATTCCATGATTTATTAGGTAGATTTCACATTAGAATCGAGTTTTAAGTCCAAAATTCTTATCTCCAAGTGATTCCCCTTGATTCCCTCTTCAATCCCCTTCAAAAAGCTCCAAAAACAACCAATAATGGAAGAAATAAACCCAAAATTCGCAGACAAGACGACTATTTAAACCTTCTGCCCAGGCCTGAAATCCTTCTTCGCGAACGCGTCAAAGTCTCGCGTTCGCGAAGTACAAAAATAACCTTGACCAAAATTTCTCTTTCGCAATCGCGACTGCCCCATCACGAATGCGATGCTTTACTCAGACAGACCTTCATGATCGCGTTCCCCCTATCGCGAACGTGATGAATAAATTCTCTTGAAGCTCAGCTGCCCCTTTCGTCTACGCGAATGCGATGCACAGATGCCCAGCCCTTCGCGAACGCGAAGGTCATTTATCTGCAACACCGACCTGCAATTTTCTGCAGTTCCAAACTTCATGGAATGGCCTGATTGACCACCTGAAACTCACCTGATGCCCCCGGGACCTCAACCAAAGGCACCAACATATACCAAAACCTTATTCAAACTTGTACCAATCTTCAAAACACCTCAAACAACATCAAATCAAGCCTAAGTTTCCAAAATCTTTCGAATTCCGATTTTGATAAAAAACCCAACCAAACCACGTTCGAATGACCTAAAATTTTGCACACACATCCCAAATGACACATCAGAACTACTAAAACTCTCGGAATTCCATTCCGGCCCTTATATCACTACCAACTGGAAATTGCCATAAATCCAATACTATCACATATCGAACCATTAGACAAAGCAATAAGAAGGAGAAATGGGGGAAACGGAGCGGTAACTCATGAGACGACTGGCCGGGTCGTCACATCATCCCTCAACTTAAACAAACATTCGTCCTTGAACGAGTCAAGAAACATACCTAAAGCCTCAAACATGTGAGGATATCTACTCTGTATCTCTCACTCGGTCTCCCAGGTAGCCTCCTCAACGGGCCAACTTCTCCACTGCAATTTGACTGAAGCTATATCCTTTGACGTCAACTTTCGAACGCGACGACCCAAAATATCTACTGGCTCCACATCATAAGTCAAATCATCATCCAACTGAACCGTGTTGAAATCCATAACATAAGACGGATCCTCAATATTCTTTCGGAGCATAGAAACATGAAACACCGGATGCACACTCGACAAGCTGGGTGGCAAAGCAAGCTCATAATCCACCTCCCCAATCCTCCGAAGCACCTCAAAATGCCCAATGAACCGAGGACTCAATTTTCCTTTCTTCCCAAATCTCATAACACCCTTCATGGGTGAAACCTTCAACAGAACATTCTCGCCAACCATGTAGGACACATCCCGAACCTTCCTATCAACATAGCTCTTCTGTCTCGACTGCAATGTACGAAGCCTCTCTTGAATCACTTTCACCTTGTCTAAAGCATCCTACACCAAGTCTATCCCCAATAGCCTTGCCTCATCGGGCTCGAACCAACCAACTGGAGATCTACACCGCCTCCTATACAAAGCTTCATATGGAGCCATCTGAATACTCGACTGGTAGCTATTGTTATAAGCAAAATCTGCAAGAGGTAGAAACTGATCCCATGACCCTCCAAAATTAATGACACAAGCACACAACATGTCCTCCAAAATCTGAACGGTGCGCTCGGACTGCCCATTCGTCTGAGGATGAAAAACCATGCTCACCTCGACCTAAGTACCCAACTCTCGCTGTACAAACCTCCAAAGATGCAAAGTAAACTGAGTGCCCCTATCTAAAATGATGGATACTGGGACACCATACAAACAAAAAATCTCCCAAATATAGATCTCTGCCAACCACTTTGAAGAATAAGTAGTACACACAAGAATGAAGTGCGCGGAGTTGGTCAGTCGATCCACAATCACCCAAATAGCATCGAACTTCCTCAAAGTCCATGGAAGTCCAACTACAAAGTCCATAGTGATCCTCTCCCATTTCCACTCTGGAATATCCATCTGCTGAAGCAAGCCACCCGGTCTCTAATGCTCATATTTCACCTGCTGACAATTGAGACACTGAGCTACAAATCCTAGAATGTCTTTCTTCATTCTTCTCCATCAATAAAGCTGCCTCAAATCCTGATACATCTTCGCGGCACCCGGATGAATGGAATACTGCAAACTATGGACTTTCTCCAGAATCAACTCCCGAAGCCCATCTACATTGGGCACACAAATCCGGACCTACATCCTCAACACCCTATCATCACCAATGGTCACATCTCTAGTATCATCATGATGAACTCTGTCCTTAAGCACAAGAAAATGCGGGTCATCATACTGGCGCTCTCTGATGCGATCATATAAGGAAGACCGAGAAACCACGCAAGCCAATACCCTACTGGGCTCTGAAACATCTAACCTCACAAACCGATTGGCCAAGGCCTGAACATCAACTGCAAGAGGTCTCTCCCCAACTAAAATATATGCCAAACTCCCCATACTCACCTCCTTTCGGCACAAAGAATCGGCCACCACATTGGCCTTCCCTGTATGGTACAATATGGTGGTATCATAATCCTTAAGCAACTCCAACCACCTCCGCTGCCTCAAATTGAGATCCTTCTGTTTGAACATGTGCGGTAGGCTATGATGATTAGTAAACACCTCACAAGACACACCATACAAGTAAAGCCTCCAAATCTTCAATGCGTGAACTATGGCAACCAACTCAAAATCATGAACGAGGTAGTTCTTCTCATGGGACTTCAAATGACGAGAAGAATAGGCAATAACTCTACCTTGCTGCATCAATACACAACCAATACCAACTCTTGTAGCATTACAATACACAGTATATGAACATGAAGCTGATGGCAAAACTGACACTAGAGCTGTGGTCAAAGTTGTCTTGAGCTTCTAAAAGCTCTCCTCACACTCATCCGACCATACAAATGAAGCACCCTTCTGAGTCAACTTGGTCAAGGGCAATGCGATATATGAGAATCCCTTAATAAACTGGTCATAATAGCCTGCCAAACTAAGAAAGCTGCGAATCTCTATGGTTGAGGACGGTCTGAGACAACTCTGAACCGCCTCTATCTTCTTTGGATCAACCTGAATACCCTCACTGGACACCACGTGCCCCAAGAAAGCCACTAAACTGAGCCAAAACTCACACTTGGAGAATTTTGCATAAAGCTTCTCCTCCCTCAATCTCTGCAGCACAACTCTTAAATGCTCTACGTGCTCCTCCTAACTACACGAAGTCGAGTGCTGACACCTTTGCTGAGACGGACCATCATGAAGACGAGGACACAACCTCCTCATATGCCCAAACCCTCCACACTCATAACAACTCCCCGGTGCAGGAGATGGTGACTAAAAGGAACCCCTGGCACTAGAATGACCAATAGAAGGACCTGGTATGGAAGAACCCTGCACTGATGGAGCATGGGACGAGCGCTAGGCTGGAAAGGCATTGAGTGATGAGTGGCCCTGATGCAAACTATGAGAACTATGAGCCGATGATGCCCCACGGTAACATGGGTGAGATGAATGAGCCTGCCTGAATGGATGGCCTCTGCCCTGCTGGAACTGACCCCTCAAAGGAGCACTACTAAAGCTACTAGATCACCGAGGCTTCTTGGCCTCCCTTTCCTCTCTCTCCTGGCGGCGAACTGACTCAATCTCACGGGTGATGTCAACAACCTCCTCGAAGGTATCACCTGTCACCCTCTCCCTAGTCATGAGAATCCGAAGCTGAAATGTGAGGCCATCAACAAACCTCCTGATCCTCTCTCGATCTGTGGTAAGCAACCAAACTGCATGACGGGCTAACTCGGAGAACCGCATCTCATACTACATCACCATCATCTCTCCCTGATGCAACTACTTAAACTGCCCGCGCAGCTCCTCTCGACGAGACCGTGGCACATACTTCTCCAGAAAGAGAACAGAGAATTGATACAAGGTAAGGGGCGATGTACCAACTGGCCTACGCCTCTCATACGCCTCCCACCAAGTGAAGGAAGCCCCAGAAAACTGAAAGGTAGTGAATGCTACACCACTGGTCTCTAGAATCCCCACTGTACGAAGCATCCTCTAGCACTTATCCAAGAAACCCTGGGCATCCTCGCCCTCTGCACCGCTAAAAGTCAGAGGCTAAAGTCTACCAAACCTCTCTAGTCGATGCTGCTCATTGTCCGACATAACTAGTACCACATACTCCTGAGCTGGTGCAATCGGTTGGGCTGGAGGTGCCCTCGGTGTCTGGAGTCCCTGCACAACCTGCTCAGGTGTGCGAGCAATGGGAGTCTAGGTGCCTCCCCTGGCCCGAGAAGTAGCTGCGGCCGTAATAACTGAGACCGCCTGAGCCAAACCGGTACACATTGATAAAATCTGAGCCAAATCCTTCTAAAGGCCTTGAATCATAATAGGCACAGCTGGTGTCTGAGCTGGTGCTGCTGTAGCGTCCATAACTGGGACCTGATCCTGAATGGGGGCAACTAGTGGATCCACAGGTGCTACCCTAGCTGCTCTGCCCCTACCACAGCCTCGACTGTGTCCATGGCCTCTAGTGACCCTAGTTGGTGGTACTGGTGGTCATCCATCATGCCTGGTAGCACGTGTCCTCACCATCTGCAAGAGAATGGAATAACAGAAGTTTAGTTCTCGGATCAAAAGATTCTCACGACAAGAATTTTAAGAATATGAAGTTTTTCCTAAAGGTTCTGCAGCTTCTCGAGGATGAATACAGACGTCTCCGTACCGATCCACGAGACTTTACTAAACCAACTCATGACTCGCGAGGCCTATGTAACCTAGGCTCTGATACTCACTTGTCACGACCCCAAATACCGATCGTGATGGCGCCTATCACATTACTAGGCAAGCCAACCCAAATATTTAATCACAACCCTCTTTCCTTATAATAATCCATTTTATAACACGGGTTTAGATACCAAATTTTCATAATAAGCGTTTGTAACTACACAACCCCAAATATCTGATGTCATGAGTCTAGAGCCTCTAATACATAATTGATTGTCTAATACATCATATGTCTAGAAAATACGAAAAAGAACAAGATAGGAAGGAGAAAATAGGGTTGCGGACGCCATGTAGCTACCTTGCAATCTCCGGCAAACTCTAGATCAGCTGAGGACCCTCACTCTGCCGCTGGGGCACCTGGATCTGCACACAAGGTGCAGGGAGTAAAGTGAGTACGCCAACTCAGTAAGTAGCTAAAGTAAATAAGGTCTGAAAGTAGTGACGAGCAGTTAAAAATCATATAAACGAAAAGACAATCGGATAACAGATCAAATTCCACAGTTTAAAACTAGTTTCGTCAAAAAATCATCATTTTCAGTTTAAATACTTGAAATCATATACTTAGCAATTTCTAACCACAGAGGCTTATTTTAAAAGAAGTGAAATCGGTCAAAATATCATAACTGGGCCTCTCGGTCAAGGTATCACTCAGAACATGGCCTCTCGGGCAGCCTCACAGTCACTCGTGATTCAACTCTCGCCACTCAGTACTCACTCTCAGCACTCAGGCTAATTAATAGTTCATAATAATAGAAATCATAGTAACTGCTACAACGTGCAGCCCAATCCATAATTTATAGTCGACTACGCTCACTGGTGGTGTATAGACTCCGGAGGGGCTCCTCAATACAAGTATCATCTCGCTGCGGCGTGCAACCCGATCCAATATATATATATGTATCGTTGCGGCGTGCAACGCGATCCATATAAGTATTCGATGCGGCGAGCAGCCCGATCCATAACTCATAAATATATAAATATCCTCACCATTAGGTTCTCAACCTCTCTCAGTCATTAACCTCACAGCCTCTCGTGCACAATAGTAGAAATTAGGAAACTCAGTCCAAACAGTCCTCACATTTAGAAGTGGTGTAATAAAATCAGTTTTAAAAATTTAAACAGGTAAAACATGACTAAGGATATGCTTTCAACAAGTAGAGTGAGGAAAAACAGTAAAAATGCCCCTAAGGATCTCAACAGGTCGGCACAAGGCCCCAAACATGGCATACGTCCTATAATACAATATAAATGACTAAAGTACGGAATAATATAAGCTCCAAATCAAATACGCGGATTAATAGTTGCTACGGGACAGATCAAGTCACAATCCCTACTGGTGCACTCCCACACGCTCATCACCTAGCATGTGCGTCACCGTATTTATCAAACAAGTCAAATTCCGGGGTTTTGTACCCTCAGTTCCAGATTTACAATGGTTACTTACCTCAAACCGGTGAAAATACTACTCTGTTATGCCTTTGTCCCTCGAATCGGCCTCCACACGCGTTGAATCTATCCAAAATCAGAATCAAGACATCGAAATATGCTAAGGGAACGAAACCCAAGCAAAAACAATCAAATAATACAAAAAATCCTGAAATTGTCCAAACCTGACCCCCGGGCCCACATCTCTAAACTCGATAAAAATTACATCAACGGAATCCTTATCCTCCTACGAGTCCATACATACCAAGAACACTGAAATCGGAGTCCAAATGACCCCTCAAATTTTTATTTTAATGTCTCTTAATCTCAAGCCCTAATTCATCAATTTTAGGCATAGATTCTATGATTTATTAGGTATATTTCACATTAGAATCGAGTTTTAAGTCCAAAATGCTTACCTTGAAGTGATTACCCTTGAATCCCTCTTCAATCTCCTTCAAAAAGCTCAAAAAACGATAAATAAAGGAAGAAATAAACCTCAAATTCGCGGACAAGACAACTATTTAAACCTTCTGCCCAGGCCGTAAATCCTTCTTCGCAAACGCAGTCAAAGCCTCACATTCGCGAAGCACAAAAATAACCTTGACCAAAATTCCTCTTTCGCTATCGCGACCACCCCATCGCAAATGTGATGTTTTACTCAGACAGACCTTCGCGATCGCGTTTCCCCTATCGCGAACGCGATAAATAAATTCCCCTGAAGCTCAGCTGCCCCTTTCTTCTACGCGAACGCGACAACACCCCCGCGAATGCGATGCACAGATGCCCAGCCCTTAGCGGATGTGGAGCCTTTCTCGCAAACGCGAAGGCTTAAATTCCAGCTCCCTCAACTGACCCTTCGCGAACGCGAGGACCCTCTCGCGAACGCGAAGGTCATTTTTCTACAGCACTGACCTGCAATTTTCTGCAGTTCCAAACTTCGTGGAATGGCCCGATTGACCACTCGAAACTCATCCGAGGCCCTCAAGACCTCAACCAAAGGCACAAACATATTCCAAAACCTTATTCAAACTTGTACCAATCTTCAAAACACCTCAAACAACATCAAATCACCCAAACCACATCGGATTCAAGCCTAAGTTTCCAAAATCTTCCGAATTCCGCTTTTGATCAAAAACCCAACCAAACAACTGCCGAATGACCTGAAATTTTGCACACACATCCCAAATGACACAACAGATCTACTGCATTTCTCGGAATTCCATTCCGACCCCTATATCAAAATCTCATCTACCAACCGGAAATCTCCAAAAATCAAATTTCGCCAATTCAAGCCTAAATCTATTCCGGACCTCCAAAACTCATTTCGATCACGCTCTTAAGTCCCAAATCACCTCCTGAAGCTAACCGAACCATCGGAACTCACATCCGAGCTCTCTAACACATAAGTCAATATCCGGTTGACTTTTTCCAACTTAAGCTTCTCAAAAGAGACTAAGTGTCTCAAACCTTACCAATTCCTTTCCGAACTCGAACCAATCAACCCGATCACATATCAAACCATTAGAAAAAGCAATAAGAAGCATAAATGGGGGAAATAGAGCGATAAATCATGAGACGACTAGCTAGGTAGTCACATTCACGAAACAGTTGCCTAGATGGCAAGAAGAGTACTAAAGTATTCGCAAGAACTATAGGTTATGATAATGATAAGTACATCATCAACATCCGAGGACGAATGTTCCAAAATGCGGAAATGATATTACACCCCATGTTTCCATACGAGAAAGTACGCCATAAGTAAATTGATGAAAGTTCGGAAATGAGATGTTACATCCCGCATTTTCGTATATTAAAATTTCATCGTAAGTTAATCAACGTAAGCTTGAGAATGAGATTATTTTGAGGTTATAAGTATTATTCTATTTCAAACAAGTGATAAGTAAATTCATGAAGGTGATAGGGTAAACGAATCGAAGAAAATGAGTTTCGTCAAATTTTTACATTTTGGGATAAAATACGGTCCGAACTATAATATCCGAAATTTATGGACTTGTGCCATACAAGGTACCACATTACCATGATAGTAAGGTGTATAAAGTGTGTTAAAAGTGAGTAGTATTTCATGTAATTTGAGATAATTCCTAATTATGTGGATAATTAGGTAATTATTGGTTAATGGGAGATTAACAAGTTAATTAAGGAAATGAGTGAAAAATTATTGGGTGGGAAATTTCGCCCCAACGTGGCAGCAACATATGGTCCCATTAAGTGACTCTTAAATCACTTTGCAAGGTGGAAATATTTAAAGAGATGAGCACCTTTATCTCATTTGGTTTAAGAATGTTATCAAAAAGGCAACAAGATGGTACTGCCCTATTGATTTCCTTTGTTGTGGTAAACAACATCCCTTCCTAATTAGTAATTTTTTTCATGAATTTTAAAGTGGGATGCTAAGATTTGCAAAGTAACGATGGAGCTTAATCAATTCATTTGAAACTTCAAAGCGTGAGATTTGCGATTCTAAGGGAGTACAGTACAATCTTTCTCAAGAATATCATACGGATTTTTCCCTACTTCGATCTGCCGTTACATGTTTTTTTTTTGCGTTTGACATGTGTAGGAAGGATTGTCAAGAGAATCGGCTCAGGTATGTTAAGGATATCTCTTATTTCCTTTTGGCATGATCCATACGATACAAACGAAACGAGCAAATGCACAACTTCCATAAATGACTCTACTCATAGAAATACTAGACGTTCCTATGTTCTTGATTCCCCATATGTCTTATTATTCTATCGTCTGTTCATGGGTCTCAGAAAATACGTAAGTTGATAAAGTTTATTTCATGATATTAATCAAAGGCATAATGGTCTTATAACGTTCTGAGAGATTTTATTGATGTAATTCTCATGCATTGCATTCATTTATACATGTACATTCACCCATGACCATATGGCATTATATACACATATATATGTATGTATATATGTATATGGGATATGAAAAAAGGTTACAACGTTATATACGCACCACCACCTGATCAACTGGTATACGTTGATGATTTGCTCATAGTGGCCGAGATGATATGATGTGATGCCCTCATAGGCTTGATGATGTTATGAACGCATATACCTATGCATGACATTATAAATATTAAATGATTCACAAAGCTATGCAGACTTACATGTTGTGACGACCCGGCCAGTCGTCTCATGAATTACCGCTCCGTTTCCCCCATTTCTGCTTTTTATGCTTTGTTTATCCATGTTATGTGGTATTGGATCGGTTAGATCGAGTTCGAAAAGGATTTGGTAAGGTTTGAGACACTTAGTCTCTTTAGAGTGAGTTTAAGTTGGAAAAGTCAATCAGATGTTGACTTGTGTGTCAGAGGGCTCAGATGTGATTTCCGATTGTTCAGTTAGCTTCGGGAGGTGATTTTGGACTTAGGAGCGTGACCATAATGGGTTTTGGAGGTACGGAGTGGATTTAGGCTTGAATTAGCAAAATTGGATTTTCGACGATTTCCGATTGGTAGGTGAGATTTTGATATAGGGGTCAAAATGGGATTCTGAGAGTTGCAGTAGTTCCTTTGTGCCATTTGGGATGTGTGTGCAAAATTTCAGGTCATTCGGACGTGGTTTGGTTGGGTTTTTGATCAAAAGTGAAATTCGAAAGATTTTGGAAACTTAGGCTTGAATTCGATGTGTTTAGGTTGATTTGATGCTGTTTGAGATGTTTTAAAGGTTGATACAAGTTTGAATAAAGTTTTGGGATATGTTGGTGCCTTTGGTTGAGGTCCCAGGGGCCTCGGGTATGTTTCGGAGGGTTGAACGGATCATTTTGAGTTGAAGAAAATTGCAGATTTTGGTTTCAGCTGTTGCAGGTATTTTACTCTTCGCGTTTGCGAGTGGACCCTCGCATTCGTGAAGAGTCAGTTGAGGAAGGTGGAATTTAAGCCTACACGTTCATGAGGAAGGCTACGCATTCGCGAAGGGCTAAGGGTTTGTGCATCGTGTTCACAGGGGAGGAGTCGCGTTCGCATAGAGCAAAAAGGGCAGCTGAGCTTCTGTGGATTTTATTCACCGCGTTCGCGAGAGGCGGAATGCGACCGCGAAGGTTGGTCTGTGCAAAGCATCGCAATCACGATAGCGATGTCACGATCGAGAAAGAGGAAAAATGGTCAAAGTTAATTTTTGCTTCGCGAACGTGAGGCTTTGACCGCGTTCGCGAAGAATGATTTCAGGCCTGGGCAGAAGGTTTAAAAGGTCATCTTGTCCGTGAATGTGGGGTTTATTTCTTCCATTGTTGGTCGTTTTTGGAGCTATTTGAAGGAGATTGAAGAGGGATTCAAGGGGAATCACTTGGAGGTAAGAATTTTGGACTTAAAACTTGATTTTATAGTGAAATCTACCTAATAAATCATAGAATCTAAGCCTAAAATTGAGGAATTAAGGCTTGAGATTAAGAGACTTTAAAATGAGAGTTTGAGGGGACATTTGGACTCCGATTTGAGTGTTCTTGGTATGTATGGACTCGTGGGAGGATAAGAATTCCATTGATGTGATTTTTATCGAGTTTCAAGAGGTGTTCCCGGGGGGCGGGTTTGGCATTTTCGCTTGGCTTCGTGCCCTTAGCATATTTTGATGCCGTAATTTTGATTTTGAATAGATTCGACGCGAGTGGAGGCCAATTTAAGGGGCAAAGGCATCGCGGAGTAGTATTTTCACCGGTTTAAGGTAAGTAACCATTGTAAATCTGTAACTAAGGGTACAAAACCCCGGTATTTGACTTGTTTTGATAAATGCGGTGACGTACATGCTAGGTGACGAGCGTGTACCGGTAGGGATTGTGACTTGGTCCGTCCCGTAGCGACTATTAAGCCGCATATTTGATTTGGAATCTTATATTATTCCGTACTTTAGTCATTTATACTTTATTATGGGTTGTATGCCATGTTTAGGTCCTTATGCCGACCTATTGATGCCCTTAGGGGCCTTTTTACTGTTTTTCCTCACTTTATTTGTTGAAAGCATATCCTTAGTAATGCTTTACCTGTTTAAAAGTTTAAAACTGGTTTTATCACTCCACTTCTAATTGTGAGGACTATTTGGGCTGAGTTCCCTAAGTTCTATTATTGTGCCAGAGAGGCTGTGAGGTTAATGACTGAGAGAGGTTGAGAACCTAATAGTGACGATATTATATGTATTTATTATGATTCGGGCTGCACACCACAACGATACTTATATGGATCGCGCTACACGCCGGTGCGATATATATATTGGATCAGGATGCACACCGCAGTGATATATATATTGGATCGGGTTGCGCGCCGCAGCAATATGACGGTTGGGCTGTAGGACCCCCTCTGGAGTCTGTACACCCCCAGTGAGCGTAGTCGCCTATAAATTATGGATCGGGCTGCACGCCGCAGCAGTAACTATGATTTATATTACTATGAGATATTAATGAGCCTGAGTGCTGATAGTGAGTATTGAGTAACAAGAGTTGAGTCACGAGTGACTGAGAGGCTGCCCGAGGGGCCATATTCTGAGTGATACCTTGCCGAGGGGCCTAGTTATGATATTTTCACTGATTTCACTCTTCCTTTTAAATAAGCCTCTGTTGTAAGAAATTACTAAGTATATGATCTCAAGTATTTAAACTGAAATTGATGATTTTTCGACGAAAACTGGTTTTAATCTGTGGAATTTGATCTATTATTCTGTTACCTATTCATTCATATGATTTTTAACTGCTCGTCACTGCTTTCAGACCTTATTTACTTTAGTTACTTACTGAGTTGGCGTACTCACGTTACTCCCTGCACTTTGTGTGCAGATCCAGGTGCCCGAGTTGTAGAGTGTGGGTCCTCAGCTGATCCAGAGGTTGCCGGAGATTTCAAGGTAGATGCATGGCATCCGCAACCCTATTTTCTCCTTCTTATCTTGTTCTTTTCCACATTATTTAGACTTATTTTGTATCAGACAGTCAGTTACGTAGTAGAGGCTCTAGACTCGCATCACCAGATATTTGGGGCTGTGTAGTTTTTATGTTTATTTGACTTTCGCATATGAAATTGTGTTTTAAACGCTTATTATGAAAATTTAGTACTTAAAACCTGTGTTAGAAAATGGCTTACTGTAAGGAAAAAGGGTTGTGATTAGATGATTGAGTTGGCTTGCCTAGTAATGTGATAGGCTCTATCACGACCGGTATTTGGGGTCATGACAAGTTGGTATCAAAGCCTAGGTTACATAGGTCTCGTGAGTCATGAGCCGATTTAGTAGAGTCTCACGTATCGGTAGAGAGACGTCTGTATTTATCCTCGAGAGGTTGCAGAACCTTTAGGAAAAACTTCATATTCTTGAAATTCTTGTCGTTCGAATCTATTGATCCGAGTACTAAACTTCTGTTATTCCATTCTCTCACAGATGGTAAGGACACATGCTACCGGTTAGGATGGACAACCACTAGTACCACCAGTTGGGGCCACCAGAGGTTGAGGACGTGGTCGAGGCCGTGGTAGGGGCAGAGCATCTAGGGCAGCACCTGCAGATCTACCAGCTGCCCCAGTTCAGGATCAGGTCCCAGCTGTGGACGCTACAACAACACTAGTTGTGCCCATTGTGATTCCAGGCATTCAGGAAGCTTTAGCTCAGATCTTATCAGTGTGTACCGGTTTGGCTTAGGCGGTTTCAGTTACTACGGCCGCAGCTACTTCTCAGGCCGGGGGAGGCAACCAGACTCCCGTTGATCGCACACCTGAGTAGGTTGTGTAGGGACTCAAGACACCAGGGGCACCTCCAGCCCAGCCGGTTGCACTAGCTCAGGAGTTTGTGGTACCAGTTATGCCGGACGACGAACAACGTCGACTAGAGAGGTTTGGCAGACTCAAGCCTTCGACTTTTAGCGGTGCAGCGGGCGAGGATACCCAGGGGTTCTTAGATAAGTGCTAGAGGATGCTTCGTACAGTGGGTATTCTAGAGACCAGTGGTGTGGCTTTTACCAGCTTTCAGTTTTCTGGGGCTGCCTTCACTTGGTGGGAAGCGTATGAGAGGCGTAGGCCTGTTGGTGCAGTGCCCCTTACTTAGTAGCAGTTCTCTGTTCTCCTTGTAGAGAAGTATGTGCCACAGTCTCACTAATAGGAGCTGCGCAGGCAGTTCGAGCAGTTGCGTTAGGGAGAGATGATTGTGACACAGTATGAGATGCGGTTCTCTGAGTTAGCTCATTATGAGGTCTGGTTGGTTCCGACAGATAGAGAGAGGATTATGAGGTTTGTTGATGGTCTCACATATCAGCTTCAGATTCTCATGACTAGCGAGAGGGTGACAGGTTCTACTTTCGAGGAGGTTGTTGACATCGCCCGTGAGATTGAGTCAGTTCTCTTCCCGAAGCAAGTAGAGAGGGAGGGCAAGAGGCCTCGGGGATCTGGTAGCTTTAGTAGTGCTCCTTCGAGGGGTCAGTTCCAGCAGGGCAGAGGTCGTCCATCCAGACAGGCTCATCAGCTCGCCCAGGTTATCGTGGGGCATTATCGGGTCATGGTTCTCACAGTTCTCATCAGTGCCACTCATCACTCAGTGCCCTTCCAGCCCAGAGTTCATCTCGTGCTCCATCAGTGCAGGGTTCTTCCATGCCAGGTCCTTCTATTGGTCATTCCGGTGCTAGGGGTTCCCTTCAGTCCCTATCTCCAGCACCGAGGAGTTGTTATGAGTGCGGAGAGTTTGGGAATATGAGGAGGCAGTGTCCTCGTCTTCATAATGGTCAGTCTCAGCATAGGGGTCAACCCTCGACTTCTGCTCTACTACTTCACCACCCGCCCATCCAGCTAGGGGTAAAGGTCATTCAGCCAGGGGTCGCCCTAGACAGGGAGGTCGATCAGGTGGTGGTTAGGCTCGTTTCTATGCCCTCCCAAGTAGACCCGATATTGATGCTTCAGATGCCGTGATTTCAGGTATTGTTTCAGTCTGCCATAGAGATGCCTCTATATTATTTGATCCCGGTTCCACCTTTTCTTATGTGTCATCATACTTTTCCCGTTATTTGGATACGCCCTATGAGTCTCACCTAGATATGCTCTTATTTCACCTGTTCATGTATCTACTCCAGTGGGTGATACTATTGCTGTAAACCGTGTTTACCGGTCGTGTGTGGTGACTATTGGGCGTCTGAAGACCCGAGTGGATATTTTATTACTGTGTATGGTGGATTTCGATATCATTTTAGGCATGGACTGGTTATCTCCGTGTCGTGCTATTTTGGACTATCATGCCAAGACAGTCACATTGGCTATATCGGGTGTGCCACGGATTGAGTGACGAGGTTTGACTGATTATGTTCCCAGTAGAGTGATCTCATTCTTGAAGGCCCAGCATATGGTTGGGAAGGGATGTCTGTCATTTCTAGCCTTTGTGAGGGATGTCGGAGCTGAGACTCTCAGTATTGATTCTGTCCCAGTTGTGAGGGATTTTCCCGATGTGTTTCCTGCAGACCTGTCGGGCATGCCACTGGATAGGGACACTGATTTTGGTATTGCCCTAGTGTCAGGCACTCAGCCCATTTCAATCCCGCAGTATCGTATGGCACCAGCGGAGTTGAAGGAGTTAAAGGAGCAGCTTTAGGAACTTCTCGATAAGGGGTTCATTCGGCCTAGTGTGTCACCTTGGGGTGCGCCAGTTCTATTTGTGAAGAAGAAGGATGGCACTATAAGAATGTGCATTGATTATAGACAATTGAAAAAGTAACAATTAAGAACAAGTATAGTTTGCCTCCTATTGATGATTTATTCGACTAGCTTCAGAGAGCGAAACTGTTCTCCAAGATTGATCTCCATTCAGGTTATCACCAGTTGAAGATCAGGTACTTGGATATTCTTAAGACAACTTTAAAGACCCGATATGGTCATTATGAGTTCTTGGTGATGTCTTTTGGGCTAACCAATGCCCCAGCAGCATTCATGCATTTGATGAACAGCGTGTTCCGACCTTATCTCGATTCGTTTGTCATAGTCTTCATTGATGATATTCTGGTGCATTCGCGTAGTCAGGAGGAGCACGCGGATCATTTGAGAGTTGTGTTGCAGAGATTGAGGGAGGAGAAGCTTTATGCAAAATTCTTCAAGTGTGAGTTTTGGCTTAGTTCAATAGCTTTCTTGGGGCACGTGGTGTCTAGTGAGGGTATTCAGGTTGATCCAAAGAAGATAGAGGCAGTTTAGAGTTGGCCAGACCATCCTCAGCAACAGAGATTTGCAGCTTTCTTTGTTTGGAAGACTATTATTGCCGGTTTGTTTAGGGGTTTTCATCTATCACATCTCCCTTGACCAAGTTGACTTAGAAGGGTGCTTCTTTTGTATGGTCGAACAAGTGTGAGGAGAGCTTTCAAAAGCTCAAGACAGCTTTGACCACGGCTCCAATGTTAGTTTTGCCATCAGCTTCAGGTTCATATACCGTGTATTGTGATGCTTCAGAGTTGGTATTGGTTGTGTTTTGATGCATGAGGGTAGAGTTATTGCTTATGCTTCTCGTCAGTTGAAGCTCCATGAGAAGAACTACCCCGTTCATGATTTGGAGTTGGCTGCCATAGTTCACGCGTTGAAAATTTGGAGGCATTAATTGTATGGTGTGTCTTGTGAGCTGTTTACTCATCATCATAGCCTCCAGTACTTGTTCAAATAGGAGGGTCTCAATTTGAGGCAACGGAGGTGGTTAGAGTTGCTTAAGGATTATGATATCACTATATTGTACCATCAGGGGAAGGCCAATATGGTGGCCGATGCTTTGAGCTGAAAGGCAGTGAGTATGGGGGAGTTTGGCATATATTCCAGTTGGGGAGAGACCTCTTGCAGTTGATGTTCAGGCCTTGGCCAATCGGTTCGTAAGGTTAGATGTTTTAGAGCCCAATCGGTTATTGGCTTGTGAGGTTTCTCGGTCTTCCTTATACAATCACAACAGAGAGCGCCAGTATGATGATCCACATTTGCTTGTCCTTAAGGATAGAGTTTAGCATGATGATGCCAGAGATGTTACTTTAGTTGATGATGGGGTGTTGAGGTTGCAAGGCCGTATATGTGTACCCCATTCATCCGGGCACCGCGAAGATGTATCAGGATCTGAGACAACACTACTGGTGGAGGAGAATGAAGAAAGACATTGTGGGATTTGTATCTTGGTGTCTCAATTGTCAGCTGGTGAAATATGAGCATCAGAGACTGGGTGGCTTGCTTCAGCAGATGGATATTCTCGAGTGGAAGTGGGAGAGGATTACTATGGAATTTGTTGTTGGACTTCCACAGACTCTGATGAAGTTTGATGCTATTTGGGTGATTGTGGATTGGCTAACCAAGTCCGCGCACTTTATTCCTATGTATACTACTTATTCTTCAGAGCGATTGGCAGAGAACTATATCTGAGAGATTGTTCGGTTGCATGGTGTCCAGTTTCCATCATTTCAGATAGGGGCACTCAGTTTACTTCGCAGTTTTGGAGGTCTGTGTAGTGAGAGTTGGGTACTCAGGTTGAGTTGAGCACAACTTTTCACCCTCAAACGAACGGACAGTTCGAGCGCACTATTCAGATATTGGAGGACATGTTGCGTGCTTGTGTCATTGATTTCCGAGGTCATGGAATCAGTTCTTGCCGCTTGCAGAGTTTTCTTATAACAATAGCTACCAGTCGAGTATTCAGATGGCTCCGTATGAGGCTTTGTATGGGAGGCGATGTAGATCTCCAGTTCGTTGGTTCGAGCCCGGTGAGGCTAGGCTATTGAGGATAGACTTGGTGCAGTATGCTTTAGAAAAGGTGAAGGTAATTCAGGAGAGGCTTTGTACAGCGCAGTTGAGGCAGAAGAGTTATGCTGATAGAAAGGTTCGGGATGTGTCCTACATGGTTGGCGAGAAGGTTCTATTGAAGGTTTCATCCATGAAGGGTGTTATGAGATTTGGGAAGAAAGGGAAATTGAGTCCTCAGTTCGTTGGACCTTTTGAGGTGCTTCGGAGGATTGGGGAGGTGGCTTATAAACTTGCTTTGCCACCCAGCTTGTCGAGTGTGCATCTGGTATTTCATGTTTCTATGCTCTAGAAGTATATTGGAGATCTGTCTCATGTTTTGGATTTCAGCACGGTTCAGTTGGATGATGATTTGACTTATGATGTGGAGCCAGTAGCTATTTTGGGTTGTCAAGTTTGAAAGTTAAGGTCAAAGGATATAGCTTCAGTGAAAGTGTAGTGAAGAGGTCGGCCCATGGAGGAGGCTTCCTGGTAGACCGAGCGGCAGATGCAGAGCAAATATCCTCACCTATTTGAGGTTTCAGGTATGTTTCTTGACTCGTCCCAGGATGAATGTTTGTTTAAGTTGGGGAGGATGTGATGACCCTGCCAGTCATCTCATGAATTACCACTCTGTTTCCCCCATTTCTTCTTCTTTGTGCTTTGTTTATTCGTGTTATGTGGTATCGGGTTGGTAGGATCGAGTTCGGAAAGGATTTGGTAACGTTTGAGACACTTAGTCTCTTTAGAGTGAGTTTAAGTTGGAAAAGTCAACAGGATGTTGACTTGTGTGTCAGAGGGCTCGGATGTGAGTTCCAATGGTTCAGTTAGCTTAGAGAGGTGATTTGGGACTTAGGAGCGTGATCGGAATGGGTTTTGGAGTCCGAAGTACATTTAGGTTTGAATTGGCGAAATTAGATTTTCGACGATTTCCGATTGGTAGGTGAGATTTTGATATAGGGGTCGGAATGGGATTCCGAGAGTTGTAGTAGTTCCTTTTTGTCATTTGGGATGTGTGTACAAAATTTCTGGTCATTTGGACGTGGTTTGGTTGGGTTTTTGATCAAGAGCGAAATTAGGAAGATTTTTGAAACTTAGGCTTGCATCTGATGTGTTTAGGTTGATTTGATGTTGTTTGAGGTGTTTTGAAGGTTGGTACAAGTTGTAATAAGGTTTTGGAATATGTTGGTGCCTTTGGTTGAGGTCCCGGGGGCCTCAGGTGAGTTTCAGAGGGTTGAACGGATCATTTTGAGTTGAAGAAAATTGCAGATTTTGGTTTCAGCTGTAGCAGGTATTTTACTCTTCGCGTTCGCGAGTGGACCCTCGTGTTCGCGACAAGTCAATTGAGGAAGGTGGAATTTAAGCCTACGCGTTCGCGAGGAAGGCAACGGGTTCGCAAAGGGCTAAGGGTTTGTGCATCGCGTTCGCGGGGGAGGAGTCGCATCTCATAGAGCAAAAAGGGCAGCTGAGCTTCTGTGGATTTTATTCATCGCATTCGCGAGAGGCGGAACACGATCCGAAGGTTGGTCTAAGCAAAGCATCGCGTTCGCGATGGTGATTCCGCGATCATGAAAGAGGAAAAATGGTCAAAGTTAATTTGTACTTCGCGAATGTAAGGCTTTGACTGCGTTCACGAAGAAAGATTTCAGGCCTGGGCAGAAGGTTTAAAAGGTCGTCTTGTCCGAGAATGTGGGGTTTATTTCTTCCATTGTTGGTCATTTTTGGTGCTATTTGAAGGAGATTGAAGAGGTATTCAAGGAGAATCACTTGGAGGTAAGAATTTTGGACTTAAAACTCGATTCTATTGTGAAATCTACCTAATAAATAATAGACTCTTAGCCTAAAATTGAGGAATTAGGGCTTGAGATTAAGAGACTTCAAAATGAGAATTTGAGGGGTCATTTGGACTCCAATTTCAGTGTACTTGGTATGTATGGACTCGTGGGAGGATAAGGATTCTGTTGATGTGATTTTTATTGAGTTTTGATATGTGGGTCCGGGGGTCGGGTTTGGCCAATTTTGGGATTTTTGGTATTATTTGATTGTTTTCGCTTGGGCTTCATTCCCTTAGCATATTTTGATGCCGTAATTCTGATTTTGAATAGATTCGACGCCAGTGGAGGCCAATTCGAGGGGCAAAGGCATCGCAGAGTAGTATTTTCACCGGTTTGAGGTAAGTAACCATTGTAAATCTGGAACTGAGGGTACACAACCCCAGTATTTGACTTGTTTTGATAAATGCGGTTACATACATGCTAGGTGATGAGCGTGTGGGCGTGCACCGGTAGGGATTGTGACTTGGTCCATCCCGTAACGACTATTAAGCCGCATATTTGATTTGGAATCTTATATTATTTTGTACTCTAGTCATTTATATTGTATTATGAGTTGTATGCTATTTTTGGGGCCTTGTGCCGTCCGGTTGATACCCTTAGGGGCACTTTTACTGTTTTTCCTCACTTTATTTGTTGAAAGCATATCCTCAGTTATGCTTTACCTATTTAAAAGTTTAAAACTGGTTTTATCACTCCACTTCTAATTGTGAGGACTATTTAGGTTGAGTTCCCTAAGTTCTATTGTTGTGCCAGAGAGGCTGTGAGGTTAATGACTGAGAGAGGTTGAGAACCTAATAGTGGGGATATTATATGTATATATTATGGATCGGGCTACATGCCACAGTGATACTTATATGGATCGGGCTGCACGCCGGCTCGATATATATATTGGATCGGGATGCATACCGCAGCGATATATATATTGGATCGGGCTGCGCGCTGCAGTGATATGACGCTTGGGTTGTAAGAGCCACTCTGGAGTCTGTACACCCCCAGTGAGCGTAGTCTACTATAAATTATGGATCGGGCTGCACGCCGCAGTGGTTACTATGATTTCTATTACTATGACATATTAATGAGCATGAGTGCTGAGAGTAAGTATTGAGTGATGAGAGTTGAGTCACGAGTGACAGAGAGGCTGTCTGAGGGGCCATATTTTGAGTGATACCTTTCCGAGGGGCCCAGTTATGATATTTTCACTGATTTCATTCTTCCTCTGAAATAAGCCTCTGTTGTAAGAAATTGCTAAGTATATGATCTCAAGTATTTAAACTGAAATTGATGATTTTTCGACGAAAACTAGTTTTAAACTATGGAATTTGATCTGTTATTCTGTTGCCTATTCATTCATACGATTTTTAACTGCTCGTCACTACTTTCAGACCTTATTTACTTTTGTTAAATACTGAGTTGGCGTACTCACATTAATCCCTGCACCTTGTGTACAAATTCAGGTGCCCGAGTGGCATAGTGAGGGTCCCCAACTGATCCAGAGGTTGCCGAAGATTTCAAGATAGATCATAGCGTCCGCAACCCTATTTTCTCCTTCTTATCTTGTTATTTTCCGCATTATTTAGACTTATGTTGTATTAGACAGTCAGTTACGTAGTAGAGGCTCTAGACTCGTGACACCAGATATTTTGGGTTGTGTAGTTTTCATGTTTATTTGACTTCCGCATATGAAATTCTGTTTTAAACGCTTATTATGAAAATTGGTACTTAAAACTTGTGTTAGAAAATGGCTTACTGTAAGGAAAAAGGGTTGTGATTAGATGATTGAGTTATCTTGCCTAGTAATGTGATAGGCGCCATCACGACCGATATTTGGGGCGTGACACATGTTGAGTCTTTTACTCCATGTTTCTCTTATGTCTATTATGTACTGATTTTCATTCCTTACATACTCGGTACATTATTTGTACTGACGCCCCTTTTGCTTGGGGATGCTGTGTTTCATGTTCATAGGTCCCAATATACAGATTGAGAGTCCTCCAAGTAGGCTATCAGCTCAGCGGAAGGTGTTGGTGCGCTCCATTTGTTCTGGAGTTGCTTATTTGGTCAGTATGATTAGTACATGTATTGATTGGTATAGCGAGGCCTATCCCGACCTTTATGATATTTACGTACTCTTAGAGGCTTATAGACAGATGTCATATATACAGATTTTTGTATGGCCTTGTCGGCCTATGTTTTGAGTATATTAAGGATCATGTCGACCTTATATGACCGTATGTCATATGTATAAGTTTGCATTACATGTTGGGTCGTCTTACATCGAGTGTTCCCTCATGTTTTATTCTAGTTACCTCATAATAGCCGTTCATTTCAATTACCTATAATAGTATGATGTGGAAGATACGTTTTGCAAGTGCTCGGTTGAGTAAGGTACCGGGTGCTCGTCGCGGCCCACCGGTTTGTGTTGTGACACACAAAGTGTGCATCATCCTGTGCAGGTAAAGGATTCTGTGCGATATTCTAGGTGTCACTGTCTTGGATCACAATGAGTTTTTCCTAGATTATCCTTTCTATTTCTCTTTTCAAATCTTGACAGCTTTCAACATTGTGCTCTCGGGAATTGGAATGATATTTACACCTTTTAGAAGGGTCAAAGCTTCTTGCATACAAATCCACATAATTTGAAGTAGGTGCAATCATGCCATAAATCTTTAATTTCTCAAATAAGCTTGCATAGAACTCTCCCATTGGTGTAAAATTATCCTTCAAACTTTGTTCCCATCTATACCCTTGGCTTTGATGTGGGTTATAGGACACTTAAAAATTTTGTGAAGGCTGGTGGAGATTTTGCGGTGCTGGTGCTCGCCTTCTGGAGTGTCTTAGTGGTTGGACAACATACTGATGTGAAGTAACAGAGTATTGTGGGTTCTGGGGTGGATGAGGCTGGTCATACCTTCGAGATGTTCTCCTAGGACCTCTTCTAGACCCTGATGTCATCATGATTTCTTCATCCTTCTCATTCGCATTACTAAAATTAACAGATTCAATCTGGACAGCCTGAGTTGCGGCTTTGAGAACTGCTTGACTTATAATTCTGCATGTCTTAAGGCCATGCTCAACCATTTCCCCAATTTTTATTGCTTCTGGGAAGGATTTGCCTACTGCGGACATCATGTTTTGAAAATAATCTAGCTCTTGAGTCTGAAGGAAGACAGTTATTAGCTCGTAGTCATCCATGGGTGGCTTAACTCTAGTCGCTTGCTCTCTCCATTTAATGGCATGTTCTCTGAAACTTTCAGTTGGTTTCCTCTTCAGGTTTGAAAGGGAATTGCGGTCTGGGGCGATATCGATGTTGTATTGGAATTGTTTGACAAAGGCCCGAGCCATGTCATCGCAAACATGCTAATGAGAGGTATCTTGATCAATAAACTATTCAAAGGATACCCCCGTAAGACTTTACCCAAAATAAGCCATTAGTAATTCTTCATTTTCTCTCACACCTCTTAGCTATTTGCAATACATTTTCATGTGGGCTATGGGGCCGCCGTGTCCATCATATTTTTCAAATTTATGGGTCTTGAAACCAAGTGGAAAACGAACATCGGGGAACATACATAGAATCGTGAAGGCAATACTCTTCTGACCTACCAACCCTTGCATGTTTTTCATTTGTTGTTCTAAGTTTTTCATTTTTTGGACCATTTCTTCCTGTACCATCTTTCGGGAAGGCTTCTTAATCTTTGCAGGAAGATCAAATAGGTACAAGTGGTACTCAGGAGAGTGGTACTATTCTTGCTAGGTAGAAAATTATGACTCATGACTTTTCTTATGTACCACTATCGGTTGTAGGATGGTGAAGACGACCATAATAGTAGTTATTGTCTAATTAGTTGTCAATGGTACACTTTGGGAGAGCGCAACAGAAGTTACAGCTACAGTCATACAATTGGGATAAAGACCGAACCCAGGCAGATAGGATTGATCAAATAATGAGATCTTAGTGCTAGTAGTCGAGATGGGTGTTAACTCTGAGAAACCATAAATAGAAAAGGGTGGACCTTGGCCATTGGACCATGCCTGACACATTTCAGTCATTTGCTATTTCAATATTCTATTTTCCTCAACCACAATAGACTCTTGTTGAACCTTCTGAACTTGAGTCTCTTGACCAATCGTAACAACTTCGATATCAGTTGTCATTGGAATTTTTCTCTTGGACCTTGTGAATTATGGATGTGTTGCAGTTTACTACAAACCGACCACCTCAAACTTTCTTCACAATTCAAAACAAAAGACACGTTAGAATGGACTCAGTCAGTTATTATTATTATTATTATTATTATTATTATTATTATTATTATTATTATTATTATTATTATTATTATTCTGTTAATATCAAATGATAAAAGAAAAGAAATTTCTAATTTCTATGATAGTAAAAACCCGATTGATGAAAAACCTGACATGTTTTAGGTATAATGCAAATTGTTACTGCTCATAATTGGTACATTAAATGTGCCATTTTGATTGATAATAATTTTTCTATAACTGATATAGCCATGATTGATAGTGGAGCTGGTGTAAGTTACATTCAGGAAGGGCTGCCTGAAATCGTGTAGCCTCCTTACACACTATTTCTACAAAACTTAGTGGTAAGCCGGTTGAATAGGTTAAAGTTAACCCTCAAACAAATATTGTTCAGGATAATGATAATGCTTCTGATAAGGACATTCCTTCTGTATCCGAAATGGATTTCGACCCCAATGATACTTAATGATTCCACTCCAAGTTGATTTTAGCCCAGGGTCGCGGGCAAGAAAATATATTCAAAAAGAATTTTTTAGTGATAAATGGAACCAGTTTAAAACTTGTTTTTTCGAAACTTATAGCAAAGATGATTTAAATAATATTTCTCAGGAGTTCTATGAAACTTGTGCTTTGCATAATCAAATTATGTATTTTTTTCCTTGGTTTATAACAACTTATTTACCGCTTTATACAAAGATTTTAGAAAGATCTTTTAAAGATGGGAGTGGTAATATTGTTAAAGCTATATACCCTCCTCAAGCACCTTTTATTTTACCTAATAATACTGGTGTCAAGTTTTCTACCTTCCAAAAATTTATTGATGAAAATGTTGCAGTAGTCAGCATCGCTGAAATTAATAAATTGATTTCTCAAAACAATTATTTGGGATTATATGTAAACATTTTGGGTGAACATATCAGTTCTCTTGACAAAACACTTGATGAATTGACAGTTTTGATTAAAGAAATGAGTACTAACAAAAAGACAACTGATATTGCCTCCACTTCAGGAAGCAAATCAGATGTTCAAACTGTTCTTACTCATTTTCAATGACCTCCTGAGATTCAGGATTTTAAATTTAAGTCTTTTAATGATTTAGAATAACTTCTTGATAAAAAGCTTTCTGATTTAAATATCAGACCAATTGATTTATCAAAAAATTTTGCTGATAAAATTGAGACTATTTCTGATTATAAAAATGAAACATAGTCAGAGTTTAATAAACTCAAAGGTTTAATTAAACCCAATAGTAGGTATGCCGACAAACCCCAAATGCAAACTTACTATTATTCCCGTCCTTCTCTTCAAGATGTGTTAACAGAGGAACGTGATTGGAATCAGACTAATACGTCTTACAGTGGTTCCGAAATTTATGAATGGAATCTTGATGGTTTAACTGATACACAGTTAACTATTCTTGTACATAGAATGCTTATGTACCCAACTATCTGTAAAAGTGTTAAAAATACAGATAGAACTATTTGCAAAATGATTATTGCATGCTTTATTGGCCAACTTTGTGGCTGGTGGGATAAGTATTTATCCACCGAAGAAAAAGCTTTGGTTATTAATGCAATAGCCACTGACGAGGGAGTTAATAACTTAGGAATGACTCTAGTAAACAATAGAGAAGATGTTGTTTATACCCTTGTCCTTACAATTCTAGAACATTTCAATGGTAGATTTACCAATCAATATGAGACTGTCCGTACTCTACAAAATGGTCTTAGATGTAAGACCCTTATTGAATTCAAATGGAACAAAGATACGTTTATTAGTAGGGATATGGAATTACTCGAAAATAAATATGAGCATTGGAAAACTAAGTTTATAGATAGACAAATCTTCCTCCTTTTCCTATGCCTCTGCCTCTGGCCACGAAGGGTCCATTCTGCACATATAACAATTCATTTTACTCAGAGAAGTAATAATCTTGCATATCATCCCTGATTTCTTCAGAATAATAATGGATTGAAAATTCATCTTCAACCATACTATCAATGATTCTTTCAATTATGAGACCTTGTAAGTCTCTATTTAACTTAACCACCATCAAAATAGTGATTAACAATTCTTCATCGAGAAAATTGTCTAGAAATTCATAATCAGTCTAAGTATTCACGGGAAAAGAAATTTGGAAGAGAATTATCAATTCCCTTTTTATACAGAATTTTAAAATCAAAAGGCGCTAGTTGAGCCTGCCATCTAGCAAATATTAATTTTGAAGCATTATGTTTAAAATCTTTGTTAAACATATACTTAACAGATTGAGCATTAGTTTTTATCAAAAACTTTTGATTATACAAATCATTTTGAAATTTTAACACACATTTAACAATAGTTAACATTTCATGAGCCACAGTAGCATATTTTTTTTAGGCTTCAGTCCATTTGCCAGAGTAAAATCTTATCCGATATTCACAATTATTATTGGGATTTAGTTGTTTCAAAATCCCACCATAGCCAATATTGGATGCATCTGTCTCAATAATTTTCTGCCATGTAGGATTAGCAAGAGTTAAGCAAGGTAGAGACTTAACACGTTGCTTAATAATTTTGACTAATATAGTATGACTGTCAGTCCACGGTTGTTTATAGCCCTTTTTTAATCTATCGTATAAAGGGGCAAAATCTCGAGATAGACTCTTATATAAAGGGGATATGTAATTAAGACTTCCCAAAAATCTTTGTAATTGAGTCTTATCAGTAATAATATCAGGAAATTTTGATGCAAAGTCAATTGATCTTTGAATAGGAGTAACTTTTCCTTGGCAAATATTATGGCCTAAAAATCGAATGTCAAGTTGGAATAAACTCATTTTTTGTTTAGAAATAACTAAACCATTTTATATAACAATATTTTTTAAAATATCAAGATGCTTAATATGCATCTCAAAGGTTTTAGAGAACACCAAAATATCGTCAATATAAACGATGATAAAATCCAAGTAAGGCATGACATTCCATTCATATTGACCAAATGAAACAATGAAAGCAGTCCTATAAGTATGTTCTTTAAAATTTGAATTTGCCAATATTCAGATTTTAAATCAAATTTTGAAAATATATTGGCATCATATTATCTATATAACAAATCCCTTTTGTTGGGGATATAATACCTAATCCATTTCAAATATTTATTCAAAGGTTTATAATTTATGACTAATCTAGGAACGCCACGTTCCTTCTCTGCATCATTGTTTACATAAAATGCAGAACAAGACCAAGGAGATTTTGAAGGTTTATCAAACACTTTTGTAACAAATTATCAATTTCTTTTTTGCAGAATTCGACCAATTCAGCATTCATCTGGCAAGGTCGAGATTTAGTAGGAATATCATCCTCGGAGAAGTTTTCTTCATAAGGAAGAGTGACAATATGCCTTTTTAAATTCCAAAAGGCGCTAGGATGATCGACACAAATATCTACAGCGATTTGTTCAGGAATCAATTTAATTTTTTGCTGAACTTTAGCAGATTGTAAAGTATCGAATATATTCATATTCAATACAGGATTTGTCTTCATCAACTTGTCCTAAACATTATTGTAAAATATCCTGTACAAGCATGGAATTTGTTCTTTGGTAAATCCCAGTTCTGGAGTCCATTTATGATTCCATGGGATAGAGAATTAAATAAAAAAGTATACTTGGTCCCTTTCTAGGTGACAGATATGATCAGTGTTACATAATTTGTTCAAATCTGGTGAAACCTTAGCCCATTGTTTGTATAACCCAAGAAAAGGATCAGACAAAATTTTTATTGTTGGACCATGCTATAACCACCAGTTTAGGAACCAATTAGGAATTGGTCCTGCAAATATCTTTGCACATACCTTTATTGTGACGACCCGACCGGTCATCTTAAGAATTAACATCGCGATACCCTATTAACTGTTTTCCCCAAGTTTATTTCTACTTTTTTTTATTTTCCGAGATGTTCGGTTTTGAGTTTCGGAGAGTTTTGGGAAACTTAGTTCCTAAATGAGAGCTTAAGTGTTGGAAAGTTGATCGTAGTCGGAATAGTGTAAAGACAGACTCAGAATGGAAATTCTATGGTTCTGTTAGCTTCGTTGGGTGATTTCAGGCTTAGAGGCATGTTTGAATTGTGTTTTGGAAGTCCGTAGCTAATTTAGGCTTGAAATGCCGAAAGGTCGAATTTTGAAGTTTTCGATTCGATAGTGAGATTTTGATTCGAGGGTCAAAATGGAATTCCGGAAGTTGGAGTAGCTCCGTAGTGTTTAATGTGACGTGTGTGCAAAATTTCAGGTCATTCGGACGAGGCTTGATAGACTTTTTGGTCGAAAGCGTATTTTGAGAATTTTGGAGTTCTTAGGCTCAAATCCATGGTTAATTCGAGGTTTCGATGTTGTCTTAGGTGTTTTAAGGATTGGTACAAGTTTGGGTAGTGGTTTGTGACTTATTGGTGCCTTTTGTTGAGGTCCAGAAGGCCTGGGGATGCATTCGGATGGTTGACAGAAGGATTTTGGAGTTGGAAGTTTGCAGCAACAACTGGTTTTCTGTCATAATCGCACCTGCAGTTTGAGTCCTGCAGGTGCGGTGCCGCAGAAGCAGCGGAGCATGCGCATATTCAGATTTGGGGAGGACCAGCAGGTTCCGGAGATGCGGGTAATTAACCGCAGAAGCGGTACCGCACCTGCGGACGAGTAACCGCAAATGCGGAAATTGGCCTCTAAGTGAAAGTCACAGTTGCGACGAAGTCCTCGCAGAAACGGGACTGCATATGCGGAAACAGCTGGGTAAAAATATGAAATTTCGAGGGTTTAGTTTCAAAAGTTGGAAAATAGATTTGGAGCTCAAGAGAGAGCGATTTTGAGAAGAAATTGAAGAGGTGATCATTGGGTAACGATTCTTTACCCCTTTCTAGTCATATTCCATTAATATATAGTTGGTTTCATCATTTAATTTCGGATTGGAGATGAAAAATTGGGGAAAAGTTGGAAGAAAGTTCTTAGACCTAGAATTCGACTTGTGGTTGGGAATTTGACCATAGATTTGGATAATTTTGGCATGCATGAACTCGTGAGAGTATGAGGATTTTGAAAATATACATTTTAACCGATTCTGAGATGTAGGCCCGAGGGGCGTTTTGGTCATTTTACCTAATTTCGCGTATTAGCATAGAATTTCTTTGTAGAATCAGTTACTTGAAGTGTTTTTTACGTTACGAAATTGAATTGAATAGATTTGGGCCATTTGGAGTGGAGTACTTGATCATGCCCAACTATGCCTTCTAAAAGACAAAGTGGTCGTTGCAAATATAATCCGGTTTTAAGTCCGGAATCGAATCCTCAGGGAATTAACCTATCTATTACAACTCTTTGGCAGTGCTATTATCAACTCAAGCAATTTCTAGATGCAAGATTTTTATCAATCAATCTTGGGTTTTTGTTTAACTAATTCAAAGAATATTAGAAATAACAATATGCTAGATTAAAGATAATTCAATGGTAAAAAGGTCTAGGGCAGTGATTTCCCCAATTGCTAGTTTAGGTCTTGACTCTTCCTCTATAATCTCGTCGTAATACTCTATGAGGATTAAGAGTTATGGCTATCGTAATTATCTCTCGATCAACTACAATAATTTACAACAGCATTCTCTCGAACTACTCTAGCTGACAATATGTGCAGCTCTAATTTATCCCACCAAAGTTTCGTTATCTCTAAGCTCACTTTTAACTTCAAGTAATGAATCTCTTCAATTACGCACTATAGTGGTGTTGTTCAATAGCAATCTAACCTAATATTCTTTCTCAAGCAATATGAAGTAATTAGACACGATTAATCAAGGGCCCATTCAATTAATCACCATACAAAACGTAGTTGAACAATCATATAATAAATCCGGCTCGATTATAACAAGTTGAGTCAAAACTTCAACCAACAATTGGTTCCATCAACCCTAGATAATTGTTTAGCTACTCATAACAAAGCAAGATAAAAATAGAAAGTTGTTCATAATGTATAATTGCAAGAATTAAAAGGAGATAGAAAAACTCTAATGTTTGGTTGATCTTCTCACACTTGCTCTTGCCTCCAAAGTAGTCAAAAAACAAGCTTAATTATGTCTTGGGCGAGCTTCTAAAGTTTATAAGGGTTTGGAACAAGTTTTTACCGAATTACACTTTGGTCCCCAATTTTCTGGCAATTGAACAGTTCACCGTGGCCGCGGCAAGACCGCAGCGCGACCACGGTGAAGGCTAAACATTTTGCCTCGCGTAATTGTCTGCCGCGGTTCAACCGCGGTCGGGGTGGATTTCACCTCAGTCCATTTTTGCTTCTTTATGTTCGGGTGCTTCTTGATTGAGTGTTTTCTTCACATTATTGACTCCAAAACACTCTGTATTGCTTCCTCACTTAGAATATTCCCTACGAAGCAAAAGAACACCAATTAAAGCATTTTGTTATCACTTCGCCTATAAAACAACAATAAAGCATGGTAATATTAAGGTGTAAATATCATCTATACAACCTAATATCAACACCCCACACTTAAATCATTGCTAGTCCGCTAGCAATCCATCACACTCTATTGAAGTTCCTTCCCTTAGCTTTTCCCTTAACGAATCACACCTTGAACAATTTACCAAAGTTGGACCTAGTAATGAACAACCTTTGCCTCAGAAGTCGATTCTTTCGTACCATGCAATATTCGCACTTTCTCAAACTACTCTATACAGAAGTCAAGACTTACTTTTCCTTTGTTTATCACATGCCCTTACATCACACAAGAGAGTAGTTCCACAATTAAGATGATTAAAAACAATTAGGAACTCAAATGGACAAAATTTGCTCACTCTCCAAAAGAACATTCACATGCCACAATGATGCACCATAGGCTTGCCCATAGTGTAGTAATCTACTAATCGAGCTTATCCAGTCTAAGATCAATTAGGACTTCATTTGGTTGTAACATAGGCTACGAAATGGGATATATTTGGATATAGTGACTAACCTCCCTAAGCATTTTTAATACAAAACTCATTAACATTCCATATCATTCTTATGTCAACAAGACATTCCCCACAATTTATTTATAACATCCCATTCCTTTAAGTGCATTTGTATCAAGCTACCACTTATCAACTACTACATTTATTCACATTTTTTTTTGTGGCGCTTCTTCTTTTATTTTTCAAAACTGCACCTTTCCTCTATTTCATTGGCTCCACTCAAAACCAAACCACCACCCCACACTTTAACTTTTGCATATGTCAAGGTCATTCAAGTGCTCATGGGATACAAAGGGTTCAAACAGAAGGCTATTAAAACAATTGGGTAAGCTTCGCAATGTGGTTGCCAAAGAAACAGGCTTATAGGCTCAACCGGGTTAATTACGATGTATTACATTCAGGTTGGTTTATGTTATATATCTAGCTTAACAAACAAATGCCTATATTACTTCTAAGACTAAATGAAGCTACTATTTTGCTTTGCAAACACACAGGGCAAGTTCTAGGCATCAAATGTAAAGCATAGAATATAGTATAACTCACACACACATGGCATATGACTCACTCCGGATTGATTTATCAAGACATTCTTTTTTGAGTGTTCAAGTCAGCTACAAACATACAACTTTAAGGCACTTTAGCAAGATTCAACCATTGAGACTAGGCATTAAACTCTAGTGTCGATTGTGTTCAGGTGTATTAATGCCAAGGGATTCTCTTTCTATTTCAGCTCGTAGCCCATCAATGCTACTAAAACTAAAAAAAAATAAACAAAAACTACCTACACCCGGTTAAAGCTAAAAGTTCGACCGAAACATAGCGCCAACATACGTGCCCCACCTATCGGAATACAACTTGAGCGTCGATGTATCATACATTCTGTTCGCTATCAGCAAGATCAGAGATGCCAAGTGGCCCAAACTGATACAGTCAGACCCTTCGCAGATAAATCACAACTTAGTGTGCGAGTTCCACAACACGCACGGTCATAGGACCGAGGATTGCCATCAACTACGATAAGAAGTGGCTTGACTGCTCAACAAAGGACACCTGCAGGAATTCCTCAGCAATCGGGCCAAAAATCAATTTCGAGAGAGGGAGGAAACCAAGAAAAATGAGGCAAATGAGTCGCAACACGTCATCCACATGATCATGCGGGGCACCGATGCCCCGCAGGAATTCGTAATGAGAAGAACAAAAATATCCATCACCAGGGAAAAATGGACCCGGGGATATATCCCCGAAGACGCCTTCATGTTCAGCGAAGAAGATACCGAGGCCCTATCTCAACCCCACAACGATGCCCTGGTTATCTCCTTTCTTGTAAATTCTTTTCAGATAAAATGTGTACTCAACATCATACAAAGATACACAGTCTATTTACAACAACAGCCATCCCCCACCTCGCACTTAAAAATACGGCATGTCCCTCTGTCAACAAATAAAGAGCAGATTAAGGACGGGGGACTTCCCTAAAGATCAATCCTGATCAGAGACGATGCTAGGATCAAGGTGACATGCTCGTCCTAGCGCTCGAAGCCATCCCATAATCTTCTTCTCCAACTTTTCTAGTTGAGTGGTCAGAGTGTCAACTCTGGTGCCCAAGTCTATGATAGAAGTGCGAAGACAAGCCATTTCCTGCTCCAGGGCTGTCAGGCGGGTACTTCGGCGGGGCTGTGATGTGCCTGCCTCTTCAACTCTTATAGGTGGTGGGACTTCAACTGCCTCAGCATCATCATCATCAGATTTATCATCCGATTCAACAACATTCACCACCGGCTCTATCCCAATTCTAATTTTTCTTGCCAGGAACACAGATTTCAGCGGCAATTTCCTATCAACTCTAAGGTTTTCAGGGACTCTAGCAAGACGGCACAACTTGGTGACTAGAGAAGGGAAGTAGAAGCCTTTGAGTAACTCAGGTGATCTAATGAACATCTCATCATGGAGGAGTCAGGCCACATAAAAATCCCTGTGGGCCATGAAATAGTAGATCGCTACCGCTCGTGGTTGATTGACATCGGTCGTATTGCTGGAGGGCAACATCCGATTGTTGATAATTGTGAGCCAATACTTAGCCTCCCAATTGAGAGACTGGGAGTTAAGTGTGATCTGGTGCTTTATCTATATGTATTCTCCGTATGACACACATATAGTCTCAAGAAGAGTTGCCCACAAGGCACTTATTCGGCTATAAGTACGATAAACATCAGATTCCCCCTGAACAGGGGCAGTCGGTACACCCTACGGATGGCCTCGATGGACGCATTTACCTGGGTATTGCATATAGTAACAACCCCATTCTCATGTTCCGGGTAGTTAGCATAGAATTCCCTTACCATCTGAACATTGTCCTCCTCCGATTCCTCAAAGAAGATGTCCAGCTGACATCTCCTCAACTCATTGAAGATATTCGGGCATTCCACCTCCATGGCTTATCGGTCAATATGCACCTCATGTAACAATTTCTTAGCCGCCTTTGCATTGTACCTGTCCTCCGCCGGCTTGGAGACAATCCTAGGGTTGTCAAACTGTGGCGCACTGGCTTGACTCCTAGCTTTCGAGGAACTTCCCGGTCCACTAGAGGAGGATCCGGTGTTGCGTCTCTTCCTAGATGGATTCATTTTACCTGTCAAACAGAGAAACGCCTATCAGTGAGGGTGTGAGATGTGTGAACTATGGGTGGTTACTCAGACTTCACCACAACCATGTCACATTATCCCTTATAACTCCATTGGGGCAATTACCCAAACACCTTGTGAGCAAGACAATTCTTCACACATATAGCCCATATGGATACTTCAATGCTTCCCCCAAATCACAAGTTGTACTACACCATTACACCCCACAACAATTAGTTCAATGCCCATAAACATACACCTCTCCACCATATTTTATACATAACCCCTTCACAAGTGACTACAAAAACGAAATTCAAAAGAAAAAAAGAAGACAAATAACAAAAATCTACAAAAATTACTACACACCTAAAAACAATAAGCTAGTATACAACTACAACAAATTACAAAAGGAAAAGGTAGGGAGAAGAAGTTACATACTGTGATGGAGAAAGAGTGAGAGGAATGGAGATGGGGGAAGTAGGATTAGTAAAGGAGGGATTTGGGGGGTTAGGGTTTAGAGAGAGAGAATTGGGGGTATAATGGGGATGGGTCGATTATTTTGATGAAAGAAGAAAGGGGGGGGGGGGTTGAAAAGAAAATAAAATAAATAAAGAGAAAAAAAAACATAATTACAAAACTTACCTGGGAAAATAATTGTAACACCTCACCGCAGTCGAGTCGCGGTCCCACTGCGGTCACGGTCGGTTGACAAAATTGAGGCAGAATACTTCCATCTCACCGTGGTCGCAGTGAGCTCCACAAGTTCGAGGTAGTGTACTTGCCTTGCACCGCGGTCCTGCCGCGGTCGTGGTGCGATGCCCAGTTTTTTTATATAATATGGTTACATACATGAATGAAACAAAATAATCGTGGGTTGCCTCCCACGCAGTACCTGATTTAACGTCGCGGCACAACGCAGGCTCGGAGCAGCACTCCTTATTCACGTACTGGGGCTCTTCCAACATTATTATCTCTCTGTCCCCTTTTTCATTTGCCATTCCAAGGTAGTGTTTCAACCTCTGACCGTTCACTATGAACTTATTCGTCCCATCCTCTAATTCAATCTCAACAGCTCCAGTTGGGAACATTTGCACCACTCTGAAGGGTCAACTTACCCGGAAACAATCTCAATCTGGAGTTCTATAACAACACTAGCTCTCCGGATTTGATGTTTTGGTCCATGATGTGCTTGGCATGCATCACCTTCATCTGTTCTTTGTATAATCTAGCACTCTCGAATGCCTGGAACCTGAATTCCTCTAGCTCATGTAACCCAGTGACTCTGTTAGTGCCTGTTGTCTCCATGTCCAAGTTCAACTGCCGCAATGCCCAAAGTTATTTGTGCTCAAGCTCTACCGGGAGGTGAAATGCCTTTCCAAACTCCAACTTGTACGGTGACATACCAATTGGAATTTTGAAGGTTGTGCAGTACGCCCACAATGCATCATCAAGCTTCCTTTCCCAATCTGTCCTTGTTGCATTCACTGTTTTTGTACGACACTTTTAATCTCCCTGTTGGACACTTCAACTTGCCCACTCGACTGTGGGTGGTACGTGGTGGTCACCTTATGACAAACTCCGTACTTTTGCAATAGTCGTGTGAACGCTCTATTGCAGAAACGTGTTCCGCCATCACAGAGTATAGCTCTTGGGGTGCCAAAACGTGTGAAAATGTTCTTCTTCAGAAAGCCTGTTACCCCTTTAGCATCATTGGTCGGCAAAGGCACTGCTTCGACCCACTTGGAGACGTATTCAACTGCTACCAATATGTACTTGTTACTATACGAGCTGATAAATGGTCCCATGAAGTCGATCCCCCACATGTCAAAAACTTCCACCTCTTGAATTGTGGTCATTGGCATCTCGTGTTTGCAAGATATGTTGCTTGTCCTTTGGCATTCATCGCAACTTCTGACCCAAACATGGGCATCCTTAAATAGAGTTGGCCAATACAAGCCCGACTCCAACACCTTAGCTTCTCTCCGAATTCCTCCAAAGTGTCCACCATATGGTAAAACATGGAAAGCCTACAAAATAGAATTTTAATCTTTCTCGGGGATACACCGCCGGATCAAGTTGCCTACACTGATTTTTAACAATAGAGGTTCATCCCAATAATAAGACCGACAATCACGAAAGAACTTTCTTTTGAATTGAGGAGAGTTAATGAGGTACAATACCACTTGATAAATAATAAACAATGTCAACATACCACGGTGCCTCCTCCATTGTAATTGCTAGTAACTGTTCATCTGGGAATGTCTCTGTTATATCCTCAACCTTTACCTTCTTTTCAGCTCCTTCCAACCTTGAGAGGTGGTCAACCACTTGATTCTCTGTCCCTTTTCTATCACATACCTCTAGATGGAATTCTTGTAACAGAAGAACCCAGCGAATCAGGCGTGGCTTTGACTCCTTTTGTTTCTATTAGGTACCTAATTGCTGCATGGTTAGTGTAAACAATAACTTTTGAGCCAATCAAGTATGACCTAAATTTGTTGAATGCAAAAACGACAGCCAACATCTCCTTTTACGTCACGGTGTAATTGAGTTGTGCATCGCTAAGCGTTCTACTTGCATAGTAAATCGAGTGCATCAGTTTATCTTTTCTCTTCCCCAAGACTGCTCCTATAGCATAATCACTTGCATCGTACATAAGCTCAAACGGTTGCTCCCAGTTGGGTGCAACAATGATGGGTGTAGTCACCAATATCTTCTTCAACTCCTCAAATGCCAACCTACAATTATTAGAAAACACAAAGGGGTGATCCTTTTCAAGGAGTTTACAAAACGGGTTAGCACTCTTAGAGAAATATTTTATGAATCGCATGTAGAACCCGACGTGCCCAAGGAAACTTCTCACCGCCTTGACTGAATTAGGCGGTGGCAGATTCTCAATCACATCAACCTTAGCATGGTCAACCTCAATTCCCTTGACACTCGATGCCCCAGGACTATCTCTTCTTGTACCGTAAAATGGCACTTCTCCCAGTTCAACACTAAATTTGTCTCCACACATCTTTTGAGTACTCTTCTTAAGTTGTGAAAACGATCCTCGAATGAATCCCCCACCACAGAGAAATTATCTATAAAAACCTCCATAATGTCCTCCACCATGTCTGTGAAAATGGCTAAGATGCACCGTTGAAATGTCTCCGGTGCATTGCAAATCCCAAAAGGCATTCTCCGAAAGGCGAAGATGCCATACAGACAAGTGAATGATGTTTTCTCTCTGTCTTCAGGGGCTATTGAGATTTGATTGTACCCCGAATATCCATCCAAGAAACAAAAGTGCGATTGCCTGGCCAGCCTGTCCAACATTTGGTCAATGAATGGCAAGGGGAAGTGGTCCTTCTAGGTGGCTATGTTCAATTTCAGGTAATCAATGCAAATCTGTCATCCCGTGACTTTACGAGTCCAGATCAACTCGTTGTTCTCATTTTGTACAACCGTCACTCCCCCCTTTTTTGGCACACATTAGACGGGGCTGACCCAATTGTTGTTATAGATGGGCAAGATGATTCCCGCATCTAACCATTTGATCACTTACTTCTTCGCCACCTCTTTCATATTCAGGTTCAACCTTCATTGATGTTCTCTGGAATGTTTGTGCCTTTCTTCTAAGAGAATCTTGTGCATACAGAAGGCTAGGCTGATACCCTTTATGTCTGCCATGGTCCAAACAATGGTAGTCTTACATTCCTGTAGTACCTGTAGGAGCTGCTCTACCTGCACATCTAGAAAATCGGATGAAATAATGACAGGCAAAGTAGAATCAGGACCTAAGGAAACGTACCTGAGGTGGGCTGGGAGCGGTTTCAGCTCCAGCTTGGGTGGTTCCTCTACTAATGGCTTTGTTGGAGGTGTAGCCCTTTTTTCTAACTCAAGGGACTCGAACTGAGGTTCCCTTTTCTAGAATCCTTGGCCTTCAAGTGCCATGACCTACTCAGCTAACCTTTTACCATCCATCTCTTCTAAATTTGTCAGGCAGGCTACCAATGGATCTTTAGCAGTCAGGGTCACATCATCTTCGTGCAGGATCATATCCACTGCCTCCACTAGGGAGAAATTAGTATATTCACTAGGTCTCCTCAAGGATTGTTGAACGTTGAATATGCCTTCTTCATCGTTAAGCCTCATTTTTAATTCCCCAGTTTCACAATCGATTAGTGCTCTCCCAGTGGCCAAGAATGGCCTTCCTAAAATGATAGGTATTTCCCTATATACCTGACAATCAAGAATAACAAAGTCTGCAGGGAACACAAACTTCCCCACTTGTACCAACACATCATCAAGAATCCCAGTTGGCCTTTTAACCATGCGGTCAGCCAGTTGCAACAACATCGAAGTTGGTCTAGCTCTGCCAATGCCCAGTTTGGTGTATATAGACAGAGGTATCAAATTTATGCTGGCTCCTAAGTCACATAATGCCTTTGCAAAGGCATAACACCCGATAGTGCATGGAATAGTAAAGCTACCTGGATCAGACATATTTTGAGCCATGGGTGTTGTCACTACTGCGCTGCAGGTCTGCGTCAGAGTTGCTGTAGATAGGTCCTGAAAATCAAACTTCCGTGGCATTAGGTCCTTCATCATCTTCGCATATCCTGACATCTCCCTCAAGGCATCCATCAAAGGAATATTCAACTGAATTTGACGCAACATCTCCATGAATTTCCTGTATTGATCTTCCTTTTTTTGTTTTACCAGTCTCTGAGGGAATGGTGCAGGTACCACCCTTTGTGCACTGCTTGCTAGGTTCTCTCTGTTGGGGTTCTGTGGAACAAGAGTACCACTTGTTCTGCAGCTTGTTCACTCACCTTAGCCTTTCCTTTTTTCGTCCTGACCCTGTTCGACCACCACTTCAGTAAGTTATGCTGGTTCATATACCTCTAGTGGAACTGGAGTGGCTGGCATAGTCTCTTTGCTGGCTTGTGCAATTTCCTGCTCTTTGTCTAAATCTCTCCCATTTCGGAGACTTACTGCCATCAGCTGATTCGGGTTTTGCTCCTTGGGGTTAATGTTTGTGTTTGTTGGCAATGTTTCTTGGGGGGCGGTTGTTTAAAGCCATAGACAGATACCCCAACTAAGTTTCAATGTTCTTTATAACTGAATCATGCACTGCCAACTTTTCCTGCATCTTACCATTTGTCCCAATGAGTTACTGAAGCATACACCTGATCTCTACCATGTTGTTATCTTGCTACTGAGGAGGTGGCTGATATGTCAACAATTGTTGGTTCTGTTGTGGATAGCCCTGTTGTCTCTAGTGGTATGTCACCATTTGGCATTGAGGTTACATACCCCCAGACTATGGCATGTTTGGTCAGTATTGCTGATTTGGTGCCGGTCTCCACTGATGTCCTCCTTGTCTCTGACCCCCAAAGTTGTTGACATAATTCATATCTTTTCTTGCCCCTTGATTGTCACCTTCTCCACTCCATGAACACACATAAGACTGATTAACATAGGGTGCACACAGTCTTCTATTTGTTGTGTCAACAATATGCACCTGTTTTGTATCCATCTCATCAATCTTCTTTGTCAATATACTCATCTGAGTCATGAGTGTGGCCATATTCTCTGCATGCGAACTATTTGGGTCAAGAGGAACTGAATACACTATGGGTGCCACTGTTGTACCTCTAGTCATCCACCTTGAATTCTGCGACATCTTGTCAAGAAGGACTTTCCACTCGGTGAATGTCTTACTTAAAATGCACCTCTAGCTGAAGTATCCACATTGGCTTTTAGATTGTTAGCTAACCCCATGTAGAACCTCTGGCCGAGCATCTGGTCTGGAATGCCATGGTGAGGTCACTTCACTAGCATCCCTTTAAATCTTTCCCAAGTTTCCTGCGAGGTCTCAGTTGGTTGCTGCTTGTACTACAATATTTCATCAATCTGCCTTGCAGTCTTATTGGGCAGGTAGAACTTATTTAGGAATTGCTTGACAAATTCCTCCCAGGTGACAATGAAATTTATAGGGAGCGAATTCAACCAAGTTTGAGATTCCACAGTCACCGAGAACGGGAACAGTAACAACTTGATAGCTTCCGGGGCCACATTAGGCTACCTTTGGGTCACACAAATCGACAGAAAATTTTTCAAGTGTTGCTAAGGGTTTTCAATGTGTGACCTGGAGAACAATCCCTTATTCTGTAGGAGATGCAACATGTTGTTTGTAATCTGGAATGTCTCCGGTTGAATTGGGGGAACAGCTATGGCAGTAGCCAGGTTATCAGCTGTAGGTTGTGTCCCATCATAAAGTGCAGCTTCTAGCACCAGAGGTGCAACTACACTGACGTTTGGGATAGCTGGCGCATCCTCGACATTTCCGTTGACGTTTTCTATATCACCCATGTCAATTTCAAGCTGGTGTGGTTGTTGTGATTGTTAGATCCTCTTGTTATCACGGTTCAATGCCCTGAATGTTATCTCGGGGTCTGAGAGTCCTTCTAGAAGTTCTTCAGTCCTCAAAAAATTTCTAGGCATACACCTGAATTCCACAAGAGTTCAAACGTGAGAATTTCAATGAAAAGATTATTTAACACCTTCGAAAACTGATTTAAACTAATAATTCGAACACTACTTCTAAGTTGTAATAAATAACACCGTTAGTTTCCCGACAACGGTGCCAAAATTTGATCACGCCCAACTATGCCTTCTAAAAGACAAAGCAGTCGCTGCAAACATAATCCGATTTTAAGTCCGGAATCGAATCCTCAGGGAACTATATTATTTATTACAACTCTTTGGCAATGCTATTATCAACTCAATCAATTTCTAGATGCAATATTTTTATCAATCAATCTTGGGTTTTTGTTTAACTAATTCAAAGAATATTAGAAATAACACTATGCTAGATTAAAGATAATTCAATGGTAAAAAGGTCTAGGGCAGTGATTTCCCCAATTGCTAGTTTAGGTCTTGACTCTTCCGCTATAATCTCGTCGTAATACTCTATGAGGATTAAGAGTTATGACTATCGTAATTATCTCTCGATCAACTACAATCATTTATAAGAGCATTCTCTCGAACTACTCTAGATGACAATAGTGCAGCTATAATTTATCCCACCAAAGTTTCGTTATCTCTAAGCCCACTTTTAACTTCAAGTAATGAATCTCTTCAATTATGCACTTTAGTGGTGTTGTTCAACAGCAATCTAACCTAATATTCTTTCTCAAGCAATATGAAGTAATTAGACACGATTAATCAAGGGCCCATTCAATTAATCACCATACAAAACATAGTTGAACAATCATATAATAAATCCGGCTCGATTATAACAAGTTGAGTCAAAATTTCAACCAATAATTGGTTACATCAACCCTAGATAATTGTTTAACTACTCATAACAAAACAAGATAAAACTACAAAGTTGTTCATATTGTATAATTGCAAGAATTAAAAGGAGATAGAAAAACTCTAATGTATGGTTGATCTTCTCACACTTGTTCTTGCCTCCAAAGTAGTCTAAAAACAAGCTTAATTATGTCTGGCAAGCTTTTAAAGCTTATAAAGGATTGTAACAAGTTTTCCCCGAATTACACTTTAGTCCCCAATTTTCTGGCAATTGAACAGTTCACCGCGGTCGCGGCGCGACCGTGGTGAAGGCTAAACATTCTGCCTCGTGTAATTGTTTGTTGCGGTTCAACTACGGTTCCACCGCGGTCGCGGTGGATTTCACCTCAGTCCATTTTTGCTTCTTTTTGTTCGGGTTCTTCTTGATTGGACGTTTTATTCACATTATTGACTCCAATACACTCTATAGTGCTTCCTCACTTAGAATATTCCCTGCGAAGTAAAAGAACACCAATTAGAGCATTTTGTTATCAATTCGCCTATAAAACAACAATAAAGCATGGTAATATTAAGGTGTAAATATCATCTATACAGCCTAATATCAGTACTCATGGCAAGAGCGTGGTTACAGATTGATTATTGAGCCAGTTCGAGGTAAGTGCCTTGTCTAACCTCTTGTCGGGCACCTTCCCCTTAGGATTGGTATATTTGCTAATTGAAATGCTTTGTGCGTGAGGTGACGAGTGCGTACTTGTGCTAATTGTTGGAAATCTAGTTTTCTTTAAGTAATTACTAGTATGTCTACTTTCCTATTTCTATTACTTGCACTATTAAGCTTGTTGTTAGCTTATTAAAGCATATCTAAGTGACTTAATTGCTTTATTTGCTCAACCTGCCTTACCTGAATTCTATGCAGCATGTTAGGCTAGAATCACTTGTTGCCTTAATATGAAATTTTGCCATTTCTGTATATTTTCCGGTTGATGCTGTGTATTTATTTTGGGACTACGAATGTGGGATTCCTGTAGCTCCCCCTTTTCTATTTATTTTGGGACTACAGATGTGGGAATCCGGTAGATCCCCCTGCACAGTTATATGGAACTATGGGAATGCACCCAGTAGATTCCCCCAGTACTGGGTATTTATATTTGGGACTACAGAACGAGATTCCGGTAGATCCCTGCGCACTATGAGTTGGACTGTGGGATGGGATCCCGGGAGATCTATTGTATATGTACATATGGGACTACAAGACGGTATCTTGGGAGATCCCCGATTATTATTATTAGTGCTGAGCTGAAATTCTTTTTTGTGTTTACCTTGTTTTTGTATAGATGTTACTGTCCTGTACATCCTGTGTTATTTTACTGTTGTACTTATTTATATTATTCTGTTCTATACTGTTGATCTTTATATTTTATTTAATCTCAGTAGGGCCCTAACCTTCCTCGTCACTACCCAACCGAGGTTAGACTTGGCACTTACTGAGTACCACTATGGTGTACTCATGCCCCTTCTGCGCATGTTTTTCATGTGCAGATCCAGGTACTGCGACTTTGTCCTATCACCCGTGAGGCGAGGCGACTGCTCTAGAGACTTCGAGGTACATCTACCACGTACGCAGACCGAGGAGTCCCTTTCTATTCTAGCTTTTAAACATTTGCCCTTCTGTATTTCTTTCCCTTGTTAGATATTCTGGAATTAGACATTGTAGATATCCAAAGGCTTGTGGTTCCGTGAGTTTTCGGTGTTACAACCCATATTCACATATGTTAGCTCATGCCATAAGGTAGTCAACGTAAATCCATGTAGAGATTATCCTTAAGATGATAAGAAGTTAATCCTATTGGTCTTAAATGATACAAAGGTGTATAAGGGTGGTTCACAAGTTTAGAAGTTAAACGAATCAAGGATGTTGTCAGCCGTATTTTCGGATAAACCTAGAGGTGCTTAATACACACAATAGGTAGTGTTTTAAGGTATTTGAATCATATAATATCTGTATTATAAGTCTTGAAGTCAAACGAGTTATGAGACAAAAGTCGACAAAAATTGTCACAACTTAGGTTCATAATTTTACTAAAATATTAGGTCAAATGTTACTAAGCTTTCATCCCAATTTACTTAGAGTTATGGGGTAATCTACCCACTAAATTGAATATCTATGAGTCTAGTTTCCAACGCATTAAACCGTTCATCGATACGGTCTCGGAGTAGAGAGATATTCGCGTTTTCGTGAGACTGCGCCAAACACCTCTCTATGGGGGCCACGTAGGCGGTTTAAGACATTTGGATATATATATATATATATGATGCCTCCAACCCGTTTTAAGTCATTTTTTCATGATATTCAGACCTTAGAACCCTAGGAACACCCTCTCAAGGTTCTCTCAAGATTCAAGACCCAAACAAAGGGCAAACAACACAAATCAAGTGTCGGGAATCCCGTGGCGCTAGTAAATTTCTTTTTCTTCTTGTTGTTGCTCATTTTTGTATTGTTTCAGCTCGTGTGGGAGGTTTTTTTAAAAGGTTTATGTTCTGTAAATACTCCCTCAAGTTCTTAATATCAACCCTGGGAGATTTCAAGCCTTCTAAAGTGATTTTATTGCCGAAAAACACTAATTGATTGCTAGTTTCGCTTTCTTGTTATTGTGGCAGCATTGGAGGGATATTTCATGGATAATTAAGGTCAAATTGGAGTTTTTCTTTCTGTATAAATAGGGGAGGTGTTGTCCGTTTCATCATAAAATAGGTTGTGGTCGGTACATAATAGTTACGACGCTTAAACATTAACGATAGTGTCATTTCTCCTATTGTAGACTAAGGAGTCTTGACATTTGCATAGCTTGAGGTTGGGCAGTATATACAAGGCATGTGAGGCTATCCCTTTCCTTCTTTTGCATGACTCTGATTATACATAATGTAATGAACGAGCTTCCAAAGATACTCTACTCTTAAAAGCTAACAGTACTTGCATTATTTCCCCTCTTATGGAACGATTAATGTTGATGTTTCTTATCTTGTACTTATATTATCAATGTTGTTGGTACTTCCTGATTCTTATAAGGTTCATAGTGAAGAGTTAGTCCTAATAACATGTACAGAGGATACCGACCTTACGTCACTCCGAAAGGTTTAGAATGTGATTCCATGAGTCGAGCATGCATTATATATATATGTATCTATTTTACTCTACCGAGCCGCACTATAGTCAGTTGGGTACGACACCTATTGTGCAACCACTAATCAGTTGGGTTTTACCGAGCTCCACGTGGTCGGGTTTGATTCTACCGAGCCTTATGATGGCCGGGTATATTTTTATCGAGCCTATTATGGCCGGGTATGATATGATGATGATGATGCCCACAGAGGCGTATGTTTTAAAAGTTTATGCATATATACATATGTATCATGCATTGCATGTCAGTAGCCCTTAGAGGTACCCAGACGTTACAGGTTGTATATTCTATATCCCTACTTACATTACTGTTCGTACTTATGGTTTCCTGCCTTACATACTCAGTACTTTATTTGTACTGACTTCCTTTTATTTGTGGACGCTGCATGTCGTGCTGCAGGTCCTGATAGACAGCCAGGCGCAACTCCCCCACCACAGTAGGCGGTCCAATTCAGTGGTGATTGGCGAGATCCCTTCTTCGAACTTGCCGTGGTCTTGGTATGCATTTTTCTTATGGACATTATGGGTATGTCGGGGCCCTGTTCCGGCAATGTTGCAGCACTTATGTTCCTTTAGAGGCTTATAGACAGGTGTCCACTCATGTATAGTTTGGTATGCTTTGTCGGTTGATTTTTGTTGTATAGTCTTTCATGGTAGCGTGGTAGCTCGTGCCTTATGTATAGTTTCTTGATTGTCTGGTCATCCCATGTTATGTATATTCATCTCATCATCTTTTGTTGTTAGTTGTCCATGATCCATGTCTACTAATTGTATTGATCTCGTCGGCCCTAAAAGATAATAAGGAAGGTTAGATTAAATGTACGTTGGTGCTCGACAAGTATGGCCAGCTGCTAGTCATGGCCCTCCAGTTTGGGTCGTGACAAACTTGGTATCAGAGCAAGTGTGTCCTAGGGGTTGTCTATGAGCCGTGTCTAGTAGAGTCTTAATTATGGATGTGTAGCGTGCCACATTTATAATCAGGAGGCTACATGACATCTAGGGTTGTTACCTTCTTCCTGAATCTAGATCGTGCGTAGTGTTGAGTCGTAAGTGTTCGTCTCTAATATTCACCTTGTTTTCTTCGACTAAGAAGCAAACGATTAGTAGACGACTTGATACAGCAGCAGGAGCGGGTACCAGTCAGGTGCCCCAAGCCAGAGCAGGACAAAGTGAGGCTCAGAGTGAGATGCCCTCTCATACCTCATCTACTCCGTCTCCTCCAGAGGATATTAGGAGGCACCCAGCACCTCCAATTCCTCCGTCTGGCACTACAGACCAGGATATGCGGAGTGCTTTGCAGTTGTTGACTAGCTTGGTAGCTGCAAAGGCTCATAGGTAGAATACAAGTGCTGCTGATAAACCAATTAGTACGACAGTTCATGATTTTATTAATTTATATCCTCCAGTGTTTACCAGATCAGACCCCAAGGAGTACTCGCTGACTTTTATTGACCAGGTTCATCGTACACTGTGAGTTATGCATGCTAGTGATACAGAGGTAGTAGAGTTAGCTTCTTATAGGTTATGGGATTTAGTGGTTTTCTGGTATAATAGTTGGGAGAGATCCAGGGGTCCGAATGCTCCTCCAGCTGTGTGGAAGGAATTTTCTAAGGCCTTTCTTCGTCACTACTTGCCAGTTGAGATATGATGAGCTAGAGCTGATAAGTTCTTGAACCTTCGACAAGGTAATATGAGTGTGCGAGAGTATAGTATGAAGTTTGATTCTTTGGCAAGGTATGATCCCCATATGGTGGCCGAGATGAGTGATAGGGTGCATCTGTTCGTGAATGGGTTGGGACCACATCTGATAAATGAGTGTATAACAGCCTCCTTGGTGGAGGGCATGGATATTTCCCGTATTCAGGCTTATGCCCAGACCCTAGAGGATCGTAAGCGCCAGCAGAGGGCTGATAGGGAGCAAGATAGGGGCCAGCATAAAAGGGCGAGATTCGTAGGGTATTCTAATGACTTCAGAGGCAGCGTTAGGCCCCAATCTTCGAGGAGTTCGACGCCACTTGTAGTTAGTGCTCCTCCACAGTTTCAGAGGCCTCGATATGATCGATTTACCTATTCTAGTCCGAGTAAGAGTTCACAGGCATCAGGTTCACAACATCACAGGGATACTAGTCAGACGAGACCCCCAACACCACATTGTGATCAGTGCGGCAAGGCCTACTTTGGACTGTGCCATCGAGTTTCTGATACGTGTTATTCTTGCGGACAACCTGGCCATATGATGTGGGATTGTCTTAATAGAGGAGGTGATGGTATGGCTCAGTCAACTAGATATGTGTCTGGTTCTTCCTCATCAGTTCAACCTCCAGTACGGGGTTTTCAGCAGTCGACAAGTCATGGTAGAGGTAGAGGTGCAGTGCCGAGTTCGAGTGGTGCTCAAAATCGAACATATGCTCTAGTAGGTCGATAGGATCTTGAGTCATCTCCAGATGTTGTTGCAGGTATATTATTTGTGTTTTCTTATGATGTATACACGCTAATTGATCCAGGATCTACATTATCATATGTTACACCCTTTGTGGCTAATAAGTTTGGCATTGAACCTGAATTGATAAGTAAACCCCTTGTGGTATCTACTCCTATAGGAGATTTTGTGATTGCTAGAAGGGTATATAGAGGTTGCACTGTGATGATTTATAGTCGTCAAACCTCGGCAAATTTATTTGAGATAGAAATGGTTGATTTTGATGTGATAATGGGAATGGACTGGTTGGCCTCATGCTATGCAAATGTTGACTATCGTACGAAGATGGTTAGGTTTCACTTTCCTGGTGAACCCGTCATTGAATGGAAGGGGAACATTGCTATACCGAAAGGTAGGTTTATTTCCTATCTTAAGGCAAGGAAAATGATCTCAAAAGGTTACATTTATCATCTCGTTCGTGTTAGGGATGCGGAGGCAAAGCCACCTACTCTACAATCAATCCCTGCGGTCAATGAATTTCTAGATGTTTTTTCAGATGAACTCCCAGGCCTTCCTCCTGAAAGGGAGATTGAGTTTAGCATTGATGTGTTGCCTAACACTCAACCGATCTCTATCCCTCCATACAGAATGGCCCCGGAAGAGTTCCAAGAATTGAAGGTGTAGTTGAAGGACTTTCTAGATAAGGGATTCATTAGGCCTAGCACTTCACCTTGGGGTCCACAAGTCCTATTCAAGCGGAAGATTGACGGGTCGTTACAGATGTGTATCGACTATCGACAGTTGAATAAGTTTACTATAAAGAACAAGTATCCACTTCCAAGAATTGACGACATGTTTGACCAACTCCAGGGTGCCAAGTATTTCTCCAAGATTGATTTACGTTCAGGGTATCATCAGGTGAGGGTTAATGAGAAGGATATTCCAAAGACGGCCTTCCGGACAAGATATGGGCACTTTGAGTTCTTGGTGATGTCGTTCGGGCTAACAAATGCCCCAACAGCTTTTATGGATCTCATGAATACTGTATTTAGGCCCTATCTTGATGTGTTCGTGATTGTATTCATTGATGACATTCTAGTGTACTCTCGTTCGGAGGCGGAACATGTGGGCCACTTGCGGATAGTATTACAGATGCTTCAGGATCATAAGTTATATGCTAAGCTCTCCAAATGTGAATTTTGGCTGAACCCAATAGCGTTCCTTGGCCATGGTATATCTAACGAAGGTATTAGTGTCAACACTCAGAAAATCGATGCAGTAAGGAATTGGTTGATACCTACAACACCATCAGAAGTCCGCATCTTCCTGGGGATAACAGGATATTATAGGCGGTTTGTAGAAGGGTTTTCCTCTATATCGGCACCATTGAATAAGTTAACACAGAAAGCTACCAAGTTCAAGTGGTATGACACTTGTGAACGCAGTTTTCAGGAGCTGAAGAATCGATTGATATCGGCACCAGTGCTCACTCTCCCTGAATGAACAGAAGGTTATGTGGTATATTGTGATGCCTCAGGTATACGTTTGGGGTGCGTATTGATGCAGCATCGGAAGGTGATTGCTTATGCATCAAGACAATTTAAGAAGCATGAAAAGAATTATCCAACCCATGATATGGAATTGGCTGCAGTAATATATGCTTTGAAGATTTGGCGGCACTACTTATACGGCGTCCATGTTGATATCTACACAGATCACAAGAGTTTACAATACATCTTCAAGCAGAAAGAGTTGAATTTGAGGAAGCGTAGGTGTCTTGAATTACTGAAAGACTACAATGTCGATATATTGTATCATCCCGGTAAAGCCAATGTTGTGGCAGACGCTCTCATCCGTAAGTCAATGGGAAGCTTAGTACATATTGAGATAGGTACATGGGGGTTGACTAAAGAGCTTCATCAGCTAGCCAATATGAGAATCAAATTGTTAGACTCTGATGACGGGGGTGTTACTGTACAGAATACATCAAAATCATCTTTGGTAGCGGAGGTAAAATCATGGCACTATGAAGATCCTATCTTAGTACTATTAAGAAAGAGCATTCAGCAGTGTAGAAGTACAACTTTTGTGATCGGAAGAGACGGGGCACTGAGATACTAGGGCCAATTATGTGTGCCTAATGTGGCAGGGTTGCGAGAGAAGATTATGAATAACATTCATCAATCCCGATATTTCATCCATCCCGGCTCGACAAAGATGTATCATGATGTCACGGAGCAGTATTGGTGGGATAACATGAAGAAGTCTATTGCAGAATTTCTAGCCCAGTGTCCCAATTGTCAACAAGTAAAGATAGAACATCAGAAACCCGGTGGATTGCTTCATAATATAGAGATGCCGACCTGGAAGTGGGAGGTGATTAATATGCACTTCATTAGTGGAGTACCTCACTCTTATCATATGTTTGACTCCATCTGGGTGATAATTGATCGGCTTACAAAATGTGCCCATTTTCTGCCAATTAAGACAACTTACACGACTGAAGATTATGCGAAGTTGTATATCAAGGAGATTGTTAGGCTTCATGGTGTGCTGGTATCTATTATATCAGACCGAGGAGCTCAATTTATGGCTAACTTTTGGAGGTCTTTTCAAAAGGGTTTAGTCATACAAGTTAATCTCAGCACTACATTTCATCTGCAGACTGACGGACAGGCTGAGCGTACCATTCAGACACTAGAATATATGCTACAAGCATGTGTTCTAGATTTTAAAGGGAATTGGGATGATCATCTTCCACTCATAGAATTCGCCTACAATAATAGCTACCATTCCAGTATTAAAATGGCCCCATACGAGGCTCTATACGGCAGGAGATGTAGATCACCAGTTGGATGGTTTGAAGTTGGTGAAACAGAATTATATGGGCCAGATTAGATTCACCAAGCTATTGAGAAGGTGAAAGTGATACAGGAGCGATTGAGGACGGCACAAAGCAGGAAAAAATCTTATTCCGATGTCCGACATCGTGATCTGGAGTTTGAGGTTAGTGATTGGGTTTTCCTGAGGATCTCACCAATGAAGGGTGTTATGCGTTTTGGGAATAAAGGTAAACTGAGTCCAAGGTATATCGAGCCGCATAAAATTCTTCGACGAATTGGACAGGTTGCTTATGAGTTAGAATTGCCATCCGAATTGGAATTTGTCCACCCGGTATTCCATGTATCTATGTTGAGGAAATGTATTGGAGACCCTTCTAAAGTCATCCCTATCAAAGATGTACAAGATACAGATGACCTATCATATGAAGAAGTGCTAGTGGGTATATTAGATCGACAAGTCCGCAAGATGAGAACAAAAGATGTAGCTTCCGTCAAAGTATTACGGAGGAACAAGAATATGGAATAAATGACATGGGAAGCAAAAGAGGAGATGAAGTCTATATACCCGTACCTATTCCGGAATGAAGATAACAAGGATGCTGGAGGAACACAGGATACATTAGAAGGTGAATGGCTCTATGAGGTAAGCAATAACTTGAGAATACTCTTCCTCAATACAAAATGGTGATATGCAGATAACGTAAATATCCATAATGCTTTGTGTAGCCTTGTGAGGCCATATGTTAGGATTAACTGCTTGCAAGTTTTGCTAGTGACCATTTTATAGAGGAAAATTAATCGGAAATTTCCGTTGGAATCCACGATGATTTGGACTCCCCACAGACCCTTACATTCGAGGACGAATGTTCCTAGGGGGGGTGTTACAATCCATATTCATGTATGTTAGCTCATGCCATAAGGTATTCAACATAAATCCATGAATAGATTATCTTTAAGATGATAAGAAGTTAATCCTATTGGTCTTAAACGATACAAAGGTGTATAAAGGTGGTTAACAAGTATTAGAAGTTAAACGAATCATGGATGTTGTCAGCCGTATTTTCGGATAAACCTAGAGGTGCTTAATACACTCAAGTGGTAGTGTATTAAGGTATTTGAATCATATAATATCCGTATTATAAGTCTTGAAGTCAAACGAGTTATGAGATAAAAGTCGACAAAATTTGTCACAACTTAGGTTCATAATTTTACTTAAACATTAGGTCAAATGTTACTAAGCTTTTCTCCCAATTTACTTAGAATTATGGGGTAATCTACCCACAAAATTGAAGATATATGAGTCTAGTTTCCAAATCATTAAACCGTTCATCGATACAATCTCGGAGTAGAGATATATTTGCGTTTTTATGAGATTGCTCCAAGCACCTCTCTATGGGGCCCACTTAGGCGGTTTAAGACATTTGGGTATATATATGATGCCTCCAACCCGTTTAAGTCATTTGTTTCACGATATTCAGACCTTAGAACCCTAGGAACACCCTCTCAAGGTTCTCTCAAGATTCAAGACACAAACAAAGGGCAAACAACCCAAATCAAGTGTCGGGAATCCTGTGGCGTTAGTAAGTTTCTTTTTCTTCTTGTTGTTGCTCATTTTGTGTTGTTCCAGCTCGTGTGGGAGGTTGTTTTAAAAGGTTTATGTTCTGTAAATACTCCCTCAAGTTCTTAATATCAACCCTAGGAGATTTTAAGCCTTCTAAAGTGATTTTATTGCTGAAAACACTAATTGATTGCTAGTTTCGCTTTCTTGTTGTTGTGGCAGCATTGGAGGGATATTTCATGGATACTTAAGGTCAAATTGGAGTTTTTCTTTCTGTATAAAGGTAAGGAACCTCTTACTCTATATTTATTTAAGATTATCCAAGTTGAGGCTAAGTCTATGAAGCTAGAACTTGTGGAATATATATCGAAAGGCTTGGTAGTAATGTTATCGGTTGGTGGACTATTTTGGGAGGTTCAATATGATTAACATTGATGTTGTTTGGGCTGTTTGGTGATTGTTTTTACTTGTGGAAGTCATATAAATAGGGGAGATGTTGTCCGTTTCATCATAAAATAGGTTTTGGTCGTTACATAATAGTTACGACGCTTAAACATTAACGATAGTGTCATTTCTCCTATTGTAGACTAAAGAGTCTTGACATTTTCATAGCTTGAGGTTAAGCAGTATATACAAGGTATGTGTGGCTATCCCTTTCCTTCTTTTGCACGACTCCGATTATACATAATGTAATGAACGAGCTTCCAAAGATACTCTACTCTTAGAAGCTAGCAGTACTTACATTATTTCCCCTCTTATGGAACGATTAATGTTGATGTTGCTTCTCTTATTCTTATATTATCAATATTGTTGGTACTTCCTAATTCTTATAAGGTTCATAGTGAAGAGTTAGTCTTAATAACGTGTACAGAGGATACCGACCTTACGTCACTCCGAAAGGTTTAGAACGTGATTCCATGAGTCGAGCATGCAGTATTATATATGTATCTATTTTACTCTACCGAGCCGCGCTATAGTCGACCGGGTACGGTACCTGTTGTGCAACCACTGATTAGTTGGGTTTTACCGAGTTCCACGTGGCCGGGTATGATTCTACCGAGCCTTATGATGGCCGGGTATATTTTTACCGAGCCTATTACGGCCGGGTATGATATGATGATGATGATGCCCACAGAGGCGTATGTTTTAAAAGTTTATGCATATATACATATATATCATGCATTGCATGTCAGTAGCCCTCAGAGGTACCCAGACATTACAGGTTGTATATTCTCTATCCCTCCTTACATTACTGTTCGTACTTATGGTTCCCTACCATACAAACTCAGTACTTTATTCGTACTGGCGTCCTTTTATTTGTGGACGCTGCATGTCCTGCTGCAGGTCTTAATAGACAGCCAGGCACAGCTCCCCCACCACAGTAGGCGGTCCAATTCAGTGGTGATTGGCGAGATCCCTTCTTCGGACTTGCCGTGGTCTTGGTATGCATTTTTGTTATGGATATTATGGGTATGTCAGGGCCCAGTTCCGGCAATGTTGTAGCACTTATGTTCCTTTAGAGGCTCATAGACATATGTCGACTCATGTATAGTTTGGTATGCTTTGTCGGTTGATTTTTGTTGTATAGTCTTTCATGGTAGCGTGGTAGCTCGTACCTTATATATAGTTTCTTGATTGTCTGGTCATCCCATGTTATATATGTTCATGTCATCATCTTTTGTTGTTAGTTGTCCATGATCCATGTCTACCAATTCTATTAATCTCGTCGGCCCTAAAAGAGAATAAAGAAGGTTAGATAAAATGTACGTTGGTTCTCGGTAAGTATGGTCGTGTGCTAGTCATGGCCCTCCAGTTTGGGTCGTGACAAACTTGGTATTAGAGAGAGTGTGTCCTAGGGGTTGTCTATGAGCCGTGTCTAGTAGAGTTTTAATTATGGAGACTACATGACATTTAGGGTTGTTACCTTCTTCCCGAATCTAGATCGTGCGTAGTGTTGAGTCGTAAGTGTTATTCTCTAATATTCACCTTGTTTTCTTTAAGGAATGCCTTCGACTAAGAAGGAAACGATTAGTAGACGGCTTGATATAGCAGCAGGAGAGGGTACCAATTAGGTGCCCCAAGCCAGATCAGGACAAAGTGAGGATCAGAGTGAGATGCCCTCTAATACCTCATCTACTCCGTCTCATCCACAGGATATTAGGAGGCACCTAGCACCTCCAGTTCCTTTGTCTGATACTACAGACCAGGATATGCGGAGTGTTTTGCAGTTGTTGACTAGCTTGGTAGCTGCTCAGGCTCAGAGGTAGAATACAGGTGCTTCTGATAAATCGGTTAGTACGAGAGTTCATTATTTTATTAATTTAGATCCTCCAGTGTTTACCGGATCAGACCCCAAGGAGTACGCGCCGACTTTTATTGACCAGGTTCATCGTACACTGTGGATTATGCATGCTAGTGATACAGAGGCAGTAGAGTTGGCTTCTTATCAGTTACGGGATTTAGCGGTTTTCTGGTATGATAGTTGGGAGAGATCTAGGGGTCCGAATGCTCTTCCAGCTGTGTGGAAGGAGTTTTCTAAGGCCTTTCTTCGTCACTACTTGCCAGTTGAGATACGACGAGCTAGAGCTGATAAGTTCTTGAACCTTCGACAAGGTAATATGAGTGTGTGAGAGTATAGTATGCAGTTTGATTCTTTGGTAAGGTATGCTCCCCATATGGTGGTCGAGATGAGTGATAGGGTGCATCTGTTCGTGAACGGGTTGGGACCACATCTGATATATGAGTGTATGACAACCTCCTTGGTAGAGGGCATGGATATTTCCCGTATTCAGGCTTATGCCCAGACCCTAGAGGATCATAAGCACCAGCAGAGGGCTAATAGGGAGCAAGATAGGGGCCAGCATAAGAGGGCAAGATTCGCAGGGTATTCTGATGACTTTAGAGGCAGCATTAGGCCCCAGTCTTCGAGGAGTTCCACGCTACCTGTAGCTAGTGCTCCTCCACAGTTTCAGAGGCCTCGATATGATTGATTTACCTATTATGGTCCGGGTAAGAGTTCACGGGCATTAGGTTCACAACATCACAGGGATACTAGTCAGACGAGACCCCCAACACCACGTTGTGATCAGTGCGGCAAGGCCTACTTTGGACTGTGCCGTCGAGTTTCTGATGCGTGTTATTTTTGCGGACAACCTAGCCATATGATGTGGGATTGTCCTAATAGAGGAGGTGATGGTATGGCTCAGCCGACTAGATCTGTTTCTGGTTCTTCCTCATCAGTTTGACCTCGAGCATGGGGTTTTCAGCAGTCAACAGGTCATGGTAGAGGTAGAGGTGCAGTGCCAAGTTCGAGTGGTGCTCAAAATCAAACCTATGCTCTAGTAGGTCGATAGGATCTTGAGTCATCTCCAGATGTTGTTATAGGTATATTGTCTGTGTTTTCTTATGATGTATACGTGCTGATTGATCCGGAATCTACATTATCATATGTTACACCCTTTGTGGCTAATAAGTTTGGCATTGAACCTGAATTGATAAGTAAACCCCTTGCGGTATCTACTCCGATAGGAGATTCTTTGATTGCCAGGAGGGTATATAGAGGTTGCACTGTGATGATTTATAGTCATCAAACCTCGAAAAATTTATTTGAGATAGAAATGGTTGATTTTGATGTGATAATGGGAATGGACTGGTTGGCCTCATGCTATGCAAATGTTGACTGTCGTACGAAGATGGTTAGGTTTCAATTTCCTGGTGAACCCGTCATTGAATGGAAGGGGAACATTGCTACATCGAAAGGTAGGTTTATTTCCTATCTTAAGCAAGGAAAATGATCTCAAAAGATTACATTTATCATCTCGTTCGCGTCAGGGATGCGGAGGCGAAGCCACCTACTCTACAATCAATCCTCATGGTCAATGAATTTCCAAATGTTTTTCCAGATGAACTCCCAGGCCTTCCTCCTAAAAGGGAGATTGAGTTTAGCATTGATGTGTTGCCTGAAACTCAACCGATCTCTATCCCTCTATACAGAATGGCCCCGACAGAGTTGCGAGAGTTGAAGGTGCAGTTGAAGGGCTTTCTGGATAAGGGCTTCATTAGGCCTAGCACTTCACCTTGGGGTCCACCAGTCCTATTTGTGCGGAAGAAAGACGGATAGTTACGGATGTGTATCGACTATCTCAGTTGAATAAGTTTACTATAAAGAACAAGTATCCACTTCCAAGAATTGACGACCTGTTTGACCAACTCCAGGGTGCCAAGTATTTCTCCAAGATTGATTTACGTTCAGGGTATCATCAGGTGAGGGTTAAGGAGAATGATATTCCAAAGATGGCCTTCCGAACAAGATATGGGCACTTTGAGTTCTTGGTGATGTCGTTTCGGGCTAACAAATGCCCCAGCAGCTTTTATGGATCTCATGAATGCTATACTTAGGCCCTATCTTGATGTGTTCGTGATTGTATTCATTGATGACATTCTAGTGTATTCTCGTTTTGAGGCGGAACATGTGGGCCACTTGCGGATAGTATTACAGATGCTTCAGGATCGTAAGTTATATGCTAAGCTCTCCAAATGTGAATTTTGGCTGAACCCAGTAGCATTCCTTGGCCATGTGATATCTGACGAGGGTATTAGTGTCGACACTCAGAAGATCGATGCAGTAAGGAATTGGCCGATACCTACAACACCATCAGAAGACCGCAGTTTCCTGGGGCTAGCAGGATATTATAGGTGTTTTGTAGAAGGGTTTTCCTCTATATCGGCACCATTGACTAAGTTAACACAGAAAGCTACCAAGTTCTAGTGATTTGACACTTGTGAACAAAGTTTTCAGGAGCTGAAGAATCGATTGATATCTGCACCAGTGCTCACTCTCCCTGAAAGAACAGAATGTTATGTGGTATATTGTGATGCCTCAGGTATACGTTTGGGGTGCGTATTGATGCAGCGTGGGAAGGTGATTGCTTATGCATCAAGACAATTGAAGAAGCATGAAAAGAATTATCCAATCCATGATTTGGAATTGGCTGCAGTAATATATGCTTTGAAGATATGGCGACACTACTTATACGGCATCCATGTTGACATTTACACAGATCACAAGAGTTTACAATACATCTTCAAGCAGAAAGAGTTGAATTTGAGGCAGTGTAGGTGTCTTGAATTACTGAACGACTATGATGTCGAGATATTGTATCATCCCGGTAAAGCCAATGTTGTGGCAGACGCTCTCAGCCGTAAGTCAATGGGAAGCTTAGTACATATTGAGACAGGTAGATGGGGGTTGACTAAATAGCTTCATCATCAAGCCAATATGAGAATCCGATTGTTAGACTCTGATGATGGAGGTGTTACTGTACAGAATACATCAAAATCATCTTTGGTAGCCGAGGTAAAAGCACAACAATATGAAGATCCTATCTTAGTACGATTAAGAGAGAGCATTCCACAGTGTAAAAGTACAATTTTTTTGATTGGAAGAGATGGGGCACTGAGATACCAAGGCCGATTATGTGTGCCTAATATGGCAGGGTTGCGAGAGAAGATTATGAATGAGATTCATCAATCCCGATATTCCATCCATCTCGGCTCGACAAAGATGTATCATGATTTCAAGGAGCAATATTGGTGGGATAACATGAAGAAGTCTATTGCAGAATTTCTAGCCCAGTGTCCCAATTGTCAACAAGTAAATATAGAACATCAGAGGAGGTCTTTTCAAAAGGGTTTAGGCACATAAGTGAATCTCAGCGCTGCATTTCATCCGCAGACTATACGACAGGAGATGTAGATCACCAGTTGGATGGTTCGAAGTCGGTGAACAGAATTATATGGGCCAGATTTGATTTACCAAGCTATTGAGAAGGTGAAAGTGATACAGGAGCGATTGAGGACGGCACAAAGCAGGAAAAAATCTTATTCCGACGTCCGACGTCGTGATCTGGAGTTTGAGGTTCGTGATTGGGTTTTCCTGAGGATCTCACCAATGAAGGGTGTTATGCGTTTTGGGAATAAAGGTAAACTGAGTCCAAGGTATATCAGGCCGTATAAAATTCTTCAACGAATTGGATAGGTTGCTTATGAGTTAGAATTGCCATCCGAATTGGAATTTGTCCACCCGGTATTCCATGTATCTATGTTGAGGAAATGAATTGGAGACCCTTCCCGAGTCGTCCCTATCAAATATGTACAAGTTACAAATGACCTATCATATGAAGAAGTGCAGTGGCTATATTAGATCGATAAGTTCGCAAGCTGAGTACAAAAGATGTAGCTTCCGTCAAAGTATTGTGAAGGAACAAGAATATGGAAGAAATGACATGGGAAGCAAAAGAGGAGATGAAGTCTAAATACCCATACCTATTCCAGAATGAAGATAACAAGGATGCTGGTGGAACACATGATACATTAGAAGGTGAAATGGCTCTATGAGGTAAGCAATAACTTGAGAATACCTTTCCTTAATACAAAATGGTGATATGCAGATAACGTAAATATCCATAATGCTTTGTGTATCCTTGTGAGGCCATATGTTGGGATTAACTACTTGCAAGTTTTGCTAGTGACCATTTTATAGGGGAAAATTAATCGGAAATTTCCGTTGGAATCCACGATGATTTGGACTCCCCATAGACCCTTACATTCGAGGACGAATGTTCCTAAGGGGGGAGGGTGTTACAACCCATATTCACGTATATTAGCTCATGCCATAAGGTATTCAACGTAAATCCATGAACATATTATCTTTAAGATGATAAGAAGTTAATCCTATTGGTCTTAAATGATACAAAGGTGTATAAGGGTGGTTAACAAGTATTAGAAGTTAAACGAATCAAGGATGTTGTCAGCCGTATTTTCGGATAAACCTAGAGGTGCTTAATACACTCAAGAGGTAGTGTTTTAAGGTATTTGAATGATATAATATCCGTATTATAAGTCTTGAAGTCAAACGAGTTATGAGACAAAAGTCGACAAAAGTTGTCACAACTTAGGTTCATAATTTTACTTAAACATTAGGTCAAATGTTACTAAGCTTTTCTCCCAATTTACTTAAAATTATGGGGTAATCTACCCTTCAAATTGAATATCTATGAGTCTATCTTCCAACTCATTAAATCGTTCATCGATACGATCTCGGAGTAGAGAGATATTCGCGTTTTCATGAGACTGCGCCAAGCACCTCTCTATGGGGCCCACTTAGGCGGTTTAAGACATTTGGGTATATATATGATGCGTCCAACCCATTTTAGGTCATGTTTTTCACTATATTCAGACCTTAGAACCCTAGTAACACCCTTTCAAGGTTCTCTCAAGATTCAAGACCCAAACAAAGGGCAAACAACACAAATCAAGTGTCGGGAATCCCGTGGCGCTATTAAGTTTCTTTTTCTTCTTGTTGTTGCTCATTCTTGTGTTGTTCCAGCTCGTGTGAGAGGTTGTTTTAAAGGGTTTATGTTTTGTAAATACTCCCTCAAGTTCTTAATATCAACCCTAGGAGATTTTAAGCCTTCTAAAGTGATTTTATTGCTGAAAACACTAATTGATTGCTAGTTTCGCTTTCTTGTTGTTGTGGCAGCATTGGAGGGATATTTCATGGATACTTAAGGTCAAATTGGAGTTTTTCTTTCTGTATAAAGGTAAGGAACCTCTTACTCTATATTTATTTAAGATTATCCAAGTTGAGGCTAAGTCATTGAAGCTAGAACTTGTGGAATATATATCAAAAGGCTTGGTAGTAATGTTATCGGTTGGTGGACTATTTTGGGAGGTTCAATATGATTAACATTGATGTTGTTTGGGCTGTTTGGAGATTGTTTCCACTTGTGGAAGTCATATAAATAGGGGAGGTGTTGTCCGTTTCATCATAAAATAGGTTGTGGTCGTTACATAATAGTTACGACGCTTAAACATTAACGATAGTGTCATTTCTCCTATTGTAGGCTAAGGAGTTGTGACATTTGCATAGCTTGAGGTTGGGGGTATATACAAGGTATGTGAGGCTATCCATTTCCTTCTTTTGCACGGCTCCGATTATACATAATGTAATGAACGAGCTTCCAAAGATACTTTACTCTTAGAAGCTAGCAGTACTTACATTATTTCCCCTCTGATGGAACAATTAATGTTGATGTTGCTTCTCTTATTCTTATATTATCAATGTTGTTGGTACTTCCTAATTCTTATAAGGTTCACAGTGAAGAGTTAGTCCTAATAACGCGTACAGAGGATACCGACCTTACGTCACTCCGAAAGGTTTAGAACGTGATTCCATGAGTCCAGCATGCAGTATTATTTATGTATCTATTTTACTCTACCGAGTCGCGCTATAGTCGACCGGGTACGGCACCTATTGTGCAACTACTGATCAATTGTGTTTTACCGAGCTCCACGTGGCCGGGTACGAATCCACCGAGCCTTATGATGGCCGGGTATATTTTTACCGAGCCTATTATGGCCGGGTGTGATATGATGATGATGATGCCCACAGAGGCGTATGTTTTAAAAGTTTATGCATATATACATATGTATCATGCATTGCATATCAGTAGCCCTCAGAGGTACCCAGACGTTACAAGTTGTATATTCTTTATTCCTGCTTACATTATTGTTCGTACTTATGGTTCCCTACCTTACATACTCAGTACTTTATCCATACTGACATCCTTTTATTTGTGGATGCTGCATGTCGTGTTGTAGGTCCTGATAGACTGCCAGGCGCAGCTCCCCCACCAAAGTAGGTGGTCCAATTCAGTGGTGATTGGCGAGATCCCTTCTTCGGACTTGCCGTGGTCTTGGTATGCATTTTTGTTATAGACATTATGGGTATGTTGGGTCCCTGTTCCGGCAATGTTGCAGCACTTATGTTCCTTAGAGGCTCATAGACAGGTGTCGACTCATGTATAGTTTGGTATGCTTTGTCGGTTGATTCTTGTTTTATAGTCTTTCATGGTAGCGTGGTAGCTCGTACCTTATATATAGTTTCTTGATTGTCTGGTCATTCCGTGTTATATATGTTCATGTCATCATCTTTTGTTGTTAGTTGTCCATGTTCCATGTCTACCAATTCTATTGATCTCGTCGGCCCTAAAAGATAATAAATAAGGTTAGATAAAATGTACGTTGGTGCTCGGCAAGTATGGCCAGTTGCTAGTCATGGCCCTCCAGTTTGGGTCGTGACACTCCATGGAGTTTTGGGATAGTGTACTTGATTCTGAGAAATGTTGTGTTGTGTATGCTTATGACGACCTGGTTGGTCGTCTTAAGAATTAACGCCCAATCCCCTATTAACAATTTTCCCCGAGTTTATTTATGCTATTTTGATTTGCCGGGATATTCGATTTTGAGTTTCGAAGAGTTTTGAGACACTTAGTCCCTAAATGAGAGCTTAAATGTTGGAAAGTTGGCTGTAGTCGGAATAGTGTGAAGACGGCCTCAGAATGGAACTTTGATGGTTTGGTTAGCTCTGTTGGGTGATTTCGGGCTTAGGAACATGATCGGATTGTGTTTTGGAGGTCCGTAGCTAATTTAGGCTTGAAATGCCGAAAGTTGAATTTTTGGAGTTTCTGGTCCGATAGTGAGATTTTGATCCGAGGGTCGGAATGAAATTTTGGAAGTTGGAGTAGCTCTTTAGTGTTGAATGTGACCTGTGTGCAAAATTTTAGGTCATTCGGACGAGGTTTGATAGACTTTTTGATCAAAAGCGTATTTCTAGAGTTTTGGAGTTCTTAGGCTTGAATCCGAGGTTAAATTGGTGTTTTGTTGTTGTTTTGAGCGTTCTAAAGATTGGAACAAGTTTGACTAATGATTTAGGATTGGTTGGCATGTTTGGTTGAGGTTCTGGGGGCCTCGGGTGTGTTTCAGATGCTCAACGGGTCATTTTGGATCTTTTAGAGTTGCAGAAAAATCTGGTATCTGGTTTCCTTAATCGCGTTCGCGACCTCCCCTCCGCGTTCGCGTAGTGTAATTTCGGAGGGTGATTACATTTTTCTTCGCGATTGCATTAATTGGCTCGCGATCGCGGAAGTCTGTCCCTTCCTCCTTCATGTTCTCATTCCCCCTTTCGCGTTCGCATAGTAGAACTAGGAGCCGATGGTTCAGTGGCTTTTTTCCCTTCGCGTTCGCATGGTCTTGTCCGCGAACGCGTAAGCTTGACCTTTCCTTATTCACGTTCATATGCCCCATCTCGCGTTCACGTAGCCCAGTTCAGGAGCCATCAACTTTTACTCTTCGCGATCGCAAGTCACCTTTTGCGATTGCGATGAACAAAACACCTTGGCAGAATTTAAAACCCAAAATCGAGGGTTTAGACCATAATTCATATTTTGAACTTGGGAGCTCGGGAGATTGCGACTTTTGAAGAGATTTTCACCTGGACGATTTGTGTATGTGATTCCTACTCGGTTTAGACTAATTTCCATGAATCTACACTTAAATCCATCCTTTAATTTCGAAATTTTGGTAGAAATATGGGGAAAAGTTCTTAGACAAAGAGATTGGGTTTTGATTGTGTATTTGACATCGGAATGGGATAATTTTGATATGGTTAGACTCGTGATAGTGTGAGGATTCTGAAAATATAAATTTTACCCGATGTGAGCCCGAGGGACGTTTTGGTCGTTTTACCTAATTTTGCGTATTAGCTTAGAATCTAATTGTAGAATCAGTTACTTGAAGTGTTATTTACATTATGACATTGAATTGAATAGATTTGGGACATTTGGAGTCAAGTACTCATGGCAAGAACGTGGTCTCGGGTTGATTTTTGAGCTGGGACGAGGTAAGAGGCTTGTCTAACCTTGTGTGGGGGACCTTCCCCTTAGGATATGATATATTTGATAATTGAAATGCCTTGTACGCGAGGTGACGAGCGTGTACTCGAGCTAATTTTGAAAATTCGGTTTTTCCTTAAGTATTTCAATTGAGTTCTTTTTCCTGTCTTATTCTACTTGTGAATTTAGCCTGTTGCTAGTTTAGAAAATCATGTTTAGTTGACTTAATTGCCTATTTGCTTAAACTACCTTAATTGCATTACTTGAAGCATGTTAGGCTAGAATTAACTGTTTACTTGGTACGAAGTTTAGCTTAATTGGGTATTCTTGTGTTGCTACTGTGTGTTTTTACTTTGGGACTACGAGACGGCATCCCGGGAGATCCCCTGTACGTATTTATGATCTGAACTGAGGTGCGTGATACCAAGATATCCCTGGCACGTATATTGAGGATACCAAGAGATCCTCGGGATACCAAGATATCCCTAGAATATATTGAGGATAGCAAGAGATCCTCGGGATACCGAGAGATCCCTAGCATATATTTAGGATCCCAAGAGATCCTCGAGATACCAAGAGATCCCTAGCATATATTGAGGATACCAAGAGATCCTCGTGATACCGAGAGATCCCTAGCATATATTGAGGATACCAAGAGATTCTCGAGATACCAAGAGATCCCAGGTTATCATCCTTGTTATGAGTGGTACTTCCTTGTGGTTTGCCTTCATTTTTATTTTCGTTATTGTACTCTTATTATCCTGTGTAGATTCTAACTGTAGATTCTCAGTTGTACTGCTTATCTTATCCTGTCATCTATATATTTATTTAATCTTAGTAGGGCCTTGACCTTCCTCATTACTACCCAACCGAGGTTAGGCTTGCCACTTACTGAGTGCCGCTGTGGTGTACTCATGCCTCTCCTGCGCATGATTTTCATGTGCAGATCTAGGTACCGCTACTCAGGCCTATCATCCTTGAGGAGGCGACTGCTCTAGAGACTTCGACGTACATATGCTGCATCCGCAGTCCGAGAAGTCCCTTTCTATTCATGCTTTTAGTATTTAGCCATTCTGTATTTTTTCTATTCTTATTAGACATTCCGAAGTTAGAGCTATGTAGTATTGATCTTAGCTTGTGATTCGTGGTTTTCCGGGCCTTGGATTTAGATATTGGCTTTTTTTTAGATTTATATATGGTGTATGCCGAGCGGTACATTTAAACGCTATTATCGTTTTATTTCTGTTTTTAAATTGTTTTACTTCCATAAGTTTGGTTACCTTCCGCAATTTAGGCTTACCTAGTCGTAAAGACTAGTGCCGTCACGATGGTTCCCAGAGGGTGAACCGGGGTCGTGGCAATGTTGAGTGGCACTATTAAATATTGTTTTATCATTCTTCATTCTGTTTTAATTTGTTTTATTCCGCACTTGGTTTATCTTCCGCAATTTAGGCTTACCTAGTCGTAGAGGACTAGGTGCCATCACGATGGTTCACGGAGGGCGAACCGAGGTCGTGACATTTATAAACCAAGTATGTTTATGTCTTTCATTGTTATAATAAAGCATTTTATCAAAGACTTAGATATAATCCCAGTACGTAAAGTTCATCAAAGAATTATTAAGGATTATCTGCCTTTCTTTCATCGTGGAAATTCCCCAATCTTCAAAAGATATAATCTGTTCAATAATAATCTTTGAGAAGTTATAAATATTCTCATTGGTGTTATAACCAGAAAGTGCTGAAATTCTACACTGCCCGTACTGGTGAGAATAGTCTCATAATACGAACGAGTTTTGTATGACTCACTCGGATAGTATAATCCATTAATCAAATATCTTTGAAATATTTTCCATGGCTCATTTTTTCTCTGAATCTCAGAGTTTTCCAAAAGAAATATTATTTCTTTATTTGCTATCTTTTCATAGGACTTGATATCATCAGTGTTCTCTTCTTTAGCAACTGAAGCAAATGTATCACGTTGCTTTTGAGCGGCTAAATACACCTGCAGATGACCGTATAACGGACTATCTTCTGAAATATCTTCTAGATGAATGGAAGGTGTTGAGGAAGATTCTCCTTTAAGAGGAACCTTTGAGTTAATCAAGCTTCTCTTTCCCATTTGTATTACTGGGGAATTTGATGAGGATCCGTATGACGATCCTTGTTTGGTCCTGCAAATATCTTTGCACATACCTTTACAAACCAAGTATGTTTATGTCTTTAATTGTTGTAATAAAGCACTTTATCAAAGGCTTGGATATAATCCCAGTACATAAAGTTCATCAAAGATTTATTAAGGCTTATCTGCCTTTCTTTCATCGTGGAAATTCCCTAATCTTCAACAGATATAATCTGTTTAATAATAATCTTTAGGAAGTTATAAACATTCTCATTGGTGTTATAACCAGAGAAGTGCTGAAATTTTGCACTGCCTGTACTAGTGAGAATAGTCTCATAATACGAACGGATTTTGTATGACTCACCCGGATAGTATAATCCATTAATCAAATATCTTTGGAATATTTTCAATGACTCATTTTTTCTCTGAATCTCAGAGTATTACAAAAGAAATATTATTTCTTTGTTTGCTAGCTTTTCATAAGACTTGATATTATCAGTGTCCTGTTCTTTAGCAACTGAAGCATCTTTGCTAAAATAGATAAGCTTAAGGAAAAATCTCAATTAGGAGATTTCTATACCCAGTTCGGTCTACCCGAAACTTCCACGCATAATAGGAAAAAGAAAAATAGATATCATAGATATCTTAACCCTGATAGCCCATATAAGAAAAAGAGATATAGATATAGATCTAAGGAAGAGCGTGATACTAGAAAAGCTCATCGTAAATCTACTAAGTTTACGAAGAATAGGTCCAAGCGGGATCTTGCTGACATTAAGTGCTATAAGTGCGGAAAATTTGGCCATATAGCTTCAAATTGTAAGCTTCAAAAGCTGAAAACCTTAGAATTAGAAGACAAGTTACATGATAAGGTTTATAGTTTGTTATACACTTCTGGATCAGAATCTGATTATAATTCTGAGACTGATTCTGAAGCTGAAGTTGATTTACTTGATTTATCTGATAGTGATAAAAATATTGATAATATTTGTACTGCTTGTAAAGGTGATACTTGTACTTGTGAGGATGATGAATTTTATAAATTACAATCTCAATTTCAAGAGTTGAATATGAAAACTATTACATCTGATAAAGTAATAGATCTTTTAAAAGAAGTTACTGATGAAAAACTTCGTGAAAAAATTATTAATTTGGCTGCAAGTTCAAGTTCTAGTAGTTCAAAACCTTTTGAAAAACAAAAGAACGAATATGAATATTCTGCGCCTTATTCTTTGTCAGAAATTAATAAACGTCTTCATAAGACCGATACGCCAAGAAGAGATGCTTCTTTTGATGACTTAAAAGTTGAAATTGAAAATCTGAAAAGAGATATTAAGTCTCTTAAACAAAATCAAATGATTTGTGATCATCGGATTGCTCAAATTGAGAAAAATAATTCTCTAAATGATTTTTCGACTAAAGGAATTTTTGATTTTTCAAATGACATAGGAAAAGAAATTTATAATTTCTATGATAGTAAAAATCCGATCGATTAAAAACCTGACATTTTTTAGGTATGATGCAAATTGTTACTACTCATAAATGGTACATTAAATGTACTATTTTGATTGATAATAATTTTTCTATAACTGATATAGCCATGATTGATAGTGGAACTGATGCAAGTTGCATTCAGGAAGGGCTAATACCCACTAAATATTTTCAGAAATCCACTCATTAGGTTAAATCTACTTCTGGTCATGCTTTAGATATAAAGTATAAACTACCAAATACTCATATTTGCCAAAATAAGGTCTGTATTCCTCACTTTTTCTTTTGGTAAAAAACCAATTATACCCTCCTATTATACTTGGGACTCCTTTTATTAATGTTATTTATCCTTTTACTAGCATAGACTCGAAAGGTTTTACTTCTACTTATCAGGATAAAAGGATAAGTTATTCTTTTGTTACAGATCCCGTAATTAGCGATATTAATACTCTGATTAATATGAAGCAGAGACATATTGATTCCTTGCAATTAGAAGTATTGAGTATGAATATATTCGATACTTTACAATCTACTAAAGTTCAGCAAAAGATTAAATTTATTGATGAACAAATGGTTGTTAATATTTGTGCCGATCATCCTAGTGCCTTTTGAAATCGGAAAAGGCATATTGTCACTCTTCCTTACGAAGAAAACTTCTTCGAGGATGATATTCCTACTAAATCTCGACCTTGCCAGATGAACACTGAATTGGTTGAATTCTGCAAAAAAGAAATTGATAATTTGTTACAAAAGGGTTTGATAAAACCTTCAAAATCTCATTGGTCTTGTTCTGCATTTTATGTAAACAATGCAGCAGAGAAGGAATGTGGCATTCCTAGATTAGTCATAAATTATAATCCTTTGAATAAATATTTGAAATGGATTAGGTATCTTATCCCCAACAAAGGGGATTTGTTATCTAGATTATATGATGCCAATATAGTTTCACAATTTGATTTAAAATCTGGATATTGGCAGATTCAAATTTTTAAAGAACATACTTACAGGACTGCTTTCAATGTTTCATTTGGTCAATATGAATGGAATGTCATGCCTTTTGGTTTGAAAAATGCTCCTTCTGAATTTCAGAAAATAATGAATGATATTTTTAATCCCGTACGGACTACCGCCAGCCGACCCGATCCTGATGTAAATGGTATCAGCGCCTAGGAACTTTTCATGGTAAATATGTAACAGATATGAACTATTCAACATAGATATGAATCTGTTGGAAATGGATCTGGGAGAAACAAGTACTAAAAGTACTAGACTTGAAGAGGTAGATATACCTCAAAACCTTGATTTGTTAAACAAATGGACGATTCCTAAAGTTTCTATTAAAACCATTTATGATTATGGTTAGTTTGATAAACTTTCTTCAAAACAATTGATAAAAATGACTTAATAGTCTTTGGCATTAAACTCTTCTGAACAGACTATTCGTCTGTTAAACAAATACGATATTGATTTATATAAGCATCATTTCAATTAACTGCATATTGGCATGGTTCAATTTGCGTTTAAACCATTAACCCTCAAAGGGTTACTAGAGACATTTTTGGTAGCTCTTAGAGATGCTAGAAATTTGAATTTCAGGCAGTCTCTGATAGGTTCGATTGAATCTATTGTGGCCTATGGTCCAGTATATTTTAATACTCAACCTAATCTACAATTATCTCTTTCTGATGTTAATGTACTCAATGCATTAACGTTAAATGTGAAAACGCATGTTTATAATTATGCAACTGGTTCTAAACTTATATGTTTATCTTACAGAATTTATTTTAAATTACTATCTACGTTAAATCCTCGATGTAAATTATACGATACATCGGATCAGGCTATACTAATGGAAACCAATTTTGCAAAGTCTAAGGTCACCACAAGGAGACCTATTTGTCACGACCCCGGTTCCCCTTCGTGAACCATCGTGACGGCACCTAGTCCTCTACAACTAGGTAAGCCTAAATTGCGGAAGATAAACCAAGTGCCGAATAAAAACAAGTTAAAACAGAATGAAGAATGCTAAAACAATGTTTAAAAGTGCCGCTTGACATACAAAATATTTAACTCTCAAACCAATACATATTTCCATGACCCGGAAACCCATGAATCACAAGCTAAGGATCACTACACAGTTTAACTCCAGAATATCTAATAAGGTAAAGAAATACATATGGGCAAATGTTTAAAAGTTAGAATAGAAAGGGACTCCTCGGTCTGCAGACACGGCAGATATACCTCGAAGTCGTTGCAGCAGTCGCCTCGCCTCAAGGGTGATAGGACTGAGTCGCAGTACCTGGATCTGCACATGAAAAATATGCACAGAAGGGGCATGAGTACACCACAGCGGTACTCAGTAAGTGCCAAGCCAAACCTTGGTCGGGTCTTGATGAGGAAGGTCAGGGCTCTATTGAGATTAAATAAAATACAAAGATCAACAGTATAGAACAGAACAATATAAATAAGTATAGTAGTAAAATAACACAGGATGCATAGGATAACAACAACTATACAGAAGCAAGATAAACACGAAAAAGAATACAGCTCAGCACCAACAATAACAATCGGGGATCTCCCAGGATACCGTCCTGTAGTCCCATATGTACATATCCAATGGATCTCCCGGGATCCCATCCCGTAGTCCAACTCATAGTGCGGGGGGATCTAGCGGAATCCCGTTCCGTAGTCCCAAATGTAAATACCCAGTACTGGGGGAATTTACCGGGTAAATTTCCGTAGTTCCATATAACTGTGCAGGGGGATCTACCGGAATCCCACATCCGTAGTCCCAAAATAAACAGACAAGGGGGAGCTACCGGAATCCCACATCTGTAGTCCCAAAATAAATACATAGTAGCAAAAGGAAAATATACAGAAATAGCAAAATTTCATATCAAGGCAACAAGTGATTCTAGCCTGGCATGCTGGACAGAATTCAGGTAAGGCAGTTTGAGCAAGTAAAGCAGTTAAGTCACTTAGACATGCTTTCCTAAGCTAACAACAGGCTTAATAGTGCAAGTAATAGAAACGGGAAAGGAAACATACTAGTAATTACTTAAAGAAAATCAGATTTCCAACAATTAGCACAAGTACGCACTCGTCACCTCACATACAAGGCATTTCAATTACCAAATATATCAATCCTAAGGGGAATGTCCCCCACACAAGGTTAGACAAGTCACTTACCTCGAATCGGCTCAAAATCAACCCGAGACCACGTTCTTGCCACGAGTAGTCGACTCCAAATGGCCCAAATCTATTCAATTCAATTGCATAATGTAAATAACACTTCAAGTAACTGATTCTACAATTAAATTCTAAGCTAATACACGAAGTTATGTAAAATGACAAAAATACCCCTTGGGCCCACATCTCGGAATTGGGTAAAATTTATATTTCCATAAAGCTCACACTCTCACGAGTTCAATCATATCAAAAGTACCAAAATTGGACCTTAATTAGTCCCTCAAATCATCACTCAAAGTTCTCCAATTAGACAAGCCCTAACCCCCCAATTACCACTGATTTTCCTTAATTTTTCATGCTTAAATTGATAAAAATCATTCCAATAACGAGTTTAGGGACCAAAGACCTTCCCCCATTGAACTACTCTGAAAATCCTTGAAAAGTGCTCCCCAAGCTTCTTCCCGTTTTGAAATAGATGAAAAATGGCTAAATTGCGCGAAGGCAAGAATTTATATGTTCTGCCCAGTGATTTACGCATTTGCAGCCATAGGACCGCATCTGCGGTCCCGCTTTTGCAGAGCCAAGGTCGCACCTGCGATGTTTCACTTAAAGGTTGACTTTCGCACCTGCGGTCTCCAACTCGCAGAGGCGGTACCGCTTCTGCGGTAATTCTTCTGCATCTGCGAAAACTACTGACCTCCCTCAATTCTGCTTCTGCGGTCTCTCTGCCGCTTCTGTGATGCCGCACCTGTGGGACCTAAACCGCAGGTGTGGTTATGTCAGAACCAGCAGCTGAAGCTACAACTTTAACTCCAAAAATCTTTCCGTCAACCATTCGAATTCATCCGGAGGCCTTCGGGACCTCAACCAAAAGAACGAACAAGTCACAAACCACTATCTAAACTAGTACCAATCCTTAAAACACCTGAAACAACATCCAAACCTCGAATTAACCATGGATTTAAGCCAAAGAACTCCAAAATTCTCAAAATACGCTTTCGATCAAAAAGTCTATCAAACCTCGTCCGAATGACCTAAAATTTTGCACACACGTCACATTCAACACTACGGAGCTACTCCAACTTCCGGAATTCAATTCCGACCCTGGGATCAAAATCTTACTATCGGACTGGAAAGTTCAAAAATTCAACTTTCGGCATTTCAAGCCTAAATTAGCTACGGACCTCCAAAACACAATCCGAACACGCCCATAAGCCCGAAATCACCTAACGGAGCTAACAGTACCATCAGATTTTTATTCCGTGGATGTCTTCCCACTGTTCCGACTATGGCCAACTCTCTAACACTTAAGGTCTCATTTAGGGACTAAGTGTCCCAAAACTCTCCGAAACTCAAAACCGAACATCCCGGCAAATCAAACTAGCAGAAATAAACTTGGGGAAAGCAGTTAATAGGGGATCGAGACATTAATTCTTAAGACGACTGGCTGGGTCGTCATATCCTCCTACACTTAAACATTCGTTCGTCCTCAAACGGCCATAGAGACATACCTAAAGTAGTGAAAAGATGAGGTAACGGCTGCACATATCCTGCTCGGTCTCCCAGGTCGCCTCCTCGACCGGCTGGCCCCGCCACTAAACCTTCATGGATGCAATGTTCTTTGACCTCAGCTTTCTAACCTCTCTGTCCAGTATTGCCACTGGCTCCTCAACATAGGATAGATCTTTGTCCAACTTGACTGAACTGAAATATAACACGTGCGACAAATGACCATGTGCCTCCGGAGCATCGAAACATGAAATACTGGATGAACTCCGGCCAAGCTGGGAGGTAAGGCAAGCTCATAAGCAAGCTCCCCAACGTGCCTCAATATCTCAAAAGGGCCAATAAATCTCGGACTCAACTTTCCTTTCTTCCCGATTCTCATAACGCCCTTCATAGGCAAAACCCGAAGTAGAACCTGCTCTCCAACCATATAGGAAAAATCACGAATCTTCCGGTCTACGTATCTCTTTTGTCGGGACTAGGCTATATGGAGTCTATCCTGAATCATCTTCACCTTCTCCAAAGCATATTGAACCAAGTTTGTGCACAACAATCTAGCCCCACCCGGCTCAAACCAACCCACCGGGGATCTACACCATCTCTCATATAAAGCCTCATACGGTGCCATTTGGATGCTAGACTGATAGTTGTTGTTGTAAGAAAACTCCTCCAATGGCAAGAACTGATCCCAAAACCCTCCAAACTCAATCACGCACGCATGAAGCATATCCTCAAGAATTTGAATAGTGAACTCAGACTGTCCATCCGTTTGAGGGTGAAATGATGTACTCAACTCCACCCGAGTACCCAACTCATGCTGAACGACCCTCTAAAATCGTGATGTGAACTGAGTACCCCAATCTAAGATGATGGACACTGGAATACCATGAAAACTAACAATCTTCCGGATATAAATCTCCGCCAACCGCTCCGAAGAATACGTAGTACACACAGGAATGAAATAAGCAGACTTAGTCAGCCGATCCACAATCACCCAAATAGCATCGAACTTTCTCAAAGACCGTGGGAGCCCAACTACAAAGTCCATGGTGATCCGCTCCCACTTCCACTCCGGAATTTCTATCTGCTGAAGCAACCCACCCGGTCTCTAGTGCTCATACTTCACTGCTGACAGTTAAGGTACCAAGCTACAAATCCAACTATATCTTTCTTCATCCGCCCCCACCAATAGTACTGCCTCAAATCCTGATACATCTTCGCGGCACCCGGATGAATGGAATACCGCGAGCTATGGGCCTCCTCCAGAATCAACTCCCGAAGCCCATCAACATTGGCTACACAAATCCGACCCTGCATCCTCAATACCCCATCATCACCAATAGTCACATCTCTAGCATCACCGTGCTGAACCTTGTCCTTGAGCACAAGAAAATGAGGGTCATCATACTGCCGCTCCCTGATACGATCAAATAAAGAAGACCAAGAAACCACGCAAGCTAGAACCCGACTGGGCTCCGATAGTTCCAATCTCACAAACTGGCTAGCTAAGTCCTGAACATCCATTGCCATAGGCCTCTCAGACGTTGGTAAATAAGCCAAACTCCCCAAACTCTCCGCCCAACGACTCAAAGCATCGGCTACCATATTGGCCTTGCCCGGGTGATATAAAATAGTGATTTCATAGTCCTTCAGCAACTCTAACCACCTCCTCTGGTGCAAATTTAGATCCTTTTTCTTGAACAAGTGCTGCAAGCTCCGATGGTCAGTATAAATCTCACAGGGAACCCCGTATAAATAATGGCGCCAGATCTTTAGGGGGTGAACAATGGTAGCTAACTCAAGGTCATGGACCGAATAATTTTTCTCATGTATCTTCAACTGTCTGGATGCGTAGGAAATCACCCTACCGTCCTACATCAATACCGCTCTGAGGCCAATCCTCGAGGCATCAAAATAGACAGTGTAAGACCCCGAACATGTAGGCAATATCAAAACTGGGCTGAAGTCAAAGCTGTCTTGAGCTTCTGAAAGCTCGCCTCACACTCTTCCATCCACTGGAACAGAGCACCCTTCTGGGTCAGTCTGGTCATAGGGGCTGCAATCGATGAAAACCCCTCCACAAAACAACAGTAGTAACCCGCCAAGCCAAGGAAACTACGGATCTCTGTAGTTGAGGATGGTCTGGGCCAATTCTGCACAACCTCTACTTTCTTCGGATCCACCTGAATACTCTCACTCGATACCACGTGGCCTAAGAATGCCACTGAATTCAACCAAAATTCACATTTCGAGAACTTAGCATATAACTTCTTCTCTCTTAGAGTCTGAAGCACAGTCCTCAGGTGCTGCTCATGATCTTCTCAACTCCGGGAATACACCAGAATATCATCAATAAAGACAATGACGAACGAGTCAAGATACGGCTAGAACACACTGTGCATCAAATGCATAAAGGCTGCTAGGGCATTGGTCAGCCTAAATAACATAACAAGGAACTCGTAATGACCATATCGAGTCCTAAAAGCAGTCTTCGGGATATCTGGCTCCCAAATCTTCAACTGATGGAAACCTGAGCGCAAATCAATCTTAGAAAACACTCGTGCGCCCTAAAGCTGGTCAAACAGATCATCAATACGAGGAAGAGGATAACGGTTCTTCACTATAGCCTTGTTCAACTGGCGATAATCAATACACATATGCATAGAACCATCCTTTTTCTTCACAAACAAGATAGAAGCACACCAAGGTGATACACTGGGGGGAAAAACCCTTATCAAGTAATTATTGTAACTGATTCTTCAACTCCTTCAACTTAGGAGGAGCCATACAATACGGAGGAATAGAAATGGGCTGAGTGCCCGGCAACAGATCAATGCCAAAATCAATATCTCTATCAGGCGGCATGCCCGGAAGGTCAATTGGAAACATATCGAGAATATCCTGTACTACTGAAACTGAATCAACTGAAGGGCTATCAATACTGACATCTCTCACATAAGCTAAATACGCGTCACACCCTTTCTCAACCATAAGCTAAGATTTAAGGAAAAAAATAACTCTACTGGGAGTATGATCTAAAGTACCCCTCCACTCAATACGTGGTACACCCAGCATAGCCAGTGTCACAGTTTTGGCATGACAATCAAGAATAGCATAATGGGGCAACAACCAGTCCATGCCCAAGATAATATCAAAGTCAACCATGCTAAGTAACAATAAATCAGCTCTGGTCTCAAAACCACTAAGAGCAACCAAACACGACCGATAAACGCGGTCCACAACTAGAGAATCTCCCACAGGAGTAGAAACATAAATAGGGGAACTCAAAGAATCCTAAGATACACCCAAATGCGGAGCAAAATAAGAAGACACATAAGAGTAAGTGGTGCTCGGATCGAATAGAACTGATGCATCTCTGTGACAAACCAGTGTAATACCTATGATGACAGAATCGGAGGCAACAACCTCAGTACGGGCAGGAAGGGCATAGTATCGGGCCTGACCTCCCCCTCTAAGGCGAACTCTACCACCCCGACCTCCACCTCTAGCTGGCTGAGCAGGTGGGGTAGCAACTAGAGCTGTAAACATAGCTTGAGAACTCTGCAGGGCACGCTGTGGCTGAGAAGTCTGTGGAGGTGCACCCCTCTAAAGTCTGGAGCAATCCCACACCATATGACGGGTGTTACCACACTTAAAACAAGTTTGGGAGGACGTGGTGGCTGTGACTAGCTTGGGCCAGGTCTGCTGGACTGACCTCTGAAAGCACCCTCCGTAGGAGACGCGCTAGATACCGGTGGTGCATATTAAGTCTCCTGATGTCTAAGAGGAGCTGGAACACCACTTTCTGCTGAAAGAGCTGAATGAACATGGCAACTCATATAACCCCTACCATGACAACCTGCTGTTGGGGCACAAGAACCAGAGAAATGGCCCGACTCTCGAGACCTCTTGGCCTCCTCTCCTCTCTCTCACTAGAATGCATACCCTCGATCCTCCTAGCAATGCTCACCACTTGCTGATAAGAAATATCCATCTCCAACTCACGAGCCATGTTAGACCTGATGCTGGGAATAAGGCCCTCAATAAATCGGTGAACCCTCTTGCGAACAGTAGAAACCAAGGCTAGTGCATGCCTAACCAAACTGGTGTAACGGACAGCATACTCTAAGACAGTCATAGCACCCTGGTGCAAATGCTCAAACTCCCCGCGCCATGAGTCCCTAAAGCTCTGAGGAACATACTCTCTTAGGAACAGATCTTAAAACTGAGTCCAGGTCAGTGAAGCAGCCTCATCCGGACTGTCTAACTCATAGGTGCGCTACTACTCACAGGTGGCTCCTTGAAGCTGGAAGGTAGTAAGGAAACCCCGCTCGATCCTGATATACCCATGGTATGGAAAATGCGGTAACTCTCATCTAAAAATCCCACTCTCCTCCGATGCTAGACCGCTGAATACATGAGGCTTGTACCTCTTGAACCTCTCAAACCTCAGCTCCTCCTCCTCAGAAGTCGCTGCCCTATCCTCGGGCTGAATTGGCACTACAAGTGGTACAGGAATAATCTCAAGGACCTACTCGACATGCACTCGCTGCTCAGGAGTTCGGGCGGTGTCGACACCCCCTTTTCACTAACCGTGGGGTCAGAAATCGGGTATACGGCATTGGGAGGACAACTCTATTCCCTTTTGAGAATTGGGTTTAGAAGTTGAAGAGTTGCCACCTAATGTTTATAGTGCATTAGGACACTTTAAGAAGGGTTTGAGATGAAGAGACCAAAGATTAGGGTAAGGGCTAGAAATTATCCCGAGGGGAAGGTGTTAGGCACCCCTCAAGATCCACTAGTATGGTTCCCGGCCATGTTACAATTGTGACTTTACAAGTAAACAATCAAGGCTCAAATAAGGATTCACATATAACATTGCAAACAGGTTGAAAATTTTCAAAGGTAAGTAGAGAGGGCAGAAATTCATGAAAAAAAAAGATTTGAACAGTTTTACAAGAAGAGATGGAAGCAAATAAAGGGAAGGGGGTCCTAAGTTTATAATTAATATGGAACACTTCAATGCAATACCCAGCGATCACTCCTAAGAAGAGGGGTCGCACGTGATATTAGCGCATCGGTCATCATATCCATATCTACCCTTCCCACCCCGTTAAGGTGTTAAAGCGCGAAATGGTATCGTTACTTATTGCATGTTGTTACCCGTCCCAATCCTAACAGTCCCAGAGGCATATGGGACTACTAATCCTAAAGGGGAGGGAGTTGGGGCTTTTGCGGAGTTTCAAAAGGATAAAAATCTAGGCGACAAGCTATAACAGATAGCAGTTAAAAGGGACACAAATAGCAGTTAAGGCTCAAGTCAGCCTCCTTATTCAAAGCAGCAGATTATTTAGCATGACTTACAAACACTGGTTTTGTCTGTATTAAACTTAACGTAGGAATGATGGCTAACTTATCACATATTTTCAAATAAGAGGTCCAAATTAGGTCTGCCTGCTGGTTGTAATTATCAAAACTGATGCAATTATAAAATTTTACCCTAAGGCTTGCCTAGGCGTTAAATAGAACCTATAGGCATGATATCTATGTGTTTCGAAAATAAAGAAGTAGAATGATTGCAGAAAGGAATTGTCAGTTACAAAAAAAAAAAATAAGTTCCGCAGGTGCTTACGCGTTATTGTTACTGATTTTAGACGAATTGGCGATTCAAGTTAGTTAATAGCTCCTATAGGCATGCTTTCTAAGTGTCACTGATTTTAAACACTGTTTTTAAACACTGTTATTATTATACATAAATCCTATAGGCAGGTCATCTATATGCAATTGGTTAGTTGTTTAAATCCTATAACAAGTTTGCCCAATGACGGATGCACATGCAAAATTACAGAAAATCCTATAGACATGGTATCTGTATGAAAGTGCAGAAAATCCTATAGGCATAGTATGAAAATGCAGAGTTCCTACGGACATGGCATCTATATAAAAATGCAGAGTTTCAGTGATTTGTAAAACGCATAACTTCCAGAGACAGTAATTCCTAAAAGCATGATCTCTAGATGGGATACAGAATTTCAGAAATGATAACCCCTATAGGCGTGATATCTACCCCTTGCATGCATAGTTCCCTGCCCTTTTCCACTAGCCAACCCCAAATGTTTATTACAAGATTATTACAGACTAGAATTAATCAAAAAATAAATAAAATACATCTGAAATCAAAATTCCAACCAAGGAGGGCCTAATTCAGACTCCCAGTCTGACATATCTAATAAACCAACTTTCAAGGATCCTGGTTCTGAAGCCTTCTCTTATTTGGGATGTGTCAAAGTTCCAAGGAGCTTCAAGAGCTCCAGGCAGTGCTTACACCCCAAACATCATTCTAGAATTACAGTAGTGCAGTGCGGAAAAGCCAGCCCTCAAATGTCCAAGTTCAGAAGGAACTCAAGGTCCCAAGGCAAGGCTCATATGAGAGGGGCAGAACTTAAAGTCTAAGAGTAAGTGCAAGTGCAGCGGAGGGGAAATGATAAGCTGGTGTCATGCCAAGCAATTTGAAGTGCTGGCACACCCCTGACCAATTTGTTATTTTCAAATTGAGGAGTTATGACTTATTGAAAGCCAAGTTCAGGCCTGGATAGCCATTTAAAGGCTACCAGACCATAAACTTTAACTCAACATACATAGGGGTAATGATAGGGAATTCATACCAGAAACAGTAAACAAAGGAAGAGGGGGGCAAAGGGCATGATCAGCAATGAAACATACTGACACACTCTTTACTTGGGGTCAAAATTTAGTTCATGGACAACAATTCATGTTGCCATGCCCTGAATCCCCATTTATAAACACATAGAGGGTAAGGGAGTAGGGATCAAGCATTTGAAGGAAAGTAAAGCGTACAGTAGCATATGAACATGTCAAACTCTGCAAGTAATAGTCATAGATATAAAGACTATAAGTAAACACATTAGGATGATTGTTGGGAACTGAGTTAAGACATACCAGTAAAAGAGTAAGAGTAGGATGCAAAAATAAGCAATAATAGTATATTAGCCTTGGCTTTTAGCCGGCTAATAAGAAAGAGCAGAGAACAGCAGTAGAGCAAAAGAGCAAAAGGGAATGCAGATTTTGAAAGTATTTAGTGGTGTGTGTAAGTCAGAAGACTGTTTTCTCCTTCTTCTTTTTTTGTAAAGACTTAGGGCATTTATAGTCAAAAGTAGGTGGTAAAATAAGGTAAAAATCATGGAAATATGTTAATTGAAGAACTAGGAATCAATTAATCAAAGAATCAAGGAAGTACTCCCATTAATTAGGGGAATCAAAATCAAACGAAAAGATTCAGCACCATATAAGGCAAATAGGAAAAATCAGCGTAGGATTAAATAAGGAAAGAGTCAAGGTTCAGTATTGCATATAGTAGTCAAGTAAGACCAAATTCAGGAAAATTCCAATTAAGGAAAGGCTTAAAAGAATAGAGTACTATAACAAATGAGGTAACAAAGCCAATTAATTCAAACGGGCAGGTAGAAAGTTAGGTTTTTTTTAAGAAAGTTTTTGAATAACCAATCAATCAAGGAAAATCAGCATCAATCATGTGAAGTCATGATTCTGCATTTTTAACATATAAATAGAGGTAAATGAACAAAAGTAGCGAGCAAAGTTAACTAGGAAGGAGCAAGAGATGAACAAACATAACCACTCAGAGATAGTGAAAATAAGTTAAGATTTAGCAAGACATATTCGAAGCATGGTGACTATGAAACATCAACAAGAATCAAGCAAATAGGCCAGTAGGCAGAACCAAAGCAAGGAAGATCAGGATAGTACACACAATCAAACGAGAAAACATGCTAACACATAGAGACAAGACAAAGGAAATTAGGCTAACACAGGTAATCGAAGCAAAGAAACATGCTAACACACAAAATCGAATGAAGAAACATTTTATAGAAATTAGGGTTTCTAGCAGAGTCCAACTAAAAAACAGTAAAAACATAGAAATCGGTCAGAATAAACAACGAAAAGGTTTTAATCATAAAGAAAATCAATCGAAGCATGCATAAAAAGAAATCCCAGAAATCCTAATTTCGAAGAAAGTAAAAAATGGTTCAAAGCAAAGGGTCTTTTAGAATAAACTCGAGAATAAATAGAGCACAGAGGAAAACATGAGGATAGCATGAAATGACACCATTTTTGAGAGATTCAGGAGAGAGTTAGGGTTTCAAAAAAAAACCTAATAGAAGTGGGAAAAACCTGTCGTAACCTCATAGATCGTGACATATAGGGTGTGATTTCGTCTGAAATCACACCGGAGAACTCGCATATAGAAGAACCAGGAACCCTAGATCTCAAATCGCCATGGTCCATAAGCCTCAAAGGTCCTCGAGGTGTAGAACATCACGATGAAAGGTCCATCGGAGCCTTGGGGTTGAAGGGAGGTGGCCGGAGATAGCCGGGGAGGCGGTGGATTCATCGGAGAGAACCAGAAGGTTCTAGAGGGAAGGGAGAGCAAGAGTCAGTATAGAGAGAGAGAGAGAGAGAGAGAGACCGTCTTGGAAAATGAGGGGCCTGGGGGGGTTGTTGGGATTTAATTTTAGGAAATAAAATCTGGGCCGTTGATCTCATTTGATCAACGGCTCAGATTAGATCGGAGCTAGACCGGGTAATTGAATTGGGTACGGGTCGGGTTCCTATCGAAATGGGGTTGGAAATTGGGCAAATTGAGGCTGCAATTGAAAGGGAGAAAGGCTGTTATTGAAATAGAAATAGGCTAAGTGTTAAATAGCCAATTTTCCCCTTTTATTTTATAAAAATAGTAATAATGATTTTAAAAGTAAATTAAAAATACTGAGCAAACAAATACTATATAAACATCAATTTAAAAATATTGGAACCAATTTTATAATTATAAAATGTTATTAATCATAAAATAGGCCATAATTGCAATTACATGCAATTAGCTTAAAAATGGCAAATAAATTTGTAAAAAATATGCAAAAATCACCTTAATTATATTTTTGTGTAAATACGGGAATGAAATAAGTTATTCACTAAAAATGACAATTTTGGATTTTGTGGTATTAAAATAGGTAGTAAATCGGTTTAGAAATCGTTAAAAAAAATAATAAAACTCTTGGGTGTGCTTATATATGCACATACATGCTATTTTGGAAGTATTGTGGGTACAAAAATACCTAGGGAAAAATTGGGTATCAACAGCTGCCCCTCTTTACCCGAGGAGGATGAAAGAGTTGTCGGTTAAAGATAAGATGGCCAATTTTGACCGGAAGCGGCGATTGAAAAGAATTTTGACCGAGATCTGGTTTTTGAGCCGCCTACATATCCCTGGTCTTACAGGAATCAGGCCATATGTAGTTTAGGATCCATTGGCGGAATATGCCGATGGAGATTTGAAACGGATGGATGCGATGTTTTAGATTGAGAGAAGCTTTCTGAAAAATCGATAGGCTGCGGGAACCGGAGCGAGATCGCTCCTGCTGAGATGGCCGTTGACAGCTGATGTACCTGCAAGTAAGCAATACGAGCACATATTGTGCGTAAATTTAAACGTGATGCAAGTTCCCATCGGACCATGAATGTTGTCTTTGGACGGTTAGGATGACGTCCTCAGACCATGACGCCCTGGGCCAGGAAGCGTATAATAAAGGATTCGCAAGCTATGAAATGATGTTCTCGGGCTATGAGAATAATGCCTCCGAACCATGATGCCTTTGGACAGTTTGGATATCTTTCAGCCCATGAAATGCAGAAGGTGGCGATCTTTCAGCCGATGCAAGACGTAAATAAAGGTGGCGGTATTTCAGCCGATGCAAAATAAAATGACGCTATTTCAGCCATGCAAGAGAGATGAAGCGGCGATATTTCAGTCATGCAGGATGGAGGTAGAGCTTAACCTCGGAAGGCAGAAAGGTAGCCTTATGCAAAATGCAGATGGAGACAGAGCTTAGTCTCAAAAGGAAGATAAGTAGCCTTATGCAAAATGTAGATGGAGGTAGAGCTTAACCTCGGAAGGCAGAAAGGTAGCCTTATGTAATGTAGAGAAATGCGTATGGAGACAATTCTTAGTCTCGAAAGGCAGAAAGTAGACTTATGCGATGCAGATGGAGGTAGAACTTAACCTCGGAAGGCAGAAAGGTAGCCTTATGCAATGCAGAGAAATGCGGATGGAGACAATGCTTAGTCTCGAAAGGCACAAAGGTAGCCTTATGCAATGCAGATGGAGGTAGAGCTTAACCTCGGAAGGCAGAAAGGTAGCCTTATGTAATGCAGAGAAATGCGGATGGAGACAATGCTTAGTCTTAAAAGGCAGAAAGGTAGCCTTATGTGATGCAGATGGAGGTAGAGCTTAACCTCGGAAAGCAGAAAGGTAGCCTTATTCAATGCAGAGAAATGCGGATTGAGACAATGCTTAGTCTCGAAAGGTAGAAAGGTAGTCTTATGCGATGCAGATGGAGGTAGAGCTTAACCTAAAAAGGCAGAAAGGTAGCCTTATGCAGTGCAAGAATGTAAAAGGATGATTAGTAGTAAGATCTCTTAGCTGATAGCCGATTACAACAATATGACTGCTGGGGAGATTGTGTATGGATAGCAATTGCGGGCAAGTGATGATTCTGAGAAGTTGCATTCTTGGGAAAGTATGCGTACATAAATATACCTGACGATATTGCGAGTCGAGTGCCTGCATCCAAAGAAAAATCGTGAGTTTTGTAAGGGGAAAGGTTTGTTCATCTTCCCCGGGCCCTTGACGTTGTGTGTTATTGGGGTAGCGTCATTAAACAATAGCAATTCAGATAATAGTTATGCATGCTCTAGTAAATATATAATCAAAAAATAGTTTTCTTTAGATGAACCAACGACTGTGACATGGTTCAAGACATTGCAACCTCTTTTACTCCGGAATTTTGAGGGTCCTCCACAAAATTCTGCCCCAGTTTACTGGGCTGACGCTTCTGGCGATGCATGAACTAAAATTAACTTCGGAATTTTGAGGGTCCTTCTTAAAATTCTGCCCCAGTTCCAATAGCGGGGAAAATGGAATTTTAATTAAATTATGACCGAACCCATAGGGCTGCCTACGTATCCCCTCTTAAACGGGAATCGGGTCAAGCGTAGTTCAAATTACATCATTGAGGGAATCATAAGTGGTCACACATAATATCATTTCACTGCATCTGAATTGATTGGCTTCGGCCAGACTTCTCCATCCATCTCTGCAAGAATAAGGGCTCCTCCAGTTAGAACCCGGTGGACCATGTACGGACCCGGCCAATTGGGAGAGAACTTCCCCTTGGCTTCATCTTGATGTGGGAATATTTTCTTTAACACCAGCTGCCCCGGTGTAAACTTCCTTGGCTTAAACCTTTTGTTGAAGGCTCTGGACATTATGTTCTGATACAGCTAACCGTGGCAAACCGCATTCATCCTTTTTCCATCTATAAGGGCTAACTGCTCGTAGCGACCTTTTACCCATTCTGCATCATCCAATTCTACTTCTTGTATGATCCTTAAGGAGGGGATTTCTACCTCGGCGGGGATGATTGCCTCTGTACCATAAACCAGCATGTAGGGAGTTGCTCCGATCGATGTGTGGACTGTAGTGCGGTATCCCAATAAGGTGAATGATAGCTTCTCATGCCATTGTTTGTGCCTTTTGACCATCTTCCTTAGTATCTTCTTGATATTCTTGTTGGCTGCTTCCACAGCTCCATTCATCTGAGGCCTGTAGGCTGTAGAGTTCTTGTGTTTGATCTTGAAAGTTTCACACATTGCTTTCATCAAGTCGCTGTTGAGATTGGAACCATTATCGGTGATGATTCATTCCGGAACCCCGAACTGACAAACAATGCGGTCGCGGACGAAACCCGCCAGAACCTTCTTAGTGACCACCTTGTATGATGTTGCTTTGACCCATTTGGTAAAATAATCGATTGGCACTAGGATGAACCTGTGCCCATTTGATGCGGCAGGCTCAATAGGTCCGATAACATCCATTCCCCAAGCGGCGAATGGCCATGGTGAGCTTGTTGCAGTAAGCTCGTTTGGAGGCGCCTTTATCATATCTGCATGTATCTGACAGCGATGGCATTTGCGAACATACTGGATACAGTCTGTTTCCATAATCATCCAAAAATACCCTGCTCAGAGTATCTTCTTTGCTAAGACAAAACCGTTCATGCGCGGCCCGCAGGTCCCTGCATGCACTTCGTCCAATAACCTGGATGCTTCTTTTGCTTCGACACACCTTAATAAACCTAAATCGGGAGTCCTCCTGTACAGGATTCCTCCACTGTGAAAAAAGTTGTTGGATAGCCTACGAAGTGTATGCTTCTGAGTAGCGTCGGCAAGTCCTGGATATGCCCCTGTTATCAAGTACCCCTTGATGTCATGGAACCATGGTTTTCCATCCGCTTCCTCCTCAACGTGGGCACAATAAGCTAGCTGATCATGAATCTTTACTGGGATGGGATCAATGAAATTTGTATCTGGATGCTGGATCATGGACGATAAAGTAGCTAATGCATCCGCAAACTCATTCTGGACTCTGGGGACGTGCTGAAATTCTATCTTTGTGAGCCTTTTCCTCATCTCCTGTATATGATGCAAGTAGGGAAGTATCTTAGAGTTCTTGGTTTCCCACTCTCCTCGAACCTGATGTATGAGCAAGTCTGAATCCCCGATCACTAGCAACTCCTAAACGTTCATGTCAATGGCCATTTTGAGCCCCAAGATGCAGGCTGCATATTCGGTCATATTATTGGTGCAAGGGAACCTGAGCTTGGCGGATACCGGGTAGTGCTGGCTGGTTTCTGATACTAAGACTTCTCCTATGCCAACTCCTTTGAAATTTGCAGCTCCGTCGAAAAATAACCTCCACCCATCATAGGATTCTGCAATATCTTATCCTATGAAAGATACCTCTTTATCGGGAAAATATGTTTTTAGAGGCTCGTATTCTTCGTCCACAGGATTCTCGGCGAGATGGTCCGCCAAAGCTTACCCTTTGATTGTTTTCTGGGTCACGTAAACAATGTCGAATTCACTTAGCAGGGTCTGCCACTTGGCGAGCTTGCCAGTTGGCATGGGCTTCTGGAAGATATACTTCAGAGGGTCCATTCTAGATATGAGATAAGTAGTGTAAGCACAGAAGTAATGCCTCAACTTATGCGCGACCCAAGTGAGAGCACAACAAGTGCATTCTAAAAGAGAATACCGTGCCTCGTACGGTGTGAACTTCTTACTGAGATAGTATATGGCTTTCTCCTTCCTTCCTATTTCATCATGTTGTCCTAGAATACAACCGAATGCTCTATCCAATACCGCAAGGTAAAGAAATAGGGGTCTTCCTGGCTCAAGCGGAACCAAGACCGACGGAATTGACAGGTATTCCTTAATTCTGTCAAAAGTTTTCTGACAATTATCAGTCCATTTGGTAGCAGCGTCCTTCTTCAACATTTTGAAGATAGGTTCACAAATGACCGTGGATTGAGCTATGAACAGGCTGATATAGTTGAGTCTTCCCAGAAACTCATCACGTCCTTCTTGTTCTTTGGCAGCGGCAATTCTTGGATAGCTTTGACCTTTTATGGATCCAATTCTATTCCTCGATGACTCACGATGAAACCCAATAATTTTCCAGCAGGGACCCCGAATGCATATTTGGCGGGATTCAGTTTTAGATTGTACCTCCTCAGTCTGTTGAAGAACTTTCTTAAATCTGCCATGTGATCCTTGGCTTTCTTGGATTTGATGATGATGTCATCCACATATACCTCGATCTCCTTGTGTATCATGTCATAAAAGATGGTAGTCATGGCTCTCATGTAGGTGGCACCAGCGTTCTTCAAACCGAACGGCATCATTTTGTAACAGTACATTCCCCATGGCGTAATGAAAGCCGTTTTCTATGTATCTTCCTCATCCATCCATATCTGATGATACCCAGTGAAACAATCAATAAAAAACTGCAACTCATGCTTGGCGCAGTTATCGATAAGAATGTGTATGTTAGGCAAGGGGAAGTCGTCTTTGGGACTGCCCCGATTAAGATTCCGGTAGTCAACACAAACTCTAACTTTCCCATCCTTTTTTGGCACTGGCACTATGTTGACTAACCATGTCGGATACTCTAATACCCTGAGAACCTTGGCTTTGACTTGCTTGGTAACCTCTACTTTGATTTTCAAACTCATGTCGGGTTTGAATTTCCTAAGCTTTTGCTTTAAAGGCGGGCATGTTGGATCTGTGGACAGTTTGTGAGCTACAATAGATGTGCTGAGACCAGTCATATCATCATATGACCAGGCGAATATGTCTTCATATTCCTTTAGGAACTCCGTGTACTCTTTCTTTTCTGATGGTGACAGGTGAACACTGATGCGCATTTCTTTGACATTCTCTGTATCTCCCAGTTTAACGACCTCAGTTTTTTCCAAGTTAGACATAGGCCTATTTTCAAAATTCTCAACTCCTCTGATGACCTCTTCTGGTATATCATCCTCTTCTGAGTCCGTATCCGTTTGTTGCGTTGTCTTGTTGCAAGTCACAATCGTTGGTTCATCATCAAGGCAAGTAATAGTAATGTTGTGCAAAATAAAGTGAATAATAGAAAAATAATAAGAGCGAGATATATAATAAATTGAAATGCTTCGATTAAATTCATAATTATTTTGAATATCAGAGCTCTTTTCAGAATTAAAGACAATGCGGAAATAAAATCAGCTGGTAAAAAGTAAAATGTGATGCATGGTGCTTTTGTTTAGCCTCGCTACCCCGAAGCCTTCCGGGCCCTGGTGGTTCTGATTGACCAATTGCTGAGGCGCTCTCCTCGGTTCACAACTTGAATAGAAGGGCCTTCCTCCCCTTCCTCCTCGAAAATAATACTGCAATCCATATCCTCATCCTCCAGGAACAGATTCTTCACGGCTGCCAATGCTTCATCTTCCTCCGACACATATATAGTATCTGCCGGCTGGAAAGTCTGCTCCAAGTGAGGTATCGGGTGCTCCAGTGGGTAGTAGGGACCGCGCCATAGTGGTGACCAGTGATTGAACTCCTCCCAAGTGTACTCATACCCCAAACCAAATGTAGTGCCATATTTCTTCAGCTTGATGGGTTTGGCGATTCCCTAGAGGTTTTTGCCGAGTCCCTTTCCAGGTTCGTATCCACACCAATTCAGGATACTTTCAATCTTGTTATCCCACCATTTATCTTTGTCTACAGCGGTGACTCTTTCAATGTGGTGGTATGTTTCTCCGCCTATTCTCCTTCTGCCTCCAATCATTGGGATGGTCTGGCAACTATATATGGGGTTGCTACCATCTCCATGAATGATCACCTCTTGGTGATTCCATTCGAACTTCACTGCCTGATGCAGGGTCGATGCTACAGCTCCAGCGGCATGGATCCATGGTCGTCCCAATAGCAACTTGTAGGATGCTGGGACATCTATCACTTGAAAGTCAACGTCGAACCAGGTTGGCCCCATTTGCAAGCATAGGCTGATCTCTCCGATAGTAGACCTTTGGGACCCATCGAAGGCTTTGACATTGATGGCCCCATCTTTGATCTCGTGCAGGCTCTTTCCTAATGTTTTGAGAGTTATCAATGGACAGATGTTGAGGCTGGAGCCTCCATTGATCAAGACTCTAGTGATGAAGTAATCCTCGCATTGCGTAGTGATATGCAGGGCCATGTTGTGACTCAGTCCTTCCGGCGGCAGTTCATCTTCGTAGAAGGTGATTTTGTGGCTTTCCAGTATTTGTCCTACCAAATTTGCCATTTCGCCCCCAGTTATGTTGCTGGGCACATAAGCTTCGCTCAATATTTTCATCAAGGCATTTTTGTATGCATCAGAGCTCTGTAGAAGAGCTAAGATGGAGATCTGTGCTGGTATTTTGTTCAACTGCTCAACGACCGAATACTCCTTAGCATGTATTTTCCTCCAAAGATCATAGGGACCAGTTTCAGTAATCTGTCCCGAGGCTTGCTTACTGGACTCAACTAGGTGCTCTGGAGTGTAAACCCTGCCTGTTCTAGTCATACCCTGCGCAGCAATTGCTTCTCCCGTCTTGGTCTTTCCTTTCCTCCTTGCTTCAGCTGTATAATCCCATGGTATGGCATTTGAGTGGAATGGTGTTACGTCTGACATGTCTACAGGAATGGGTACCCTCGGTGATAACACAGCAACTTCAAAGGGTAAAGGTGCCTTTGGAACCCCAAACTCAACCTCAATTGGCCCGGCCACCTTCGCAGAAGAAGGTGCGTCAAATTCGAGGGGTATAGACATGTTTACTTCATTGCCCCTGGAGGGCTGGTTCTGTACAACAATCGGGTTAAGTGTGAATGTCGGTTTCTTTAGCTCATCATCCTCAGCAATCAATCCTATCGATCCCTTGGAGTCCCAGTCATCTTCGATCTCGATCATGTGAATGTCCCCACCTCTATGATTAGGCAGAGGGTTGTTGCGGACATTAGGAGCAGGCTCCTTTGCTATGATAACCTTATTGTCGATCAGAGTTTGAATCTTGTCCTTCAACGAGCGACACTCATCAATGGTATGTCCCTTCATGCCGGAGTGGTACGCACAGGTCTTATTAGGGTTGACCCATTGGGAAGGATTTTCTGGAGTTATGACCAGGATAGGGGAGACGTAACCAGCAGCTTTAAGTTTCTCATACAGCTGGTCAATTGGCTCAGCGATGGCTGTATATTGTCTGGGAGGTCTGCAGTCAAAATTTGGTCTGGGGAGATTTTGGCGAGTGGGAGGTGCTTGGTAGTCGGAGGGTTGGGCATTATAGGCTTGGTAAACAGGTGTAGGTTGAGATTATCTGGGTGAAGTGGGTTGATATGCGGGAGGTGGAGATGATTGGTAAACGGGTGATAGATTTTGGTAAGAGGGTGCGGGTGCTTGGTAATTTGGGATAGGCTGATATGTAAGTGGAGGTGACGGGTAAGTGTGGTATTTTAGTGGTGATTTGGCTCCCTGTGCGACCATCGCGGCATCGACGTCCTTCTTCTTGGATGTGCCACCAGACTGTAAAGCCTTGTTGGTGGCTTGCAATGCTTCAAGATTAGTGACCATACCATACTTAATGCCTTCCTCAATTCTTTCTCCCAGCTTGATGATATCGGAGAATTTCTGGCCCTCTATCAGCATCAACCTCTCATAATATTGTGGGTCCTGAGCCTGGACAAAGAATCTGTTCATGTGTTTCTCTTCTAAGGCCGGCCTGACCTTAGCAGCCTCTGATCTCCAACGAGTAGCATACTCGCGGAATGTCTCGGTAGGCTTCTTCTTCAAATTCTGGATGTAGAATACATCCGGTGCATTCTCTGTATTGAATCAGAACCTATCCATGAAATCCGATGCCATACCTACCCAGCTTATCCATTTCTTAGGGTCTTGACTGATGTACCAGGATAAAGCACCCCCTTCAGGCTTCTCATGAAGAGTTTCATACGGATTTTCTCATTCCTTCCGACCCCAACCAGCTTATCACAATATGTCCTCAAATGGACTCTAGTATCTCCCGTGCTATCGAACATTTTGAACTTGGGAGGCTTGTATCCCTTCGGAAGTTCAACATCTGGTTGAATGCAGAGGTCCTCATAATTCATCCCCTCTATGCCTTTGTTTCCTTCCATGCCCTGGACTCGGCTGGTCAATTTCTTGAGTTCTGCTGCCAAGTTTCTGATAAGAGAGTCCTTGTCATCAGACTCTTGTGCACTTGAGATTGGTTGAGTGTAGTGGGGTATGGTATCTACGTAGATGGGAGTGTTGTGGGGGTGGTCATTTGGGGTGTTCAGTGGTTCAGGAATGGGTAGTGGAGTGTGGTATGTGTTGCAATGTTGAATATAAGTGGGCTGCATCTGTGGTTGTGGGGTGTTCTGTGGAGGTGCGGAATTTTGAGCATTTGAAAAGTTGACATCAGGAGCGGTGAGAGTGAATGATAAATTTGCCAAGTTCCGAACATGATCTAGTTCTTCTTGGAACTTCAACAGTTTCTGCTCAAGTTGGGCAGCAGTTTCCTTAGCAACCGGGGTGCCCTGAGGAATCTCAATTCTTTCAATTTCCTTTCTGGTGCTTGAATCTCCCATTCTACCTTTGCTCTTGTTCCGGATAAGACTCGGAGGAGGAGGAGGTGGAGTCCCTTGGATCTTGTACTGTATGATGATGGTGCCAGAATGCATGAACTAACCTTTGGGGAGAGGAATAAAAATAAAGAAAAACAAAAAAAAGGTAACAAGTTAGTGCGGGTTATGAGAACAAAATGTTGCAATATTTAAACACATTGTGCAAGAATATAAACGTGTCCTAATTTGGGTGCCTCGTTGTGCCCGAGGTAGGCCTAGCAACAAGTTAATTTGGAGAACTTATAATGCTAAATGCCTCATCTTATTGATAAAAATAAGACGAATTCACAACGATGCTAAGAAAATAAAATGTCACTAGTGGCCATTGGCCTTATTACATCATTAAAAGCGAAATAAAAGATTCCTAACTACTTGGTCCCAGAAGGACCTTCCTCAGATTTGGCATCTTTATCCCCCTCGAACAGCTTCACCAGCTCGCGCAGTCCTAGCAACAAATAAGCTTGGGCCAAATGTCCGCCTGCATTCCCTTCAGCGTTCCGACAATCTTCAATCCTCTTGAGGAACTTTCCTTCTAGCTCCACTAGACCCCGCTTCAAATACCCTAGTCGTTTGTTGGCGCTGACAGCCATATCCTTCCATTCATCGATCAACTTTTGATGGGCTTCTTGTATTTCCCGATGCTCACTTTCACTCTCTCGGATTCTCTTGCGTAATTGATTGTACTTAACCCGTGGTTAAGCTTTCTCGTCGATGATTCTGTGTCCGTGAATGAACCCGGGCTGACCCATACCATTGTGATTATCTTCCAACCAACCCGAATAGTGCCGCACACAACCAGCGTGATACCTGTCTGGCTCAATAGATTATTTCCCCAAAACGAGCTTGCAATGCCACATGTGTTGAGCTTGGCATTTGTGAGGGCTATCATCATCCTGGAAATCAGCCCTAAAGTGACTCATTTTGTCGACCCTTGGTATGATTTGCTTCCTTCCAGCCCGTCTCATGGCTCAGAGGGGAACGTAGGGATAAGTTCCTCTTAGACCAATGAGTATGAGAAATGGTGCGTCTCGGGATCGAGCAATGAATTCTTCCATAGGGAACCATTCGACCTTCCACTGTACCTGGTCTTCTTTTAGATTCTCAAATAGCTCCACCCATCTTCTAGCGTCTTCTGGCTGAGCGAACATGTTAGGCATATAATTGATACGCCTTGGCTGGTGGAAGGCAATGTGATCATCCCAGTCTTTGCATAAGATATCTTGTCGGTATTCTCCTTTCTGGAGATGCTCCATGAGCCAGAGCTGAAGTAATAAATTGCATCCCTCAAAATGACTGGCTTTTCGCTGATAGTTGTGCAGAGCCCGTATATCTTAGCAACAATCATGGGCACTATACTGAAATGTTGTCAGCCAATTCTTTCCATCAGAGTCTTGGTTACCATGGCTAGTCTGGTGTGGATCCTAGCCTTCTTCATAGGGAACACTATCATTCCCAGGAAACAAAACATGAATACGAAGACCCTTCTGTGAATATTCCCCAGTGAGGTGAGGGAAAATTCATCTGAGTAGGTGCGGTATGACTTGCTATGGTCGTACCTCTCGTACAGATAGTCGAATGGGATGTAGGAGTCTTTCAAACAAGTCAAGTCTAGGTTCTTCTTCAGTCCTATCATCTTAAGGAAACCCCTACCCTTGCGATTTTCTGGCATAAGCAAACCCGGAGTCTCCCAAGGAATACCAGCTAAGTCTCCTATTTCTTCGAGAAAAGGAGTCATTTCAAGGTCCCCGAAGCGGAACACGGACCTGTCACTATCCCAGAACAGAGTTGCAGCCTCTATGATTTTCTTGTCAGGCTGGATTTCTAGAAGAGAAGGCAGATTCCCTAAGTACTTGCGGACGAGTGTCTGATCACTGGACTGGAGATCTTCCCACCAATTCAGCAGCCTTGGATGAATGTTGGTTACCATGCCAAATCTGGGGACTTCGTGCCTCATTTTCTGCAAAACAGAGTGTTAGACCCTTACCCCGCCAGACTCGACTATTTAAACCAATAATTAGCATAAAAGCATTTAGTTCTCCAAATAAATGCACAGAACATGTAGGTGTCCGTTTGGGTTTTAGGGAAACCCAATGGACTTTGGACAAGGCTATCTTAATGAGTCATTATGTGGACAACAGAATTGACTCGGCTAGGTTTGACCATGATACATGTACAATTGAACATAGTAAGGTTTCTATTGGGGTATTAGACAGGTACCCTTGAGCGGACATCTCAAGAGGGAAAGGCTCGGAAACGTCGACTGCACCATTGATCGACTGGTTTTACCGCAAATACGCCTTTGCCAAATTTAAAGGGTGATAATATTGGAAGAGCGCAACAACTCATTATAAGTGTTGCTATGGTATTTGTTTGGCACGAGTGGAATATGATGTTGAATATGCAGTTTACAAGAATGAAACAAATTGACATGTATTTCCACATTCATAAGATAAATGATTACAATAATTGCAGTAATTACAACAATATTGAAATAAAGCAGTAAAGGAAAGCAGTTAAAAGAAAGCAAAGACATGAAGAGCCAAGTCAGTTTCGTAGGGAAAGAATAAAAGACAGTAAATAAAGCAATTAATGAGATAAAAAAGTCACAAGCAACATGCATGGTAAAAGCCTAAAGAATCCCCAGCAGAGTCGCCATGCTGTCGGCGCCCCCTTTTCACTAACCGTGGGGTAAGAAATCGGGTATACGACATTGGGAGGACAACTCTATTCCCTTTCGAGAATTGGGTTTAGAAGTTGAAGAGTCGCCACCTAATGATTATAGTGCATTAGGACACTTTAAGAAGGGTTTGAGACGAAGAGACCAGAGATTAGGGTAAGGGCTAGAAATTATCCCGAGGGGAAGGTGTTAGGCACCCCTCAAGATCCACTAGTGTGGTTCCCGGCCATGTTACAATTGTGACTTTACAAGTAAACAATCAAGGCTCAAATAAGGATTCGCATATAACATTGCAAACATGTTGAAAATTTTCGAAGGTAAGTAGAGAGGGCAGAAATTCATGAAAAAAGAGATTTGAACAGTTTTACAAGAAGAGATGGAAGCAAATAAAGGGAAGGGGGGGTCCTAAGTTTATAATTAATATGGATCACTTCAATGCAATACCCAGCGATCACTCCTCAGAAGAGGGGTCGCACGTGATATTAGCGCATCGGTCATCATATCCATATCTACCATTCCCACCCCGTTAAGGTGTTAAAGCGCGAAATAGTATCGTTACTTATTGCATGATGTTACCCGTCCCAATCCTATCAGTCCCGGAAGCATATGGGACTACTAATCCTAAAGGGAAGGGAGTTGGGGCTTTGCGGAGTTTCAAAAGGATAAAAATCTAGGCGAAAAGCTATAACAGATAGCAGTTAAAAGGGATACAAATAGCAGTTAAGGCTCAAGTCGGCCTCCTTATTCAAAGCAGTAGATTATTTAGCATGACTTACAAACACTGGTTTGGTCTGTATTAAACTTAACGTAGGAAGGGTGGCTAACTTATCACATATTTTCAGATAAGAGGTCCAAATTAGGTCTGCCTGCTGGTTGTAATTATCAAAACTGATGCAATTATAAAATTTTACCCTAAGGATTGCCTAGGCATTAAACAGAACCAATAGGCATGATATCTATTAGATTCAAAAATAAAGAAGTAAACTGATTGCAGAAAAGAATTGTCAGTTACAAAAAAAAATAAGTTCTGCAGGTGCTTACACATTATTGTTACTGATTTTAGACGAATTGGCGATTCAAGTTAGTTAATAGCTCCTATAGGCATGCTTTCTAAGTGTCACTGATTTTAAACATTGTTATTATTATACAGAAATTATTATACAAAAATTCTTTAGGCAGGTCATCTATATGCAATTAGTTAGTTCTTCCAACAAATGAAGATGCCGGATTACGAAGTGATAGATCAGCTGCGCAAGCACCCTGAGCAAGTATCCATGCTGTCATTATTAATGAGGTCAACCGAGCATCAAAAGATCCTGCTGAAAACCCTGAATGAAGCATATGTACCGGTCGAAACCTCGGCAGAGCAACTAGAGCGGATGACAGAAAGATTCTTCGCCGTCAACCAAATCTCTTTCAGCAAGAATGATTTACCCCCGGAAGGAGCAGCACACAACAAGGCCTTGCACTTAACAGTTAAATGCGAGGACTACTGCGTCAAGCGGGTAATGCTGGATGGGGGATCAGGTGTTGACATTTGCCCGCTCTCCACGCTACAAAGAATGGAAATTGGGGCAGGAAGAATCCGACCCAACAATGTCTGTGTGAGAGCTTTCGACGGCATCAAGAGAGATACCATGGGAGAAATAGACCTGTTGTTGGTCATAGGACCAGTCGAATTTCGAGTAACCTTCCAGGTGATCGACATGGACACATCCTACAATTTTCTCCTCGGCAGACCTTGGATCCATGCGGCAGGAGCCGTGCCTTCCACTCTTCACCAGATGGTGAAGTTCGAGTACGAAGACCAAGAGATCGTGGTCCATGGGGAAGACGAACATGCCATTTATCGAGACCCATCCATCCCGTATCTTGAACCAAGAGAAGGGAGCGAACATACGGTCTATCAAGCTTTCGAGGTTGTGCTGGCAGAGCAGCACGAAGAGGGAATGCCTTGCCCCCAGCCTTTCTTGTCTAACGCCTCGGTCATGGTGGCCAAAGAGATGATCCGGCACGGATTTAGGCCAGGGAAGGGACTTGGACGAACCCTTCAGGGAATAACAGAACCCATTACTTTGCCAGTCATCAAGAAACCTTTTGGACTAGGTTTCAAACCTACTCCAGCAGATGAAAAATGGGCAAAGAAAAGGAGAAATGAGGGCTGGAAGTTGCCTCAACCATTGCCGGATTTATATGCGACTTTCGTCAGGCCAAGGTACGCTGAAGAAGAAGATGATGAGGTCTTCACAGCTGAGGAAATCGAGGAAATATGTGGGGCAATGAGGGAAATGCTCTACGAGGTCCACATGGTTCAACCAGGCGAAGGCACGAGCACTGCTGAGATGATGTACATGGGTTCAAACGCCAAACTCCAAAACTAGGAGATCACGCCATTCCCAACTAGACGGAAGTCCGGGTAGACCTGTCCTGCCACCTTTCCTGTATCACAAGTTATCTCCGGGACATAACTTGAACGTTTTCTTCTTTTCAATTGTTATTTTGAATTCCTAGTTGTAAACGTTGTTGTCTTCCAATTTTCCAAAGAAAATATACAAAAAAAATCATCATTGCTTTCCTATTCTTTCTTTGTTCTGATTTTTATTAGTTTTCCTTTCATCTTCCTTTTCAGTCCTAATAATGCAGCTTTAAATATGACATGCTTGCGGACTTCACGCCCAGATCACAATGAGCTATTTAACTGCGAATTAATGAACCCAGAACCAGAATATGATGCGGAAGAGGCTTTTAGGGAGATAAACCGAGAGTTGGAATATTTCGAGAATAAACCTAAGCCAAATCTGAATGATACTGACCGGTAAACTTAGGAACCCCGGAAGAAGTCCGGGAGACCAAGATAAGCATTCACACGGACAAGAAAACGCGAGAGGCGATAATTCAACTTCTTCTTGAATTCAAAGATGTGTTTGCTTGGTCATATGATGACATGCCGGGACTAGGTGTTGATCTAGTGGTTCACAAATTACCGATTCATCCTGATTGTCCTCCAGTCCAACAAAAACAACGAAAGTTCAAAACTGAGGTCAGTGACAAGATTAAGGAGGAGATCACCAAGCAACTGAAAACAGGAGTGATCCGGGTAGTCCAATATACAACATGGTTTGCAAATGTGGTTCCAGTACCAAAAAAGGACGGGAAAACTCGGGTATATGTAGATTACCGAGATCTGAACAGAGCAAGTCCCAAAGATAACTTCCCGCTGCCCAACATCCACATCCTCGTTGACAATTGTGCCAAACACGAGATACAATCTTTCGTAGATTGTTATGCTGGGTATCATCAGGTACTGATGGATGAAGAAGACGCCGAGAAAACTGCTTTCACCACGCCTTGGGGCACCTACTGTTACCGGGTCATGCCATTTGGTCTAAAGAATGCTGGGGCTACTTAAATGAGGGTCATGACCGCCATTTTCCATGACATGATGCATCAGGAAATAGAGGTGTACGTGGACGATGTGATAGTCAAGTCCAGGACACAGGATAACCACATCCAAGACTTAAGGAAATTCTTCGAGAGGCTAAGGAAGTATGACTTGAAGCTAAATCCAGCCAAATGCGCTTTCGGAGTTCCGTCGGGCAAACTTTTGGGTTTCATCGTAAGCATGAGAGGTATCGAGCTAGATCCAACTAAGATAAAATCCATCAGAGATTTGCCTCCTCCAAGAACAAAGAAAGACGTGATGAGTCTTTTGGGCAGGTTGAACTACATCAGTCGGTTTATTGCCCAGCTGACGAGCATGTGTGAGCCCATATTCAAGCTGTTAAGGAAAGATGCGGCGATTAAGTGGACAACTGAGTGTCAAGAAGCCTTTGATAAAGTCAAAGAATACCTTTCGAATCCCCCGGTCTTGGTCCCTCCAGAACCGGGAAGGCCACTTTTCTTGTATCTAACAGTCTTGGAGAACTCTTTCGGTTGCGTCCTCAGGCAACACGACATAACCGGAAAGAAGGAGCAAGCAATCTACTACTTGAGCAAGAAATTCACCGGCTACGAGGCCAAATACACTCTGCTGGAAAGGACATGCTGCGCTCTCACATGGGTTGCTCAAAAGCTGAGACATTATCTCCAAGCCCACACTACATTCCTCATAAGCAGGTTGGATCATTTGAAGTATATATTTCAGAAACCAATGCCTACTGGGAGACTGGCTAAATGGCAAATCTTGCTTACGAAATTCGACATAGTTTATGTCACTCGCACGGCCATGAAAGCCCAGGCGTTAGCAGATCATTTGGCCGAAAATCCGGTTGATGAGGAATACCAGCCATTGGATACTTACTTTCCAGATGAAGAGGTAAACACCGTAGAAGTAATCTCGGAAGAAGTTCATGTTTGGAAGATGTTCTTTGATGGAGCCGTGAACGCCAAGGGTGTGGGGATTGGGGCAATATTGATCTCGCCTTCCGGTCAGCATTATCCCGCCACAGCTAGACTGTGTTTCTTTTGCACAAACAATACAGCTGAGTATGAAGCCTGCATTATGGGCATGCATATGGCAATCGATCAGGATGTCGAAAACTTACTGATTATGGGAGATTCTGACCTGATCATCCGGCAGGCTTAAGGCGAATGGGAAACTCGGGATGTCAAACTTATCCCGTACCGACAACATGTGGAAGACCTCAGCAAGCGCTTTACATCAATAGAATTCAGGTACATTCCGAGGTGTCACAATGAACTGGCAGATGCACTTGCTACTTTGGCTTCAATGCTTCCCTACCCGGGCAACGCCTACGTCGATCCTTTGGAAATCCAAATCAAGGAAAGACACGGTTACTGCAGTGTAATCGAGGCAGGATCAAGTACGCAGCCTTGGTACCATGACATCAGGAAATTCCTGAAGACACAAGAGTACCCCGAGCACGCTACTGGAGATCAGAAGAGGACCATTAGGCGACATGCAAGTGGTTTCTTTCTAAGTGGTGAATTGTTATATAAGAGGACCCCGGACCTCAATCTCCTAAGATGTGTCGATATCGAGGAATCGAGAAAGATCATGCACGAAGTACACGCAGGTGTGTGCGGACCTCACATGAACGGGTATGTCTTAGCGAAGAAAATCCTCCGAGCAGGTTATTACTGGATGACCATGGAAAAGGATTGCTTTAGTTTCGTTCGGAAGTGTCATCAGTGTCAGGTGCACGGTGATTTGATTCATGCACCTCCCACGGAACTGCATCCCATGTCCGCACCATGGCCATTTGTCGCCTGGGGCATGGACGTCATTGGACCAATTGAACCAAAGGCTTCGAATGGACATAGGTTTATACTGGTTGCCATCGATTACTTCACAAAATGGGTAGAAGCCGTCACTCTCAAGTCGGTCACCAAGAAAGCTGTAGTGGATTTTGTACACTCAAATCTTATCTGTCGCTTCGGTATTCCTGCGACTATCATTACAGATAATGCGGCAAACTTGAACAGTCACTTGATGGGAGATGTGTGCGAGCAATTCAAGATAACACACAGGAATTCCACTCCTTATCGGCCAAAAGCCAATGGTGCTGTGGAAGCTGCAAATAAAAACATCAAGAAGATTTTGAGGAAGACAATACAAAGTTCCCGACAGTGGCATGAGCAGTTACCTTTTGCATTATTGGGTTACCGCACTACGGTACGCACATCGGTGGGAGCGACTCCTTATCTTTTGGTTTATGGGACCGAGGCTGTAATACCGGCAGAGGTAGAAATTCCTTCGCTTCGAATCATTGTCGAAGCAGAAATCGAGGACAGCGAGTGGGTTAAGACTCGGTTAGAGAAATTGACGTTGATTGATGAAAAGCGGATGGCTGCAGTTTGTCACGGACAGTTATACCAACGAAGGATGGCCCGCGCTTACAACAAAAAAGTCCGACCCCGGAATTTCGAAGTAGGTCAGCTGGTACTGAGGCGTATTCTGCCGCATCATGAAGAAGCAAAAGGAAAGTTTGCCCCAAATTGGAAAGGCCCATACATCGTAAGGAAAATATTGCCAAGAGGAGCATTGTATTTAGGTGATCTCGAAGGAAATGACCCCGACACAACAGTAAATGCAGATGCGGTCAAGAGGTACTACGTCTAAATCATACTCCAATAGTCCTGACACGTTGAAAATGGCGAAGGTGTTTATTCCCCACTACTCCCCAAAAAACTACCCAATTCTCTCTACCAACTTTTGAGCCGCTTACAAAACAAAAAAAAATGAAAAAAAAAACAAAACATTGATTGAGGCCTGAACTACGTTTGACTTGATTCCGAAAGGATACGTAGGCAGCCTCTCCCTGAGGTTCAGTCACACCAACAATAAAATCCCATCCACCCTGAAATTGAAACCGGGGCACGTCAAGCAGTTGAGAAGTTGATATCACTACCTCTCCTTACCAAGCACAAGCCTTCAAATCAATTACCAAATATGATGGGGACCAATAAGCGTCACGAATGGAGACCAGCACACTCTGATTTGAGAAAGATAAAATGAGAGAGTCTCGACGGTGAAAACCTTCGGGCACCACGAGGCGACGGGAGTAGAGAAACCAAAATGAGAGAGCTTGTTTAGTAAAAACTCGCAAAGAGTGCTATCAAGCGATGACAGGAAGAAAAATGAGAGAGGTCAGCCAGCGAAAACTCGCAAAGGGCGCTGTTGGCCGAAAAGAATGACGCCATCCCAAGAAAGTTTCGGCAGGGTGCCACTAGTTTGGAATCACAGATCCGTTCTGGTTCAAGAAAACGCAAGCTCTTAGAAGGTCAGACGTCCAGTCCAAAAAGCATGTCATGTCATTGAAAGCCAGCGTTATCTTCCTCAGATAAGTCTTTCTCATCCCGAAAAGGGTACTCCTTTTTCTGATTTGTTTTCCCCTTTCTTTGTTTCTTTTCGAATCCCTTTCGCATTTTAACCCCGAGTTCAGGACACACCGGAAAGGACAGGTGGCAGGTTTGTTTGCACGAAATCCCGTCTCATGAAGGAAAGCACCTCATCTCGTTGATATGATTACCCAAGCATGATGAATCATGACGTTTGATGGTGTTCCGGAGTAAAGGAAAAAGAGAGAAATCTTGAAATCTTCCCCAGCAAGTCCACCTTCGGACAAATCCCCACAGAGTCTCCCCCTGTACAGAACCCCACAGAGTTTCTCTTTTGTGCAATCTCCCACAAAGTCTCCCCAGTATATATATATATATATATATATATAAAAAAAAATAAATCCCCGTTGGAATTTCATCAGCACATCCCCAGCGAGTCCTTCTGTAAATATTCCCCAACAAGCTTACCCCAACAAACCCTGGGAAACCCGTTTTGAAACAAAAACCCAGCACACCCCATTGTATAGAATCCGCACAAAGAATCCACTTTGTAAATATTCCCCCCACATAGCTTCCTTTTGTACAAGTTCCCACAGAACACCTCCAATAAAATCCCCGTTGAGAACCTTCAATCAAAACGGGACACAAAAAAAAAAAGGAGAGGCCTTACGAGGCAAATCATCACAGAATCCGGAAATACAAGCCTGAGCAGTCTAAAGGTTTCGCCATTCGAATCAAATCAATGGCGGGACTTCGCAACAGAAATAGAGACGCAACAAAGCAATAGGGAACGATCAAGGTCACCGAACCAACCGTCGTTTCCGAACTAACAATTTTTTCTTTGTCTGAAAAGTTGAAACAGGAATGATCCAAGACAACCATGCAAGAAGCGGGTGTCGCCCAAAGAAGAAGGTACACGGGTACAAGAAACATTTTGGCAATAAGGAATTCACTCAAAAGGTAAGTTCCCGCAAAACTCCCTTTTATCTTCTATTGAAACAAGAAAACTCAAAAATAGATCATGTAGTATTCTCGAGCTTTATCTCCAGCCAATCAGCATTAGGGTTTTAAACCCTAAACTGAATTTTCCTTTTAGTCAGCATTAGGGTTTTAAACCCTAAACTGAACTTTTTCCTTTCAGCCAGCATTAGAGTTTTAAACTCTAAACTGAGCTTTTCCATGCAATCAGCATTAGGGTTTTAAACCCTAAACTGAATTTTCCTTTTAGTCAGCATTAGGGTTTTAAACCCTAAACTGAACTTTTTCCTTTTCAGCCAGCATTAGAGTTTTAAACTTTAAACTGAGCTTTTCCATGCAATCAGCATTAGGGTTTTAAACCCTAAACTGAATTTTCCTTTTAGTCAGCATTAGGGTTTTAAACCCTAAACTGAACTTTTTCCTTTTCAGCCAGCATTAGAGTTTTAAACTTTAAACTGAGCTTTTCCATGCAATCAGCATTAGGGTTTTAAACCCTAAACTGAATTTTCCTTTTAGTCAGCATTAGGGTTTTAAACCCTAAACTGAACTTTTTCCTTTTCAGCCAGCATTAGAGTTTTAAACTTTAAACTGAGCTTTTCCATGCAATCAGCATTAGGGTTTTAAACCCTAAACTGAATTTTCCTTTTAGTCAGCATTAGGGTTTTAAACCCTAAACTGAACTTTTTCCTTTTCAGCCAGCATTAGAGTTTTAAACTTTAAACTGAGCTTTTCCATGCAATCAGCATTAGGGTTTTAAACCCTAAACTGAATTTTCCTTTTAGTCAGCATTAGGGTTTTAAACCCTAAACTGAACTTTTTCCTTTTCAGCCAGCATTAGAGTTTTAAACTCTAAACTGAGCTTTTCCATGCAATCAGCATTAGGGTTTTAAACCCTAAACTGAATTTTCCTTTTAGTCAACATTAGGGTTTTAAACCCTAAACTGAACTTTTTCCTTTTCAGCCATCATTAGAGTTTTAAACTCTAAACTGAGCTTTTCCATGCAATCAGCATTAGGGTTCTAAACCCTAAACTGAATTTTCCTTTTAGTCAGTATTAGGGTTTTAAACCCTAAACTGAACTTTTTCCTTTTCAGCCAGCATTAGAGTTTTAAACTTTAAACTGAGCTTTTCCATGCAATCAGCATTAGGGTTTTAAACCCTAAACTGAATTTTCCTTCTAGTCAGCATTAGGGTTTTAAACCCTAAACTGAACTTTTTCCTTTTCAGCCAGCATTAGAGTTTTAAACTCTAAACTGAGCTTTTCCATGCAATCAGCATTAGGGTTTTAAACCCTAAACTGAATTTTCCTTCTAGTCAGCATTAGGGTTTTAAACCCTAAACTGAACTTTTTCCTTTTCAGCCAGCATTAGAGTTTTAAACTCTAAACTGAGCTTTTCCATGCAATCAGCATTAGGGTTTTAAACCCTAAACTGAATTTTCCTTTTAGTCAGCATTAGGGTTTTAAACCCTAAACTGAACTTTTTCCTTTCAGCCAGCATTAGAGTTTTAAACTCTAAACTGATCTTTTCCATGCAATCAGCATTAGGGTTTTAAACCCTAAACTTAATTTTCCTTTTAGTCAGCATCAGGGTTTTAAACCCTAAACTGAACTTTTTCCTTTTCAGCCAACATTAGAGTTTTAAACTTTAAACTGAGCTTTTCCATGCAATCAGCATTAGGGTTTTAAACCCTAAACTAAATTTTCCTTCTAGTCAGCATTAGGGTTTTAAACCCTAAACTGAACTTTTTCCTTTTCAGCTAGCATTAGAGTTTTAAACCCTAAACTGAGCTTTTCCATGCAATCAGCATTAGGGTTTTAAACCCTAAACTGAATTCTTCCTTTGTTCGGCGTTAGAGTTTTAAACCCCAAACCGAACCTCTCCCCAGCTAGCCGGTGTTAGGGCTCCAACCCTGAACTGAGCATGCATATCCTCTTTCATCAATTTTATGAACTTCCTGGTGAATAATTAACGAAATTTTCCTAGTGAAACTGGGGCAGAAAATTTCGTTCGTTTGTTTGTTTTTCCCGCAGGTCTAACCTCGAGCCACACGGATCGAAATGACCCACGAGATGAGTCTCAACTCAAAATCGAAGAAGAAAGAGAGATGTCCTAAGATTCGGAGTAAATGGAAGGCGGATTGACTCCAGCATTTAATTAAGGTCCTGAATCCTGCCAGTCGCGCCTCACTCAGTATCCCAGAGATTAAACAAGTCACCGCAACTCGCAAGCATCAAGATTCAGATCGGAGTCTACAAGCAGAATCAGCTAAGACCCAAGATCAAGTTATAAAAGAATCATAGATAGGAATCTTGTAACTAGCAGTTGACATGCATATAAGTAGTTAGTTCAGTTTCCAATTTTCGTTTGGTTGTAATAAGGCGGTCAGTAACGTAGCAGTGACAACAGCAGCAGCAGTAGCAGCAAGCATCGCAATCCCATGGTAGTCCCAGCTACCAAAACTTCTCGAACTACATTGACCTGATTCCTGTTTAGCCCAGGATATGTAGGAAATCTTTGAAGCAAGATTCGGTCAGATCTTTCAAAAAAACACATGCTTCATACGGAGTGGTCTATAGGCAAAAATCGCTCATACACGCTCACTTTATCTTTGCACAAAAACCCTTCGTGTTTCCGAACAAAGAGGGGCAGCTGTGAGCACGTGATTTTTGTTTCGCACGACAATCGCTCCAAAAGGAAATAAAAAATAATAATTGGCCCTGCTGTACAAATTTTGGATTTCTGTGCGGCACCTTGTTGATTTATTTGTGACTTCGGCCCATTTTTATTTATTTACTTTATTAAAATAAAATTCAAAAAAAATATATATGTGTCCTGCATAATTCGAACCGTAATCCGGTCGTTAAATAGAAAATCACGAATAGGCACCTTTGTCCGTGATTTTGTTTTGTTTAATTTTACTTGTTTTGAAATATTTTAGTGCGTGTGCAAATAATTGTATTGAGTGTGTATTTAATTTTAATTTGATTTTTTTTAGTTTTGTTTTAAAATAAATAAGAAAAAGGAAATAAATAAAAAGAAATAATAATAAAAAAATAATATAAGGATCCCTTCCGGACTTGGGCCAATTTTAACAAAATTGGCCCAAACAAACAGCCCAAGACCCAGGCCTGCCCGGTCCAGGACACCTGATGCCCAGGACGTCCAAACGACGACGCTTTGGTCCAGTGTGTTCTGGGCCGTTGATCTCAGATTGATCAACGGCCAAGATCAATTCCCCATAACCCACCAATAAACCCGACCCGTCTCACCCGGACCGACCCCAACCCTTTACCCTTGAAACGACACCGTTCCACTTAAGCTATCAGATCCAGACCGTAGATCTAGATTGATCTAACGGTCAAGAACAATCCATCTATTAACTATATAAGGCCATAATCCTACCCTGCCCCCCCTATCTGAACCCCAGCCTTCGTCTCCAAACAAACAACCCTAAAACCCTAGCCGCCCCTGCGTACTTCCGCCATGAAAGCCGGCGGCATGGATGCCGGTGACCTTCCCCTGAACACCATAGAACCCCCATGCCATCCTGAACCCAAATCTACCAACCCCATGCTTCGAATCTTATCCCACCTTCTCGAATCTTCATTTGAAGATTCGAGTCGGAACCTAATCTACACCGATCTGCTTCAAATTCATACCAGACACTCCCCAGACCCCCTCGTGACCAAACCATACTTGGTTTGGTCCGAATCTGATCAGGGAAGCCTGAATCCCAGATCTAAGTTTGAAAGTTTTGTGTCCTTCATCACTGGCCCATGCCAGTCCGAGCCAAAGAGATTAAGGTCTAATGGACCTTAATCGAAGTGTTTCTCATCTGAGAAACACTTCGATTAAAGTCCGTTCAGCCTTAAGAAAGGTCTGTCCAAATCCGAGTTCAAACTTTTAACTTTGCAAGCTTTAAGGTGAGTTTGTTTTCTTTCCTTTATTTGTTTTAGTCCGTGTGATTTGTTTTAAATATCTGGTCATGTTTTGTTTCAATTTGTGTCTTTAAATTTTACCACCTTCTGATTGACCACTTTGCCTGAACCACTGTGTTTTGTTTGAACCCCTCCTATTCTGATAAGACATGTGTATTGGTTGTATTCCAAATTTGTACTGACTAACTGATTCCTCAAAGTATAATCCTGCTTAATCAGTATAAGTCGAGTCATGTGTCCCATGCTTTTGAATGTCTGATTTGGCTACGTTTGTGTATGTTAATGCTAATATAGTCGAGTCGACATGTGTCGTCAATTAGTTTCAACTGTCTGAACAAAGTTAAATCGATTTGCTTCTATTGAACATTTGCCTGAATCAATTAAGAGCCAGTTTAGTTCACTTATAGCTGTTGGATTGTTTGTGTTTAGATTCTGAATTGGAAGGCATGTGCACTCGTGCACAGCATGTGCATTGGTGCATCTCATGTGCTTTGTGCACAGCCTGTGGCCTGCATAAAGGTCCTTTGTTTAATTTTAAAATGGTTTGACAGCATATGCTGTCAACATATTCTACTGCCCATACCCTGCTTTAAGTTTAAAAAGTATTAAACCCTTTAAAAGTAAGTCTGCCAGGGAATGTTGATGGAAGTTATATACTTAAATAACTAATTGGGATCTGAAAAGGTAAAAGACACATGGGAGGGGTACTGTGACATTTTGAAAAACAGGCTGTTAAAAGAGATGGTGTTGAGGCTTATAAAAAGAGGAGGACCTGGGAGATAAAGAGAGAGAATTGAGGGGAGAGACAGAATTAAGGGGAGAGACAGAATTGGGAGATACATACACTGTGAGGATAGAAAAGAAAAAGAGAGAGTTGACAGAAATAGAAAGAGAGCAAGAAAGAGATAAAACAGATTAGGAAATCAGAAATTTGGTTTCGTTTGTCTGAACTTCATCTATTGTCAATACATTAGGCAGTGTTGCTCCTCCTAAAATTCAATCGAGATTATTGTTAGTGTTTTGTGGCATTTGGTATATTCCGGAATTGGATTGTCTGGAGCATTGTTGCCATCACACTGTGTGCTATTTCGTTTGGCTGTTTTTTCCTTCAACTCTAGTTCCACCTCGCATCAGAATCCTTTTCTTTTGTGCTGTTCTGATTGTTGTTGCTATTCTGCTCACTATTGTTGCTGCCCTGTCCTGCTGCTATTACTAGTCCTGCTTCTTTCTGCTGCTGATTTCCACATCTTCTTCTTCTTCTCCTTTGCATTTTCAGCATTTCCAGGTACACATTTCAAGTCCCATATTGATGTAATTAAAACAGTTGGAAAGCATGAAATGAAAATAAGGTTGAAGAAGTTCAAGTATTTGTTGTAATATTCATAGTACATTAACAGGCCTGTGAAAATTGATTTAGTTTATGATTCAACAGTTCGAAAGTATGTATTGATATTTGACTGAGTTTACCCTGTTGTATTTTAACTCTGTAGTTGTTTGTCAGTAGGGGCATGTATATTTCGGCCTTATACAATACTGTTCTTGTTTCATTTAGTTTTTGTTTAGTTAAGACTAGTCCACACAAGTTTAGTTAAGTTCAACTCGAGAAGTGTTCGGATTAAGTGTTGTATTTCGTTTAGCTCGTACATGATTCCTTGCCAAACTAAAGTATTTTACTTTGCCAGTTATCCTTTAATCTAGGCCAAATAAGTTCAGTTAAGTTCAACTCAAGAAATGTTCGGATTAGGTATTGCATTTCATCAATCTCATATGTAGTCTTTTTGTTCGACTGAAACATCCTCGCAAGGCATGACGTTTTTACTTTATAAGTAGTTAATCAGAAACTGACAAAAATCCGGATTAGGCAAAAGCCTATAATTGAATTAGCATGTACCTTTTCTTCTAGTTTTAGAGACAAATGCATTAGAAATGTAGCCATTTTAGGATATCCTTTTCTAAAATAGAGATGAGCCTCGCCAAATAAAGATGCAAAATTGCGGGGCCCTCAATAAATAACCATGATAATTATTTAGAATTCAAGATAGGCCATTTAATAAATTTCATGGCCTTCTACAAAGATAATAACGCGTTTAGATTCTTTAGGCGCGACTTTAGTAAATTATATTCTTAAAAATCGGGTGCACATTGATGTGACCCAAGTCCAAGTCTCAACGGAGTCAAAATGTGTTAACAACTACGGGTGCATTGATTGTGACGTGGTTCGAGATGCATTTTCACGACGTTGTAATTCTATAAAATAAATAATAATAATAATAAAAGCGGTTTAAACTTAATAAAAGCACATAAGTCACAACTTGTATTTAAATCAGATATTTAGCCATTATAACAATTTAAGCGACCGTACTAGAACCACGGGATTCGAGGGTGCCTAACACCTTCCCTCGGGTCAACAGAATTCCTTACTTAGAATTTCTGGTTCGCAGACTTCATTTGAAAAAGTCGAAAATTTCCTCGATTTGGGATTCAAGATAAACCGGTGACTTGGGAAACCAAAAGCCAAACCTTTCCCAAGTGGCGACTCTGAATTAAATAAATAATCTCATTTCAAATATTGTCACTTAAATTGGAAAAACTCCACCCGCGCATCTTACCCCTCGGGGCGGGTCGCGCAAAAAGGAGATGTGACAATATACACATTAAACAGAGGTGTATTATGTTGTCAGTGCATACTTTTTTTTTTTTTGGAAATTTTGTACAGCTTTGTTATGTATGTAGCATGAACTTCAATATGTTGTGAATATTAATTAGCTTGCTTATATTACTTTCTTTTCTAGAAATAGTGTTAAATGAGCAAAATAAGTTTGAAATTATCTCTTTACGTGATCTTTTCTTGTAATCTTGTAATTGTACTAATAACAAGAACACCAATTGCGGTCTCTTCTGGTGTACTCACTCAGTAGCTCGTGTTTGAGAATCTTCCACTGATTAATTAAGTAGATTGTAAGTTGTAGGCTGTACTCAAAATGGAATCTGTTGAGGATAAACTAGAACTTGAATCTGATGAGGAGATTCCATTTAGCTTATCTCAGGCTACTAATAGAATAGACAGTCTGCACTACAAAGCCTCTCAATAATCTCAAAGCAGTTTAGGAAAATAATTTTGAACATCGTAGCTTGTTTTAGGCGCGATTAATAAATAAATTATCATGGCTATGGGTACGACTACCGTGGCATGGTTACGATACGTGAATCTCAATTAGGGGATGCATTTCATGTAACTCGATCATAACAACTTCGAATAATAAAACCCTTTGAAATAATTTGAGGCGTGCCATGCCAAAAATAATTTATAATCCATGGCCTTCCTAAGATTAGATTCAAGAAGTCAGCTCTTACAGAAAACTTGAGGTGTGACATTTTCCATTAAATAACTCGTGGACCTCACAAATGTTGCTATTGAAAATTGAATCTTCGTATTTGCTCTGGGCGCATTTTTTTTAAAAATAATTTATCATAGCTATGGGTACGGTTCCCGTGATGTAGTTCTGATTTTTAATTTCTAAAATCCGGGTGTATATTTCATGTGACCCAATTTTAATCTTCAACATGTTTAATAAAATACGTCGTGAATCGCGGGTGCATTTCATGTAGCGTGGTTTGTGGCGTATTCCAAAATAAACAAGTGTACAACAATCGTAACATGTTCAAAAAAAATCCATAAACCCTAAAGTGGTTTTAAATAATTAAAAAGCGGTTATAAGGTTAAAAATGCACAACAGGTCTAAAATATGTAGTAAATAGATAACAGGACTATTATTAATAGTTAAAATGACCGTGCTAGAACCACGAAACCCGGGAATCTCTAACACCTTCTCTCGGGTTAACATGATTCCTTATCTAGAATTTCTGGTTCGCAAACTTATAAAGTAAAGTCGAAAACTTCCTCGATTTGGGATTTTGAAATAAACCGGTGACTTGGGACACCAAATAAACCATCCCAAGTAGCGACTCTAAAAAATAATTAAAATAATCCCATTTCGATTTATGTCACTTAAATTGGAAAAACTCCCCTTATATACCCCTGCGTGTAGAAAAAAAAAAGAGGTGTGACAGCTCTGGCGACTCCGCTGGGGACAAAAATCCAGAACTTCTAGTTCAGGGTTTAGAATTCGAGCTTACAATAACTGTTATAGTTGACTTTATATATTATCTGATTTTTACATATTTGGGCGTTATGTGCTAAATGTCGTTTTTACCGCTTTGATATTATTTGAACTGTATATAAACTGTTACGAAACCCTTCTCTTCTCGTCTTCGGGGATGTGCACGCTGGCGTGACTCCTCTTCTGTTAGTTCCATACCTTAAATTAGAAATAGGCTCGGACAAGTTACAAAGCCGGATGGCCTTTTGGTTCCCGGTACGTAGCCCCCCCGGCTCAAGTTGTCCGCTCGGTAAACCAAGTCTAGAACAATATACCTAGGGTTTAAACCTAGATTAACATAACCTCATGTCGGATCCCTAGTAGGTACGTTTGTTTGCATCACGTGCATCTGACTTTGGGGACTCAACACAGGGGTTGGGTCCGTTTAGGACAGGTGTACCCAAAAATTAAAAGACCATCCTGATGCATCTTATGTGCTACTTGCGCATTTGTTTGATTCTGCTTGCATGTTGACCGGCTTCTAGAATAGAGAGTAAAAATCGAAACAAAAAAAAAGAGAAACAAAAACCAAGAGTGAGGTAGGTATTTGAAAATCCTGAAACAATTCCGAAATTATGAAAAAAAAAAAGTCATTTCAAAATGAGCCCAAAATTTTCAAGTGCCATGGTTTCTTTGTTCTGTCAAAACTGACCGAACTACGCGGGTCTGATTCTCACCGGATGTGAGATACGTAGAAAAACCTCATCGGTTTCGACCCCAATTTATCCAAAAATATGTTTCTTTAGTTCCTTCTTTAGAAATCTTTCTTTAGAAAATTCAAAAAAAAAAAGAAGTTTTTAAACTTAAAAAACAAGTAGTTTCCTTTTTGCTAAAGTATTTCATATGGAAAAAAGAAATAAAAAAAATCAATAAAAATAAAAATCCAAAATACGGGTTTGCTTCATTTTGAAGTACTTTTTAAAAAACAAAAATCCAAAAAAAACTCATAAACAAAAATCCAAAAATACTCTTTAGATGCCTTTCTTTTGTAAATGTCCATAAAAATTTTGAAAAATTGAAGTCCAAAAATATTTTTCGCTTTTCTTTAGAAATACTTTTGTAAATAAATAAAAAACTTAGAAATCCAAAATATTTTCTTAAAAGTCCCTCTTTTGAAAATTAAGAGACAACATCCAAAAAAATATTTTCTTTCTTCTTTTGAAAAAGAAAAAAACAAATGAAAATTCAAAAAAAAAAATATTTTTCATTTACTTTTGAAATTACCAAAGTTCAAATCTAAAGAAAAGGAACTTTTAGAAGTCTTTCTTTCAAAAACAAAACAAAAAACTAAAATCAAAAAATCAAAAAATAAATATTTCCTTTCTTCTTTTAAAGCATTTCTTTCAAAATTTCAACCAAAAAAAAGTTAGTTTATTTACTCCATTTTCAATCTTCCCGAACTACGCAAGATCTGATTCATGCGGCGTCATGATACGTAGGCAATCCCCATCGGATTCGATCATAGCCGTAAAATTAATTGATTAAAGAAAAATAAACTGAAAAAACGAGAAAGAAAAATTGAGTGAAAAAAAAGAGTGAAAAAAATGAGAAGAAAGAAAGAGAGTGACAAAAATAAAAGAGTGACGGAATAGAATTGAAAAAAATCAAGAGTGATTAAGAGAGGCATACATAAAAGAAGAGAGGTACATACTAAAAAGGTAAGTTAAGGCCGGAATGAAACATGCAACTGTTCAAACACACGGTAGAAGCGTTTAACTGTTAGGTGTATTGCATCCCAACGTGCGATTTCCTATATGTTAAATGTTTCAAAACTAACAAGGTTGTTGGATGTGCCAACTAGCCAGGTTTTGGTGGTTGGCTTTGTTGGTAGTCTAGCCTCCCCTTTTTCACAAGATCCAAAGGCACAGATGGCCTCCGCAAGCAATCTACCAATCATCGGTCTTGAGGATAGACCGACATCGATTATTCTGCAGCTAGAATCAGCAGCTATTGAATAGAATAAGATGTTGCGTCTCCGCATATTGAAAATGTGGGACGCCTGATCTAATGGTAGGGAACCGCCCAGTGCAATCCCTGGGTTCCCTGAGTTGATCCCCAGGTCAGGTGAGGTTACCAACGCCCCTGGGCCCAACCCGCTCATCCCATGCGGGCACCCTCCAATGCCCTCCAATGATCCTGACATGCCTTTTGTGGTTCGCCCCCAGGCACCGGCTTCAAGGGCACCACCTCCAACGTTCATCTTTCAGGGTCCACAACTTCAACCAGAAAAAAACATATTGACTTCGTACACTTTCACTCAACCTCCGCAATATGATCTCTTGGGAGAGCAAGAAAAAGTTGTTGAAAATCCTGAGCAAGAGGAAATGGCTCGGAAGATGAAGAGCCTGGAACAAAACCTGAAAAACATGCAAGGTCTGAGTGGCCAAAAGAGTGTACCATACTCTGACCTCTGTATGTTTCCCCATATCCACTTGCCAATTGGCTTCAAGATGCCGAAATTTGAAAAGTACGATGGGCATGGAGACCCGGTCGCTCATCTGAAACGATACTGTAACCGGTTAAGGGGTGCTGGTGGAAAAGAGCTAATGGCCTATTTCGAGGAAAGCCTTACAAGAATCGCTTCTGAGTGGTATACAGATCAAGAAATTACCCATTGGCATGTGTGGGATGATATGGCTCGAGATTTTGTTCGCCAGTTCCAATATAATGTGGACATCGCTCCCGACAGAAACTCTTTGTCCAATTTGAAAAAGAAAATCGTGGAAAGCTTCCGCAAATATGCCGTCAAATGGCGTGAGCAAGCTGCTAGGGTAATGCCACCAATGGACAAAATTGAAATGGTCACGGTCTTTCTGCAGGCCCAAGAGGCTGACTGCTTCCAGAACATGATGTCTGTTGTGGGTAAGCCATTCGTTGAGGCTATCAAAATTGAGAAAATGGTTGAAAACGGTTTAAAAACGAGCCGAATCTTGAGCCATGCTTCTGTTAAAGCCACATCACAGTCTGCTCAGAATGGTTCGGAGGGTTTGATGAACAGAAATGGGAGTGAGGAGGGAGTCATGATGGTTTCCAGCTCGAGGGGGACCCGCAGGTCATTCAACCAATCATATGTGCCTCCTATGGTCCCCCACACTATTATCCCTTTCAAAATGATGCTTATGCCGTGGCACCACCTCCCTATGCGGTGATGAGCGCGCAATCTTACATGCAGCCACAACATTATCCACAAAATCGAGCTCCACCTCCCAGAAATTACCATCCTTACCAAGCTCCATATAATCCTCAACCAAATGATCCCCAATACAATGCTCGCCCAAGAGAGCCTTTCAGAAAGAATCAATTCACCCCTATTGGTGAATCGTATTCAAGCTTGTTCCAAAAGCTAATCAGGCTAAATCTATTGCAACCAGTGGCTCCGAACCGGCCAAACCCGAGTCCCCCTCGCACTGAGCTGATGCTAGATGTGAATACCACTCTGGAGTAGTGGGACATAGCACAGACGACTGTTAGACCCTCAAAAGGGCAGTTGAAGATTTGATTGAAGATGAAAGAATCATTTTTCGGGATGAAGAAGCTCCTAAGATGATGAACAATCTGTTGCCTGCCCACAACATCGGGCCAATAGTCTGAATTATGTGTGAAGCTGAGGAATTTGATCCGGCACTGAAGGCCATTGCAACCATTGCCGAGACAGAAGAAAAGCCAAAAAATGGTCGTCCAGCATGAAAGTTCCCCATCAGACGGGAGTTTTAGTAGCCAATCTTGCTATCCTTTCTACGTCCGGATTATCTCAGGGTGTGATCCGAATGTTTTACCTTATTGTCTTACTTTCTGATGTAAACTCTTCTATCTTAAAAAAAATTGAAACAAAAATCAAAATATCAAAAATCAAATGAAATTAACATTTCATTGTCCAGGAATGTCTCTTTTCTTGTCATTTTTCTTTCTTATTCTTTTTTTCAGTTCTGTTAAATGCAGATTTCAATAACATGACATGCTTGCGAACTTCATGCCCAGATCCTCAAAGTTGGCAGACCTCGAAATAATGAATCAAGGATTAGATTGTAATAAAGATTAAATTTTAAGGAAATAAAATAAAGAGTTGGAACAACTGAAGGAAAATTGGTTCCCGGATTGGAAGAGTCCATACATTGAAACAAGAGTACTGCACAAAGAGTGTGTTGTACTTGGGACACATCAAAGGAAATGTCCCTGAAATAACTATCAATGCAAATGCAGTCAAAAGGTATTATGTTGGATCCTCCATATAGTTCTAATATTATCCGGTTGGGATGACGAACTCTTTCATTCTCGCTACCCAAACACTATCAACCCTTTGCAAACCCTTTGGACCGGCTCTCATTCTTTGATTACTCTCTTTGGAACCTGAAAGTATTATTAAAAAATGAAATGAAAAAGAAAAAGATGAAAAAAGAAGAAGAAAAGAAAAAAAATACAAAAAAAGAGAGGAAGAAAAGACAAAGAAAATGAAATGAAAAAAAAATAAAAAAAAGAGAGGAAAAAGGAAAGGAAAAAGAAAGAGAACAAAACAAAATAGAAAAACAAAAGAAAATCAAAAACAAAATTCCCTGAACTATGTTCGACTTGATTCCGAAAGGATACGTATGCAGCCTCTCTCTGGGGTTCAATCACACCAAAATAAAAATCCAAATTCCCCCCAAAAGTGAAACTGGGGCAGAAGTTATAATGGTTCGGCGATAGTTCGCCTGAAAGGTTCCAAAGTTGTAATTCAATCCAAACTCTTTTTACCCCAAATCTTGTTCAAGTCCTTCCGATCAATCGGTGAGAATGTTCAAGGATTAGAGAATACAACTACTTGGATCCGATGCAACAAAAATGAGAGAAATAAAATGAGAGTCTTATTGGTGAAAACCCACACGGCACTGTAAGGCAACAGTAAGAAGAGAAAATAAAACTCAGAGAGTCTTGTTAGCGAAAACTCGCAAAGAGCATAGAAGAGAAATGAGAGAGGTCAGCTGGTGAAAACCCGCAAAGGGCACCCCTAATCGAAAAGAGGATCCTCACAGCCATTGACATGGACAGAGTCCTGGCAAGGTTTCTCGGTTTCGAGGCAAAAGTTGTGATGAATTTTTGAGAGTGAGACGGTTTACACAGATCAGGCATCCAGTCCAAAAGGAATGTCGCGTCCATTGAAGTCCGCATGTACTTCATATAAGTCCTCATTTCCTTTCCCCTAAAGGGACACTTCTTGTTTTAAACTCATTCTCCATTCTATTGCCTGTTTTCTTTGAATCCCTTTCGGTCTAACTCTGTTCTGAAACTAAGACAGAAAGAATGGTAAGACTGATTTACAGGGTTCTCATTTAATACAAGCTAATATGCAAAAAGGCACCCAGCCTCGTCGGGAGCATCAAGTCGACCTCTACCGGCCATGGCGGTTGATGTTTTGAAATTGAAAAACTCATGAAAAGAAAGCTAATCAAAGTCAAATGCCCACAAAGGCAAAATGAAGTTGAAAAGTTTGAATCCCATGTGGCTAACCGTCTTGGCAAATGATTGAAAAGCTAAGGTACCCAAATGATCTGAAATTAAAGTTGGAAGAAAGAAACGAAATGAATGGCCTATGAATGTGAAATAAAGTTGGAAAAGGTTATGTCCCACGCGACTAGCCGTCGCAGCAAGTTTGAGGAGCCAAAAGGTTCCCCAATGCTCCAAAGTTAAAAAATTGAGAAAAAAAAGGAGTCAGAAGTGAAAGGCTTACAAAGGCAAAATAAAGTTGAGAAGGTTGAGTTCCACGTGACCAACCATCATGGCAAAGACTGGAAAAGCTAGAGGTTCTCCAGGGTTGAAAATGAAATCGGCCTTCAGGGAACAAGCAGTTGCAGTTGAAATCTTCATCAAAGAAGCCGGGCCGATATCAAGTGATTGAAACAATCAAGGCCACAAAACCAACCACCGTCTCAAACTAACAATTGTTCTTTGTTTGAAAATAGGAAACGGGTGCAATCGAAGAGCGACCTTGCAAGAAGCAGGTGCAACAAAAAGAAACTATGCAAAGGCTAGAAAAAGCTCTGCAACAATAATCAATCCAAAAGGGAAGTCTCCTCCAAATTCTTTCCTGCATTTTATTCACTTTCTTAAATAATAATAATAAAAAAGAAAAAAAGAGATGAAATGAAAAGAAAGAAGAAGAACAATTCAAAATCATGGTAGTATAGGGTCTTCAATCCCTAGCTGCGTCTTTTCCAACATAGGGTACCACTCCCCTAGTCGCTTCCAACATAACCTGGTAGTCTTTTCCAACGTAGGGTTCCACTCCCTAGTTGATCCCCAGTATAACCCGAGGACCTTTTCCTTTTTCTGGCATAACCCGGTGACTTTTCCGGCATAATCCGTGGACCTCCCCGGCATAACCCGAGGATCTGTTTCTTTTTCGGCATAACCTGATGACTTTCCCGATATAACCCGTGGACCTCCAAGGCATAACCCGAGGACCTTTTTCTTTTTTTGGCATAACCGGATGACTTTACCGGCATAACATGTGGACCTCCCTGGCATAACCCAAGGACCTTTTTTTTCCCGGCATAACCCGATGACTTTCCCGGCATAACCCGTGGACATCCCTGACATAATTCAGCGACTTTTCTCCATTCCGGCATAACCCGATGACTTTTTCGACATAACCCGAGGATCTTTTTCTTTTTCGGCATAACCCGATGACCCTCCCTGGCATAACCCGAGGACCTTATTTCTTTTTCGGCATAACCCGATAAATTTTTCAGTATAATCCGATGACTTTCCCGGCATAACCCGTGGACCTCCCCGGCTTAACCCGATGTCCTTTTTCTTTTCCGGAATAACCCGATGACCCTCCCCGGCATAACCCGAGGACCTTTTTTCTTTTCCGGCATAACCCGATGACTTTTCCATCATAACTCGTGGACCTCCCCAGCATAACCCAACCTTTTTCTTTTCTGGTATAACCCGATGACTTCCCTAGCATAACCCGTGGACCTCCCCGGCATAAACCGAGGACCCTTTTCTTTTCCAGCATAACCCGATGACTTTCCCGGCATAACCAAGGACCTTTTTTCTTTTTCGGCATAACCCAATGACTTTCCCAGCATAACCCGTGGACATCCCCAGCATAACCCAGAGACTTTTCTCTTTTCCGGCATAACCTGATGACTTTCCCGGCATAACCTATGGACCTCCCCGGCATAACCCGAGGACCTTTTTTCTTTTCCGGCATAACCCGATGACTTTCCCGGTATAACCCGTAGACTTCCCTGGCATAACCCGATGATCTTTTTCTTTTCCGGCATAACCCGTTGGCTCTCCCAGCATAACCCGTTGTCCTCCCCGGCATAACCCGAGGACCTTTTTCTTTTCCGGCATAACCCGATGACCTTCCCAGCATAGCCCGATCATTTTTCCAGCATTACCTGATAATCTTCCCAACTTAGGGCCTCCGATCCCCATTTGATTGTATTTTAGATATAAGGTCTCCACTCCCCAATCTCTTTTTCTCAGGGATAAGTAATCCCGATTTTAATTGCTTTCGATAAAGAAATAGTTTAGATTTTTGTTACAATTACTCACGAAATTTTCCTAGTGAAAACTGGGGCAGAAAAATTTCGTTCGTTTGTTGCTTTGGTGCCTGAACAGGTTTTCACCATGAGGCACATGGTTTGAGATGACCAAAAGAAGAAGTCTCAACCCAAATAAAAGAAAAAGAACAAAAGAAAAGAAGTTGAACTCAAAGTGCAGAAGCGGGGAAAGATGTGGACTACTCGAGACATAATTGAAGTCACAAGCTCTGCATGTCCCGTCTTGATCTAAAAAGGCTGAAGAAGATTGAACCAAGACATGCAACTAACAAGCATCAAGATTCAGATTAGAGTTCGCATGAAGAATCAACCAAGACTCAAGATCAAGCTTCAGAAGACTCATAGATAGGAATCTTGTAACTCGTAGTTGATAGGCTTAGTTATTTTAGTTTTTTATTTTTTATTTTGGTGTAATAAGGAGCTCAGCAAGCAAAAACAACAGCAATAACAGTGAAATCACGGTTTCTCTGTAGTTCCCAGCTACCAAAACTTCCAGAACTATACTGACCCGATTCCTTTATAGACAAGGATATGTAGGCAACGTATAAAGCAAGGTTCGGTCAAACTTTTTCAAAATGCTTCCAAATGGAGTTTCAAACGGGCAAAAATTATTCGTAATTGCTTACTTTATCTTTGCCCGAAAACTCTTCATATTTCCGAGCAAAGAGGGGTAGCTGTGAGCACCTAAATTTTTGCCATACGTGAAAATAACTCCTAAAAATAGACCAAAGTAATTTTAATTGATTTTTAAGAGTTTCTCTTTATTTAGTTGCATTTCATGCATTTTTAATATTTTAAAATCATAGAAAAATCATAAAAATTGTCATTTTTTAATTCCATGCCATCTTAGGTTCAATTTGCATGTAGGAATTAATTTTGTTAAGAAAAATAAAAAAATAGCCATTTGTACATGTTTAGATCTTAGCCTTTAAAATTAGCATTTATCTTTAGGTTTAAGTTAATTAGTCGTTTTAATGTCAAAAAAAATAAATAAATAATTTTAATTTCTATAAAATAGATTGATTTAGGATTTTCATTAATTTAATTAGATTTTAAATTAAAGAAAAGAAAAAGAAAAATAAAGAGAAAGGAAAATAGGCAAAGAATTTGATCTAGTCTTTGTATATTGGGCCAAAGCCTAACTAGCCCAAATACAATACCCATATTTCCCTAGCCCTTCCCCTACTTGACCCGAACCGACCCAACCCAACCCATTACCCTTTTCCTAAAAACCTAGGGATATAACATCAGAAAAATTAGGAGCTCCTGGGGATAGACCCTTCAGCAACGACGCATTTTGGGAGTTAAAAAAAAGCTTCTCCTCCCTTCCTTCATCATCGCCAAACAGACTTCTTCTCTCCAAACCAAAACAAGGGAACCTCACCTCCACATTCTCGTCCCTCAAATAGACACACATAAACGACTGAAGCAAAGTTAAAAAAAAATTTCAAAGGAAGATCTGAAAATTCGAAGCTAAAAATGGAAAGAAAAACTTGAATTTTCAAGGAAGATCTGAAGAAGAATTGATTTCAAAGCTCGATTTCTTCTTTTTCTGGGTTTATAAAAGCTATTTTGGAGCCGTTGATGTTGTTTCGTTGATTTTGCCGCTGCTGTTTAGCTTTTGTTCTTCGACATCTCAACCTTCATTAGTTCTAGTTTTGATGTTTTGCTGCTGTCCAGATAATCTTCCCCTTGAAACTGGACTGCTGCTTGATGTTTGAATAATAAAATCGTAAAGAAAAAAAATTGCTGATGTTTAGATATGATAATTCTAGACGCTTTTATATTTTATTGTAACAATGAAAGGTTTAGCATTTACTCTGTATATATTAATTGATCTTCCAGAAACATAATAAATGTCATGCTCATGCAAGGAAGATGCAACCAAATTAGCTGCCGCAAAGAAAAAAGCATTATTTTTCAATCGATTTGTCACAAATTATGTGTCTATCTTGTGTTAATGAATGGGTTACGACTGCGATGAGTTAAAGATACATGTAGTTATGGGCAACAGTGGAGGAAAATTTGGGCTCCCAAATGCCAAACACCTAATTGCGAAATGTCCTATATTCCAGAATATGTTTCGCAGCTTGAAGAGTTAATCATCGATTTTCTCAGCCTAGAATAATCTGGGAAAAATATAGATCTGACTTTTTACAAATAGCAAGGTCATGCATATCAGTTGAACGCACATGTAAATAGGTTTTCCTCATCAAAACAAGTTGAATAATATACACATTAAACAGAGGTGTATTATGTTGTCGGTGCATACTTTTTCTTTTTTTTGGAAATTTTGTACAGCTTTGTTATGTATGTAGCATGAACTTTAATATGTTGTGAATATTTAATTAGCTTGCTTATATTACTTTCTTTTCCAGAAATAGTGTTAAATGATCAAAACAAGTTTGAAATTATCTCTTTATGTGATCTTTTCTTGTAATCTTGTAACTGTACTAATGTTTAATAACACGAACACCAATTGCGGTCTCTTCTGGTGTACTGACTCTGTAGCTCGTGTTTGAGCATCTTCCATTATTAATTAAGGAGATTGTAAGTTGTAGGATGTACTCAAAATGGAATCTGTTGAGGATAAACTAGAACTTGAATCTGATGAGGAGATTCCATTTAGCTTATCTCAGGCTACTAATAAATTAGACAATCTGCACTACAAAGCCTCTCAATAATCTCAAAGTAGTTTAGGAAAATAATTTTGAATATCATAGCTTGTATTATGCGCGATTAATAATTAAATCATCGTGGCTATGGGTACGGATCCCGTAGCATAGTCATGATACCTAATTCCCAAATTCGGGGGTGTATTTCATGTAACCCGATCATAACAACTTCGAATAATAAAACCCTCTGAAATAATTTGAGGCGCGCCATCCAAACAAAATTTATAATCCATGGCCCTCCTAAGATTAGATTCAATAACTAACACTTATAGAAAAGGGTTTGAGATGCGCCATAAATAAATTAAATCATCCATGGCCCTCACAAATGTTGCTATTGAAAATTGAATCTTCGTATTTGCTCTGGGTGCGTTTTTTATAAATAATTCATTATAGCTACGAGTATGGTTCCCGTGATGTTGTTGCGATTTTTAATTACTAAAATCCGGGTGTACATTTCATGTGACCCAATTTCAATCTTCAACAATGTTTAATAAAACATGTCGCGAATCGCGGGTGCATTTCATGTAGCGTGGTTTGCAGCGTGTTTCAAAACAAACAAGTGTACGACAATCGTAACATGTTTAAAAATAATAAATCCATAAATCCTAAAAGCGGTTTTAAATAATTAAAAAGCAGTTATAAGGTTAAAATGCACAATAGGTCTAAAATGTGTAGTAAATCAGATAATAGGCCAATTATTAATAGCTAAAGCGACCGTGATAGAACCACGGAACCCGGGAATGCCTAACACCTTCTCCCGGGTTAACAAAATTCCTTATCTAGAATTTCTGGTTCGCAGACTTTAAAGTAAAGTCGAAAACTTCCTTGATTTGGGTTTTTGAAATAAATCGGTGACTTGGGACACCAAATAAATCATCCCAAGTGGCGACTCTGAAAAATAATTAAAATAATCCCATTTGATTTATATCACTTAAATTGGAAAAACTCCCTTATATACCCCTGCGAGTAGTAAAAAGGAGGTGTGACATCCTCAAGATGTGTTAAAGAGGAACGAGATTGGAATTAGACTAATACGTCTTACAGCGGTTCCGAAATTTGTGAATGGAATCTTGATGGTTTAACTGATAGGCAGTTAACTATTCTTGTACATAGAATGCTTATGTACACAACTATCTGTAAAAGTGTTAAAAATACAATTAGAACTATTTGCAAAATGATTATTGCAGGCTTTACTGGCCAACTTCATGGCTGGTGGGATAACTATTTATCCACTGAAAAAAAAGCCTTGGTTATTATGCTATAGCCACTAACGAGGGAGTTGATAACTTAGGCATGACTCTAGTAAAAAATAGAGAGGATGCTGTTTATACCCTTTTCTTTACAATTCTAGAACATTTCAATGGATGATTTACCAATCAACATAAGACTGTCCGTACTCTGCTAAATGGTCTTAGATGTAAGACCCTTAGTGAATTCAGATGGTACAAAGATACCTTTATGAGTAGGGTTATGAAATTACCCGAAAATAAATATGAGCATTGGAAAGCTAAATTTATAGATGGCCTTCCCTCCTTAATTGTTGAGAGAGTAAGAAAAGCATTAAGGGGTAGTTACGTTGAAATTCCATATAAGAATTATACCTATGACAAACTTATAGGAGTTTGTACACAAGAAGGATTAAACTTGTTTAAGGAGCTGAGACTAACTAGACAGCTTAAGATAGATAAGCTTAAAGAGAGATCTCAATTAGGATATTTCTGTACCTAGTTCGGTCTACCCGAAACTTCCACCTAGAGTAGGAAAAAGAAAAATAGATATCATAGATATCCTAACCCTGATAGCCCTTATAAGAAAAAGAGGTCAAGATATAGATCCAAAGAAGAGCGTGATTCTAGAAAAACCCATCGTAGGTGTCACGACCCATTTTCATAATAGGTCATGATGGCGCCCAACACCATTGTCGGGCAAGCCGACGCGGAAAATACTAAATAAGTTCTCACTTACTTTTACCAAAATAGTTGCAATAATTCTTTAAGTTAAAGTAAAAACTAGAAATGAATAGTAAGGTGCCAAAAATAATCATACAACCCCAATATACTAGTCTACTAATGTGTGTGCCAAGACCTGGTGTCACAAGTTGTGGGAAACTAGTAGAATATACAAAAGAATCAATCTATCCTACTGTCCGAAATAGAATAGACAACAAAAATAAATAAGAGAGACTCCTTCAAGCATGCACAAGTAACACCGAGGGTCGTACGACCCGATCCAACAAAAAAGTAAATTGTGCATTGCCGAGGATCGAACGGCATGACCATAAATGCATCTATTACCCCGCTCGCGAATGACACGTGTGACGCGCTCAAATATAAATAAACTTTATACCAAGCAGACAATAGTGTATATCTGAGGAGCAGTTATTCATAGAAATATTAAATTTCTCTTGAAAAAGGTCAAGGAAAATAAGGTTCCTCTTACTAGTCTCATTTACCTTAATCAACATGATTTATACGAATCCGAATTAAACATCAAGTAATAAGAATATCACATAGAGCATGCTTATGGGTCCTAGACTACCCGAACTTAGCATAATAGTAGCTACGCATGGACTCTCGTAACCTAGTGCGTACGTAGCCCCCGCATATAGTAGCAATTCATTCAATTATTACACCTATGAGGACAATTCCCTCTTACAAGGTTAGAAAGGAGACTTACCTCGCTCCAAGTATACTTCCAAATGCCGAGAACAAGCCCAAACTCTCAATTTGGAGCCTAACGATCCGAAACTAGTTAAATGAGGTAGGAACTAGTCAATATAAGTTCACAAGATCGTATTCTAGCTAGTTACGAAATTTTCCAACCCTCAACATAAGTTTCCTAAAATCCGACCCCGGGCCCATGTGCCTAGATTCCGAAATTTTTCAAAGGAAGTTGTTCTCTATAACCTAAGGATCAATAATATATGATTTCTAATTCTTTTGATAACAAATTTCGTGGTTAAATCTATCTTTTGTCAAAATCCTAGGTTTTGCTCTAACCCCTTGATTTTACCTAAATTCTAGTGTTTAATCCACCTAATACATAAGTATTAAACTAAGAATAGGTGGGATAAACTTACCTCAAGATGCTAAGTGGAAGTCTTCTCTCAAAAGCTCTCAAAATCGCCAATGGAATAGTGAAAAGTGGCAAAACGGGACTTAGAACCCGTATTAAATGAAGCACACTGCTTCAGCGATTTTCGCGTCTGCAACCAGGGGACCACATCTGTGGCCCTGCTTCTGTGAGAAATCGGACGCACCTGCGGAACCGGCCAAGCGGGCTGTGAGCGCTTCTGTGGTTTTGTCCTAACCTACCCTGGGCCGCATCTGCGATAGATGGACCTCTTCTGCGGTTCCGCACCTGCGGTTGACCAACCGCAGGTGCGGTTATGACAGAAGTAGATGCTTCAGCACTTCTGAAAAATTCCAACTTCACTCGAGCCTCGTCCGATTGACGTTCGGGGCTCCTGGGCCCCGTCCGAATATACCGACAAGTATGAAATCATGAAACGGACCTACTCGAACCTTTGGAATGCCTGGAACAACGCTAAATCTAAGAATCACCCCGTAAAACCAATTGGATCAAACTTATGTACTTCAAGTTCTTAACTTTCCTCTAACGAGCCGAAACACCTTTAAACTACTCGGATTGACACCAAATTTTGTGGGCAAGTCTTAAATGTTATTTCGGACCTGTACCAGGCTTCGGAACAAACGTACGGTCCTGATATCCATGTGATCAATCATTAGTTAGTTTCTTTAAATCCTTAGAATTTCAGTTTAACAATTTCTAATAAAATTTCATTAATCAGGCTAGGGACCTCGGAATTCGATTCCGGGCATACGCCCAGGTCCAATATTTTCCTACGGACCCTCCTGGACTGTCAAATCATGAATCCAGGCCCGTTTGTCAAAATATTGACCAAAGTCAAACTTAGCCTTTTAAGAAAATCCTTAGGAATCGAATGAGCATATTTCACTCCAAACTCTTCCAAATACTGAACCAACCATCCTTGTAAGTCGTAAATTAGTTATAGCAAGCACGGAAAATTTTATTTAAGGGAACGAGGTTCTAAAAGGCAAAACGACCGGTCGGGTCGTTACATTCTCCACCTCTTAAACAAACGTTCGTCCTCGAACAAACATAAAAAAGTACCCGAGCTGCTGAATAAATGTGGATATCTACTCCGCATGTCCTCCTCGGACTCCCAGGTTACCTCCTCGACTGGTTGGCCCCTCCACTGGACCCTCACCGCAGAAATCCTCTTGGACCTCAACTGGCGATCCTGCCTATCAATAATGGCAACTAGCTCCTCCTCATAACCCAAATTCTCATCCAGCTGAGTGGTACTGAAGTCCAACACATGGGACAAGTCGGCATGATACTTCCAAAGCATCGATACATGAAAAACCGGATGAACTCCCGATAAGCTGGGGGGCAAAGCAAGCTCGTAAGCGACCTCCCCACCTCGTCTCAACACCTCAAAGGGGCCAATAAACCTAGGGCTCAACTTTCCCTTCTTCCCGAACCTCATAAGCCTTTCATTGGTGAGAATTTCAAGAGAACCTTCTCGCCAATCATGAATGATACATCGCGCGCCTTCTGATCCGCGTAGCTCTTCTGTCTGGACTGAGCTGTGCGAAGCCTTTCTTGAATCAACTTTACCTTGTCGAAGGCATCCTGTACCAAATTTGTACTGTATAACATAGCCTCACCAGGCTCAAACCACCCGATAGGAGAATGATAATGTCCACCATATAAAGCTTCGTATAGAGCCATCTCTATGCTGGACTAATAGCTGTTATTGTACGCAAACTCCGCCAAGGGCAAGGACTGATCCCACTGCCCTCAAAAGTCAATCACACATGCTCTGAGCATGTCCTCCAAAATCTGAACTGTCTGCTCCGACTGCCCGTCGGTCTGAGGATGGAATGCTATGCTGAGCTCTACACGGGTCCCCAACTCACACATACTCCACTATGTCTTTCTTCATCCTCCGCCACCAATAATGTTGCCTCAAGCCGCGATACATCTTCGTAGTTCTCGGGTGAATGGAATACCACGAACTGTGTGCCTCCTCTAGAATCCTCTCCCTTAGACCATCAACACTAGGAACACATAGACGACCCTGGAGTCGCAAAATACCATCTTCACCAATAGAAACCTCCTTGGCACCTCCTTGAAGCACCGTCTCTGTGAGGACCGCCAAATGTGGGTCATCGAACTGTTGGGCCTTTATATGCCCCAATAATAATGACTGAGCAACCACACATGCAAGAACTCGGTTGGGCTTTGAAATGTCCAACCTCACAAGTCTGTTAGCCAAGGACTAAATGTCCAAAGCTAGTGGCCTCTACTCTACTGGAATGAATGCCAATCTACCCATACTCTCTACTTTTTTCTTAAAGCATCAGTGACTGTTTACCGTAAAAATGGAAACAATAATTAAATTTGTAAATGGGGTTCTAAAAATACGCGATCTATTCCCGAGCTAGCTTTTAGGGCAGTTAATGCTTGAAATGCTAAGTGTGAAGATAAGATGTGAGCTAAGATGAAGCAGTAAGCAAACCGAAGAGTCCTGTTGCCCGAGCGTGGAGCATATCGATGGAGGCCTCGGAGCTAAGGCTCGAGCTGGGATCGAGCTATCGGGGACAGTCGGGGAAGGGATAACAAGAAAAAATACGATTAAGTAAGGCTCTTTATGGCCATTACGCAGCTAGACGGGCGTAAAAAAAGTAAGAAAATAATGAACGCGAGGTGGCCTCGGGCCAATGAGAACAAATGGCTTAGAAGAAAGGACAGAGAGAGATATATTATTGCACTTGTGGAGAAATTGAGCAACATCAGTAGTTTATAAGGTGGAGCGATCCCCCTTTGTATATGGGAAGGGACTCGATCATAAACGTGTGGAGACAAAGCATAAAGTAAGGAGATGGGATGGCTTGATGTGATGCCTCAGCACCAGCCCTAGATAGGACGACCTTTGTCAGGTCGAGCCGTGTGATTCAGGATCTTTCCCCTTGCTTTACATAGCATGTAGCATTAGTCGAAATGCAACACTCTCCGGATCAGCTTGAGGCGAACCCCAAGGATGAGTCTTGACCTTGCCTTCGAGCTTAGACGGTCATGACCGCGAGATAACCCCAGGTTGGGGAATCTGGGCCCCCGAATTTTTCGTGCACAGATAGTCTCTGCGTTTCTTAGAGTAAGGGCGATGCAAAGCGATGAGAAACAATTCTAAACTCTTGCTTACTCCGGCGTCTTTATGAGCGGTTATGGGCCGCTAGGTCGTGCAATATGCGCCATTATAGCAGATTCCAGCATTGACCACGACAGTTGGCCTCCTTTAATGTAACCATGATGTTCTTATAAATATTTGTTTCTCCCATTTTGAGTCTTATCCTGCTTCCAGAACCCTTTAGTGAAGTATGTTCTCCCTTGCCCCTTGCTTCTTCTTTTTAGGAGCGTGACCCCTCTCCATTTCTTCTTCTCTTGGGCTTTCTCAAAGATGGCAAATATTTCTACTGCTATTTCTCAGGAAATCACGGGTTCGTCCTCTTCTATCCTCTTCCACGGTGAAGTGACCGCTCCGCCTCGCGTCGAGGAGTGTGTCCCAGGGCCTTTTGTGATGACTTCAGATTTTTGGATTGAGAGATCCTCCTCGAAGTCAGGGAGTCACGAGCCAGTAACTCGATATGTCAGTTCCATAACGGATGTCGAGAGAGTGAGGGTCGATTGTTGTTGGGGGGATGCCGTGCATGTGGATATTCCTGCTCAAGATGAAGAAATCACTACTCACAGGGCCGGTTTTCTGAGCGTGTATACCTACCCATTCACTTTGGGGCCGTCGGGACCGTCTTTGCCCTCGATTGACCCAGTGATTCTTGAATTTTGCTGGAGTTACCAGGTAACTTTGGGTCAGATTCACCTTTCGTTCTGGCGCGTGGTATATATGATTAGGCATTAGTCGAGCATGGTGGAGGGGATGCACTTCACTCTGAATCATTTAATCCGGATGTATAGTCCTCACCTCATTCGCAGGAGATTAATTAGGCTTCGTTTCCAAGCCCCTAGATCCCTTTTTGCATGTACCGAAGAATCCAGGGACGATGGTTGGCTCAGTCGGTTCGTCCATGTGAGGACGTCTAATTTGATTCCGGTGGAAGGGATGTCGTTCCCTGAGAAGTGGAACACCGGGCGTAAGTGAATGTGGGGCATTTGTTTCTCTTCGATGTTTCCTTTTTATGTCCCTTATTCCGTTGTTTCTTTCCCTTTGTCTTTTCAGCCATAGCGATCTATCCTGTAGCGGTGCTGGATCTTCAGAGTTGGGCCAGCCATTTGTACTCAGTCTATCCGTAAAAAGATCGCATGTGGCGGGAGTTATCTCGGGCCCGGTGGGAAGCAAAAAACCATGGTGAGTTTAGAGCTTTGATGCACCTGCATTTTTTAGTGCAACTTGCTACCAGCGTCTCTATCATTTGACCTCCACATTTATGCAGGCCTAGGAGGAATTCTGCTGGCAAAGTAGGTGCCGCCAGTTGGAGTGGACGTCCCGGTACCTGGAGAGGAGAAGAAAAGGCAAAGGGGCGTGTTGGCCGAGCCACCGAAGATCAAAAGGTCTAAAGTGGGAAAGTCCAAGGTTGATTCACTAGTCCCATCCTCTAAGGCGGTAAAAAATCACCTTGCTGAAGGTGCGGGGAAAGCAGCTTCTCGGCACCCCCCGAAGGCCTTTCGGGGTTGGTTGCCCCTCGGACCAAAGGGACAAACGCTTCTGAACAAGAGTCTGCTGCTGACGCGACCCGCCCTTATGGTGGCGAGGCAATGGATGGGCTATCGGGCACTGGCCTTGACTGAGCGGGTAGCCAGAATCCTTCTCGAGCTGGGACACCCTCAGCAGGCGATACGAAGGAGCCTCGATTGGAGAATCGAGATGAGCGAGGGGAGGAAATTCTGCCTGACCCTGCAAGCCCGTTGGTTATTGTTGATTATTTAGAGGGGGAAGTGCTTCCACCCAGATTGCAAGATGAGCCTCGCCGGGGCCTTTCCGAGGAGGGAGCGCTGATCGAAGGCGAAGATGCCCTGGGGAGACTGACGACCGTCGTTGAGGGTAGCTCTGATGTTACCGCCTCCTCCATCTTTGGCGATATGGGCAGGTTTTGTGAGTGGTTAACTTCGCATGTAACTTCACTTGTCTTTATCTGTTGCTTCGGGTGCTACGATCTTCATTCTCCTGACCTTTTTACATGCTTTTAGGCTAAAGCACTTTATAATCAGACTCTCGCCCAGTATCAGGACGAGGTGGTTTAGGAGAGGGACAACCTTAGGAGGAGAGTCACCTCGGTTGAGCGCCAACTTCAGGATATAACGGAGGATAATGGTAAGTACATGAGTCTTCGTTCTGGGCTACTGGCGGCATTGCTTCGGATTAGAGCCGAGACCGAGGCGCTTGTATCTTTACACGAGGAGGGAGCGGTCGCTGAAGATTCTAATGTTGAGAGGACCCTTGAGGGGGCGAGCCCAATTTTTCCTCGAGCCGTGGACCGTGTTCGGCCGGACCTTAGAAGGATGACCATCGAGGGCACGTTGGAAGGCAGCTCGAGTGGTGTTAAAATGGGGATGAGTCCCTGGAGAGAGGGGAAGCTGTCAAGAAGGGACCGATAGGGGATCCGTGATTGCCTGGACGCAACCTTTGAGGCTGCTGAGTCGTCGATAGATTTAGGCTATGTTGTTTTTTCCTGTTGATTTCCCAGCCTATTATACAACACTTTTTATTTTAGCATATGTATAGGGAAAAATTGTGCGGCTTTATCCCCTCTCTTTGACGAGTGAATATTGGACTTACGGTGTTACTTTGTGACCTGCTTAGGCTAGTCGGTATGGCATTTATGTCGTGCCCTTAGGCATATTATACTTTTCAGGCCCAGTCTCCGGGTCATGTTGCGATCCGAGCTGTAATTGATCCTCGAATTACCTTAAATTTCTGGTTGGCGATAGTGTCTTCTCATTTCCCGCCCTTGGGCGTTTTGCAATTTTCGGGCCTAGTCTCCGGGTCGCATTGCGATCTGAGCTGTAATCGACCCTCGAATTACCTTAAATTTCCGGTTGGCGATAGTGTCTTCTCATTTCCTGTCCTTGGGCGTTTCGCAATTTTTGGGCCCAGTCTCCGGGTCGCGTTGCAATCCGAGCTGTAATCGACCCTCGAATTACCTTAAATTTTCGGTTGGTGATAGTGTTTTCTCATTTCCCGCCCTTGGGCATTTGGCAATTTTCGGGACCAGTCTCTGGGTCGCGTTGCGATCCGGGCTGTAATTGGCCCTTACATTTCATGGATACCCTGACGACAGTAGTACTTGTGCCGTGCCCATAGGTGTATCGCAATCTTTGGGCCTAGTCTCCGGGTCGCGTTGCGATCCGAGTTGTAATTGACCCTTAGATTTCACTACATTTCCGGCGATGGTGGTATTTATGTCGTGTCCTTAGGCATATTGCAATTTTTCGGGTCCAGTCTTCGAATCGCGTTGCGATTCGAGTTGTAATTGACTCCTAGCTTTTATTGAATTTCCGGCGATGGTGACACTTATGCCGCTTGGTCGTAGTGACATTTTGATATATGGCCCGTAGGCTTGTATAGTTAACTATTTTGTATCCGGTCTCTGAATCGGGTTACGATTCGAGCTCATTTTAATCCTCAAGTTGTCATGATTTTTTAGCTGGCGATAATGGCTCTTACATTGTCTGGCCGTAGAGACCTTTCAATATGTGTCCCGTAAGCTTGCTTAGCTTGCGACAATGGCTCTTACGGTATATTTTGCCTGTGAGCTTTGTGTAGGCTTTGTATCTGCCCATTAAGTCGTTGTCGGCGATGATTCGAGCACCTTGTAAGGTTCATAGCTCATAGGTTGAGTAAATCGATGCTTTTTCTTTTTTGGAGCCGACATTGTCGGGGCTCGTTTTTCCCTATGGAGGGAAGCCTGTTTTAATCGGTTCTTTCCGAAGTATATCGAACTAATGGCCTGCGATTGTTTAGCAACAGTTTGGCGTCATAGAGTCGCGTTATTTGGGCTATATCAGCCATTTCGACCGTAGTCGTATGCGTTTGGCTGTAGCCATTTTTGATCCCTTAGTGATAGTTTAGGTGTCTACATCGAGGATATGCCCTTTAGGAATTCTTACAAATGCGACGTATAGCCTAAATATCGGGATTTTCATGCATGTTGAGGTCTTACAGTTTTATCATGCCTATTAAGGTCTTTCAGTTTGTCATGCCTGTTGAGGTCTTACAGTTTGTCATGCTTGTTGAGGTCTTAAAGTTTGTCATGCCTGTTGAGGTCTTAAAGTTTGTATAATATATCTGGTTATGCCGAGGCTGCCCGTTAGGGTCTTACAATTTCGGATTTTTTGCAGTTGTGTGGAGATTGATAGCAATCTCCGAGTCATCAAGTATGTTTAAGCTTGAAGACAGCTTCTTGTGAGCTCGGAGTTGCCTTCCAGGGGCTTGATGAGCCCGGAGTTCCGACCTTGAGGTCATGCAAGTTGTCAAATTGCTTATATTGAGTCTCTGAATATATTGGATCGGTTTAGGCTTGAATACTGCCTTTTGTAAACTTGGAGTTGTATCGCGAGGGCTTCGTGAGCCCGGAGTCCTGACCCTGGGGTTGCGTGGGTGCTGAACCGTTTAAGTCTCCGAGTATTTCGGGACCTTATTTGATGGAGAAGCATTTACCGTGAATATGTCGAAATAACCATTCTCAAAATATGAAAGGCCGAAAAGATATTCTTCATCGCTTGGAGTAGATATAGGCCGTAATGGAATGCCGAATATATATATATATATATATTTTACTGCTCGACGTAGATATAGGTTGTAAGTACATATTGCCCTGTTGTCATGAGCTCGGCCCACATGGGCTCGGCTCCTTAAAATGCTTGGCCTGGCGTGTTGTCTTGTAAAAAAGCCCTTTTCAGTAAGAAAACCCGCTTCGGGGTGAAAGTCTGTTTGCGGGGAAGAGAGAGCGATGCTTGCTTAGGGGCTCTCATGGGAACTTCATGATCGGAGGCCCTAACAGTAATATCGCTTGAGCATCGACATGTTCCAGTTGTTCGGGAGTTGTTCACCTTCCATGGTGCCAAGCTTATAAGAGCCTTTGCCAACTATTCCAAGGACACTATATGGCCCTTCCCAATTCTGGCCTAGTTTCCCTTCGTTGGGATTTCGGGTGCTGAGAGTAACCTTCCTTAGGACCAAATCTCCGATGCTGAAGTATCTGAGGTTCATTCTCCTGTTATAGTATCTTTCAATTTTCTGCTTCTGGGCCGCCATTCGAACCAGCGAGGCCTCCCGTCTCTCGTCGAGCAGTTCGAGGGCTGTTGCCATGGCCTCGTGTTTTGACTCTTCACTGGCGTGCCAGAATCTAGCGCTTGGTTACCCGACCTCTACTAGTATTAGTGCTTCAGCGCCGTATATTAGAGAGAAATGCGTTTCACCTGTGCTTGATTTTGAAGTCATCCGATATGCCTACAGTATCTCGGGTAGAGTTTCGCGCCATTTTCCCTTGGAGCTTTCTAATTTCTTCTTCAGGTTTTGAATGATGGTTTTATTTGTGGATTCGGCCTGTACGTTTGCGCACAGATGGTATGGCGTTGAAAGGATCCTTTTGATTTTGTTGTCCTCAAGGAATTGTGTTACCTTGCTCCCAATGGTTTGTCTCCCATTGTCGCATGTTATTTCGGATGGGATTCCGAACCAGCATACGACGTGTTCCCATATAAAGTTGATGACTTCCTTCTCTCTTATTTTTTCAAAGTCCTGTGCTTCTACCCATTTTGAAAAGTAATCAGTCATAAACAGAATGAATCTAGCTTTACCTGGTGCCGTTGGCAAAGGGCCGACGATGTCCATTCCCCATTTCATAAATGGCCATGGTGATAAGACGGAATATAGTTGATTGCCGAGTTGGTGAATCATGGGGCCAAAGCTTTGACATGTTTCGCATCTCCGGACGAACTCCTTGGCGTCCTTCACCATGCTATTCCAGCAATAACCTGCTCTGATTACCTTTCTGACTAGGGAGTCTGCCCCTGAGTGGTTTCCACAGTTCCCTCATGGATCTCTCGGAACACATAATCCATGTCTCCTGGTCCTAGACATACTGCTAGGGGGCTGTCGAACGTTCTCCTATATAGGGCCCCATTTTTGTCGAGCGAGAACCGGGCCACTCTGGTTCGTAAGGCTCTTCATTCTTTTGGGTTGGCAGGCAGCTTTCGTCCTTCAGATAAGCGATGTATTTGTTTCTCCAATCCTATGTCAGGCTGGTGGAGTTGATTTCCGCATGGCCATCCTCAACCACGGGCATAATTAACTGGACCACAACCCGGGGGAGCAGGTCTTCCTCTTCAGCGGACGATCCAGGTTTGCTAGGGCATCAGCCTCGCCGTTCTGCTCTCAGGGTACATGGACTAAGGTCCATTCCTTGAAGCGACGCAAGGTGACTTGGATTTTATCCAGATACCTCTGCATTCTATCTTCTCGAGATTTGTAGTTCCCGTTTACTTGACTTACCACTAGGAGCGAATCACATATTGCCTCGATAACCTCAACCCCCAGGCCCTTGGCCAACTCCAAACCTGCAATCATAGCCTCATACTCGGCTTCGTTTTTAGTTAGCTTCGCAATTTTTATGGATTGTCGGATCACACCACCGACGAGCGGCTTTAGGACTATACCGAGTCCGGATTCTCTAACGTTTGTGGCACCGTCCGTGAATAGGGTCCACACCCCGGAGGCGGTGCTTGACTTTAATAAAAGTTCTTTCTCTACCTCGGGGACGAGGGATGGCGAAAAATCGGTCACGAAATCCGCTAGGATCTGGGATTTAATGGCCGTCCGAGGTTGATACTCGATATCATACCCTCCGAGCTCAATGGCCCATTTGGCCAGTCGACCCAACAACTCAGGTTGTTGTAGTATGCTCCGGAGGGGATAGGTTGATAGGACACAAATGCAGTGGCACTGAAAGTAAGGTTTTAGCTTGCACGAAGTGCTTATTAGTGCGAGTGCCAATTTTTCAAGATAGGGGTACCGGGTTTTGGCGTCCCCCAAACTGTGACTTACATAATAAACAAGAAATTGCATACCTTGCTCTTCTCGGACTAATACACAGCTCATCGCTATTTCGGACACAGCCAGGTACAGATACACCGTTTCAACCTCCTTGGGCGTGTGCAGCAAAGGTGGGCTAGACAGGTACCGTTTCAGTTCTTCCAGGGCGTGTTGGCATTCCGGAGTCCATTCGAAGTTGCTCTTTCTTCTGAGTAGGGCAAAAAAGTGATGGCTTTTGTCTGACGACCTTGATATGAATCTGCCCAGGGCTGCGATCCGCCCAGTCAGTCGTTAGATGGCATTTACGTTGTTTACCACTGTGATTTCTTCGATGACCTTTATTTTATCGGGGTTAATCTCGACCCCCCTATTTGAGACCATCAAGCCCAGGAATTTGCCTGAGCCTACGCCGAAGGCGCACTTTTCGAGATTTAGCTTCATGTTATATCTTCTGAGGATGTCGAAAGTTTCCTCGGACTGCGGTCTCCTCTTCTATTTTACGGGTTTGAATTTGGGGTCGACGCTCAGTTGATGAGAGGTTATTTCCGGAGGGATACCTATCATGTCTAAGTGGGACTAGGCAAAACAGTCGATGTTATTACTAAGAAATTGAATGAACCTTGTCCTGAGTTTGGGGATCAGCCCCGTTCCCAGGTATACCTTGCGATCTGGGAGGTTCTCGGTCAGAACAGTCTGCTCTAGCTCCTCGATCGTTGATTTAGTCGCATCTGATTCTTCGGGGGCGACGAAAGTTCGGGGGGGCGAAGAAATCTTCCTCGTCATCTCTTGGAGTCTGCATGCTGCTTTCCTCGTTTGAGACCGAGTGCGTAGGGGTCGGCGTCTCATGGTGGACCGCGAACATCTCCCTTGCTGCCCGTTGTTCTCCGTGTATCGTCGTAATGCTATCTCTTGAGGGGAATCTTATTACTTGGTGCAAGGTCGAGGGTACCGCCCTTATATTGTGTATCCAAGGTATGTCAAGTAAGGCGTTGTACCTCATGTTGCCGTCGATGACTTGAAACTCGGTGCTTTGGGTCATGCCAGATGTGTCGATCGGGAGGATGATCTCTCCTTTCGTTTCTTCTCCGACCATGTTGAAGCCGTGGAGGACTCAGGGGACAAGGATAACTTGCTTAAGTAGCACCGACTGTTCTACTACTTCTGACCTGATTATGTTAGTCGAATTGCCTGGGTCCACAAGTACGCGCTTTATCCTTGTATTGTTTAAGAGAAATGAGATCACCAACACGTCGTTGTGAGATTCCCCCATGGCCTCGAACTTTGGATCGGCCGAGTCCATTTCCCTGTTGCATTTGAGGTCTCGGTTGTCCATCTCACCAGCCGGGCCGGGCGTTCTACCCTGAAAGCGAAGATCTTGGGCAAAAAGAAGTGTGAGAGATAATGTGCGTTTAGATGATGAGACCAACAAGAAAATAATCACTATTATTTTTAGCCCCACGGTGGGCACCAAACTACTTACCGTGAAAATGGTAACAACAATTAAATTTGTAAATGGGGTTCTAAAAATACGTGATCTATTCCTGAGCTAGCTTTTAGGGCAGTTGATGCTTGAAATGCTAAGTGTAAAGATAAGATGTGAGCTAAGACGAAGCAGTAAGCAAACCGATAGGGCCTGTTGTCCTAGCGTGGAGCAGATTGATGGAGGCCTCGGGGCCAAGGCTCGAGCCGGGATCGAGGTATCGGGGATAGTCGAGGAAGGGATAACAAGCAAAACTGCGATTAAGTAAGGCTCTTTATGGCCATTGCGCAGCTAGACGGGCGTAGAACAAGTAAGAAAATAATGAACGCGAGGTGGCCTCGGGCTAATGAGAACAAATGGCTTAGAAAAAAGGAGAGAGAGAGAGAGAGTGAGAAATTATTGCACTTGTGGAGAAATGGAGCAACATCAGTCCTTTACAAGGTGGAGCGCCCCCCTTTATATAGGGGAAGGACTCGATCATAAACGTGTGGAGACAAAGCATAAATTAAGGAGATGGGATGGCTTGATTTGATGCCTCAGCACAGGCCCTGGATAGGCGGGCCTTTGTCAGGTCGAGCCGTGTGATTCGGGAGCTTCCCCCTTCCTTGCCACAGCTTGTAGCATTAGTCGAAATGCAACACTCTCCGGATCAGCTTGAGGCGAATCCCGAGGATGAGTCTTGACCTTGCCTTCAAGCTTAGACGGTTATGACCGCGAGATAACCCCATGTCGGGGAATCCGGGACCCAGATTTGCCGTACACAACGACCACATTTGCCTTGCTGGAATAATAAAGAATGGTTATGTTGTAATCCTTCAGTAACTCAAGCCACATGCGTTGCCTCAAATTAAGATCCCTCTGCTTGAACAAGTGTTGTAAGTTGCGATGATCAGTATAAACCTCACATGACACCCCATACAGATTATGCCTCCATATCTTAAGAGCATGAACAATCGCAGCCAACTCTAGATCATGCACAGGATAATTCTTCTCATGAACCTTCAGCTGATACGAAGCGTATGCAATAACTCGCCCCTCCTGCATCAATACACAACCCAAGCCAATGCCTGAGGCATTGCAATATACCTTATACATCCCCGAACCGGAAAGAAACACAAGAACTGATGTTGTGGTCAAATCTGTCTTGAGCTTTTAAAAGCTCTCCTCACAATCGTCGGACCAACGGAAAGGAGCACCCTTCTAGGTCAATCTAGTCAAAGGTGATGCAATAGATGAAAAGGCCTGCACGAATCATCTGTAATAACCTGCTAGCCCCATGAAACTCCTGATCTTGGTCATTGAGGTAGGACGTGGCCAACTCTGAACTGCCTCAATCTTCTTGGGATCCACCTTAATACCCTCTCCTGACATAACATGCCCCAAGAATGCCACTGACTCTAGCCAAAACTTGCACTTGGAGAACTTAACATATAGTTTCTGCTCTCACAAGGCCTGAAGCACTACTCTCAAATGCTGCTCGTGCTCCCCCAGGCAACGGGAGTATACCAAGATGTCGTAAATGAAGATGATGACAGATGAATTAATATAAGGCCTGAATACCCTGTTCATCAAGTCCATGAATGCTGCTGGGGCATTAGTCAAGCCAAAGGACCTCACCAAAAACTCATAATGGCCATATCTAGTCTGGAATGCAGTCTTCGGAACATTCAAGTCCCGAATCTTCAACTGATGGTACCCTGACCTCAAGCCGATCTTATAAAACACCCTAGCACCCTGTAAACTGGTCGAACAAATCATCGAACGAGGCAACGAATACTTGTTCTTGATGGTGACTTTGTTCAACTGGCGGTAATTAATGCACATCTGTATAGTCCCATCCTTCTTCTTCACAAATAATACTGGCGAACCCCAAGGTGATACACTGGGTCTAACAAACCCTTTTCTAACAACTCCTCAAGCTGCTCCTTCAACTCTTTCAACTCTTTAAGAGCCATATAGTACGGTGGAATAGATATAGGCTTGGTGCCTGGAGCCAAATCAATACAGAAATCAATATCACGATCCGGTGGCATGCCAGGAAGATCAGAAAGAAACACATCGGTGAACTCTCAAACTACTGGAACTGAATCAATCATCGGAAATTCTGTAGTGGTGTCCCGGACATAAGCTAGATAAGCCAAACACCCCTTCTCGACCATATGCCGAGCCTTCATGAAAGAAATAACCTAACTAGGTGTATCAACCGTGGAACCCTTCCACTCCAACCTTGGTAACCCTAGCATCGCTAATGAAACAGTCTTGGCATGGCAATCTAGTCTACTAATGTGTGTGCCAAGACCTGGTCTCACAAGTTGTGGCAACTATAAGAATATACAATATAATCAATCTATCCTACTGTCCGAGATAGAATAGACAGCAAAAATAAATAAGAGAGACTCCTTCAAGCTGCTGAATGGCATAGGAAGGGAAGCAACTCACCGTAGAAGTCTCGAAATCTGCTCAGGGATGCGCACCAGACTGATAGCCAGAGACACCTGCCTCAGATCCTGTACAATTAAGTACAGAAATGTAGTATGAGTACATAAACAATATGTACCCAGTAAGTATCATGTCTAATCTCGAAGAAGTAGAGACGAGAGGTCGACTTGATACTTACTAGGGTCAAATAATATGAGAAAGAATTTATTTTAAGCATGGATAACACAATTAATTAGCATTTTATGGCAAGGAATAACAGTTCTTTTTCCAGATAATATCATGGGTATCCCTTTACATTTCAAGGCATATACGAAGTTCAATCCTTAGGAAAATACTAAGTAAAGCATGTGCAAGTAACACCGAGGGTCGTATGGCCCAATCCAACATAAAAGTAAATTGTGCACTGCCGAGGGTCGAACGACACAAACCATAGATACATCTATTACCCCACTCGCGAATCACATATGCGACGCGGTCAAATATAAATAAACTCAACAACAAGAAGACAATAGTGTATATCCGAGGAGCAGTTATTCACATAAATATTAAATTTCTCTTAAAAAGGTCAATGAAAATAAGGTTACTCTTACTAGTCTCATTTACCTTAATCAACATGATTTATACGAATCCGAATTAAACATCAAGTTACAAGAATATCACATAGAACATTTTTATGGGTCCTAGACTACCCGTACTTAGCATAATAGTAGCTACGCACGGACTCTCGTCACCTAGTGCGTACGTAGCCTCCGTATATAGTAGCAATTCATTCAATTATTACACCTATGGGGACAATTCCTTCTTACAAGGTTAAAAAGGAGACTTACCTCGCTCCAAGTATACTTCCAAATGCCGAGAACGAGCACAAACTCTCGAATTTTGAGCCGAACAATCCGAAACTAGTTAAATGAGATAGGAACTAGTCAATATATGCTCACAAGATCGTATTCTAGCTAATTACGAAATTTTCCAACCCTCAACACAAGTTTCCTAAAATCCGACTCCGGGCCCACGTGCCCGGATTTCGAAATTTTTCGAAACGAAGTTGTTCTCTATAACCTAAGGATTAACCTAGGTTTTTCTCTAACCCCTTGATTTTACCTAAATTCTAGTGTTTAATATACCTAATACACAAGTATTAAACTAAGAATAGGTGGGATAAAATTACCTCAAGATGCTAAGTGGAAGTCTTCTCTCAAAAGCTCCCAAAATCGCCAATGGAAGAGTGAAAAGTGGCAAAAGGGACATAGAACCCGTATTAAATGAAGCTCGCTGCTTCAGTGAATTCGCATCTGCGTCCAGGGGACCACATCTGCGAGAAATCGGACGCACCTTCGGAACTGGCCAAGTGGGTTGCGACCGCTTCTGCGGTCTCGAAGCTGCTTCTTTGGTTTTGGCCTGACCTACCCTGGGCTGCATCTACGATAGATTGACCGCTTTTGCGGTCCCGCACCTGCGATCGACCAACCGCAGTTGCGGTTATGACAAAAACAAATGCTTCAGCACTTCTCAAAAATTCCAACATAACTTGAGCCACGTCCGATTGACTCTCGGGGCTCCTGGGCCACACCCAAACATACTGACAAGTCTGAAATCATGAACAGACCTACTCGAACCTTCGGAACGCCCAAAACAATGCTAAATCTAAGAATCACCCCCTAAAACCAATTGGATCAAACTTATGAACTTCAAGTTCTTATCTTTCCTCTAACGAGCCAAAACGCCCTTAAACTACTTGAATTGGCTCCAAATTTTGCGGGCAAGTCTAAAATGTTATTTCGAACCTGTACCGGGCTCCAAAAACAATATACGAGCTCGTTACCCATATGATCAATCATTAGTTAGTTTCTTTAAATCCTTAGAATTTCAGTTTAACAATTTTTAATAAAATTTCATTACTCGGGCTAAGGACGTCGGAATTCGATTCCGGGCATACGCCCAAGTCCCATATTTTCTTATGGACCCTCCGGGACCATCCAATTATGAATCCGGATCCGTTTGCTCAAAATGTTGACCAACCATCCCCTTAAGTCGTAAATTAGTTAAAGCAAGTGCAGAAAGTTTTATTTAATGGAACGAGGTTCTAAAAGGCAAAACGATCGGTCGGGTCATTACAATAGGACTACTAGATTTATGAAGAATAGGTCTAAGCGAGATCTTGCCAACATTAAGTGCTACAAATGCAGAAAATTTGATCATATTGCTCCAAATTGTAAGCTTCAAAAGATGAAAACCTTAGAACTAGAAGACGAGTTACGTGATGAGGTTTATAGTTTGTTATACACTTTTGGATCAGAATCTGATTATAATTCTGAGACTGATTCTGAAGCTGAAGTTGATTTACTTGATTTATCTGATAGTGATAAAAATATTGATAATATTTGTACTGCTTGTAAAGGTGACACTTGTACTTGTGATGATGATGAATTTTATAAATTACAATCTCAATTTCAAGACTTAAATATGAAAACTATTACATCTGATAATGTAATAGATCTTTTAAAAGAATTACTGATGAAAAACTTCATGAAACAAATTATTAATTTGGCTGCAAGTTCAAGTTCTAGTAGTTCAAAACCTTTTGAAAAACAAAAGAATGAATTCGAATATTCTGTGCCTTATTCTTTGTCTGAAATTAATAAACGTCTTCATAAGACTAATACGCCAAGCAGAGATGCTTCCTTTGATGACTTAAAAGTCGAAATTGAAAATCTGAAAAGAGATATTAAGTCTCTTAAACAAAATCAAATGATTTGTGATCACCGGATTACTCAAATTGAGAAAAATAATTCTCTAACTAGTTTTTCGACTAAAGGATTTCTGATTTTTCAAATGACAAAGGAAAAGAAATTTCTAATTTCTATAATAGTAAAAATTCGATTGATGAAAAACCTGACATGTTTTTAGGTATGATGTAAATTGTTAGTGCTCATAAATGGTACATTAAATGTACTATTTTGATTGATAATAATTTTTTTATAACTAATATAGCCATGATTGATAGTGGAGCTGATGTAAGTTGCATTCAGGAAGGGCTACTAAAAATAAACTGATTTCTCCAGCTTGGCCAAACAGGCTATAAATCTTCTTTGGTTCATGCTTTAGATATAAAGTATAAGCTTCCGAATACTCGTATTTGCCAAAATAAAGTCTGTATTCCTCACTTCTTCTTTTTGGTAAAAAACCAGTTATACCCTCCAATTATTCTTGGAACACCTTTTATCAATGCTATTTATCCTTTTACTAGTATAGATTCGAAAGATTTTACTGCTACTTATCAAGATAAAAGAATAAGTTATTCTTTTGTTACAGATCCCGTAACTAGAGATATTAATACTCTGATTAATATGAAGCAGAGACATATTGATTCCTTGAAATTAGAAGTATTGAGTATGAATATATTCGATACTTTACAATCTGTTAAAGTTCAACAAAAGCTTAAATTGATTGCTGAACAAATGACTGTTGATATTTGTGCCGATTATCCTAGTGCCTTTTGGAACCAGAAAAGGCATATTGTCACTCTTCCTTATGAAGAAAACTTCTCCGACGATAATATTCCTACTACATCTAGACCTTGCCAGATGAATGCTGAATTGGTCGAATTCTCTAAAAAAGAAATTGATAATTTGTTACAAAAGGGTTTGTTAAAACCTTCAAAATCTCCTTAGTTTTGTTCTGCATTTTATGTAAACAATGCTGCAGAGAAGGAACGTGGCGTTCCTAGACTACTCATAAATTATAAACCTCTGAATAAATATTTGAAATGGATTAGGTATCCTATCCCTAACAAAAGGGATTTGTTATCTAGATTATATGATGCCAATATATTTTCAAATTTTGATTTAAAATCTGGATATTGACATATTCAAATTTTTAAAGAACATACTTATAGGACTGCTTTCAATGTTCCATTTGGTCAATATGAATGGAATGTCATGCCTTTTGGTTTGAAAAACGCTCCTTCTGAATTTCAGAAAATAATGAATGATATTTTTAATCATTACTTGGATTTTATCATCGTTTATATTGATGATATTTTTGTGTTCTCTAAAACCTCTGAGATGCATATTAAGCATCTTGATATTTTAAAAAAAAAATTGTTATACAAAATGGTTTAGTTATTTCTAAACAAAAAATGAGTTTATTCCAAATTGACATTCGATTTTTAGGCCATAATATTTGCCAAGAAAAAATTACTCCTATTCAAAGATCAATTGACTTTGCATCAAAATTTCCTTATATTATTACTGATAAGACTCAATTACAAAGATTTTTGGGAAGTCTAAATTACATATCCCCTTTCTATAAGAGTCTATCTCGAGATTTTGCCCCTTTATACGATAGATTAAAAAAGGGCTATAAACAATCGTGGACTGACAGTTATACTATGTAGTCAAAACTATTAAGCAACGTGTTAAGTCTCTACCTTGCTTAACTCTTGCTAATCCTGCATGGCAGAAAATTATTGACACAGATGCGTCCAATAAAGGATTTTGAAACAAGTAAATCCTAGTAATAATTGTGAATATCTGATAAGATTTCACTCTGGCAAATGGACTGAAGCCCAGAAAAAATATGCTACTGTAGCTCATGAAATGTTAACTATTGTTAAATGTGTGTTAAAATTTCAAGATGATTTGTATAATCAAAAGTTTTTGATAGAAACTAATGCTCAATTTGTTAAGTATATGTTTAACAAAGATTTTAAACACGGTGCTTCAAAATTAATATTTTCTAGATGGTAGGCTCAACCAACGCCTTTTGATTTTGAAATTCTGTATAAAAAGAGAATTGATAATTCTTTCCAGATTTCTTATACTGTGAATACTTAGATTGATTATGAATTTCTACACAACTTTTCTCGATGAAGAATTGTTAATCACTATTTTAATGGTGGTTAAGTTAAATAGAGACTTACAAGGTCTCATAATTGGAAGAATCATTGATAGTATGGTTGAAGATGAATTTTCAATCCATGATTATTCTGAAGATATCAAGGATGAAATGAAAGATTATTACTTCTCTGAGTAAAATGAATTGTTATATGAGCAGAATGGAGCTTTCATGGGCCAAAGGCAGAGGCAGAGGAAAAGGAGGAAGATCATCCTCCTCCTCAGGAAGATCATATTCTCAAGGATCGTCATACGAATCCTCATCTAATTCCCCAGTAATACAAATGGGAAAGATAAGCTTGATTAACTCAAAGGTTCCTTTTAAAGGAGAATCTTCGTCAACACCTTCCATTAATCTAGAAGATATTCCAGAAGATAGTCCATTATACTGTCATCTGCAGGCGTATTTAGCCACTAAAAAGCAAAGTGATACATTTGCTTCAGTTGCTAAAGAAAAGGACACTGATGATATCAAGTCCTATGAAAAGCTAGCAAACAAAGAAATGATATTTCTTTTGGAAAACTCTTAGATTTAGAGAAAAAATGAGCCATGGAAAATATTTCAAAGATATTTGATTAATGGATTATACTATCTGGGTGAGTCATACAAAACCTGTTCGTATTATGAGACTATTCTCACCAGTACCGGCATTGCAGAATTTCAGCACTTCTCTAGTTATAACACCAATGAGAATGGTTATAACTTCTCAAAGATTATTATTAAACATATTATATTTGTTGAAGATTGGGGAATTTCCACAATGAAAGAAAGGCAGATAAGCCTTAACAAATCTTTGATGAACTTTACGTACTGGAATTATATCCAAGCCTTAGATAAAGTGCTTTATTACAACAATGAAAGACATAAACATACTTGGTTTATAAAGGTATGTGCAAAGATATTTGCAGGACCAATTCCTAATTGGTTCCTAAACTAGTAGTTATACCATGGTCCAATAATAAAAATTTTGCCTGATCCTTTTCTCGGGTTATACAAAGAATGGGCTAAGGTTTCACCAGATTTGAACAAATTATATAACACTGATCACATCTGTCATCTAGAAAGGATTGACCAATTATACTTTTTATTGAATTCTCTATTCTGACGACCCGACCAGTAATCTCATGAGTTACCGCTCAGTTTTTCCTATTTCTGCTTTTGTATGCTTTGTTTATCCGTGTTATGTGGTATCGGGTTTGTCAGATCGAATGCAAAATGATTTTGGTAAGGTTTGAGACACTTAGTCTCTTTTGAGGAAGCTTAAGTTGGAAAAGTCAACCGAATGTTGACTTATGTAATAGAGGGATCGGATGTGAATTCTGAATGTTTGGTTAGCTTCGGGAGGTGATTTGGGACTTAAGAGCGCGATCAGAATGAGTTTTGGAGGTTCGGAGTAGATTTGGGCTTGAATTGACAAAGTTGATATTTTGGTGATTTCCGGTTGGTAGGCGAGATTTTGATATAGGGGTCGGAATGGAATTTTGAGAGTTGCAGTAGCTCTATTGTCTTATTTGGGATGTGTGTGCAAAATTTCAGATCATTCAGATGTGGTTTGATTGGGATTTTGGTCAAAAGCGTAATTTAGAAGATTTTGGAATTCTTAGGCTTGAATCCTATGCGAATTTGCTGTTTCGATGTTGTTTTGAGCGTTCCGAAGGTTGGAAAAAGTTTGAATGAGGTTATGGGATATGTTGGCATGTTTGGTTGAGGTCCTGGGGGCCTCGGGTGAGTTTCGGGTGGTCAATCGGACCATTTTATAAAGTTTAGAATTGCAGAAATCTGCTGCTTAGTGTTGCAAACAAATGCTTTTCCTGTTCGCGAGAGTGGAGCCATGATCACGAAGGGTTATCTGGAGAAGGTTGAGACTTTGTCCTTCGCATTCGCGATGGAGTCTTCGCGTTCGTGAAGGTTTGGGAAACGATACATCGCGTTCGCGAGGTCTGCTTCGCGTTCACATAGAAGGAAATGGCCAGCTGGGTTTTGAGATATTTTGTTCATCGCGTTCGCTGGCGAGGGAGCGCGTTCGCGAAGGTCTGTTTGGGTAAAGCATCATGTTCGCGATGGGGTTGTCACGATCGTGAAGAAGAATTTTTGTCAACGGAATTTTTGTGGTTCGCGAACGCGAGGCTTTGACCGCATTCGTGAAGAAGGAAATTTAGGCCTGGATGGAATGTTTAAGTACTCGTCTTGTCCGCGATTTTGGGGTTTATTTCTTCCATTGTTGGTCGTTTTTGGAGCTTTTTGGAGGGTATTGAAGAGGGATTCAAGGGAAATCACTTGGAGGTAGGATTGTTGGACTTAAAACTCGATTCTAATGTGAATTCCACGTAAATAATCATGAAAATTTAGCAAAAAATTGAAGAATTAGGGCTTGAAAATTTAGACCTTTGATTGAGGATTTGAAGGACCATTTGAGGTCGGATTTCAGAACTTTTGATATGTATGAACTCGTGGGAAGATAAGGAACCTATTGATGTAAAAATTATCAAATTCCGAAACATGGGCCCAAGGGTCGGGTTTTGGTAATTTCGGAATTTATGTTGTAAATTGATTATTTTCGCTTGGGCTTCGTTCCCTTAGCATATTTTGACGTGCTCGTTCTGATTTTGGATAGATTCCACGCGAGTGGAGGCCGATTCGAGGGGCAGAGGCGTCGCGAGCTAGAGATTTGACCGGTTTGAGGTGAGTAATGATTGTAAATGATATTCTAAGGGTTTGAATCCCCGGATGGCACATCATAGTGCTGTATTGAGGTGACACACACGCTTGATGACGAGCGTTGGGTCGTGCACTGTTGGGGAGCGTGACTTGGTCCGTCCCGAATGACTAATTCACCGCGTATTTGACTGAAATCTATTTGCTATCATTATGATTTAGGCTGAATGCCATATTTGGGTCTTGCGCCAACTATTTGAACCCTTCGGGAATTTTTACTGGTAACTAAACCCTCAAATTTTCATATTTCTGCCCAGTTGTTTCCGCATCTGCGGTCAAATAATCGCATCTGCGATACCGCTTCTGTGGTTCTCACTTAAAAACCCAATCTCGCACCTGCGACCTTAATATCCGCATCTGCGGTCACGCAAATGCGGTTCCTTGTGCCGCTTTTGCGGTTCTAGGCCCCCTTCCTCATTTCTGCTTCTGTGAGCTCTGAGCCGCTTCTGCGGGACCCAAACCGGAGGTGCAATTATGAAAGATAACAGTTGAAGCGGTAAACATCAAACTCCATCTTTCCGTTAACCGTACGAAATCACCCCGAGGCCCCCGGGACCTCAACCAAACATGCCAACTAATCCTAAAACATCATTCAAACTTGTTCCAACCTTCAGAACGCTCAAAACAACATCAAAACACCTATTTTTCATCGGATTCAAGCCTAAGAATTCTATAAATTCTAAAAATACGCTTTCGATCAAAAAGTCTATCAAACCTCGTCCGAATGATCTGAAATTTTGCACACACGTCACATTCAACACTATGGAGCTACTCCAACTTTCGGAATTCCATTCCCACCCTCGGATCAAAATCTCACTATGGAACCGAAAACTTCAAAATTCGACCTTTCGGCACTTCAAGCCTAAATTAGCTACGGACCTCCAAAACACAATCTGAACACGCCCCTAAGCCCGAAATTACCCAACGGAGCTAACAGAACCATCAGATTTCCATTCAGAGGCTGTCTTCACACTATTCCAACTACGTTCAACTTTCTAACACTTAACCTCTCATTTAGGGACTAAGTGCCCCAAAACTCTCTGAATCTCAAAACTGAACATCCCGGGCAATACACATTAGCAGAAATAAACTTGGGGAAATCAGTTAATAGGGAATCAGGGCATTAATTCTTAAGATGACTGGCCGGGTCGTCACATCCTCCTACATTTAAACATTCATTCATCCTCGAACGAGCATAGAGACATACCTGAACTAGTGAAAAGATGAGGGTAACGGCTGCGCATATCTTGCTCGGTCTCCCAGGTCGCCTCCTCGATCGACTGACCCTGCCATTGAACCTTTACCTATGCATTGTTCTTTGACCTCAGCTTTCTAACCCGCCTGTCCAATATTGCCACTGGCTCCTCAACATAAGATAGATATTTGTCCAACTTGACTGAACTAAAATCCAACACGTGCGACGGATCACCGTGATACCTCTGGAGCATCAAAACATGGAATACCGGATGAACTTCGGCCAAGCTGGGAGGTAAGGCAAGCTCATAAGCAACCTCCCTAACACACCTCAATATCTCAAAAGGTCCAATAAATCTCAGACTCAACTTTCCTTTCTTCCCGAATCACATAACGCCCTTCATAGGTGAAACCCAAAGCAGAACCCGCTCTCCAACCATATAGGAAACATCACGAACCTTCCGGTCCGCGTAACTTTTCTGTCTGGACTGGGTTATATGAAGTCTATCCTGAATCACCTTAACCTTCTCCAAAGCATCCTGAACCAGGTTTGTGCCCAACAATCTAGCCTCACCTGGCTCAAACCAACCCACCGGGGATCTACACCATCTCCTATATAAAGCCTCATACGGTGCCATCTGAATGCTGGACTGATAGCTGTTGTTGTAAGCAAACTCCGGCAATGACAAGAACTGATTCTAAGACCCTCCAAACTCAATCACACACACATAGAGCATATCTTTAAGAATCTAAATAGTGCGCTCGGACTGTCCGTCCGTCTGAGGGTGGAATGTTGTGCTCAACTCCACACGAGTACCCAACTCATGCTGAATGGATCTCCAGAACCGTGATGTGAACTGAGTACCTCTATCTGAAGTGATGGAAACCGGAATACCATGCAGACAAACAATCTCCCGGATATAGATCTCTGCCAACCGCTCCAAGTAATAAGTAGTACACACAGGAAATAAAGTGAGCAGACTTGGTCAGCCGATCCACAATTACCCAAATAGCATCGAACTTTCTCAAAGTCCATGGGAGCCCAACTACAAAGTCCATGGTGATCCGCTCCCACTTCCACTCCGGAATCTCTATCTGCTGAAGCAACCCACTCGGTCTCTGGTGCTCATACTTGACCTGCTGACAGTTGAGGCACCGAGCCACAAATCCTACTATATCTTTCTTCATACACCTCCAACAATAGTACTGCCTCAAATCCTGATACATCTTCGCGGCACCCAGATAAATGAAATACAACGAACTGTGGGTATCCTCCATAATCAACTCTCGAAGCCCATCAACATTGGGCATACAAATCCGACCCTGCATCCTCATTACCCCACCATCACCAATTATCACATCTCTGGCATCACCGTGTTGAACCTTGTCCTTGAGGACAAGCAAATAAGGGCTATCATACTGACGCTCCATGATACAATCAAATAAGGAAGACCAAGAAACCACGCAAGCTACAACCCGACTAGGCTCCGAAAGATCCAATCTCAAAAACTGGCTAGCTAAGGCCTAAACATCCATCGCCATAGGCCTCTCCAATGCTGGTAAATAAGCAAAACACCCCAAACTCTTTGCCCAGTGACTCAAAGCATCGGCCACCACATTGGCCTTGCCTGGTGATACAAAATAGTGATATCATAGTCCTTCAACAACTCTAACTACCTCCTCTAGCACAAATTTAGATCCTTTTCCTTGAACATGTGCTGCAAGCTCCGATGGTCAGTATAAATCTCACAGGGAACCCCGTATAAATAATGGTGCCAGATCTTCAGGGCATGAACAATGGCAGCTAACTCAAGGTCGTGGACAGGGTAATTCTTCTCATGTACCTTAAACTGTCTGGACACATAGGCAATCACCCTACCGTCCTGCATCAACACCACTCCGAGGACAATCCTCGAGGCATCATAATAAACCGTATAAGACCCCGAACCTGTAGGTAGTATCAAAATTGGGGCGGTGGTCAAAGCTGTCTTGAGCTTCTGAAAGCTCGCCTCACACTCCTCCGTCCACTGGAACGGAGCACCCTTCTAGGTCAACCTGGTCATAGGGGCTACAATCTATGAAAAACTCTCCACAAAACGACGGTAGTAACCTACCAAGCCAAGGAAACTGCAGATCTCTGTAGCTGAGGATGGTCTGGGCCAACTCTGCACGGCCTTTATTTTCTTCGGATCCACCTGAATACCCTCACTCGATACCACGTGGCCTAGGAATGCCACGGAGTCCAACCAAAACTCACATTTCCAGAACTTAGCATATAACTTCTTCTCTCTCAGAGTCTGAAGCACAGTTTTTAGGTACTGCTCATGATCGTCCTGACTCCGGGAATATCATCATTAAAGACAATGACGAATGAGTCAAGATACGGCCGGAACAGACTGTGCATCAAAGGCATAAAGGATGCTGGGGCATTGGTCAGCCCAAATGACATAACAAGGAACTCGTAATGACCATACCGAGTCCTGAAAGTAGTCTTCAGGATATCTGGCTGCCGAATCTTCAACTAATGGTAACTTGAGCGCAAGTCCATCTTAGAAAATACACGTGCACCCTGAAACTGGTCAAACAGATGATCAATACGAGGCAAAAGATAATGGTTCATCATTGTAACCTTGTTCAACTGGCGATAATCAATACATATACGCATAGAACCATTTTTTTTCTTCACAAACAAGACAGAAGCAACCTAAGGTGATACACTAGGTCGAATAAAACCCTTATCAAGCAATTCATGTAACCAATCCTTTAACTCCTTCAACTCAGGAGAAGCTATACGATACAAAGGAATAGAAATGGGATGAGTGCCTGGCAATAAATCGATGCCAAAATCAATATCTTTATCAGGCGGCATGCTCGGAAGATCAGCTGGAAACATATCAGGAAAATCTCGTACTACTAGGACGGAATCAACTAAAGGGGTATCAATACTGACATCTCTCACATAAGCTAAATACGCGTCATACCCCTTATCAACCATAGGCTGAGCTTTAAGAAAAGAAATAACTCTACTTTTAGTGTGATCTAAAGTACCCCTCCACTCAACACGTGGTACACCTGGCATAGTCAGTATCACTGTTTTGGCGTGACAATCAAGAATAGCATAATGGGAAGACAACCAGTCCATGCCCAAGATAATATCAAAATCTACCATGTTGAGCAACAATAAATCGGCTATGGTCTCAAAAGCACTAAGAGAAACCAAACACGATCGATAAATACGGTCCAAAACAAGAGAATCTCCCATAGGAGTAGAAATATAAACCGGGGAACTCAAAGAATCCCTAGGTACACCCAAATAAGGAGCAAAATAAGAAGAGACATAAAAGTAAGTGGAGCCTGGATCGAATAAAACCGATGCATCTCTGTGACAATCCAGTATAATACCTGTGATGATAGAATCAGAGGCAACAGCCTCGGTACGGGAAAGAAGGGCATAATATCTGGCCTGGCCTTCCCCTCTAGCTGGTTGAGTAGGTGGGGTAGCAACTGGTGTTGTGATCATAACCTGAGAACTCTACGGAGCGTGCTATCGCTGAGAAGTCTGTGGAGGTGCACTCCTCCCAAGTCTAGGGCAATCCCTCACCACATGGCATGTGTCACCACACTCAAAACAAGCTCTGGGAGGACGTGGCAGTGGGAGCTATGCGGTACGGGTACTCTAAGACCCCTGAACACCTGAAATACTGTGTGAAATCTGAGATGCAAACAGAGCTTGCTGACCCATAAAACCTCTACCATGCCCTATTCTTCCTCCAAAATAAGGACTAGTGGGTCTCTCCAATCTACGAGGTCTCCTCACTTCCCTATTCTCTTTCTCCAGACCTCGTCTGTCTTCTCTCTCTTAGACCCACTCGTCCTCTACTCGGCAAGAGGTCCTCACCACCCGCTAAACTGGGACCACAGGCTATGTCGCTATGACACCTAGAACACGACCAATGAGAACTCGCTGTTCTGAAGTGGGGGTGGCAGAAGTCTGGGTCCCTTCCCCGATCTATGAGGTAGTTGGTACAACCTGAATCAACCCCGCCTGAACTAATGTACCAAACATGCTCAGGAACTATGCTAATGTCTCCTGAAGTGCTGGAGCAGAAGTAGCAGTAGGCGCATCCGATGCCTGGGCTCTGGATGGAACTGCTGGTGGCTCCTCGGTGGCAGCTCGCGTGGGTGCTCTGGCTGCATCACGTGCGCGTCTTCGGCATCTACCCCGGCACCGACCTCTGATGGCTCTCACAGGGGGCGCGGGTGTCTGAACATCTCTGGTAGTGCGTGTCCTCACTATTTGTGAGAATGGAAGACAAAGGTTTAGGATTCTTGATGTCAAAAATCTCGCACGATAGGGAAATCAAATGAAGTGGAATTTTCCTAACGGTTACATAACCTCTCGTAGATAAGTACAGACGTCTCCGTACCGATCATCGAGACTCTAATAAACCGGCTTATGATTCATGACTCCTATGAACCTAGAGCTCTAATACGAACTTGTCACGACCCCGGTTCGCCCTCGGTGAACCATCATGACGGCACCTAGTCTTTACGACTAGGTAAGCCTAAAACGCGGAAGATAAAACAATTTGCGGAAGAATACAATTTAAAACAAAAATAATGTAATAAAACAGCGTTTTATAAGTGTCGCTCGGCATATAAAGGATCTATCCAGTGGATCTCCTGGGATATCGTCTCGTAGTCCATCATATATATCTAAAGGATCTCCCGGGATCCCACCCCGTAGTCCAACTATCAGTGCGCGGGGATCTACCGGAATCCCGATCCGTAGTCCCAAATATAAATACCCAGTACTAGGGGAATCTTCCGGGTGCAGTCCCGTAGTTCCATATAATTGTGTAGGGGGATCTACTGGAATCCCACATCCGTAGACCCAATTAAACAGACAAGGGGGATCTACCGGAATCCCACATCCGTAGTCCCAAATAAATAGACAAGGGGGATCTACCAGAATCTCACATCCGTAGTCCCAAATAAACAGACAAGGGGGATCTATCGAAATCCCACATCCGTAGTCCCAATTTAAATACACAGCAGCAATAGGAAAATATTTAGAAATGGCAAATTTCATATTAAGGCAAACAAGTAATTGTAGCCTAGTATGCTGCACAAAATTCAGGTAAGACAGTTTGAGCAAGTAAAACAATCACGTCACTAAGACATGCTTTCCTAAGCTAACAACAGGCTTAATAGTGCAAGTAAAAAAATTGGAAAGAAAACATACTAGTAATTACTTAATGAAAACCGGATTTACAACAATTAGCACAAGTACGCACTCGTCACCTCACGTTCAAGGCATTTCAATTACCAAATATACCAAATACTAAGGGGAAGGTCCCCCCACAAGGTTAGACAAGCCACTTTACCTCGAACCGGCTCAAAAATCAATTCGAAACCATGCTCTTGCCACGAGTAATCGACTCCAAATCTATTCAATTTAATTGAATAATGTAAATAACACTTCAAGTAACATATTTTACAAAGAAATTCTAAGCTAATACGCGAAATTAGGTAAAATGATCATAACGCCACTCGGGCCCACATCTCGAAATCAAGTAAAATTTATATTTTCAGAATCCTCATACTCTCAAGAGTTCATGCATACCAAAATTATCCAAATCTAAGGTAAAATTCCCAACCAAAAGTCGAATTCTAGGTCTAAGAACTTTCTTCCAACTTTTCCCCAATTTTCATATCCAATCCAAATTAAATGATGAAACTAACTATAGATTGATGGAATATAACTAGAAAGGGTTAAAGAATCATTACCCAATGATCTTCTCTTCAATTTTCTCTCAAAATCGCCCTCTCCCGAGCCCCAAATCGAATTTCCAACTTTTGAATCTAAACCCTCGCAATTTCATATTTCTGCCCAGCTGTTTTTGCATCTGCGTTACCGTTTCTACGGTTGGGGAATCGCTTCTGCGGTTCTCACTTAAAAACCCAATCTCACACCTGCGACCGCAGATGCGGTTCCATATGCCTCTTCTGCAGTTCCAGGCCCCCTTCCTCATTTTAGCTTCTGCGACCTTTGAGCCACTTCTGCGGCGCTACACCTGCGGGACCCAAACCGCAGGTGCGGTTATGACAGATAATAGATGAAGCTGCAAACTTCAAACTCCAAAAATCTTTTAATTAAACATCCGAAATCACCCCGAGGCCCCCGGGACCTCAACCAAACATGCCAACCAATCCTAAAACATCATTCAAACTTGTTTCAACCTTCAGAATGCTAAAAACAACATCAAAACACTTATTTTTCATCGGATTCAAGCCTAAGAATTCCAAAATCTCTAAAAATACGCTTTCGATCAAAAATTCTATCAAACCTCGTCCGAATGACCTAAAATTTTGCACACATGTCACATTCAACACTACGGAGCTACTCCAACTTCTAGAATTCCATTCCAACCCTCAGATCAAAATCTCACAATCGAATCGGAAACTTCAAAATTTGACCTTTTGGCATTTCAAGCCTAAATTAGCTACGTACCTCCAAAACACAATCCGAACACGCCCCTAAGCCCAAAATCACCCAACGGAGCTAACAGAACCATCAGATTTCTATTCCGAGGCCGCATTCACACTGTTCCGACTACAGTCAACTTTCCAATACTTAAGCTCTCATTTAGGGACTAAGTGTCCCAAAACTGTCTGAAACTCAAAATCGAACATCCCGGCAAATCAAAATAGTAGAAATAAACTTGTGAAAAGCAGTTAATAGGGGATCGGGGCGTTAATTCTTAAGACGACCGGCCGAGTCGTCACAGACCCTGGGCTAAAATCAATTTGGTGTGGAATCATTAAGTATCGTTGGGGTCGAAATCATCTTCCGCGATATCCTCGCCGCTTGTTTCACTTCGCATTGAAGTGTCAGATCACTCATATTGATTTAGAGACTGAAGTACATTTATTTTTAATTCTTCTAAATATTGATTTATCATTTCATTTTTGTTTCCTTCTTGCACTGAAATCCTCCTGGCAATGTGTTTGACCGAGTTATCATCGATCATCTTCTTTTGAGGACTGGTTGAATATTCTTGGATTTTTACTTTAATGGAATCCAAGAGTTCTTGCCCGTATAATACTTTAGTTTTGGGATCTGTCATCATCAATTTGTCCCAGAAATTATTGTAAAATATCCTGTATAAGCATGAAATTTGTTCTTCGGTAAATACCATTTCTAGAGTCCATTTATGAATCCGTGGAATAGAGAATTCAATAAAAAAGTATACTTGATCAATCCTTTCTAGGTGACAGATATGATCAGTGTTATATAATTTGTTCAAATTTGGTTAAACCTTAGCCCATTCTTTGTATAACCCAAGAAAAGGATCAGGCAAATTTTTTATTGTTGGACGATGGTATAACCACCAATTTAAGAACCAATTAGGAATTGGCCCGGCAAATATCTTTGCACATACCTTTATAAACCAAGTATGTTTATGTCTTTCATTGTTGTAATAAAACACTTTATCAAAGGCTTGGATATAATCCCAGTGCGTAAAGTTCATCAAACATTTATTAAGGCTTATCCGCCTTTCTTTCATCGTGGAAATTTCCCAATCTTCAACACATATAATCTGTTTAATAATAATCTTTGAGAAGTTATAAACATTCTCATTGGTGTTATAACCAGATAAGTGCTGAAATTCCGCACTGCCTGTACTGGTGAGAATAGTCTCATAATACGAACGGACTTTGTATGACTCACCTGGATAGTATAATCCATTAATCTAATAACTTTGGAATATTTTCCATCGCTCGTTGTTTCTCTGAATCTCATAGTTTTCCAAAAGAAATATTATTTCTTTATTTTCTAGCTTTTCATAGGACTTGATATCATCAATGTCCTCTTCTTTAGCAACAGAAGAAAATGTATCACTTTGCTTTTGAGCGGCTAAATACACCTTTAGATGACCGTATAACGGACTCCTTAAATAGATGCTTAATGTAAATTTAAAATCCTGAATCTCAGGAGGTCTTTGAACATGAGTAAGAACAATTTGAACATCTGATTTGCTTCTTGAAGTGGAGGCAATATCAGTTGTCTTTCATGAGCCACAATAGCATATTTTTTCTGGGCTTTAGTCCATTTGCCAGAGTGAAATATTATAAGATATTCACAATTATTACTAGGATTTACTTGTTTCAAAATCCCACCGTAGCCAATATTGGATGCATCTGTCTCAATAATTTTCTGCTATGCAGGATTAGCAAGAGATAAGCAAGTGATTAACAATTCTTCATCAAGAAAAGTTGTGTAGAAATTCATAATCAATCTAAGTATTCACGAGATAAGAAATCCGGAAGAGAATTATCAATTCTGGTCCATTCTGCACATATAACAATTAATTTTACTCAGAGAAGTAATAATCTTGTATATCATCCCTGATTTCTTCAGAATAATCATGGATTGAAATTCATCTTCAACCATACTATCAATGATTCTTTGAATTATGGGACCATTTCAGCGATGCTAACTGTTGCAACATTTTTATCAATAAATTTTTGGAAGGCAGAAAACGTGATACCAGTATTATTAGGTAAAATAAAAGGTGCTTGACAGGGGTATATAGCTTTAACAATATTACCACTCCCATTTTTATAATATATTTCTAAAATTTTTATATAAAGCGGTAAATAAGTTGTTATAAACCAAGGAACAAAATACATAATTTGATTATGCGAAGCACAAGTTTCATAGAACTCTTGAGAAATATTATTTAAATAATCTTTGCTATAAGTTTCGAAAAACCAAGTTTTAAACTGGTTCCATTTATCACTAAAAAATTATTTTTGAATATATTTTCTTGCCCGTGACCCTGGGCTAAAATCAATTTGCTGTGGAATCATTAAGTATCATTGGGGTCGAAATCCATTTCGAATACAGAAGGAATATCCTTATCATAAACATTATCATTATCCTGAACAATATTTGTTTGAGGGTTAACTTTAACCCTTTCAATCGGCTTACCACTAATTTTTGTAGAAATAGTGTGTAAGAAGGCTGCACGATTTCGGGCTGAACCATAGACTGGTTCAATAGGAGAAATATATTGAATAGTAGGTAAGAGTCTATGATTAGAAAACGAATATCTATTATAAATAGTAGACTTATCATCAAATTGAATACAAATCCTACCATCAGGATTTTGAATAACATGCGAAAATTCACTGTTAGACAAGTCATTGGTGATCTGACTTGGGGATATAACCGAATTTAGAGTCCAACTAGTTGGAAAATTAATTTCTTCCCACTTAATAGGTCTCCTTGTGGTGACCTTAGACTTCGCAAAATTGGTTTCCACCAGTATAGTCTGATCCGATGTATCGTATAATTTACATCGAGGATTTAACGTGGATAGTAATTTAAAATAAATTCTGTAAGATAAACATATAAGTTCAGAGCCAGGTGCATAATTACAACCATACGTTTTCACATTTAATGTCAATGCATCAAGTACATTAATATCAGAAAGAGATAATTGCAGATTGGGTTGAGTATTAAAATATACTGGACCATAGGCCACAGTAGAGTCAATCGAACCCATCAGAGACTGTCTGAAATTCTAATATCTAGCATCTCTAAGAGTTGCCAAAAAATGTCTCTAGTAACCCTTTGAGGGTTAATGGTTTTAATGCAACTTGAACCATGCCAATATGCAGGTAATTGAAATGATTCTTATATAAATCAATATCGTGTTTGTTTAACAGACGAATAGTCTGTTCAGAAGAGTTTAACACCAAAGACTGTTCAGTCATTTTTATCAATTGTTTTGAAGAAAGTTTATCAAACCAACCATAATCATAAATGGTTTTAATAGAAATTTTATGAATTGTCCATTTGTGTAAAAAATCAAGGTTTTGAGGTATATCTACCTCTTCAAGTCTAATACTTTTAGTACTTGTTTCTCCTAGATCCATTTCAACAAACTTCATATCTATATTGAATATTTTCATATCTATTACATATTTTCACCAAGAAAGTTCCTAGGTTCTAATACCATTTACATCAGGATCGGGTAGGCTGGCGGTAGTCTGCACGCACATCCAGATCTAGCTGTTTAGTACCCTTTAAAGGTTGGCGGTAGTCCGCGCGACTAGTAAAAATTTGAAATATACAAGGATTTTAATATAGCTTTAATGATTGTATGGAAGAATCTATTCTTTTACCCAAGAAAGGGGCCTATCTAAATCGAATACATACTCATATTGAGCCTATGTGTCTAGCAATTCTAACTGTGAAAGAGAACGTCCTTTTAACAACTTCAGCGGGCTTTTGTGTCACAGCTGGCTAGACGGAGCCACTAAGGCAAAGCCAATAAGAGTAGTACTAGATTCGACTCTACCACCATCTTGGAACTAAGCCAAGAAACTATATTAAAATTCTTTTATATTTTGATAGAGTCTGGATCTTTCATGGTAAATAGGAAAGAGAAGTTAGACATTCAACATAGATATGAATATGTTTAGCCGGACATAGTCGCAGCTGGAGAGAAATGAAATATTAAATAAAATAAAATAAAATAAATACCTCTTATGGCCGGGACGCAAGGCCTAAAGTTGATGAACTAAAAACCTTTATTTACTTCAAGTGAGTAATTACAATCGAGAGAGATTTACAGTAGAGAGATAAATTGAAGAGAAGAGGGGGTTTTCTTCCTATGCCTCTCCAAATGAGAGAAGGCTTCTACTTATAGAAAATTAAAAAACATAAAGAATCTATATACAGTAAAGTGGGTCCCTTACACAATGTATTTACTGTGTATACAGTGTATTTGCCATGTTAAACATTGTATCTACTGTGTATACAACATATCTACTATGAATACCGTGTATCTACTATTGTAGTGGGGTCCTTAGTAGCTTTTCTGTTGATCAAAGCCCTCTTTTGTCTAATCTTTTCATCTGTTGGACGAAATCTTCCGCCTTGTCTATGGCTTTACTAAATAATATTTCTTCTGGTTGCATATGTTGGGAATCATCTTCCGCGATATCCTCGCCGCTTGTTTCACTTCACATTGAAGTGTCATATCTCTCATATTGATTTAGAGACTGAAGTAAATTTCTTTTTACTTCTTCTAAATATTGATTTATCATTTCATTTTTCTCTCCTTCTTGCACTGAGATCCTTCTGGCAATGTGTTTGACCGAGTTATCATCGCCCATCTTCTACTAAAGAATGGTTAAATAGTCTTGGATATTTACTTTAATGGAATCCAAGAGTTCTTGCCCGTATAATACATTAGTTTTGGGATCTGTTTTCCTCAACTTGTCCCAGAAACTATTGTAAAATATCCTCTATAAACATGGAATTTGTTCTTCAGTAAATCCCAGTTCTGGAGTCCACTTATGAATCCATGGGATAGAGAATTCAATAAAAAAGTATACTTGGTCAATCCTTTCTAGGTGACAGATATGATCAGTGTTATATAATTTGTTCAAATCTGGTGAAAGCCTAGCCCATTCTTTGTATAACCCAAGAAAAGGATCAGGAATTTTTATTATTGTTGGACGATGGTATAACCACCAGTTTAGGAACCAATTAGGAATTGGTCCTGCAAATATCTTTGCACATATCTTTATAAACCAAGTATGTTTATATCTTTCATTGTTGTAATAAAGCACTTTATCAAAGGCTTGGATATAATCCCAGTATGTAAAGTTCATTAAAGATTTATTAAGGCTTATCTGCCTTTCTTTCATCGTGGAAATTCCCCAATCTTCAACAGATATAATTTGTTTAATAATAATCTTTGAGAAGTTATAAACATTCTCATTGGTGTTATAACCAGAGAAGTGCTGAAATTCTGCACTACCTGTACTGGTGAGAATATTCTCATAATACGAACGGGTTTTGTATGACTCACCCGGATAGTATAATCCATTAATCAAATATCTTTGGAATATTTTCCATGGCTCATTTTTTCTCTGAATCTCAGAGTCTTCCAAAAGAATTATCATTTCTTTGTTTGCTAGCTTTATATAGGACTTGATATCATCAATGTCCTCTTCTTTAGCAAATGTATCACTTTGCTTTTGAGCGGCTAAATACGCCTGCAGATGTCCGTATAACGGACTATGTTCTGGAATATCTTCTAGATGAATGGAAGGTGTTGACGAAGATTCTCCTTTATGAGGAACCTTTGAGTTAATCAAGCTTTTCTTTCCCATTTGTATTACTAGGGAATTAGATGAGGATCTGTACGATGATCCTTTAGAATTTGATCTTCCTGAGGAGGAGGAGGATCTTCCTCCTTTTCCTCTGCCTCTGCCTCTGGCCCACGAAGGGTCCATTCTGCACATATAACAATTCATTTTACCCAGAGAAGTAATTGTCTTGCATATCATCCCTGATTTCTTCAGAATAATCATGGATTGAAAAATTCATCTTCAACCATACTATCAATGATTCTTTCAATTATGAGACCTTGGAAGTCTCTATTTAACTTAACCACCTTTAAAATAGTGATTAACATTTATTCATCGAGAAAAGTTGTGTAGAAATTCATAATCAATCTAAGTTTTCACGGGATAAGAAATCCGGAAGAGAATTATCAATTCCCTTTTTATACAGAATTTCAAAATCAAAAGGCGCTAGTTGAGCCTGCCATCTAGCAAATATTAATTTTGAAGCATCATGTTTAATATCTTTGTTAAACATATACTTAACAGATTGAGCATTAGTTTTTATCAAAAACTTTTGATTATACAAATCATCTTGAAATTTTAACACACATTTAACAATAGTTAACATTTCATGAGCTACAGTAGCATATTTTTTCTGGGCTTCAGTCCATTTGCCAGAGTGAAATCTTATTAGATATTCACAATCATTACTGGGATTTACTTGTTTCAAAATTCCACCGTAGCCAATATTGGACGCATCTGTCTCAATAATTTTCTGCCATGCAGGATTAGCAAGATTTAAGCAAGGTACATACTTAACACGTTGCTTAATAGTTTTGACTAACATAGTATGACTGTCAGTCCACAGTTGTTTATAGCCCTTTTTTAGTCTATCGTATAAAGGGGCTAAATCTCGAGAGACTCTTATAGAAAGGGGATATGTAATTAAGACTTCCCAAAAATCTTTGTAATTGAGTCTTATCAGTAATAATATCAGGAAATTTTGATGCAAAGTCAATTGATCTTTGAATAGGAGTAATTTTTCCTTGACAAATATTATGGCCTAAAAATCAAATGTCAATTTGGAATAAACTCATTTTTTGTTTCGAAATAACTAAACCATTTTGTATAACAATTTTTTTAAAATATCAAGATGCTTAATATGCGTCTCAAAGGTTTTAGAGAACACCAAAATATCGTCAATATAAACGATAATAAAATCCAAGGATTAAAAATATCATTAATTATTTTCTGATATTCAGAAGGAGCATTTTTCAAACCAAATGTGATGACCCAAAAGGTCATCACTTGTTTTAGAAATAAATTCTACGTTCCAAGGCCTTAAAAGCCTCTTTCAGCATTAGCCAGAAAGCCATTATGTGAAAATCTACGAAAAATAATGAATTTTGACTTTAAAATGAATTTAAGTTGACTTAGATCAACATTTTGGGTAAACAGACCCGGACCCGTGATTTGACGGTCCCGGAGGGCCCGCAGGAAAATATGGGACCTGGATGTATGCCCCGAGAAATGAATTTTTTAAAGAAAAATTATTTTCTGGAATATTTATGAGTTTTTGAAAGTGAAATGTGTTTAAACATTGATGGTATTGTGCCCGTATTTTGGTTCCGGAGCCCGGTACAAGTATTATATATGATTTAAGATGAGTCTGTGAAATTTGGTAAGAAACGGACTTGAAATAACGTGAGTCAGACTGTATTTGAGAAAAAATGAAAAATTTGAAGTTCTTAAGAAATTTCATGATTTTGATGCTAAATTCATAGTTGTTGATGTTATTTTGGTGATTTGAATGCACGAGAAAGTACATATGATGTTTTTAGGTTGGTGTGCATGTTAAGTTTGGTGTCCCGATGGCTGGGGTGAGTTTTGGATAGGCCACGGAGTGGATTTTAGACTTGAAAAATTGCAGGCATCATCTGTTTCATTGCAGGCCTATAGGCCTGGCTCGCAAATGTGAGTTCGCAAATGCGAGGGCTGAGTCGCAAATGCGAAACAACATAGGCCAGCCCTTCCTCACAAATGCGAGATTTCCCTTCGCAAATGCGATGCTCCCCATTTGGGTCTGTTATCGCAAATGTGACTGTATTTTCGCAATTCTGACTTCGCAAATGCGAAAGTTTCCTCGCAAATGCGAGCTTAGCAGAGCCTGGGTTCGCAATTGTGATACCTGCAACCTGTAAGTTCATAACTTAGACGCATTTTCAACCATTTTTCGCATCTTCTCAAAACATAAACTCTCTAGGGCAATTTTTTAAAGGCAACTTCTCTTCCTAATCGATTGTAAGTGATTTCTAGCTCGTTTTCTTCAATCTTTAACATCTTTTCATATGATTTCAACTCTAAATCAATGATTTTTCATGGGGGAAATTGGGTGTTTTGGGTAGAACCTAGGTTTTTCAAAAATTAGGGATTTGGACCTCGATTTGAGGTCCGATTTCAAAACAAATTATATATTTGGGTTTGTGGGGGAATGGGTAATCGGGTTTTGATCATGTGGGCCCGGGGGCGATTTTTGACTTTTTGGGTAAAACTTTGGAAAACCTATTTTCATGCATTGGCATTGATTCATTTAGCTTTTATTGATATAATTAAGTAACTTCTGGCTAGATACGAGCGAGTTGGTGGTGGAATCAAGAGGTCAAGCGATAGTTGAGGCTTGAATTGTGTTTGTGGCATCGAGTTAAGTGTTTGGTCTAACCTTAGCTTGAGGAATTAGGAGTCGTGTCTTATTAGCTATGTGGTAACTGTGGAGTACGACATATAGGCATGGTGACGAGTGTCTATACGTCGGTGTCAGGCATGCCCGTGTGTCTTGTATTGTAATTGTTATGACCCGTTGTGGTTTATTGCGCTTCATATAAGGATTATCATTATTGTTCCCTTGCCGGGATGTTATTATCATTATTTTTCCCTTGCCATGATGTTATTGTCATACTATTGTTCCCTTGTCGGGATGTTTGTTTTGATATTATTGTTCCCTTGCGGGGATGTTGTTGAAATATTATTGTTCCCTTGCCGGGATGTTGTTATATTGCTCTTGTTCCCTTGCGGGGATTCTTTTGTGATTGTTGTTGATTTGTAATAGGATCGGGGTGCACGCTGCCACGAAAATATATGAAATGGGAGCGGGTTGCACGCCTGTAACAAGATATATGAAATGGGAGCTGGTTGCACGCCTGTAACAAGATATATGAAATGGGAGTGGGTTGCACGCCTGTAACGAGATATATGAAATGGGAGAGGGTTGCACGCCTGCTGTGATGACCCGGACAATCGTCTCATGAGTCACCGCTCCATTTTCCCTATTTTTGCTTCGTTATGCTTTGTTTACCGTGTTATGTGGTATCGGGTTGGTCAGATCGAGTTCGGGAAGGATTTGGTAAGGTTTGAGACACTTAGTCTCTTTAGAGTGAGTTCAAGTTGGAAAAGTCAATCGGATATTGACTTATGTGTTAGAGGGCTCGGATGCGAGTTCCGATGGTTTAGTTAGCTTCAGGAGGTGACTTCTGACTTAGAAGTGTGATCGGAATGAATTTTGAAGGTTCGTAGTGGATTTAGGCTTGAATTAGCGAAGTTGATATTTTGGCGATTTCCGGTTGGTAGGCGAGATTTTGATATAGGGGTCGGAATGGAATTCTGAGAGTTGCAGTAGTTCCATTATGTCATTTGGGACGCGTGTGAAAAATTTCAGGTCATTCGGACGTGGTTTGGTTGGGTTTTTGAATCGAAAGCGTAATTTAGAAGATTTTAGAAAGTTTGGATTGAATCCGATGTGTTTTGGGTGATTTGATGTTGTTTGAGGTGTTTTGATGATTGGAATAAGTTTGAATAAGGTATTAGGATATGTTAGTGCCTTTGGTTGAGGTCCCGATGGCCTCTGGCAGATTTCGGATGGTTGACGGAGAGGTTGGAGACTTGTTGCAGCTGCTCAACTTTGCTGCTTCTGGTATTTCCGCACCTGTAGATTGGGGACCGTATGTGCGGTGCCGCACGTGCGAGAGAGGAACCGCAGAAGCAGATTTTGAGAATTTTCTAGGGACCGCATATGTGGTGTGGGACTGTACCTGTAGAGTCAAAGGTACGGAAGTCTGAGCGCAGAAGCGGCTTGGACGTTTAAGTGAAGGACCACAGAAGCGGCGATTTCACCGCATATGCGGTACTACATAAGCGGTGGGATGGTCACAGATGCAAAAGTCCCTGGACAGAAGGTATATATTGCTTTCTTCGCGAATTTTTGCAAAGAACTCCATTTTTGAAGACGGGAAAGAGGCTAAGGCATAGGATCTCAAGAGGTATCAAAGGATATTGGTTGGGTAAGTTCCCTAAGCTTAATTACATGGGTTAAAATCATTTTTTCACTGTTTAATCATGATTTTAGTGGAGATTAATGGCTAAAAATGGAGGATTAGGGCTTGAGTTTAACAGGCCTTTAAAGGAGGATTTGGGGGGTCATTTGGATTCAATTTTAATGTTCTTGATATGCATAGACTCATGGGAAGACGAAGAATCTATTGATGTAAAAATTTCTGAACTTCGAGGCATGGGCCCGAGGGTCGGGGTTTTGTAATTTCGGGATTTTTGGTAATTTTTGATTGTTTTCGCTTGGGCTTTATTCCTTTGGCATATTTTGACGTTCTCGTTATGATTTTGGATAGATTCGACGCGCGTGGAGGCCGATTCGAGGGGCAAAGGTGTCGCGGAGTAGTATTTCACCGCTTTGAGATAAGTAACCATTGTAAATCTGGAACTGAGGGTACAAACCCCGATATTTGACTTGTTTTGATAAATGCGGTGACGTACATGCTAGGTGACGAGTGTGTGGGCATGCACCGAGATGGATTGTGACTTGGTCCATCCCGTAGTGACTATTGAGACGCATATTTGATTTGAAACCTTATGGTATTCCTTAATTTAGTCATTTATACTGTATTATGGGTTGTATGCCATGTTTCCTTACTTTACTTGTTGAAAGCATATCCTCAGTCATGTTTTACCTGTTTAAATGTTTAAAAATAGGTTTTATCACCCTACTTCTAATTGTGAGGACTATTTGGGTTGAGTTCCCTAATTTCTACTGTTGTGCCTGAGAGGTTGTGAGGTTAATGATTGAGAGAGGTTGACAACCTAATAGTGAGGATATTACATGTGTATATAATATGGATCGGGTTGCACGCCGCAACAATACTTATATGGATCGGGCTGCACACCACAACGACATATATATTGGATCAGGCTGCACACCGCAGTGATATATATATTGGATCGGGCTGCACGCCGCATCGACACTTATATGGATCGGGATGCACGCCACATCGACATATATAGTGGATTAGGTTGCACGCCGATATATATATTGGATCGGGCTGTGTGCCGCAACAATATGACGCTTGGGCTGTTGGAGCCCCTCTAGAGTCTGTACACCCCCAGTGAGCGTAGTCGACTATAAATTATGGATCGGGCTGCACGCCGCAACAGTTACTATGATTTCTTTTATTATGAGATACTAAAGAGCCGAGTGCTAAGGGTGAGTACTGTGTGACGAGAGTCGAGTCACGAGTGACTGAGAGGCGGCCCGAGGGGCCATATTTTGAGTGATTCCTTGCTCGAGAGGCCTTGTCATGATGTTTTCACTAATTTCACTCTTCTATTAAGTAAGACTCTAATTGATATACCGCTAAGTATTTGATTTCAAATGTTTAAACTGGAAATGTGATTTTATAGCGAAAACTGATTTTTTTTTAAAAAACTATAAAGATGACCTGATATTCTGTTGATTATCCATTTATGTATTTTTGAACTGCTCATCACTGCTTTCAGTCCTTATTTACTCTAGTAATTACTGAGTTGGCGTACTCATATTACTCCCTGCACCTTGTGTGCAGATCTAGGTGCTCGAGCGGCCGAGTGAGGGCTTTCAGCTGTTTCAGTATTTGATGGAGATTTTGAGGTAGCTGCATGGCATCCGCAACCCTGTTCTCTCCCTCTTATCTTATTATCTTTACGGATTTCCTAGACTATTGATGTATTAGGTATTCAGACTTGTATTAGAGGCTCTAGACTCGTGACACTAGATTGTTGGGGCTGTGTAGTTTAATGTTATTTAGACTTCCGCATATTTTCTGTCGTTTTAAATGTTTATTATGAAATCATTATTTAAAACCTGTGTTGAAAATGGTTTATCACTAAAAGAAATGGGTTGTGGTTTGTTGATTGGTTGGCTTGCCTAGTAATGTGATAGGCACCATCACGACCAGTACTTGGGGTCCTGACAAGTTGGTATCAGAGCCTAGGTTACATAGGTCTCACGAGTCATGAGCCGGTTTAGTAGAGTCTCGTGGATCGGTATAGAGACGTCTGTATTTATCCTCGAGAGGATGTAGAACATTTAGGAAAATTCTTCATATTCTTGAAATTTTTGTCGTACGAACTTGTTGATCTGAATACTAAACTTCTGTTATTCCATTCTCTCACAGATGGTGACGACACGTGCTATCGGGTGGGGTGGACGACCACCAGTTCCACCAACTAGGGCCACCAGAGGCCGAGGTCGCGGTCGAGGCCGTGGCAAGGGGAGAGCAGCTAGAGCAGCACTGGCAGATCCACCAGCTACCCCAGTTCCCGATCAAGTCCCAGTTGTGGACGCTACAGCAACACCAACCCAGGCACCAGCTGTGCCTATTGTGATTCTAGGCCTTTAGGAGGCTTTAGCTCAGATCTTATTAGTGTGTACCGGTTTGGCTCAGGCGGTTTCAGTTACTACGGCCGCAGCTACTTCTCAGGCCGGGGGAGGAACCCAAACTCCCGTTGCTCACACACCTGAGCAGGTTATGCAGGGACTCCAGGCACCGGGGGCACCTCTAGCCCAGCCGGTTACACCAGCTCAGGGGTTTGTGGTACCAGTTATACTGGATGATGAGAAGCATCAACTTGAGAGGTTTGGTAGACTCCAGCCTCCGACATTCAGCAGTGCAGGGGGCGAGGATGCCCAAGTATGTTGGATAAGTGCCAATGGATACTTCGTACAACTAGGATTCTTCAGACTAGTGGTGTGGAATTTACCACCTTTCAGTTTTCTGGGGCTGCCTTCACTTGGTGGGAGGCGTAGGAGAGGTGTAGTCCTGTTGGTGCAGCGCCCCTCACATGGCAGCAGTTCTCTGTTCTCTTCCTGGAGACGTATGTACCACAGTCATGCCGAGAGTAGCTGCGCAGGCAGTTTGAGCAGCTACATCAGGGGGAGATGTCGGTGACGCAGTATGAGATGCGGTTCTCTAAGTTAGCCTGTCATGCGGTTTGGATGGTTCCCACAGACCGAGAGAGGATTAGGAGGTTTGTTGATGGCCTTACGTACCAGCTTCAGATTCTCATGACTAGGGAGAGGGTGACAGGTGCTACCTTCGAGGAGGTTGTTGATATCGCCCGCAAGATTGAGACGGTTCGCCGGCAGGAGCGAGATGAGAAGGAGGCTAAGAGGCCTCAGGGATCTGGTAGATTTAGCAGTGCTCCTTTGAGGCGTCAGTTCCAGCAGGGCAGAGGTCGTTCATTCAGGCAGGCTCATTCAGCTCGCCCAGGTTACTTTGGAGTATCATCAGGTCATGGCTTTCATAGTTTTCATTAGGGCCACTCATCACTTAGTGCCCTTCCATCTCAAAGTTCGTCTCGTGCTCCATCAGTCCAGGGTTCTTCCATGCCAGGTCCTTCTACTGGTCATTCCAGTACCAGGGGTTCCCTTCAGTCCCCATCTCCAGCACCGGGGAGTTGTTATGAGTGTGGAGAGTTTGGACATATGAGGAGGCAGTGTCATCATCTTCATGATGGTCAGTCTCAGCATAGGGGTCAGTCTTCAACTTTTGCTCCTATTACTTCATCACCCGCCCTGCCAGCTAGGGGTGGAGGTCAGGAAGCTAGGGGCCGCCTTAGAGGGGGAGGTCGATCAAGTGGTGGACATGCTCGTTTTTATGCCCTCCCAAGTAGACCAGATGCTGCTGCTTCAGATGCCGTGATTTCAGGTATTGTTTCAGTCTGCCACAGAGATTCCTCTGTATTATTTGACCCCGGTTCCACCTTTTCTTATGTGTCATCATACTTTGCCCGTTATTTGGATATGCCCCGTGAGTTTCTTGTTTTACCTATTCATGTATCTACTTTGGTGGGCATTACTGTTGTTGTAGACCGTGTGTATCGATCATGTGTGGTGACTATTGGGGGTCTGGAGACCCCAGCGGATCTTTTACTATTATGTATAGTGGATTTCGATATCATTTTGGGCATGGATTGGCTATCTCCGTGTCGTGATATTCTGGGCTGTCATGCTAAGTCAGTTACATTGGCTATACCGAGTGTGCCATAGATTGAGTGGCGAGGCTTGACCGATTATGTTCCCAGCAGAGTGATCTCATTCCTGAAAGCCCAACGTATGATTGGGAATGGATGCATTTCGTATCTAGCCTTCGTGAGGGGTGTTTGAGCTGAGGCTCCTAGTATTGATTTTGTCCCAGTTGTGAGGGATTTTCTAGATATGTTTCCTGCAGACCTGCCAGGCATGCCACCAAATAGCAATATTGATTGCAGTATTGATCTAGTGTCGGGAACTCAGCCCATTTCTATTTCGCCATATCGTATGGCAGTATCGGAGTTGAAGGAGTTAAAGGAGCAGCTTCAGGAACTCCTTAATAAGGGGTTTATTCGGCCTAGTGTGTCATCTTGGGGTGCGCCGATTCTATTTGTGAATAAAAAGGATGGCACAATGAGGAAGTGCATTGATTATAGGCAATTGAACAAGGTAACAATTAAGAACAAGTATCCTTTGCCCCGCATTGTTGATCTATTCGACGAGCTTCAGGGAGCGAGAGTGTTCTCCAAGATTGATCTCCGTTTAGGCTATCACCAGTTGAAGATCAGGGATTCAGATATTCTTAAGACGGCTTTTAGGACCCGATATGGTCATTATGAGTTCTTGGTGATGTCATTTGGGCTGACTAATGCCCCAGCAACATTCATGCATTTGATGAACAATGTGTTCCGACCTTATCTTGATTCTTTTGTCATTGTCTTCATTGATGATATTCTGGTGTATTCGCATAGTCAAGAGAAGCACGTGGAGCATTTGAGAGTTGTGTTACAGAGATTGATGGAGGAGAAGCTCTATGAAAAATTCTTCAAATGTGAGTTCTGGCTTAGTTCAGTGGCTTTCTTAGGGCACGTGGTGTCCAGCGAGGGTATTCAGGTTGATTCGAAAAACATAGAGGTAGTTCAAAGTTGGCCCAGACAGTCCTCAACCATAGAGATTCGCAGCTTTCTTGGTTTGGCAAGTTATTATCGCCAGTTTGTTCAGGGATTTTCATCTATCACATCGCCATTGACCAAGTTGACTCAGAAGGGTGCTTCATTTATATGGTCGGACGAGTGTGAGGAGAGCCTTCAGAAGCTCAAGACAGCTTTGACCCTAGCTCTAGTATTAGTTTTGCCATCAGCTTAGGGTTCATATACTATGTATTGTGATGCTTTGAGAGTGGGAATTGGTTGTGTGTTGATGTAGGAGGGTAATGTTATTGATTATGCTTCTCTTCAGTTGAAGCCCCATGAGAAGAACTACCCTGTTCATGATTTGGAGTTGGCTGCCATAGTTCACGCATTAAAGATTTGGAGGCATTACTTGTATGGTATGTCTTGTGAGGTGTTTACTGACCATCGTAGCCTCCAACACTTGTTCAAATAGAAGGATCTCAATTTAAGGTAGATGAGATGGTTGGAGTTGCTTAAGGATTATGATATCACTATATTGTATCATCCAGGAAAGGCCAATGTGGTGGCCGATGCTTTGAGCCGAAAGGCATTCAATATGGGGAGTCTGGCATATATTCCAGTTGGGGAGAGACCCCTTGCAGTTGATGTTCAGGCCTTGGCCAATCGATTCATGAGATTAGATGTTTCGGAGCCCAGCCGGGTATTGGTTTGTGTGGTATCTCGGTCTTCCTTATATGATTGCATCAGAGAGCGTTAGTATGATGATTCGCATTTACTTGTCCTGAAGGACAGAGTTTAGCATGATGATGCCAGAGATGTGACTGTTGGTGACGATGGGGTGTTGAGGATGCAGGGCCGGATTTGTGTGCCCAATGTGGATGGGTTTCGGGAGTTGATTCTAGAGGAGGCCCACAGCTCACGGTATTCCATTCATCCGGGTGCTGCAAAGATGTATCAGGATTTGAGGCAGCACTATTGGTGGAGAAGAATGACGAAAGACATTATGGGATTTTTAGCTCGGTGTCTCAATTGTCAGCATGAAAAATATGAGCATCAGAGACCGGGTGGCTTGCTTTAGCAGATGGTTATTCTCGAGTGGAAGTGGGAGAGGATCACTATGGACTTTGTTGTTGGACTTCCATGGACTTTGAAGAAGTTCGATGTTATTTGGGTGATTGTGTATCGGCTGACCAAGTCCGTGCACTTCATTCCCATGTGTAATACCTATTCTTCAGAGTGGTTGGCAGGGATCTATATCCGGGAGATTGTTCATTTGCATGGTGTCCCAGATTCCATTTTTTCAGATGGGGGCACTCAGTTTGCTTCGTAGTTTTGGAGGTCGGTGTAAAGAGAGTTGGGTACTCAAGTGGAGTTGAGCACAACTTTTCACCCTCAGACGAATAGACAATCCGAGCGCATTATTCAGATACTGGAAGACATGTTGCGTGCTTATGTCATTGATTTTTGAGGGTCATGGGATCAGTTTCTACCTCTTGTAGAGTTTTCCTATAACAATAGCTACCAGTCGAGTATTCAGATGGCTCCATATGAGGCTTTGTATGGGAGGCGGTGTAGATCTCCAGTTGGTTGGTTTGAGCCCGGTGAAGCTAGGCTATTGGGGACAAACTTGGTGCAGGATGCTTTAGACAAGGTGAAGGTGATTCAGGAGAGGCTTCATACAACATAGTCGAGGTATAAAAAATATGCTGACGGGAAGGTTTGAGATGTGTCCTACATGGTTGGCGAGAAGGTTCTATTGAAGGTTTTGCCCATGAAGGATGTTATGAGATTTGGAAAGAAAGGGAAATTGATTCCTCGGTTCATTGGGAATTTTGATGTGCTTTGGAGGATTGGGGAGGTGGCTTATAAGCTTGCTTTGCCACCCAGCTTGTCGAGTGTGCATCCGGTATTTCATGTTTCTATGCTCCGGAAGTATATTGGGGATCCGTCTCATGTTTTGAATTTCATCACGGTTCAGTTGGATGATGATTGGACTTATGATGTGGAGCCAGTAGCTATTTTGGGTCGTCAGGTTCGAAAGTTGAGGTCAAAGGATATAGCCTCAGTAAAAGTGCAGTGGAAAGGTCGGCCCATGGAGAAGGCTACCTGGGAGACCGAGCGGGAGATGCAGAGCATATATCCTCACCTGTTTGAGGCTTCAGGTATGTTTCTTGACTCGTTCGAGGACGAACGTTTGTTTAAGTTGTGGAGGATGTGACGACCTGGACAGTCGTCTCATGAGTTACTGCTTCATTTTCCCTATTTCTGCTTCGTTATGCTTTGTTTATCCGTGTTATGTGGTATCGGGTTGGTCGGATTGAGTTCGAGAAGGATTTGGTAAGGCTTGAGACACTTAGTCTCTTTAGAGTGAGTTCAAGTTGGAAAAGTCAATCGGATATTGACTTATGTGTTAGAGGGCTCGGATGCGAGTTTCGATGGTTCGGTTAGCTTCGGGAGGTGATTTTTGACTTAGGAGCATGATCAGAATGAATTTTGAAGGTTCGTAGTGGATTTAGGCTTGGTAGGCGAGATTTTGATATAGGGGTCGGAATGAAATTTTGAGAGTAGCACTAGTTCCGTTATGTCATTTGGGACGTGTGTGCAAAATATTAGGTCATTCGGACGTGGTTTGGTTGGGTTTTTGGATCGAAAGCATAATTTAGAAGATTTTAGAAAGTTTGGCTTGAATCCGATTTGTTTTAGGTGATTTGATGTTGTTTGAGGTGTTTTGATGGTTGGAACAAGTTTGAATAAGGTATTAGGATATGTTTGTGCCTTTAGTTGAGGTCCCGAGGGCCTCGGGGTGATTTCGGATGGTTGACGGAGATGTTGGAGACTTGTTGCAGCTGCTGAACTTTGCTGCTTCTGGTATTTCCGCACTTGCGGATTAGAGACTGCAGGTGCGGCGCCGCACGTGCGAGAGAGGAACCGCAGAAGCGGATTTTGAGAATTTGCCAGGGACCACAGACTAAGCGCAGAAGCGGCTTGGACGTTTAAGTGAAGGACCGTAGAAGCGGTGGGATGGTCGCAGATGCGAAAATCCCTGGACATAAGGTATATATTGCTTTCTTCGCGAATTTTTGCAAAGAACTCCATTTTTGAAGACGGGAAAGAGGCTAAGCCATAAGATCTCAAGAGGAATCAAAGTATATCAGTTCGGTAAGTTCCCTAAGCTTAATTACTTGGGTTAAGATCATTTTTCCACTTTTTAATCATGATTTTAGTGGAGATTAAGGGCTAAAAATGGAGGATTAGGGCTTGAGTTTAAGAGGACTTTAAAGGAGGATTTGAGGGGTCATTTGGACTCCGATTTTAGTGTTCTTGATATGCATAGACTCGTGGGGAGACGAGAAATCTATTGATGTAAAAATTACTGAACTCCGAGACATGGGCCTGGGGGTCGGGTTTTGGTAATTTTGGGATTTTGGTATTTTTCGATTGTTTTCGCTTGGGCTTCATTCCCTTGGAATATTTAGACGTCCTCGTTCTGATTTTGGATATATTCGACGCGTGTGCAGGCCGATTCAAGGGGAAAAGGCATCACGGAGTAGTATTTCACCGGTTTGAGGTAAGTAACCATTGTAAATCTGGAACTGAGGGTACAAACCCCGGTATTTGAATTGTTTTGATAAATGCGTTGACGCACATGCTAGGAGATGAGCGTATGGGCGTGCACCGATAGGGATTGTGACTTGGTCCGTCCCGTAGCGACAATTGAGTCGCGCATTTGATTTGAAACCTTATGATATTCCGTACAATAGTCATTTATATTGTATTATGGGTTGTATGCCATGTATGGGGCCCTATGCTGACCTGTTGAGACCTTTAGGGGAATTTTTACTGTTTTTCCTCACTTTACTTGTTGAAAGCATATCCTCAGTCATGTTTTACCTGTTTAAATGTTTAAAAATTGGTTTTATCACCCTACTTCTAATTGTGAGGACTGTTTAGGCTGAGTTCCCTAATTTCTACTGTTGTGCCTGAGAGGCTGTGAGGTTAATGACTGAAAGAGGGCGAGAACCAAATAGTGAGGATATTATATGTGTATATACTATGGATCGGGCTGCACGCCGCAACGATACTTATATGGATCGGGCTACACGCCGCAGCGACATATATAGTGGATCAGGCTGCATGTCATAGTAATATATATTGGATCGGGCTGCGCGCCGCAACAATATGACGCTCGGGCTGTATAAGCTCCTCCGGAGTCTGTACACCCAAGTGAGCGTAGTCGACTATAAATTACGGATCGGGCTGCACGTCGCATCGGTTACTATGATTTCTATTATTATGAGATACTAAAGAGCCGAGTGCTGAGGGTGAGTACTGTGTGACGAGAGTCGAGTCACAAGTGACTGAGAGGTTGCCCGAGGGGCCATATTCTGAGTGATTCCTTGCCCAAAAAGCCTTGTTATGATGTTTTCACTGATTTCACTCTTCTTTTAAATAAGCCTCTGATTGATATACCGCTATGTATTTTTGAACTTCTCGTCACTGCTTTCAGTCCTTATTTACTCTAGTTAATTACTGAGTTGGCATACTCACGTTTCTCCCTGCACCTTGTGTGCAGATCCAAGTGCTCGAGCGGCCGAGTGGGGGCTTTCAGTTATTTTAGTATTTGACGAAGATTTTGAGGTAGCTGCATGGCGTCCGCAACCCTGTTTTCTCCCTCTTATCTTATTATCTTTTTGCATTTCCTAGACTATTGATGTATTAGGTATTCAGACTTGTATTAGAGGTGCTAGACTTGTGACACCAGATTGTTAGGGCTGTGTAGTTTATTGTTATTTAGACTTCCGCATATTTTCTGTCATTTTAAACGTTTATTATGAAATCAGTATTGAAAACATGTGTTGAAAATGGTTTATCACTAAAGTAAATGGGTTGTGGTTAGTTGATTGGTTGACTTTCCTAGTAATGTGATAGGCGCCATCACGACTGGTACTTGGGGCCATGACACCTACAATGAGATATATGAAATGGGATCGGGTTGCACACCTGCAATGAGATATATGAAATGGAATCGGGTTGCATGCCTGCAACGAGATACATGAAATGGGATCGGGTTGCACGCCTGCAACAAGATGTGAAATGAAAGTGAATTCTGCATTTGTTTTCCTTATCCTTGTTAGTAATTGGATTTTGGTTTCTTTATAATCTTCTTGATATTCTGTTGTTGTCTGTTATTCCCCGAAGCATGTTCTCCCCCGCGCATCTTTAACTATAATTATCTAATTTTTTTTTCCTGTTGTATAGGATTTAACTGCACAAGTTTATTTGGTAGTGTGGTCCTAGCCTCATTACTACTTCATTGAGGTTAGGCTAGGCGCTTACCAGCACATGGAGTCGTTTGTGCTGATACTACACTCTGCACTGCGTGCAGATACTGATATCATTGCGCTTCGACTATAATGAGGGTGTTGTCTTCAGTCCACACAGGCGACCTGAGGTAGTCCTGCAGACGTCCGCGGGCCTTGGCGTCACTTCCTATCTTTCCTTTATCCTGTTTCCTTTACTTATTTCAGAAACAATGTATCTTTTATCTTTCAGACTTTGTACGTAGTATTCATAGACCGTCTGTCTCATAATTCACAGACAAGCTTAGTAGAGTCTGAGGGATCGGTATGGAGACGTCTGTATTTATCCTCCAGAGGCTACAGAATTAGGAAAAACTTCACATTTATTCCTTTCTGTCGTGTGGTTTGGTTTCTCAATACTAATTGAATTTCTACTCTATTCTTTCGCAGATGGAAAGAACACGTGCTTCGTCATCCACCGACCCGCAGCCCGAGCCCCCAATAGCAGCTCCCACGAGGGTTAGAGGGCGAGACTGAGGCCATGCTAGAGGCCGAGGCAGGGACAGAGCTCACCCTAGAGCAACGACACCAGCAACGGAGCCTCAAGTAGACTTTGATGATGAGGTTCTGGCCTTAATAGTCCCGGTGTGCCCAGCTCAGGTCCCAGAGGGGTTCATTGCTACCCCAGTACTCCAGGATGCTCTGGTCCGTCTAGTGGGCCTTATGGAGAGTGTCACCCGAGCAGGCTTGCTTCCTGTAACCCCAGTCGTCTCTCAGGCTGGAGAAGGAGCCCAAACTCCTGCTACTCGCACTCCGGAGTAGGTGGCTCCTCAGTTTCAGACTCCAATAGCTCAGCCAGTTGGAGTAGTTCAGCTGGGTGTGGTAGCTCAAACCGGTGATGGAGCAGCTATATCTGCCGATGCTTTGTGCAAATTGGATAGGTTCACCAAGCTCTTCACTACTACTTTCAGCGGTGCATCTATTGAGGATCCCCAGGATTATCTAGACAGCTGTTATGAGGTTCACAGGAACATGGGGATAGTGGAGACCAATGGGGTCAATTTTGCTACTTTTCGCTTATCTGGGTACGTCAAAACTTGTTGGAGAGACTATTGTTTGGCTAGACCAGCCGGATCACCAGCTTTTACTTGGGAGCAGTTTACTCAGCTATTTCTGGAGAAGTTTCTCCCATCACTCAAAGAGAGGCCTATCGGAGGCAGTTTGAGCTTCTCCAGCAAGGTTCTATGACCATTACTCAGTGTGAGACCAGATTCATCGACTTGGCTCGTCATGCTCTTATCATACTTCCCACAGAGAGAGAGAGGGTGAGTAGGTTCATTGAGGGACTTATCCAGCCTATTCGACTTCAGATGGCCAAGGAGACGGGGAGTGAGATTTCTTTTCAGGAGGCAGCCAATGTGGCCAGGAGAGTTGAGATGGTTCTATCGTAGGGAGGTGTTCAGGGGTCTAATAAGAGGCCTCATCATTCAGGCAGATTCAGTGGTACCTCATCTGGTGTCAGGGATTCGTATGGTAGAGGCCATCATCCTAGGCCTTTTTAGTCAGCACTTCAGGTTTCTCATGGTGCTTCAGGTGGTCGTGGTTCTCATATGCAGTATTCTGATCAGTAGTCTTATAGTGTACCACCTGCTCCTATCAGTGCACCACCACTTCAGAGTTTCCAGGGTCATTAGCCCTAGCAGCCGATGGCTTGTTTTACTTGTGGCGAGAAGAGGCACATTGCTAGATATTGCCCTCTAGCACCGAGCAGTTCTCAACAGTAGTGTTCCCGTGCTATGGTTCAGGCACCAAGTGTTCCACAGCCCGCCCAACCAGTTAGAGGTGGGGGTAGAGGTGCTAGAATTGGAGGTAGAGGTATTAGAGGTGGAGCTCAGGCCGCTAAAGGTGAAGGCCAACCAGCAGCAAGCCATCCTAGAGATGTAGTTCGAGGTGGGTGCCCAGTCCCGATGTTATGCTCTTCCAGCCAGGCCTGAGGCTAAGGCTTCCAATGCAGTTATCACATGTACTGTTTTGGTTTGTAGCAGAGATGCTTCAGTTCTATTTGATCGAGGGTCTACATATTCCTATGTGTCATCTTATTTTGCACTCTATCTGGTCATGCCTAGTAATTCTTTGGGTACTCCTGTTTATGTGTCTACACCGGTGGGTGATTCTATTGTGGTAGATCAAGTCCATCGTTTATGTATAGTTGTGATTGGGGGTCTTCAGACTCGTGTAGATTTGCTTCTTTTCGGACATGGTTGATTTTGATTTCATATTGGGGATGGACTGGTTATCACCGTACCATGCTATCTTGGACTGTTATGCCAAAACTGTAACATTGGACTTGCCGGGTTTTGCCTCGTTTAGAGTAGAGAGGGACTCCTGGTCATTCTACACATAATGTTATCTCATATATGAAGGCTCAGTGTATGGTCAAGAAGGGGTGTTTGTCCTATTTGGCCTATGTTCATGATTCTAGTGCTGAGGTCCCTTCTATTGATTCTGTGCCAGTTGTCCGTGAGTTTCCAGAGATGTTTCCTTCAGAACTGCCAGGCATGCCACCCTATAGGGATATTAACTTTTGCATTCATTTGGCTTCGAGCACCCAACCCATTTCTATCCCACCGTATCGTATGGACCCGCCTGAGTTGAAAGAGTTGAAGGAGAAATTGCAAAACTTGCTTGAAAAAGGTTTCATTAGACCTAGTGTTTTGCCTTGGGGTGCACCGGTGTTGTTTGTTAAGAAGAAGGACGGATCAATAAGAATGTGTATTGTTTACCGGCAGTTGAACAAGGTCATAATCAAGAATAAGTATCCATTGTTGAGGATTGATGATTTGTTTGATCAGCTTTAGAGTGCCAAGGCATTTTTGAAGATTGACTTGAGATCTGGCTACCATCAGTTGAGGATTGGGGCATCCAATGTCCCTAAGACCGCTTTCCGCATTCGGCACAGGCATTATGAGTTTTTGGTGATGCCATTCGGGTTGACAGATGCCTTTTATGGATTTGATGAACCGAGTGTTCAAGCCTTTCTTGGATTCGTTCGTGATAGTCTTCATTGATGATATTTTGATCTATTCCCGAAGCCGGGAAGAGCACGAGCAACATCTTAGAGTGGTTCTTCAGACTCTGAGGGATAGTCAGTTGTATGCCAAATTTTCAAAGTGTGAGTTCTAGTTGAGTTCAGTTGCATTCCTGGGTCATGTTGTATCAGCAGAGGGTATTCAGGTTGATCCGAAAAAGATCGAGGCAGTCAAGAACTGGCCTAGACTAGCGTCAGCTATAGAGATCCGGAGTTTCTTGGGTTTGGCAGGCTACTATCATTGGTTTGTGGAGGGTTTTTCGTCTATTGCAGCCCTAATGACCAGGTTGACCCAGAAGGGTGCCCAGTTCAGGTGGTCGGCCGAGTGTGAGATGAGCATTCAGAAACTCAAGACAGCTTTGACTACGTCACCAGTGTTGGTTTTGCCCACATGTTTAGGGCCTTATACAGTTTATTGTGATGCATCTCGTATTGGACTTGGTGTGGTGTTGATGCAGGATGGCAAGGTCATTGCCTATGCTTCACGGTAGTTGAAGATTTATGGGAAGAACTATCCAGTTCATGATTTGGAGTTGACAGCCATTGTTCACGCATTAGAGATTTGGAGGCATTATCTATATGGCGTGGCATGTGAGGTGTTCACGAATCACAAGAGTCTGCAGTATTTGTTCAAGCAGAAGGACCTAAATTTGAGGCAGAGAAGGTGGTTGGAGCTATTAAAGGATTATGATATCACCATCTTATATCATCCGGGAAAGGCCAATGTGGTGGCTGATGCTTTGAGTAAGAAGTCAGCCAGTATGGGCAGTCTTGCTCATATTCCGGTCGGTGAGAGACCGCTTGCCTTGGATGTTCAGGCTTTGGCCAATCAGTTCATGAGGTTGGATGTTTCTGAGCCCAGTCGTGTATTAGCTTGCACAATCTCTCGTTCTTCTTTACTGGAGCGTATCCGAAATCGGCAGTATGATGATCCTCATTTGTGTGTCCTTAGAGACACGGTGCAACAGGGAGGTGCCAAGTAGGTTACCTTAGGAGATGATGGAGTTTTGAGATTGCAAGGTCGAGTTTGTGTGCCTAATGTAGATTTACTCCGAGAGTTGATTTTAGAGGAGGCTCATAGTTCCCGGTACTCTATTCATTCGGGCACCGCAAAGATGTACCAGGATTTGCGGCAGCATTATTGGTGGAGGAGGATGAAGAAGGATATCGTTGCATATATGGTTCGGTGTTTGAATTGTCAGCAGGTTAAGTACGAGCATAAGAGACCTAGTGGTTTGTTTCAGAGGATTGAGCTTCCCGAGTGAAAGTGGGAGTGGATCACTATGGATTTCGTTGTTGTACTTCCACAAACTCGGAGGAAGTTCCACGTAGTGTGGGTCATTGTTGATAGGCTGACCAAGTTAGCGCATTTCATTCCGGTGGCAGTCTCCTATTCATCCGAGAGGATAGCTGAGATCTATATCCGGGAGATTATTCGTCTTCATGGTGTGCCCGTGTCTATCATTTCAGACGAAGGTACGTAGTTTACCTCACGTTTCTGGAGGGCAGTTCAGTGAGAGTTGGGCACACAAGTTGAGTTGAGCATAGCGTTTCATCCTCAGACGGATGGGCAGTCCGAGTGGACTATTTAGATTTTGGAGGATATGCTTCGAGCTTGTGTCATTGACTTTGGAGGCTCGTAGGATCAGTTTTTGCCTTTAGCAGAGTTTTCCTACAACAGCAGCTACCAGTCGAGTATCTAGATGGCTCCTTATGAGGCTTTGTATGGTAGGCGGTGTCGATCGCCGGTTGGATGGTTCGAGCCGAGGCTCAGTTGTTGGGTATAGATCTGGTTCAGGATTCCTTGGACAAGGTCAGGATTATTCAGGATAGGCTTTGTACAGCTCAGTCCAAGCAAAAGAGTTATGCCGACCGCAAGGTTCGTGATTTGGTGTTCATGCTCGGTGACCGGGTATTGCTTCGAGTGTCGCCTATGAAGGGCGTGATGAAATTTGGGAAGAAGGGGAAGTTAGCCTTAGGTTCATTGGCCCGTTTGAGATTCTTGATCGAGTGGGAGAGGTGGCTTACAGACTTGTGTTGCCGCCGAGCTTATCAACCGTGCATCCAATGTTTCCTTTGTCCATGCTTCGGAAGTATCACGGCGATCCATCCCACGTGTTATATTTTAGCACTATCTAGTTGGACAAGGACTTGTCTTATGAGGAGGAGCCGTTAGCTATTCTAGACCAGCAGGTTCGTCAGTTGAGATTGAAGAGTTTTCCTTCTATTCGTGTTCAGTGGAGAGGTCAGCTTGATGAGGCATCGATTTGTGAGTCTGAATCCGATATGCGGAGTCATTATCCCCATCTTTTTCCTGACTCAGGTACTTCCTTATTCTGTCCATTCGAGGACGAATGGTTATTTTAGAGGTGGAGAATGTGATGACCCTTTGGGTCGTCACTTGTTTTAAAAATAAATTCTACGTTCAAGGCCTTAAAAACCTCTTTCAGCATTATCTCAATTTGTGTGCATAGTTCGGGTGCGTAGTCGGAAAGCCATTATGTGAAAATCTATGAATAATGATGAATTTTGACTTTAAAATGAATTTAAGTTGACTTCGGTCAACATTTTGGGTAAACGAACCCCGACCTGTGATTTGACGGTCCTGAAGGGTCTGTAGGAAATATGGGACCTGGGCGTATTCCTGGAATCGAATTCCAAGGTCCCAAGACCGAAAATGTGTTTTTTAAAGAAAAATTATTTTTTGGAATATTTATGAGTTTTTGATAGTGAAATGTGTTTAAACCTTGATGGTATCAGGCCCGTATTTTTCTTTCGGAGCCCGGTACATGTCTTATATGTGATTTAAGATAAGTTTGTGAAATTTGGTAAGAAACGGACTTGAAATGACGTGAATTGGACCGTATTTGAGAAAAAATGGAAAATTTGAAGTTCTTAATAAATTTCATGATTTTGATGCTAAATTCATAGATGTTGATGTTATTTTGGTGATTTGAATGCACGAGCAAGTATGTATGATGTTTTTAGGTAAGTGTGCATGTTTTGTTTGGAGCCCCGAGGGCTCAGGTGAGTTTTGGATAGGCCACGGGGTGGATTTTAGAATTCAAAAATTGCAGGCTTCAGCTCTTTCATTGTAGGCCTGCAGGCTTCGCATTTGCTCGCAAATGCGGGGACTGAGTCGCAAATGCGAAACAGCCTAGGCCAGACCTTCCTCACAAATGCGACATTTCCCTTCGCAAATGCGATGCTCCCTATTTGGGCCTGTTATTGCAAATGCGATATGTATTTTCGCAATTCCGACTTCGCAAATGCGAAAGTTTCTTTGCAAATGCAAGCTTCGCAGAGCCTGGGTTCGCAATTGTGAACACTGATCGCAAGTACGATACCTGCAACCTGTAGGTTCATAACTTAGATGCATTTTCAATCATTTTTCACATCTTCTCAAAACATAAACTCTTTAGGGAGATTTTTCAAAGGCAACTTCTCTTCCTAATCGATTGTAAGTGATTTCTAACTAGTTTTCTTTAATCTTTAATATCTTTTCACATGATTTCAACTCTAAATCAATGATTTTCATGGGGGAAATTGGGTGTTTTGGGTAGAACCTAGGTTTTTTTTCAGAAATTGGGGATTTGGAGCTCGATTTGAGGTCCGATTTCAAAAAAAATTATATATTTGGGTTCGTGGGTAAATGGGTAATCAGGTTTTGGTTCGAACCTCAGGTTTTGACCATGTGGGCCCAGGGGTGAGTTTTGACTTTTTGGGTAAGGCTTTGGAAAACATATTTTCATGCATTGGCATTGATTCATTTAGCATATATTGATGTAATTAAGTAACTTGTGGCTAGATACGAGCGAGTTGGTGGTGGAATCAAGAGGTAAAGCGATAGTTGAGGCTTGAATTGTGTTCATGGCATCGAGGTAAGTGTTTGGTCTAACCTTAGCTTGAGGGATTAGGAGTCGTGTCTTATTTACTACGTGGTAACTGTGGAGTACGACGTATAGGCATGGTGACGAGTGTCTATACGTCGGTGTCAAGCATGCCCGTGAGTCTTGTATTGTAATTGTTATGACCTGTTGTGTTTTATTGCGCTTCATATGAGGATTATCATTATTGTTCCCTTGCCTGGATGTTATTATCATTATTGTTCCCTTGACAGGATGTTATTGTCATACTATTGTTCCCTTGCCGGGATGTTTGTTTTGATATTATTGTTCCCTTGTTGGGGTATATTTGAAATATTATTAATCCCTTGTCGGGATGTTGTTATATTGCTCTTGCTCCTTTGTCGGGATTCTTTTGTGATTGTTGTTGATTTGTTAATGGAATGGGTGGCATGCTGCCATGGAAATATATGAAATGGGAGCGGGTGGCACGCCTGCAATAAGATATATGAAATGGGAGCGAGTTGCACGCCTGCAACAAGATATATGAAATGCGTGCGGGTTGCACGCCTGCACCAAGATATATAAAATGGGAGCGGGTTGCACGCCTGCAACGAGATATATGAAATGGGATCTGGTTGCATGCCTGCAACGACATATATGAAATGGAATCGAGTTACACGCCTGCAACGAGATATATGAAATGGGATCGGGTTGCATGCCTGCAACAAGATGTGAAATGAAAGTGAATTCTGCATTTGTTTTCCTTATCTTTGTTAGTAATTGGATTTTGGTTTCTTTATATTCCTCTTGATATTCTATTGTTATCTGTTATTCCCCGAAGCATGTTTTCCCCCACCCATATTTTATCTATAATTATCTGTTTTTATTTTTCTGCCGTATAGGATTTTACTGCACAGGTTTATTTGGTAGTCTGGTCCTAGCCTCGTCACTACTTCGTCGAGGTTAGGCTAGCAACTTACCAGCACATGGGGTTGGTTGTGCTGATACTACACTCTGCATTGTGTGCAGATACTGATACCGGAGCGCTTGGACCACAATGAGGGTGCTATCTTCAGTCCACATAGGCGAACTGAGGTAGTCCTGCAGACGTCCGCGGGCCATGGTGTCACCTCCTATCTTTCCTTTATCCTGTTTTGTTTACTTATTTCAGAAACATTGTATCTTTTATCTTTCAAACTTTGTATGTAGTATTCTTAGACCGTCTGTAAAATCGTGACACCAGTTCTGGGTAGTCGATGCTCAAACAGTTGTATTAGATTCATATTTCAGATAGTTCACTGCATTTCTCCTACTTATTGTAAATTCTGTTTTCTACATACTATTGCTTCATAATTGTTAAAGAATATAAAATGGGTAAAAAGATAATTTTGTCAAACAGTCAACTTGCCTAGCTCACATTAGTAGGTGCCATCACGATTCACGATGGCGGAAAATTCAGGTCGTGACACCAAAAGGCATGACATTCCATTCATATTGACCAAATGGAACATTGAAAGCAGTCCTATAAGTATGTTCTTTAAAAATTTGAATCTGCCAATATCCAGATTATAAATCAAATTTTTAAAATATATTGGCATCATATAATCTAGATAACAAATCCCTTTTGTTGGATAGGATACCTAATCCATTTCAAATATTTATTCAGAGGTTTATAATTTAAGACTAATCTAGGAACACCACATTCCTTCTCTGCAACATTTTTTACATAAAATGCAGAACAAGACCAATGAGATTTTGAAGGTTTTATCAAACCCTTTTGTAACAAATTATCAATTTCTTTTTTGCAGAATTTGACCAATTCAGCGTTCATCTGGCAAGGTCGAGATTTAGTAGGAATATCATCCTCGGAGAAGTTTTCTTCATAAGGAAGAGTGACAATATGCCTTTTCCGATTCCAAAAGGCACTAGGATGATCAACACAAATATCAATAGTCATTTGTTCAACAATCAATTTAATCTTTTGCTGAACTTTAGCAGATTGTAAAGTATCTAATATATTCATACTCAATACTTCTAATTGCAAGGAATCAATATGTCTCTGCTTCATATTAATCAGAGTATTAATATCTCTAGTTACGGGATCTGTAACAAAAGAATAACTTATCCTTTTATCTTGATAAGTAGAAGTAAAACCTTTCGAGTCTATGCTAGTAAAAGGATAAATAGCATTAATAAAAGGAGTCCCAAGTATAATAGGAGGGTATAACTGGTTTTTTACCAAAAAGAAGAAGTGAGGAATACAAACCTTATTTTGGAAAATATGAGTATTCGGTAGTTTATACCTTATATCTAAAGCATGACCAGAAGCAGATTTAACCAAATTAGTAGTTTTCTGAAAATATATATTGGGTATTAGCCCTTCCTGAATGCAACTTACATTAGCTCCACTATCAATCATGGCTATATCAGTTATAGAAAAATTATTATCAATCAAAATAGTACATTTAATGTACCATTTATGAGCAATAACAATTTTCATCATATCTAAAACATGCCAGGTTTTTCATCAATCAGATTTTTACTATCATAAAAATTAGAAATTTGTTTTCCTTTGTCTTTTGAAAAAACAGAAATTCCTTTAGTCGAAAAATCAGTTAGAGAAATATTTTTCTCAATTTGAGTAATCCGATGATCACAAATCATTTGATTTTGTTTGAGAGACATAATATCTCTTTTCAGATTTTCAATTTTGACTTTTAAGTCATCAAAAAAAACATCTCTGTTTGGCGTATTGGTCTTATGAAGACGTTTATTAATTTCAGACAAAGAATAAGGCGCAGAATATTCAAATTCGTTCTTTTGTTTTTCAAAAGGTTTTGAACTCTAGAACTTGAACTTTCAGCCAAATTAATAATTGTTTCACGAAGTTTTTCATCAGTAACTTCTTTTAAAATATCTATTACATTATCAGATGTAATAGTTTTCATATTCAAGTCTTGAAATTGAGATTGTAATTTATAAAAGTCATCATCATCACAGGTATAAGTGTCACCTTTACAAGCAGTACAAATATTTTCAATATTTTTATCACTATTAGATAAATCAAGTAAATCAACTTCAGCTTCAGAATCAGTCTTAGAATTATAATCAGATTCTGATCCAGAAGTGTATAACAAACTATAAACCTTATCACGTAACTCGTCTTTTAGTTCTAAGGTTTTTAGCTTTTGAAGCTTACAATTTGGAGCAATATGACCAAATTTTCCGCATTTGTAGCACTTAATGTTGGCAAGATCTCGCTTAGATCTATTCTTCGTAGATCTAGTAGTCCTATGATGGGTTTTTTCTAGAATCACGCTCTTCTTTGGATCTATATCTAGATCTCTTTTTCTTATAATGGCTATCAGGGTTAGGATATCTATGATATCTATTTTTCTTTTTCCTACTATGGGTGGAAGTTTCGGGGAGACCGAACTGGGTACAGAAATCTCATAATTGAGATCTCTATTTAAGCTTATCCATATTAAGCTGTCTAGATAGTTTCAGCTCATTACACAAGTTTAATCCTTCTTGTGTACAAACTCCTATAAGTTTGCCATAGGTATAATTCTTATACGGAATTTAACCATAACTACCTCTTAATGTTTTTCTTACCCTCTCACTAAATAACGAGGGAAGGGCATCTATTAACTTAGCTTTCCAATGCTCGTATTTATTTTCGGGTAATTCTATAACCCTACTCATAAATGTATCTTTGTACCATCTAAATTCACTAAGGGTCTTACATCTAAGACCATTTAGCAGAGTACGGACAGTCTCATGTTGATTGGTAAATCTACCATTGAAATGTTCTAGAATTGTAAGGACAAGGGTATAAACAACATCCTCTCTATTTTTTACTAGAGTCATGCCTAAGTTGTCAACTCCCTCGTCACTGGCTATTGCATTAATAATGTCACGACCCGGATTTCCCACCATCAGGTGTCGTGATGGCGCCTACTATCGGAGCTAGGCAAGCCAAATATTTAAAACATCTTTCCTGCTTTCTTTCAAACAATATAATAAACTAGACAAAATTTAAGCGGAAGACTTTAAATCTAAAGCAACTGAAAACCAAAAGTGTGGAAGTTTAATACACATCACTACCCAAGGTCTGGTGTCACTAGCTCACGGACTACTACAGAATACTACAAACAATGTCTGAAAGGAAATATATCATGTTTGTCTGATACAAGATGAACAAACGAAAAACATGGAAAGGGACTTCGGCCTGCGAACGCCAGCTAGGCTACCTCGAGATTCCCTGGACTGAAGACAACTCCCAGAAATCCTACTGTTGTGGTCCGTAAGCTACTCCCTGATCTGTGCACAAAAATTTGCACATAGTGTAGCATCAGCACAACCGACCCCATATGCTGGTAAGTGCCTGGCCTAACCCCGGCGAAGTAGTGACGAGGCTAGATAGTACCTACCACATTTAACCTATACAGATATATATACAACAAGTGCAAGAAAACAATAACAAGATAATACAAAGTAAAACTGGGAGGGGACATGCTATCGGGGAGTAACAGATAAAAATGAAATATCAGAAATAATTAGAAGAGACTCCGGTTCCCATGATGTATATATATATATATATAAGTGGACGGCATGCCACACGATTCCATAATATCATATATAAGTGGACGGCGTGCCACACGATCCCATAATATCATATATAAGTGGACGGCGTGCCACACGATCCAATAATATCATATATAAGTGGACGGCGTGCCACACGATCCCATAATATCATATATAAGTGGACGGCGTGCCACACGATCCCATAATACCATATATAAGTGGACAGAGTGCCACACGATCCCATAATATAGTTCATAATATCTGACTTCATATAGTAGACCCCTTCAGGGGAGAATAACAACTCAATACCTTTAACCCGGCAAGGGAGTATTCACAACACATTCTCCTTTTTAAATCCATTCTTCCTCAACTAACACATTCATGTTCGAGCTAACGCTCCAAAAGGACACCAATCGCAATTTTACCTCAACCGTACATATTATGTGAAACTCATCAAATAAACAAGGAGCTTGTGTTACATTATTCGAATTAAAAGCAATCAAGACTCACGATCATGCTAGACTCCGGTGCATAGATAACCGTCACCATGCCTATACACCGTACTCCACATTAGCAAGTAGCAAATATCATCCTAATCCTATTCCCTCAAGCCAAAGTTAGAACAAACACTTACCTCGAATGCTCCAAACTCAACTCACGCTTCTAGTATAGCTTTAACTCTTGATTCCACCACCAATCTGCTCGAATCTAGTCATAAATTACTTAATCACATTAATAATTTCTAAATGAATCATCCCCAATGCATGAAAAATAGATTTTTCAAGGTTTTTCCCAAAAAGGTCAAAAATACCCCCGGACCCACGTGGTCGAAACTCGAGGTTCGGACCAAAACCCGGTTACCCATTCCCCCATGAATCCCAATATATGATTTGTTTTTAAATCGGACCCCAAATTGAGGTCCAACTTCTCAATTTGTAGAAAACCTAGGTTCTACCCAAAACACCCAATTTTCCCCATGAAAATCTTTGATTTGAAGTTGAAATTATGTTAAAAGATGTTAAGGAATAAAGAAATTAAGTTAGAAATCACTTACCAATCGTTTTGGAGAAAAAAAGTTGTTTGGAAAATTGCCTCTTATGTTTTGGGTTTTTGAAAAGTGAAAAATGACTGAGAATTTCCGAACTTGTATACCTTTCTGAGTACCTGGAGCGGACCGCACAAAAATGTGTTGCGGCCGTGCCGAGTGGGAGAAAAGTGGGGTTTCTCTGAACCCTTCCAGCGCGGACCGCACTGTTTTGGTGCGCGGCCGCGTTGGTTAACCTGAAACCCTAGCCCTCAGACTCAGCCACACGGACCGCACAAAAATGCATCGCGGCCGCACGGCTCCAGTGCAGACCACGCGGAAATGACCGCGGCCGCGCTGGTGTCTCGAACACCTGAACCTACATTTTCTTAAGTCCAAGACCTCCCGGGCCCCATTCAAAACACACCCGAGCCCTCGAGGCTCCAAACCAAACATGCACACAACCTTAAAAACATCTTACGGACTGACTCGTGCGATCAAATCGCCAAAATAACATCATATACATAGGATCAAGCCTCAAACACATGATTTTCTTTCTTCAACTTTCATAACTCAAACTCTCCATTTTTAGTCAGAAACACGTCATATGATGTCCGTTTTTAGCCAAACTTTACAGATAGTGCTTAACACATATTTAAGACTTGTACCGGGCGTCAGAACTAAAATACGAGCCCAATACCTATATTTTCTAACCCCTTTTTCATTTCAAATTTTCATATCAAATTTCAGAAAAACAATTTCTTTCAAAAATTCATTTCTCGGGCTTGGGACCTCAAAATTTGATTCCGGGCACACGCCCAAGCCCCATATTTTTCTACGGACCCTCCAGGACCGTCGAATCACAGGTCCGGGTCCGTTTACCCAAAATGTTGACCGAAGTCAACATTATGCATATTAATACCAAAATTCATCAAATGTTTCACATAATTCACCTATTCTAACATAAAAACTTTCCGGCTACGCACCCGAATTGTGCACGCCAATCGAGGCAACTAAAAGCGAGGTTTTCAAGGCCTTAGGAGCACGGAACAAGGAAGAATTACGGTGATGACCCCTTGGGTCGTCACATTCTCCACCTCTAAAACAACCGTTCGTCCTCGAATGGACAAAAGGAAGAAGTACCTGAGTCGGAAAATAAATGAGGATAACGGCTCTGCATGTCGGACTCGGACTCCCAGGTCGATGCCTCAGGAGGTTGACCTCTCCATTGAACCCGCACCGAAGGAAAACTCTTCGACCTCAACTGTCGAACCTGCCGATCTAGAATAGCCACCGGCTCCTCCTCATATGACAGATCCTTGTCCAATTGGACAGTGCTGAAATCCAACACGTGCGATAGATCCCCGCGATACTTCCGGAGCATAGACACATGAAACACGGGATGCACAACTGACAAGCTAGGTGGCTAGGCAAGTCTATAAGCCACCTCTCCCACACGATCAAGAATCTCAAATGGACCGATCAACCTAGGGCTGAGCTTGCCCTTCTTCCCAAACCTCATCACGCCCTTCATAGGCGATACACGGAGCAATACCCTCTCACCAACCATGAAAGCAACATCTCTGACCTTAAGGTCTGCATAACTCTTCTGTTTGGACTGAGTTGTACGAAGTCTATCCTGAATAATCCTAACCTTGTCCAAGGCTTCCTGAACCAGATCCGTACCCAATAATCGAGCCTCTCCCGGCTCAAACCATCCAACTGGAGACCGACATCGCCTACCATACAACGCCTCATACGGAGCCATCTGAATGCTGGACTGGTAGCTGTTGTTGTAGGCGAACTCTGCTAAAGGCAAAAACTGGTCCCACGAGCCTCCAAAATCAATGACACAGGCTCGGAGCATGTCCTCAAGAATCTGAATAGTCCTCTCGGACTGACCGTCCGTCTGGAGATGCAATGCTGTACTCAACTCAACCTCGGTGCCCAACTCTCGCTGAACCGCTCTCTAGAAATGCGAGGTAAACTGCGTACCCGAATCCGAAATGATAGATAGCGGCACCCCATGAAGGCGAACAATCTCCCTGATATAAATCTCGGCTAACCTTTCGGACGAATAGGTGGCTGCAACAGGAACAAAATGCGCTGACTTGGTCAGCCTATCGACAATGACCCAAACTGCATCAAACGTTTTCCGAGTCATCGGAAGTCCAGTAACGAAATCCATCGTAATCCTCTCCCACTTCCACTCGGGAAGTGCAATCCTCTGAAATAGACCACCGGGTCTTTGATGCTCGTACTTAACCTGCTGACAATTCAAACACCGAGCCACATGCAACAACGATGTCTTTCTTCATCTTATGCCACCAATAGTGCTGCCTCAGATCCTGATACATCTTCGCGGCGCCCGGGTGAATAGAATACCGAGAACTGTGGGCCTCCGCTAAGATCAACTCTCGAATCCCATCAACATTGGGCACACAAACTCGCCCCTGCAATCTCAATACACCATCATCATCTAAGGTTACTTTCTTGGCACCTCCACGCTGCACCGTGTCTCTCAAGACACACAAATGGGGATCCTCAAACTGCCGCTCGCGGATACGCTCTAATAGTGAGGAACGAGCAACCGTGCAAGCTAACACTCTACTAGGCTCAGAAATATCTAACCTCACAAGACGATTGGCCAAGGCCTGAACATCCAAAGCAAGCGATCTCTGGCTGACTGGAATATAAGCAAGACTACCCATGCTGGCGGACTTCCTGCTCAATGCATCGGCCACCACATTGGCCTTCCCCGGGTGGTATAAGATAGTAACATCATAATCCTTTAGCAACTCTAACCACCTCCTCTGCCTCAAATTCAACTCTTTCTGCTTGAACAGATACTGAAGACTCTTGTGATCAATGTAAACCTCACACGTCACGCCATATAAGTAATGCCTCCAGATCTTCAAGGCATGAACAATGGCTGCCAACTCGAGATCATGAACCGGATAATTCTTCTCGTGGATCTTTAACTGCCTCGAAGCATAAGCAATGACCTTGCCTTCTTGCATCAACACTGCACCAAGCCCAATACGAAACGCATCATAATAGACCGTATATGGCCCTGAACCTGAGGGCAAAACCAATACTGGTGCCGTAGTCAGAGCCGTCTTGAGCTTCTGAAAGCTCGCCTCACACTCGTCCGACCACCTGAACTGGACACCCTTCTGGGTCAATCTGGTCATAGGGGCTGCAATGGATGAAAACCCCTCCACGAACCGACAGTAGTAACCTGCTAACCCCAGGAAACTCCGAATATCCGTAGCTGAAGCTGGTCGAGGCCAGTTCTTGACTGCCTCTATCTTCTTCGGGTCTACCTGAATACCTGCTGCTGATATAAAATGACCCAGGAATGCGACCGAACTCAACCAACACTCGCACTTTGAGAACTTAGCATACAACTGACTATCCTTTAGGGTCTGAAGGACCACTCTGAGGTGCTGCTCATGCTACTCCTGACTGCGGGAGTATATAAGAATATCGTCAATGAAGACTATCACGGACAAGTCCAAATAAGGTCTGAAAACTCGGTTCATCAACTCCATGAACGCTGCTGGGGCATTAGTCAATCCAAATAACATGACTAAAAACTCATAGTGCCCATACCGAGTGCGAAATGCTGTCTTGGGGACATCAGATGCCCTAATCCTCAATTGATGATAACCAGATCTCAAATCTATCTTTGAGAACACCCTTGCACCCTGAAGCTGGTCGAATAAATCGTCTATCCTCGGCATTGGATACTTATTCTTAATTATAACCTTGTTCAATTGCCGGTAATCGATGCACATTCTCATCGAACCATCCTTTTTCTTAACAAACAACACCGGTGCACCCCAAGGTAAAACACTGGGTTTAATGTAACCTTTCGCAAGCAAATCCTGCAGCTGTTCCTTTAACTCTTTCAACTCCAGCGGGGCCATAAGATATGGCGGGATAGAAATGGGCTGAGTGCCCGGGGCCAAATCAATACAAAAGTCGATATCCCTGTCGGGTGGCATACCCGACAAGCCTGAAGGGAAAACCTTAGGAAACTCCCGAACAACGGGCACAGAATCAATAGAAGGGGCCTCCGCGCTAGAATCGCGAACATATGCCAAGTAGGCCAAACATCTTTTCTCGACCATACGCCGAGCTTTCACATACGAGATAACACTTCGGGTACAATGACCAGAAGTCCCTCTCCACTCTACACGGGGTAAATCCGGTAAGGCTAAGGTTATGGTCTTGGCATGGCAATCCAAGATAGCATGGTACGGGGATAACCAATACATCCCCAATATAACATCGAAGTCGACCATGTCCAAAAGCAACAAATCAATACGGGTCTCAAGACCCCCAAACACTACGATATAAGAACGATGAACTTGGTTGACCACAATAGAATCACCCACCGGTGTTGACACATAAACAAGAATACTCAACGAGTCACTAGGCATAACCAAATAGGGTGCAAAATAGGATGACACATATAAATACGTAGATCCGGGATCAAATAGCACAGAAGCATCCCTATCACAGATCAGAATAATACCTGTAATCACAGCATCTAATGACTCAGCCTCTGGCCTGGCTGGCAAAGCATAACAATGGGACTGGGACCCACCTCCCTGAATCATATTCCTGGGACGATCTGCTGCTGGCTGACCCCTACCTCTAGCGGTCTGAGCTCCACCTCTAAGACCTCTACCTCCACCTCTATGTCCTCTACCCCTGCCTCTAGCCGGCTGGGCAGGCGGTGGGGCAACTGGTGCCTGGATCATCGGGCGAGAACCCTGCTGTTGCGAGCTGCTGGAAGCTCGAGGGCAATATCTGGCAATGTGACTCACATCGCCGCAAGTATAACAAGCCCTCGGCTGCTGAGAAAAATGAAGTGGTGGTGCACTGATAGGTGCTGATGGTGAACTGAAGAGCTGCTGGTCAGAATACTGCGGCTGAGAACCATGACCACCTGGTGTACCATGAGAAGCCTGGAGAGCTGACTGAAAGGGCCTCGAAGGATGGCCTCTACCATAAGAATCCCTACCTCCAGACGAGGTACCACTGAATCTACCAAATGACGGGGCCTCTTATCAGACCCATGACCACCTCCCTGAGCAAGTGCCAACTCTATCCGGCGGGCACCATCTGCCACCTCCTGAAATGAAATCTCACTACCGGCACTCATGGCCATCTGAACACGGATCGGCTGGGCCAACCCATCAATAAACCTACGCACCCTCTCTCTATTGGTGGGGAGTATCACAATGGCATGACGAGCAAGATCAATGAACCGGGTCTCATACTGGGTAACCGTCATAGGACCCTGCTGGAGACGCTCAAACTGCATGCGAAGAGCATCTCGCCGAGTAACTGGAAGAAACTTCCCCAGAAATAACTCTGAAAACTGATCCCAGGCCAATGATGGCGACCCTGCTGGCCTGGCTAAACAGAAATCCCTCCACCAAGTCCTGGCAGATCCTGCCAGGCAAAAAGTGGCGAAGTCGACCCCATTGGTCTCTACAATGCCCATAGTCCGTAGAACCTCATGACAGCTAAAAACGAAATCCTGAGCATCCTTTGAGGGAGTGCCACTATATGTGGTTGTGACGAGCTTGGTGAAATGATCAAGCCTCCACAAAGCATCCGCGGACATAGTCGCACCATCGCTGGACTGAGCCGCAATACCTGGCTGGGCTGCCACAGCTGGCTGAACTGCCACGACTGGCTGAACTGCCACGGTTGGCTGAACTACCACTGCTGACTGAACTGCTGGAACTTGAGCCTGAGGAGCTACCGGCTTTGGAGTATGAGTATCGGGAGTCTGAATTCCTCCCCCAGCCTGATATGTGGCTGGAGCTACGGGAAGAAAACCCGCTCTAGAAATGCCCTCCATAAAGCCTACCAGTCGGATCAAAGCGTCCTAAAGCACTGGAGTGGCTATGAAACCCTCTGGGACCTGAGCTGGGCCCACTGGAAAAGCTGGGGCCGGAACCTCCTCCTCAAAATTAACCTGAGGCTCCGTCGCTGGAAATGCTGCTCGGGGCTGAGCTCTGCCCCGGCCTCGGCCTTTGGTACGGCATCGCCCTCTGCCCCTAATAGGGGCTGCTGCTGGAGGCTCAGGCTGTTGCGCGGTAGAAGAGGAAGCACGTGTCCTCGCCATCTCGAAAGAATAGAGTGGAAAGACAATCAGTACTTGAGAAACAGAATAGCACGACAAGAATGAACAAGGTGAAGTTTTCCTAACTCAGTAGCCTCTGCGGGATAAATACAGACGTCTCCGTACTGACCCCTCAGACTCTACTGAGCTTGTCCGTGAGTTGTGAGACCTAAGTAACCTAGTGCTCTGATACCAACTTGTCACGACCCGAATTTCCCACCATCGGGTGTCGTGATGGCGCCTACTATCGGAGCTAGGCAAGCCAAATATTTAAAACACCTTTCCTACTTTCTTGCAAACAATATAATAAACGAGACAAAATTTAAGCGGAAGACTTTAAATCTAAAGCAACTGAAAACCAAAAGTGTGGAAGCTTAATACACATCACTACCCAAGGTCTGGTGTCACTAGCTCACGGACTACTACAGAATACTACAAACAATGTCTGAAAGGAAATACATCATGTTTGTTTGATACAAGATTAACAAACGAAAAACATGGAAAGGGACTTTGGCCTGCGAACGCTAGCTAGGCTACCTCGAGAGTCCCTGGACTGAAGACAGCTCCCAGAAATCCTACTGCTGTGGTCCGTAAGCTGCTCCCTGATCTGTGCACAAAAATTTGCACATAGTGTAGCATCAGCACAACCGACCCCATGTGCTGGTAAGTGCCTGGCCTAACCCCGGCGAAGTAGTGACGAGGCTAGACAGTACCTACCACATTTAACCTATACAGATATATATACAACAAGTGCAAGAAAACAATAACAAGATAATACAAAGTAAAACTGGGAGGGGACATGCTATCGGGGAGTAACAGATAAAAATGAAATATCGGAAATAAGCAGAAGAGACTCCGGTTCCCATGATGTATATATATATATATATATATATATATATATATATATATATATATATATATATATAAGTGGACGGCGTGCCACACGATCCCATAATATCATATATAAGTGGACGACGTGCCACACGATCCCATAATATCATATATAAGTGGACGGCGTGCCACACGATCCCATAATATCATATATAAGTGGACGACGTGCCACACGATCCCATAATATCATATATAAGTGGACGGCGTGCCACACGATCCCATAATATCATATATAAGTGGACGGCGTGCCACACGATCCCATAATATCATATATAAGTGGACGGCGTGCCACACGATCCCATAATATCATATATAAGTGGACGGCGTGCCACACGATCCCATAATATCATATATAAGTGGACGGCGTGCCACACGATCCCATAATATCATATATAAGTGGACGGCGTGCCACACGATCCCATAATATCATATATAAGTGGACGGCGTGCCACACGATCCCATAATATCATATATAAGTGGACGGCGTGCCACACGATCCCATAATATAGTTCATAATATCTGACTTCATATAGTAGACCCCTTCAGGGGAGAATAACAACTCAATACCTTTAACCCGGCAAGGGAGTATTCACAACACATTCTCCTTTTTAAATCCATTCTTCCTCAACTAACACATTCATGTTCGAGCTAACGCTCCAAAAGTACACCAATCGCAATTTTACCTCAACCGTTCATATTATGTGAAACTCATCAAATAAACAAGGAGCTTGTGTCACATTATTCGAATTAAAAGCAATCAAGACTCACGGTCATGCTAGACTCCGGTGCATAGATAACCATCACCATGCCTATACACTGTACTCCACATTAGCAAGTAGCAAATATCATCCTAATCCTATTCCCTCAAGCCAAAGTTAGAACAAACACTTACCTCGAATGCTCCAAACTCAAAACACGCTTCTAGTATAGCTTTACCTCTTGATTCCACCACCAATCCACTCGAATCTAGTCATAAGTTACTTAATCACATTAATAATTTCTAAATGAATCATCCCCAATGCATGAAAAATAGATTTTTCAAGGTTTTTCCCAAAAAGGTCAAAAATACCCCCGGACCCACATGGTCAAAACTCGAGGTTCGGACCAAAACCCGGTTACCCATTCCCCCATGAATCCCAATATATGATTTGTTTTTAAATCGGACCCCAAATTGAGGTCCAACTTCTCAATTTGTAGAATACCTAGGTTCTACCCAAAACACCCAATTTTCCCCATGAAAATCTTTGATTTGAAGTTGAAATTATGTTAAAAGATGTTAAGGAATAAAGAAATTAAGTTAGAAATCACTTACCAATAGTTTTGGAGAAAAAAAAAAGTTGTTTGGAAAATCGCCTCTTAGGTTTTGGGTTTTTGAAAAGTGAAAAATGACTGAGAATTTCCGAACTTGTAAAAACCTTTATGAGGACCTGGCGCGGACCGCAAAAAAATGTGTTGCTGCCGCGCCGAGTGGGAGAAAAGTGGGGCTTCTCTGAACCCTTCCAGCGCGGACCACATTGTTTTGGTGCGCGGCCGCGCTGGTTAACCTTAAACCCTAAACCTCAGACTCAGCCAAGCAGACCGCACAAAAATGCATCGCGGCCGCACGGCTCCAACGCGGACCGCGCGGAAATGACCGCGGCCACGCTGGTGTCTGCAACACCTGAACCTGCATTTTCTTAAGTCCATGACCTCCCGGGCCCCATTCAAAACTCACCCGAGCCCTCGGGGCTCCAAACCAAACATGCACACAACCTTAAAAACATCTTATGGACTTACTCGTGCGATCAAATCGCCAAAATAATATCATATACATAGGATCAAGCCTCAAACACATGATTTTCTTTCTTCAACTTTCATAACTCAAACTCTCCATTTTTAGTCCGAAAAACATCATATGATGTCCGTTTTTAGCCAAACTTTACAGATAGTGCTTAACACATATTTAAGACTTGTACCGGGCGTCAGAACCAAAATACGAGCCCAATACCTATATTTTCTAACCCCTTTTTCATTTCAAATTTTCATATCAAATTTCAGAAAAACAATTTCTTTCAAAAATTCATTTCTCGGGCTTGGGACCTCAGAATTTGATTCTGGGCACACGCCCAAGCCCCATATTTTTCTACGGACCCTACGGGACCGTCGAATCACAGGTCCGGGTCCGTTTACCCAAAATGTTGACCGAAGTCAACATTATGCATATTAATACCAAAATTCATCAAATGTTTCACATAATTCACATATTCTAACATAAAAACTTTTCGGCTACGTGCCCGAACTGTGCACTCCAATTGAGACAACTAAAAGCGAGATTTTCAAGGCCTCGGGAGCACGGAACAAGGAAGAATTATGGTGATGACCCCTTGGGTCGTCACAAATAACCAAAGTTTTTTCTTCAGTGGATAAATAGTTATCCCACCAGCCACGAAGTTGGCCAGTAAAGCCTACAATAATCATTTTGAAAATAGTTCTATCTGTATTTTTAACACTTTTACATATAGTTGTTTACATAAGCATTCTATGTACAAGAATAGTTAACTGTCTATCAGTTAAACCATCAATATTCCATTCATAAATTTCAGAACCGCTGTAAGACGTATTAGTCTGATTCCAATCTCGTTCCTCTATTAACACATCTTGAGGAGTAGGTCCCGCCTTGAGTTTATTAAACTCTGACCAAGTTTCATTTTTATAATCAGAAATAGTCTCAATTTTATCAGCAAATTTTGTTTGATAAATCAATTGGTCTGATATTTCAACTAGAAAGATTTTTATCAAGAGGTTCTTCTAAATCATTAAAAGACTTAAATTTAAAGTCCTGAATCTCAAGAGGTCTTTGAACATGAGTAAGAACAGTTTGAACATCTAAATTGCTTCCTGAAATGGAGGCAATATCAGTTGTCTTTTTGTTAGTACTCATTTCTTTTATCAAAACTGTCAATTCATCAAGTTTCTTTTGTCAAGAGAACTGGTATGTTCACCCAGAATTTTTACATAAAATCCCAAATAATTATTTTGAGAAATTAATTTATTAATTTCAGCGATACTGACTACTGCAACCTTTTCATCAATAAATTTTTGGAAGGTAGAAAATGTGATACCAGTATTATTAGGTAAAATAAAAGGTGCTTGAGGAGGGTATATAGCTTTAACAATATTACCACTCCCATCTTTATAAGATCTTTCTAAATTTTTTATATAAAGCGGTAAATAAGTTGTTATAAACCAAGGAACAAAATACATAATTTAACTATGCAAAGCACAAGTTTCATAGAAATATTGAGAAATATTATTTAAATCATCTTCGCTACAAGTTTCGAAAAACCAAGTTTTAAACTGATTCCATTTATCACTAAAAAATTCTTTTTGAATATATTTTCTTACCCGCGACCCTGGGCTAAAATCAATTTGGTGTGGAATCATGAAATATCATTGGGGTCAAAATCCATTTCGGATACAGAAGGAATATCCTTATCAGAAACATTATCATTATCCTGAACAATATTTGTTTGAGGGTTAATTTTAACCCTTTCAACCGGCTTACCACTAATCTTTGTAAAAATAGTGTGTAAGGAAGCTACACGATTTCGGGCTGGACCACAAACTGGTTTAATAGGAGAATTATGTTGAATAGCAGGTAAAAGTCTATTATTAGAAAGCGAATGTCTATTATAAATAGTAGACTTATCATCAAATTGAATACAAATCCTACCATCCGGATTTTGAGTAATATGCGAAAATTCACTGTTTGACAAGTCGTTAGTGATCTGACTTGGGGATATAACCGAATTTAAAGTCCAGGTAGTTGGGAAATTAATTTATTCCCACTTAATAGGTCTCCTTGTGGTGACCTTAGACTTTGCAAATTTGATTTCCACCAGTATAGTCTAATCCGATGTATCGTATAATTTACATCGAGGATTTAACGTGGATAGTAATTTAAAATAAATTCTATAAGATAAACATATAAGTTTAGAACCAGGTGCATAATTATAACCATGCGTTTTCACATTTAACGTCAATGCATCGAGTACATTAACATCAGAAAGAGATAATTGCAGATTGGGTTGAGTATTAAAATATACTGGACCATAGGCCACAGTAGATTCAATCGAACCCATCAAAGAATGTCTGAAATTCAAATTTCTAGCATCTCTAAGAGCTGCCAAAAATGTCTCTGGTAACCCTTTAAGGGTTAATAGTTTAAACGCAACTTGAACCATGCCAATATGCAGGTAATTGAAATGATGTTTATATAAATCAATATCGTGTTTGTTTAACAGACGAATAGTTTGTTCAGAAGAGTTTAACGCCAAAGACTGTTCAGTCGTTTTTATCAATTATTTTGAGGAAAGTTTATCAAACCAACCATAATCATAAATGGTTTTAATAGAAACTTTAGGAATCGTCCATTTGTTTAACAAATCAAGGTTTTGAGGTATATCTACCTCTTCAAGTCTAGTACTTTTAGTACTTGTTTCTCTTAGATCCATTTGAAAAAACTTCATATCTATGTTGAATATTTTCATATCTCTTACATACTTTCACCACGAAAGTTCCTAGGATTTGATACCATTTACATCAGGATCAGGTCGGCTGGCGGTAGTCCGGATGGCCATCCAAATCAGCTGTTTAGTACCCTTTAAAGGTTGGCGGTAGTCTTCACGACCAGTAAAAATTCTAAATATACAAGGATTTTAATATAACTTTAATGACTGTATGGAAGAATCTATTCTTTTACCCAAGCAAGGGGCCTGTCTAAATCTAATACATACTCTTATTGAGCCCATGTGTCTAGCAGTTCTAACTTTGAAAGAGAATGCCCTTTTAACAACTTCAGCGGGCTTTAGTGTTACAGCTGGCTAAACGGAGCCACTAAGGCAAAACCAATAATAATAGTACTAGATTCGACTGTACCACCATCTTGAAACCAAGCCAAGAAACTATATTAAAATTCTTTTATATTTTGATAGAGTCTTGATCTTTCATGGTAAATATGAAAGAGAAGTTAGACATTCAACATAGATATGAATATGTTTAGTCGGACATAGTCGTAGCTAGAGAGAAATGAAATATTACATAAAATAAATATCTCTTAAGGCTGGGACGCAAGGCCTAAAGATGATGAACTGAAAACATTTATTTACTTCAAGTGAGTAATTACAATCGAGAGAGATTTACAGTAGAGAGATGAATTGAAGAGAGATAGAGAGTTTTCTTCCTATATCCCTCCAAATGAGAGAAGGCTTCTACTTATAGAAAAATTTAAAAACATAAAGAATTTATGTACAGTAAAGTGGGTCCCTTATGTGGGTCACTTACACAGGTGTTAAATAGTGTATCCACTATATATATAGTGTATCTACTGTGTATACAGTGTATCTACTATTGTAGTGGGGTCCTTAGTAGTTTTTCTATTGATCACAACCCTCATTCGCCTAATGTTTTCATCTATTGGAGGAAATCTTCTGCCTTGTCTATGGCTTTACCGGATAATATTTCTTCTGGTTGCATAGGCTGGGAATCATCTTCCGCGATATCCTCGCCGCTTGTTTCACTTTGCATTGAAGTGTCAGATCTCTCATATTGATTTAGAGACTGAAATGTATTTCTTTTTATTTCTTCTAAATATTGATTAATCATTTAATATTTGTTTCCTTCTTGAACTGAGATCCTTCTGGTGATGTGTTTGACCGACTTATCATCGATCATCTTCTTCTGAGGACAAGTTGAATATTCTTGGATTTTATACTTTAATGGAATCCAAGAGTTCTTGTCCGTATAATACTTTAGTTTTGGGATTTTTCTTCATCAACTTGTCCCAGAAATTATTGTAAAATATCCTGTGTAATCATTGTGATTGTGACAACTCGGCCAGTCATCTCATGAGTTACCGCTCTATTTCCCCCATTTCTGCTTCTTTTGCTTTGTTATCCGTGTTTTGTGGTATTGGGTTGGTCGGATCGAGTCCGGAATGATTTTTGTAAGGTTTGAGAGACTTAGTCTCTTTTAAGAAGGTTTAAGTTGGAAAAGTCAATTGGATGTTGACTTATGTATTAGAGGGCTCGGATAAGAGTTTCGATACTTTGGATAGCTTTGGGAGGTTATTTATGACTTAGGAGTGTGATCGAAATGGGTTTTGATGGTCCGGAGTAGAATTAGGCTTGAATTGGTGAATTTGATATTTTGGCAATTTCCGGTTGATAGGTGAGATTTTGATATAAAGGTCGAAATGGAATTTCGAGAGTTGCAGTAGCTTCGTTGTCTCATTTGGGATGTGTGTGCAAAATTTCAGATTATTCGGACGTGGTTTGGTTAGGTCTATTTTCACCCATAGCTCGGTTTTGGAGATTTTTGAAGGAAATTGAAGAAGGATTCAAGGGAAATCGTTGGGAGGTAAGATTCTTGGACAAAAAAGTCGATTATTATGTGAATTCCACCTACAAATCATGAAAACTAAGCCTAAAATTGAAGAACTAGGGCTTGAGAAATTGGACTTTTGAATTGGGATTTGAAGGACCATTTGGGGTTGGATTTGAGAACTTTTGATATGTATGAACTCGTAGGGAGATAAAGAATCTAATAATGTGAAAATTTTTGAGTTTCGAGAAGTGGGCCCAGGGCTCGGGTTTTGCTAATTTCGGGCTTTGTGCCCTTAATTGATTGTTTTCGCTGGGGCTTTTTTCCCTTAGCGTATTTTGACGTTCTCGTTCTGATTTTTGATAGATTCGACGCACGTGGAGGACGATTTGAGGGGCAAAGGCGTCGCGACATAGAGATTTAGCCGGTTCCAGGTGAGTAATGATTGTAAATGATGTTCTGAGGGTTTGAAACCCCGGATTGCACATCGTAGTGCTATATTGAGGTGAGACACACGCTGGATGACGGGCATGGGGTCGTGCACTATTGGGGATTTGTGACTTGGTCCATCCCGTTTGATGATTTTACCGTGTATTTGACTGAAACTTATTTTTTCTCATCATGATTTGGGTTGATTGCCATATTTGGGCTTCGTGCCAATTACTTGAACCCTTCGGGGTTTTTTATTATTATTTCCTCACTATATTGACTTATTACTTGAAGTCAGTCATGTTATTTTCCACTGTTTTACTACTCCGCCACTTTTACTCAATTTTGAGATTTAAATGATGTTTTGGGCAGAGAAAGACTATTTACTATTGCCCGAGGGGCTTGTGATGATTTATGGACTGAGTAAGGCTGACGGCCTAGTTGTGAGGATACACTGATATTGATATAAGGCTGAGGTCCTGAGATACATATATACGCCACGAGGAGGCTTGATTGATATGAGGCTGAGGGCCTAGATTTGATGCCACGAGATGGCTTGTTATTGCGCTTGGGCCGTAAGGGGCCACTCCCGGAGTGTGTACACCCCTTCTAAGCGCGGGGACCCATTGTGATGTGATATTGAGCCCGAGGGGTTGGTATTGTTCTGAGATTGAGCCCGAGGGGCTGGTATTCTGAGATGTTGCCCGAGGGGCGGACTTGTTGATACTGTGCCAGTGAGGAGAACTTCTATTTGGTTACTTTATCTTAATTATCTGTCAATTTACCTATTTTACTGGTTGAAAGCGGATTTTACTTGATTTTTTATTGGTTTTACTGATTTTAAGTTAATTACTACTTCATTATAGAATGCCTTGCGCTTTACGTGTTTTCTTACTTTTAGTCATTATTTACATTTGTTACTCACTGAGTTGGAGTACTCACTTTACTCCCTGCACCCCTGTATGCAGATTCAGGTGTTGCTGGTTCCGCTTCGGAGTGTTGATTTCCTCAAGTCCCAAGCGGGCTTTCGGAGATTACGAGGTAGCTGCTGATGTCCGTAGCCTTGTGTCTCTACTCCTCTAGCACTTTTGTTCATTTTCAAACATTTGTAGTAGTTTATGACTTTAGCAGACTTGTATTATGGCTCATAGATGCTCGTGACTTATGACACCCCGGTTAGGGCTGTGTCGGGTTTTATTTTCACTACTTATTATCCTTAAATCATGTTTTAGACTGCTTTTATATTGTTTAACTTCTTTAACAAGTGAATTGGGTTTAGTTGGCTGGCCTTGTCTTCACGAGAGGCGCCATCACGATCGTATTCGGGGTTAGGGTTGTGACAAGTTGGTATTAAAGCCTAGGTTACATAGGTCTCATGAGTCATGAGCAGGTTTAGTATAGTCTCACGGATCGATACAGAGACGTCTGTATTTATCCTCGAGAGGCTGCAAAACCTTTAGTAAAAGCTTCACATTCTGGAATTCTTATCGTGCGTCCTTGATTCAGCTTGGAAAATAACTCTTTGAATTTCTTCCACGCGTTTGTATACGCGCATGAGCGCTCGGTATCGGATATGCATCGATGGCTTGTGATTCCCAGATCGAGGGGCAAGATGTGATCTCTATGCATTGATGTTGGGCTAGTCTGGTGGACTCGAGGCCGGTCTTTCGCCTATAGCTTGAGCCCTAAGTTGTTGATTTTGTGAGCGTGTGTTTCTGGATCCATATGTTCTGTTGTGTCCCTATTAAGGGAGGTGATGACTGGATAGTTACGTGATGAGCATGATGTGAGTGCGAGATGTATTCATATGATTTGGAAACGACGAGAAGGGTCCCCTGGAGGATAGAAGGACTATTAGGTGCTCGATTTTCATATTGATTTAAGGTATAGCCCCAAGTTATGGGTGTATGAAGAATATTTCCATATTTCCTAGTTGGGAGTGGAGTAAATTTCATATTGTGGTCTGAGTTCAGACTCAGGAGGTTTAAGTGACTGCGTAATGTTTATGATGGTGGAAGGTATACAGAAATGTTAGTTTGAGGCAAAGCAGGTGGAGTTATCTCCTGCAAATTGTTCTGAAGTTTGCGTAATCCCTTGTGTTATTTATTGGAAGATCTCATTTACAAGTGAAATATATGTGTTGCAATTTAAGTTTGGGTCGCTTAAGAAAGTGGGTTAACTGTTACGAGAGTGAATGCGAGATTTGCATAAGAGTTAAATATAGATGGTCTGTGTTTCACGATCTTATGAGGGATAGAGTTTAATCTCAGTATGGTATTATGGCAGCAATAAAGTATATGAGTGACGAGTTATGGTGAATGTTTTGGTCTATGGCTTCGAGGCAAGAGGAAGAGTCCACTATTAATTAGTCAATTGCACGGTTATATGCTATGTTATTTCCAGTTTGATGCGTTCGGGAGAATCAGTTATGGCTTACAAAGATTTGAGACCGAGGATGGCTCGAGTAAAGGAAAAGGTTATGTTATGCTTCGTAGGTGTATGAGAATCACGGAATATCTTGAGTTGCTATGAGTGTGGTGAGATGGGTCAGATGTGGAGGTAGTGTCCTCGTCGTTTTGCTAGTTCACCTCTGTAGAGAGGTCAGTCTTCGGCTTTAGCGCCAGTTTCTTCACCACCACCCGCTCAGCTAGCTAGGGGTGGAGGTTAGTCAGCCAGGGGTTGCCCTAGAGGGGAAGGTCGATCAGGGGGCGGTAAGGCCCATTATTATGCACTCCTAGGCAGACCCGATATTATTGCTTCAGATGCTGTTATCACAGGTATTTTTTCAATCTGCCACAAAGATGCCTCTGTATTATTTGATCCTGGTTCCACCTTTTCTTATGTGTCATCATACTTTTTTCATTATTTGGGTACGCCCCGTGAGTTTCTTCCTTTACCTATTCATGTATCTACCCCGGTGGGCGATACTGTTGTTGTAGACCGTGCGTACTAGTCATGTGTGGTGACTATTGGGGGTCTAGAGACCCGAGTGGATCTGTTATTACTGTGTATGGTGGATTTCCATGTCATTTTGGGCATGGATTCATTATCTCCTTGTCGTGTTATTCTAGACTGTCATGCTAAGACAGTCACATTGGCTATATCGGGTGTGCCACGGATCGAGTGGCGAGGTAGACTGATTATGTTTCTAGTGGAGTGATCTCTTTATTGAAGGCCCGGTGTACGGTTGGGAAGGGTTGTCTTTCATATCTAGTGTTTTTGAGGGATGTCGTAGCTAAGACTCCCAGTATTGAATCTGTTCCAGTTGTTAGGGATTTTCCCGATGTGTTTCCTGCAGACCTGCTGGCATGCCACCGGACAGGGATATTGATTTTGGTATTGACCTGGTGTCGGGCACTCAGCCCATTTCTATTCCGTCGTATCTTATGGCACCAGCGGAGTTGAAGGAATTAAAGGGGCAACTTTAGGAACTCCTGGATAAGGGGTTCATTCGACCTAGTGTGTAACCTTGGGGTGTTCCGGTTCTCTTTGTGAAGAAGAAGGATGGAACAATGAGAACGTGTATTGATTATAGGCAATTGAACAAGGTAACAATTAAGAACAACTATACTTTACCTCGCATTGATGATTTATTTGATCAGCTTCAGGGAGCGAGGGTGTTCTCCAAGATTGATCTCCATTCGGGTTATCACCAGTTGAAGATTAGGGAGTCAGATATTCTTAAGATGGCTTTCAAGACCCCTTATGGTCATTATGAGTTCTTGGTGATGTCTTTCGGGTTGACCAATGCCCTAGCAACGTTCATGCATTTGATGAAAAACGTGTTCTGGCCTTATCTCGATTCATTTGTCATAGTATTCATTGATGATATTCTGGTGTACTTACGTAGTCATGAGGAGCACGTGGAGCATTTGAGAGTTGTGTTGCAGCGATTGAGGGGGGAGAAGCTTTATGCAAAATTCTCTAAGTGTGAGTTTTGGCTTGGTTTAGTGGCTTTCTTGGGGCACGTGGTGTCCAGCGAAGGTATTCAGGTTGATCCAAAGAAGATAGAGGCGGTTCTGAGTTGGCCCAGACCTTCCTCAACCACAGAGATTCGCAGCTTTCTTGGTTTGGTAGGCTATTATCGCCATTTTTTTAGGGATTTTCATCTATTACATTGCCCTTGACCAAGTTGACTCAGAAGGGTGCTCCATTTGTATGGTCAGACGAGTGTGAGGAGAGCTTTCAGAAGCTCAAGACAGCTTTGACCACAACTCCAATGTTGGTTTTGCCATCAGTTTCAGGTTCATATACCACGTATTATGATGCTTCAAGAGTTAGGATTGGTTGTGTGTTGATGCAGGAGGATAGAGTTATTGCTTATGCTTCTCGTCAGTTGAAGCCCCATAAGAATAACTACCCCATGCATGATTTAGAGTTGGCTGCCATAGTTCACGCATTGAAGATTTGGAGGAATTAGTTGTATGGCGTATCTTGTGAGGTATTCACTGATCATCGCAGTCTTCAGCATTTGTTCAAGCAAAAGGATCTTAATATGAGGCAGCGGAGATGGTTGGAGTTGCTTAAAGATTATGATATCACTATATTGTACCATACGGGAAAGGCCAATGTGGTGGTCGATGCTTTGAGCCAAAAGGCAGTGAGTATGGGGAGTTTGGCATATATTCTAGTTGGGGAGAGACCTCTTGTAGTTGATGTTCAGGCCTTGGCCAATCAGTTTGTGAGATTAGATATTTCAGAGCCCAGTCGGGTATTGGCTTGTGTGGTATCTCGGTCTTCCTTATATGATCGTATCAGAGAGCGCCAGTACTATGATCCGCATTTGCTAGTCCTTAATGACAAAGTTCAGCATGATGATGCCAGAGATATGACCATCGGCGATGATGGGGTGTTGAGGATGTAGGGCCGGATTTGCGTGCCCAATGTGGATGGGCTTCGGGAGTTGATTCTGGAGGAAGCCCATAGCTCGCGGTATTCCATTCATCCGGGTGCCGTGAAGATGTATCGGGATTTGTGGCAGCACTATTGGTGGACAAGAATGAAGAAAGATATTGTGGGATTTGTAGCTCGGTGTCTCAACTGTCAACAGGTGAAATATGAGCATCAAAGACCAGGTGGCTTGCTTCAGCAGATGGCTATTCCTTATTGGAAGTGGGAGAGGATCATTATGGACTTTATTGTTGGGCATCCACAGGCTTTGAAGAAGTTTGATGCTATTTGGGTGATTGTGGATCGGCTGACCAAGTCCGCACACTTCATTCCTGTGTGTACTACCTATTCTTCAGAGCGGTTGGCAGGGATCTATATCCAAGAGATGTTTTGTTTGCATGGTGTCCCAGTTTCCATCATTTTAGATAGAGGTACTCAGTTTACTTTACAGTTTTGGAGGGTCGTGTAGAGAGACTTGGGTACTCAGGTAGAGTTGAGCATAGCTTTTTATCCTCAGACGGACGGGCAGTCTGAGCGTACTATTCAGATATTGGAGGACATGTTGCGTGCTTGTGTCATTGACTTTGGAGGATCATGGGATGAGTTTCTACCGCTTGCAGAGTTTGCTTATAACAATAACTGCCAGTCGAGTATTCAGATGGCTCCATATAAGGCTTTGTATGGGAGGCGATGTAGATCTCCAGTTGGTTGGTTCGAGCCCAGTGAGGCTAGGCTACTGGGGACTGATTTGGTGCAGGATGCCCTGGAGAAGGTGAAGGTGATTCAGCAGAGACTTCGTACAATGCAGTCGAGGCAAAAAAGTTATGCCGATAGGAAAGTTCGAGATGTATCCTATATGATTGGCGAGAAGGTTCTATTGAAGGTTTCCCCCATGAAGGGCGTTATGAGATTTGGGAAGAAAGGGAAATTGAGTCCTCGGTTCATTGGGTCTTTTGAGGTACTTCGGAGTATTGGGGAGGTGGCTTATGAGCTTGCCTTGCCACCCAGCTTGTCGAGTGTGCATCTGGTATTTCATGTTTCTATGCTCTGGAAGTATATTGGGGATCCATCTCATGTTCTGGATTTCAGCACGGTTCAGTTAGATGATGATTTGACCTATGATGTGGAGCCAGTAGCTATTTTGGGTTGTCAGGTTCGGAAGTTGAGGTCAAAGGATATAGCTTCAGTGAAGGTGTAGTGGAGAGGTTGGCCCATGGAGGAGGCTACCTGGGAGACAGAGCGGGGGATGCAGAGCATATATCCTCACCTATTTGAGGCTTCAGGTATGTTTCTTGACTCGTTCGAGGACGAATGTTTATTTAAGTTGGGGAGGATGTGACGACTTGGCCAGTCGTCTCATGAGTTACCACTCCGTTTCCCCCATTTTTTCTTCTATATTCTTCATTATCCGTGTTTTGTTTATCGGGTTGGTCGGATCGAGTCCGGAATGATTTTGGTAAGGTTTGAGATACTTAGTCTCTTTTAAGAAGGTTTAAGTTGGAAAAGTCAACCAGATGTTGACTTATGTGTTAGAGGGCTCGGATGTGAGTTTCTATGGTTCAGTTAGCTTCGGGAGGTGATTTATGACTTAGGAGTGTAATCGGAATGGGTTTTGGAGGTCCGGAGTAAAATTAGACTTGAAGTGGCGAAGTTGATATTTTGGCAATTTCTGGTTGATAGGTGAGATTTTGATATAAAGGTCAGAATGGAATTGCAAGAGTTGCAGTAGCTTCGTTATATCATTTGGGATGTGTGTGCAAAATGTCAGATCATTCGGACGTGGTTTGGCTGGGTTTTTGATCAAAATCGTATTTCAGAAGATTTTAGAAACTTAGACTCGAATCCGATGTGTTTTGGATGATTTGATGTTGCTTGAGGTGTTTTGATGATGGGAACAAGTTTGAATGAGGTTTTAGGATGTGTCAGTGCCTTTGGTTGAGGTCCTGGGGGCCTCGGGTGAGTTTCGGGTGGTAATTCGGATCATTTTGGAGGTTAAACGATAGCAGATATTGCAGGTTCAGTGTTGTAGAGAATTTGACCTTCGCAATCGCGTAGGGTGTATCGCGATCACGTAGAAGGATTTAGGAAAGCCGGGAATTAAGCCTTCGCGTTCGCGAGAGGGGCTTCGCATTCGCGGAGGGTTGGTAAGAAGGCCATCGCGTTCGCTAGAATGGTATCGCGATTGCGTAGAAGGAGTTGGGTCAGAGGGGTTGGAGGTCAGGTGTTCATCGCGTTCGCGTAGGAGTGTGCGCGTTCGCGAAGGTCAAAGTGGAGGAAGCATCACGTTCACGTACTGTAATTTTGGAAGCTGAAGAGTTTGTTCTTCGCGATCGCGAGGGACGTTCCGCGATCGCGATGAAGAAAATGAGGTCTGGGCAGAATGTTTTTAAACTCGTCTTGTTCGCGAATGTGGGTCTATTTTCACACATAGCTGCTCGTTTTTTGAGATTTTTGAAGGAAATTGAAGAGGGATTCAAGGAAAATCGTTGGAAGGTAAGATTCTAGAAAATCATGAAAACTAAGCCTAAAATTGAAGATCTAGGGCTTGAGAAATTGGACATTTGAATTGGGATTTGAAGGACCATTTGGGGTCGGATTTGAGAACTTTTGATATGTATGAACTCGTGGGGAGATAAGGAATCTAATGATGTGAAAATTTCTGAGTTTCGAGAAGTGGGCTCGGGGCTCGGGTTTTGCTAATTTCGGAATTTGTGCCATTTATTGATTGTTTTTACTTGGGCTTTGTTCCCTTAGCATATTTTGACGCTCTCGTTCTAATTTTGGATAGATTCAACGCGCATGGTGGCCGATTTGAGGGTCAAAGGAGTCGCAAGCTAGAGATTTAGCCAGTTCGAGGTGAGAAATGATTATAAATGATGTTCTAAGGGTTTGAAACCCTGGATTGCACATCGAAGTGCTATATTGAGGGGAGACGCACGCTCGATGACAGGCGTTGGGTTGTGCACTATTGGGGATTTTTGACTTGGTCCGTCCCGATTGATGATTTTACCACGTATTTGACTGAAACTTATTTTCTATCATCATGATTTGGGTTGATTGCCATATTTGGGCTTCGTGCCAACTACTTGAACCCTTCGAGGATTTTTATTACTATTTCCTCACTGTTTTGACTTATTCTTGAACTCAGTCATTTTATTTTCCATTGTTTTACTACTCAACCATTTTTACTTAGTTTTGAGATTTAAATGATATTTTAAATGATGTTTTGGGCTGAGAAAGACTATTTTACTATTGCCTTAGGGGCTTGTGATGATTTTCGGACTGAGTAAGACCGAGGGCCTAGTTGTGAGGATACACTGAAACTAATATGAGGCCGAGGGCCTGAGATACATATATACACCTGGAGGTGGCTTGATTGATATGAGGTCGAGGGCCTAGATTTGATGCCACAAGATGGCTATTTATTGTGCTTGGGCCGTAAGGGCCCCCTCCCGGAGTGTGTACACCCCTAGTGAGCGAGGGTACCCATTGTGATGCAAGATTGAGCCCGAGGGGCTGGTATTGCTCTGAGATTGAGCCCGAAGTGCTGGTACTGTTCTGAGATATTGCCCGAGGGGCGGACTTGTTCATACTATACCCGAGGGGCGAACTTCTATTTGGTTACTTTATCTTAATTATCTGTCAATTTACCTGTTTTAATGGTTGAAAGCGTATTTTACTTGATGTTTTACTAGTATTACTGATTTTAAGTGAATTACTGCTTCATTATAGATTGTCTTGTGCTTTACGTGTTTCTTACTTTTAGTCATTATTTACATTTGTTAATCACTGAGTTGGAGTACTCAATTTACTCCCTGCACCGCTGTGTGCAGAGTCAGGCGTTGCTGGTTCCGCTCCGGAGTGCTGATTTCCTCCAGTCCTAGAGAATATTTTTGGGTTACCACGAGGTACCTGTTGACGTCCGTAGCCCCGTGTCTCTACTACTCTATCACTTTAACTCCTTTTCAAACATTTGTACTAGTTTATGACTTTAGCAGACTTGTATTATGGCTCATAGATGCTCGTGACTTGTGACACCCCGGTTAGGGCTGTGTCGGGTTGTATTTCCGCTACTTATTATCATTAAATCATGTTTTAGACTGCTTTTATATTGTTTAACTGCTTTAACAAGTGAATTGGGTCTAGTTGCTGGCCTTGTCTTCACGAGAGACACCATCACAACCGGGTTCGGGGTTAGGGTCGTGACAGTGATGACCCAAAATGTCATCTTTAAATTAAATTATCATCTCGGTGTTTTAAGCCATTGAAAGTGCTATCAATAATTCCTTGACTTGCATGAGCAGTCAGTATAATTTTTCGGAAGGTTTTTATGTGAAAAATAGATTAAATTGTGAATTAGAGCTTTAAAACTTAACTGAGTTGACTTCGGTCAACATTTTGATCAAACAAACTCGGATCTGAGTTTTGACCATTCTGGTAGTTCTGTATCGTAATTTTGGACTTGGTCATATACCCAAAATCAAATTCGTAGGTCCCTAGCCCAAATAATCGCCATTTAATGGAATCTAGAAATCGAAGGCTAAAGGTTTCTTAAGTTTGATCGGAGATTTGACTTTTGAGCAAACGACCCCGTATTGGAATTTCGATGATTCCAATAGCTTCGTATGGTGATTTTGGACATAGGCGCATGCTTGGATTTGGATTTGGAAGTCTGTAGGATAATTTGGTGCATTTTGGGAAAAGTTGGAAAATAGAAGATTTTTGGAAAGTTTAACCGAGGGTTGACTTTTTGATATCGGGGTCGGAATCTAGTTCTAAAAATTTTCTTAGCTTCATTATGTCATTTATGACATGTGTGCAAAATTTGAAGTCAATCGGACTTGATTTGACAGGTTTTTGCATCGAATATAGCAGTTGAACATTCCTAGTTTTATTAGGCTTGAATTGGGTTGTGATTCACGGTTTTAGCGTTATTTGATGTGATTTGAGGTTTCAACTAAGTTCGTATGATGTTTTAGGACTGGTTTATGTATTTTGTTGTGGTCCCAAGGGCCTCGGGTTGATTTCGGAAAGTTAACGAATCGATTTAGACTTGAAGAAAAACTACTGCATTTTTTCATAGCAGCATGAACAATAGCCTTGAACAGTATTCGTAAATAGTATCCATATACAGTAGAAGTGAACAGTATCTGTGTAGAGTAGCGTGAACAGTACCGCGAAAAATTCTAGACAGTGCATAACGAGCAGTCAGAGTTTTCTCCATTTTTGGACTTCCAAGCTCGGTTTGGATGACTTTCAGAGGCAAAGTTCACCAGAAAACTTGGGGTAAATGTTTTTGACTCCCTTGTGATTATATTCCATGAATAAATATTCATATTTGGCATTAGATTATTGATATTTGAAGGGAAATGAAGGAATTTTCTAAAATTCCATAAAGATGAATTTTCGAGATTTGAACATCGATCCGGAGTCGGATTTGAGTAAAATTTACATGGTTGGACTCGTAGTTGGATGGGAGTACATATTCAGTAATTTTGGTCGGGTTCCCAGATGTGGGACCCACAGGAGAAATTTTAGTGCAATTTCGGATTTTCAATGGAAAATGTAGAATTTCATATGGAATTGATTCCTATAATTAGTATTGACTGAATTAAATTAACTGTGGCTAGATTCATGTCGATTGGAGGTCGATTCGAGGGGCAAAGGCGTTTCGGAGTAGGATTTGGCTCGGATTGAGGTAAGTAATGACTGTAAATCTTGTCCTGAGGGTATGAAACCCCAGATTTCACTTTGTTTCACTAAATTGAGGTGACGCACACGCTAAATGACGAGCGTGGAGGGCATGCACCATTGGGGATTGTGACTTGGTCCATCCCGTAACGACTCTTAAGTTGCGTATTTGACTGAAAACTATTTGATATTCTTGTGTTTTGGAAAATATTACTATGTTTTGGGCTGAATGCCATATTTGGGCCTCGTGCCAAGTTGTTGGACCCTGAAGGGATTTTCTTTATTATTTCCTCATTATTTTGACTTAAGATCTATACTCAGTCATGTTATGTTTTTATTGATTTCATAACTCAGTATTTATTATTCCTTGATTCATAAAAATAATAATTTTGGGTTGAGCACCCTATATTACTGATAGCCCGAGTGGCTTGTGAGGTTGATGACTGAGAGAGGACGAGGGCATGATCGTGAGGTTGATGACTGAGAGAGGATGAGGGCATGATTGTGAGGATTATATATTTATGGATCGAGTTACACGCCGCAGCGATGAAATTACTGTTTTCACTCCTCTTTATACTGAGCCTCTATTGAAAATGTTGAACAAATGTTTTGAACAGCTTTCATTGAAACTGGAATTTTTATGTGATATTCGGAATTTAATTATTGATTTGGTATTGTTATTTTCATTGAGATTTTTATGTTATGAGATGTATATGAGGGATAGTGATGATTGCCCGAGGGGCTTTTTTTGACTTATGTTGCCCGATGGGCTATTTATGATTTATATTGCCCGAGGGGCTGTATACGAGTGAGTTTTGCTCGAGGGGCCAATTATGTTTTTTTCCATTTTTACTCACTATTTCATCACTTGTTTTGAAAACTGCTGAAAGATATCTTAAATAGTTTTTTACACATCTTCAAATGATTTCCACCAAAAAACTGAATTTTTAACGAAAGGGTTTGATTTATATACTACTTTGGAAGCACACTGTACTTATTGTGGTGTTATGACGTTGATTATGTATTTTCTTATTGCTAAGTTTTTATTTACCCTTATTACTTACTGAGTTGATGTACTCACATTACTCCCTACACCTTGTGTGCAGATTCAGGTATTTCTGAACCCGATGGCGGGTGTTGATTACTCAGTGGCAGGTTCATCGGAGTTAGCAAGGTAGCTTCTTGGTTATAGCAGCCCTGCTTTTCTCTCTCAGTATTCTTCCTCAGTGTATTCAGTGATTTTCCGACTGTGTTGTTTTTCATGTTGTCAGACAGTTGTAGTAGATGCTCATGACTGGTGACAAGATGTCGGGCTTTTTTTCAGCACTATTAATTTGTTCTAAGTGCTTTTAAAGGGTTATTGTTAAATAACTTTGATTTTATGCTAAGAATAAAGATATTGATTGGTTTTGAGTTTGTGTCGGCTGACCTAGTTCCATGATGGGTGCCATCACGACCGGGTTGGTTTTGGGGTCATGACAAGTTGGTGCCAGAGCCAAGGTTACATAGGTCTAACGGGTCATGAGAAGGTTTAGTAGAGTCTTGCGGATCGGTACGGAAATGTCTGTACTTATCTTCAAGAGGTTGCAGAACCTTTAGGAAAAAAACTTCACATTCTTGAATTCTCATCATGTGACATTTATTCAGCTTGAAGCGTAACTCCTTGAATTCCTTCCACGTGTTCGTATGAGCGCATGAGCGCTCGGCATCAGTTGTGCATCGATTTCTTGTGATTCCTTTATCAAGGGGCGAGATGTGATTTCTACGTGTTGATGTTGGGCCAGTATGGAAGACTTGAGGCCGGGCTTTGCATGTGGTTTGAGCACTGAGGCGTTGAAGGCTCTTTTCATGTTGTCTAGTTGGGAAGTGAAGTAGATTTCACGTTTTGTTATGAGTTCAGACTCGGGAAGATTAAGTGATTGCGTGATGTTTATGATTATGGAAGGGTATAAAGAGACGTTAGCTTGAGACGAAGCAAGTGGGTTATCTCCTGCGGGGTTCCCTGAGGGCGTGTGATCCCTATGTTGTTTTGTAGCGAGTCGTCTTTTACTAGTGAATTACATGTGCTGTAGTTTGAGTTTGGATCGCGTATGAGAATTAGATTGTCTGTTACGAGGGTGAATACAAGATTTGCAAATGGTTTGAGGAATTAGATGGGTTGTGTTGCATGAGCTTATGAATGATTTAGCTTATGTTATCTAGTTGGGGCAGCTCAACCAGTTATTGTGGCACAAGCCGATGACAGACCTGCCTTATCTTTTGAGGCTTTGTTGAGATTGGACAAGTTTACCAAGCTATTTCAAGTCCATTTCAGTGGTACACCTTCTTAGGACCACAAAATATTTTGGACCGTTGCTATGAAGTATTGCAAAACATGGGAATAGTTGAAAGCAATATATATATATATATATATATATATATATATATATATATATATATATATATATATATATATATATATATATATATATATATATATATATATATATATATATATATATATATATATATATATATATATATATATATATATATATATATATATATATATATATATATATATATATATATATATATATATATATATATATATATATATATATATATATATATATATATATATATATATATATATATATATATATATATATATATATATATATATATATATATATATATATATATATATATATATATATATATATATATATATATATATATATATATATATATATATATATATATATATATATATATATATATATATATATATATATGGTACTGAAAGGCTCCCCAATAATTTACACATATTTAAGGCCTGAGACATGCAGGGGATAAGGTTGAGACTTGCGGTATGTCTGCCTCCTTAATAATCCAATACTTCAGTATCAAAGGAGTTAGAAAACAACTTTAAATTTATAGAAGGTCTGCTTAGTGTGGAAGTCAAGATTGCAGATTTTGGGGTGCTTCAGAAGGAGTACAGTGATTGATGATCTTCTAGACTATGTAGTTCGTGCCAAGATTTATCTTGATAAAGCTATGCTTTTGTGATCGTTGAGCATAATTCGGGGAAAGGGTTACCCCAAAGAAGAATCAAAGAGTATATGAATAAATAGGTTAGCTCAGTAGTGTTGAGTCAACATAGCAAAAGAAGAAATTAGCCGCTGGTGTTTGTGGCAAGCCTATGAAGAGGGCAGACTAGCCAATGCAATACTACCTACTCGGCTCAGTTCTCATAAATGTTTTTGAAGGAGTTTGTCTCCCAGATTCTCTGTAATATGTGGCATATAGGGTCTGATCGGTTGTGTCAGGTCACTATGATAGTGCCGGAATATGTCATCAGGTTCAATAAGTTAGCTGTCATACTCCTACCTTGGTTCCTGCAGCCAGAGAACGAGTCCACAGACTAATTAAAGGACTCAATTATGATCTTGAAATTTTGTAAGACTCGGGAAGCTACAGGTTGATCCTTCATTTTGGCTAGTGGTAGAAATTGCCAAAATGTTAGAATGTGTTCTTGATAAGGAAAAGAGGAAGATAAGATGATCAAGAGGTCTCGAGGTTTTAAGGGATTCAACGGATTCTACTCTACAACTACAAATCATTATAACAGGGGCTCTAGACAATATATCTGATTACTCTGGGTGCTCCAGTAAGTTCTTTTAAGGAAATATCTATATGAGTTTCATATAATGTTTATTCCAGTTATCTAGTATAGACTTTGTATGAGCAGCCGAACCCTTAAAGGAATTGTTATGAATGTGGTAGTACTAGGCACATCATGGGGAAAATGTCCTAGACTTGGGAGAAATATTTTTGTAAAAGCACTCAGGCTACATGCCCCATTGCAGTTACTACTCCACTTACATGACCAGCCAGAGGTAGGGGTCAGGATGTTAGAGGTGGAGGTGAGACTCCTAGAGGTGGAGACCCAGCCGTTGATATATTTTCTATGGTATGGCTGGGGTCGCAACACCAGATGGTGTCGTTACAAGTACGATCTCGAATTATTAAAAGTAAAAATTTTCTTAACTTGATTTGGTTTTGAGTATCGAGGAAAGTCCTCCTATTGTACTCCACTTATGAGTGAGCTTCATAATTCTGAAATCTGCTTATGTGAATACTACTGTTGGGAGATTCAATGGAGATAGCTATGTCTATTATTGTGTGTTGTGATTTTGTTAAACGGAAAATATTTTGAAAGAAGAAAATGAAATATTTCGACTGGCACGATGTGCATAATACTTGTGATTCAGAACTGAGCATGAGATCCTCGCATTTTAATATAATGAGAAATATTTAAACCGGGCCACAAGTTGTGGTAGATGTTATATAAGGACGAGGTCCTTATGGTGAAAGAAAAAAACAAATTATGTGTTTAAATGCTCCCTTTGTGAAATTAAAATTTATGCTATAGCACTTGTAGGGAGTCATGCCTATTAGACTTATTTGAAAATTCTTGTATGAATATCTCTGTGCATAATTTGCCAAATTTGTATTGTAATTATTGAGTTTTAGCCTACGAGGTGAGAGCCCAGATGGCGTTAAATTGTGATTCATTAATTCGGGTAAGTAATTATGAGATCTTCATGCCTTGTTGTTAGTAAATTGGAGGTTTGAAATGAAATTTTGTTAACATGAGGTTTAATTGGCAATGTTGTAATCTATTTTGAACAACCATTAAGACCAGAGATGTGGTTATGGTCATACATATGATGCGTTTTATGTCAAGATATCATTGTGATAATGTCGTGCTTGTAATGCAGAGATTAGTGTTATTGATATATACTTTGTGGTGCTTTATTAGGTTGTGGACATGTTGTTAGGAGTTGTTTTGGTGTTACTCTAACAGGTGGATAGGCCCAATTACAGGGAAGACTCTGCCGAAATTTATGAAAAATTTGGGAGTTAGAAAAATTTGGGATATTGAGATGTGCAAAGAAAGAGATAAGTTACATTATGTGTTTGAGGACAGACTCTATTTCTTATTTGAGGGCGAATGACCCTAAGTGGGGGAGAATGTAATATCCCGTATTTGATGGGTGCATAAGCACGCGATGCTATAGCCAGTCGAGACTAATATCGTGTGTTGACGTGAAAATCGGACCTTTCTGGAAATGATTGGAGTGTAAGAAATTTGGTCATAAAGTTTACAAATATGAATAAAGGAAATAATCTCAATTGAAATGGTATTGTCGGACTTATGTCGAATGCGGTAATGTGGGATCAACCGCGAATATTTGTATAAAAGTAAAATCATCAATTTGGTAACCTGAGAATAATTCTTAGTACGTTCAAGGACAAACGTTTGTTTTAGAGGTGGAGAATGTGATGACCCAAAATGTCATCTTTAAATTAAATAATCATCTTAGTGTTTTAAGACCTTGAAAGTGCCATCAATAATTCCTTGACTGCGTGCGCAGTCCGTATAATTTTTCGGAAGGTTTTTATGTGAAAAATGGATTAAATTGTGAATTAGAGCTTTAAAACTCAACTGAGTTGACTTTGGTCAACATTTTGAGCAAACAAACCCGAATATGAGTTTTTACCATTCTGGTAGTTCCGTATCGTGATTTGGGACTTGGTCATATGCCCAAAATGGAATTCGGAGGTCCCTAGCTCAAATTAACACCATTTAACGGAATCTAGAAATCTAAGACTAAAGATTTCTTAAGTTTGACCGGAGATTTGAATTTTGAGCAAACGACCCCGGATTGGAATTTTGATGATTCCAATAGCTTCGTACGGTGATTTCGGACATAGGCGCATATTCGGATTTAGATTTGGAAGTCTATAGGATAATTTGGTGCATTTTGGCAAAAGTTGGAAAATAGAATATTTTTGGAAAGTTTGACCGAGGGTTGACTTTTTGATATTGGGGTCGGAATCTAGTTCTGAAATTTTTCATAGCTTCTTTATGTCATTTACGTCTTGTGTGCAAAATTTGAAGTCAATCGGACTTGATTTTACAGATTTTGAATCGAATATAGAAGTTGGACATTCCTAGTTTCATTAGGCTTGAATTGGGTTGTGATTCACAGTTTTAGCCTTATGTGATATGATTTGAGGTTTTGACTAAGTTCGTATGATGTTTTAGGACTGGTTGATGTATTTTGTTGAGGTCCCGAGGGCCTCGGGTGGATTTCGGAAGGTTAACGGATCGATTTAGACTTGAAGAAAAGTTGCTGCATTTTTTTCACAGCAGCATGAACAGTATTCATGAACAATAGCCGTTTACAGTAGCATGAACAGTATCCGCCTAGAATAGCATGAATAGTAATATGCGTGAACAGTACCGCGAAAAATTCTAGACAGTACATAACGAGCAGTCCGAGTTTTCTCCATTTTTGGACTTCCTAGCTCCGTTTGGACGATTTTCAGAGGCAAAGTTCACCACAAAACTTGGGGTAAGTGTTTTTGACTCCGTTGTGATTATATTCCATGGATAAATCTTCATATTTGGCGTTAGATTATTAATATTTGAAGGGAAATGGAGGAATTTTCTAAAATTCCATAAAGATGAATTTTCAAGATTTGAACAGCGATCCGTAGTCGGATTTGAGTAAAAATTTTTATGGTTGGACTCGTGGTTGGATGGGGGTTCATCTTCCGTAATTTTTGTCGGGTTCCGATACGTGGACCTCACGGGAGAATTTTTAGTGCAATTTCAGATTTTCAATGGAAAATGTAGAATTTCATATGGAATTAATTCCTGTAATTAGTATTGACTGAATTGAATTAACTGTGGCTAGATTCGGGTCAATTTGAGGCCGATTCGAGGGACAGAGGTATTTCGGAGTAGGATTTTGCTCGGATTGAGGTAAGTAATGATTGTAAATCTTGTCCTAAGGGTATGAAACCCCGGATTTTACTTTGTTTCACTATATTGAGGTGACGCACATGCTAGATGACAAGCGTGGGGGCGTGCACCTTTGGGGATTGTGACTTGGTTCGTCCCTTAGCGACTCTTAAGTTGCGTATTTGACTGAAAACTATTTGATATTCTTGTATTTTGGAAAATATTACTATGTTTTGGGCTGAATGCCATATTTGGGCCTCGTGCCAAGTTGTTGGACCCTGAGGGGCTTTTCCTTATTATTTTCTCACTGTTTTGACTTAAGATTTGTACTCAGTCATGTTATGTTTTTATTGATTTCATAACTCAATATTTATTATTCCTTGATGCATAAAAATAATATTTTGCGCTGAGCACCCTGTATTACTGATAGCCTGAGTGGCTTGTGAGGTTGATGACTGAGAGAGGCCGAGGGCATGATTGTGTAGTTGATGACTGGGAGAGGTCGAGGGCCTAATTGTGAGGATTATATATTTATGGATCGGGTTGCACGCCGTAGTGATGTATATATACATATATGTATATGGATCGGGCTGCACGCCGCATCGATATAACGCTTGGGCTGTAGGAGCCCCTCCGGAGTCTGCACACCATTAGTGAGCGTAGTCGACTCTATATTTATGGATCGGGCTACACACCGTAGCGGTTATTATAAGGTACCTATTGAGTGTGAGTGCTGAGTGTGAGCGCTGATTGATGAGAGTTCAGTCATGAATGACCGAGATACTTTCCCGAGGGCTAGTTTTGATGAAATTACTGTTTTTGCTCCTCTTTATACTGAGCCTCTATTGAAAATGTTGAACAAATGTTTTGAACAACATTAATTGAAACTGGAATTTTTATGTGATATTCGGAATTTATTTATTGATTTGGCTTTGTTATTTTCACTGAGATTTTTATGTTATGAGATGTATATGAGGGATAGTGATGATTTCCCGAGGGGATTTTTATGACTTATGTTGCCCGAGGGGCTATTTATGATTTATATTGCCCGAGGGGCTGTATACGAGTGAGTTTTGTCCGAAGGGCCAACTATGATTTTTTACCATTTTTACTCACTATTTCATCACTTGTTTTGAAAATTGCTGAAAGATATCTTAAATGGATTTTTACACATCTTCAAATGATTTCCACCAAAAGATTTAACTTTTGACGAAAGGGTTTGATTTATATACTGCTTTGGAAGCACACTATATTTGTTGTTGTGTTATGATGTGGATTATGTATTTTCTTACTGCCCAGTGTTTATTTACTCTTATTACTTACTAAGTTGGTGTACTCACATTACTCACTGCACCTTGTGTGCAAATTTAGGTATTTATGAACCCGATGGCGGGTGTTGATTACTGAGTGACTGGTTCATAACAGTTAGCAAGGTAGTTGCTTGGCGATAGCAGCCCTGCTTTTCTCCCTCCTTATTATTCCCTAGTGTATTCAATGATTTTCCCGGCTGTGTTGGTCTTGGTGTTGTCAGACAGTTGTAGTAGATGCTCATGACTAGTGACACCCCGATGTCGGGCTTTTTTCCGCAATGTTGATTTGTTCTAGGCGCTTTTAAAGGCTTATTGTTAAATAGCTTATATTTTATCCTAAGAATAAAGATATTGATTGGTTTTGAGTTTGTGTCGGCTGGCCTAGTTCTATGATGGGCGCCATCACGACCGGGTTGGTTTAGGGGTCGTGAAAAGCATGGAATTTGTTCTTCGGTAATTCCTAGTTCTAGAGTCCATTTGTGAATCCATGGGATAGAGAATTCAATAAAAAAGTATACTTGGTTAATCCTTTCTAGGTGACAGATATGATCAGTGTTATATAATTTGTTCAAATCTAGTGAAACCTTAGCCCATTCTTTGTATAACCCAAGAAAAGGATCAGGCAAAATTTTTATTGTTAGACCATGGTATAACCACCAGTTTAGGAACCAATTAGGAATTGGTCCTGCAAATATCTTTGCACATACCTTTATAAACCAAGTATGTTTATGTCTTTTACTATTGTAATAAAGCACTTTATCAAAGGCTTGGATATAATCCAAGTACGTAAAGTTCATCAATGATTTATTAAGGCTTATCTGCCTTTCTTTCACCGTGGAAATTTCCCAATCTTCAACACATATAATCTGTTTAATAATAATCTTTGAGAAGTTATAAACATTCTCATTGGTGTTATAACCAGATAAGTGCTGAAATTTTGCACTGTCTGTACTGGTGAGAATAGTCTCATAAAACGAACGGGTTTTGTATGACTCACCTGGATAGTATAACCCATTAATCAAATATCTTTGGAATATTTTCCATGGCTCATTTTTTCTCTGAATCTCAGAGTTTTCCAAAAGAAATATAATTTCTTTGTTTGCTAGCTTTTCATAGGACTTAATATCGCCAATGTCTTCTTCTTTATCAACTGAAGCAAGTGTATCACTTTAGTTTTGAGTGGCTAAATACGCCTGTAGATGACCGTATAACGGGCTATCTTATGGAATATCTTCTAGATGAATGGAAGGTGTTGACGAAGATTCTCCTTTAAGAGGAACCTTTGAGTTAAACAAGCTTCTCTTTCCCATTTGTATTACTGGGGAATTAGATGAGGATCCGTATGACGATCCTTGAGAATATGATCTTCCTGTGGAGGAGGATGATCTTCCTCCTTTTACTCTGCCTCTACCTCTAGCCCACGAAGGGTCCATTCTGCACATATAACAATTCATTTTACTCAGAGAAGTAATAATCTTGCATGTCATCCCTGATTTCTTCAGAATAATCATGGATTGAAAATTCATCTTCAACCATACTATCAATGATTCTTTCAATTATGAGACCTTGTAAGTCTCTATTTAACTTAACCACCATTAAAATAGTGATAAATAATTCTTCATCGTGAAAAGTTGTGTAGAAATTCATAATCAATCTAAGTATTCATGGGATAAGAAATCCGGAAGAGAATTATCAATTCCCTTTTTATACAAAATTTCAAAATCAAAAGGCGCTAGCTGAGCCTGTCATCTAGCAAATATTAATTTTGAAGCATCATGTTTAAAATCTTTGTTAAACATATACTTAACAGATTGAGCATTAGTTTTTATTAAAAACTTTTGATTATACAAATCATCTTGAAATTTTAACACACATTTAACAATAGATAACATTTCATGAGCCATAGTATCATATTTTTTCTAGGCTTCAACCCATTTGCCAGAGTGAAATCTTATAAGATATTCACAATTATTACTAGGATTTACTTGTTTCAAAATCCCACCGTAGCCAATATTGGATGCATCTGTCTCAATATTTTGCTGCCATGCAGGATCAACAAGGGTTAAGCAATTTATAGCCGTTGTTTATAGCCGTTGTTTTGACTAACATAGTATGGCTGTCAGTCCACGGCAGTTTATAGCCGTTTTTAGTCTATCGTATAAAGGCGCTAAATATCGAGATAGACTTTTATAGAAAGGGGATATGTAGTTAAGACTTCCCAAAATTGTGTCCTGTCAGTAATAATATCAGGAAATTTTGATGCAAAGTCAATTGATCTTTGAATAGGAGTAATTTTTCCTTGGCAAATATTATGGCCGAAAAATCGAATGTCAGTTTGGAATAAACTCATTTTTTGTTTAGAAATAACTAAACCATTCTGTATAACAATTTTTAAAAAAATATCAAGATGCTTAATATGCATCTCAAAGGTTTTAAAAAATAGGTTTAATTAAACCCAATAGTAAGTATGCCGACAAAACCAGAATACAAACTTACTATTATTCCCATCCTACTCCTCAAGATGTGTTAATAGAGGAACGAGATTGGAATCAGACTAATACGTCTTACAGCGGTTCTGAAATTTATGAATGAAATCTTGATGGTTTAACTGATAGACAATTAACTATTCTTGTTCATATGATGCTTATGTACGTAACTGTCACGACCCAGACTGGAGGGCCATGACTAGCACCCGACCATACTTGCCGAGAACCAATGTACATTTTATCTAACTTTTTTTTTATTATCTTTTAGGGTTGACGAGATCAATATAAATGGTAGACATGGATAATGGACAACCAACAATAAAATATGATGGCATGAACATACATAGCAGGGGATGACCAGACAATCAAGAAACTACATATAAGGTACGAGCTACCACGCTACCATGAAAGACTACAACAAAAACCAGCCTACAAGGCATACCAAACTATACATGAGTCGACACTTGTCTATGAGCCTCTATAGGAACATAAGTACTACAACATAGATGGAACAGGGCCCCGACATACCCATAATATCTATAGCAAAAATGCATACCAAGACCACGGCAAGTCCGGAGAAGGGATCTCGCCAATCACCGCTGAACTGGACAGCCTACTGTGGTGGGAGAGCTGCACCTACCTGTCTATCAGGACCTGCAACACGACATGCAGCATCCACAAATAAAAGGACGTCAGTATGAATAAAGTACTGAGTATGTAAGGCAGGGAACCATAAATACGAACATTAATGTAAGCAGGGATAGAGAATATACAACCTAGAACATCTGAGTACCTCTGAGGGCTACTGACATGAAATGCATGATACATATGTATGTATACATAAACTTTTAAAACATACGCCTCTGTGGGCATCATCATCATCATATCGTACCCAACCATAATAGGCTCGGTAAAAAGTTACCCGACCATCATAAGGCTCGGTAGAATCGTACCCGGCCACGTGGAGCTCGGTAAAACCCAACTGATCAGTGGTGCATAATAGGTGCCGTACCCGGCCGACTATAGCGCGGCTCGGTAGAGTAAAATAGATACATATATATAATGCATGCTCGACTCATGGAATCACATTCTAAACCTTTCGGAGTGACGTAAGGTCGGTATCCTCTGTACATGTTATTAGGACCAACTCTTCATTACGAACCTTATAAGAATCAGGAAGTACCAACAACATTGATAACATAAGAATAAGAGAAGCAACATTAACATCAATCGTTCCATAAGAGGGAAAGCAATGTAAGTATTGCTAGCTTCTAAGAGTAGAGTATCTTTGGAAGCTCGTTCATTACATTATGTACAATCGGAGTCGTGCAAAAGAAGAAAAGGGATAGCCTCACATAACTTGTATATACTTCCCCAATCACAAGCTATGCAATTGTCACAACTCCTTAGTCTACAATAAGAGAAATGATACTATCGTTATCATTTAAGCGTCATAACTATTATGTATCGACCACAACCTATTTTACGTTGAAACGGACAACACCTCCCCTATATATATGACTTCACACCATTCAAAACAATCACAAAACAGCCCAAACAACATCAATAATAAACATATTTAGCCTCCCAAAACAGTCCACGCACAACCTAATTACATCATATATACGACGACCACCGTAGTCGTGTCAAATGACCCGGAAATATTACGAATAACTATCAGACCACAACCCTACATATATATGGTATTACTCCACAAAATAGTAGTAAAACATGCAGCCCAATAGAAACACAAAACAGTCCACAAAACAGCGCTACAAGTGAATAACTCGAACTCACGGTTTCCGATCACCGTCCTGTGAGTTCTTACATGTATAGAACGAATTACCATGAATTCACAGCAGAGAAAAATGTGTGAAAGATGGCAGTACCTTAACTTACTTGTTGGATAACTCATCCCTTCCCTTGGTTCTTCAAACTCTAGGTTTTACCTTCAAATAGAACTTGAAAGAGAGGGAAAATCGATTAGGGTTTGTGTGGGATTTTTGGGGAGGAGTTGCAGGGGTTAACTTTGGTTTTGAGGGTCTGAAAAATGGATGAAATAACTGAGTTCATAAAACCTTAAAAGTCCTCTCTTGGCCGACTTAGGGCTTTTAATTTTGTCCTATCATTTTGGCAAGTAGGTGATGCACCTACTTGTCATCTACCAATCTGCGCAGACTTGCGAAAATATGAATATCTCTATACTCCGAGATCGTATTGACAAACGGTTTAATGCGTTGGAAACTAGACTCATAGATATTTAATTTGGTGGATATATCACCCCATAATTCCTTATAAATTAGGATAAAAGCTTAGAAACATTTAACCTAATGTTTAAGTAAAATTATGAACCTACGTTGCAACAACGTTTGTCGACTTTTGTTTCATAACTCGTTTGACTTCAAGACTTATGACACGGATATTATATGATTCAAATACCTTAATACATGGCCTATTGAGTGTATTAAGAACCTCTAGGTTTACCTGAAAATACGAGTTACAACATCCTTGATTCGTTTAACTTCTAATACTTGTTAATCACCCTTATACACCCTTGTATCACTTAAGACCAATAGGATTAACTTCTTATCATCTCAATGGTAATTCCTTCTTGGATTTATGTTAACTAATATATGGAATGAACTAACAAGTGTGGATATGGGTTGTAACACCCTTCCCCCCTTAGGAACATTCGCCCTTAAATGTAAGGGTTCATGGAGAGTTTAAATCATCGTGGATTCCGGCCAAGTTTCTCCCATAAATAGAGGACAAACATGCAAGCGGTTAACTCAACGTATGGCCTTACAAGAGTATGCAAAGCATTATGGACATGTACATTATCTGCATATCACCATTTTGTATTAAGGAAGAATTTTCTCAAGTTATTGCTTACCTCATAGAGCCATTTCACCTTCCAGTATATCATATGTTCCAACAGCATCCTTGTTATCTTCATTCTGGAATAGGTACGAGTATTTAGACTTCATCTCCTCTTCTGCTTCCCATGTTATTTCTTCCATATTCTTGTTCCTCCACAATACTTTGATGGAAGCTACATCTTTTGTTCTCAGCTTGCGGACTTGTCGATCCAATATAGCCACTAGCACTTCTTCATATGATAGGTCCTCTGTAACCTGTACATCATTGATAGGGTCTCCAATACATTTCCTCAACATAGATACATGGAATATCGGATGGACAAATTCCAATTCGGATGGCAATTCTAACTCATAAGCAACCTGTCCAATCCGTCGAAGAATTTTATACGGCCCGATATACCTTGGACTCAGCTTACCTTTCTTCCCAAAACGCATAATACCCTTCATTGGTGAGATCCTCAAGAAAACCCAATCACCAACCTCAAACTCTAGATCACGACGTCGGATATCGGAAAAAGATTTTTGCCTTGCTTTGTGCCGTCCTCAATCGCTCCTGTATCACTTTCACCTTCTCAATAGCTTGGTGAATCAAATCTGGCCCATATAATTCTATTTCACCGACTTCGAACCATCCAACTGGTAATCTACATCTTCTCCCGTATAGTGCCTCGTATGGGGCCATTTTAATACTGGAATGGTAGTTATTATTGTAGGCGAATTTTATGAGTGGAAGATGGTCATCCCAATTTCCCTTAAAATCTAGAACACATACTCGTAGCATATCTTCCAGTGTCTGAATGGTACGTTCAGCCTGCTCGTCAGTCTACGGATGAAATGCAGTGCTGAGATTCACTTGTGTGCCTAAACCCTTCTGAAAAGACCTCCAAAAGTTAGCTGTAAATTGAGCTCATCGGTCTGATATAATAGATACTGGCACACCATGAAGCCTAACAATCTCCTTGATATACAACTTCGCATAATCTTCAGCCGTGTAAGTTGCCTTAACTGGCAGAAAATGGGAACATTTTGTAAGTCGATCAATTATCACCCAGATGGAGTCAAACTTATGATAAGAGCGAGGTAATCCAATAATGAAGTCCATATTAATCACCTCACATTTCCAGGTCAGAATCTCTATATTCTGAAGCAATCCACCGGGTTTCTGATGTTCTATCTTTACTTGTTGGCAATTGGAACACTGGGCTACAAATTCTCCAATAGACTTCTTCATGTTATCCCACCAATATTGCTCCTTGACATCATGATACATCTTTGTCGAGCCGGGATGGATGGAATTTCGGGATTGATGAATCTCATTCATAATCTTCTCTCACAACCCTGCCACATTAGGCACACATAATCGGCCCTAGTATCTCAGTTCCCCATCTCTTCCGATCTCAAAAGCCATACTTTTACACTACTGAATGCTCTCTCTTAATCGTACTAAGATAGTATCTTCATATTGTCGTTCTTTTACCTCGTCTACCAAAGATGTTTCTGATGTATTCTGTACAGTAACACCTCCGTCATCAGAGTCTAACAATCTGATTCTCATATTAACTAGCTGATGAAGCTCTTTAGTCAACCCTCATCTACCTACCTCAATATGTACTAAGCTTCCCATTGATTTACGGCTGAGAGCGTCTGCCACAACATTGACTTTACCAGGATGATACAATATCTCGACGTCGTAGTCTTTCAGTAATTCAAGCCACCTACGCTACCTCAAATTCAACTCTTTCTGCTTGAAGATGTATTGTAAACTCTTGTGATCTGTGTAGATGTCAACATGGACGTCGTATAAGTAGTGCCGCCATATCTTCAAAGCATATATTATTGCAGCTAATTCCAAATCATGGATTGGATAATTCTTTTCATGCTTCTTCAATTGTCTTAATGCATAAGCAATCACCTTTCCAAGCTGCATCAATACGCACCCCAAACCTATACCTGAGGTGTCACGACCCAAAGTGGAGGGCCATGACTAGCACCCGACCATACTTGCCGAGCACCAACATACATTTCATCTAACCTTCATTATTATCTTTTAGGGCTGACGAGATCAATATATATGGTAGACCTGGATCATGGACAACCAACAATAAAATATGACGGCATGAACATACATAGCAGGGGATGACCAGACAATCAAGAAACTACATATAAGGTATGAGCTACCACGCTACCATGAAAGACTATATAACAAAAACCAGCCGACAAGGCATACCAAACTATACATGAGTCGACACTTGTCTATGAGCCTCTAAATGAACATAAGTGCTGCAACATAGCCGGAACAGGGCCCCGACATACCCATAATGTCTATAACAAAAATGCATACCAAGACCAAGGCAAGTCCGGAGAAGGGATCTCGCCAATCACCGCTGAACTGGACAGCCTACTATGGTGGGGGAGCTGCACCTGCCTGTCTATCAGGACCTGCAGCACGACATGTAGCGTCCACAAATAAAAGGACGTCAGTACGAATAAAGTACTGAGTATGTAAGGCAGGGAACTATAAATACGATCAGTAATGTAAGCAAGGATAGAGAATATACAACCTGTAACATCTTAGTACCTCTGAGGGATACTGACATGAAATGCATGATACATATGTATAAATACATAAACCTTTAAAACATTCGCCTATGTGGGCATCATCATCATCATATCGTACCCGGCCATAATAGACTCGGTAAGAAAATGTACCCGGCCATCATAAGGCTCGGTAGAATCGTACCCGCCCATGTGGAGCTCGATAAAACCCAACTCATCAGTGGTTGCACAATAGGTGCCGTACCCGACCAACTATAGCGTGGCTCGGTAGAGTAAAATAGATACATATATATAATGCATGCTCGACTCATGGAATCACATTCTAAACCTTTCGGAGTGACGTAAGGTCGGTATCCTCTGTACACGTTATTAGGACCAACTCTTCATTACGAACCTTATAAGAATCAGGAAGTACCAACAACATTGATAACATAAGAATAAGAGAAGAAACATTAACATCAATCGTTCCATAAGAGGGAAAGCAATGTAAGTACTGCTAGCTTCTAAGAGTAGAGTATCTTTGGAAGCTCGTTCATTACATTATGTACAATCGGAGTCGTGCAAAAGAAGAAAAGGGATAGCCTCACATACCTTGTATATACTGCCCCAATCTTAAGCTATGCAATTGTCAAAACTCCTTAGTCTACAATAAGAGAAATGATACTATCGTTATCATTTAAGCGTCATAACTATTATGTATCGACCACAACCTATTTTACGATGAAACAGACAACACTTCCTGTAACGACCCGACTTGTCGTTTTAAGAATTAACGCCTCGTTCAACAACTTAAGATCTCGACCAGCTTCGTAATATGTATTATGACTCGCATGTGAGGTCGAGTTTGGTTTTCGGAAGATTCGGAGTTAAATATAAAGAATATTTTGAGGCTTAAGTTGGAAAAAGTCAACCGGATGTTGACTTATGTGTTAGAGGGTTCGGATGTGAGTTCTGATGGTTTTGTTAGCTTCAGGAGGTGATTTGTGACTTAGGAGAGTGATTAGAAGTTGTTTTGGAGGTACGATATAGAATTAGGCTTGAATTGGCGAAGTTAGTATTTTGGCGAATTCCGGTTGATAGGTGAGATTTTGATCCGAGGGTCGGAATGGAATTCCGAGAGTTTTTGTAGCTTCGTTATGTCATTTTGGACTTGTCTGCAAAACCTGAGGTCATTTGGACTAGTTTTCATGTGTTTCGGCATCGGTTGTGAAATTTGAAAATTAAATAAGTTCTTAGGCTTGAATCCATGCATAATTGGTGATTTTGATGATATGTGATGTGATTTGAGGCCTCGACTAAGTCCGTGATGTGTTTTCAGACTTGTTAGTGCTTTTGGTTGAGGTCCCGGGGGCCTCGGGTGTGTTTCAGATGAGTTTTGAGCGAGTACGGACACCCCGGAACTTAGAAAAATGGAGAGGGCAGCAGTGGCGGCACGGACCGCGCTCCTTCCCGCGCTGGGCGCGCAGGGGAAGAATCTGCAGGTCATTGGTCCTACTTCGGAAGCTCATATCTTTTGATCCGCAAGGAATTTTGAGGTGATTCAAATATGAAAGTTGTAGCCCTTCGTGTATAGTTTCCACAAAGGTAAAGATATTGCAATTTGGATATATGCAGAGAAAGTTATGGCCAAAATACTAAAGTCTGTCCCTGCAGAGCAAGGCCTGCGCGACCACAGATGTTTCTGCGCGGACCCCGCTGATTTTACGCGGACCGTGGTCATTTTTGTGCGGTCAGCGGTGTCGGAATCCGAGGGGTACTCTATAAATATGAGGTTTTGGGTTTTTATTTGATATTTTGACCTAGAGAGCTCGGATTTTGGCGATTTTTCGAAGGTTTTTCAAGAAATTGGTCGGGGTAAGTGATTCTAACTTAGATTTGGTTAGAATACCTGAATCTATCACTGAATTCATCATTTAATTTGTGATTTGAGATGGAATTTGGGAAGAAAATTGGGGAACCTTTCAAAAATGTAAAATGATAATTTGAAGGACAAAATGGTATCGGAATTGGATAATTTTGGTATGGTTGGACTCGTGGTTGAATTGGTGTTCATATTTTGCTACTTTCGTCGAATTCTGAGACGTGGGCCCCACGGGGAATTTTGAGTTAAATTTTGGATTTTAATGGAAAATGTAGAAATTCATATGTAATTAATTCTTATATTTTTTATTGACTGAATAGAATTGTTTATGACTAGATTTGAGAATTTCGGGCACGAATTCGCGAGGCAAAGGCTTGAGTTGGCCGTGGAAGTTCGAGGTAAGTGTTTGGTCTACCCTAGCTTGAGGGAATAGGAGTTGAGTATATTTGCTACTTGTTATGTGATGTGTCCGACGTATAGGCATGGTGACGAGTATCTATACGTTGGGGGTCGAACATGCCCGTGAGTCTTGTATTATATTTGTTGTGACTCCGTTGTAGTTTATTGCGCTTCATGTGTTATTATTATTATTGTTCCCTTGTTGGAATGTTTGTTTTGATAGTATTGTTCCCTTGTTGGGATGTTTGTTTTGATAAGTATTGTTCCCTTGTTGGGATGGTTGTTTTGATAGTATTGTTCCCTTGCCGGGAAAGTTAATGAAGTAATTGTGGTTCTTGAACTTCGAGGAGCAATGAATCAAGTTATAATACGAATTGTGAAAGTTTATGAGATAATTGCATACTTTGGAGCATTGGATCAAGTGTTAAAGTGAGTTATGAAATGAAAGTGAAAGAAAGAGAAAGAGGCATCAATTGTTCTATTGCCGGGAAATTTATATTATTAATGTTGTCCCCTTGCCGGGATCTAAATTGTTTAATTATTGTTCCCTTGCCGGGATTCTTATTTTAGCCTTGTCTATTCCTTCGCCCCATTGTTTGTGATTGTTGCTTGGGTGAGGAAGAGTGATAAAGCACGAAGGGTGATGCCGTGTATTGTTGTTTGTGAGGAAAGAGTGTAAAGCACGAAGGGTCATTCCGTGCCATGATATAAATGTTAATGCACGAAGGGTCATTCCGTGCCATGATATAAATGTTAATGCACGAAGGGTCATTCCGTGCCATGATATAAATGTTAATGCACGAAGGATCATTCCGTGCCATCATTATGTGAGGTAAAGCACGAAGGAAAATGCCGTGTACTTTATATGATTGATTTGGTGAGAACGAGAGTAAAAGCACGAAGGATGATGCCGTGCAACTGTTGTTTTCCTACTCACTGTTGATGTGTTTACTTGTTATTAACAATTCAAGTGTATTAACTAGTTAGGTCCCTTTACTGTTGTGACCCATTGTGTTCGAATCCATAGTGTTTACGATACCTCGCCTTATTTATTTGTTTGTGTTCAAAACTCCAAATTTCAAAAAAATTGTCACATTTTTAACTCAATTGATTTCTCGTATTAAAGGTACTAATTCATTCGATATTGTACAGTAATTGAAAAGGGTATTTTCTTTATCAAATGATTTCAGAAATAAATAAATAATAACGTCATCTTTTCTTGTTGATTTCCTAATTGCGTTGGGAGATGTACTCTACTTTATGTTAAGTGAATGAGGCTCCTTGAACATTCTTAATTGTATTGGGTTATGGAACCTATGAGCTGAGTAACATGAGAATATTGTTGTGCAATGTGAGACAGAAATATGTGGGCACAAGGTGCCGGGGAAAATATTATGGTTTTATTTAATGGCACGTGAGCTGTCCGTGCGGTTGTGACATAAATGTGGGCACGAGGTGCTGTGAAATTTCAAAAGTGGGCTGAGACCTATATTATTTATGATTATGATATAAGGTGTCACAAGGTGACCTTTACTCGAAAGAATTATATTCGAAAGATGCTTATATGAAAGATATCTATTTGAAGGAAATATATTCAAAATATATTTATTGAAAATCATATTATCTTAGAGATTATTACTTGAAGGATTTATAAGCGAAAGATTTATATTTGAAGGACTTGATTAATTGATTGCACTTGTATTTGTTATTTGTTGAGAAACAATTTTGGTGTTCTTGTTGCAGCTATTTATATCATTGGTTGATCATCGTTGCCATTATTATTATTTGCTTCATATTATTTTGTACGCTATAAACTGCACAGGTTTATGTGAGTGTATGGTCCTAGCCTTGTCACTACTTCGCCGGGGTAGGCTAGACACTTACCAGCACATGGGGTCGGTTGTGCTGATACTACACTTTTGTACATTTTTGTGTACAGATCCATGCCTTTGATCGACGATAGCTATTCGTTGCGGTGGAGAATCAAGGTAAACCTGCTATACCATTCGCAGTCCTCAGAGTCACCTTCAATTGTACTTATTTCCATTTGTTCCCTTTGCTTTGGAACAATGATGTAATCATATTGTATAACTACTCTTAGAAAGGCTTGTGACTTGTACCACCGGTTTTGGAAATTGTATTTTGTTCAGAGTAATTTAATTTAAAGTTAGTGAATACCCATATTATTACAGTAAATGTTAGGCTTACCTAGTTTAGAAACTATGTGCCATCACGACTTCTTTGTAAGGGAGTTTTGGGTCGTGACAAGTTGGTATCAAAACTCTAGGTTCATAAGTGCTACAAGTCATAAGCGAGTTTAGTAGAGTCTTGCGGATCGGTACGGAGACGTCTGTACTTGTCTTCGAGAGGCTACAGAACTAGTAGGAAAAATAAAATTTCCACTTCATTCATTCCTTATCGTGCAACATTTATTCAGCTTGAAGCATATATCTTATGTTCTTTTGCATCCACTCATGTATGGAATTGCGCACTACGCCAATGGTTTGTGATACCGTAAAAGGTTATAAGAGAGCCAGGGCTACTCAACCATTGTTACCACGTGTCGTTCAGATTTGAAGATATGGAAGCGCAAAAAGATCTTTCAGTTGTGTGCATGGGGGTGCATCAGATTCTGACATTTGGTTGATAAGTAATATCTTAAGAGGGCTTAATTAGTTGCCTAATCATCACAATCGTGGCATGGTCATGAGGTGGATGTAGATCTGAAGATAGTTGGTGGTATTAGAGATAATGTGGTTTGTATGGGATTTCTATTTGGCGGAGGGTACATATTAGCAAGCCAAGACACTGGAGGAAGCGAGTTTAATTGTCACGAGGATGACATGCGCCAAATAAATAGCTTGAGGTGTCTTATGACCGGTGTCGTACGAGCGATAAAGGGTAGTATTGTGAATCATCAGAATGTTTCATATGGCTTCGTGCTAAGTGAAGGGAGTCCACTATCAACGATCAAATTGTGGGGTCATGTGTCATATCAGTTTTGGCCTGAGATGTATTTATATGGTATTCAAAGGTTCTCTGAAACTTGTATATGAGTAAGAGCTGAGATTTGTATAGGAAGATGTTGGGACTTTCGATATTCCTGTGCCCATAATAATTCTACATTTCGGTATTAGCAGGGACATGGAAACAATTTCAGAATACTCGTAGTGCTCCAATTAATCAGGGCACTCTCATGGGACACTCATCTTTTAATGCACCACTGGCATATAATTCCTTCAATGGTTATCCTAGTTATCTGACACAGACTCAGAATGAGCAGCCGAACTGTAGATGAGTTGTTATGAATGTGGTGATACTAGGAACATCATGAGAAATTGTCCCAGACTTGGGAGAAACCTACTTTAATAGAACAGTCAATCCACACACTCCATTATAGTTACTAATCTACATACACTACAAGTTAGAGATAGAGGACGAGCGGGAAAATGGGGCCTAAGAGGTGGAGGCCCAACACCCATTGATATAATTGCTATGGTGTGGTTGAGGCCACTACACCAGATGGTGTCGTTACAGGTACGATTCCGATTGATATAAAAAGGATATTTTTCCTTAATTTGATTTGGTTATAAAAATTGAGGCGAGTCCTCCTATTATGCTCCGCTTATGGGTGAGCTTCGTAATTTTGTGACCCACTTTTAAGTTTATCCCTGTTGGGAGATTTGATGATGTTGGCCCGTGTATATCATTTTATTTTGTACACTATTAAGGGCTATAAGTCCAAAAAATTACTTTCTATTACTCACTACAGTGGATTTGATGTGATTTCGGAATAATTGATTTCAATTTTTATGAATTGTACGCCCTATTGGTATGGGGGTTCATTCTGTGTTGTGATGTTTATCGGAATTTATAAGAGGAAAGAAAAGAAATGGAAAGAATTCAGTTGGCACAATGTGCAATTACTCGTGATGCTGAGTTGAGGACGAGATCCTCACAATTTTTTTTTATGATGTGAAATATTTAAAACGGGCTACAAGTCACGGTGGAATTTATATAAGGACGAGGTCCTTGTGGTGAACAATTTATATGTTTAAATTCTCCCTTTGTGAAATTTAAATTTGTACTATAGTATTAACAGGTAGTCATGCCTGTTAGGCTTATATGATAAATTTTTTTATGTGATTCTGTGCATATTTAGCCATATTTGTGTTGTAACTATTGAGTTTTGACCTACGAGGTGAGTGCCCAGGTGGCGTTAAATGTGATTCGTTGATTTGGGTAAATAATGATGAGGTTTTTATGCCTCGCGATTGGTTGTCAGTGTTGTGGAAAAAAAAGGGAATTGAAATGAGATTTTGGTTAACATGAGGTTAATTGACGATTTTGTAATTGATTGTGAACAACTAATGAGATCAGAGATGTGGTTAAGGTCATACATATGATGCGTTTTATGTCAAGATATCATTGTGATAATGTCATGTTTGTAATGCTGAGATTAGTGTTATTGATATATACATTGTGGTGCCTTGTTGGGTTGTAGATGTGTTGTTAGGAGTTGTTTTGGTGTTACTCTGACAGGTGGATAGGCCCAATTACAGGGGAGGCTCTGCCGAAATTTCTGAAAATTGTGGGAGCTAGAAACATTTGGGACATTAAGATATGCAAAGAAAGGGATAAGTTACATTATGTGTTTGAGAGTGGACTCTACTTCTTATTTGAGGGTGAATGACCCAAAGTGGGGGAGTGTGGAACAACCGTTAAGCGCTATTAAAAGGTTGATGCGTGCGTAGGCACGAGTTGCTATAGCCAGGTGAGACTAAGATCGTGTGATGATGTGAAAAAAATCGGACCTTTTGGAAATGTTCGGAGGGTAAGAAATTTGCTCTTAAAGTTTACAAATATGGGTGAGAGAAATAGCCTCAATTGAACTGGTATTGTCAAACTTATTTGAATGTGGTATCAACAACGAGCATATGTGTAAAAGTAGAAACATCAATTTAATGTCCTCAAAATAATTCTTGGCACGTTCGAGGACTAACGTATGTTTTAAGAGGGGGAGAATGTAACGACCCGACTTGTCGTTTTAAGAATTAACGCCTCGTTCAACGACTTAAGATCTCGACCAGCTTCGTAATATGTATTATGACTCGCATGTGAGGTCGAGTTTGGTTTTCGGAAGATTCGGAGTTAAATATAAAGAATATTTTGAGGCTTAAGTTGGAAAAAGTCAATCGGATGTTGACTTATGTGTTAGAGGGTTCGGATGTGAGTTCTGATGGTTTTGTTAGCTTCAGGAGGTGATTTGTGACTTAGGAGAGTGATTAGAAGTTGTTTTGGAGGTACGATATAGAATTAGGCTTGAATTGGCGAAGTTAGTATTTTAGCGAATTCCGGTTGATAGGTGAGATTTTGATCCGAGGGTCGGAATGGAATTCCGAGAGTTTCTGTAGCTTCATTATGTCATTTTGGACTTGTCTGCAAAACTTGAGGTCATTCGGACTAGTTTTCATGTGTTTCGGCATCAGTTGTGAAATTTGAAAATTAAATAAGTTCTTAGGCTTGAATCCATGCATAATTGGTGATTTTGATGATATGTGATGTGATTTGAGGCCTCGACTAAGTCCGTAATGTGTTTTCAGTCTTCTTAGTACTTTTGGTTGAGGTCACGGGGTCCTCGGGTGTGTTTCGGGTGAGTTTTGAGCGAGTACGGATACACTGGAACTTAGAAAAATGGAGAGGGCAGCAGTAGCGGCGCGGACCGAGCTCCTTCTCGCGCTGGGCGCGCGGCCGCGCAGGGGAAGAATCTGCAGGTCATTGGTCCTACTTCGGAAGCTCATATCTTTTGATCCGCAAGGAATTTTGAGGTGCTTCAAAGATGAAAGTTGTAGCCCTTCGTGTATAGTTTCCATAAAAGTAAAGATATTGCAATTTGGATATATGTAGAGAAAGTTATGGCCAAAATACTAAAGCCTGTCCCTGCAGAGCAAGGCCTGCGCGACCGCGGATGTTTCTGCGCGGACACCGCTGATTTTGCGCGGACCGCGGTCATTTTTGTGCGGTCAGCGGTGTCGGAATCCGAGGGGTACTCTATAAATACGAGGTTTTGGGTTTTTATTTGATATTTTGACCTAGAGAGCTCGGATTTTGGCGATTTTTCGAAGGTTTTTCAAGAAATTTGTCGGGGTAAGTGATTCTAACTTAGATTTGGTTAGAGTACATGAATCTATCACTGAATTCATCATTTAATTCGTGATTTGAGATGGAATTTGGGAAGAAAATTGGGGAACCTTTCAAAAATGTAAAATGATGATTTGAAGGACCAAATGGTATCGGAATTGGATAATTTTGGTATGGTTGGACTCGTGGTTGAATGGGTGTTCATATTTTGCTACTTTCGTAGGATTCTGAGACGTGGTCCCCACGGGCAATTTTGAGTTAAATTTCAGATTTTAATGGAAAATGTAGAAATTCATATGTAATTAATTCTTATAATTTTTATTGACTGAATCGAATTGTTTATGACTAGATTTGAGAATTTCGGGCACGAATTCGCGAGGCAAAGGCTTGAGTTGGCCGTGGAAGTTCGAGGTAAGTGTTTGGTCTACCCTAGCTTGAGGGAATATGAGTTGAGTATATTTGCTACTTGTTATGTGATGTGTCCGACGTATAGGCATGGTGACAAGTATCTATACGTTGGGGGTCGAACATGCCCGTGAGTCTTGTATTATAATTGTTGTGACTCCGTTGTAGTTTATTGCACTTCATGTGTTATTATTATTATTGTTCCCTTGTTGGAATGTTTGTTTTGATAGTATTGTTCCCCTGTTGGGATGTTTGTTTTGATAAGTATTGTTCCCTTGTTGGGATGGTTGTTTTGACAGTATTGTTCCCTTGCCGGGAAAGTTAATGAAGTAATTGTGGTTCTTGAACTTCGAGGAGCAATGAATCAAGTTATAATACGAATTGTGAAAGTTTATGAGATAATTGCATACTTTGGAGCATTGGCTCAAGTGTTAGAGTGAGTTATGAAATGAAAGTGAAAGAAAGAGAAAGAGGCATCAATTGTTCTATTACCGGGAAATTTATATTATTAATGTTGTCCCCTTGCCGGAATCTAAATTGTTTACTTATTGTTCCCTTGCCGAGATTCCTATTTTAGCCTTGTCTATTCCTTCGCCCCATTGTTTGTGATTGTTGCTTGGGTGAGGAAGAGTGATAAAGCACGAAGGGTGATGCCGTGTATTGTTGTTTGTGAGGAAAGAGTGTAAAGCACGAAGGGTCATTCCGTGCCATGATATAAATGTTAATGCACGAAGGGTCATTCCGTGCCATGATATAAATGTTAATGCACGAAGGATCATTCCGTGCCATCATTATGTGAGGTAAAGCACGAAGGAAAATGCCAAGTACTTTATATGATTGATTTGGTGAGAACGAGAGTAAAAGCACGAAGGATGATGCCGTGCAACTGTTGTTTTCCTACTCACTGTTGATGTGTTTACTTGTTATTAACAATTCAAGTGTATTAACTAGTTAGGTCCCTTTACTGTTGTGACCCATTGTGTTCGAATCCATAGTGTTTACGATACCTCGCCTTATTTATTTGTTTGTGTTCAAAACTCCAAATTTCAAAACAATTGTCACATTTTTAACTCAATTGATTTCTCGTATTAAAGGTACTAATTCATTCGATATTGTACAGTAATTGAAAAGGGTATTTTCTTTATCAAATGATTTCAGAAATAAATAAATAATAACGTCATCTTTTCTTGTTGATTTCCTAATTGCGTTGGGAGATGTACACTACTTTATGTTAAGTGAATGAGGCTTCTTGAACATTCTTAATTGTATTGTGTTATGGAACTTATGAGCTGAGTAACATGAGAATATTGTTGTGCAATGTGAGACAGAAATATGTGGGCACAAGGTGCCGGGGAAAATATTATGGTTTTATTTAATGGCACGTGAGCTGTCCGTGCAGTTGTGACATAAATGTGGGCACGAGGTGCTGTGAAATTTCGAAAGTGGGATGAGACCTATATTATTTATGATTATGATATGAGGTGTCACAAGGTGACCTTTACTCGAAAGAATTATATTCGAAAGATGCTTATATGAAAGATATCTATTTGAAGGAAATATATTCAAAATATATTAATTGAAAAACATATTATCTTAGAGATTATTACTTGAAGGATTTATAAGCGAAAGATTTATATTTGAAGGACTTGATTAATTGATTGCACTTGTATTTGTTATTTGTTTAGAAGCAATTTTGGTGTTCTTGTTGCCAGCTATTTATATCATTGGTTGATCATCGTTGCCATTATTATTATTTGCTTCATATTATTTTGTACGCTATAAACTGCACAGGTTTATGTGAGTGTCTGGTCCTAGCCTTGTCACTACTTCGCCGGGGTAGGCTAGACACTTACCAGCACATGGGGTCGGTTGTGCTGATACTACACTTCTGTACATTTTTGTGTACAGATCCATGCCTTTGATCGACGGTAGCTATTCGTTGCGGTGGAGACTCAAGGTAAACCTGCTATGGCATTCGCAGTCCTCAGAGTCACCTTCAATTGTACTTATTTCCATTTGTTCCCTTCGCTTTGGAACAGTGATGTAATCATATTGTATAACTACTCTTAGAAGGGCTTGTTACTTGTACCACCGGTTTTGGGAATTGTATTTTGTTCAGAGTAATTTAATTTAAAGTTAGTGAATACCCATATTATTACAGTAAATGTTAGGCTTACCTAGTTTAGAAACTAGGTGCCATCACGACTTCTTTGGAGGGATTTTTGGGTCGTGACACCTGCCCTATATATATGACTTCACACCATTCAAAACAATCACCAAACATCCCAAACAACATTAATAATAAACATATTGAGCCTCCCAAAATAGTCCATGCACAGCCTAATCACTCCATACATACGACGACCACCGTAGTCGTGTCAAACGACCCGGAAATGTTACGAATAACTATCATCCCACAACCCTACATATATATGGTGTTTATACACACCCTTACTCCTCCAAAACTCCACAAAACAGTAGTAAAATACGCAGCCCAACAGCAACGCAAAACAGTCCACAAAACAATAACATTACTACCAAGCCTTTCGATATATATTTCACAAGTTCTAGCTTCAATGGCTTAGCCACAACTTGGATAATCTTAAATACATATAGAGTAAGAGGTTACTTACCTTTATACAGAAAGAACAACTCCAATTTGACCTTAAATTTCCATGAAATATCCCTCCAATGCTGCCACAACAAAAAAAAAGCGAAACTAGCGATCAATTAGTGTTTTATGGCACTAGAATCACTTTAGAAGGCTTGAAATCTTCTAGGATTGATATTAAGAACATGAGGGAGTATTTAAAAAACATAAACCCTTTAAAAAAACCTCCCACACGAGCTGGAACGACACAAAAATGAGCAACAACATGAAGAACAAGAGAATTACTAGCGCCACGGAATTCCCGACACTTGATTTGTGTTGTTTGCCCTTTTTTTGGGTCTTGAATCTTGAGAGAACCTTGAGAGGATGTTCCTAGGGTTCTAAGGTCTGAAAATAGTGAGAAGAAATGACTTAAAACGGGTTGGAGGCATCATATATAGGTCCAAATATCTTAAACCGCCTTAGTGGGCCCCATAGAGAGGTGCTTGGCGCAGTCTCGCGAAAATGCGAATATCTCTCTACTCCGAGATCGTATCGATGAACGGTTTAATGCGTTGGAAACTAGACTCATATATATTTAATTTGGTTGGTATATCACCCCGTAATTCCTTGTAAATTATGATAAAAGATTAGAAACATTTGACCTAATGTTTAAGTAAAATTCTGAACCTAAGTTGCGACAACTTTTGTCGATTTTTGTTTCATAACTCGTTTGACTTCAAGACTTATGATACGGATATTATATGATTAAAATACCTTAATACATGACCTCTTGAGTGTATTAAGCACCGCTAGATTTACCTAAAAATACGAGTTACAACATCATTGATTCATTTAACTTCTAATACTTGTTAATCACCCTTATACACTCTTGTATCACTTCAGACCAATATCATTGACTTCTTATCATCTCAAAGATAATTCCTTCTTGGATTTATGTTAACTAATATATGTCATGAACTAACACATGTGGATATGGGTTGTAACACCCTCCCCTCCTTAGGAACATTCGTCCTCGAATGTAAGGGTTCATGGGGAGTTTAAATCATCGTGGATTCCAATGGAAATTTCCGATCAATTTTCACCTATAAAATGGTCACTAGCAAAACTTGCAAGCAATTAAGCCCAACATATGGCTTCACAAGGCTACACAAAGCATTATGCATATTTACATTATCTACATATCACCATTTTGTATTAAGGAGGAGTATTCTCAAATTATTGCTTACCTCATAGAGCCGTTTGACCTTCCAATGTATCTTGTCTTCCACCAACATCCTTGTTATCTTCATTCTGGAATAGGTAAGGGTATTTAGACTTCATCTCCTCTTCTTCTTCCCACGTCATTTCTTCCATATTTTTATCCCTCCATAATACTTTGACGGAGGCTACATCTTTGTTCTCAGCTTGCGGACTTGTCGATCTAATATCGCCACTGGCACCTCTTCATATGATAGGTCCTCTGTAACTTGTACATCTTTGATAGGGACGACTCGAGAAGGGTCTCCAATACATTTCCTCAACATAGATACATGGAATACCGGGTGGACAAATTATAATTTGGATGGCAATTCTAACTCATAAGCAACCTGTCCAATCCGTCGAAGAATTTTATATGGCCCGATATACCTTGGACTCAGCTTACCTTTCTTCCCAAAATGCATAATACCCTTCATTGGTGAGATCCTCAGGAAAACCCAATCACCAACCTCAAACTCCAGATCACGACGTCGGACATCGGAATAAGATTTTTGCCTGCTTTGTGCCGTCCTCAATCGCTGCTGTATTACTTTCACCTTCTCAATAGCTTGGTGAATCAAATCTGGCCCATATAATTCTGTTTCACCGACTTCGAACCATCCAACTGGTGATCTACATCTTCTCCCGTATAGTGCCTCGTATGGGGCCATTTTAATACTGGAATGGTAGCTATTATTGTAGGCGAATTCTATGAGTGGAAGATGGTCATCCCAATTTCCCTTAAAATCTAGAACACATGCTCGTAGCATATCTTCCAGTGTCTGAATGGTACGTTCAGCCTGTCCGTCAGTCTGCGAGATCAATATAAATGGTAGACCTGGACATGGACAACCAGCAATAAAATATGACGGCATGAACATACATAGCAAGGGATGACCAGACAATCAAGAAACTACATATAAGGTATGAGCTACCACGCTACCATGAAAGACTATATAACAAAAACTAGCCGAAAAGGCATACCAAACTATACATGAGTCGACACTTGTCTATGAGCCTCTAAATGAACATAAGTGTTGCAACATAGCCGGAACAGGGCCCCGACATACCCATAATGTCTATAACAAAAATGCACACCAAGACCAAGGCAAGTCCGGAGAAGGGATCTCTCCAATCACCGCTGAACTGGACAGCCTACTGTGGTGGGAGAGCTGCACCTGCTTGTCTATTAGGACCTGCAGCACGACATGCAGCGTCCACAAATAAAAGGTCGTCAGTACGAATAAAGTACTAAGTATGTAAGGCAGGGAACCATAAATATGATCAGTAATGTAAGCAAGGATAGAGAATATACGACCTGTAACAACTTAGTACCTCTGAGGGCTACTGACATGAAATGCATGATACATATGTACAAATACATAAACCTTTAAAACATTCGCCTCTATGGTCATCATCAACATCATATTGTACCCGGCCATAATAGGCTCGGTAAAACAATGTACCCGGCCATCATAAGGCTCGGTAGAATTGTACCCGGCCATGTGGAGCTCGGTAAAACCCAACTGATCAGTGGTTGCACAATAGGTGCCGTACCTGGCCAACTATAGCGTGGCTCGGTAGAGTAAAATAGATACATATATATAATGCATGCTCGACTCATGGAATCACATTCTAAACCTTTCGGAGTGACGTAAGGTCGGTATCCTCTGTACACGTTATTAGGACTAACTCTTCACTATGAACCTTATAAGAATCAGGAAGTACCAACAACATTGATAACATAAGAATAAGAGAAGCAACATTAACATCAATCGTTCCATAAGAGGGAAAACAATGTAAGTACTGCTAGCTTCTAAGAGTAGAGTATCTTGGAAGCTCGTTCATTACATTATGTACAATCGGAGTCGTGCAAAAGAAGGAAAGGGATAGTCTCACATACCTTGTATATACTGCTCCAATCTCAAGCTATGGAATTGTCAAAACTCCTTAGTCTACAATAAGAGAAACGATACTATCGTTATCATTTAAGCGTCATAACTCTCATGTATCGACCACAACCTATTTTACGATGAAACGGACAGCACCTCCCCTATATATATGACTTCAAACAATTCAAAACGATCACCAAACAGCCCAAACAACATCAATAATAAACATATTGAGCCTCCCAAAATAGTCCACGCACAGCCTAATCACTCCATACATACGACGACCACCGTAGTGGTGTCAAACGACCCGGAAATGTTATGAATAACTATCATCCCACAACCCTACATATATATTGTGTTTCTACAAACCCTTCCTCCTCCAAAACTCCACAAAACGGTAGTAAAATACGAAGCCCAACAGCAACGCAAAACAGTCCATAAAACAATAACATTACTACCAACCTTTCGATATATATTTCACAAGTTCTAGCTTCAATGGCTTAGCAGCAACTTGGATAATCTTAAATACATATAGAGTAAGAGGTTCCTTACCTTTATACAGAAAGAACAACTCCAATTTGACCTTAAATTTCCATGAAATATCCCTCCAATGTTGCCACAACAACAAAAAAGCGCAACTAGCGATCAATTAGTGTTTTTCGGCACTAGAATCACTTTAGAAGGCTTGAAATTACCTAGGATTGATATTAGAACATGAGGGAGTATTTACAAAACATAAACCATTTAAAACAACCTCCCAAACGATCTGGAACAACACAAAAATGAGCAACAACAAGAAGAACAAGAGACTTACTAGCGCCACGGAATTCCCGACACTTGATTTGTGTTGTTTGCCCTTTTTTGGGTCTTGAATCTCGAGAGAACCTTGAGACGATGTTCCTAGGGTTCTAAGGTCTGAAAATAGTGAGAAGAAATGACTTAAAATGGGTTGTAGGCATCCTATATAGGTCCAAATATCTTAAACCTCCTTAGTGGGCCCCATAGAGAGGTGTTTGGCGCAGTCTCGCGAAAATGCGAATATCTCCCTACTCCGAGATCGTATCGATGAACGGTTTAATGCGTTAGAAACTAGACTCATAGATATTTAATTTGGTTGGTATATCACCCCGTAATTCCTTGTAAATTAGGATAAAATATTAGAAACATTTGACCTAATGTTTAAGTAAAATTATGAACCTAAGTTGCGACAACTTTTGTCGACTTTTGTTTCATATCTCGTTTGACTTCAAGACTTATGATACGGATATTATATAATTAAAATACCTTAATACATGACCTCTTGAGTGTATTAAGCACCGCTAGATTTACCTGAAAATATGAGTTACAACATCCTTGATTCATTTAACTTCTAATACTTGTTAATCACCCTTATACACTCTTGTATCACTTAAGACCAATAGGATTGACTTCTTATCATATCAAAGATAATTCCTTATTGGATTTATGTTAACTAATATATGGCATGAACTAACACATGTGGATATGGGTTGTAACATGAGGCATCACAATATACCATATAACCTTCTGTTCCTTCAGGGAGAGGGAGCACTAGTGTGGATGTCAATCGATTCTTCAGCTTCTGAAAACTACGTTCACAAGTGTCAGACCACTAGAACTTGGTAGCTTTCTGTGTTAACTTAGTCAATTGTGATGAAATAGAGGAAAACCCTTCTACAAACCGCCTATAATATCCTGCTAGCCTTAGGAAGCTGCGGACTTCTGATGGTGTTGTAGGTCTCGGCCAATTCTTTACTGCATCGATCTTCTGAGTGTCGACAATAATACCCTCATCAGATATCACGTGGCCAAGGAATGCTACTGAGTTCAGCCAAAATTTACATTTGGAGAGCTTAGCATATAACTTACGATCCTGAAGCATCTGTAATACTATCTGTAAGTGGCCCGCATGTTCCGCCTCCGAACGAGAATATACTAGAATGTCATCAATGAATACAATCATGAACACATCAAGATAGGGCCTAAATATAGTATTCATGAAATACATAAAAGCTGTTGGGGCATTTGTTAGCCCGAACGACATCACCAAGAACTCAAAGTGCCCGTATCTTGTCCGGAAGGCCGTCTTTGGAATATACTTCTCCTTAACCCTCACCTGATGATACCCTGAACGTAAATCAATCTTGGAGAAATACATGGCACCCTGGAGTTGGTCAAACAAGTCATCAATTCTTGGAAGTGGATACTTGTTCTTTATAGTAAACTTATTCAACTGTCGATAGTCGATACACATCCGTAACGACCCGTCTTTCTTTCGCACGAATAGGACTGGTGCACCCCAAGGTGAAGAGCTAGGTCTAATGAAGCCCTTATCCAGTAAGTCCTTAAACTCCACCTTCAACTCTCGCAACTCTGCCGGGGCCATTCTGTATGGAGGGATAGAGATCGGTTGAGTGTCAAGCAACACATCAATGCTAAACTCAATCTCCCTTTCAGGAGGAAGGCCTGGGAGTTCATCTGGGAAAACATCTCGGAATTCGTTGACCACAGGGATTGATTGTAAAGTAGGCAGTTTCGCCTCCGCAACCCTAACGCGAACGAAATGATAAATGTAACCTTTTGAGATCATTTTCCTTGCCTTAAGATAGGAAATAAACCTACCTTTTGGTGTACAAATATTCCCTTTCCATTCAATGATGGGTTCACCAGGAAATTGAAACCTAACCATCTTCGTACGATAGTTAACATTTGAATAGCATGAGGCCAACCAGTCCATTCCTATTATCACATCAAAATCAACTATTTCTAACTTAAATAAATTTGCCGAGGTTTGACGACTACAAATTATCATAGTGCAACCTCTATATACACTTCTAACAATCACAGAATCTCCTATCAAAGTAGATACCGCAAGGGGTTTACTTATCAATTCAGATTCAATGCCAAACTTATTAGCCACAAAGGGTATAACATATGATAATGTAGATCCCGGATCAATCAGCGCATATACATCATAAGAAAACACAGATAATATATCTGTAACAACATCTGGAGACGACTCGAGATCCTGTTGACCTACTAGAGCATAGGTTTGATTTTGACCACCACTCAAACTCGACACTGCACATCTACCTCTACCACGAACTGCTGACTGCTGAAAACCTCGTGCTGGAGGTCGAACTGATAAGGAAGAAGCAGACACAGATCCAGTCGGCTGAGCCATACTATCACCTCCCCTATTAGGACAATCCCGCATCATATGGCTAGGTTGTCCGCAAGAATAACATGCATCAGAACCTCAACGGCACAGTCCAAAGTGGGCCTTGCCGCACTGATCACAACGTGGTATTGTGGGTCTCGTCTGACTAGTATCCCTGTGATGTTGCGAGCCTGATGCCTGCGAACTCTGACCTGGAGTAGAATAGGTAAATCGATCATATAGAGGCCTCTAAAACTGTGGAGGAGCACTATCTACAGGTGGCGCCGAACTCCTCGAAGACTGGGGCCTGACGCTGCCTTTGAAGTCATTAGAATACCTTTCAAATCTCGACCTCTTATGCTGGCCCCTATCCTGCTCCCTATCTGCCCTCTACTGGCGCTTACGATCCTCTAGGGTCTGGGCATAAGCCTAAATATGGGAAATATCCATGCCCTCCACCAAGAGGCAGTCGTGCACTCATTTATCAGATGTGGCCCCAATCTGTTCACGAACAAATGCACCCTATCACTCATATCGGCCACCATATGGGGAGCATACCTTGCTAAAGAATCGAACTGCATACTGTACTCTCGCACACTCATATTACCTTGTCTCAGGTTTAAGAACTTATCAGCCCTAGCTCGTCGTATCTCAACTGGCAAGTAGTGACAAAGAAAGGCCTCAGAAAATTACTTCCATATAGCTGGAGGAGTGTTTGGACCCCTGGATCTCTCCCAACTATCATACCAGAGAACCGCTAAATCCCGTAGCCGATAAGAAGCCAACTCTACTGCCTATCTATCACTAACATGCATAACTCGAAGTGTACGATGAACCTGGTCAATAAAAGTCTGCGGGTCCTCCTTGGGGTCTGATCCGGTAAACACTAGAGGGTCTAAATTAATAAAATCACGAACTCTCGTACTAACTGGTTTATCAGCAGCACCTGTATTCTGCCTCTGAGCCTGAGCAGCTACCAAGCTAGTCAATAACTGCAAAGCACTTTGCATATCCTGGTCTATAGTGCCAGACGGAGGAACTGGAGGTGCTGGGTGCCTCCTAATATCCTCTGGAGGAGACGGGGTAGATGAGGTATGAGACGGCATCTCACTCTGAGCCTCACTTTGGCCTACTCTGGCTTGGGGCACCTAACTGGTACCCTCTCCCGTAGTTGTATCAAGTTGTCTACTAATTGTTTGCTTCCTAGTCGAAGGCATCGCTGAAAGAAAACAAAGTGAATATTAGAGACGAACACTTACGACTCAACTCTACGCACGATCTAGATTCAGGAAGAAGGTAACAACCCTAGATGTCATGTAGCCTCCTGATTATAAATGTGGCGCGCTACACATCCATAATCAAGACTCTACTAGATACGGCTCATAGACAATCCCTAGGATAGACTTGCTCTGATACCAAGTTTGTCACGACCCAAACTGGAGGGCCATGACTAGCACCCGACCATACTTGCCGAGAACCAACGTACATTTTATCTAACTTTTTTTTAAATTATCTTTTAGAGTTGACGAGATCAATATAAATGGTAGACATGGATAATGGAAAATCAACAAAAAAATATGATGGCATGAACATACATAGCAGAGGATGACCAGACAATCAAGAAACTACATATAAGGTACGAGCTATCACGCTACCATGAAAGACTATACAACAAAAACCAGCCGACAAGGCATACCAAACTATACATGAGTCGACACTTGTCTACGATCCTCTATAGGAACATAAGTACTGCAACATAGCCGGAACAGGGCCCCGACATACACATAATATCTACAGCAAAAATGCATACCAAGACCACGGCAAGTCCGGAGAGGGGATCTCGCCAATCATCGTTGAACTGGACAGCCTACTATGGTGGGGGAGTTGCACCTGCCTGTCTATCAGGACCTGCAGCACGACATGCAGCATCCACAAATAAAAGGACGTCAATACGAATAAAGTACTGAGTATGTAAGGCAGGGAACCATAAATACGAACAGTAATGTAAGCAGGGATAGAGAATTTACAACCTAGAACATCTGAGTACCTCTGAGGGCTACTGACATGAAATGCATGATAAATATGTATGTATACATAAACTTTTAAAACATACGCCTCTGTGGGCATCATCATCATCATATCGTACCCAACCATAATAGGCTCGGTAAAAACGTACCCGGCCGTCATAAGGCTCAGTAGAATCGTACTCGGCCACGTGGAGCTCGGTAAAACCCAACTGATCAGTGGTTGCATAATAGGTGCCGTACCCGGCCGACTATAGCAAGGCTCGGTAGAGTAAAATAGATACGTATATATAATGTATGCTCGACTCATGGAATAACATTCTAAACCTTTCGGACTGACGTAAGGTCGGTATCCTCTGTACACGTTATTAGGACCAACTCTTCATTACGAACCTTATAAGAATCAGGAAGTACCAGCAACATTGATAACATAAGAATAAGAGAAGCAACATTAACATCAATCATTCCATAAGAGGGAAAGCAATGTAAGTACTGCTAGCTTCTAAGAGTAAAGTATCTTTGGAATCTCGTTCATTACTTCATGTACAATCGGAGTCGTGCAAAAGAAGAAAAGGGATAGCCTCACATACCTTGTATATACTTCCCGAATCATAAGCTATGCAATTGTCACAACTCCTTAGTCTACAATAAGAGAAACGATACTATCGTTATCATTTAAGCGTCATAACTATTATGTATCGACCACAACCTATTTTATGTTGAAACGGACATCACTTCCCCTATATATATGACTTCACACCATTCAAAAAAATCACCAAACATCCCAAACAACATCAATAATAAACATATTTAGCCTCCCAAAACAGTCCACACACAACCTAATTACATCATACATACGACGGCCACCGTAGTCGTGTCAAACAACCCGGAAATGTTACGAATAACTATCAGCCCACAAACCTAAATATATATAGTATTTCTCGACACCCTTACACCTCCAAAACTCCACAAAATAGTAGTAAAACATGCAGCCCAATAGCAACACAAAACAGTCCGCTACATGTGAATAACTCGAACTCACGGCTTCCGATCACCGTCCCATGAGTTCTTACATATATAGAACGAATTACCGTAAATTCATAGCAGAGAAAAATGTATGAAATATGGTAGTAAATTACCTTACTTGTTGGATAACCCAGCCCTTCCCTTGGTTCTTCAAACTTTAGGTTTTACCTTCAAATAGAACTTGCAAGAGAGGGAAAATCGATTAGGGTTTGTGTGGGATTTTTGGGGAGGAGTTGCAGGGGTTAACTTTGGTTTTGAGGGTCTGAAAAATGGATGAAATAATTGAGTTCATAACACCTTAAAAGTCCTCTCTTGGCCGACTTAGGGATTTTAATTTTGTCCTATCATTTTGGCAAGTAGGTGATGCACCTACTTGTCATCTACCAATCTGCGCAGGCTTGCGAAAATATGAATATCTCTATACTCCAAGATCGTATTGACAAACGGTTTAATGCGTTGGAAACTAGACTCGTATATATTTAATTTGGTTGATATATCACCCCATAATTCCTTGTAAATTAGGATAAAAGCTTAGAAACATTTAACCTAATGTTTAAGTAAAATTATTACCTAAGTTGCGACAACATTTGTCGACTTTTGTTTCATAACTCGTTTGACTTCAAGTCATATGACACGGATATTATATGATTCAAATACCTTAATACATGAACTCTAGAGTGTATTAAGTACCTCTAGGTTTACCTGAAAATACGAGTTACAACATCCTTGATTCGTTTAACTTCTAATACTTGTTAATCACCCTTATACACCCTTGTATCACTTAAGACCAATAGGATTAACTTCTTATCACCTCAAAGGTAATTCCTTCTTGGATTTATGTTAACTAATATATGGCATGAACTAACACGTGTGGATATGGGTTGTAACAGTAACTATCTGTAGAAGTGTTAAAAATACAGATAAAACTATTTGCAAAATGATTATTGCAGGCTTTACTGGCCAACTTCATGGTTGGTGGGATAACTATTTATCCACTGAAGAAAAAACGTTGGTTATTAATGCAATAGCCACTGACGAGGAAGTTGATAACTTAGGCATGACTCTAGTAAATTATAGAGAAGATGCAGTTTATACCCTTGCCCTTACAATTCTAGAACATTTCAATGGTAGATTTACCAATCAACACGAGACTATCCGTACTCTGCTAAATGGTCTTAGATGTAAGACCCTTAGTGAATTTAGATGGTACAAAGATACGTTTATGAGTAGGGTTATGGAATTACTCAAAAATAAATATGTGCATAGGAAAGCTAAGTTTATAGATGGCCTTCCCTCCTTATTTTCTGAGAGAGTAAGAAAAGCATTAAGGGGTAGTTACGGTGAAATTCCGTATAAGTATTATACCTATGGCTGTGATGACCCGGCCAGTCGTCTCATGAATTACCACTCCGTTATCCCCCTTTCTTCTTATTTATGCTTTGTTCATCCCTGTTATGTGACATCAGGTTGGTCGGATCAAATCCGGAATGAATTTGGTAAGGTTTGAGACACTTAGTCTCTTTTGAGGAAGCTTAAGTTGAAAAAGTCAATCGGATGTTGACTTATGTGTTATAGGGCTCGGATGTGAGTTTTGATGGTTCGTTTAGCTTCGGGAGGTGATTTGGGACTTAGGAGTGTGATCGGAATGGGGTTTGGAGGTTCGAAGTAGATTTAGGCTTGAATTGGCGAAGATGATATTTTGGCGATTTTCGATTGGTAGGTGAGATTTTGATATACGAGTCAGAATGGAATTCCGAGAATTACAGTAGTTTCGTTGGGTCATTTGTGATGGGAGTTGATGATAGGTTATAATTACGTATTTTAGTAATTATTACACTCTAATTTACTGCACTTTAGTTGAGTTTGCGCTTTAATCGCTAGTGTTTTGCACTAATTATGTATTTTATGCCTTGTAGGTGTGATTCCGAGCTATATAGATGTTATGGAATAAAATTAAGTGGTTTGGATCTTTGAAGTCTGAGTAAGAGCTCAAGGAATTAAGCCGGGATCGCGTTCGGCGATCAACGGATGATAAAATAACAAAATGAAAACTCGAAGAGGCATATTGTGCACTGTCTAGTAAAGTAGACATAACTCTTTGCTCAAAACTCTATTTGTGCTTCATAATATATTGTTGGAAAGAAAACGCAAAGGGACACAACTTTCATGTTTTACGTTTTTCCAAAGACTAAACGTAACAGGGTGAAAAACCACGGTTACGGTAGGACCGCGGCAGAAGGCAGTCGCGGACAAATGAAGAACCTGAGAGGGTGTTTGGCCACGGTTCTGGCGTAACCACGGTGAAACCGCGACAGGATGCGTAAATTTCAGAGACCAAAGTGCAAAACACGGGATTTTAAGCCCTAAACCCTATATTAAACCAAGGAAGCCGGCCAAGAAAAGAAAATGGACATATTTTTGACATAGATTTGACCTAAAGAGGCTGAGACACAATAGGAGCAAGGCTTGGGAATTCTTCTACAAGTTTTTTCTTTCCTCTTCCCATTTTTCATTGTTGGTTATGACTTTTAGTATTGTAGTTTTATACACTATTATGAATAGATAATTTGTTATCTAGAGTTTTGATAAAACCTTTTGTAGGATAAATTCTTGTTATGTTTTTATATAATTGATTCGTAGTATAATCTCTATTTGTTCAACTACGTTCTTATTGTAGTTAATTGAAGAGCTCTCAATTAGCTGTGCCTATTTAGTATGCATAACTTGGGAGAGAGTGCATAATTAGGTAATTGTTGAACAACACCACTCCCAGAGTATATAAGGGGTCAATAACCGAGGGTTTAAAGGCGGGATTAGGGATAACGAAGCCTTGCGTGCAATCTGAAGTGAGTTGTATCAAAAGCCAGCTAGCGTACCTCGGGAGAGTGTGTCTAGTAAATTGTCGTGATTACTTGGGAGAGATTTACGGTAATATGAGTGCTCATGATCGGTAGAGAATACTTAGGCGAAATTATAGAAGACATAGCGGGAAGGATTCCGACAATTGGGAAAATCATAACCCTAGACCTCCTTAATCTTGTCTCTAACTCTTAGTATCTTTAGTTGTTAATTTATTATTTTAATTTGTTAATAAATTAGTTAAACACAAGAATCTAAATATCTATAAGTTAGGAACTGTTCAAGCTTATCTTCTTGGTGATAGTGAACAGTTGTAGCTAAGCCTTAGTTCTCTGTGGGATTCGACTCCGGACTTGTAAACCGGATTATATTTGCAACGACCGCATTGTCCTTTTTATAAGGCATAGTTGGGCGTGATCAAATTTTGGCTCCGTTACCGGGGAACTAACGGTGTAGCTGTAGGTGTACATATTACTAGGTTTCAAGTTTGAACTTTTATTTTTAATTTTTTGTATTTGATTTTTTTTCTTTTATTTTTTCTTTTACTTGTTGATTAAAAAAAACATGGCATCATGGAACTATGAAAGTTTTGATGTTGGTAATTCTACTTTTAATCCTCCTTATGCATATTGTGATGAAAACCACCCTTGGCAAAATTATCAAAATATTTCCGAGAGCGAGTTTTGTGCACCAACTCAATCTTATGTGGGAAATGTGTGTGATATGTGTGGTGGTCAAGATGGTCACATTCATGGTTGTGCCAATACTTCTTATCTTAACCCCTTATTATGATGATTCTATGTTTTTTTGTGAGGATAATAGGAGCAAAGAACCCAGGTATGAGGACCTGAAAGAGATCGAGGATATGTTAAAGTGCCTTACGAAACAATATGATGAGATAATACTGTGGGTACAAAGGCAAGGGGCAACTATTCACAACTTGGAGGCTCAAGCGAATAAATTAATTGAACCTGGTAAAGCGCAACAGGTTGACATTGTGGATAGTAGCCAATATGAGCAAGAACGGACAATAGAAATTGCCATATTACTGGAGTATTTAAAAAATATGAGGATGATCTAGAGTAGGAGGCTAGAGTAGAACACCAACAATCAATCAAACTAGATTTTGAGGATGCCGATATCGTAGAGGAGATACTAGAGTCAACCAAGGATATTGAAGATACATATTTAGTTGACTCTATTGTCATTAGTGTTGAGAATGTAGACTGTCCCAATGTTCATGTAGTTGAGCGCATTGGTCCCCACTCCAAGCATTTTTCCACATTGTGTTTAGATGATGATATAAAAATAGAGTCGTCCGAGCCACTTGAGGAGTCAAGGAATGAGGAACAAAGTGCTTACATTCTGGAATTCTTCTTTCCAGAAAGTCAGGATTACACACCTCATCTAAAGGCCAAGAAGTGCAGAATACTACATTATTTTATTGGGCCAGTCAGATTCGTTCCACCGCCCCATGACCATAATCATAAGCTTGAATCAAAACTTGGGGTTCAATTCATAAGCTCGAGGTGGAGGCAAAAAGTGATCCGCGTCGTGGTGTGACGTTAAATCAAGTGCTTGTTGGGAGGCAACCTAACTTTATTGCTTTTTTTTATTTATTTTTTATTTTTTTAATTGTATTATTTTTATAGTGTCAATTTTTTATTTTCTAGAAGCATGGAAAGCAAAGGTATTGGAAGGATGCAATATCAAACCAAATGGTTGGAACTAAGTGTGAGGTACCCGCACAAAGGACCAAGTTTGGGAGAAGTCTGGGTACCCCATGAGCTGTTAAAGCTTCGGCCTTTGGCCTATCGGGGAGTTTCTTTTACCCTCTTATTAGTATGGTGTGCATTGGGGACAATGCAAAATTTTAAGTGTGGGGTGAGGAGATTGTCTAGGTGACTTTCTATGCTATTTTAGTTGTGTTAGTTTAATTGAATAATTTTTTTTTAAATTGAAAAGATTGGACTTTTCCCGACGTGGATCTATTAGATAATTTTCTTGAGGTATTTAAGTGTAAAGAAAAAGTACAAAAATATTTTTTTTGTTAGGTAGTGTAATAATTCCCCCTTGGTTTTTCTTTAAACCACGGTCCTTTTCCAAGGGTTTTATTTGAACCGGGTATAGTTAGTTTCTTTTTTGGGAGTAGGAGCCATTGTGTTGTGTTTTGAAGTGAAGCAATATCTCTTGACTTTGTTATACCTTGAGAATAGTGAGTACTTTGGTTGTGACGCTTAGGCTCAGTTTTTGACTCTTGTAGAAGTACCTTAAATTGTATGATCTTAACTTTGCTTAACTGCTTTGACTAGAGTGTCTTGATGATCCAATCTTGAGTGAGTCATGTTCCATGTGTGTGTAAGAATTTGTTATATTCTATGCATTGCATTTGATGCCTAGAACTTGTCCCGTGTGTTTGCAAAGTGAAATAGTAATTTTATTCAGTCTAGGAAGTGATATAGGCATTTCTTTGTTGAGCCAAATATGTATATTTTACCCACCTAATTGTTATGTATCGTAGTTAACCCCTTTGAACCTGTAATCTTGTTTATTTGGCAACCACATTACAAGCCTTACCCATTTGTTTGAATTAACCGTCTATTGAACCATTGTAACCTCTCATGAGCACTTGAATTGTTTATCAACTTTGTAAAAGTTAAAGTGTGGGGTAGTTGGTTTGGCTTTTGAGTGGAACTAATGAAATAAGGAGAAAGGGTGCACTAATTTGAAAAGCAAGAACCTCTTGAATTGAAAAAAAAAAGTTGTATTGCTGTAAAAAAATATATATTCTTTGATAGTGGTGACTCTTGATATAATTGGGCTTAAATAATTTGGTAGTTGATGTATATTGATGTGAAGGTGGAGTTTGAATTGACATAAGTATGAGGTTTGAATGTTAAAATATATGTATTAGAGTGCTTAGGGAGGTGTAGTTACTCTTATATCTAAATGTATCATACCCGTTCCGTAGCCTACATTACAACCAAATAAAGTCCTAATTGATCCTAGATTGAATGAGCTCCATTAGTAGAGTAGTACACTACGGGCAAGCTTATGGTGCATCTTTTGTGGCATATGAATGTTATTTCTGAGAGTGAGTGAATTCTTTCTATCTTGAGTTCCTAAGTGTTCTTAAATTTTATTGTGTGGAACTACTCTCTTTTGTTGTGTGAGGGCACTTGATTCATGAAGGAAAGGTAATGTCAGTGACCTCTATGTTAGAGTAAGTAGGTGAATTGTGAATAATGTGTGGTACTTATGAGTCAAATCTTGAGGTGAAGATGTTACGCTTTTGTGTTTAGTCTATTTTAAATACTTTTGGTGTGATGAGTTAGGAGAATTGTTTAAAAAGGCCGTGTCTATAAAAAAAAGTGTAGTTAGATTGCTCGAGGACGAGCAATGGTTTAAGTGTGGGGTGTTGATGATAGGTTATAATTACGTATTTTAGTCGATTATTACACTCTAATTTACTGCACTTTAGTTGAGTTTGCGCTTTAATCGCTAGTGTTTTGCACAAATTGTGTGTTTTATGCCTTGTAGGTGTGATTTCGAGCTATATAGATGTTATGGAATGAATTTAAGTGGTTTGGAGCTTTGAAGTCTGAGTAAGAGCTCAAGGAATTAAGCCGGGATCGCGTTCGGGGATCAACGGATGATAAAACAACAAAATGAAAACTCGAAGAGGCATATTGTGCATTGTCTAGTAAAATAGACATAACTTTTTCTCAGAAGTCCATTTGGTCCATAATATATGGTTGGAAAGATAATGCAAAGGGATACAACTTTCATGTTTTACATTTTTCCAACGTCCAAACGGAACAGGGTAAAAAACCGCGGTTATGGTAGGACCGCGGCAGAACCGCAGCAGAAGGTAGTCGCGGACAAATGAAGAACCTGAGAGGGTGTTTGCCCGCGGTTCCAGCGTAACCGCGGTGGAACCGTGGCAGGATGCGTAAATTTTAGGGACCAAAGTGCAAAACACGGGATTTTAAGCCCTAAACCCTATATTAAACCAAGGAAGCCGGTCAAGAAAAGAAATTGGACATATTTTTGACATAGATTTGACCTAAGGAGGCAGAGACACAATAGGAGCAAGGCTTGAGAATTCTTCTACAAGTGTTTTCTTTCCTCTTCCTATTTTTCATTGTTGGTTATGACTTTTAGTATTGTAGTTTTACATACTATTATTAATAGCTAATTTGTTATCTAGAGTTTTGATAGAACCTTTTGTAGAATAATTCTTGTTATGTTTTTATATAATTGAGCCGTAGTATGATCTTTATTTGTTCAACTACGTTCTTATTGTAATTAATTGAAGAGCTCTCAATTAGCTGTGCCTATTTAGTATGCATAACTCGGGAGAGAGTGCATATTTAGGTAATTGTTGAACAACACCATTCCCAGAGTATATGAGGGATCAATAACCGAGGGTTTAAAGGCGGGATTAGGGATAACGAAGCCTTGGGTGCGATCTGAAGTGAGATGTATCAAAATCCAGCTAGCGTAGCTCGGGAGAGTGCGTCTAGTAAATTGTCGTGATTACTCGGAAGAGATTTACGGTAATAAGAGTGCTCATGATCGGTAGAGAATACTTAGGCAAAATTATAGAAGACAGAGCAAGAAGGATTCCGACAACAGGGGAAATCATAACTCTAGACCTCCTTAATCTTGTCTCTAACTCTTAGTATCTTTAGTTGTTAATTTATTATTTTAATTTGATAATCAATTAGTTAAACACAAGAATATAAATATCTATAAGTTAGGAACTGTTCAAGATTGTCTTCTTGGTGATAGTGAACAGTTGTAGCTAAGTCTTAGTTCTCTGTGGGATTCGACTCCGGACTTGTAAACCGGAGTATATTTGCAATGACCCCATTGTCCTTTTTATAAGGCATAGTCGGGCGTGATCAGGAGTGCAAAATTTGAGGTCATTCGAATATGGTTTGGTTGGGTTTTTGATCAAAAGCGAAATTCAGAAGATTTAAGATAGTTTTGCTTGAATACGATGTGTTTTGGTTGATTTGATGTTGTTTGAGGTGTTTTGAAGATTGGTACAAGTTTGAATAAGGTATTAGGATATGTTTATGCTTTTGGTTGAGGTCCCGGGGGCCTCGGGGAGATTTCGGATGGTTGACGGGAAGTTTGAGACTTTATTGTAGCTGCTGAATTTGCTGCTTCTGGTATTTCTGCACCTGCGGATTTGGGATCGCAGGTTCAACGCCGCATGTGCGGGAGTTCAGTCGCAGAAGCAAAAAGGGGCCTGATGAGCAGCGACCGCAGACGCGGTTAGGGTGACCGCATCTGCGATGTCGCAGATGCGTAAGGTTGACTATCGAAATGGCTTTAGCCGTTAAGTGAGGAACGACAGAAGTGGTTATTTGGCCGCATATGCGGTACTGCAGAGGCGTTAATTTGGCCGCAGATGCGAAAATGACTGGGCAGAAAGTATAAATTGTGGCCTTCGCGAAATTTGAGCTATTTCACCATTTTTGACTTCGGCTTTGGAGCTTTTTGGACGATAGGAAAGAGGGATTTCAAGGAAACTTCAGTGAGATAAGGAATCTGGACCTAAAACAAGTTCCTATGCTATTATTACACGGATTAGAGCTAGAAATTATGGAATTTAAGGGCAAAAATTGGGAAACTAGGGCTTAGACCCTTGCTTGAGGATTTGAAGGACCATTTGAGGTCGGATTTCAGAACTTTTGATATGTATGGACTCGTGGGGAAATGAGGAAACTATTTATGTAAAAATTATCAAATTTCGAGACGTGGGCCTAGGGCTCGGGTTTTGGTAATTTCGGGATTTGTGTCATTTATTGATTATTTTCACTTGGGCTTCGTTCCATTAGCATATTCTGACGTCCTCATTCTGATTTTTGGATAGATTCGACATAAGTGGAGGCTGATTCGAGGGGCAAAGGCATTGCGAGCTAGAAATTTGACCGGTTCGAGGTGAGTAATGATTGTAAATCATATTCTGAGGGTATGAAACCCCAGACTTGTATATCGTTGTGCTATATTGAGGTGAGACACATGCTTGATGACGAGAGTGAGGTCGTGCACTGTTGGTGATTGTGACTTAGTCCATCCCGAATGACTATGTTACCGCGTATTTAACTGAAATTTATTTGCTATCATCATGATTTGGGCTGATTGCCATATTTGGGCCTTGTGCCAACTATTTGAACCCTTCGGGGATTTTTACTGGTATTTTCTCACTGTTTTGATTTTTTACTAGAACTCAGTCATGTTATATTTCATTGTTTTTCGTACTCAACCATATTTACTTTGTTTTAACACTTACGTGATCCTTTAAATGAAATTTTTGGGCTGAGAATCATGTTTCACTATTGCCCGAGTGGCTTGTGAGGAATTTTGACTGAGTAAGGCCGAGGGCCTATGTTGTGAGGAAACATTTGATACTGATATGAGGCTGAGGGCCTCAGATATGTACGCCACGAGGTGGCTTGACTAATATGAGGCCGAGGGCCTAGTGATGATGCCACGAGGTGGCTTGATATTGCGCTTGGGCCGTAAGGGGCCTCTCCAGGAGTCTGTACACTCCCAGTGAGCGCGGGTACCCATTGTGATGTGAGATTGAGCCCGAGGGGCTGGTATTGTTCTTTGTGATTGCCCGCGGGGCTGGTATTGTTCTGAGATGTTTCCCGAGGGGCGAATTTGTTAATATTGTGCCCGAGGGGCGAACCTTTATGTGTTTACTTTTCATAAATGACTATCAATTACCTGCTTAATTGTTGAAAAAGGCTTTTCATAAAGTAAATTTTGTGTTAATGGATTTTACCCATCTTTCACTGGTTTACTATTTTAAATGGTTTTACTGCTTCGTTATAGCATACTTTTGTGCCTTACGTTATTTCCTGCTTTCAATCTTTATTTACATTTGTTACTCACTGCGTTGGAGTACTCACTTTACTCCCTACCCCCGTGTGCAGATTCAAGCATTGCTGATCCTACCAGTGCGAGTTCAGGGCTCCCAGCAGACATTCAGAGTTCACGAGGTAGATGCTTGGCATCCGCAATCCTGTGTTTCTCCCTCTTTGTCATTTCTATCTCTTTTCAGACATTTGTAGTAGTTATTGACTTATCAGACTTGTAGTAGGATTTATAGATGCTCATGACTAGTGACACCCCGGTTTCGGGCTGTGTTGGTGTTATTTTCCGTAAATTATTTTTGTAACTACTTAAACCTTAGTTTAATTGATTATGCTTATTACTGTTTCTTAATGTTTACCTGCTTAAAGATTGAATTGGGAGTAGTTGGTTGGCCTTGTCTTCACGAAAGGCGCCATCACGATCAGATTTCGGTATATCCAAACCGACTCCCGGCAAAGAAGCCGATACAAAGCAGATGGAGGTATATCTATGCGCAACAAATGGAGGGAGTGACCTAAGATGCAGCCTGCCCCGCAACGGTAGGAAGATAGCCCGAGAGCAGCATCCTCAGGGAACCTTCAATGGAACCAGGTTCAACGAGCATCCTCGATTACAGCATCGCTACACCAAACATCGTGATCGCCATAAGCTAAGTCGGGAGCGCCGGGCGGCCTGGACCCATTCGACCAAAAGCCTTGCAAAAAAAAATATGGCTCAGCGTAGGAACCACGGGGCGCACGCGAGGCCGCCAGCCCGAGAGAACAACGACCGTGCTATTCGATGGAGATCGCCACTAAGTATCATCAAGCGGTCAGGAAGGAAGAAGTCTAGGAAAGATAAAACCGACAAGCCACAACGTATTGCAATGGCAGTAAAAAGGCAACGACACCCTTCAAAGGTCCAAAAAACGCAGAAAGAAAGTATTCACCGCCAGGGAAATGTGGATCCGAAAAATATACCCAAAGACTACCCCTACATCAGGAGGAAGGGACACCGAGACTTCGCCTCGACCTCGTATTCATGCTCTGGTAATCCCTTCCTTCATTTAACCTATTTCGAGTAAAGCATGTGTTCATAAGTGCAGGTTTTCGACCAATTAAACCAACGACGTCGGCCTAAAGCCAATAGGGTAGTTCGGACCAACGAACCAGGTCACCCCCACATTTCGAACCTTTGATGGACCCCGGATGCCGTTCACCACAACAAATCAAGAAAGCAGTTGCCTCCATAAAGCTCGTGGGGGTTCGGACTGGAGCTCTGAGACCACGAAGTGCGGGCATGTTATTCGAATGGCAACGGGTACACTGCCCGGAGGCGATTTCAACACCTCTCCACCAAAAAGTATGGGACCCCCCGACAAGGGTGGAACTTAGGTATTTAACAAGAAGCTACATGCAATGAGAGGAAATCCCTCACCATCCAACCAGCTGCCGGCACCAGCGCCAAAACCCGAAACGTCGCCTACGTATCCGGCAGCAAGGAAGAACTGCTCCACTCCTTCGATTGTCTCTTCTATTTTTACTAACCTACATCTAGGCAGTCAGCCAAGGAATTCATAAATCCCGAACTCCACTCGGAGATCCAGGGCCCTTACAGGATCCTCTAAGCTCTCTTTCCTTAACCGGGTTTGCAACCCATAGGTCTCGCCAGCAAAATTATTAGCAGAGCAGCGTGCCCTCCAGAAAGGGCTTCGACGAGATCGCTGGTTTTCCTCCTATAGTCAGGGGACGCGCGACGGTTTTCTCTTAAAAAAGCGCCATCTCCTCAGAAGGGCCAATCGGAGGAGCCGAGATCATGACAACGAGGCAGTATGTACTTACCGACTATATCTACTCCGAGCAATAAAAAATATATTTTCGGCATTCCATCACAACCTCTATCTACGCCAAGCAATGAAGAATATATTTTCAGCATCCCATCTCGGCCTACATCTATATCAAGCAGTAAAGAATACATTCTTGGCATCTCATCATGGCCTATATCTTCTCCATGCAATAAAGATTATCTTCTCTACATTCCATGTTTTGAGAAAGATTATTTCGACATATTCGCGGCAAATGCTTCTGCATCAAACAGGCCCTGATATATTCGGAGACTTAATATAAGCAATTCAATAACTTGCACGACCCCTGGGTTCCGAACTCCGTGCTCATCAAGCCCCTAGAAGGCAACTACGATCTCACGAGAAGCTGTATTCAAGCTTAAACAAACTCGATGACTCAGAGACCGCTATCAATCGCCATACAACTGGAAAAATCCGAAACTGTAAGACCCTAATGGGCAGCCTCAGCATAACTAGATATATTCTACAAACTGTAAGACCTCAACAGGCATGACAAACTATAAGACCTCAACAGGCATAACAAACTGTAAGACCTCAATAGGCATGAAAAACTATAAGACCTCAACAGGCATGACAAACTGTAAGACCTCAGCATGCACAAAAATCCCGATATTTAGGCTATACGTCGCATTTGTAAGAATCCCTAAAGGGCATACCATCGACGTAGACGCCTAAACTATCATTAAGTGATCAAAAATGGCTACGACCAAATGCATATGACTACGGTCGAAATGGTTAATACAACCCAAATAATGTGACTCAGGGATGCCCGACTATTGCTTAAAAATTGCAGGCCATTACTCTGATATACTTCGGAAAGAACTGTTAAAACAGGCTTCCCTCTATAGGCTAAAACGAGCCCCGACAATATCGGCTCCAAAAAAGCAAAAGCGTCGATCTACTCGACCTACAAGCTATGAACCTTATAAGGTGCTCGAATTATCGCCGACAACGACTTGAAATCGAGGTTCTTCTAGAACCGACGAAGGGTCAAGCAAAATACTACAAAAAGACCTTAATGAGCTGATACAAAGCCTACACAAAGCCCACGGGAAAAATAAAGCATAAGAGCCATTGTCTCCAACTAAGCAAGCCTACGGGACACATATTGAAAGGTCTCTATGACCAGACAACGTAAGAGCCATTGTCGACAGCTAAAAAATCATGACAACTTAAGGATTAAAATGAGCTCGAATCGTAACCCAATTCGGAGACCAGATCAAAAATAGTTAACTATACAAGCCTACAGGCCATATAATTAAAAGGTCTCTACGACCAAGCGGCATAAGTGCCACCATCACCGAAAATTTAAGGTAATTCGAGGGTCGATTACAGCTCGGATCGCAATGCGACCGGAGACTGGGCCCAAAATTACCAAACGCCCAAGGGCGGGAAATGAGAAGACACTATCGCCAACCGGAAATTTAAGGTAATTCGAGGGTCAATTACAGCTTAAATCGTAATGTGACTCAGAGACTGGGCCCGAATATTGAGATACGCCTAAGGGCACGGCACAAGTACTACTGTCGCCAGGGTCTCCATGAAATGTAAGGGCCAATTATAGCTCGAATCGCAACGCGACTCAGAGACTGGGCCCGAAGATTGCGATACGCCTACGGGTACGACACAAGTACTACTGTCGCCAGGGTCTCCATGAAATGTAAGGGCCAATTACAGCTCGAATCGCAACGTGATTCGGAGACTGAGCCCATAAATAGTTGAAGCACACAAGCCCAAGGGCAAATTCGGGATCAAATCAACCCCATGGAAACACCAATGAGCGGAATTTAGAAGATATAGATTGCGGGGTTCCCTCTCTTATTATTACATATTGATGACGAGGCACGATCTCGGCCCGCATGATATAATGAAAGCAACATACACACAACAAAGAAGGTAGGGAATATTCTTTCCCAATTTTCTGACGGCTACGGCCCGGCGGTCTCCTCCTCATCTTCCTCATCATCGGATATCAGGAACTTGGCATCGAACTCCTCTTATTTAGCTTGCTCGATCTCCTCCAAAAGATCAAAGCCTCTGGCATGAATCTCCTTGAGGGTCTCCCTCTGGGACCTGCACCTCTTATACTCCCTGCTATTGTTTGCACGATCCAAGGCCTTCTTCAGCTCGGCCCTAGCGGCAGCAGCACTCCTTGAATGAGCCACTATATCTTGTCCCACCCTAGTATTATTTATTACAAGCTCGGCCTGGACGTTCACCACCTCGGTTTTTGCCTTTGATAGATCGAATGAGAGCCTCGCGATCATCTTCGCTTGAGCAGAATCACTCGCACGAGCGGCCTGAATTTGAGCCTCGAGAGCAGATGTCACGGCCTGAGCCATCTCTTTAGCCTCGGAATGGGCACTAACACGCGCTTACAGCTCAGGAAATCACGTTTGGCCGCGCCAACCTTGCCCCGAAGTTGTTCTAGCTCATTCACCTTGCCCTTCAACTGAAACAGCAACACATCAGAGACGACAAGACACAAAAGGGGAAAACAGGCCAGCGCGGAATGCGGAATACCTGTTTCTCCAGGAGGGTTTCCCGAGCGTGGCTTCGTTCCGCCCCGTGCTGTTAAAAGACGATCTCATTTTCCTTTGTCGCACAAAGAAGTTAGAGGGATCTTCCCCTTTCTCGAGCCTCCCGCAACAGAGCCTCACAGCGAAGCAGCGCGGTTTTGAGCCTATCAAAATCGTGAAGAAGAAGAGTCGGGTGAGTAAAGGGAAGAGAAAGGAGTGTGGGGCCAGAACATTCTTGACACGGCAGAAAACTTACCACGAGGCCGAGACAATGAGCCTCGCTGAGGGACAAGGCAACCCCGGATGGTGCATCAATCCTGGAAGTTTGTCGGCCTACCGTACCATTCCCCCCTCAGCCGCTGCGAAGAGGGTACCTCACCGCAGTCCTTCTCGCACCAAGGAACATCTTTCCTTTTGCCGACGCTCCTTGACACTTGACCCAGTAATCTCCCCTCCTCCTTCGGGGAATCCAGTCTTGCCTCGAGTGAACTCCCGGCACATGTAACAGAGGAATCGAGAGAGTAAACAAAAGGGAAACCATCCCCAAAAAGAGGGGAACGCCGGGCGCATACCAAAGTGCTTCACCTCCCATCTCCCTTTCGAAAGATCTCACCACCGGTGCTTATCATGAGCCCAGCTAGCTGCTAGTCTACGAGACCACTCGGCTAAGTCAAGAACCTCATCAGGCGACCAATGAGTTGTTGTAAGAAAATGACCGGAAGACATCATTATAGGGCCAACCTCATATGAAGATAAAGGCAATGTGAACAAAGTACTTACGTGCGGAATTCCATTTCTCGGGGAATGGTAAAAAATTTTCGGGGATAATGTCGGTCGTCCAGACTCGAACGAACCAATTCATCCATCCACGGTCCTCATCCTCCTCGCTGCCGATCTAAGAAGCTTGAGTGGACCTACACTGAAGAGCAACTAGGCCCCGATAATGCAATGGCCGGTATAACCTTATGAGGTGATTAAGGGTGAACTCTATCCCGGCCTTATCAGCAAAATATCTCATCGACTTCACTATCCTCTAGAAAAAAGGGATGGACCTACGCCAACGTCACTTGATACCTTCTATAGAAATCAAGCAGGACCCGATCCGGGGGACCCGGCACAAGAACGTGGGTATCCACGCTCAAAAAACCCTCAACGTATGTTTTGGCACTCTTCTCGAGGGAGGGAACTTGCAAAATCACACCTTCCCCCATCCGCACTCTCTCCTGATCGCCCCAAGGTTCTGCTCCCTCACTAATGAGACACTCGACACATGCTCCCGATGGCCTGAAACAATGGGAAGCTTCCCCGACGTGGTGACCTTCTTCGAGGCAGTACACTCCGGATCTAATTCCCCCGGCATCGGTAGAAGGCCGCTGGCACCAACCAAAGGAGGAACATAGGGAGAGGTCCCCTTCATCCGAGGATCAGATGTCAAAGCAGCTGCCATGGCCACGTTGGAACCAGGAGAAGAAGGGTAGGATCCATACAAGAACTCTCTAAAGAAAAGAAATGGAGCGACTCGCACAAAGCGCCATGCTCTACAAAGGAGACAGGCTTGAAAAGAAACTGCAAAATCACCGCTTGAAGGGCGGACAGATAAATATATAAAGACCAGGCAGCAGCTACTTAATCACTTAAAGAAGGACAATAAATTCTGGTCGCGTTAAACATCATCTTCTCCTTGGGGAGTGTACCAGCAGAACCACCTCGGGCTCCCACGCGACTCATGAAATTAAGGGACCTCGAGAAATCCACAACTTTAAGAGTATCGGTTCCGGAGGAGCCATCGACGTAACCTCAAGGCGTGGCTAGCCTTGGGGCCCTCGACTCGTCCCGTATAAGGTATCATAGGGCCGACACCTGAGCTCGGAAGCAAAAGAAAAAAAGGGAAAGCGACAAGAAAGGACTGGCAGAATTAAAATTCCTTTCGTGCATTAACGAAAAGAGAAAATATTTTTTACACTATCGGTCTCCCATAAGAGAAAGAACATAAAGGCACCAGATTTGCTTCCAAGACCTCCTTCTTTGTGTTTGCTTTCGTATGCTTGACGTCCCAGACCAGCTTCTGCTCAACCGCCAGAGATATGTCACGAACAATTGCATGCGCGGAAGACACATCCTCCTTGTAAGTAGCAACATCTCGCTCGGCCCCTGACTTAGCCACAGTCAAAGTAGTAATCTCCCGGCGAGTGTCCAAAAGAAAGCCCTGAGAGATTGCCAATTCGCTGGCCACAGCCTCGCCCTGCTCCTTCAGCCCGGAGATCTCCACCTCCAACTGGCTGATCCGCGAGCTGCTCTGTTCAACCTACAGCGAAAGACATAACGATGGTTATGATAATAACGGAACATGTGTGGATTCTAAGTGAAAAAGCAGGTGCGACCAAGGCAGAGTACCTGAGCAACAAGAGCGACCTTCTCTCGAAGAGCCGCCTCCAAAGAAACCCGAAACTCCCCCAACTCTTTATCTCCTCGAGCTCCACATGCCTCTAAGTCTTGAAGTTTCGAAGCAATGGTGTCGCCCTCCTTCTCCCAGCCAAAAAGCTCCACACAAAACCGGAGGATGGCATGATCGTATGCCTCCTTACACTACGACACAATGAAAATATTAAGGGGGATGACAAATAATGCTCGGAAACAAAAAAGGAATATGCAAGGGAGAACTATCACCTACTACAGGGACCTCTCCGCCTCTTTGACGACACCAGAAATGTCGAGGTCAGCCCCATCTATCATACCATCAAAGATGTTGGCAATAAAACCTCCCCCCTGGAAGGAGTATCGTACGTGACATCGATCATCCCTTTGGCATCCCTCAACTCTCTCAATGAGATCGGGTATTTCTAAAACAGATCGTTCACGCCGCCAATCTCTCCAAATAACAGCTCATGTCCTTGGAAGGTCCCTAAATCCAAACCATCAGGCCCAACGGTCCTGCTAGTAGAAGCCACATCAAATCCGGCCGCGCGACTTGAAGCCACAACAACATTCTCTTCAAAAGGGCCCCGAATCTTTACCCATGTCGGACCTAGCCGTCCCAGACTCAACAACCTCCAAATGAGGTATGTGTAAATCTCTCATACTGGACCTCGTCCTCCTCCTCAACGGACTTCTATCCTTGTCCCCCCCTCAACGTCAGGATTCGACCCGGATGCTAGAGCAACGGTTTCATCAGGACAAGCGGTGGCCACCCTATATTTCCTTTTCTTGTTCATATCAGGACCCATGGCCTCCGCCTTACCATCGGGGGTGGCCTCATCTGCATATTCTCTCCAAGGCCTGCACCACCACAAGAGATGCAACACATCGCCACTTAGAATTTGGAAAGAAACACGAAAGGTGAAGCACGAGCAGTGAAGAAGCCTCACCATGGTTCTAAGCCACGCAGCGCTTTTTGGACATGACGGTCCAGGACCGGAGACAATATGGGAACTTTGCATCCAAGCGCCTGATCCACCCCTCTAAGTCTAGGACTGCCTCGGGATACCAAGCAACTGTTGGAGAAAGCGCAAAGGGGATTATCATGACACATAAAAGAATAACTGAGAAATGGCTAAAGAAAAGTTCACTCACGCTGATCATTCCATCTCTCTGGAGAGGGCATCCTCCAGGTCGGGATGATATCTGAGGTCCTCACTCGAACGAACCTGCTTATCCATCCCCGGTTCTTCACCTCATCAACATTTGTGAAGAAAGATTTCTTGGACCGGTGTCGAAGCTTGATTAAACCTCGATACAGCCGCGGACGATACAACCTGATCAAAATGGCTGAGGGTAAAAACCTTACCCGTGACCCCTTCTGTAAAATGTCTGAGCATCAACACAATCCTCCAAAAGTACGGGTAGATCTGACCAAGGGTCACACGATATTGAGCGCAAAAATTAAGGATAACCGGGTCAAATTCCAAAGGAGGGGATTCAGCCAATTTACTAGGACCCAAGGTGAATGGGTAAGTGTACACATAGAGAAAGCCATCCTTAAGGTCAGTAATGTTGTCACGGTAGTCAGGAATTTCTACCTCCACTGCCTTACCCCATCGACATTCCTTCTTTACTTTATCGGCATCGGTCACGACGCTGACGTATCGGGGTACATGCTTACATCGACCCGGTGTGGACGAGGGAGTTTCTATGTCGAAATCATCCGACGTATCAGTATCGGGAGTGGTCAATTGCTCCAAAGTAGGAACTAATTTATTTTCCCCCTCAGGCGATCGAGACGATGATACAGTATCACCCTGTCGAGGGACTGTCCTAGAAGTCCTAGCCATAACAGATGGTAAAACCTTTTTCGTAAAGAGAAGGAAAAATGTAAAGGTGTCAAACTGCAAAACTCTGGGTTAAAAGACTGAGAAAAGGATGAGGAGGGGGAGTATCTAGCAGCCGGAATATTTATAGCAACCGCAAGGGAAGCAGAAGAGACGAACCTACGACAGTTCATGAGCTTCTCGATTACCGCATTTGATAGCTGCCTTGTATGGTTCCCTGTGACATGGCATTTAATGCTCATAGACGGTTGATGCCATGGCAATGATGGCCTCGAGACGATGATTCACCATCTTTTCCTATCACTCTGATCTAGGAAACACGAAGACTATCTGTGTATGGGGAAATCAGGAGAATCCATCTCCCACTATTAAGGTCTGTTCGGAATATCGAGACGATACCTCGAGGCTGTGAGATCAGGATCGGGCTCTCTATCTCGAGGATCATCCGCGGTCCTGCAGTAGGTCCGAGGCTCAAGGGTCCGTCCACGACCCGGCAAGAATTACGAAGATGGGGAACTCCCGATACGAGCAGCTAGAGTCAGTAGGCCATGTCACCACGCCATGCCTAGCCATCCCATCCTCGTGTCTTTAAATTTAATGCATTATGTATCATGCTGTATTCACTCGCCTATATAAGGGGAACCCATACCACTTTGTAAAGGACGGATGTTGCTCAATTTCTCCCTAAGTACAATAATCTCTCTCTCTCCTCTCTTCTAAGCCATTCGTTCTCATTGGCCCGAGGCCACCTCGCATTCATTATTCTCATACTTGTTCTATGCCTGTCTAGCTACACAATGGCCATATAGAGCCTTACTTAATTGTACTTTTGCTGGTTATCCCTTCCCCAACTATCCTCGATATCTCGATCCCAGCTCGAGCCTCAGCCTCGAGGCCTCCATCGATCTGCTCCACGCTCGGGCAACAGGCCCCTTCGGTTTTCTTACTGTTTCGTCTTAGCCATATCTTATCTTCACACTTAGCATTTCAAGCATCAATTGCCCTAAAAACTAGCTCGAGAATAGATCACATACTTTTAGAATCCCATTTACAAATTTAATTATTGTTACCATTTTCCCGGTAAACAAGTATCAAATGTTTCCTCACGATATAGGCCCTTGGCCTTAGTCAGTCAACATCCTCATAAGCCACTCGGGCAATAGTAAAACATGATTCTCAACCAAAAAATATCATTTAAAAGATCATGTAAGTGTTAAAACAGAGTTAAACATGGTTGAGTAAGAAACATAGTGAAATATAACATGACTAAGTTCAAGTAAAAAGTCAAAACAGTGAGGAAATACCAATAAAAATCCCCGAAGGTACAAATAGTTGGCACAAGGCTCAAATATGGCATTCTGCCCAAATCATGATGATAGCAAATAGATTTCAGTTAAATACGCGGTAACATAGTCATCAGGGACAGACTAAGTCACAATCCCTAACAGTGCACGATCCCACGCTCGTCATCAAGCATGTGCGTCACCTTATTATAGCACAACGATGTGCAAGTCCGGGGTTTCATAACCCTAGAACATCATTTACAATCATTACTCACTTCGAACCGGTCAAAGCTCTAGCTTGCGACACCTATGCCCCTCGAATCAGCCTCCACTCGCGTCGAATCTACCCAAAATTAGAACGAGGACATCAAAATATGCTAAGGAAACGAAGCCCAAGCGAAAATAATCAAAATACGACACAAATCCCGAAATTACCAAAACCCGACCCCCGGGCCCTCTTCTCGAAATTCGATAATTTTTACATCAATAGATTCCATATCTCCCTACGATTTCATACATATCAAAAGTTCAGAAATCCGACCTCAAATGGTCCTTCAAATCCTCAATCAAAGGTCCAAATTCCTTACCTCAATGAAGTTCCCTTGAAATCCCTCTTTCAATTCGTCCAAAAGGCTCCAAAGCCGAAGTCAAAAATGGTGAAATTAGCTAAAATTAGCGAAGGCCACAATTTATACTTTCTGCCCAAACATTTTCGCATCTGCGGCCCAGTACCCACTTCTGCGGTACCGCATTTGCGGTTGTTCCTTCGCTTCTTCGGAAATCACTTATTCCCTTTAGTCTGCATCTGCGGTCCCCAACCTGCATCTGCGATATCGCAAATGCGGTCTCTTAGCATAGACGGGTCCCCAATATACCTCATGAGCATAGAAACATGAAATACCGGATGCACACTCGATAAGCTGGGTGGCAAAGCAAGCTCATAAGCCACCTTCCCAATCCTCTGAAGCACCTTAAAAGGCCCAATGAATTGCGGACTCAATTTCCCTTTCTTTCCAAATCTCATAACACCCTTCATGGGCGAAACCTTCAACAGAACCTTTTCATCAACCATGTAGGACACATCTCGAACCTTCCCATCAGCATAACTCTTTTGCCTCGACTGCGCTGTACGAAGTCTCTCCTGAACCACCTTTACCATTTCTAAGGCATCATTTACCAAGTCTGTCCCCAATAGCGTAGCCTCACCAGGCTCGAACCAACCAACTGGAGATCTACACTGCCTCCCATACAAAGCCGCATATAGAGCTATCTGAATACTCGACTAGTAGCTGTTGTTATAAGCAAACTCTACAAGTGGTAGAAACTGATCCCATGACCCTCTGAAATCAATAACACAAGCACGCAACATATCCTCCAATATCTGAATAGTGCGCTCGGACTGCCTGTCCGTCTGAGGGTGAAAAGCTGTGCTCAACTCAACCTGAGTACCCAACTCTCGCTGCACAGACCTCCAAAACTGCGATGTAAACTGAGTGACCCTATCTGAAATGATGGAAACTGGGACACCATGCAAACGAATAATCTCTCGGATATAGATTTTCGCCAACCGCTCTGAAGAATAGGTAGTACACACAGGAATGAAGTGCGCAGACTTGGTCAGCCGATCCACAATCACCCAAGTAGCATCAAACTTCCTCAAAGTCCGTGGAAGTCTAACTACAAAGTCCCAAAGTCCATAATGATCCTCTCCCACTTCCACTCTAGAATATCTATCCGCTGAAGCAAGTCACCCGATCTCTGATGCTTATATTTCACCTGCTGACAATTGAGACACCGAGCTACAAATCCCACAATATCTTTCTTCATTCTTCTCCACCAGTATTTCTATCTCAGATCCTGATACATCTTCACGGCTCTTGGATGATTGGAATACCACGAGCTATGTGCCTCCTCCAGAATCAACTCCCGAAGCCCATCCACATTAGGCACACAAATCCAACCCTACATCCTCAGCACCCCATCATCACCAATGGTCACATCTCTGGCATCATCATGCTGAACTCTATCCTTAAGGACAAGCAAATGCGGATCATTATACTGGCGCTCTCTGATGCGATCATATAAAGAAGACCAAGAAACCATACAAGCCAATACTCGACTGGGCTCTGAAATATCCAACCTCACTAACCGATTGGCCAAGGCCTTAATATCAACTGCAAGAGGTCTCTCCCCAACTGGAATATATGCAATACTCCCCATACTCACCGCCTTTCGTTTAAAGGCATCGGTGTCTTCAATTCGTGAATGATGGCAGCCAACTCCAAATCATGAACGGGGTAGTTCTTCTCATGGGGCTTCAACTGACGAGAAGCATAAGCAATAACTCTACCCTCTTACATCAATACACCACCATTGCCAACTCTCGAAGCATCACAATACATGCTGTATGAACCTAAAGCTGATGGCAAAACTAACACTGGAGTTGTAGTCAAAGCTGTCTTGAGCTTCTGAAAGCTCTCCTCACACTCGTCCGATCATACAAATGAAGTACCCTTCTGAGTCAACTTGGTCAAGGGCTATGCGATAAATGAGAATCCCTAAACAAAATAGAGATAATAACCCGCCAAACCAAGAAAGCTATGAATTTCTGTGGCTGAGGACGGTCAAGGCCAACTTTGTACTGCCTCTATCTTCTTCGGATCAACCTAAATACCCTCGTTGGACACCACGTGCACCAAGAAAGCCATTGAACTGAGCCATAACACACACTTAGAGAATTTGCATAAAGCTACTCCTCTCTCAATCCCTGCAACACAACTCTCAAATGCTATGTGTGCTCCTCCTGACTACGCAAATATACCAGAATATCATCAATGAAGAAAATGACAAACGAGTCAATATAAGGCCGGAATACGCTTTTCATCAAATGCATGAACGCTTCTGGGGCATTGGTCAGCCCAAAAGACATCACTAAGAACTCATAATGACCATATAGGGTCTTGAAAGCTGTCTTAACAATTTTTGAGTCCCTGATCTTCAACTAGTAATAACCTGAACGGAGATCAATCTTGGAGACTACTCTCGCTACATGAAGCTGGTCAAACAAATAATAAATGCGAGGAAAAGGATACTTTTTCTTAATTGTTACCTTGTTCAATTGCCTATAATCAATACACATCCTCATAGTACCATCCTTCTTCTTCACAAATAGAACCAGTGTACCCTAAGGTGACACACTAGGCCGAATGAACCCTTTATCAAGGAGTTCCTAAAGCTGCTCCTTTAATTCCTTCAACTTTGTTGGTGCCATACGATACGGCAGAAGAGAAATGGGCTGAGTGCCCGGCACTAGGTCAATACCAAAATCAATATCCCTATCCGGTGGCATATCCGGCAGGTCTGTAGGAAACACATCAGGAAAATCCCTCACAACTGGAATAGAATCAATACTGGGAGTCTCAACACCGACATCCCTCACAAAGGCTAGATACGAGAGACAACCCTTCCCAATCATACGCTGGGCTTTCAAGAATGAGATCACTCTACTAGGAACATAACCAGTCATACCTCGCCACTCAATCTTTGGCACACCCGGTATAGCCAATGTGACTGTCTTAACATGATAGTCCAGAATAGCACAACACGGAGATAGCCAATCCATACCCAAAATGACATTGAAATCCACTATACACAATAATAAAAGATCCACAGGGGTCTGATGAGAACTGTGAGAACCATGACCCGATAATGCCCCATAATAACCTAGGCAAACTGGCTAAGCATGCGTGAATAGACGGCCTCTGTCGTGCTGAAACTGACCCTTCGAAGGAATACCACTGTGACTACCCGATCCTTGAGGCCTCTTTGCCTCCCTCTCCTCTTGCTTCTAGCGACGAACAAACTTAATCTCATGGGCAATATCCACAACCTCCTCGAAAGTAGCACCAATCACCCTATCCCTGGTCATGAGAATACGAAGTGAGGCCATCAACAAACCTCCTAATACTCTCTCTATCTGTCGGAACCATCCAAATAGCGTGACAAGCTAACTCGGAGAACCCTATCTCGTACTGCATCACAATCATCTCTCCCTGATTTCTTCAGAATAATCATGGATTGAAAATTCATCTTCAAACATACTATCAATGATTCTTTCAAATATGATACCTTATAAGTCTCTATTTAACTTAACCACCATTAAAATAGTGATTAACAGTTTTTCATCGAGAAAGGTTGTGTAGAAATTCATAATCAATCTAAGTATTCACGGGATAAGAAATCCGAAAGACAATTATCAATTCCCTTTTTATACAGAATTTCAAAATCAAAAGGCCCTAGTTGAGCTTGCCATTTAGCAAATAGTAATTTTGAAGCATCATGTTTAAATTTTTTGTTAAACATATACTTAACAGATTGAGCATCAATTTTTATCAAAAACTTTTGATTATACAAATCATCTTGAAATTTTAACACACATTTAACAATAGTTAACATTTCATGAGCCACAATAGCATATTTTTTCTGGGCATCAGTACATTTGCCAGAGTGAAATCTTATCAGATATTCACAATTATTACTGAGATTTACTTGTTTCAAAATCCCACCGTAGCCAATATTGGACGCATCTGTCTCAATAATTTTCTGTCATGCAGGATTAGCAAGAGTTAAGCAAGGTAGAGACTTAACACGTTGCTTAACAGTTTTGACTAACATAGTATGAATGTTAGTCCACGGTTGTTTATAGCCCTTTTTTAGTCTATCCTATAAAGGGGCTAAATCTCGAGATAGACTCTTATAGAAAGGGGATATATAATTGAGACTTCCCAAAATCTTTGTAATTGAGTCTTATCAGTAATAATATCAAGAAATTTTGATACAAAGTCAATTGATCTTTGAATAGGAGTATTTTTTACTTGGCATATATTATGGACTAAAATCGAATGTCAATTTGGAATAAACTCATTTTTCATTTAGAAATAACTAAACCATTTTGTATAACAATTTTTTTAAAAATACCAAGATGCTTAATATGCATCTCAAAGGCTTTAGAGAATAGCAAAATATCGTCAATATAAACGATGATAAAATCCAAGTAAAGATTAAAAATATCATTCATTATTTTCTGAAATTTAGAAGGAGCGTTTTTCAAACCAAAAGGCATGACATTCCACTCATATTGACCAAATGAAACATTGGAAGCAGTCCTATAAGTACGTTCTTTAAAAATTTGAATATTCTAATATCCAGATTTTAAATCAAATTTTGAAAATATATTGGCATTATATAATTTAGATAACAAATCCCTTTTGTTGGGGATAGGATACCTAATCCATTTCAAATATTTATTCAGAGGTTTATAATTTATGACTAATCTAGGAACGCCACATTCCTTCTATACAGCATTGTTTACATAAAATGTAGAACAAGACCAAGGAGATTTTGAAGGTTTTATCAAACCCTTTTGTAACAAATTATCAATTTCTTTTTTGCAGAATTCGACCAATTCAGCGTTCATCTGGCAAGGTCGAGATTTAGTAAGAATATCATCCTTGGAGAAGTTTTCTTCATAAGGAAGACTGACAATATGCCTTTTCCGATTCCAAAAAGGCACTAGGATGATCGGCACAAATATCAACAACCATTTGTTCAACAATCAATTTAATCTTTTGCTGAACTTTAGCAGATTGTAGAGTATCGAATATTTTCATACTTAATACTTCTAATTGCAAGGAATCAATATGTCTCTGCTTCATATTAATCAAAGTATTAATATCTCTAGTTACGAGATCTGTAACAAAAGAATAACTTATATTTTTGTCTTGATAAGTAGCAATAAAACCTTTCGAGTCTATGCTAGTAAAAGGATAAATAACATTAATAAAAGGAGTTCCAAGTATAATAGGAGGATATAACTGGTTTTTTACCAAAAAGAAGAAGTGAGGAATACAAACCTTATTTTGGCAAATATGAGTATTTGGTAATTTATACTATATATCTAAAGCATAACCAGAAGTAGACTTAACCAAATGAGTGGTTTTCTGAAAATATTTAGTGGGTATTAGCCCTTCTTGAATGCAACTTACATCAGCTCCACTATCAATCATGGCTATATCAGTTATAGAAAAATTATTATCAATCAATATAGTACATTTAATGTACCATTTATGAGCAGTAACAATTTGCATCATACCTAAAACATGTCAGATTTTTCATCAATCAGATTTTTACTATCATAGAAATTAGAAATTTCTTTTCCTTTGTCATTTGAAAATTCAGAAATTCCTTTAGTTGAAAAATCAGTTAGAGAATTATTTTTCTCAATTTGAGTAATCTGATGATCACAAATCATTTGATTTTGTTTAAGAGACTTAATATCTTTTTTCAAATTTTCAATTTCGACTTTTAGATCATCAAAAGAAGCATCTCTACTTGGTGTATTGGTCTTATGAAGACGTTTATTAATTTCAGAAAAAGAATAAGGCGCAGAATATTCAAATTCCTCTTTTGTTTTTCAAAAGGTTTTGAACTACTAGAACTTGAACTTGCATCCAAATTAATAATTTTTTCACGAAGTTTTTCATCAGTAACTTCTTTTAAAAGATCTATTACATTATCAGATGTAATAGTTTTCATATTCAAGTCTTGAAATTCAGATTGTAATTTATAAAATCCATCATCATCACAAGTACAAGTATCACCTTTACAAGCAGTACAAATATTATCAATACTTTTATCACTATCAGATAAATCAAGTAAATCAACTTTAGCTTCAGAATGAGTCTAAGAATTATAATCAGATTCTGATCCAGAAGTGTATTACAACCTATAAACCTTATCACGTAACTCGTCTTCTAGTTCTAAGGTTTTCAGCTTTTGAATCTTACAATTTTGAGGTATATGGCCAAATTTTCTGCACCTATAGCACTTAATGTCAGCAAGATCCCGCTTAGACCTATTCTTCGTAAACCTAGTAGATTTACGATGAGCTTTTCTAGTATCACGCACTTCCTTAGATCTATATCTAGATCTCTTTTTCTTATACGGGCTATCAGGGTTAGGATATCTATGATATCTATTTTTCTTCTCCCTATTATGGGAGGAAGTTTCGGGTAGACCGAACTAGGTACAGAAATCTCCTAATTGAGATTTTTCCTTAAGCTTATCTATTTTAAGTTGTCTAGATAGTTTCAACTCATTACACAAGTTTAATGCTTCTTGTGTGAAAACTCCTATTAGTTTGCCATAGGTATAATTCTTATATGGAATTTCATCGTAATTACCCCTTAATTCTTTTCTTACTCTCTCAGCAAATAAGGAGGGAAAGCCATCTATAAACTTAACTTTCTAATGCTCATATTTATTTTCGGGTAATTCCAAAACCCTACTCATAAACGTATCTTTGTACCATCTGAATTCACTAAGGGTCTTACATTTAAGACCATTTAGCAGAGTACAGACAGTTTCATATTGATTGGTATATCTATCATTGAAATGTTCTAGAATTGTAAGGACAATGGTACAAACAACATCTTCTCTATTTTTTACTAGAGCCATGCCTAAGTTATCAACTCCCTCGTCAGTGGAAGCTTTTTCTTTAGTGGATAAATAGTTATCCCACTAGCCACGATGATGGCCAGTAAAGCCTGCAATAATCATTTTGCAAATAGTTCTATCTGTATTTTTAACACTTTTACAGATAGTTGCGTACATAAGCATCCTATGTATAAGAATAGTTAACTGTCTATCAGTTAAACCATCAAGATTCCATTCATAAATTTCAGAACCGCTGTAAGACGTATTAGTGTGATTCCAATCTCGTCCCTCTATTAACTCGTCTTGAGAAGTAGGACAGGAATAATAGTAAGTTTGCATTCTGCGTTTGTCGGCATACTTACTATTGGGTTTAATTAAACCCTTGAGTTTCATTTTTATAATTAGAAATATTCTCAATTTTAAGAGCAAATTTTTTTGATAAATCAATTGGTTTGATACTTAAACCAGAAAGCTTTTTATCAAGAAGTTCTTCTACATCATTAAAAGACTTAAATTTAAAATCCTGAATCTCAGGAGGCCTTTGAACATGAGTAAGAACAGTTTGAACATCTGATTTGCTTCTTGAAGTGGAGGAAATATCAGCTTTCTTTTTGTTAGTATTCATTTCTTTTATCAAAACTTTTAATTCATCAAGAATTTTGTCAAGAGAACTGATATGTTCACCCAAAATTTTTACATATAATCCCAAATAATTATTTTGAGAAATCAATTTATTAATTTCAACGATGCTGACTACTGCAACATTTTCATCAATAAATTTTTGGAAGGCAGAAAACGTGATACCAGTATTATTAGGTAAAATAAAAGGTGCTTGAGGAGGGTATAAAGCTTTAACAATATTACCACTCCCATCTTTATAAGATCATTCTAAAATCTTTATATAAAGCGGTAAATAAGTTGTTATAAACCAAGGAACAAAATGCATAATTTGATTATGCAAAGCACAAGTTTCATAGAACTTTTGAGAAATATTATTTAAATCATCTTTGCTATAAGTTTCGAAAAACCAAGTTTTAAACTGGTTCCATTTATCACTAAAAATTTCTTTTGAATATATTTTTTATTCGCAACCCGGGGCTAAAATCAATTTGGTGTGGAATCATTAAGTATCATTGGGGTCGAAATTCATTTCGGATACAGAAGAAATATCCTTATCAGAAACATTATCATTATCATGAACAATATTTGTTTGAGGGTTAACTTTAACCCTTTCAACCGGCTTACCACCATTTTTTGTAAAAATAGTGTGTAAGGGGGCCGCACGATTTCGGGCTGGACCATAGACTGGTTCAACATGAGAAATATGTTGAATAGCAGGTAAGAGTCTATGATTAGAAAATGAATGTGATGACCCGACCAGTTATCTCATGATTTACCGCCCCGTTTACCCCCTTTATGTTTTTTTATACATTATTTATCCGTGTTATGTGGTATCGGGTTGGTCGGATCAAATCCGGAATAATTTTTGTAAGGTTTGAGACACTTAGTCTCTTTTAAGGAAGCTTAAGTTGGAAAAGTCGAACGGATGTTGACTTATGTGTTAGAGGGCTTGGATGTGAGTTCTTGTGGTTCGATTAGCTTTGGGAGGTGATTTGGGACTTAGGAGCGCGATCAGAATGAGTTTTGGAGATTCGTAGTAGATTTAGACTTGAATTGGCGAAGTTCATATTTTGACGATTTCCGGTTGGTAGGCGAGATTATGATATAGGGGTCGAAATAGAATTCTGAAAGTTGAAGTAGCTCCGTTGTGTCATTTGGGATGTGTGCGCAAAATTTTAGGTCATTTGGACGTGGTTTGGTTGGGTTTTTGATCAAAAGTGTAATTTAGAAGATTTTGGAATTCTAAGGCTTGAATCCGATGCGAATTTGGTATTTCGATGTTGTTTTGATCGTTCCGAAGGTTGGAACAAGTTTGAATGAGGTTATGGGATGTGTTGGCATGTTTGGTTGAGGTTCCGGAGGCCTCGGGTGAGTTTCGGGTGGTCAATCGGACCATTTCATGAAGTTTAGAATTGTCACGACCCAAACCCGGACCCGGTCGTGATGGCGCCTCTCGTGAAGACAAGGCCAGCCGACACTTCCCCCTTTTCCAATTATTAACAGCTAAGCATTAAGAAATAGTCGAAACATGATAAAATAATCCAAAGTAGCAGATAATGTCATAGTTACGGGGAAGAACAAGCCAACACAGCCCGAAACCGGGGTGTCACTACTCATGAGCATCTATAAGTCATAATACAAGTATGCTAAGTCTATAATCTAGTAAAAATGTTTGAAAAGAGATAGAAATGATAAAGGAGGAGAAACACGGGACTGCAGACGTCAAGCAGATACCTTGTGGACTCCGATATCTGGCGGGAGCTCTCAACTCGCACTAGCAGGATCTGCAATGCCTGAATCTGCACATAGGGTTGCAGGGAGTAAAGTGAGTACTCCAACTCAGTGAGTAACAAATATGAATAAAGACTGAAAGCAAGAAATCACGTAAGGCACAAAACATTCTATAATGAAGAAGTAAAACCATCTAAAAACAGTAAATTAGTGAAAGATAGGTAAAAATCCTTTAACTCAGATGTAGTTTCATGAAAAGCCTTTTTTAGTAATTAAGCAGGTAATTGACAGTCAATTATGAAAAGTAAACACATAAAGGCTCGTCCCGCGGGCACATTATCAACAAATCCAACCCTCGGGCAACATCTCAAAACAGTACCAGCCCCTCGGGAAATCACATGGAACAATACCATCCCCTCGGGCTCAATTTCACATCACAATGGGTACCCGCGCTCATTGGGGGTGTACGATGTATCTGAAATGATGGAAACTGGGACACCATGCAACCAAACAATCTCCCGGATATAGATCTCTGCCAACCGCTCTGAAGAATAGGTAGTACACACAGGAATAAAGTGCGCGGACTTGGTCAGCCGATCCACAATTACCCAGATAGCATCGAACTTCCTCAAAGTCCATGGAAGTCCAACAACAAAGTCCATAGTGATCCTCTCCCACTTCCACTCGGGAATATCCATCTGCTGAAGCAAGCCACCCGGTCTCTGATTTCTCATATTTCACCTGCTAAAAATTGAGACACCGAGCTACAAATCCCACAATATCTTTCTTCATTCTTCTCCACCAATAGTGTTGCCTCAATTCCTGATACATCTTCGCGGCACCCGGATGAATGGAATACCGCGAGCTATGGCCTCCTCCAGAATCAACTCCCGAAGCCCATCCACATTGGGCACACAAATCTGGCCCTACATCCTCAACACCCCATCATCTCCAATGGTCACATCTCTAGCATCATAATGCTGAACTCTGTCTTTAAGGAAAAGCAAGTGCGGATCATCATACTGGCGCTCTCTGATGCGATCATATAAGGAAGACCGAGATACCATTCAAGACAATACCCGACTGGGCTCCGAAATATCTAACCTCACGAATCGGTTGGCCAAGGCCGGAACATCAACTGAAATAGGTCTCTCCCCGTGTAGAACATATTCCAAACTCCCCATACTCACTGCCTTTCGGCTCAAAGCATCGGCCACCACATTGGCCTTTCCCGGAAGGTACAATATAGTGATATCATAATCCTTAAGCAACTCCAACCATCTCCGCTGCCTCAAATTAAGATCCTTTTGCTTGAACAAATGCTGAAGACTGCGATGATCAGTAAACACCTCACAAGACACACCATACAAGTAATGCCTCAAAATCTTTAATGCGTGAACTTTGGCAGTCAACTCCAAATCATGACCGGGGTAGTTTTTCTCATGGGGCTTCAACTGACGAGAATCATAAGCAATAACTCTACCTTCCTGCATCAATACACAACCAATACCAACTCTCGAAGCATCACAATACACGGTATATGAACTTGAAGTTGATGGCAAAACTAACACTAGAGCTGTGGTTAAAGATGTCTTGAGCTTCTGAAATCTCTCCTCACACTCGTCCGACCATACAAATGAAGCACCCTTCTGAGTCAACTTGGTCAAGGGCGATGCGATAGATGAGAATCCCTGAACAAATCGGCGATAATAACCTGCCAATCCAAGAAAGTTGCGAATCTCTATGGCTGAGGACGGTCTAGGCCAACTCTGAACCGCCTCTATCTTCTTTGGATCAACCTGAATACCCTTGTTGTACACCACATGCCCCAAGAAAGCCACTGAACAGAGCTAAAACTCACACTTGGAGAATTTTGCGTAAAGTTTCTCCTCCCCCAATCTCTGCAGCACAACTCTCAAATGCTCTGCTTGCTCCTCCTAACTACACGAATATACCAGAATATCATTAATGAAGAATATGACAAATGAGTCGAGATAATGCCGGAACACGCTGTTCATCAGATGCATGAACACTGCTGGGGCATTGGTCAGCCCAAATGACATCACCAAGCACTCATAATGACCGTATAGGGTCTTGAAAGATATCTTAATAATATCCGAGTCCCTGATCTTCAACTGGTGATATCCTGAGTGGAGATGAATCTTGGAGAACACTCTCGCTCCCTGAAGCTGGTCGAATAAATCATCAATGCGAGGCAAATGATACTTGTTCTTAATTGTTACCTTGTTTAATTGCTTATAATTAATGCACATCCTCATAGTTCCATCCTTCTTCTTTACAAATAGAACCGGTGTACCTCAAGGTGACACACTAGGCCGAATGAACCCCTTATCAAGGAGTTCCTGAAGCTGCTCCTTTAATTCCTTCAACTCCACTGGTGCCATACGATACGGTGGAATAGAAATGGGCTGAGTACCCGGTACCAAGTCAATACCAAAATCAATATCCCTGTCCGGTGGCATGCCTGGCAGGTCTGCAAGAAACACATTGGGAAAATCCCTCACAACTGGAACAAAATCAATACCGGGAGACTCAGTACCGACATCCCTCACAAAGGCTAGATACGAAAGACAACCCTTCCCAACCATACGCTGGGCTTTCAAGAATGAGATCACTCTTCTGGGAACATAATCAGTCACACCTAGCCACTCGATTCGTGGCACACCCGGTATAGCTAATATGACTGTCTTAGCATGACAGTCCGGAATAGCACGACATAGAGATAGCCAATACATGCCCAAAATGACATCAAAATCCACCATACACAATAATAAAAGATCCACACGGGTCTCCACACCCCCAATAGTCACAACACACGACCGGTACACACAATCTACAACAATAGTATCACCCACCGGGGTAGATACATGAATAGGTGAAGCAAGAAACTCATGGGGCATACCCAAATAATGAGCAAAGTATGATTACACATATGAAAAGGTGGAACCAGGATCAAATAATACAGAGGCATCTCTGTGGAAGACTAAAACAATACCTGTAATAACAACATCTGAAGCAATAGCATCGGGTCTTCCCGAAAGTGCATAGAAACGGGCCTGACCACCACCTAATCGACCTCCCCCTCTAGGGCGACCCCTAGTTGACTGGGCGGTTGGTGGTAAAGTAACTGGCGCTGAAGTCGATAACTGATTCACCCGCACACCTCAAATTGGAACCAACATAGCACATAATCGTGCAATAGACTAATTAATAGTGGACTCCCCCACTTGGCTCGAATCCATAGACCAAAACATACACAATAACTCATAACACATATACTTTGTTGCTGCCATAATACCATTGTGAGATTAAACTCAATCCTTCATAAGCTCGTGGAACACAAACCATATGTTACTTTATATCTTCTGCAAATCTCGCATTCACTCTCGTAGTAGTCAAGCCTACTCACTTGAGCAACCGAAATTCAAAGTGTAAAACATATATTTCCCTGGTAACATAGATCTTCCAATAAATGACACAAGGGATTTCGCAAAATTTAGAACAATCCGCTGGAAATAACCCCACATGCTTTGCCTCAAACTAACATTTCTGTATATTTTCCACTGTCATAAATATTACACAGTCACTTAAACTTCCCGAGTCTGAACTCAAACCGCAACATAAAATTTACTCTACTCCTAACTAGAAAACATGGAAAGATTCTTCACACACCCATAACTCAGGGCTATACCTCAAATCAAGTTGAAAATCGAGCACCTAATAGTCCTTCTATCCTCCAGCAGACCCTTCTTGTCGCTTCCAAATCACATGAATACATCTCGCAGTCATGTCACACTCATCACGTAAATATCCAGTCATCACCTCCCTTAATAGGGACACAATAGAACATATGGATCCATCTCACGAAATCAATAGCTCAAGGCTCAAGCTATTGGCGAAAATTCAGCCTCGACTCCTCTAGACTGTCCCAACATCAACGCACAGAGATCACATCTCGCCCCTCGATTAGGGAATCACAAGCCATCAATGCATATCTGATACCGAGCGCTCATGCGCACATACGAATGCGTGGAAGGAATTCAAAGACTAACTTTTCAAGCTGGATCAAGGACGCACGATAAGAATTCAAGAATGTGAAATTTTTCCTAAAGGTTCTGCATCCTCTCGAGGATAAATATAGACAACTCCGTACCAATTCGCGAGACTCTAAACCTGCTCATGACTCGTGAGACCTATGTAACCTAGGCTCTGATACCAACTTGTCACGACCCAAACCCGGAACCGGTCGTGATGGCGCCTTTCATGAAAACAAGGCTAGCCGACACTTCCCCTTTTTCCAATTATTAATAGTTAAGCATTAAGAAATATTCGAAACATGATAAAATAATCCAAAGTAGCAGATAATGTCATAGTTACACGGAAGAACAACCCAACACAGCCCGAAACCAGGGTGTCACTAGTCATGAACATCTATAAGTCATAATACAAGTCTGCTAAGTCTATAAGCTAGTACAAATGTCTGAAAAGAGATAGAAATGATAAAGGAGGAGAAACACGGGACTACGGATGTCAAGCAACTACCTCATGGACTCTGATATCTGCCGGGAGCTCTCAACTCGCACTAGCAGGATCCGCAATGCCTGCATCTGCACACAAGGGTGCAGGGAGTAAAGTGAGTACTCCAACTCAGTGAGTAACAAATGTAAATAAAGACTGAAAGTAAGAAATCACGTAAGGTACAAAGCATTCTATAATGAAGCAGTAAAACCATCTAAAAACAGTAAATCAGTTAAAGATAGGTAAAAATCCTTTAACTCAGATATAGTTTCATGAAAAGCCTTTTTCAATAATTAAGCAGGTAATTGACAATCAATTATGAAAAGTAAGCACATAAAGGCTTGCCCCTAGGGCACAGTATCAACAAATCCGCCCCTCGGGCAACATCTCAGAATAGTACCAGCCCCTCGAGCAATCACATGGAACAATACCAGCCCCTCGAGCAATCACATGGAACAATACCAGCCCCTCGAGCTTAATCTCACATAATAATGGGTACCCGTGTTCACTGGGGGTGTGCAGACTCCTGGAGGGGCCCCTTACGGCCCAATCACAATATCAAGCAACCTCGTGGCATACATATCTCAGGCCCTCGGCCTCATAATCAGTATCAAATGTTTCCTCACAATATAGGCCCTCGGCCTTACTCAGTCAAAAATCCTCACAAGCTACTCAGGCAATAGTAAAACAGTGTTTCTCAGCGCAAACATCATTTAAAAATATCATTTACATATTAAAACTGAGTAAACATGGGTGAGTACGAAAATAGTGGAAAATAACATGACTGAGTTCAAGTATATAGCCAAAATAGTGAGGAAATATTCATAAAAATCCTCGAAGGGTTCAAATAGTTGGCACGAAGCCCTAATATGGCATTCAACCCAAATAATGATGATAGCAAATAGATTTCAGTAAAATACGCAGTAAAATCTTTAATCGGGACGAACCAAGTCACAATTCCTAGTAGTGCACGACCCCATGCTCATCATCAAGCGTGTGTCTCACCACAATATAGCACTACGATGTGCAATCCAGGGTTTCAAACCCTCAGAACATCATTTACAATCATTAATCACCTCGAACCGGTAAAATCTCTAGCTCGCAACGCCTGTGCCCCTCAAATCGCCCTCCACTCACGTCGAATCTATCCAAAATCAGAACAAGGACGTTAAAACATGCTAAGGGAACGAAGCCCAAGCTAAAATAGTCAATTTACATCATTTATCCCGAAATTACCAAAACCGGACCCCCGGGCCCACGCCTCAGAATTAAATAATTTTTACATCAATATATTCCTTATCTCCCCATGAGTTCATACATATCAAAAGTTCTCAAATCCGACATCAAATGGTCCTTCAAATCCTCAAGCAAAGGTCTAAGTTTCCAAGCCCTAGTTCCCCCAATTTCACCCTAAATTTCCATAATTTCTAGCTCTAATCTGTGAAATAATAGCATAGGAACGAGTTTTAAGTCCAAATTCCCTACATCAACGAAGTTCCCTTGAAATCCCTCTTTCAAATCGCCCAAAAGCTCCAAAGCCGAGATAAAAATGGTGAAATAGCTCAAAATTCACAAAGGCTACAATTTATACCTTCTGCCCAGTCATTTTTGCATCTGCGGACCAAAAACCGCTTCTGAGGTACTGCATTTGCGGTTATTTCTCTGCTTCTGTGGATATCACTTAACTTACGATTTTCCGCTTCTGTGATCCCTCATCCGCATCTGCGATATCGCATCTGCGGTCCATCTCACCGCTTCTGCGGTTCCTGACTCCCTCAGCACTTTCTTCTTCTGCGACCTCCCTTGTTGCACCTGCGGTCCCCAATCCGCAGGTGCGGAAATACTAGAAGCAACACATTTAGTAGCTGCAACAAAATTTCAAATTCTCCGTTAACCACCCGAAATCACACCGAGGCCCCCAGGACCTCAACTAAAAGCACAAACATATCCTAATACCTTATTCAAACTTGTACCAATCTTCCAAACACCTCAGACAACATCAAATCAACCAAAACACATCGGATTCAAGCCTAAGAATTCCAAAATATTCCAAATTCCGCTTTTGATCAAAAACCCAAACAAACCACGTCCAAATGACCTGAAACTTTGCACATACATCCCTAATGACCCAACAAAACGACTGCAACTCTCGAAATTCCATTCCGACCCCAATATCAAAATCTCGCCTACTAACCGAAAATCGCCAAAATTCCAACTTCGCCAATTCTAGCCTAAATCTACTCCGAACCTCTACAACTCATTACGATCATGCTCCTAAGTCCCAAATCACCTTCTAAAGCTAACTGAACCACCAAAACTCACATCCAAGCCCTCTAACACATAAGTCAACATCTGATTGACTTTTCCAACTTAAACTTCCTTAAAAGAGACTAAGTGTCTCAAATCTTACCAAAATCATTCTGGATTCGATCCGACCAATCCGATACCACATAACACGAATAAACAAAGCATAAAGAAGCAAAAATGGGGGAAAATAGAGCGGTATCTCATGAGACGACTAGCCGGGTCGTCACAAAAATTGCAAAAATCTGTTGCTCAGTGTTGTAGACAAATGCTCTTCGCATTCGTGAGAGGGGATTCGTGATCGCGAAGGGTTAGTTGGAGAAGGCTGAGACTTTGGCCTTCTCATTCACGATGGAGTCTTTGTGATCGCGATGGAGTCTTCACGTTCGCGAAGGGGTGGGAAAATACTGATATCACGTTTTCTGCCTTCCAAAAATTTATTGATGAAAATGTTGCAGCAGTCAGCATCGCTAATATTAATAAATTAATTTCTCCAAACAATTATTTGGGATTATATGCAAAAATGTAGGGTGAACATATCAGTTCTCTTGACAAAAAACTAGATGAATTTACAATTTTTATAAAAGAAATGAGTACTAACAAAAAGACAACTGATATTGCCTCCACTTCAAGAAGCAAATACAATGTTCAAACTGTTCTTACTCATGTTCAAAGACCTCCTGAGATTCAGGATTTTAAATTTAAGTCTTTTAATAATTTAGAAGAACTTCTTGATAAAAAGCTTTCTCGTTTAAATATCTGACCAATTGATTTATCAAAAACTTTTGCTGATAAAATTGAGACTATTTCTAATTGTAAAAATGAAACATGGTCAGAGTTTAATAAACTCAAGGGTTTAATTAAACCCAATAGTAAGTATGCCGACAAACCCAGAATGCAAACTTACTATTATTCCTGTCCTACTTCTCAAGACGAGTTAATAGAGGGACGACATTGGAATCAGACTAATACGTCTTACAGCGGTTCCAAAATTTATGAATGGAATCTTGATGGTTTAACTAATAAACAGTTAACTATTCTTGTACATAGGATGCTTATGTACGCAACTATATATAAAAGTGTTAAAAATAAAGATAGAACTATTTGCAAAATGATTATTTCAGACTTTACTGGCCAACTTCGTGGCTGGTGGGATAACTATTTATCCACTAAAGAAAAATCCTTGGTTATTAATGCTATAGCCACTGACGAGGAAGTTGATAACTTAGGCATGGCTCTAGTAAAAAATAGAGAAGATGTTGTTTATACCCTTGTCCTTGCAATTTTAGAACATTTCAATGGTATATTTACCAATCAACATGAGACTGTCTGTACTCTACTAAATGGTCTTAGATGTAAGACCCTTAGTGAATTCAGATTGTACAAAGATACGTTTATGAGTAGGGTTATGAAACTACTCGAAAATAAATATGAGCATTGGAAAGCTAAGTTTATAGATGACCTTCCCTCCTTATTTGCTGAGAGAGTAAGAAAAACATTAAGGGGTAGTTACGGTGAAATTTCGTATCAGAATTATACATATGGCAAACTTATAGGAGTTTGTATACAAGAAGTATTAAACTTGTGTAATGAGCTGAAACTATCTAGACAACTTAAAATAGATAAGCTTAAGGAAAAATCTCAATTAGGAGATTTCTGAACCCAGTTCGGTCTACCCGAAACTTCCACCCATCATAGGAAAAAGAAAAATAGATATCATAGATATCCTAACCCTGATAGACCGTATAAGAAAAAGAGATCTAGATATAGATCTAAGGAAGAGTGTGATACTAGAAATGCTCATCGTAAATCTACTAGGTTTACGAAGAATAGGTCCAAGCGGGATCTTGCTGACATTATGTAACAACACGGATTTTCCACCCTCGGGAGTCTTGATAGCGCCTACTTGTGAAAGCAAGGCAAGCCGCATATTATAGGATCACCAAATCATTTACTAGACCTTTTCAACAATTTAAACTAACATGTGAGTAACAATGAAATGTTAACGAAAAATAAATACAAGCGGAAGACTTAATATGATAAATTATCCATAAACAGTACGACAATGCCAACATACATCTCTCCTCGGAATCCAGTGTCACCATGTCACGGACTGTCTATGAATACTACATACAAAAAATGTCTGAAAAGAAAGTACAATCTGTCTCGGAAGCAACTGAAAACAGAATACATATAAATATAGAAGAGAACACCGGGCATGCGGACGCCTCTAGGACTACCTCGGGATATCTAGTTGGACTAAAGGTAGCCACCCAATGCTACATTCCAAAAGCTGCCGCTCCAGGATTTGCACATAGTGCAGAGTGTAGTCTCAACACAACCGACCCCATGTGCTGGTAAGTGCCTGGCCTAACCCCGGTGAAGTAGTGACGAGGCTAGGACCAGACTACCAAATAAACTTGTGCAATTATATAATATGTAACGGAAAACAAAACAGGAATAAACAGGTAAATATGGGAGGGGGTACATGATGTGGGGGAATATCAGTACCAATAGTAAATTAAGAGAAAAGTATAAGAACAATTTTGAATTTACAAAAAAACAATAAGGAACTCGTAACAAATCTATGAACACTTCGTATTATCAATTGTTGCGACGCGCAACCCGATCCCAAAACATAATAACTCTGTTACGGCGTGCAACCTGATCCATATCATTTATCACTGTTGCTATGATGACCCAAAAGGTCATCACTTGTTACCACCTCAATTTGCGTGCACGGTCCGGGCGCGTAGCCAGAAAGCTATTTGTGAAAATCTATGAAAAATGATGAATTTTGCATTTAAAATGAGTTTAAATTGTCTTCGGCCAATATTTTGGGTAAACGGACCCGAACCCATGATTGGATGGTCCTGGAGGGTCCGTCGAAAAATATGGGACTTGGGCGTATGCCCGAAATTGAATTCCGAGGTCCCAAGCCCGAGAAATGAATTTGTAAAGAAAATTATTTTCTGAAATTGTTTATGAGTTTTGAAAATGAAAAGTTTTTAAAACTTGATGGTATCGGGCCCGTATTTTGGTTTTGGTTCCTGGTGCAGGTCTTATAATAAAGATAAGTCTGTGATGTTTGGTAAGAAACGGACTTGAAACAATGTGAATCGGATCGTTTTTGAGAAAAATGGAAAATTTGAAGTTCTTAAAAACTTCATGATTTTGATGCTAAATTCATAGTTGTTGATGTTATTTTAGTGATTTGAATGCACGAGCGAGTCCGTATGATGTTTTTAGGTTGGTGTACATGTTTGGTTTGGAGCCCCGATGGCTTGGGTGAGTTTTGGATAGGCCACAAAGTGAATTTTTAACTTAGGGAATTGTTGGTATGCTAAGGCCTGCAGGCTTCGCATTTGCGAAGTCTGTCTCACAAATGCGAGCAATGTGTCTGAAATGCGAGATGTGGCTTGGGCTGCCTTCTTCGCAAATGCGACAACTGCCTGGAATCCACCTTGGTCGAAAATGTGACTTCACAAATACGACTTTGCAAATGCGACATTGCATTCGCAAATGCGAACTTAGCAGAAGTTTGGGTTCAATGCAATTCCCATATCTGCAACCTGCAATTTTATAACTTAGCCCAAAATCTCTCATTTTTCACACTCTTTCAAAACCAAAACACTCTTGGGCAATTTTTTCACAGATAACTCTTCTTCCAAATCGATTGTAAGTCAATTTTAACTCGTTTCCTTCAATTATTAACATCTTTTCACATGATTTCAACTCAAAATCAATGATTTTCAGGGGGGAAATTTGAGGTCTGATTTCAAAACAAACTATATATTTGGGTTTGTGGGGGAATGGGTAATCGGGTTTTGGTTCGAACCTCGGGTTTTGACCATGTGGGCCCGAGAGCGATTTTTCACTTTTTGGGTAAAAATTTAGAAAACTCATTTTCATGCATTAGAATTGATTCATTTAGCATTTATTGATATAATTAAGTAACTTATGGCTAGATACAAGCGAGTTGGTGGTGGAATCAAGAGGTAAAGCGGTAGTAGAGACTTGAATTATGTTTGTGGCATCGAGGTAAGTGTTTGGTCTAACCTTAGCTTAAAGGATTAGGAGTCGAGTCCTATTTGCTATGTGGTATTTGTCGAGTAAGACGTATAGGCATGGTGACGAGTATCTATACATTGGTGTCAAGCATGCCCACGAGTCTTATATTGTGATTATTATGGCTTTGTTGTATTATTCATGCTTTGATGATGATTTCTATTGTTGGACAAAGTTTGTTGAAGTAATTATGACATTTGAAAATTGAGGAGCATTGGCTCGGATTGTATAATGAAATGTTAAAGTATAAGTGGAAATTGAATCTTTTAGAGCATTGGCTCAAGGTTGTGAAGTGAGTTATGAAGTAAAAGTGGAAAAGCGAAGAGAATCATTATATTAACTCCCTTGCCGGGATATTGTTGCTTTTCATGTTATCTCCCTTGCCGGGATGTTGAGGTTTCTTTTGATGTTATTCCCTTGCCGGGACTTGATTGTTGGACCCTTGTTCCCTTGCCGAGATTCTTATCATAATTTCATTTATTCCATTTCCCTATTGTTTGTGATTGTTGTTTGGGTGAGGAAGAGTGTTAAAGCACGAAGGGTGATGCCGTGTATGATTTGTATGGAAAGAGTGTAAAGCATGAAGGGTGATGTCGTGCAGCACGATGTACCATTTCGTGCCGATTATATTGATTATATAATGAGGAAGAGAGTAAAAGCATGAAGGGTGATGCCTTGCACAGTTTCATTAGTTGATTGCTTTGGTGAGGACGAGAGTAAGAACACGAAGGATGGTGCCGTGCACTTATTAATTTCTGATTCTTTGTTGGTATCTAAGATATGTTGTTTCTTTCAATTTCCTGTTGTCTTTCTATTCTAAATTGATAGTTTCCCCGCAACATGTTACCCCTTCCATACTTGACCGGATATTTCTGTTCTTCTTTTCCGCTGTATATAGTTAAATTACACAAGTTTATTTGGTAGTCTAGTCCTAGCCTCATCACTACTTCGCCGAGGATAGGCTTGGCACTTACCAGCACATGTGGTCGATTATGCTGATACTACACTCTGCACTATGTACGGATCCCGAAGCAGCAGCATTTGGACCATAGATTAGGTGGCTGCCTTCAGTCCACGGGAGATCCAAGGTAGACCTGCAGGAGTCTGCAGGCCCTGGCGTCTCCCTCTATCCCTTTATTTTTGTTTCACTTTCTTAATTCAAAAACAATGTATTATTTGTTTTTCAGACTTTGTATGTAGCATTCTTAGATCGTCTGTGGTACTATGACACCAGTTCTGGGTGGTCGAGGTTCAAACAATTGTGTTAGACATATATATTCAGAACATTTACTGCATTTCTTACGCTTATTGAAATTTTTCGCTGTCCACACACTTTGGATTTATAATTGTTAAAGAGTATAAAATAGATAAAGAAGCAATTTGTTAAAATAATTGGCTTGCCTAGCTCACATTAGTAGGCGCCATCAAGACTCCCGAGGGTGGAAAATCCGGGTCGTGACAAGTTGGTATTAGAGCTCTAGATTACATGGGTCTCACAGTTCACAGACAAGCTTAGTAGAGTTTGAGGGATCGGTACAGAGAGGTCTGTATTTTTCCCCTAGAGGCTACAGAGTTAGGAAAAACATCACATTTATTCTTTCCCGTCATGCGATTTGGTTTCTCAATGCTAATTGAATTTCTACTCTGTTCTTTCCCAGATGGCGAGAACGCGCGCTTCCTCATCCACTCATCAGCCTGAGCTCCCAGCAGCAGCTCCCACTAGGGGCAAAGGGCGAGGCCGAGGCCGTGCTAGAGGCTGAGGTAGGGTCAGAGCTCAGCCCATAGCAGCAGCACCAGCGACAGAGCTTCAGGTTGACTTTGATGATGATGTTCCGACCCCGGCAGTTCCAGTGGGCCCAACTCAGGTCCAAGAGGGGTATATTGCTACCTTGGTACTCCAAGATGCTCTAGTCCGTCTAGTGGGCCTTATGGAGAGTGTCACCCCGGCAGGATTGCTTTTTGTAGCACCAGCCGTCTCTCAGGCTAGAGGAGGAGCCCAGACTTCTGCTACTCGTACTCCGGAGCAGGTAGCTCCCCAGTTTTAGACTCCAACAGTTCAGCCAGTTGGAGTAGTTCAGCCGGGTGTGGTAGCTCAGACCAGTGATGGAGTAGCTATATATGTTGATGCTTTGTAGAGGTTGGACAAGTTCACCAAGGTCTTTACTACTAGTTTCAATGGTTCGTCTTTTGAGGATCCCCAGGATTATCCAGACAGTTGTCATGAGGTTCTTAGGAACACGGGGATCGTGAAGACCAATGGGGTCGATTTTACTACTTTTTGCTTGTCTGGATCTGCCAAGACTTGGTGAAGAGATTATTGCTTGGCTAAACCAGTCGGATCACCAACCTTCACTTTGGAGCAGTTTACTCAGTTATTTCTGGAGAAGTTTTTCCCCATCACTCAAAGAGAGATCTATCGTAGGGTAGTTTGAGCATCTCCAGTAGGATTCTATGACTCTTACTCAGTATGAGACTAGATTCATCGACTTGGCCTGTCATGCTCTTATCATACTTCCTCCCAAGAGAGAGAGGGTGAGGAGGTTCATTGAGGGACTTATTCAGCCGATTCGACTTTAGATGGCCAAGGAGACTGGGAGTGAGATTTCTTTCCAAGAAGCGGCCAATGTGGCCAAGAGAGTTGAGATGGGTCTATTGTAGGGAAGTGGTCAGGGGTCTGACAAGAGGCCTCGTCATTTAGGCCGATTCAGTGGTACCTCGTCTGGAGGTAGAGACTTATATGGTAGAGGCCATCCTCCTAGGCCTTTTAAGTCAGCACTTCAGGTTTCTCATGGTGCTTCAGGTGGTCGTGGTTCCTATATGCAATATTCTGATCAGCAGTCCTATAGTGCACCACCAGCTCCTATTAGTGCACCGCTTCAGAGTTTATCGGGTGGTCATTCAGGTTGTCAGGGTCAGCAGTCTCAGCAACCAAGGGCTTGTTACACTTATGGTGATATGGGTCACATTGCTAGGTTTTGCCCCCGAGCATCGAGTAGCTCTCAGCATCAGGGTTGTCGTGCCATGGTTCATGAACCGAGTGTTCCATAGCCTTCCCAGCCAGCTAGAGGTGGGGGTAGAGGTGCTAGAGGTGGAGGTAGAGGTATTAGAGGTGGAGCTTAGGCCGCTAGAGGTGGAGGCCAGCCAGCAACAGGTCGTCCCAGAGATGCAGTTCAGGGTGATGGGGCCTAGCCTCGATGTTATGTTCTTCCAGCCAAGCCTGAGGCTGTGGCTTCCTATGCGGTTATCACAGGTACAGTTCTGGTTTATAGAAAAGATGCTTCAGTTTTATTTGATCCAGGATCTACATACTCTTATGTGTCATCTTGTTTTGCACCGTATCTGGTCATGCCTAGTGATTCTTTGAGTGCTCATGTTTATGTGTCTACACCGGTGGGTGATTCTATTATGGTAGATCGAGTTTATCGTTCGTGTATAGTTGTGATTGGGGGTCTTGAGACTCGTGTAGATTTGCTTCTTCTGGACATGGTTGATTTTGATGTCATATTAGGGATGGACTGGTTATCACCTTATAACTCTATCTTGGACTATCATGCCAAGACTGTGACCTTAGCCTTACCGAGTTTACCTCGTTTAGATTGTAGAGGGACTCCTAGCCATTCTACTAGTAATGTTATCTCATATATGAAGCCTTGGCGTATGGTCGAGAAGGGGTGTTTGGCCTATTTGGCCTATGTCCGTGATTCTAGTGCTGAGGTTCCTTCTATTGATTTTGTGCCAGTTGTTCGTGAGTTTCTTGAGGTATTCCCTTCATACCTGCCGGGTGTGCCACCCGATAGGGATATTGACTTTTGCATTGATTTGGCTCCAGGCCCCAACCCATTTTTATCCTACCGTATCGTATGGCCCCTCCTGAGTTAAAAGAGTTGAAGGAGAAGTTGCAAGACTTGATTGAAAAAGGTTTCATTAGACGTAGTGTTTCGCCTTGGGGTGCATCGGTATTGTTTGTTAAGAAGAAGGATGGATTGATGAGAATGTGTATTGATTACCGGCAGTTAAACAAGGTTACAATCAAGAATAAGTACCTATTGTCGAGGATTGACGATTTGTTTGATCAGCTTCAGGGTGCTAAGGTCTCCTCGAAGATCGATTTGAGATCTGTCTACCATCAGTTGAGGATTAGGGCATCCGATATCCATAAAACTACTTTCCGCACTCGGTACGGGCATTATGAGTTCTTGGTGATGTCATTCGGGTTGACAAATACCCCAGCAACATTTATGGATTTGATGAACCGAGTGTTCAGACCATACTTGGATTTGTCCGTGATAGTCTTCATTGATGATATTTTGATCTATTATCGTAGTTGGGAGGAGCACGAGCAACATCTTAGAGTGGTTCCTTAGAGTTTGAGGGATAGTCAGTTGTATGCTAAGTTTTCAAAGTATGAGTTCTGGCTGAGTTCAGTTGCATTCCTGGGTCATGATTTATCAGCAGAGGGTATTCGGGTTGATCCGAAGAAGATTGAGGCAATCAAGAACTGGCCTAGACCAGTATCAACTATAGATATCCGGAGTTTCTTGGGATTGGCAGGCTACTATCGTCGGATTGTGGATGGGTTCTCATCTATCACAGCCATGATGACCAGGATGACCCAGAAGGGTGCCTAGTTCAGATGGTCAAACGAGTGTGAGGCGAGCTTTTAGAAGCTCAAGACAACTCTGACTACGGCACCAGTGTTTGTTTCGCCCACAGGTTCAGGGCCTTATATAGTTTATTGTGATGCATCTCGTATTGGACTTGGTGTGGTGTTGATTTAGGATGGCAAGGTCATTGCCTATGCTTCATCGCAGTTGAAGATTCATGAGAAGAACTATCTAGTTCATGATTTGGAGTTAGCAGCCATTGTTCACGTGTTGAAGATTTGGAGGCATTACCTGTATGGCGTGGCATGTGAGGTGTTCATAGATTACAAGAGTCTGCAGTATTTGTTCAAGCAAACGAAGCTAAATTTGAGGCAAAGAAGGTGGTTGGAGCTATTAAAGGACTATGATATCACTATCTTATATCATTCGGGAAAGGCCAATGTGGTGGCCGATGCTTTGAGTGGGAAGTCAGCCAGCATGGGCAGTCTTGCTTACATTCTGGTCGGTGAGAGATCGCTTGCCTTGGATGTTCAGGCTTTGGCCAATCAGTTCATGAGGTTGGACGTTTCTGAGTCCAACTGTGTGTTAACTTGCACGGTCGCTCGTTCTTCCTTATTGGAGCGTATCCGTGGTCGGTAGTATGATGATCCCCATTTGTGTGTCCTTAGAGACACGGTGTAGCACGGAGGTGCCAAGCAGGTTACCTTAGGTGATAATGGAGTTTCAAGATTGCAGGGTCGAATTTGTGTGTCTAATGTGGATAGACTCCGAGAGTTGATTTTAGAGGAGGCTCATAGTTCCCGGTACTCTATTCACCCGGGCGCCACTAAGATGTATCAGGATTTGCGGCAGCATTATTGGTGGCAGAGGATGAAGAAGGACATTGTCGCATATGTGGCTCGGTATTTGAACTGTCAGTAGGTTAAGTACGAGCATTAGAGGCCTGGTGGTTTGTTTCAGAGGATTGAGCATCCCGAGTGGAAGTGGGAGCAGATCACTATTGACTTCGTTGTTGGACTCCCACAGACTCAGAGGAAGTTCGACACAGTGTGGGTTATTGTTGATAGGCTGACCAAGTCAGCACATTTCATTCCTGTGGCAGTCTTCTATTCTTCCGAGAGGTTAGCTGAGATCTATATTCGGGAGATTATTCGTTTTCATGGTGTGCCTGTGTCTATCATATCGGACCGAGGTACGCAGTTTACCTCACATTTCTGGAGAGTAGTTCAGCGAGATTTTGGCACACGGGTTGAGTTGAGCACAACATTTCATCCTCAGACGGATGGGCAGTCTGATCGGACCATTCAGATTTTGGAGGATATGCTCCGAGCTTGTGTCATTGACTTTGGAGGTTCGTGGGATCAGTTTTTGCCTTTAGTAGAGTTTTCCTACAACAACAGTTACCAGTCGAGTATCCAGATGGCTCCTTATGAGGCTTTATATGGTAGGCGATGTCGGTCTCTGGTTGGATGGTTTGAGTCGGGAGAGGCTCGGTTGTTGGGTATGGATCTAGTATAGGACGCCTTAGACAAGGTCAAGATTATTTAGGATAGGCTTCGTACAACTCAGTCCAGGCAAAAGAGTTATGCCGACCGTAAGGTTCGAGATTTGGCATTCATGGTTGGTGAGCGAGTATTGCTTCGAGTGTCGGCTATGAAGGGCGTGATGAGATTTGGGAAGAAGGGCAAGCTTAGCCCTAGGTTCATTGGCCCGTTTGAGATTCTTGATCGAGTGGGAGAGGTGGCTTAAAGACTTGCGTTGCCGCCGAGCTTATCAGCTGTGCATCTAGTGTTTCATGTGTCCATGCTTCAAAAATATCACGGCGATCCATCCCACGTATTAGATTTTAGCACTGTCCAGTTGGACAAGGAACTGTTTTATGAGGAGGAGCCGGTAGCTATTCTAGACCGGCAGGTTCGTCAGTTGAGATCAAAGAGTTTTCCTTTTATTCGTGTTTAGTGGAGAGGTTAGCCCGCTGAGGCATCGACCTGGGAGTCCTAGTCCGATATGTGAAGCCGTTATCCTCATCTTTTCCCCAACTCAGGTACTTCCTTCTTCTGTCCGTTCGAGGACGAACGAATGTTTTTGAGGTAGAGGTCATAACTTGTTTAAAAAGTGAATTCTGCATTCCGAGGCCATAAAAACCTCTTTCGGCATCATCTCGATTTGTATGCGCAGTTTGGGTGCGTAGCCGAAAAGATATTTGTAAAAATCTATGAAAAAGATGAATTATGCATTTAAAATGAGTTTAAATTGACTTTGGTCAATATTTTGGGTAAACGGACCCGGACCCGTGCTTGGACGGTCACAAAGGGTCCGTAGGAAAATATGGGACTTGGGTGTATGCCCGGAATCAATTTTCGAGGTCCCAAGTCCGAGAAATAAATTTTTAAAGAAAATTATTTTCTGAAATTGTTTATGAGTTTTAGAAATAAAAAGTGTTTAAAACTTGATGATATCGGGCCCATATTTTGGTTCAGGCGCCCGGTACAGATCTTATATGTGATTTAAGATAAGTCTGTGAAGTTTGGTAAGAAACGGACTTGATTTGATGTGAATTGGATCGTTTTTGAGAAAAATGGAAAATTTGAAGTTCTTAAGAAATTTCATGATTTTGATGCTAAATTCATAGTTGTTTATGTTATTTAGTGATTTGAATGCACGAGCGAGTCCGTATGATATTTTTAGGTTGGTGTGCATGTTTGGTTTGGAGCCCCGAGGGCTCGGGTGAGTTTTGGATAGGCCACAAAGTGAAATTTTAACTTAGGGAATTGCTGGTATGCTACAGGCCTGCATGCTTCACATTTGCGAAGCCTGTCTCGCAAATGCGAGCAATGTGTTGCAAATGTGAGATGTGGCCTGGGCTGCCTTCTTCCCAAATGCGAAGTAAATGTCGCAAATGCGACAACTGCTTGGAATCCTCCTTGGTCGCAACTGCGACATTGCATTCGCAAATGCAAACTTAGCAGAAGTCTGGGTTCGCAATTGTGAACCCTGGTCGCAATTCCCATATCTGCAATCTGCAATTTTATAACTTATCCGAAAGTCTCGCATTTTTCACACTCTTTCAAAACCAAAACACTCTTGGGTGATTTTTCAAAGACAACTCTTCTTCCAAATCGATTGTAAGTCAATTTTAACTCGTTTCCTTCCATCATTAATATCATTTCACATGATTTCAACTCAAAATCAATGATTTTCATTGGGGAAATTAGGTGTTTTGGTAGAACCTAGGTTTTTCAAAAATTGGGGATTTGGACCTCGATTGAGGTCCGATTTCAAAACAAATTATATATTTGGGTTCGTGGGGAATTGGGTAATTGTGATTTGGTTTGAACCTCGGGTTTTGACCATGTGGGTCCGGGGCAATTTTTGACTTTTTGGGTAAAACTTTAGAAAGCTCATTTTCATGCATTAGAATTGATACATTTTGCATTTATTGATGTAATTAAGTAACTTGTGGCTATATACGAGCGAGTTGGTGGTGGAATCAAGAGGTAAAGCGGTAGTAGAGACTTGAATTATGTTCGTGGCATCGGGGTAAGTGTTTGGTTTAACCTTAGCTTGAGGGATTAGGAGTCCAGTCCTATTTGCTATGTGGTATTTGTCGAGTACGACGTATTGGCATGGTGACAAGTATCTATACGTTAGTGTCAAGCATGCCCGTGAGTCTTATATTGTAATTATTATAGCTTCGTTGTATTATTCATGCTTTGATGATATTTCTATTGTTGGGCAATGTTTGTGGAAGTAATTGTGACATTTGAACATTGAGGAGTGTTGGATTGAGTTGTACAATGAAATGTGAAAGTATAAGTGGAAATTGAATCTTTTAGAGCAGTGGCTCAAGGTTATGAAGTAAAAGTGGAAAAGAGAATCTTTATATTAACTCCCTTGCCGGGATATTGTTACTTTTCATGTTATCTCCTTTACCGAGATGTTGAGGTTTCTTTTGATTTTATTCCCTTGACGGGACTTGATTGTGGGACTATTGTTCCCTTGCTGGGATTCTTATCGTAATTTCATTTATTCTCTTGCCCTATTGTTTGTGGTTGTTGTTTTATTGAGGAAGAGTGTTAAAGCACGAAGGGTGATGCCATGTATTGTTTTGGTGAGAGAGTGTTAAAGCACGAAGGGTGATGCAGTGTATGATTTGTGAGGAAAGATTGTAAAGCACGAAGGGTGATGTCGTGCCGCATGATGTACCATTTCGTGCCGATTATATTGATTGTATGGTGAGGACGAGAGTAAAAGCACAAAGGGTGATGTCGTGCACATTTTCATTACTTTATTGCTTTGGAGTGGACGAGAGTAAAAGCACAAAGGGTGGTGTCGTGCACTTATTGATTTCTAATTCTTTGTTGATATCTGAGATATGTTGTTTCTTTCAATTTCCTGCTGTCTTTCTATTCTAAATTGATAGTTCCCCTACAGCATGTTACCCCTCCCATACTTGACCGTATATTTTTGTTCTTATTTTCCGCTGTATATAGTTAAATTGCATAGGTTTATTTGGTTGTCTCTAGCCTCGTCACTACTTTGTCGAGGTTAGGCTAGGCACTTACCAACAAATGGGGTTGGTTGTGCTGATACTATACTCTACACTATGTGCAGATCCCGGAGCAGCAGCAATTGGACCGTAGATTGGGTGGCTTCCTTCAATCCACGCGGAGATCCAAGGTAGACCTGCAGGCTTCCGTAGGCCCTGGCGTCTCCCTCTATCCCTTTATTCCTGTTTCATTTTCTTAATTCAGAAATAATGTATTGTTTGTTTTTTAGACTTTGTATGTAGCATTCTTAGATCGTATGTGTTACTGTGACACCAGTTCTGGGTGGTCGAGGTTCAAATAGTTGTGTTAGACATATATATTCAGATAATTTACTACATTTCTTCCACTTATTAAAATTTTCCGCTGTCCACACGTTTTGGCTTTATAATTGTTAAAGAATATAAAATGGATAAAAAAGCAATTTGTTCAAATAATTGTCTTGCCTAGCTCACATTAGTAGGTGCCATCACGACTCCCGAGGGTGGAAAATCCGTGTCGTGATAGTTGCGGCGTGCAACCTGATCCCATTATACTATTGTTGCGGCGTGCAACCTGATCCAAATATAATATTGTTGAGGCATGTAAACCAATCCAAATATAATATTGTTGCAGCGTGCAACCCGATCCAAATATAATATTGTTGCAGCGCGCAACCCAATCCAAATATAATATTGTTGCTACGTGCAACCCGATCCACATATACAGTTCAACACCAATCACAACAAAAGTCCCGGCAAGGGATCAATAAAGAAACAACTCTATCCCGGCAAGGGAATCGGCGATATAAGTAATTACGTCCCTGCAAGGGAAAATCAACTATAACCAACTTGTTCAAACATCTAACTACCTCAACTAGCATCAATACTCAATCATAAGTAATTTCCACGAGGATTATCATAATCCTTGTTCAACTAAGAGAATCCACTACTTAGGCATTCGTAGTATTTATTCAGAACACAACAATTTCAATTTAAGACCCACGGTCATGCTTGACACCAACGTATAGATATTCGTCACCATGCCAATACGTCGTACTCTACAAGTAACATGTAGAAAATAGGACTCAACTCCTAATCCCTCAAGCTAAGGTTAGACCAAACACTTACCTCGATGCCACGAACACAATTCAAGCCTCTACTATCGCTTTACCTCTTGATTCCACCACCAATTCGCTCGTATCTAGCCACAAGTTACTTAATTACATCAATAAATGCTAAATGAATCAATTCTAATACATGAAAATGAGTTTTCTAAAGTTTTTCCCAAAAGTCAAAAATCGCCCCCGGGCCCACATGGTAAAAACCCGAGGTTCGAAAAAAAATCAAATTACCCATTCCCCCACGAACCCAAATATATAATTTGTTTTGAAATCAGACTTCAAATCGAGGTCCAAATCCCCAATTTATTTAAAAACCTAGGTTCTACCCAAAACACCCAATTTCCCCCATGAAAATCATTGATTTTGAGTTGAAATCATGTGAAATGATGTTAAAGATTGAAGAACATTAGTTAGAAATCACTTACAATCGATTTGGAAGGGAAGTTTCCTTTGAAAAATTGCCCTATAGAGTTTATGTTTTGAGAATGTGATGACCCAAAAGGTCATCACTTGTTTTAAAATGAAACTCCGTGTTCCGAGGCCTTGAAAACCTCATTTAGAGTCACCTCAATTTGCGTGTACAGTCCGGGCACGTAGCCGGAAAGCTTAAATATGATAATCTGTGAAAAACGATAAGTTTTAATTATAGAATGAGCTAATTTGACTTCGGTCAATGTTTTGAATAAACGGACTCGGACCTTTGATTTGACGGTCCTGGAGGGTCCATAGGAAAATATGGGATTTGGGCATATGCCCGGAATCAAATTTCAAGGTCCCGAGCCCGAGAAATTAATTTTCAAAGAAAATTGTTTTCTAAAAACAGATGATATGGCCCGTATTTTAGTTCCGGCACGCGGTACAGGTCTTATATATGATTTAAGACATTTCTGTGGAATTTGGTGAAAAACGGATGTCATATGACGTGATTTTGAAATTTAGCCAAAAATGACGTGATATGACGTGAAGTACAAGTCAGAAAGAGAAGGGGTCATTATGGTTCCCCTTGCCGAGCTATTGTTGAGTTGAGGTTCCCTTACATTGTGTTCTTGATTGATGTTACAGACGCTCAGGTTGATGATTCTTCGTGTTAGGTGTTGTAACAAGTTTGGTTATAGCTGGGTAGTTAGGTGTTGTAACAAGTTTAGTTATAGATGAGGTAGTTAGATGTTGAAACTAGTTGAGTTATAGTTGAGATAGTTAGGTGTTGGAAAAGGTTTGGTTATGGCTGTTTCTCCCTTGCCGGTACGTATATACTTGTACTGTGGAGTTCCCTTGCCGGGATAGTGTAGTCTATTGTTGATCCCTTGCTAGGACAGTTCATTATGATTATTGTGGAATGAATATTTGGAACGGGTTGCGCACCGCAACATTATTAGATATTATATTGGATCGGGTTGCACGCTGCAACGGATATTATATTGGATCGGGTTGCACGCCGCAACAACTATATATGTGGATCGGGTTGCACGCCGCAATAGATATTATATTTGATCGGGTTGCACAACGCAATAGCTATATATGTGGATCACGCTGCAACAGATATTATATTGGATCGGGTCGCACACTGCAACAGTTATCTATGTGGATCGGGTTGCACGCTGCAACAATGTTAAATGATAAGGGATCGGGTTGCACATTGCAACAGTATTCTTATTGTATTGATTGTAGACATCGAGTGTTTTTTTCCATACTTTATTAAGTTTCTAATATAATTGATATGTTTCCGCGAAGCATGTTTCCCACTCCCTTCAAAACTGTTATTATCGGTTTATATTTCTGTTGTATATTATATAACTGCAAAGGTTTATCTGGAGTCTGGTCCTAGCCTCGTCACTACCTCGCTGGGGTTAGTCCAGACACTTACCAGCACATGGGGTCGGTTGTGCTGATACTACACTTTGCACTCTGTGCAGATACCGTAGCTGCACTTGCTCAGCAGCAATAGGGGAGCTAGCCTTCAGTCCACCGAGACACCGAGGTATCCTTCCATGCATCCCAGGCCCGGCGTCTCCTCTATCTTTTATTTTGTTCTGTTATCTCATGTATCCGAGACAAACAGTATTATTTTTCCTTCAAACTGTTGTATGTAATACTCTTAGTAGTCCATGGATTATTTAAGACATCCGCTTAAATCTCATATTCTGCTGTCATGTATGTGTTTATCACTTGTTAAAATGAGTTGTAAAAAATATTAACACAAAATAGTTAAAGATTTCTAAGTTCGTGGCTTGCCTAGCTTCTACGAATATGCGCCATCACGACTCCTGGGGGTGGGAATTCTGGGTCGTGACAAATTGGTATCAGAGCTCTAGGTCACATAGGTCTCAGAATTCATGGAGAAGCTCAGTAGAGTCTGAGGAATCAGTACGGAGAAGTCTGTATTTATCCCCTAGAGGCTACAGAGTTAGGAAAAACTTCACATTTGTTCTTTCATGTCGTGCGGTTCTGTTTCTCAATGCTAATTGAATTTCTATTATGTTCTTTCGCATATGGCAAGAACACGCGCTTCCTCATCTACCGCTCAACAGCCCGAGCCCCCAGTAGTAGCTCCCATGAGGGGTAGAGGGCGAGGAGGAGGTTGTGCCAGAGGGAGAGGCTGAGGCCGAGCTAGAGGCTGAGGTAGGGGTAGAGCTCAGCCCTGAGCAGCAGCTCTAGTAGCGGAGCCTAAAGTTGACTTTGATGATAAGGTTGCAACTCCAGCAGCTCTGGTGGTCCTAGCTCAGGTCCCAAAGGGGTTTATTGCTACCCCAGTCCTTCAGGATGCTCTTGTTCGATTAATGGGCCTCATGGAGAGTGTCACCCGAGCGAGCTTGCTTCCTGTAGCACCAGCCATCTCTCAGGCTGGAGGAGGGGCCTAGACTTATGCTACTCGTACTCTGGAGCAGATAGCTCCTCAAATTCAGACTCCAGCAGTTCATCCAGTTGGAGCAGTTCAGCCGGGTGTGGTAGCTCAGACCAACGATGGAGCGGCTATGTCTGCCGATGCTTTGTGGAGGCTGGATAGGTTCACCAAGCTCTTCACTTCCACTTTCAGCGGTGCATCTACCAAGGATCCCTAGGATTATCTAGACAGCTTCCACGAGGTTCTCAGTAACATGGGTATTGTTGAGACCAATGGGGTCAATTTTGCTACATTTCGCTTGTCTGGATCCGCCAACACTTGGTGGAGGGATTATTGCTTAGCTAGACTAATCGGATCGCCAGCCTTGACTTGGGAGCAGTTCACACAGCTATTTTTGGAGAAGTTTCTCCCCATTACTCAGCGAGAGGCTTATCGGAGGCAGTTTGAGTGCCTCCAGTAGTGTTCCATGACGGTTACCCAAAATGAGACCAAGTTCATCGACTTAGCTCGCCATGCTCTTGTCATACTTCCTACCGAGACAAAGAGGGTGAGGAGATTTATTGATGGTCTTATTCAACCGATTTGCCTTCAGATGTCTAGGGAGGCTGGGAGTGAGATCACTTTTCAAGAGGCGGCCAATGTGGCCCGTAGAGTGGAAATGGTCCTGTCGTAGGGAGGTGGTCATGGGTCGGATAAGAGGCCTCGTCATTCAGGTAGATTCAGTGGTGCCTCGTCTGGAGGCAGTGATTCATATGGTAAAGGCCATCCTTCTAGGCCCTTTCAGTCAGCTCTCCAAGTCTCTCATGGTACTTCAGGTGGTCGTGGTTCTCAGACGCACTATTCTGATCAGCAGCCTTACAGTGCACCACCAGCTCCCATCAGTGCATCGCTGCTCCAGAGTTTTCGGGGTGGTTATTCGAGTCGTTAGGGTCAGTCTCAGTTTCCACAGCCACAACACTCAGGTGGATGTTTTGAGTGTGGTGAGTATGGTCATATCAGGAGGACTTGTCCGAGGTTGGTGGGTACTCAGTCGCAGTAGTAGGGTTCTCATGCTATGGTCCAAGCACCAGGTGTTCCACAGACTGCGCATCCAGCTAGGGGTGGGGGTAGAGGTTCTAGAGGTGGAGGTAGAGGATTTAGAGGTGGAGCTCAGGCCGCTAGAGGTGGAGGCCAGCCAGCTTGAGGCCGTCCTAGAGATGGAGCCTAGGGTGGTGAGGCCCAGCCTCGATGTTATGCTCTTCCACCCAGGCTCGAGGCTGAGTGGTTCTAGTTTGTGATAGAGATACTTCAGTGTTATTTGATCCAGGGTCCACCTACTCGTATATGTTATCTTATTTTGCACCGTATCTGGGCATGCCTAGTGATTCATTGAGTGTTCCCGTTTATGTGTCTACACCGGTGGGTGATTCTATTGTGGTTGATCGAGTCCATCGTTCTTGTATTGTGGTGATTGGGGTTCTTGAAACTAGTGTAGATTTATATTAGGGATGGACTGGTTATCACCTTACCACACTATCTTGGACTGTCATGCTAAGACTGTGACCTTAACTTTACCCGGTATGCCTAGTTTAGAGTGGAGAGGGACTCTTGGTCATTCTACCGATAGTGTTATCTCTTATATGAAGGCTCGGCGTATGGTCGAGAAGGGGTGTTTGGCCTATTTGGCATATGTTCATGATTCTAGTGTCGAGGTTCCCTCTATTGATTCTGTGCCCGTTATTTGAGAGTTTCCTAATGTTTTCCTTTCAGACCTGCCGGGTATGCCACCCGACAGGGATATTGACTTTTGCATTTATTTGGCTCTGGGCACTCAGCCCATTTCTATCCAGCCGTATCGTATGACCCTGCCTGAGTTAAAAAAGTTGAAGGAGCAGTTGCAAGACTTGCTTGATAAGGGTTTCATTAGGTCGAGTGTTTCGCCTTGGGGTGTGCCGGTGTTGTTTGTTAAGAAGAAGGATGGATCGATGAGAATGTGTATTGATTACCGGCAACTGAACAAGGTTACAATCAAGAATAAGTATCCATTGCCGAAGATTGATGATTTGTTTGATCAGCTCCAGGGTGCCAGGGTATTTTCGATGATTGACTTGAGATCTGGCTACCATCAATTGAGGATTATGGCATCCGATGTTCCTAAGACAACTTTCCGCACTCGGTACGGGTATTATGAGTTCTTGGTTATGTCATTCGGGTTGATAAATGCCCCCGCAGCTTTTATGGATTTGATGAACCGAGTGTTAAGGCTTTATTTGGATTTGTTCGTGATAGTCTTTATTGATGATATTTTGACATATTCTCGTAGCCGGGAGGAGCACGAGCAGCATCTTAGAGTGGTTCTTCAGACCTTGAGGGATAGTCAATTATATGCTAAATTCTCGAAGTGTGAGTTCTAGTTGAGTTCAGTTGCATTCCTGGGTCATGTTGTGTCCGCAGAGGGTATTCAGGTTGATCCAAAGAAAATTGAGGTGGTCAAGAATTGGCCTAGACCGGTATCAGCTACAGAGATTTGGAGTTTCTTGGGATTAGCAGGCTACTATCGCCAGTTTGTAGAGGGGTTTTCATCAATTGCAGCCCCAATGACTAGGTTGGCCTAGAAGGGTGCCCAGTTCAGATGGTCAGACGAGTGTGAGGCGAGCTTTCAGGATCTCAAGACAGCTCTGACTATGGCACCGGTGTTGGTTTTACCAACAGGTTTAGGGCCTTATACAGTTTATTATGATGCTTCGTATTGTGCTTGGTGTAGTGTTGATGCAGGATGGCAAGGTCATTGCCTATGCTTCACGGCAGTTGAAGATTCATGAGAAAAACTATCCATTTCATGATTTAGAGTTGGCAACCATAGTTCACGCATTGAGATTTGGAGGCATTATCTCTATGGCGTGGCATGTGAGGTGTTCACGGATCACAAGAGTTTTCAGTATTTGTTCAAGCAAAAGGAGTTGAATTTGAGGCAGAGGAGGTGGTTGGAGTTGTTGAAGGATTATGATATCACTATCTTATATCACCTGGGAAGGGCCAATGTGGTAGTCGATGCCTTGAGTAGGAAGTCAGCCAGTATGGGAAGTCTTGCTTATATTCCGATCGGTGAGAGGCCGCTTGCTTTGGTGTTCAGGCCTTGGCCAATCGGTTCGTGAGGTCGGATATTTTTGAGCCTAGTCGAGTATTAGATTCCACGGTCGCTCGTCCTTCTTTATTGGAGCATATCTGTGATCGGCAGTATGATGATCCCCATTTGTGCATCCTTAGAGACACAGTGCAGCGCGGAGGTGCCAAGCAGGTTACCCTAGATGATGATGGAGTTTTGATATTGCAGGGTCGAGTGTGTGTGCCAAATGTGGATGGGGTTCGTGAGTTGATTTTAGAGGAGGCCCGTAGCTCCCAGTACTATATTCATCCGGGCACCGCAAAGATGTATTAGGATTTGCGGCAACATTATTAGCGGCAAAGAATGAGTAAGGATATCGTTGCATATGTAGCTCGGTGTTTGAACTTTCAGTAGGTTAAGTATAAGCATCAGAGGCCTGGTGGTTTATTTCAGAGGATTGAGCTTCACGAGTGGAAGTGGGAGCGGGTTACTATAGATTTCGTTGTTGGACTCTCGCATACTCGGAGGAAGTTCGACGCAGTATGGGTCATTGTTGATAGGCTGACCAAGTCAGTGTATTTCATTCATGTGGAAGTCTTTTATTCATCCGAGAGGTTAGCTGAGATCTATATCCGGGAGATTATTCGTCTTCATGGTGTGCCTGTATCTATTATTTCGGACTGAGGTACGCAGTTTACCTTGTGTTTCTAGATAACAGTTAAGCAAGAGTTGGGCACCCAAGTTGAGTTGAGTATAACATTTCATCCTCAGACGGACGGGCAGTCCGAGCGGACTATTCATATTTTGGAGGATATGCTCTGAGCTTGTGTCATTGGCTTTGGAGGCTCGTGGGATTAGTTTTTGCCTTTAGCAGAGTTTGCCTACAACAAAAGTTACCAGCCGAGTATCTAGATGGCTCCTTATGAGGCTTTATATGGTAGGTGGTGTCGATCTCCGTTTGGATGGTTTGAGCCGGGAGAGGCTCGATTGTTGGGTACGGATCTGGTTCAGGAGGCTTTGGCCAAGGTCAGGATTATTCAGGATAGGCTTCGTACAGCTCAGTCCAAGCAAAAGAGTTATGCAGACTGCAAGGTTCGAGATGTGGCTTTTATGGTTGGAGAGCGGGTATTGCTCCGAGTGTCGCCTATGAAGGGCGTGATGAGATTTGGGAAGAAGGGCAAGCTTAGCCCGAGGTTCATCGGTCCGTTTGAAATTCTAGATCGAGTGGGAGAGGTGGCTTATAGACTTGTATTGCCGCCGAGCTTATCAGTCGTGCATCCAGTGTTTCATGTTTCCATGCTTCGGAATATCACGGCGATCCATCCCACGTGTTAGATTTCAGCACTGTCTAGTTGGACAAGGACTTGTCTTATGAGGAGGAGCCGGTAGCTGTTCTAGACCAGCAGGTTCGTCAGTTGAGGTCGAAGAGTTTTCTTTCTGTTCGTGTTCAGTGGAGAGGACAGCCTCCTGAGGCATCGACCTGGGAGTCCGAGTCCGATATGCGGAGCCGTTATCCCCATCTTTTCCCCGACTCAGGTAGTTCCTTCTTCTATCCGTTCGAATATGAACGATTGTTTTAGAGGTGGAGAATGTGATGACCAAAAAGGTCATCACTTATTTAAAACGAAACTTCTTGTTCCGAGTCCTTGAAAACCTCATTTAGAGTCACCTCGAGTTGCATGCGCAGTCCGAGCGCGTAGCCGGAAAGCTTAAATATGATAATCTATGAAAAACGATAAGTTTTGATTATAGAATGAGCTAATTTGACTTCGGTCAAAGTTTTGGGTAAACAGACTTGGACCCGTGATTTGATGGTCCCGGAGGGTTCGTAGGAAAATATGTGACTTGGGCGTATGCCCGAAATCAAATTCCGAGGTCCCGAGCCCGAGAAATGAATTTTCAAAGAAAATTGTTTTCTAAAATTGTTTAAAGAAATTTTTAATTGAAATTTAATTAGAACATGATAGTATCGGGCCCGTATTTTGGTTCCGGTGCCCGGTACAGGTCTTATATATGATTTAAGACATTTCTGTGGAATTTGGTGAAAAACAGATGTCATATGACCTAATTTGGACTTAAATTTCAAAGCTGATGTTTAAAGAAGTTTTGAGAAGATTTCATTGATCTTGTGATTTAATTTGACGTTCATGATGTTATTTTGATGATTTGATTACACGTATAATTCCATAGGATGTTCTTGAGGTTTTGTTTTCACTTGGTTTGGAGTCCCGAGGGCTCGGGTGAGTTTAGGAATGTTTTTACACTTAGGAAAAAGTTGCAGATTCAGTGAAGTTGCAGGTCTGTGAAGCCATATCTCGCGGTCCGCGGTGGAAGCTTCGTGGCCGCGGTGGGGACTCCGCGACTGCGGTGGGATTTGTTCTATCCTCGATGAGCAAGGCCAAGCCTTCGCAGCCGCGCTCGATTTCTTGCGGTCCGTGGTGGGGCTCCGCGGTCGCAGTCCTTTTTATGTTGTCCGTGTAGAGGGTCTGAGAGGAGTATATTAAACGGACTTTTCAGTTATTTTCAACTTTTCAAAACCCTAAAACATAAGAGGCGATTTTTCAAACAACATTTCTTGTCCAACATTACTTAATTGTAAATCGTTTTAACTAGTTTTCTTTAGTCATTAACATCTTTTAACATGATTTCAACTTCAAATCAATGATTTTCATGGGGGAAATTGGGTGTTTTGGGTAGAACCTAGGTTTATAATAATTGGAGATTTGGACCTCGATTTAAGGTCCGATTTCAAAACAAATTACATATTTGAGATCATGGGGAATGGGTAATCGGGTTTTGGTTCGAACCTCGGGTTTTGACCACGTGGGCCCGGGGGTCGATTTTGACTTTTTGGGTAAAACTTTTGAAAACTCATTTTCATGCATTCAAATTGATTCATTTAGCGTTTATTGATGTAATTAAGTAACTTATGGCTAGATACGAGTGAATTGGCAGAGGAATCAAGGGGTAAAGATATAATTGAAGCTTGAGTTGTGTTCGAGGCATCGAGTTAAGTGTTTGGTCTAACCTTACTAGAGGGATTAGGAGTTGTGTCCTATTTGTTATTTGTTTCTTGTCAAGTACGATGTATAGGCATGGTGACGAGTATCTATGCGTTGGTGTCAAGCATGACCGTAAGTCTTATCTTGTGATTTTCATGATCTCGTTGTATTATTCATGCCTTGGTGAAGATTTCTATTTGTAGTGTGAAGTTAGAGAAGAGAATTGTGACCTATGAACATTGAGGAGCATTGGTTCCAGTTGTATAATGAATTGCAAATGTATAAGTGATAATCGAAACTCTAGAGCATTGGCTCGAGTTGTGGGGTGAATTGTGAAGTAAAAGTGAGAAAGAGAAGAGATTATTATAGCTAGGTAGTTAGGTGTTGTAACAAGTTTAGTTATAGTTGAGGTAGTTAGATGTTGAAACTAGTTGAGTTATAGTTGAGATAGTTAGGTGTTGGAACAAGTTTGGTTATGGCTGTTTCTTCCTTGCCGAGACGTATATACTTGTACTATGGAGTTCCTTTGCCGGGATAGTGTAGTCTATTGTTGATCCCTTGCTAGGGCGGTTAATTATGATTATTGTGGACTGAATATTTGGAACGGGTTGCGCACCGCAACATTATTAGATATAATATTGGATCGGATTGCACGCCGCAACGGATATTATATTGGATCGGGTTGCACGTCGCAACAGCTATATACGTGGATCAGGTTGCACGCCCCAATAGCTATATATATGGATCGGTTGCACGCCGCAACATATATTATATTGGATCGGGTTGCACGCTGCAACAGTTATATATGTGGATCGGGTTGCACACTGCAACAATGTTAAATGACAAGGGATCGGGTTGCGCGCCGCAACAGTATTGTTATTGTATTGACTGTAGACATCGAGTGTTTTTTTCATACTTTATTAAGTTTCTGATAGAATTGATATGTTTCCCCGAAGCATGTTTCCCCCTCCCTTTGAAACTGTTATTATCGGTTTATATTTCTGCTGTATATCTCGAGTCTGGTCCTAGCCTCGTCACTACCTCACCGGGGTTAGGCCAGACACTTACCAGCAGATGGGTCGGTTGTGCTGATACTACACTCTACACTCTGTGCAGATACTAGAGCGGCACTTGATCAACAACAGTATGGGAGCCAGCCTTTAGTCCACCGAGACACCGAGGTAGCCTTTTAGGCGTCCGCAGGCCCGACGTCTCCTCTATTTTTTATTATGTTCTGTTATCTCATGTATCCGAGACAAACAGTGTTATTTTTCCTTCAAATTGTTGTATGTAGTACTCTTAGTAGTTTGTGGATATTGTGACACCAGTTTCTGGGTAGAGGCATGTGTTGACTTTCAAAACATTTTGGTTTTATATTTATTTAAGACTTCCGCTTAAATCACATATTCCGCTGTCATGTAGGTGTTTATCACTTGTTAAAATGAGTTGTAAAAAGGATTAACACAGAAGAGTTAAAGATTTCTAAGTTCGTGGCTTGCCTAGCTTCTACGAGTAGGCTCCATCATGACTCCCGAGGGTGGGAATTCCGGGTCATGACAGATAAGATGTGAAAAATAGTTGAAAATGCGTCTAAGTTATGAACTTACAGGTTGCAGGTATCGCAATTGTGATTAGGGTTCGCAATTGCGAACCCAGGCTCTGCTAAGCTCGCATTTGCGAAGGGACTTTCGCATTTGTGAAGTCGCTTTTGTGATAAACTTTTTGCATTTGCAACGACTGTGGAGTTTAGGGCATCTTCGCATTTGCGAAGGGACTTTCGCATTTGCGGAATTGCTTTTGCGATAAAGTCGTCACATTTGCGACCCAAGGCAGCCCAGGCCAATTCTCGCATTTGCGACTCATTGCTCACATTTGCGAGAATTGCGAAGCCTGCAGGCCAGAAGCATACCAAATAAAATTTGCAACATCCTAAGTCCAAATTCTAATCTGTGGCTTATCCAAAACTCAGCCGAGCCATGGGGGCTCCAAACCAAACACGCACAGCAAGCTAAAAACATCATACGGACTCGTTCGTGCATTCAAATCACCAAAATAACATCAACAACTATGAATTTAGCATCAAAATCATGAAATTTCTTAAGAACTTCAAATTTTTCCAATTTTCTCAAATACGATCCGATTCACGTCATCTCAAGTCCGTTTATTACCAAATTTCGCAAACTTATCTTAAATCACATACAAGACCTATACCGGGTGCCGTAACCAAAATACAAACCCAATACCATCAAGTTCTAAACATGTATCATTTCCAAAAACTCAATACAATTCCAGAAAATAATTTTCTTTAAAAATTCATTTCTCGGGCTTGGGACGTCGCAAATGGACCACATTCTTCACAATTCCCAACTCGTAAATGCGAGAAGTTGTTCGCAATACCCAACTTACCAGAAGTTGTATTGTAATTGTTATGACTCCATTGTGGTTTATTGTGCTTCACATGTTATTATCATTATCGTTCCCTTGCCGGGATGTTACTATCATTATTGTTCCCTTGTCGGGATGTTGTCTTGATATTATTGTTCCCTTGCCGGGATGTTGTCTTGATAGTATTGTTCCCTTGCCGGGATGTTGTTGAAATATAATTGTTCCTTTGCCGAGATTCTTTTGTGATCGTTGTTGATTTGTAAATGGGATCGGGTGGCACGCCACCACGAAAATATGAAATGGGAGGGGGTTTCACACCTGAAACGAGATATATGAAATGGGATCGGGTTGTATGCTTGCAACAAGATATATGAAATGGGATAGGGTTGCATGCCTGCAACGAGATACATGAAATGGGATCGGGTTGCACGCCTGCAACGAGATATGAAATGAAAGTGAACTCCGCATTTGTTTTCCCTATCCGTGTTAGTAATTGGATTTTAGTTTCTTTATATTCTCTTGATATTCTATTGTTATCTGTTATTCCCCGAAGCATGTTTCCCCTGCCCAATTTTAATTACAATTATCTGCTTCTATTTCCGCTGTTTATGATATAACTGCAAAGGTTTATTTGGTAGTTTGGTCCTAGCCTCATCATTACTTAGCCGAGGTTAGGCTAGACACTTACCAGCACATGGGGTCGGTTGTACTGATACTACACTCTGCACTCTTTTGTGCAGATCCCAGTGTTGTAGACTTCGGACCACAGTGAGGTTGCTGCCTTCAGTCCAACAGGCAACTCGAGGTAGTCCTGCAGGCATCCGCGGGCCTTGGCGTCACCTCCTATCTTTCTTTTATCCTGTTTCATTTACTCATTTCAGAAACAGTGTGTATTTTATCTTTTAGACTTTGTATATAGTATTCTTAGACCGTCTGTGAAGCTGTGACACCAAATTTTGGATAGAGCTGTATTTAGACTTCCGCAGTTTGTATTAAGATTTATTATCAGATTTTGTCTTTCATTTAATTATTTTCGCTATTTACATGATATCTACTCATCACTGATAATGGTTTAAAACTGGAAAAGGTTAAGTAATTAGAACAATTGGATTGCCTAGCTTTCACCAATATGCGCCATCACGGCTCTCAAGGGTGGGAAATCTGGGTCATGACAGTAACAAAAGAATAACTTATCCTTTTATCCTGATAAGTAGCAGTAAAATCTTTCGAGTATAAGCTAGTAAAAGGATAAATAGCATTAATAAAAGGAGTCCCAAGTATAATATGAGGGTATAATTAGTTTTTTACCAAAAAGAAGAAATGAGGAATACAGACCTTATTTTGGCAAATATGAGTATTCTGTAGTTTATACTTTATATCTAAAGCATGACCATAAGTAGATTTAACCAAATGAGTGGTTTTCTGAAAATATTTAATGGGTATTAGCCCTTTCTGAATGCAACTTACATCAGCTCCACTTTCAATCATGGCTATATCAGTTATAGAAAAATTATTATCATTCAAAATAGTACATTTAATGTACCATTTATGAGCATTAACAATTTGCATCATACCTAAAAACATGTCTGGTTTTTCATCAATCGGATTTTTACTATCATAGAAATTAGAAATTTCTTTTCCTTTGTCATTTGAAAAATCAGAAATTCCTTAAGTCGAAAAATTAGTTAGAGAATTATTTTTCTCAATTTGAGTAATCTGGTGATCACAAATCATTTGATTTTGTTTAAGAGACTTAATATCTCTTTTTAGATTTTCAATTTCGACTTTTAAGTCATCAAAAGAAGCATCTCTGCTTGGCGTATTGGTCTTATGAAGACGTTTATTAATTTCAGACAAAGGATAAGGCGCATAATATTTTATTTGTTCTTTTGTTTTTCAAAAGGTTTTGAACTACTAGAACATGAACTTACAGCCAAATTAATAATTTTTTCACGAAGTTTTTCATCAGTAACTTCTTTTAAAAGATCTATTACATTATCAGATGTAATAGTTTTCATATTCAAGTCTTGAAATTGAGATTGTAATTTATAAAATTCATCATCATCACAGGTACAAGTGTCACCTTTACAAGCAGTACAAATATTATTAATATTTTTATCACTATCAGATAAATCAAGTAAATCAACTTCAGCTTTAGAATCAGTCTCAGAATTATAATCAGATTCTGATCCAGAAGTGTATAATAAACTATAAACCTTATCACGTAACTCATCTTCCAGTTCTAAGGTTTTCAGCTTTTGAAGCATACAATTTGGAGCAATATGACGAAATTTTCCGTATTTTTTGCGCTTAATGTTGGCAAGATCTCGCTTACACCTATTCTTCATAAATATAGTAGTCCTACGATTGGTTTTTCTAGAATCACGCTCTTCTTTGGATCTATATCTAGATCTCTTTTTCTTATAAGGGCTATCAGGGTTAGGATATTTATGATATCTATTTTTCTTTTTCCTACTCTGGGTGGAAGTTTTGGATAGACCGAACTGGGTACAGAAATCTCCTAATTGAGATATCTCTTTAAGCTTATCTATCTTAAGTTGTCTAGATAGTTTCAGCTCATTACACAAGTTTAATCCTTCTTCTGTACAAACTCCTATAAGTTTGCCATAGGTATAATTCTTATACGGAATTTCACCGTAACTACCCCTTAATGTTTTTCTTACTCTCTTAGCAAATAAGGAGGGAAGGCCATCTATAAACTTAGCTTTCCAATGCTCATATTTATTTTCTGGTAATACCATAACCCTACTCATAAAGGTATCTTTGTACCATATGAATTCACTAAGGGTCTTACATCTAAGACCATTTAGTAGAGTACAGACAGTCTCATGTTGATTGGTAAATCTTCAACTGAAATGTTCTAGAATTGTAAGGACAAGGGTATAAACAACATCCTCTCTATTCTTTACTAGAGTCATGCCTAAGTTATCAACTCCCTCGTCAGTGGCTATAGCATTAATAACAAAGGATTTTTCTTCAGTGGATAAATAGTTATCCCACCAGCCACGAAGTTGGATAGTAAAGCCTGCAATAATGTCGCGACCAAAATCCCGGTCGTGATGGCGCCCAGCACACTACTAGGCAAGCCCGACCATTATTCAATACTTAACCCAATTAATCAAAAATAGCGGAAAGAAATATCAATTAAGCAAGATTAAAGTACTGAAGATTTTAACAAAATACACAATATAATCTCACTAGGACCCGGTGTCATGAATCTGAGCCTCTAGAATACAGAATATCATCCTAATACACGGTATATCCAAAGTCCGATAATGCAGAAATAAAGAGATCGGATAGGAGGGAGAAGATCAATGGCTGCGAACGCCGTGTAGCTACCTCGATACTCCCAGAGGCTGCATCTGCTGATCAACTAGATCTACTGAGCCTGAGACTGCCCTGGATCTGCACACAAGGTGCAGGGAGTAAAGTGAGTACTCTGACCCAGTGAGTAATAAAAGTAACTACAGTCCGAAGATAAGAAAATCCAGTAAATACACAAAGTAAGCTACAATTCGAATATACAACAACATATGGAACTGAGTAGCTAAACACCAGTATAAATACAAATACATGAATGCAATGCAATGCATATGATGGTACATTCCAGTACCCACTGCGGCGTGCAGCCCGAGCCATCCATATTTATTTATCGTCGACGACACTCACTGGGGGTGTGTACAGACTCCGGAGGGGCTCCTACAGCCCAAGCGCAATATCTTGGCCAGTCATTGTTACCTGACCGATCAGCCATTGTTACCTGACCAATTTATATTATACAGTGCCATTGTTACCACTGTTCAAGTATATCATCCAGTGTCATTGTTACCACTGTTTCAAGTATATCACACAGTGTCATTGTTACCACTGTTTCAAGTATATCACACAGTGTCATTGTTACCACTGTTTCAAGTCACTTTATAATCAGTCCAGAAAATAATATAATAAGCCCCTTGGGCATTTACAAAACAGAAGTTCCCAGCCCGGAATACATTTAAAAATATCATTTAAGTTTTCAACACTTAGAATTATGGCTGAGTTTGCAAAACAACATTTAAAATAATGGACTGAAATTAAATGATATGCAAATCATGCTAAGCAGTAATATCAATCCTCGAAGGATTTTACAAATCGGCACAAGGCCCCAAACATGGCATCAAGCCCAGTAATATCAATGAAGTATGTGTATCAATCACCAGTATAGTATAAACATCACACGGGATGGACCAAGTCACAATCCCCAATAGTATCCGACCACGCACTTGCCATGGAGTGCGTGTCACGCCTCAATATAGCGTTACGATGTGAAAGTCCGGGGTTTCAAACCCTCAGAACAGCATTTACATCTATTACTCACCTCAAGATGGCCAACTGTCTACTCCGCGATGCCTTTTCCTTTCGAATCGACCTCCTCGCGCGTCGAATCTTGCCAAAACCACAAGGAATATATTACAATAGGCTAAGGGAATATAACCCAATCGAAAAGACCCGAAAAATATCAAAAATCACGAAATTTGAAAAAACCGAGCACCGGACCCATTTCTCGAAAAATTACGAAAGTCACATCACCGGATTCCTCATCTCGCCACGAGTCCGTACATATAAAATTTACCAAAATTGGAGTTCATTTGACCCCTCAAATCACCAAATCTTATTTTCAAATCCCTATGCCTAAATCCTCAATTTTTCTACAATTTTCATGCTCAAATCCATACATAATTGATGTACTTAACTCAAAATAGGTGGGGATAACTTACCTTCACATTGATGATGAAAATCCCCTCTTGAAGCTCCCCAAAAATCGTCCATACTTTGAAGAAATAAAGAAAAGTGAGCTAAATCCGTGTATAAAAGAATCTGCCTGTGCTTCGTCGAGTTGTACCTTGCACTTGTGCTATACAAGTTGTACATCCTATTAAAATTGTTCCTTGTCGGACACCTTCTGTTTAAACACCCATAACGTCTTATATAAATATCCAAATGACAAACGCTTTTGAAGATTTAGAAACTAGACTCAAAGATCTTTAATTTGATAGGTTGTACACCATATAACTCTTTATATACCCCGAGATATGAGCTTCTAAAGTGCATCGTAAATTCTACCGAAATTGCTCCAGCAGCCCTTTTCGATCCATCGTAACTTTCTGAGATGATTTCCAAATCGCGAATGGTTTAACTTTCCGAAAACTAGAATGTATGGGCTAAAACTTTATTGTTTTGCACTTTTTTTGATTTCTTATAGATTATAAGATATAAGCTTCCAAACTGGACTACTCGCACCTAAAATTTTTTGGGCACAGCAGAATTTTCTGCAATTTTTCCTAAGTCCGAAATCACTCCGAGACACCTCCGAAACACTCCCGAGCCCTCGGGGATCCAAACCAAATATGAACACTGACTCTAAAACATCACACGAACTTGCTCGAGCGATCAAATCGCCAAAATAACATCAAAATCAATGATTTGAACCATCCAAGAATTCTTTCAAATTTCATAAACTTTCAAATTTTCCAATTTATGGCCGAAACTCGTCAAACAACGTCCGTTTGTAACCAAACTTTACAGGAAGCGCTTAACCAACATATATGACTTGTACCGGGCGTCGGAACCAAAATACGATCACAATACCATTACTTTCTGATCAAATTTCATTTTCATTTTCCTTAAACATTTTCCGAAAACAATTTCACGAAAAAATTCATTTCTCGGGCCTGGGACCTCGGAATTTGATTCCGGAAACGCGTTCAACTCCCATATTTTTCTATGAAACTTTCGGGACCGAAAAATCACGGGTCCGGGTCCGTTTACCAAAAATGTTTTCAAAGTCAACTTTAACAATATTAAATATCAAAAACATTTCCCATAATTCATATATTTCAACACAAAGATATTCTGGACACACTCCTAAGTCCCAAATAACCTAACGAAGCTATCCATATCATAAAATTCGCATTTCGAATCCGATATCAAAATTTCTACTTCCGGCCAAATTTTCTCAAAAACCTTCAATTTTCATTCTTTAGCCGAACAACTCCAAAATGACCTACGGACCTCTGAATTCACTTCCGATCGCGCTCCCAAATACAGAATCACCATACGGAGCTACTCCCAGTCTCGGAATCACAAACGGACATCAATAACACTGAAATGCATTTTAAACCAAACTGATGCAATTTCTTCTAAAATGCTATCTTCCACAATAGGCGCCAAAACGCTCCCGGGTTATCCAAAACCCGATCCGGGCATACTCCTAAGTCCGAAATCATCATACGAACCTGTTGGAACCTTCAGATCCCAATTCTGAGGTCGTTTACTTAAAATTCCAAGCCTAGTTCATTTCTTCAATTTTAAGCTTTCAAAATGAGAATTTCCATTTAGATTTGACTCCAAACTTCCTGAATTTTAATTCTGACCATACACACAAGTCAATATACCTGAGATGAAGCCGCTCATGGCCTCAAACTGCTGAATGACGCGCCGGAGCTCAAAACGACCGGTCGGGTCGTTACAATCTCCCCCACTTAAACATACGTTCGTCCTCGAACGTGCTGAGAACTACACTGAAGTAGTCTGAAATCACTTGTTTAACACATCATGCACCTTCCCATGCTACCACTACTCCGTTGAGCACATTAGCTCGATAATTCTGTAGATATACTTATTTATTCAAGCAAATAAGCCATTAGGCCCAATTCCAACATCCTGAATTTCCCTGCCAAGCCTGTTTCCATCATACGACCACCATATCAATCTCCACACGTTGTACCCAAACATGACTGCATAACTTTGCTGAATTCACACTTTGCATCACTTTACTCATAGAACCACAATAACATTCTTTAAACATAATAGTCGAAATTCCACTAATCTGATGCTCCCATTGCATCTCATGATCTACACAGGTCTTGCTCTATTTTTTTTTTCAACACCGATACGACTGAAGAGATGTGCCGAAATTCACAACCAACTGCTGAATCAACAATTCATTGGATCTACACTCCTGACAAGTTCCATTACCTTGTCCCAAACCAAAGAATGATCTTTGCTCTATAATATACTTCATATAATCAGTTTGCACTGATCCCAAATCTAGTAACCTCGTCTCACCCAGTACGAACTGCTCAGGCAATAAGCCACCTCAGACATAATCAAAAATCCCAAAAGACGCCACAATGTGCCAGTATGCTATCAATTCGAACGCGATACAAAAGGAAGGCGAACTCTAGAAGGAACTACTCAACTCGCACACTAACATAGACTTCCTTAGAAAACAGGGAAACAGAACACATAAAAGCAAATATGGGCACTGAACTGAACATCACACTGTTGCGGCGTGCAACCCGATCCAAACAACATACCCATGACGGTGTGCCACCCGATCCACATATATAACTCACATAAGGAGATATACGTCGATCTGAATAGCCCATCATATCAAAATACCGAATATCGGTCATAAACACACTAAGGTGCATAATATCATTCCCAAGGAAACATATAGTGCTATAGGCTACAAACTCAAGCACAACTGAGGTGCGATACATGATCTAAGTCTCATCCTGCTTATATAACATCACCGCTGAGCGGAACCTCAACACATAAGGAATTTACCAAGCCGTCTCACAACCCATACGGTGCAATATATCTTTACATGAATTAACTGACCACGAAATAAGACCGCGACTATCCTTCCATAAAGAGCACATTGCTGAAATAAACACAACTGGCCTGACGTAAGGCTCACTTCCACATTTAAATCTATCCACCGACCTCAAGTCGATCCTGATCGTGCCAAGCTAGGACAATAATCTTTCACAGGTCCATAACCCAATAAACAGAGTGCGCTCCAAGCATAAATTCTCAAATGGATGATATTACCAAAATCCTCATCCTTGGTATAAATTTCTAATTAATCAAGTGACTACATGTCACACTTATACAATATTCATGTGGGACAAGCTCCCACCATCTTCCGAAATAATTAACGGGTCTGCACATCCAAACCACCGGCTGCACTAACGCTGAAAAGCGATCAAGAATCCCTAACCAGGATGCAAAGCCTTTCTCACAGAACGCCGACCTCAGGTGATACTAACGTCAATACCCATCTTACTCAAAACACTGAAACTCATATACTGCTCATCCGAGATCGTGACATCACAGTCATTGACCAAACTGCAACCATGGTACTTACTTCAAATTTCATACCACTCACTGCACCTCACGTGCCAATATACGATAGACGCGATTTCCATCACAACTCTGGAACCGCCGATAGGCTAATACTTCATCACATAAGACTTTCCATTTAACTCACTTCAGGAGAACTATAGCAGCATACAAGCGAATCCTCATAATCGTCGAATATGCCAATCTCTAAGTAGTTGTCCAAGCCACCATAACACTTTTTGGGATTCGCCTACTCATAATAGGCCCTAACAAAAGAATGCTTCAGAATAACATCAATCACTGCAGCCGACAAGCCTCACATGCATAACTCGATCACGTTGAACGAACCGATCACTGACACCAGTATACCAACTCAACTATGGCTAATCAATCTACTTCCTTCCAATTTATCCTTGATTGCCTTAGAAATAATAATATCTCCCTTTAACACCTAACTTATTTCAACCAAACTCACCCCGAGTGACCTTAAATCACGAGACCATGCTGTCTCAAATACCATGACCATTTCATGTCTCTCAAATGCTACACCGCAAGTCAAAACATCATAGAACATTCTGTGCCTTTCTTCATAAGCTGCTTCAAAAGCTTGACTCTTAACCGTACTTATAGACTCAAAATCATTAGGCACCACACTTTACCTCTTGAATTAACTAGAACCGCTATTGAGAGCCACCCAGCTCTGACTTGGCCCCGAATGCAACCAACTCTACTGAATTTTATAACATATGAATACCCTCTCGATAAAGCACCTAGAGGGATCACTTCCCTCGAAGCCTGCACCTATACGAGGCATAAATCATGAATCTTCCCTCAAGTCTGAACATGAGCCAATAAGGCTAACCATAGCATGCATCCAACAATTCATTTACTCAAATTACCACTCATTGTCCTTTTCCGTAGCTGCAATAACCCACCAATATGCCAATAACCAGAATTCATGCAGGTAATAAACCGTGCAATCAGCTAATCAACAGCAAGCTCCCCAACTTGGCTCGAAGCCATAGATCACAACACATATACTCTATTGTTGTCGTAATATCATGGTGAGATTAAACTCACTCCATCATAAGCTCGTAGAAACACGAATCATCTGGAATTTTAACTCTTCTGCAATTCTTGCATTTACTCACACAACATTTAAGCCCACTCTCTAGGCGACCAATTTTTTTTTTTTTTAAGTCCTAAATTTTTCAAAAATTTCGGCAGAGCCTCCTTTGTAATTGGTCCTACCCACCTGCCAGAGAATCACCAAAACCATCCTAACAACACATCCACAACTTGACAAAGCATCACAATGCATATCAATTACATAAATCTAAATTGATACATGGACATGCGTTGCACCTGTTTGAATCATAACACATAGAAAATACCCTTCAACCCTCCATTATTAGGCTATTCAACCATGTAGGAACATATTCTTCCTTTAATATTTTCGACCTTCATGGTGGTCTCCTTGACTCAACGATTTCGTCATAATACATTTACGGAAGCGATCTCAGCTCCCAGACTTATCTAACTAGGAGACACAAAAAATATTCTTCACGCGCCCATAACTCGGGCTACTCAACAAATCACAATAAGAAACGAATCACTTAACAGTTCATCTACTATCCAGTAGGCTTCTTCGCCACTACCAAGTCGTACAAATACACCTCACAACACTAACATACTCATCACGTGGATATCCAACCGTCATTCCGGCTAACAAGGACAATAATGAACATATGAGTTCAAAACACTTGCTCACAAAATCAGCACCTCGGTGCTCAAGCCATTGGCAATGATTTGGCCTCAAGTCCTCCAGACTGGTCTAACTTCAAACTCACAGAGATTACACCTCGCCCCTCGATAGGGGAATCAAAAGCCATCGAGAAACATCTGATAATGAGCGCTCGTTGGTGCATACGATCACGCGGAAGGAATTTCAAAAGTTTCTTTTCAAGCTGAATCAAGGACACACGATAAGAATTCAAGAATGTAAAGTTTTCCTAAAGGTTCGGCAGCCTCTCGAGGATAAGTACAGACGTCTCCGTACCGATCCGCGAGACTCTACTAAACTGGCTCATGACTCGCGAGACCAAGTATCCTAGGCTCTGATACCAACTTGTCGCGACCCAAATCCCGGTTGTGATGGCGCCCAACACACTACTAGGCAAGCCCGACCATTATTCAACACTTAACCCAATTTATCAAAAATAGCGGAAAGAAATATCAATTAAGCAAGATTAAAGTACTGAAGATTTTAACAAAATACACAATATAATCTCACTAGGACCCGGTGTCACGAATCTGAGCCTCTAGAATACAGAATATCATCCTAATACATGGTATATCCAAAGTCCGATAATGCGGAAATAAAGAGATAGGATAGGAGGGAGAAGATCAATGGCTGCGAACGCCGTGCAGCTACCTCGATACTCCCAGAGGCTGGATCTGCTGATCAACTGGATCTACTGAGTCTGAGACTGCCCTGGATCTGCACACAAGGTGCAGGGAGTAAAGTGAGTACTCTGACCTAGTAAGTAATAAAAGTAACTACAGTCCGAAGATAAGAAAATCCAGTAAATACACAAAGTAAGCTACAATCCGAATATACAGCAACATATGGAACAGAGCAGCTAAACACCAGTATATATACAAATACATGAATGCAATGCAATGCAATGCATATGATGGTACATTCCAGTACCCACTGCGGCGTGCAGCCCGAGCCATCCATATTTATTTATCGTCGACGACGCTCACTGGGGGTGTGTACAGACTCCGGAGGGGCTCCTACAGCCCAAGCGCAATATCTTGGTCAGTCATTGTTACCTGACCGGTCAGCCATTGTTACCTGACCAATTTATATCATACAGTGCCATTGTTACCACTGTTCAAGTATATCATCCAGTGTCATTGTTACCACTGTTTCAAGTATATCACACAGTGTCATTGTTACCACTGTTTCAAGTATATCACACAGTGTCATTGTTACCATTGTTTCAAGTATATCACACAGTGTCATTGTTACCACTGTTTCAAGTCACTTTATAATCAGTCCAGAAAATAATATAATAAGCCCCTTGGGTATTTACAAAACAAAAGTTCCCAGCCCGGAATACATTTAAAAATATCATTTAAGTTTTCAACACTTAGAATTATGGCTTAGTTTGCAAAACAGCATTTTAAACAATGGACTGAAATTAAATGATATGCAAATCATGCTAAGCAGTAATATCAATCCTCGAAGGATTTTACAAACCGGCACAAGGCCCCAAACATGGCATCAAGCTCAGTAATATCAATGAAGTATGTGTATCAATCACCAGTATAGTATAAATATCACACGGGATGGACCAAGTCACAATCCCCAATAGTATCCGACCCCGCACTCGCCATGGAGTGCGTGTCACACCTCAATATAAAGTTATGATGTGAAAGTCCGGGGTTTCAAACCCTCAGAACAACATTTACATCGATTACTCACCTCAAGATGGCCAAAAGTCTACTCCGCGATGCCCTTTCCTTTCGAATCGACCTCCTCGCGCGTCGAATCTTTCCAAAACCACAAGGAATATATTACAATAGGCTAAGGGAATATAACCCAATCGAAAAGACTCGAAAATATCGAAAATCACGAAATTTGCAAAACCCGAGCCTCGGGCCCACTTATCGAAAAATTACGAAAGTCACATCACCGGATTCCTCGTCTCGCTACGAGTCCGTACATATAAAATTTACCAAAATCGGAGTTTATTTGGCCCCTCAAATCACCAAATCTTATTTTCAAATCCCTATGCCTAAATCCTCAATTTTTCTACAATTTTCATGCTCAAATCCATACATAATTGATGTACTTAACTCAAAATAGGCGGGGATAACTTACCTTCACATTGATGATGAAAATCCTCTCTTGAAGCTCCACAAAAATCGTCCATACTTTGAAGAAATGAAGAAAAGTGAGCTAAATCCGTGTATAAAAGAATCTGCCTGTGCTTCGTCGAGTTGTACCTTGCACTTGTGCTATACAAGTTGTACATCCTATTAAAATTGTTCCTTGTCGGACACCTTCTGTTTAAACACCCATAACGTCTTGTATAAATATCCAAATGACAAACGGTTTGAAGATTTAGAAACTAGAATCAAAGATCTTTAATTTGATAGGTTTTACACCATATAACTCTTTATATAAATCCAAGATATGAGCTTTTAAAGTGCATCGTAAATTATGCCGAAATTGCTCCAGCATCCCTTTTCGATCCATCTTAACTTTCTGAGATGATATCCAAATCACGAATGGTTTAACTTTCCGAAAACTAGAATGTATGGGCTACAACTTTCGTGTTTTGTACTTTTTTCTTATTTATTATAGATTATAAGATATGAGCTTCCAAACTGGACTACTCACACCTAAAATTTTCTGGGCACAGCAGAATTTTCTGCATTTTTTCCCAAGTCCGAAATCACTCCGAGACACCTCCGAAACACTCCCGAGCCCTCGGTGCTCCAAACCAAATATGAACACTGACTCTAAAACATCACACGAACTTGCTCGAGCGATCAAATCGCCAAAATAACATCAAAATCAATGATTTGAGCCTTAAATCCAAGAATTCTCTCAAATTTCATAAACTTTCAAATTTTTCAATTTAAGGCCGAAACCCGTCAAACAACGTCCGTTTGTACCCAAACTTTACAGGAAGCGCTTAACCAACATATGGTACCAGGCGTCCGAACCAAAATACGAGCTCGATACCATTACTTTCTGATCAAATTTCATTTTCATTTTCCTTAAACATTTTCAGAAAACAATTTCACGAAAAAATTCATTTCTCGGGTCTGGGACCTCGGAATTCGATTCCGGAAACACGTTCAACTTCCATATTTTTCTATGAAACTTTTGAGACCGAAAAATCACGGGTCCGTGTCCGTTTACCAAAAATGTTGACCAAAGTCAACTTTAACAATATTAAATATCAAAAAAATAAATAAATTTTTCCCATAATTCATATATTTCAACACAAAGATATTCCGGACATACTCCTAAGTACCAAATAATCTAACGAAGCTATCCAAACCATAAAATTCGCATTTCGAATCCGATATCAAAATTTCCACTTCCGACCAAATTTTCTCAAAAACCTTCAGTTTTCCATCTTTAGCCGAATGACTCCAAAATGACCTACGGACCTCCGAATTCACTTCCGATCATGCTCCCAAATCCAGAATCACCATACGGAGCTACTCCCAGTCTCGGAATCCCAAACGGACATCAATAACACTGAAATGCATTTTAAACCAAACTGATGCAATTTCATATAAAATGCTATCTTCCACAATAGGCGCCAAAACACTCCCGGGTTATCCAAAACCCGATCCGGCATATGCCCAAGTCCTAAATCATTATACGAACCTGCTGGAACCTTCGGATCCCACTTCCGAGGTCGTTTACTCAAAATTCCAATCCTAGTTCATTTCTTCAATTTTATGCTTTCAAAATGAGAATTTCCATTTAGATTTGACTCCAAACTTCCTGAATTTTAATTCTGACCATACACACAAGTCAATATACCTGAGATGAAGCCGCTCATGGCCTCAAATGGCTGAATGATGCGCCGGAGCTCAAAACGACCTATCAGGTCGTTACAAATAATCATTTTGCAAATAGTTCTATCTGTATTTTTAACACATTTACAGATAGTTGCGTACATAAGCATTCTATATACCAGAATAGTTAACTGTCTATCAATTAAACCATCAAGATTCCATTCATAAATTATGGAACCGTTGTAACACATATTAGTCTGATTGCAATCTCATTCCTCTATTAACACATCTTAAGGAGTAGGACGGGAATAATAGTAAGTTTGTATTTTGGGTTTGTCAACATACTTACTATTGGGTTTAATTAAACCCTTGAGTTTATTAAACTCTGACCATGTTTTATTTTTATAATCAGAAATAGTCTCAATGTATCAGCAAATTTTTTTGATAAATCAATTGGTCTGATATTTAAACCAGAAAGCTTTTTATCAAGAAGTTCTTCTAAATCATTAAAGACTTAAATTTAAAATCCTGAATCTCAGGAGGTCTTTGAACATGAGTAAGAAAAGTTTAAACATCTGATTTGCTTCCTGAAGTGGAGGCAATATTAGTTGTCTTTTTGTTAGTACTCATTTCTTTTATCAAAACTGTCAATTCATCAAGTTTTTTGTCAAGAGAACTAATATGTTCACCCAAAATTTTAACGTATAATCCCAAATAATTTTTTTGAGAAATCAATTTATTAATTTCAGCGATGTTGACTGCTGCAACATTTTCATCAATAAATTTTTGGAAGGCAGAAAATGTGATACCAGTATTATTAGGTAAAATAAAAGGTGCTTGAGGAGGGTATATAGCTTTAACAATATTACCACTCCCATTTTTATAAGATCTTTCTAAAATCTTTATATAAAGAGGTAAATAAGTTGTTATACACCAAGGAATAAAATACATAATTTGATTATGCAAAGCACAAGTTTCATAGAACTCTTGAGAAATATTATTTAAATCATCTTTGCTATATGGTTCAAAAAATCATGTTTAAACTGGTTCCATTTATCACTAAAAAATTCTTTTTGAATATATTTTCTTGCCCGTGACCCTAGGCTAAAATCAATTTGGTGTGGAATCGTTAAGTATCATTGGGGTCGAAATCCATTTCGGATACAGAAGGAATATCCTTATCAGAAACATTATCATTATCCTGAACAATAATTGTTTGAGGGTTAACTTTAACCCTTTCAACCGGCTTACCACTAATTTTTGTAAAAATAGTGTGTAAGGAGGCTGCACGATTTCGGGATGGACTATAGACTAGTTCAACAGGAGAAATATGTTGAATAGAAGGTAAGAGTGTAAGGTTAGAAAACGAATGTATATTATAAATAGTAGACTTATCATCAAATTGAATACAAATCCTACCATCCAGATTTTAAGTAATATGCGAAAATTCACTGTTTGACAAGTCGTTAGTGATCTGACTTGGGTATATAACCGAATTTAAAGTCCAAGTAGTTGGGAAATTAATTTCTTCCCACTTAATAGGTCTCTTTGTGGTGACCTTAAACTTCGCAAAATTGGTTTCCACCATTATAGTCTGATTCGATGTACCTTATAATTTACATTGAGGATTTAATGTGGATAGTAATTTAAAATAAATTCTGTAACATAAACATATAAGTTCAGAACCAGGTGCATAATTATAACCATGCGTTTTCACATTTAATGTCTGCATCGAGTACATTAACATCAGAAAGAGATAATTGCAGATTGGGTTGAGTATTAAAATATACTGGACCATAGGCCACAGTAGATTCAATCAAACCCATCAGAGATTGTCTGAAATTCAAATTTCTAGCATATCTAAGAGCTGCCAAAAATGTCTCTGGTAACCCTTTGAGGGTTAATGGTTTAAACGCAACTTGAACCATGCCAATATGCAGGTAATTGAAATGATGTTTATATAAATCAATATCGTATTTGTTTAATAGACAAATAGTCTGTTCAGAAGAGTTTAACACCAAAGATTGTTCAGTCGTTTTGTGAGTTAACGCTTTGTTTCCCCCATTTATGCTTCGTTATTCGTGTTTTGTTGTATCAGGTTGGTCGGATCGGATCTGAAATGATTTTGGTAAGATTTGAGACACTTAGTCTCTTTTAAGAAAGCTTAAGTTGGAAAAGTCAACTAGATCTTGACTTATGTGTTAGATGGCTCGGAAGTGATTTCTGAGGGTTTGGTTAGTTTCGTGAGGTGATTTATGACTTAGAAGCGTGATCGGAATAAGTTTTGGAGGTTCAGAGTAGATTTAGGCTTGAATTGGCAAAGTTGATATTTTGGCGTTTTCTGGTTGATAGGCGAGAATTTAATATAGGGATCAGAATGGAATTCCAAGAGTTGAAGTAGTTTCGTTGTGTCATTTGGGATGTGTGTGCAAAATTTCAGGTCATTCGGACATGGTTTGGTTGGGTTTTTGATCGAAAGCGTAATTTTGAATATTTTAGAATTGAATCCAATGTGTTTTGGGTGATTTAATGTCGTTTGAGGTGTTTTGGTGATTGGAGCAAGTTTGAATAAGGTAGTGGAATATTTTTGTGCTTTTGGTTGAGTTTCCGGGGGCCTCGGGGTGATTTCGGGAGGTTAACGGAGAAGTTAAGATGTTATTGCATCTGCTGAAATTGTTGCTTCTGGTATTTTCGCACCTGCGGCTCGGGGACCGCAGGTGCGGCGCCGCATGTGAAAAAGAGTGGCCGCAAAAGCGAATTATGGGGATTTGTCAGGGACCGCATAAGCGGCTAGGAGGACTGCATCTACGGAGTCGCAGATGTGGAAGGATGATCACAGATGTGGATGTGTCCGGTTAAGTGATTTCCGCAGAAATGGAATAATGACCGCAAATGTGGTACCGCAGAAACGGCTATTGTGCTGCAGATGCAGAACAACTAGGCAGAATATATAAGTTATTTCATTTGGCAAATTTGAGTTATTTCGCCATTTTTTACTTCGGCTTGGGAGCTTTTTGGGCGATTTAAGAGAGGGATTTCAAGAGATCTTCATTGAGGTAAGGAATTCTTACCTAAAACCCGTTCCTATGCTATTATTTCATGAATTAGAGCTAGAAATTATGAGAATCAAAGGTTGAAATTGGGGAAAACTAGGGCTTGGAAAATTGGACTTTTGATTGGGGATTGAAGGACCATTTGGGGTCGGATTTGAGAACTTTTGATATGTATGAACTCGTGGGAAGATAAGGAATCTATTGATGTAAATATTTCTAAATTTTGATACGTGGGCCCGGTGGTCGGGTTTTGGTAATTTCGGGATTTGTGTCCTTTATTGATTTTCACTTCAGCTTCGTTCCCTTAGCATATTTTGATATCCTCGTTCTGATTTTGGATATATTCGATGTGAGTGTAGGCCGATTCGAGGGGCAAGGGCATCTCGAGCTAGATATTTAGCCGGTTCGAGGTGAGTAATGATTGTAAATGATGTTCTGATGGTTTGATACCCCGGATTGCACATCGTAGTGTTATATTGAGGTGAGGCACACACTTGATGATGAGCATGGGGTCGTGCACTATTGGGGATTGTGACTTGGTCCATCCTGACTAATGATTTTACCGCGTATTTCACTGAAATCTACTTGTTTTCATCATTATTTGGGCTGAATGCCAAATTTGGGCCTTGTTCTAACTATTTGAACCCTTCGGAGATTTTTACTGGTATTTCCTCACTGTATTGACTTTATACTTGAACTCAGTCATGTTATATTTCACTATTTTCATAGTTAGCCATGTTTACTCTATTTTAAACACTTACATGATCTTTTAAACGATATTTTGGGATGAGAAACATGTTTCACTACTGCCCGAGTAGCTTGTGAGGATTTTGACTGAGTAAGGCCTGGGGCCTATGTTGTGAGGACACACTGATATTGATTTGAGGCCAAGGGCCTGAGATATGTACGCCATGAGGTGGCTTGATTGATATGAGGCCGAGGGCCTAGTGATGATGCCACGAAGTGGCTTGATATTGCGTTTGGGCCATCAGGGGCCCCTCCAGGAGTCTGCACACCCCTAGTGAGCGCGAGTACCCATTGTAATGTGAGATTGAGCCCGAGGGGTAGGTATTATTCAATGTTAATGCCCGAGGGGCTGGTACTATTCTGAAATATTGTTCGAGGGGCGGATTTGTTGATACTATACCCGAGAGGCGAACCTTTATGTGGTTATTTTTCTTAATTGACCGTCAATTACCTGCTTAATCATTGAAAAGGCTTTTCATGAAACTACATTTAAGATAAAGAATTTTACCTATCTTTCACTGGTTTACTGATTTTACTTGGTTTACTACTTTATTATAGAATGCTTTGTGCCTTACGTGATTTCTTGCTTTCAGTCTTTATTTACATTTGTTACTCACTGAGTTGGATTACTCACTTTACTCCTTATACCCCTGTGTGCAGATTCAGGCGTTGTTGATCCTGCCAGTGCTAGTTGAGATCTCCCGGCAGACATTCAGAGTTCACGAGGTAGCTGCTTGACGTTTGCAGACACGTGTTTCTCCCTCTTTATCATTTCTATCTCATATCAGACTTTTGTAGTAGTTGTAGACCTTTTAGACTTATATTAGGTTTTATAGATGCTCATGACTAGTGACACCCCAGTTCGGGCTGTGTATGGGTGTTCTTCCGCGTATTTATGTTATCATTTGTTATTTCGGATTTATTTTCTCATGTTCATACCGTTTCTTAAATGCTTAACTATTAATAATTGGAAAATGTAAGTATTGGCTGGCCTTGTCTTCACGAGAGGTGCCATTAAAACCGGGTCCGGGTTAAGGGTCGTGACAAGTTGGTATTAGAGCCTAGGTTACGTAGGTCTCACGAGTCATGAGCATGTTTAGTAGAGTCTCGCAGATCGGTATAGAGACGTCTGTATTTATCCTCGAGAGGCTGCAGAACCTTTAGGAAAAACTTCATGTTCTTGAAATTCTTGTCGCGCGAGCTTGTTAATCCGAGTACTAAACTTCTTTTGTTTTACTCTCTCATAGATAGTGAGGACACGTGCTACTGGTCGGGGTGGATGAACCCCAGTACCACCAGCTGTGGCCATCAGAGGCTGAGGACACGGTCGTGGTCGTGGTCGTGGTTGGGGTAGAGCAGCTCGAGCAACACTTGCAGATCCACCAGCTGCCCTAGTTCAGTATCAGGTCCCAGTTATGGACGCTCTAGAAGCACCAGCTCAGGTACTAGCTGTGCCCATTGTGATTCCAGGTCTTTAGGAGGCCTTGGCTCAGATCTTATCAGTTTGCACTGGCCTAGCTTAGGCGGTTTCAGCCACTACAGTCGTAGCTAATTCTCAGGACAGGGGAGGTTATCAAACTCCCGCCGCTCACACACCTGAGCAAGTCGTGCAGGGACTTTAAATGCCGGGGGCGCATCCAGCCTAGCCGGTTGCAGCTGCTCAGAACTATGTAGTTCCTGCCATGCCGGAGGATGAGTAGCATAGGTTGGAGAGATTTTGTAGACTTCAGCCTCTGACATTCAGCGGTGTAGAGGGCGAGGATACCTAGGGCTTTTTGGACAAGTGTTAAAGGATGCTTCGTACAACGGGTATTCTAGAGATGAGCAAGATCGCTCTTACCACCTATCACTTTTCAGGAGCTACTTTCACTTGGTGGGAGGATTTTGAGAGGCGTAGGCTTGTTGGTGCATCACCCCTTTCCTGGCAGTAGTTCTCCATTCTCTTTCGGGAGAAGTATGTACCGCAGTCTCGTTGAGAGGAGCTGCATAGGCAGTTTGAGTGGTTGTGTTAGGGGGAGATGACCGTGTCACAGTATGAGTTGAGGTTCTCTGAGTTGGCTCGTCATGCCACATGGTTGGTCCCGACGAATATAGAGAGGATTAGGAAGTTTGTTGATGGTCTTAATTATCAGCTGCATATTCTAATGACTAGGGAGAGGGTGGCTGGTGCTACCTTCAAGGAGGTTGTGGATATTGCCCGTGAGATTGAGTCTGTTCCTCGCCAGGAGCGAGAGGAGAGGGAGGCCAAGAGGCCTCAAAGATTTGGTAGTTATAGTGGTACTCCTTTTAGGGGTCAATTTCAGCACGATAGAGGTCGTCCATTCAAGCATGCTCAGCCAGCTCACCCAGTTTATTGTGGGGTGTCATCGGGTCATGGTTCTCACAATTCGCATCAGGGCCAGCCATTACTTAGTGCCCTTCCAGCTCAGAGTTCGTCCCGTGCTCCATCAGTTCAGGGCTCTTCTATGCCGACTGTATCTGCTAGTCACTCCATTGCGAGGGGTTCCCTTCAGTCCCCTTCTCTAGCACCTGGGAATTGTTATGACTGTGGTGACATGGGTCATATGTGAAGGCAGTGACCTCGTCGTCTTGTGAGTTCATCTCAGCATAGGGGTCAGACATCGTCTTCAGCTCCAGTTACTTCACCTCCACCCGCCCAGCCAACTAGCGGTGGAGGTCAGTCAGCTAGGGGTCTCCCCAGAGGGAGAGGTCGATCAGGTGGCGGTCAGGCCCATTTCTATGCACTTCCAGGTAGACCCGATATTATTGCTTCAGATGCTGTCATTAAAGGTATTGTTTTAGTGTGCCACAGAGATGCCTCTGTATTATTTGATCCCGGTTTCACCTTTTCTTATGTGTCATCATACTTTGCTCATTATTTGGGTACGCCCCATGAGTTTCTTGCTTCACCTGTTCATGTATCTACCCTAATGGGCGATACTGTTGTTGTACACCATGTGTACCGGTCGTGTGTGATGGCTATTGGGGGTCTGGAGACCCGTGTGGATCTCTTTATTATTGTGTATGGTGGATTTTGATGTCATTTTGGGCATGGATTGGCTATCTCCGTGTCGTGCTATTCTGGACTGCCATACTAAGATAGTCACATTGGCTATACCGGGTGTGCCACGGATTAAGTGGTGAGGTGTGACTGATTATATTCCCAGTAGAGTGATCTCATTCTTGAAAGCCCATCATATGGTTGGGAAGGGTTATCTTTCGTATCTAGCTTTTGTGAGTGATGTCGGAGTTGAGACTCCCAGTATTGATTTTGTCTCAATTGTGAGGGATTTTCCCGATGTGTTTCCTGCAGACCTGCCGGGCACGCCACTAGATAAGGATATTGATTTTGGAATTGACCTGGTGCCGGGCACTCAGCCCATTTCTATTCCGCTGTATCGTATGGCACCAGTGGGGTTGAAGGAATTAAAAGAACAGCTTTAGGAACTCCTTGATAAGGGGTTCATTCGGCCTAGTGTGTCACCTTGGGGTGCGTCAGTTCTATTTGTGAAGAAGAAGGATGGCACTATGAGAATGTACATTGATTATAGGCAATTTAACAAAGTAACAATTAAGAACAAGTATCATTTTCCTCGCATTGATGATTTATTCGACCAGCTTCAGGGCGCGAGAGTGTTCTCCAAGATTGATCTCCGTTCAAGTTATCACCAATTGAAGATCAAGGACTCGGATATTCTTAAGATGGCTTTCAGGACCCGATATGGTCATTATGAGTTCTTGGTGATGTCTTTTGGGCTGACCAATGCCCCAGCAGCGTTCATGCATTTGATGAACAACATGTTCCGGCCTTATCTTGATTTGTTCGTGATAGTCTTCATTGATGATATTCTGGTGTATTCGCAAAGTTAGGAGGAACACGCGGAGCATTTGAGAGTTGTGTTGCAGAGATTGAGGGAGGAGAAGCTTTATGCAAAATTCTCCAAGTGTGAGTTTTGGCTCAGTTTAATGGCTTTCTTGGGGCACATGGTGTCCAGTGAGGGTATTCAGGTTGATCAGAAGAAGATATAGGCAGTTTAGAGTTGGCACAGACCGTCCTCAGCTATAGAGATTCGCAGCTTTCTTGGTTTGGCTGGCTATTGTCGCCAGTTTGTTCAGGGATTCTCATCTATCGCATCACCCTTAACCAAGTTAACTCAAAAGGGTGTTTTATTTGTATGGTCGGACGAGTGTGATGAGAGCTTTCAGAAGCTCAAGACAGCCTTGACCACAGCTCTAGTGTTGGTTTTGCCATCAGCTTCAGGTTCATATACCGTGTATTGTGATACTTCAAGAGTTGGGGTTGGTTGTGTGTTGATGTAGGAGGGTAGAGTTATTGCTTATGCTTCTCGTCAGTTGAAACTCCATGATAAGAACTACCCTGTTCATGATTTAGAGTTGACTTCCATAGTTCACGCATTGAAGATTTGGAGGCATTACTTGTATGGCGTATCTTGTGAGATGTTCACTGATCATCGTAGTCTTCAGCATTAGTTCAGGCAAAAGGTTCTTAACTTGAGGCAGGGAGATGGTTGGAGTTGCTTAAAGATTATGATATCACTATATTGTACCATCTGGGAAAGGCCGATGTGGTGGCCGATGTTTTGAGCCGAAAGGCAGTGAGCATGGGAGTTTGGCATGTGTTCTAGTTGGGGAGAGACCTCTTGCGGTTGATGTCCAAGCCTTGGCTAATCGGTTTGTGAGATTAGATGTTTCGGAACCCAGTCGGGTATTGACTTGTGTGGTTACTCGGTCTTTCTTATATGATCGCATCAGAGAGCGCTAGTATGATGATCCGCACTTGCTTGTCCTTAAGGACAGAGTTCAGCATGACGATGCTAGAGATGTGACCATTGGAGATGATGGGGTGTTAAGGATGCAGGGCCGGATTTGTGTGCCCAATGTGGATGGGCTTTGGGAGTTGATTTTGGAGAAGGCCCATAGCTTGCGGTATTCCATTCATCTGGGAGCCGCAAAGATGTATCAGGATTTGAGGCAGCACTACTGGTGGAGTATAATGAAGAAAGATATTGTGAGATTTGTAGCTCTGTATCTCAATTGTTAGCAGGTGAAATATGAGCATCAGAGACCGGGTGACTTGCTTCAGCAGATGGATATTCCCGAGTATAAGTGGGAGAGGATCACTATGGACTTTGTTGTTGGACTTCCAGGGACTTTGAGGAAGTTCGATGCTATTTGGGTGACTATGGATCGGCTGACCAAGTCCCCGCACTTCATTCCTGTGTGTACTACCTATTCTTTCGAGCGGTTGGCAGAGATCTATATCTGGGAGATTGTTCGGTTGCATGGTGTCCCAGTTTCCATTATTTCGGATAGGGGCACTCAGTTTACATCACAGTTTTGGAGGTCTGTGCAGTGAGAGTTGGGTACTCAGGTTGAGTTGAGCACAACTTTTCACCCTCAGACGGACGGGCAGTCCGTGCGCACTATTCAGATATTGGAGGACATGTTGCGTGCTTGTGTCAATGATTTTGGAGGGTCATGGGATCAATTTCTACCACTTTCAGAGTTTGCTTATAACAACAGCTACCAGTCGAGTATTTAGATGGCTCCATATGAGTCTTTGTATGGGAGGTGGTGTAGATCTCCAGTTGGTTTGTTCGAGTCCGATGAGGCTAGGTTATTGGGGATAGATTTAGTACAGGATGCTTTGGAGAAGGCGAAGGTGATTCAGGAGAGGCTTCGTATAGCGCAGTCAAGGCAAAAGAGTTATGCTGACAAGAAGGTTCGAGATGTGTCCTACATGGTTGGCGAGAAGGTTCTGTTGAAGGTTTCGCCCATGAAGGGTGTTATGAGATTTGAAAAGAAAGGGAAATTGAGTCAGCGGTTCATTGGGCCTTTTGAGGTGCTTTGGAGGATTAGGGAGGTAGCTTATGAGCATGTTTTGCCACCCAGCTTGTCGAGTGTGCATCCGGTATTTCATGTTTCTATGCTCCGGAAGTATATTAGGGATCCATCTCATGTTCTGGATTTCAGCACGGTTCAGTTGGATGATGATTTGACCTATAATGTGGAGCCAGTAGCTATTTTGGGTCGTCAGGTTCGAAAGTTGAAGTCAAAGGATACAACTTCAGTGAAAGTGCAATGGAGAGGTCGGCACATGGAGGAGGATACCTGGGAGATTGAGCGGGAGATACAAAGTAGATACCCTCACCTGTTTGAGGCATCGAGTATGTTTCATGACTCATTCGAGGATGAACGTTTGTTTAAGTTAGGGAGGATGTGACGACCCGGCCAGTCATTTCATCTCATGAGTTAATGCTTTGTTTCCCCCATTTCTGCTTCGTTATTCGTGTTTTGTGGTATCGGGTTGGTCGGATCGAATCCGGAATGATTTTGGTAAGATTTGAGACACTTAGTCTCTTTTAAGAAAGTTTAAGATGGAAAACTCAAATAGATATTGACTTATGTGTTAGATGGCTCGGAAGTGATTTATGACTTAAAATCGTGATCGGGATGTGTTTTGGGGGTTTGGAGTAGATTTAGGCTTGAATTGGCGAAGTTGATATTTTGGCGATTTCCGTTGATAGGCGTGATTTTGATATAGGGGTCGGAATGGAATTTCGAGAGTTGCAGTAGTTCCGTTGTGTCATTTGGTACGTGTGTGCAAAATTTCAGGTCATTCGGACGTGGTTTGGTTGGGTTTTTGATCGAAAGAGTAATTTGGAAGATTTTAGAAAGTTTGGCTTGAATTCGATGTGTTTTGGGTGATTTAATGTTGTTTGAGGTATTTTAGTGATTGGAGTAATTTTGAATAAGGTATTGGAATATGTTTGTGCTTTTAGTTGAGGTCCCGTGGGCCTCGGGGTGATTTCGGGTGGTTAACAGAGAAGTTGAGATGTTATTGCAGCTGCTAAAATTGCTACTTCTGGTGATTCACACTTGCGGTTTGGGGACCGCAGGTGCAGCGCCGCATGTGCCAGAGAGTGTCCGCAGAAGCGGATTATGGGGATTTGTCAGGGACCGCAGAAGCGGCTGGGAGGACCGCATCTGCGGAGTCGTAGATGCGGATGTGGCTGGTTAAGTGATTCCCACAGAAGCGCAATAATGACCTCAAATGTGGTACCGCAGAAGCGACTATTGTGCCGCAGATGCGGAACAATTGGGCGGAACATATAAGTTATTTCATTTCGCGAATTTGAGTTATTTCACCATTTTTGACTTCGGCTTGGGAGCTTTTGGGGCGATTTGAGAGAGGGATTTCAAGAGAACTTCATTGAGGTAAGGAATTCGGACCTAAAACTCGTTCCTATGCTATTATTTCATGAATAAGAGCTAGAAATTATGGGAATCAAAGGTTGAAATTGGGGAAACCTAGGGTTTGGAAAATTGGACTTTTGATTGGGGGTTTGAAGGACCATTTGGGATCGGATTTGAGAACTTTTGATATGTATGAACTCGTAGGAAGATAAGAAATCTATTGGTGTAAATATTTTTGAATTTCGAGATGTGGGCTCGGGTGTCGGGTTTTTGTAATTTCGGGATTTGTGTCCTTTATTGATTGTTTTCGCTTGGGCTTCATTCCCTTCGCATATTTTGATGTCCTCGTTCTGATTTTGGATAGATTCGACGCGAGTGGAGGCCGATTCGAAGGGAAAAGACGTTGCGAGCTAGAGATTTAGCCGATTCGAGGTGAGTAAAGATTGTAAATGATGTTCTGAGGATTTGAAACCCCGGATTGCACATCATATTGGGATATTGAGGTGAGGCACACGCTTGATGATGAGCATGGGGTCATGCACTATTGGGGATTGTGACTTGGTCGGTCCCGACTGATGATTTTACCCCGTATTTGATTGAAATCTACTTGTTTTCATTAGTCTTTTGGGCTGAATGCCATATTTGGGCCTTGTGCCAACTATTCGAGCCCTTCGGGAAATTTTACTGGTATTTCCTCACTGTTTTGACTTTATACTTAAACTGGATCATGTTATATTTCACTATTTTCGTACTCAGCCATATTTACTCTATTTTAAACACATACATGATCTATTAAACGATATTTTTGGGCTGAGAAACATGTTTTACTACTGCCCGAGTGGCTTGTGAGGATTTTGATTGAGTAAGGCCGAGGGCCTATGTTGTGAGGAAACACTGATATTGACTTTAGGCCGAGGGCCTGAGATATGTACGCCACGAGGTAGCTTGATTAATATGAGGCCGAGGGCCTAGTGATGATGCCACGAGGTGGCTTGATATTTCGCTTGGGCTGTAAGATGCCCCTCCAGGAGTATGCACACTCCCAGTGAGCGCGGGTACCCATTGTGATGTGAGACTGAGCCCGGGGGGCTGGTATTGTTCTATGTGAATGCTCGAGGGGCTGGTACTATTCTAAAATATTGCTTGAGGGGCAGATTTGTTGATACTGTGTCCGAAGGGCAGATTTGTTGATACTGTGCCCGAAGGGCGAACCTTTATGTGGTTATTTTTCTTAATTGACCGGAAATTACCTGTTTAATCATTGAAAAGGATTTTCATGAAACTACATTTGAGATAAAGAATTTTACCTATCTTTCACTGATTTACTGATTTTACTTGGTTTTACTGCTTCATTATAGAATGCTTTGTTGTGACGACCTGACACGTCGTCTCCTGTAATTACATCCCGTATTCCCCGTTATATGCTTATTCATGCTTCAATATGTGTACTTGGTGAATTTGAGTCAATTCGGATCGAGTTTGGTAGAAATTGGGACAAATGGTCTCTTTAATGAAGAATTAGTTTGGAAAAGTCAACCGGAAGTTGACTTGTGAGTTAGAGGTCTCGGAATTGATTTCCGATGATTCGGTTAGTTTTGGGGGATGATTTAAGGATTGGTAGCGCGATCAAAAGTGAATTCGGATGTCCGGAGGTCATTTTGAAGTCATTTGGCTAAGTATAGAAATTTGAAGGTTTTTGAGAAAAATTCGACCAGAAGTGGAAATTTTGATATCTGAGTCGGAATGCGAATCTGAAAGTTGGGGAAAGTCCGTAATGTCGAATGTGACTTGTGTGCAAAATTTGAAGTCATTCCGGAATGATTTTGGTAAGGTTGAGACACTTATTCTCTTTTAAGGAAGCTTAAGTTAGAAAAGTCAACCGAATATTGACTTATGTGTTAGAGAGCTCGAAATGCAAATTATGGTTCGGATAGCTTTGTTAGGTGATTTGGAACTTAAGAGTGTGTCCGGAATATTTTTGTGATGACCGGTGTAGAATTAAGCTTGAGTTGGCAAAGTTAGTATTTTGGCGAATTCTGGTTGATAGGTGAGATTTTGATCCGAGGGTCGGAATGGAATTCCGAGAGTTGATGTAGCTTCGTTATGTCATTTTGGACTTGTCTGCAAAATTTGAGGTCATTCGGACTAGTTTTGACGTTTTCCGCATCGGATGTGAAAGTTAGAAGTTTCAAAGTTCATAGGCTTGAATCCGATGATGATTTGATGTTTTGATGTTATTTTGGGTTTTCTGAAGGTTGGAACAAGTTTGAATGACATTGTGGGACACGTTGATATAATTGGTTAGGTCCCAAGAGCCTCGGGTAGATTTTGTAAGGTTAACGGAATGAAATTCGGACCAAAACGAAAAAAAAGAAAAGTTGTTGCAGAAGCTGTCTCTGCACAGCAAAATTGCAATTGTGTAGCATACTTCGGAGGCCTATGTCTTTTGATATATAAGGAATTTTGAGATGGTTCAAAAACGAAAGTTGTATCCCTTCATGTCTAGTTTTTGCAGAAAGCTAAAGAAATCGTAATTTGGACATCTGTAGAGAATGTTACGATCGATTGAATATGACTAGTGGAGCTCGTTCTCTAGAATTTTCTGATTTCGGGGAGCCTACTTTAGAACTCATATCTCGGGATATATAAAGAGTTATATGGTGTACAACCTATCAAATTAAAGATTGTCGAGTCTACTTTCTAAATCTTCAAACCGTTTATCATTTGGATATTTATACAAGACATTATGGGTGTTTAAACAGAAGGTGTCCGTCAAGGAAAATTTTTAATAGGATGTACAACTTGTATATCACAAGTGCAAGGTACAACTCGACGAAGCACGGGCAGATTCTTTTAAACACGGATTTGGCTTATTTCTTTCATTTCTTTCATTTGGCTTGGATTATTTTGGAGAGAATTTCAAGGGGGATTTCATCAAGCATCAAAGGTAAGTTGTTTCTACTTATTTCCAGGTTAAATACATGGATTAGAGCTGAAAACTCAAGTAATTTATGGACAAAAATGGTGGTTTAGGGCTTGAAACTTAAGAGAATTAAATGGTGATTTGAGGGGTCAAATGAACTCCGTTTTTTGTGAATTTGGTATCTATAAACTCGTGGCGAGATAAGGGTCGTATTGATGTAAAAATTTCCGAATTTCGAGACATGGGCCCGGGGCTCGAGTTTTGCTAATTTCGTGATTTTCGAAATTTTTCGAGTTTTTCGATTGGGTTATATTCCCTTAGCCTATTGTAACGTATTCGTTGTGGGTTTGATTAGATTCGACGCGCGAAGAGGTCAATTCAAGAGGAAAGGTAATTGCGGACTAGTCTACGGCCGGTTAGAGGTGAGTAATTGATGCAACTGCTATTCTGAGGGTTTGAAACCCCGGACTTTCACATCGTAATACTATATTGAGGCGTGACACGCATCCCATGGCAGGTGCAGGGTTGTATATGATTGGGGATTGTGACTTGGTCCATCCCGAGTGATAATTATAGTATATTGGCGACTGATTCGCACATTGAATTGATACTTATAATATGTTGGCGACTGATACACACATGTATTGATGATATTTGGGCTTAATGCCACATTTGGCGGTCTTGTGCCGACTTGTAGAATCCTTCGGGGATAAATATTACTGCTTAGCATGATTTGCATATCATTTAATTTCAGTCCAAGGTTTTAATTACCGTTTTGCAAACTCAGCCGTAATTCTAAGTGTTGAAAACTCAAATGACATTTTAAATGTATTTCGGGCTAGAAACTTCTATTTTGTAAATGCCCAAGGGGCTTATTATATTATTTTCTGGACTGATTATAAAGTGACTTGAAACAGTGGTAACAATGACACTGTATGATATACTTGGAACAGTGGTAACAATGACACTGTATGATATACTTGAAACAGTGGTAACAATGGAATTGTATGATGTAAATTGGTTAGGTAACAATGGGCTGACCGGTCAGGTAACAATGACTGACCAAGATATTGCGCTTGGGCTGTAGGAGCCCCTCCGGAGTCTGTACACACCCCCAGTGAGTGTCGTCGACGATAAATAAATATGGATGGCTCGGGCTGCATGCCGCAGTGGGTACTGGAATGTACCATCAAATGCATTGCATTGTATTCATGTATTTGTATCTATACTGTTGTTTAGCTGCTCAGTTCCATATGTTGCTGTATATTTGGATTTTAGCTTACTTTGTGTATTTACTGGGTTTTCTTATCTTCGGACTGTAGTTACTTTTATTACTCACTGGGTCGGAGTACTCACTTTACTCCCTGCACCTTGTGTGCAGATCCAGGGCAGTCTCAGGCACAGTAGATCCAGTTGATCAACGGATCCAGCATTTTGGGGAGTATCAAGGTAGCTGTACGGCGTTCGCAGCATTGATTTCTTCCCTCCTATCCTATCCTTTTTTATTTCCGCATTATCAGAATTTGGATACACTATGTATTAGGATGATATTCTGTACTCTAGAGGCTCAGATTTGTGACACCGGGTCCTAGTGAGATTATTTTGTGTATTTTGTTAAACTCTTCAGTACTTTGATCTTGAATTAATTGATATTTCCATCCGCTATTTTTGATAAATTGGGTTAAGTGTCGAATAATTGTCAGGCTTGCCTAGTAGTGTGTTGGGCGCCATCACGACCGGTATTTGGGTCGTGACATTTGTGCCTTACGTGATTTCTTGCTTTTAGTCTTTCTTTATATTTGTTACTCAATGAGTTGAAATACTCACTTTAATACCTACACCCCTGTGTGCAGATTCAGGCGTTGTTGATCCTACCAGTGCGAGTTGAGAGCTCCCAGCGCACATTTGGAGTTCGGGAGATAGTTGCTTGACGTCCGCAGACTTGTGTTTCTCCCTCTTTATAATTTCTATCTCATATCAAACTTTTGTACTAGTTGTAAACCTTTCAGACTTGTATTAAGTTTTATAGATGCTCATGACTAGTGACACCCCGGTTAGGGCCGTGTATGGGTGTTCTTCCGCATATTTATGTTATCATTTGTTATTTCAGATTTATTTTATCATGTTTCGACCGTTTCTTAAATGCTTAACTGTTAATAATTGAAAAATGAAAAGTGTCGGCTGGCCTTGTCTACACGAGAGGCGTCATCACGACCGGGTCCGGGTTAAGGGTCGTGACAAGTTTTTATCAATTGTTTTGAAGAAAGTTTATCAAACCAACCATAATCATAAATGGTTTTAATAGAAAATTTTATGGGTGGAATATCTTCTGGAATATTTATTCATGAGACCCTGGTCATTGAGGAGTAGTCTGATGCCATTATGAGACCTTGTAAGTCTCTATTTAACTTAACCACCATTAAAATAATGATTAACAATTCTCAATCGAGAAAAGTTGTGTAGAAATTCATAATTAATCTATGTATTCACGGGATAAGAAATCCGAAAGAGAATTATCAATTCCCTTTTTATATAGAATTTCAAAATCAAAAGGCGCTAGTTGAGCCTGCCATCTAGCATATATTATTTTGAAGCATCATGTTTAAAATTTGTGTTACACATATACTTAACAGATTGAGCATCAGTTTTTATCAACAACTTTTGATTATACAAATCATCTTGAAATTTTAACACACATTTAACAATAGATAATATTTCATGAGCTACAGTAGCATATGTTTTCTGGGTTTCAGTCCATTTGCCAGAGTGAAATCTTATAAGATATTCACAATTATTACTGGGATTTACTTGTTTCAAAATTCCACCGTAGCCAATATTGGACGCATCTATCTCAATAATATTCTGCCATGCAGGATTAGCAAGAGTAAAGCAAGGTAGAGACTTAACGCGTTGCTTATAGTTTTGACTAACATACTATGACTATCAGTCCACAGCTGTTTATAGCCCTTTTTTAGTCTATCGTATAAAGGGGCTAAATCTCGAGATAGACTTTAATATAAAGGGGATATGTAGTTAAGACCTCCCAAAAATCTTTGTAATTGAGTCCTGTAAGTAATAATATCAGGAAATTTTGATGCAAAGTCAATTGATCTTTGAATAGGAGTAATTTTTCCTTGGCAAATATTATGGCCTAAAAATCGAATGTCGGTTTGAAATAAACTCATTTTTTTTGTTTAGAAATAACTAAACCATTTTGTATAAAAAAAATTTAAAATATTATGATGCTTAATATGCATCTCAAAGGTTTTAGAAAACACCAAAATATCATCAATGTAAATGATGATAAAATCCAAGTAAGGATTAAAAATATCATTCATTATTTTCTGAAATTCAGAAGGAGCATTTTTCAAACTAAAAGGCATGACATTCCATTCATATTGACAAAATGGAACATTGAAAGCAGTCCTATAAGTATGTTCTTTAAAAATTTGAATCTGTCAATATCCAAATTTTAAATCAAATTTTGAAAATATATTGGTATCATACAATCTAGATAACAAATCCCTTTTGTTGTGGATATGATACCTAATCCATTTCAAATATTTATTCAGAGGTTTATAATTTATGACTAATCTAGGAACACCACATTCCTTCTCTACAGCATTGTTTACATAAAATGCAGAACAAGACCAAGGAGATTTTGTAAGTTTTATCAAACTCTTTTGTAACAAATTATCAATTTATTTTTTGCAGAATTTGACCAATTCAGCGTTCATCTGGAAAGGTCGAGATTTAGTAGTAATATCATCCTCGGAGATGTTTTTTCGTAAGGAATATCATCATCGTAGGAATATCTACCTCTTAAAGTCTAGTACTTTTAGTACTTGTTTCTCCAGATCCATTCCAAGAAACTTCATATCTATGTTTAATATTTTCATATCTATTACCAGAGACATTTTTGGCAGCTCTTAGAGATGCTAAAAATTTGAATTTCAGACAGTCTCTGATGGGTTCGATTGAATCTACTGTGGCCTATGGTCCAGTATATTTTAATACTTAACCCAAACTGCAATTATCTCTTTCTGATGTTAATATACTTGATGCTTTGACTTTAAATGTGCAAATGCATGGTTAGAATTATGCTCCTGGTTCTGAACTTATAAGTTTGTCTTATAGAATTTATTTAAAATTATAGTCCACTTTGAATCCTCGATGTAAGTTATACGATACATCGAACCAGACTATATTAGTGGAAACAAATTTTACTAGGTCTAAGGTCACCACTAGGAAACCTATTAAGTGGGAAGAAATAAATTTCCCAACTACTTGGACTCTAAATTTGATTATATTCCCAAGTCAGATCACCAATGACTTGTCTAACAGTGAATTTTTGCATGTTACTCAAAATTCGGATGGTAGGATTTGTATTCAATTTGATGATAAGTCTATTATTTATATTAGACATTCGTTTTCTAATCATAGACTCTTACCTGGTATTCAACATATTTCTCCTGTTGAAACAGCCTATGGTCCAGCCCGAAATCGTACAGCCTCCTTACACACTATTCTACAAAAATTAGTGGTACGCCGGTTGAAAGGGTTAAAGTTAACCCTCAAACAAATATTGTTCAGGATAATGATAATGTTTCTGATAATGATATTCCTTTTGTATCCGAAATGGATTTCAACCCAATGATACTTAATGATTCCACACCAAATTGATTTTAGCCTAGGGTCGCAGGCAAGAAAATATATTCAAAAAGATTTTTTTAGTGATAAATGGAACAAGTTTAAAACTTTGTTTTCCGAAACTTATAGCAAAGATGATTTAAATAATATTTCTCAAGAGTTCTATGAAAATTGTGCTTTGCATAATCAAATTATGTATTTTGTTCCTTGGTTTATAACAACTTATTCACCGCTTTATATAAAGATTTTAGAAAGATCTTGTAAAGATGGGAGTGGTAATATTGTTAAAGCTATATACCCTCCTCAATCACCTTTTATTTTACCTAATAATACTAGTATCACATTTTCTACCTTCCAAAAATTTATTGATGAAAATGTTGCAGCAGTCAGCGTCGCTAAAATTAATAATTTGATTTCCCAAAACAATTATTTGGGATTATATGTAAAAATTTGGGTGACCATATCAGTTCTCTCGACAAAAAACTTGATGAATTGATAGTTTTAATAAAAAAAATGAGTACTCACAAAAAGACAATTGATACTGCCTCCACTTTAGGAAGCAAATCAGATGTTCAAACTGTTCTTTCTCATGTTTAAAGACCTCCTGAGATTCAGGATTTTAAAGTTAAGTCTATTAATAATTTAGAAGAACTTCTTAATAAAAAGCTTTCTGGTTCAAATATCTGACAAATTGATTTATCAAAAAATTTACATCAGGATCGGGTCGACTGGCGGTAGTCTGCACGACCATCCAGATCTAGCTATTTAATACCCTTTAAAGGTTGGTGGTAATCCGCACGACCAGTAAAAATTTGAAATATACAAGAATTTTAATATAGCTTTAATGGTTGTACGGAAGAATCTGTTCTTTTACCCAAACAAGGGGCCTGTCTAAATCTAATACATAATCTTATTGAGCCCATGTGTCTATCAGTTCTAACTGTGAATGAGAACGCCCTTTTAACAACTTCAGCGGGCTTTAGTGTCACAACTGGCTAGACGGAGCCACTAAGGCAAAGCCAATGGGAGTAGTACTAGATTCGACTGTACCACCATCTTGGAACCAAGCCAAGAAACTATATTAATTTTTTTTTATATTTTGATAGAGTGTGGATCTTTCATGGTAAATATGAACGAGAAGTTGGACATTCAACATAGATATGAATATGTTTAGCCGGACATAGTCGCGGCTAGAGAGAAATGAAATATAAAATAAAATAAAATAAAATAAATACCTCTTAAGGCCGGGACGCAAGGCCTGAGGATGATGAATTGAAAACCTTTATTTACTTCAAGTGAGTAATTACAATCGAGAGAGATTTATAGTAGAGAGATGAATTGAAAAGGGAGAGGGGGTTTACTTCCTATGCCTCTCCAAATGAGAGAAAGCTTCTACTTATAGAAAAATTAAAAAACATAAAGAATCTATGTACAGTAAAGTGGGTCCCTTACACAGTGTATTTACTATGTATACAGTATATCTACTATGTATACAGTATATCTACTATGTATACAGTATATCTACTATTGTAGTGGGGTCCTTTGTAGCTTTTTGTTGCTCACAACCCTCTTTCCTCTAATCTTTTCATCTGTTGGAGGAAATCTTCCGCCTTGTCTATGGTTTTACTAGATACTATTTCTGCTGGTTGCATAGGCTGGGAATCATCTTCCGCGATATCCTCGCCGCTTGTTTCACATCGAATTGAAGTGTCAGATCTCTCATATTGATTTAGCGACTGAAGTAAATTTCTTTTTACTTCTTCTAAATATTGATTTATCATTTCATTTTTATCTCCTTCTTGCATTGAGATCCTTCTGGCAATGTGTTTGACTGAGTTATCATCGATCATCTTCTTCTGAGGACTGGTTGAATATTCTAGGGTTTTTACTTTAATGAAATCCAATAGTTCTTGCACGTATAATACTTTAGTTTTTGGATCTGTTTTCATCAACCAGTCCTACAACGGTTCAATAAGGCATAAGTATTGTTGGCACACTTTAGCTATAAAACTGTTGCACTTGTGTGGGAACCGTTTGCATAGATGTTTTTGTTGCAACGTTTAATTGAATTGTTCCTATAGATGTATCTATTGGAACAGTTCTTGGAAACAATTCATTTGGAACTGTTTTAATTCCCTCTTAATTATTTCCCCCTTAGTTTTCATCAAACCCGCCAAAATTCTTATTTTATTTTACATACTATTTTTTACTTGTACTATTGTATATTGTAATACTACTAATTAATTAAAAGTGGATAAGGAAAATATTAAGTTTCCCTGTCAAACCTCATGCCCAAAATCAAAGAAATCGATCTCTCTGTCCAGCTCTTCTCATGCCGGTGACAGTCCTACGTCGGCGACAGTCGATCCCTCCGCCAACCTCCGTAAAATCCACCAGAATCTCAGCAAAAATACCCCATAAACTTTATCTCCTCCACAATAAAAAACACCTCCTTCAATCAATTCGAACCGTCCAACAGTTTTAGGGTTTTTTCTCGACTCGTCTAACACTTCAAGTTCTCACAGATCCCTAATTCTAGGTTTTTGCTCAACTCTCATAAATTTTCTGATTTACTTTGCATGCTCTTCTTCTACTCCTTTTGTCATTTCACAACAGTTCAGCCCTAATTCGCATATTCCATTCCACACTGAAGAAGAAATTGCTAATGGTAGTTGTGGAATAAATATCACTCTATAAGTTTTTAAAAGTATTTTTAACAAAATTCGGGATAAATATTGCTGGTTGTGTTTACGAATCAAGCTTTCAGTTTGAGTGTTCCGTTGGTAGTTGCATTAAAATACGCATGTTAATACTTGATTTTGAGTTGATCAATTTATCAACTATAGCAAACATGAATTATTCTTATTGTATTGGTAGAAGTGTCAGCATTATATGTCTATTTGCGGTCAATTATTTTGAATTATGACTCGACAAGTTTTCAGTTGATGAAACATAGGTAGGACGGCCTTATTCTAGGGCTACTAGTACCACTATCTAATTTGAGATATGACTCGTTTCTTAGTTATTATAAGTATTACATGTTATGGGTAATTACAATATATTGATGATGTAGAAATTTTTTCCATCATCAGTGTTGATCTACTTATAGCTAAAGTTATATATAATCTTTCATTATTTGATTAGTTCAACATGAGTAAATTATTTGTGCATTACGTAAGTGTATTAACCGTCAAACAAATGTATTAAAAAGTAGAGTAAGGAATCAACTCATTGGTCCAACTGAAACAATTGTAAAAGAGTTGGGTAGCTCCTCGGCACATTGGCAAGGAATGAGACTGTCACGACCCGGATTTCCCACCCTTGGGAGTCGTGATGGTACCTACTAATGTGAGCTAGGCAAGCCAATTCTTAACTGCTACTTCATTAACAAATTACTTCTTTTGACAATTATCTGTAATATCATGAAAACAACGGAATTAAATAAATAATGCAGAAATCAACATATGCCTCTACCCAAGAACCGGTGTCACATTACTCACGAACTTCTAAGAGTACTAAATACAACCGTTTGAAAGAAGAATATAAACTGTTTGCCTCGGAAACATGAGATAACAGACTGAAATAAAAGATAGAGGAGACGCCGGGCCTGCGGACGCCTGCAAGGCTACCTCGGTGTCTCACTGGACTAAAGGCTGGCTCCCGCGCTACCGCTGCTATCCAAGATCTAGATCTCTGCAAAACAACATAGAGTGTAGCATCAGGACAACCGACCCCATGTGCTGGTAAGTGTCCAGCTTAACCTCGGCGAAGTAGTGACGAGGCTAGGACCAGACTCCAAATAAACCTATGCAGTTCATATATATATATATACAACGGGAAAAAATACAGGAATAACATGCGGGTAGGGGAAACATGCTGTGGGGGTGAATATAGTTCCGAATAGAAAGGCATCAGTAAGGAAGGAAACAACATAGGTAAGGAAGGCATCAAATTCTACGCCCTTCCGGCTAGGCCAGATGCATTGGCCTCAGATGCCGTCATCATAGGTATTATCTCTATGGGGGTAAGGATTCTTCGGCATTATTTGACCCAGGGTCTACTTATTCTTATGTATCATCTCTGTTTGCTCGTTTCCTGCTTATTTCTCCCGAGCCTTTAGGCACTCCTGTTCATGTGTCCACTCTTGTGGGTGATTCTGTGGTGGTGGATCGGATCTACCAGTCCTGTGTGGTCACATTCTGTGGTTTTGAGACTAGTGTGGATCTCTTGTTGCTTAATATGATCGACTTAGAGATCATCCTGGGCATGGATTGGTTGTCCCCATATCACACCATCTTAGATTGCCATGCCAAGACTGTTTCATTAGTGATGCTAGGGTTCCCGAGGTTGGAGTGGAAGGGTTCCACAGTTGATAGATCTAGTAGAGTTATTTCTTTACTGAAGGCTCGACATATGGTTGAGAAGGGGTGTTTGGCTTATCTAGCTTATGTTTGGGACACCACCACAGAGTCCTCGACGATTGATTGAGTTCCGATGGTTCGAGAGTTCACCAATTTGTTTCCTTCTGTTCTTCCTGGCATGCCATCAGATCATGATATTGATTTATGCATTGATTTTGCTCTAGGTACCCAGCCTGTATCTATCCCACTGTACTGTATGGCTCTGAAGGAGTTGAAGGAGTTGAAGGAGCAGCTTGAAGAGTTGTTAGCAAATGGGTTTGTTAGACCCAGTGTATCGCCTTGGGTGCACCCGTGTTATTTGTGAAGAAGAAGGATGGGAATATGCGTATGTGTATTGATTACCTCCAATTGAACAAAGTCACCTTCAAGAAAAAGTATCCGTTGCCCCGTATCGATGATTTGTTCGACTAGTTGTAGGGTGCTAGGGTGTTCTCCAAGATTGACTTGAGATCAGGGTATCATCAGCTAAAGATTCAGGACTAAGATGTTCTGAAGACTGCATTCCGGATAAGATATGGCCATTATGAGTTCTTGGTGATGTCCTCTAGGCCTGACTAATGCCCCAGCAACATTTATGGACTTGATGAACATGGTATTCAGGCCTTACATTGATTCATTTGTCGGCGTCTTCAATGACGACATCTTGATATACTTCCTTGGCGTGGGGGAGCATGAGCAGCATTTGAGGGTAGTGCTTCAGACCTTGCGAGAGCAGAAGCTATATGCTAAGTTCTCCAAGTACGAGTTCTAGCTAGAGTCAGTGGCATTCTTGGAGCATATTGTGTCAGGAGAGGGTATTAAGGTGGACCCCAAGAAGATTAAGGCAGTTCAAAGTTGGCCACGTCCTACTTCGGTGACTGAGATTAGGAGTTTCCCGGGGTTAGCAAGTTATTACAGACGATTTGTGCAGGGCTTTTCATCTATTGCATCACCTCTGACTAGATCGACCCAGAAGGGTGCTCTTTTCCATTGGTCTGATGATTGTGAGGCGAGCTTTCAGAAGCTCAAGACAGCCTTGACTACATCACCAATTCTTGTGTTGCCTTCCGGTTCAAGGATGTATTCGGTATATTGCGTCGCTTAGCGTGTTGGATTGGGATGTGTATTGATGCAGGAGGGGCAAGTAATTGCCTATGCTTCATGCTAGCTGAAGGTTCATGAGAAGAATTATCTTATGCACGACCTAGAGTTGGCCGCGATCGTTCATGCTCTTAAGATATTGAGGCATTATCTGTATGGGGTGTCATCTGAGGTTTAAACGGATCATCGCAGCTTACAACATTTGTTTAAATAGAGCAATCTTAATTTGAGGCAGCGCAGGTGGCTTGAGTTGCTGAAGGATTATGACATCACCATTCTTTCTCATCCGGGCAAGGCTAATGTGGTCGCAGATGCCTTAAGCAGGAAGGCAGATAGTATCGGTAGCTTGGCATTCATTATAGTGGAGGAGAGGCCACTAGCTTTGGACATTCAGTCCTTGGCTAACAGACTTGTGAGGTTGGACATTTCAGAGCTTAGCCGAGTTCTTGCGTGTATGGTTGCTCAGTCTTCATTATTGGGGAAGATCAAGGCCCGGCATTTCGATGATCCACATTTGGCAGTTCTTAGAGAGACGGTGCTTCAGGGAGGTGCCAAGGAGGTTTCTATTAGCGAGGATGGTGTTTTGCAACTCCAGGGTCGTTTATGTGTCCCTAATGTTGATGGCCTGAGGGAGAGGATTCTAGAGGAGGCACACAGTTCATGGTATTCCATTCACCCGGGAGCTACGAAGATGTATCACGACTTGAGGCAACATTATTGGTGGCGGAGGATGAAGAAAGACATAATAGAATATGTGGCTAAGTGTTTGAATTGTCAGTAGCTCAAGTATGAACACTAGAGGTCGGGTGGCCTATCTCAGCAGATGCCTATACTAGAATGGAAGTGGGAGTACATCACCATGGATTTCATAGTTGGGTTGCCGCGGACTTTGCAAAAGTTTGATTCAGTATGGGTCATTGTTGACAGGTTGACCTAGTTAGCCCACTTTATTCTCGTGGCAACTACTTATACAACAGAGAGGTATGCTCAGATTTACATTCGATATATAGTCCAGTTGCACGGTGTGCCTGTTTTGATCATATCAGACAGAGGCCCTCAGTTCACTTCCCATTTCTGGAGGGGTGTTCTGAGTGAGTTGGGGACCCATGTAGAGCGTAGCACAACATTGCATCCTCAAATCGACGGGAAGTCGGAGCGGACATTGCAGATCTCGGAGGACATGCTCAGAGCATGTGTGATTGACTTTGGAGGGCAGTGGGATCAGTTCTTGCCCTTATAGGATTTTGCATACAACAACAGCTATCAGTCCAGCATAGAGATGGCTCCATTCGGGGCATTCTATGTTCGACGGTGTGGTTCTCCTATCGAATAGTTTGAGCCTAGTGATGCTAAGTTATACGATACAGATTTGGTACATGATGCCTTGGATAAGGTAAAGTTGATTCAGGAGACGCTTTGCACAGCTCAGTCCAGACAGAAGAGTTATGCGAATCAAAAGGCGCGTGATGTATCATTCATGATTGGTGAGAAGGTTCTCTTGAAAGTCTCTCCAATGAAAGGCATTATGAGGTTCGGGAAGAAAGGCAATTTGAGACCAAGGTTTATTGGCCCTTTTGAGGTGTTGAGACGAGTTGGGGAGGTTGCCTATGAGCTTGCCTTACCCCCCCAGCTTATCGGGAGTTCATCCGATTTTTCATGTATCAATGCTTCGTAAGTATAAGGCCGACTTGTCCCATGTGTATGACTTCAATACTATTCAGCTGGATGAGAGTTTGGGTTATGAGGAGGAGCCAGTTGCCATTATAGATAGGTAGGATCGCCAGTTGAGGTCCAAGAGGATTTCTACGGTGAGGGTCCAGTGGAGGGGCCAACCAGTCGAGGAGGCGACCTGGGAGTCCGAGGAGGACATGCGGAGCAGATATCCCCATTTATTCAGTAGCTCAAGTACTTTTCTATGTCCGTTTGAGGACGAACGTTTGTTTAAGAGGTGGAGAATGTAACGACCCGACTGGTCATTTTGCCTTTTTGAACCCCGTTTCCTTAAATAAGACCTCCTGTGCTTGCTTTAGATAATTTATGACTTGCGGGGACGGTTGGTTCGGGATTTGGATGAGTTTGGAGTGAAATATGCCCATTTGATTCCTTAGAATTTTCTTTAAAAGGCTAAGTTGACTTGGGTCAACATTTTGAGAAAACGGACCCAGATTCGTAATTTGACGGTCCCGGAGGGTCCGTACGAAAATATAGGACCTAAGCGTATGCCCGGAATCGAATTTCGAGGTCCCTAGCACGAGTAATGAATTTTTATTAGAAATTGTTAATCCGAAGTTTTAAGGATTTAAAGAAACTAATTAATGATTGGTTTCATGGGTATCGGGATCGTAAGTTGGTTCCGAGGCCCGGTACATGTCCGATATATCATTTAAGACTTGCCCACAATATTTGGTGTCAATCCGAGTAGTTTAAGGGCGTTTTGTCCCGTTGGAGAAAAATTTAGAAATTGAAGTTCATAAGTTTCATTCATTTGGTTTTAGGGAGTGATTCTTAGATATAGCGTTGTTTCGGGTGTTCCAAAGGTTCGAGTAGGTCCGTTTCGTGATTTCATACTTGTCGGTATGTCCAGGCGGGGCCTGGGAGCCCCGAGCGTCAATCAGATGAGGCTCGAGTGAAGTGGAAATTTTTGAGAAGTGCTGAAGCTGCTACTTCTGTCAATACCGCACCTGCAGTTGGTGGATCGTAGGTGCGAGACCGCAGATACAATCTGGCTATCGCAGATGGGGCCTAGGGAAGGCCATGCCAAACCGCAGAAGCAGCCCCAGGATCGCAGAAGCGGTCCCAGCCCTTTTTGCCCATTTCGCTGATGCAGTCCTTTTCTTGCAGATGCGGGACCGCAGATGCTGAAATCGCTGAGGTAGTGAGTTCATTTATTACAGGTTCTAAGTCGATTTGTGCCATATTTCACTCGTCCATTAGGCGATTTTACAGCTTTTGAGAGAAGACCTTCACCTTGCATCTTGAGGTAAGTGTGTTCTACCTATTTCTAGTTTAATATTTATGTCTTAGGTAGATTAAACACTAGTATTAAGGTGAAATCATGAGGTTAGAGCAAAAACCTAGGGTTTTAATAAAAGTTAGATTTAACCATGAAATTTTTTATGAAATAAATTAGAAATCATATATTATTGATCCTTAGGTTATAGAGAACAACTTCCTTTGAAAATTTTTGGAATCCGGGCATGTGGGCCTGTGGTCGGATTTTAGGAAACCTGTGTTACGGGTTGGGAAATTGCTTAAATAGCTAGAATATGATCTTGTGAGTCTATTTGACTAGTTCTCACCTCATTTAGCTAGTTTGGGATCGTTCGGCTCCGAATTGAGGGCTTGGACTCATTCTTGGTATTGGGAGTGCTCTTTAGAGCGAGGTGAGTCTCCTTCTAACCTTGTAAGAGGGAATTGTCTCCATAGGTGTAATAATAATTAAGTAATTTCTACTAGGGGGTTACGTACGCACTAGGTGATGAGAGTCCGTGCGTAGCTACTATTATGTTAATTGTCCGGGTAGTCTAGGACCCACATCATGTTATATAGTGAATATCTCTATGTTTTTGTGCTAATGTGATCACTTAGGGTATGCTAGAGACTTGGAAAGGAAAAATGGTGAGCATATATACTTATTGAATCCTTGCATGATTTTATTTAAATATAAATGCGCCTTCGTGTGTTTTCTCGATATTAATTGATATTTTTGGATCGGGCCGATCGCCTCAGTATTAATAGATGCATCTATAGTTCACGCCATTCGACCCTCTGGCAGTGCATAATTTATTTTCTGTTGGATCGGGCCATCAACCTCGGCATAGTGTGCGCATGATACCTATGTGAAATCTTATCCATGACTTGACCGGCTAAATATTTGAATTGTAAATGGCAAGTTGTAAAATTGTTAAGAACATGACATATTGCCTCTTGTTATAAACTGTTGATTATTTGGGACTTCCATGCTTAGTGTAACTCTACATCGTATTGTTGACCTTAGTAAGTATCAAGTCGACCTTTCGTCTATACTTCTTCGAGATTAGATGGGATACTTACGGGGTACATATTGTTTATGTACTCGTACTACATTTCTGTACTTAATTGTACAGGATCTAAGGCATGTATATCTGACTACCAGACTGGTGTGCACCCCTGATTCATAAACCCAGACTTCCACGGTGAGTTGCTCCCTTCCTGCGCCGTTCAACAGCTTGATGGGGTCTTTCTTTACTTTTGTTGTCTATTCTATCCCGTACAGTAGGATAGTATTTTTTTGTACATTCTACTAGTTGCCCACAACTTGTGACACCAGGTTTTGGCACTCACATTACTAGTCGGTTCTTTTTGGTTGTATAATTATTATTAAATATTGCTTATCATCAACTTTTTAAATTGCAAATTAAGAAATGTTGGAACTAAATTGGGTAAGTAAAATAAGAAATTACTAATACTTCCGCATTGGCTTGCCTGGCAACGGTGTTTGGCGCCATCATGACCTATTATGAAAATGGGTCGTGATACACTCTCTCTCTCTCTCTCTCTTGTGAAACTGAGTGATCTCGCTTCTACTAGTTGTGTGGCTTTCGATCTAGGGGCTGGTTTGATTTTTGTTAATGGTGAATCTTTAATTAAACTCTGTTTATGTCTTCGTGTGTTGTTCAGACATTACAATCTTCTGCTTGACATCTGTTTGTTGTTAGTCCATGCTTTTAGCCGATTAATATATTAGCTTGGTTATTCATGTCCTATTTTTCTAAACAAGTTGGTGATAGTTGCATTCGGTTAGTTTCTCTTGATAAGGATCCGTTAGTATATATCCATGTTTTAGGATTTAAATGATTATTACATGGCAATATACGAGACACTACTGTTTTGTTTCGTGGAAAAAACATATGGTAATTAGACGGATCGTGCGACTGATAATTGATAATGATCATTGTTTCCAATAAATATTGTTTCGCTGTGTATAAACTGGGTTGAGACAATGTACCTCCTTAAAAACGTAAATAAGGATGCATATTGGTCCTCACTGATTTTCCTTCGTCACCATTCATACAATACTATTTTTCACAAAAAGCAAAAATGAGATTGTTCTTTCTTGAATCAAGTAGTGAACACATGCATCTGGTTGATTTTTGTGATCTTTACTGTTACAACGCTTTTTCCAGACCTTTTCAAAGAGTAGAATAAACAGTTTAGTAATGTGATTAGAGAAAATGTAGTATTTTGAAAGACGAGCAATGCAAGTCCATGACGCCTTGTGTGTGTTGATTCAGCTACACAGTGCTATTGTCATCCCCTAGAAGATGAGAACTTGAGACTCCTTTTCTGAGGAAGATTCTAGAAGATTCTCTGAAGTCTTGTACCGTTGATTGAGAAAATTCTCTACTATGAATTTTCTTTGGACGCTTTCCAATTATGATGGAACTGGAAAGGCCATTATGATTTTTCCATTTAACACAAAGTTTAATTGAATTGCTTGCTTTTCTGTTCATGGATGCTTGAATTGTCAACTAGCGCCAAAAGGTAATGACTTTATTTATCCTTTTTTTGTAGGTGGATAAATATAAAAGGGAAGACGAATACAAGGACGATCTAGACGTAACTTAAGAAGATTCTTGAATTATTGCTGGAATTTAAAGGAATATTGTTTTGGAACATTTTGAAGCTTATGTTAACTCTTGAATAGTAAAACTTATGCGCATGGTTTGAATATTTTGCTTTGATGGATATTAATATATAGCTTGTTGGACTATTATTTTGGATTGCAAAAGTTTATAAGTGGTTTATTATGTGACTTATATAAATTTTGGTGTATTAAAATTTATAATTGTGCAACAAGGTGTATATATCATAGTTAAGTTGTTGCATAGCCTACCAGAACCGTTGCAATATGATTAAAAATATATTCCAATAGATAGTGTAAACCGTTGCAATAGGTCATGCAATCCGTTCCCTTAACAACCCTTGCAATATAAAAAACCCGTAACAGTAGCATTAGAAAACCGTTGTGATATCTTTAAATAACCATTGCAATAGCTCATATAAGTGTTGCATTAAAACTAATGGTAACGGCTTTGAACCGTAGCAATAGAGGAAAAATAAGCGTTGCATCAAAAAGAGGAATAACCGTTATGATATATGGTCCTATAGAAATGGTTATTACAACCGTTACACGAACCGTTGCTTATAGACCTATTGGCACGCGACTTGATGAAACTGTCGCTAAACTGTTGCACTAGATCAATGGTAACGGTTTACATGTCTATTGCAACGGTGTTTCACGTGTTTCCATAGGCTGATTTTCTAGTAGTGAAAATAGTCATTCGGGATGGACTAAGTCACAATCTCCAACAGTGCATGACCCCACGCTCGTCATCAAGCGTGTGCATCACCTCAATATAGCACTACGATGTGCAATCTGAGGTTTCAAACCCTCACAACATCATTTACAATCATTACTCACCTCGAACCAGTCAAATCTATAGCTCGCGACGCCTTTGCCCTCGAGTCGGCCTCCACTCGCGCCGAATCTATCCAAATCATAACGAGGACGTCAAAATATGCTAAGGGAATGATGCCCAAGCAAAAATAATCAATTTACAATGTAAATCCCGAAATTACCAAAACCCGACCCCCGGGCCCACGTCTAGGAATTTGATAATTTTTACATCAATAGATTCCTTATCTCCCTACGAGTTCATACATATCAAAAGTTCTGAAATCCGACCTCAATTGGTCCTTCGAATCCTCAATCAAAAGTCTATGTTTCCAAGCCCTAGTTCTTCAATTTTTGGCTAAATTTTCATGATTATTTAGGTGGAATTCACTTTAGAATTGAGTTTTAAGTACAAGAATCTTACCTCGAAGTTATTCCCTTGAATCCCCTTCAAAAAGCCCCAAAAACAACCAACAATGGAAGAAATAAACCTCACATTCACAGACAAGACGACCTTGTAAACCTTCTGCCTAGGCCTTAATTCCTTCTTCGCGAACGCGGTCAAAGCCTCGTGTTCACGAAGCACAAAAATTTTGTTGACCAAAACACTTCTTCGCGAATGCGACCCCACCATCGCGAACGCGATGCCTCAGCTTCACTAACCTATGCGAACGCGACCAAGCCTCTCGCGAACGAGATGCTTACTAATCCGGCCCTTCGCGAATGCGAAGGACAAACCTGACGCCTCCCTTCCTGACCTTTCGCGAACACGACGGTCCATTCACGAACGCAAAGATCAAAATACCTGCAACAGCTGAAACCATATTCTACCATTTTTCTTAGTTTAAAATGATCTGCCCAACCCTCCGAAACTCACCCAAGGCCCCGGGAACCTCAACCAAAGGCACCAACATATCCCAATACCTTATCCAAACTTGTTCCAATCTTCAAAACACCTCAAACAATATCAAATCAACCAAAACTCATCGAATTAAAGCCTAACTTTCTAAAATCTTTCGAATTTTGCTTTTGATCAAAAACCCAACCAGACCACATCCGAATGACATACAATTTTACACACACATCCCAAATAACTCAACAGAACTACTGCAACTCTCGGAATTTCATTCCGACCCCTATATCAAAATCTCGCCTACCAACCAGAAATCGCCAAAATATCAACTTCGCGAATTCAAGCCTAAATCTAGTCCGAACCTCTAAAACTCATTCCGATCGTGCTCCTAAGTAACAAATCACCTTTCGAAGCTAACCGATCCATTAGAACTCACATCTGAGCCCTCTAACACATAAGTCAATATCCAATTGACTTTTCCAACTTAAACTTCCTTAAAAGAGACTAAGTGTCTCAAACCTTACCAAAATTATTTCGGATTCGATCCGACCAACCCGATACCACAAAACACGGATAACAAAGCATAAATAAGCAAAAATGGGGAAAATAAAGCGGTAACTCATGAGACAACTGGCCGGGTCGTCATATCCTCCCTAACTTAAACAAATGTTCATCCGCGAACGAGTCAAGAAACATACCTGAAGCCTCAAATAGGTGAGGACATCTACTCCGCATCTCCCGCTTGGTCTTCCAGGTAGCCTCCTCACGAGCCGACCTCTACACTGCACTTTCACTGAAGCTATATCCTTTGACCTCAACTTCCGAACTTGACCACCCAAAATAGCTACTGTCTCCACATCATAGGTCAAATAATCATCCAAATGAACCGCACTGAAATCCAGAACATGTGACAGATCCCCAATATACTTCCAGAGCATAGAAACATGGAATACCGGATGCACACTCGACAAGCTAGGTAGCTAAGAAAGCTCATAAGCCACCTCCCCAATCCTCCGAAGCACCTCAAAAGGTCCAATGAACTGAGGACTCAATTTCCCTTTCTTCCCAAATATTATAACACCCTTCATGGGTGAAACCTTCAATAGAACCTTCTCGCCAACCATGTAGGACACATCTCGAACATTCCTATCAGCATAGCTTTTTTGCTTCGACTGTGCTGTACAAAGCCTCTCCTGAATCACCTTCACCTTTTCTAAGGCATCCTGCACCAAGTATGTCCCCAATATCCTAACCTCACCGGGCTCAAACCAACCAAGTGGAGATCTACACTGCCTCTCATACAAAGCCTCATATGGATCCATCTAAATAGTCGACTGGTAGTTGTTGTTATAAGCAAACTCTACAAGCGGTAGAAACCGATCCCATGACCCTTCGAAATCAACGACACAAGCACACAACATGTCCTCCAATATCTAAATAGTGCGCTCGGACTACCCGTCCATCTGATGATGAAAATCTGTGCTCAACTAAACCTGAGTACCCAACTCTCGCTGCACAAACCTCCAAAACTGCGATGTAAACTGAGTGCCCCTATCTGAAATGATGGAAACTTGGGCACATGCAAACGAACAATCTCTCGGATATAGATCTCTGCCAACCGCTCTGAAGAATAGGTAGTACACACAGGAATGATCCTCTCCCACTTCCACTCTGGAATATCTATCCGCTGAAGCAAGCCACCCGGTCTCTGATGCTCATATTTCACCTGCTGACAATTGAGACACCGAGCTACAAATCCCATAATGTCTTTCTTCATTCTTCTCCACCAGTAATGTTGTCTCAGGTCCTGATACATCTTCGCGACACCCGGATGAATAGAATACCGTGAGCTATGGGCCTCCTCCAGAATCGATTCACGAAGCCCATCCACATTGGTCACACAAATCTGGCCCTACATCCTCAACACCCCATCATCACCAATGGTCACATCTCTGGAATCATCGTGTCGAACTCCGTTCTTAAGGACAAACAAATGCCGATCATTATAATGGCACTCTTTGATGTGATCATATAAGGAAAACCGATAAACTACACCAGCCAATACTCGACTAGGCTCCGACATATCTAACATCACGAACCGATTAGCCAAGTCTCAAACATCAACCACAAGATGTCTCTCCCCAACTGGAATATATGCCAAACTCCCCATACTCATCGCCTTTTGGCTCAAAGCATCGGCCACCACATTGGCCTTTCCCAGATGGTACAATATAGTGATATCATAATCCTTAAGCAACTCCAACCATCTCCGCTTCCTCAAATTAAGATCCTTCTTCTTGAACAAGTGCTAGAGGCTACGATGATCAATAAACACCTTACAAGACACACCATACAAGTAATGTCTCCAAATCTTCAACGCGTGAACTATTGCAGCCAACTCTATATCATGAACGGGGTAGTTCTTCTCATGGGGCTTCAACTGATGAGAAGCATAAGCAATAACTCTACCCTCCTACATCAATACACAACCAATCCCAACTCTCGAAGCATCACAATACACGGTATATGAACCTGAAGCTAATGGCAAAACCAATACTGGAGCTGTAGTCAAAACTGTCTTGAGCTTTTGAAAGCTCTCCTCACACTCGTCCGACCATACAAATGAAGCACCCTTCTGAGTCAACTTGGTCAAGGGCGATGCGATAGATGAGAATCCCTGAACAAACCGGCAATAATAGCCTACCAAACCAAGAAAGCTACGAATCTCTGTGGCTAAGGACGGTCTGGGCCAACTCTGAACCGCCTCTATCTTCTTCGAATAAACCTGAATACCCTCGCTGAACACCACGTGCCCCGAGAAAGCCACTGAACTGAGCCAAAATTCACACTTAGAGAATTTTGCATAAAGCTTCTCTTCCCTCAATCTCTGCAACACAACTCTCAAATGCTCTGCGTGCTCCTCCTAACTACGTGAATACACCAGAATATCATCAATGAAGACTATGAAAAATGAATTGAGATAAGGCCGGAACATGTTGTTCATCACATGCATGAACACTATTGGGGCATTGGTCAGCCCAAAAGACATCACCAAGAACTCATAATGATCGTATCGGGTCCTGAAAGCTGTCTTAAGAATATCTGAGTCCCTGATCTTCAACTGGTGATAACCCGAACGGAGATCAATCTTGGAGAACACTCTCGCTCCCTAAAGCTGGCCGAATAAATCATCAATGCAAGGCAAAGGATACTTGTTCTTAATTGTTACTTTGTTCAATTTCCTATAATCAATGCACATTCTCATAGTGCCATCATTCTATTCACAAATAGAACCGGCATACCCCAAGGTGACACACTAGGCCGAATGAACCCTTTATCAAAGAGTTCTTGATGCTGCTCCTTTAATTCATTTAACTCCGCTAGTGCCATACGATACGACAGAATAGAAATGGGCTGATTGCCCGTCACCAGGTCAATACCAAAATCAATATTCTTGTCCAGTAGCATGCCCGATAGGTCTGCAGGAAACACATTGGGAAAATTCCTCACAACTAAAACAGAATCAATACTGGGAGTCTCAGCACCGACATCCCTCACAAAGGCTAGATACGAAAGACAACCCTTCCCAACCATACGCTGGGCTTTCAAAAATGAGATCACTCTACTGGGAACATAATCTGTCACACCTCGCCACTGGATCTGTGGAACACCCGGTATAGCCAATGTGACTGTCTTAGCATGACACGGAGATAGCCATCCATGCCCAAAATGACATCGAAATCCACCATACACAATAATAAAAGATCTACACTGGTCTCCAGACGCCCAATTGTCACCATATATGACCGGTACATATGGTCTACAACAACAGTATCACCTACTGGGTAGATACATGAACAGGTGAAGCATAACGAGCAAAGTATGATGACACATAAGAAAAGGTGGAATGAGGATCAAATAATACAGAGTCATCTCTGTGGCAGACTGAAACAATACCTGTAATAACAACATCTGAAGCAATAGCATCGGGTCTGCCCGAAAGTGCATAGAAACGGGCCTGACCACTACCTAATCGACCTCCCCTCTTTAGGGCAACCCCTAGCTGGCTGGGCAGGTGGTGGTGAAGTAACTGGCGCTGAAGCCGATGACTAATTCACCCGCACGTCTCAAACTAGAACCAATATAGCACATAACCGTACAATCGACTAATTAATAGTGGACTCTCCCACTTGGCTCAAAGACATATACCAAAACATACACAATAACTCATAACACATATACTTTATTGCTGCCATAATACCACAGTGAGATTATACTCAATCCTTCATAAGCTTCTGGAACACAGATCATCTGCTACTTTATATCTTCTGCAAATCACGCATTCACTCTCGTAGTAGTCAAGCCTACTCTCCTGAGCAACCCAAATTTGAATTGTAAAACATATATTCCTTGGTAATAGAGATCTTCCAATAAATGACACAAGGGATTACGCAAACTTCAGAATAATCCACAAGAGATAATCCCACCTGCTTTGCCTCAAACTAACATTTCTGTATACCTTCCACCGTCATAAACATAGTATGAACTCAGACCACAACATGAAATTTACTCCACTCCCAACTAGGAAAAATGGAAAGATTTTTCACACACCCATAACTCGGGGCTATACCTCAAATCAAGATGACTCAAGCACCTATTAGTCCTTCTATCCTCTAGCAAATCCTTCTCGTTGCTTACAAATCACATGAATACATCTCGCAGTCACTGCACACTCATCACGTAACTATCCAGTCAAACCTCCCTTAATAGGGACACAACAAAACATATGGATCCAGAAACACGTGCTCACAAAATCAATAGCTCAGGGCTCAAGCTATAGGCAGAAATCTGGCCCCAAATCCTCCAGACTTGCCCAAAATCAATGCACCGAGATCACATCTTGCCCTCAAATACGGAATCACAAGCCATTGATGCATATCCAATACTGAGCTCTCATGCTCGCACACAAACGAGTGGAAGGAATTCAAAGAGTTACATTTCAAGTTGAATCAAGGACGCACGATAAGAATATCAAGAATATGAAGTTTTTCCTAAAGGTTCTGTAGCCTCTCGAGGATAAATACAGATGTCTCCATACCTATCCGTGAGACTATACTAAACCTGCTCATGACTTGTGAGACCTATGTAACCTAGGCTCTGATACCAACTTGTCACGATCCTAAACCTGGACTCGGTCGTGATGGCACCTCTCGTGAAGACAAGGCCAGCCAACACTTCCCATTTTCCAAATTATTAATAGTTAAGCATTTAGGAATAGTGTGAACATGAATAAATAACCAAAGTAGCAGAAAATATCATAATTACACGGAAAAACACCCAACACAGCCCGATACTGGGGTGTTACTAGTCATGAGCATCTATAAATCCTACTACAAATTCGATAAGTCTATAACTACTAAAAATTCCTGAAAAGAGATAGAAATGACAAAGAGATCGAATGTCTACCGGGAGCCCTCAACTCGCACTTGCAGGATCAGCAACTCCTGAATCTGCACACGGGGTGCAGGGAGTAAAGTGAGTACTCCAACTCAGTGAGTAACAAATATAAATAAAGACTGAAAGCAAGAAAACACGTAAGGCACAAAGCATTTTATAATGAAGCAGTAAAACCATTTTAAAATATTAAACCAGTTAAAAGATAAGTAAAAGCCCTTTTTCAACAAGTAAGCAGATAATTGACAAGCAATTAAGGAAAAATAAACATGTAAAGGTTCGCCCTTCGGGCACAATATCAACAAATCCGCCCCTCGGGAAACATCTCAAAACAGTACCGGCCCCTCAGGCTTAATCTCACATTCCACGCTCACTGGGGGTGTACAGACTCCTAGAGAGGCCTGTTATTGCCCAAGCACAATATCAAGCCACCTCGTGGCATCATCACTAGGACCTCGACCTCATATCAATCAAGCCACCTCGTGGCGTACATATCTCAGGCCCTCGGCCTCATAATCAGTATCAAATGTTTCCTCACAACATAGGCCCTCAGCCTTACTCAGTCAAAAATCCTCAAAAGCCACTCGGGCAATAGTAAAATAGTGTTTCTCATCCCTAACATCATTTAAAAATATCATTTAAGTATTACAACTGAGTAAGAAAACGGTGAAATATAACATGACTGAATTCAAGTATAAAGTCAAAACAATGAGGAAATACCAGTATAAATCCCCGAAGGGTTCAAATAGTTGGCACAAAGCCCAAATATGGCATTCAGCCAAAATCATGATGATAGCAAATAGATTTCAGTCAAATACGCAGTAAAATAGTCAATCGGGACAGACTAAGTCACAATCTCCAACAGTGCACAACCCCACGCTCGTCATCAAGCGTGTGTGTCACCTCAATATAGCACTACGATGTGCAATTCGGGGTTTCAAACCCTCAGAACATCATTTACAATCATTACTCAACTCAAACCAGTAAAATCTCTAGCTCGTGATGCCTTTTCCGCTAGAGTCGGCCTCCACTCGCGTCAAATCTAACCAAAATCAGAATGAGGACGTCAAAATATGCTAAGGGAACGAAGCCTAAGAAAAAATAATCAATTTACAGTGTAAATCCAGAAATTACCAAAACCCAACCCCCGGGGCCCACGTCTCGGAATTCAATAATTTTTACATCAATAGATTCCTTATCTCCCCACGAGTTCATACATATCAAAAGTTCTGAAATCCAACCTCAATTGGTCCTTCAAATCCTCAATCAAAGGACTAAGTTTCCAAGCCTTAGATCTTCAATTTTTGGCAAAATTTCCATGATTATTTTTGTGGAATTCACATTAGAATCGAGTTTTAAGTCCAAGAATCTTATCTCCAAGTGATTCCCCTTGAATCCTTCTTCAATCCCCTTCAAAAAACTCTAAAAATGACCAACAATGGAAGAAATAAACATCACATTCGCGGACAAGACGACCTTTTAAACCTTCTGCCCAGGCCTTAATTCCTTCTTCGTGAACACGGTCAAAGCCTCGCATTGACGAAGCACTAAAATTTCGTTGACCAAAACTCTTCTTCGCGAACACCACCCCACCATCACGAACATGATGCCTCAGCTTCACCAACCTATGCGAACGCGATGCTTACTAATCCAGCCCTTCGCGAACGCGGAACTCCCGTTCGCGAACGTGAAAGCCAAACCCGATGCCTCCCTTCCTGACCCTTCGCGAACGCGAAGACCAAAATACCTGCAATAGTTCAAACCATTTTCTGCAATTTTTCTTTACTTAAAATGATACGTTCAACACTACGAAACTCACCCTAGGCCCCCGACACCTCAACCAAAGGAACCAATATATCCAAATACCTTATCCAAACTTGTTCCAATGTTCAAAACACCTCAAACAACATCAAATCAACCAAAACACATCGGATTTAAGCCTAACTTTCTAAAATCTTCTAAATTCCACTTTTGATCAAAAATCTAACCAAACCACGTCCGAATGACCTGAAATTTTACACACACATCCCAAATGACTCAATGGAACTACTTCAAATCTCAGAATTCCATTCCGACCCCTATATCAAAATCTCTCCTACCAACCGGAAATTGCCAAAATATCAACTTCGCCAATTCAAGCCTAAATCTACTTCAAACCTCCAAAACTCATTCCGATCGCGCTCCCAAATCACAAATCACCTCCCGAAACTAACCGAACCATCGGAACTCACATCGGAGCCCTCTAACACATAAGTCAACATTCGGTTGATTTTTCCAAGTTAAACCTCCTTAAAAGAGAGTAAGTGTCTCAAACCTCACCAAAATCATTTTGGATTCGATCCGACCAACCCGATACCACAAAACACAAATAACGAAGTATAAAGAAGCAAAAATGGGGAAAACAGAGCGGTAACTCATGAGACGACTGGCCGGGTCATCACATTCCTTCAAATATCTTTGCACATATCTTTATAAACCAAGTATGTTTATGTCTTTTATTGTTGTAATAAAGCACTTTATCAAGGCTTGGATATAATCACAGTACGTAATGTTCATCAAAGATTTATTAAAACTTATCTGCCTTTCTTTCATCATGGAAATTCCCCAATCATCAACAGATATAATCTGTTTAATAATAATCTTTTAGAAGTTATAAACATTCTCATTGGTGTTATAACCAGAAAAGTGCTGAAATTCTGCACTGCCTGTACTGGTGAAAATAGTCTCATAATACGAACGTGTTTTGTATGACTCACCCGTATAGTATAATCCATTAATCAAATATCCTTGTCCGGTAGCATGCCTGATAGGTCTGCAGGAAACACATCGGGAAAATCCCTCACAACTGGAATAGAATCAATACTGGGAGTCTTAGCACCGACATCCCTCACAAAGGCTAGATACGAAAGCCAACCCTTCCCAACCATACGCTGGGCTTTAAAGAATGATATCACTCTACTGGGAACATAATCCGTCACACCTCACCACTCGATCCGTGGAACACCCGGTATAGCCCATGTGACTGTCTTAGCATGACAGTCCAGAATAGCATGATACGGAGATAGCCAATCCATGCCCAAAATGACATCGAAACCACCATACACAATAATAAAAGATCCACATGGGTCTCCAGACCCCCAATAGTCACCAGACACGATCGATACACACGGTCTACAACAACAATATCACCTATTGTGTAGATACATGAACAAGTGAAGCAAGAAACTCATGGGGCATACCCAAATAACGAGTAAAGTATGATAGCACATAAGAAAAGGTGGAACCGGGATCAAATAATACAGAGTCATCTTTGTGGCAGACTGAAACAATACATGTAATAACTTCTAAACCAATAGCATCTGGTCTGCCTGAAAGTGCATAGAAACGGGCCTGACTACTACCTAATCGACCTCCCCTCTTTGGGACAACCCCAAGATGGCTGGGCAGGTGGAGGTGAAATAACTAGCACTGAAGCCGATGACTAATTCACCCACACGTATCAAACTAGAACCAACATAGCACATAACCATGCAATTGACTAATTAATAGTGGACTCTCCCACTTGGCTCAAATCCATATACCAAAACATACACAATAACTCATAACACATATACTTTATTGCTGCCATAATACCATAGTGAGATTAAACTCAATCTTCATAAGCTCGTGGAACTCAGATCATCTGGTACTTTATATCTTCTGCAAATCACGCATTCACTCTCGTAGTAGTCAAGCCTACTCTTTTGAGCAACCCAAATTCAAATTGTAAAACATATATTCAATGGTAACAGAGATCTTCCAATAAATGACATAAGGGATTACGCAGACTTCAGAATAATCCACAAGAGATAATCCCACCTGCTTTGCCTCAAACTAACATTTCTGTATACCTTCCACCATCATAAACATAGTATGATCTCAGACCACAACATGAAATTTACTCCACTCCCAACTAGGAAACATGGAAAGATTTTTCACACACCCATAACTCGGGGCTATACCTCAAATCTAGATGAAAATCAAGAACCTATTAGTCCTTCTATCCTCCAGCAAACCCTTCTCGTTGCTTACAAATCACATGAATACATCTTGCAGTCACATAATGCTCATCACGTAACTATCCAGTCATCACCTCACTTAAAAGGGACTCAACAAAACATATGGATCCAGAAACACGTTCTCACAAAATAAATAGCTTAGGGCTCAAGCTATAGGAGAAAATCTGGCCCCGAGTCCTCTAGACTGGCCCAAAATCAACGCATCGAGATCACATCTCACCCCTCAATTAGGGAATCACAAGCCATCGATGAATATCCGATACCGAGCGCTCATGCGCGCATACAAATGCGTGGAAGGAATTCAAAGAGTTACATTTCAAGTTGAATCAAGGACGCACGATAAGAATTTCAAGAATATGAAGTTTTTCCTAAAGGTTCTGTAGCCTCTCGAGGATAAATACAAATATCTCCATACCGATCCGCGAGACTCTACTAAACCTACTCATGACTTGTGAGACCTATGTAACCTAGGCTCTGATACCAACTTGTCACGATCCTAAACCTCGACTCGGTCGTGATGGCACCACTCGTGAAGACAAGGCCAACCAACACTTCCCATTTTCCAAATTATTAACAGTTAAGCATTTAGGAACATTCTGAACATGAATAAATAACCAAAGTAGCAAATGATATCATAATTACACGGAAAAACACCCAACACAACCCGATATCGGGGTATTACTAGTCATGAGCATCTATAAATCCTACTACAAATTTGATAAGTCTATAACTACTAAAAATTCCTGAAAAGAGATAGAAATGACAAAGAGATCGAATGTCTACCGGGAGCCCTCAACTCGCACTTGCAGGATCAGCAACTCCTGAATCTGCACACGAGGTGCAGGGAGTAAAGTGAGTACTTCTACTCAGTGAGTAACAAATGTAAATAAAGACTGAAAGCAAGAAAACACGTAAGGCACAAGACATTTTATAATGAAGAAGTAAAACCATTTTAAAATAGTAAACCAGTTAAAAGATAAGTAAAAGTCCTTTTTCAACAAGTAAGCAGATAGTTGACAGGCAATTAAGGAAAAATAAACATGTAAAGGTTTGCCCCTCGGGCACAGTATCAACAAATCCGCCGCTCGGGCAACATCTCAAAACAGTACCGGCCCCTCAGACTCAATCTCACATTCCATGCTCACTAGGGGTGTACAAACTCCTAAAGAGGCCCCTTACGGCCCAAGCACAATATCAAGCCACCTCGTGGCATCATCATTAGGCCCTCGACCTCATATCAATCAATACACCTTGTGGCGTGCATATCTCAGGCCTTCGGCCTCATAATCAGTATCAAATGTTTCCTCACAACATAGGCCCTCAGCCTTACTCAGTCAAAAATCCTAAAAAGCCACTCGGGCAATAGTAAAACAGTGTTTCTCATCCCAAACATCATTTAAAAATATCATTAAAGTATTACAACTTTGTAAACATGGCTGAGTAAGAAAATAGTGAAATATAACATGATTGAATTCAAGTATAAAGTCAAAACAATGAGGAAATACCAGTAAAAATCCCCGAAGGGTTCAAATAGTTGGCACAATGCCCAAATATGGCATTCAGCCAAAATCATGATGATAGAAAATAGATTTCAGTCAAATACGCCGTAAAATAGTTAATCGGGACAGACTAAGTCACAATCTCCAACAGTGCACAACGCTACACTCGTCATCAAGCGTGTGTGTCACCTCAATATAGCACTACGATGTGCAATTCGGGGTTTCAAACCCTCAGAACATCATTTACAATCATTACTCAACTCAAACCAGTAAAATCTCTAGCTCGTGATGCCTTTGCCCCTCGAGTCGGCCTCCACTCGCGTCGAATCTAACCAAAATCAGAATGAGGACGTCAAAATATGCTAGGGGAACGAAGCCTAAGCAAAAATAATCAATTTACAATGTAAATCCAGAAATTACCAAAACCCGACCCCCGGGCCCACGTCTCGGAATTCAATAATTTTTACATCAATAGATTCCTTATCCTCCCACGAGTTCATACATATCAAAAGTTCTGAAATCCAACCTCAATTGGTCCTTCAAATCCTCAATCAAAGGACTAAGTTTCCAAGCCTTAGATCTTAAATTTTTGGCAAAATTTCCATGATCATTTTGGTGGAATTCACATTAGAATCGAGTTTTAAGTCCAAGAATCTTATCTCCAAGTGATTCCCCTTGAACCCCTCTTCAATCCCCTTCAAAAATCTCTAAAAATGACCAACAATGGAAGAAATAAACCTCACATTCGCGGATAAGACGACCTTTTAAACCTTCTGCCCAGGCCTTAATTCCTTCTTCGCGAACACGGTCAAAGCCTCGCATTGACGAAGCACTAAAATTCCGTTGACCAAAACTCTTCTTCGTGAACACTACCCCACCATCACGAACATGATGCCTCAGCTTCACCAACCTATGCGAACGCGATGCTTACTAATCCAGCCCTTCGCAAACGCGGAACTCCCGTTCGCGAACGCGAAGGCCAAACCCGACGCCTCCCTTCCTGACCCTTCGCGAACGCGAAGACCAAAATACCTGCAATAGTTCAAACCATTTTCTGCAATTTTTCTTTACTTAAAATGATACGTTCAACACTACGAAACTCACCCGAGGCCCCCGACACCTCAACCAAAGGAACCAACATATCCCAATACCTTATCCAAGCTTGTTCCAATCTTCAAAACACCTCAAACAACATCAAATCAACCAAAACACATCGGATTTAAGCCTAACTTTCTAAAATCTTCTGAATTCCGCTTTTGATCAAAAATCCAACCAAACCACGTCCGAATAACCTGAAATTTTACACCCATTTCCCAAATGACTCAACGGAACTACTGAAACTCTCAGAATTCCATTCCAACACCTATATCAAAATCTCTCCTACCAACCGGAAATTGCCAAAATATCAACTTCGTCAATTCAAGCCTAAATTTTCTCCAAACCTCCAAAATGAGTCGCGCTCCTGAATCACAAATCACCTCCCGAAACTAACCGAACCATCGGAACTCACATCCGAGCCCTCTAACACATAAGTCAACATCCAGTTGACTTTTCCAACTTAAACTTCCTTAAAAGAGACTAAGTGTCTCAAACCTTACCAAAATCATTTCGGATTCGATCCGACCAACCCAATATCACAAAACACAAATAACGAAGTATAAAGAAGCAAAAATGGGGAAAACAGAGCGGTAACTTATGAGACGACTGACCGGGTCGTCACAGTCCTGCAAATATCTTTGCACATATCTTTATAAACCAAGTATGTTTATGTCTTTTATTGTTGTAATAAAGCACTTTATCAAAGGCTTGGATATAATCACAATACGTAAAGTTCATCAAAGATTTTTTAAGACTTATCTGCCTTTCTTTCATCATGGAAATTCCCCAATCTTCAACAGATATAATCTGTTTAATATTAATCTTTTAGAAGTTATAAACATTCTCATTGGTGTTATAACCAGAAAAGTGCTGAAATTCTGTACTGCCTGTACTGGTGAGAATAGTCTCATAATACGAACGGGTTTTGTATGACTTACCCGTATAGTATAATCCATTAATCAAATATCTTTAGAATATTTTCCATGCCTCGTTTTTTCTCTGAATCTCAGAGTTTTCGAAAAGAAATATCATTTCTTTGTTTGCTAGCATTTCATAGGACTTGATTCATCAGTGTCCTCTTATTTAGCAACTGAAGCAAATGTATCACTTTGCTTTTGAGTGGCTAAATACGCCTGCAGATGACCGTATAACGGACTATCTTCTAGAATATCTTCTAGATGAATGGAAGGTGTTGACAAAGATTATCCGTTAAGAGGAACCTTTGAGTTAATCAAGCTTCCCATTCCCATTTGTATTACTGGGGAATTAGATGAGGATTCATATGACGATCCTTGAGAATATGATCTTCCTGAGGAGGAGGATGATCTTTCTCCTTTTCCTCTGCCTCTGCCTCTGGCCCACGAAGGGTCCATTATGCACATATAATAATTCATTTTACTCAGAGAAGTAATAGTCTTGCATATCATCCCTGATTTCTTCAGAATAATCATGGATTGAAAATTCATCTTCGACCGTACTATCAATGATTCTTTCAATTATGAGACCTTGTAAGTCTCTATTTAACTTAACCACCTTTAAAATAGTGATTAACAATTCTTCATCGAGAAAAGTTGTGTAGAAATTCATAATCAATCTATGTATTCACGAGATAATAAATCCGGAAGAGAATTATCAATTTCCCTTTTATACAGAATTTTAAAATCAAAAGGCACTAGTTGAGCCTGCCATCTAGCAAATATTAATTTTGAAGCATCATGTTTAAAATCTTTGTCAAACATATACTTAACAGATTAAGCATCAGTTTTTATCTAAAACTTTTGATTATATAAATCGTCTTGAAATTTCAAAACACATTTAACAATAGTCAACATTTCATGAGCCACAGTAGCATATCTCTTCTTGGCTTAAGTCCATTTTCCAAAGTGAAATCTTATCAGATATTCACAATTATTGCTTGGATTTACCTGTTTCAAAATCCCCCCGTAGTCAATACTAGACGCATCTATCTCAATAATTTTTTCCATGCAAGATTAGCAAGAGTTAAGCAAGGTAGAGACTTAACACGTTGCTTAATAGTTTGACTAACATAGTATGACTGTCAGTCCACGGTTGTTTATAGCCCTTTTTTAGTCTATCGTATAAATGGGCTAAATCTCGAGATAGACTCTTATAGAAAGGGGATATGTAATTAAGACTTCCCAAAAACTTTGTAATTGAGTCCTATCAGTAATAATATCGGGAAATTTTGATGCAAAGTCAATTGATCTTTGAATAGGAGTAATTTTTCCCTAGCAAATATAATGGCCTAAAAATCGAATGTCAGTTTGGAGTAAACTCATTTTTTTGTTTAAAAATAACTAAACCATTTTGTATAACAATTTTTTTTAAAATATCAAGATGCTTAATATGCATCTCAAAAGTTTTAGAAAAGACCAAAATATCATCAATATAAACGATGATAAAATCCAAGTAAGGATTAAAAATATCATTCATTATTTTCTGAAATTCAAAAGGAGCGTTTTTCAAACCAAAGGGCATGACATTCCATTCGTATTGACCAAATGGAACTTTGAAAGAAGTCCTATAAGTATGCTCTTTAAAAATTTGAATCTGCTAATTTCCAGATTTTAAATCAAATTTTGAAAATATATTGGCATCATATAATATAGATAAAAAATCCCTTTTGTTCGGGATAGGATACCCAATCCATTTCAAATATTTATTCATAGGTTTATAATTTATGAATAATCTAGGAATGCCATGTTTCTTCCCTACAACATTGTTTACATAAAATGCAGAACAAGACCAAGGAGATTTTCAAGGTTTTATCAAACCCTTTTGTAATAAATTATCAATTTCCTTTTTGCAGAATTCGACCAATTCAGCTTTCATCTGGCAAGGTCGAGATTTAGTAGGAATATCATCCTCGGAGAAGTTTTCTTTGTAAGGAAGAGTGACAATATGCATTGTCCGATTCCAAAAGGTGCTAGGATGATCGACACAAATATCAATAGTCATTTGTTCAGCAATCAATTTAATCTTTTGTTGAACTTTAGCAGATTGTAAAGTATCGAATATATTCATGCTCAATACTTCTAATTGCAAGGAATCAATATTTCTTTACTTCATATTAGTCAAAGTATTAACATCTCTAGTTACGGGATCTGTAACAAAAGAATAACTTATCCTTTTATCCTAATAAGTAGCAGTAAAACCTTTCGAGTCTATGCTAGTAAAAGGATAAATAGCATTAATAAAAGGAGTCCCAAGTATAATAGGAGGGTATAACTGTTTTTTTACCAAAAAGAAGAAGTGAGGAATACAGAACTTATTTTGGCAAATATGAGTATTCAGTAGTTTATACATTATATCTAAAGCATGACCAGAAGCAGATTTAACCAAATGAGTGGTTTTCTGAAAATATTTAGTGGGTATTAGCCCTTCCTGAATGCAACTTACATCAGCTCCACTATTAATCATGGCTATATCAATTATAGAAAAATTATTATCAATCAAAATAGTACATTTAACGTACCATTTATGAGCAGTAACAATTTGCATCATATCTAAAAACATGTCAGGTTTTTCATCAATCAGATTTTTACTATGATAGAAATCAGAAATTTCTTTTCCTTTGTCATTTGAAAATTCAGAAATTCCTTTAGTCGAAAAATCGGTTAGAGAATTATTTTTCTCAATTTGAGTAATCTGGTGATCACAAATCATTTGATTTTGTTTAAGAGACTTAATATCTCTTTTCAGATTTTCAATTTTGACTTTTAAGTCATCAAAAGAAGCATCTCTGCTTGGCGTATTGGTCTTATGAAGGCATTTATTAATTTCAGACAAAGAATAAGGCGTAGAATATTCAAATTTGTTATTTTGTTTTTCAAAAGGTTTTGAACTACCAGAACTTGAACTTGCAGCCAAATTAATAATTTTTTAACGAAGTTTTTCATCAGTAAATTCTTTTAAAAGATCTATTACATTATCATATGTAATAGTTTTCATATTCAAATCTTGAAATTGAGATTGTAATTTATAAAGTCATCATCATCACAGGTACAAGTACCAGCTTTACAGGCAGTACAAATATTATCAATATTTTTATCATTATTAGATAAATCAAGTAAATCAATTAAGCATCAAAATCAGTGTAAGAATTATAATCAGATTCTGATCCAGAAGTGTATAACAAACTATAAACCTTATCACATAACTCGTCTTCTAGTTCTAAGGTTTTCAGCCTTTGAAGCTTACAATTTGGAGCTATATGGCCGAATTTCCTGCATTTGTAGTACTTAATGTTAGCAAGATCTTGCTTAGACCTATTCTTCGTAAATCTAGTAGTCATACGATGGGTTTTTATAGAATCACGCTTTTTTTTGGATCTATATCTAGATCTTTTTTTCTTATAAGGGCTATAAGGGTTAGGATATCTATTATATCTATTTTTCTTTTTCCTATTCTGGGTGGAAGTTTTCGGTAGACCGAACTGGGTACAGAAATCTCCTAATTGAGATCTCTATTTAAGCTTATCCATATTAAGCTGTCTAGATAGTTTCAGCTCATTACACAAGTTTAATCCTTCTTGTGTACAAACTCCTATAAGTTTGACATAGGTATAATTCTTAAACGGAATTTCACCGTAACTACCCCTTAATGCTTTTCTTACTCTCTCAGCGAATAAGGAGGGGAGTCCATCTATAAGCTTAACTTTCCAATGCTCACATTTATCTTAGGGTAATTCCATAACCCTACTCACAAACGTATCTTTGTACCATCTGAATTCACTAAAGGTCTTACATCTAAGACCATTTAGTAGAGTACGGATAGTCTCATGTTGATTGGTAAATCTACCATTGAAATGTTTTAGAATTGTAAGGACAAGGGTATAAACAACATTTTTCCTATTTTTTACTATAGCCATGCCTAAGTTATCAACTCCCTCGTCAGTGGCTATAGCACTAATAACCAAAGCTTTTTCCTCGGTGGATAAATAGTTATCCCACCAGCCACGAAGTTGGCCAGCAAATCCTGCAATAATCATTTTGCAAATAGCTCAATCCGTATTCTTTAGACTTTTACAAATAGTTGCATACATAAGTTGTAACGACCCGACCGGTCATTTTAAGCTCTAGCACACCATTAAGCAGTTTGAGGCCATGAGCAGCTTCATTTCAGTTATTATAACTTGTACGCGTGGTCGGAATCAAATTTTAGGGAGTTAAGAGTTGATTTGGAAAGAGAATTCTCATTTCGGAAGCAATTAAGTTGAAAGAATTAGCTAAGATTGGATTTTTGAGTAAACGACCTCGGAATTGGGATTCGAAGGTTCCAACAGATTCGTGTGATGATTTCAAACTTGGGCATATGTACAGATTGGATTTTGGAAGACCCTGGAACATTTTGGCGCCTACTGTGGAAGTTAGCATTTTGAAGGAATTTCATAAGTTTGGCTTGAAGTGCATTTCAGGGTTATCATTATCCGTTTGGGATTCCGAGTCTAGGAATAACTCTGTATGGTGATTCTGGAGTTTAGATCACGATTGGAAGTGAATTCGGAGGTCCGTAGGTCATTTTGAAGTCATTTGGCTAAAGATATAAATTTGAAGGTTTTTGAGAAGTTTGACCGAGAGTTTGACTTTTTGATATCGAGGACGGATTCCAATTCCGAAAGTTGGAGCAGGTCCGTAATATTGAATAACATAAGTGCAAAATTTGAGGTTAATGAGACATGATTTGACGGGTTTCGGCATCGAATGTAGAAGTTTGAAATTTGGAAGTTCATAAAGTTTGGATTGGAGTATGATTCATGATTTTGACATTGTTTAATGTGATTTGAGGCCGCGAGCGAGTTCGTATCATGTTATGGGACATGTTGATACAACTGGTTGAAGTCCCGAGGGTCTCGGGTAGATTTCGAAAGGCTAACGGATCGATTTTGGAAATTTGAAGCTGCTGAAAATCTGCTGATTTTTCTGCTACAGCTGATGTTTTGGATAGCAATGGTGCAATCGAGGAGCCTATTTTGGAAGCTTATATCTCAAAATATATAATGAATCTGAAAATGTACAAAACATAAAAGTTATTGCCCTTGGATACTAGTTTCCAGAAAGTTAAACCATTCATGATTTAGATATTATATTAGAAAGTTATGATCAATTGAAGATGGCTAGTGGAGCAGTTTCGACAGAATTTTCTGATGCATGGAGCCGACTTTAGAAACTCATATCTCGGAATATATAAAGAGTTATATGATGTACAACCTATCGAATGAATGATCTTCGAGTCTAGTTTCTAAATCTTCAAACCGTTTGTCATTTGGATATTTCCACAAGGAGTTATATGCGTTTTAACAGAAGGTGTACAGTAGGAGAAAATGTTAATAGGATGTACAACCTACACAACGCAAGGTACAACTCAATGAAGCCTGGGCAGATTGTTTTAAACACGAGTTTTGGCCCATTTCTTTCATTTCTTTCATTTGGCTTGGACGATTTTGGAGAGCTCAAGGAGTGATTTTTACCAAGCAATACTAGGTAAGTGATTTCTTCATATTTTTGAGTTAAATATGTAATCATGCATGGATTTAGACATGGAAAATTAGTGTAAATTTCGGATTTTTGGGGAAAACCTAGAATTTTGAATTTTCGACTTTTGCCTTGAATTTGAGCATAAAAATTGAGCAAATTGTATATTTGAGTTAGTAATGCTATGAGTAGAATTTATCTTCGAGAAATTTTGGAATCCGGGCACGTGGGCCCGAGGGCATTTTGGTCAACTTTTCGAAGCGGATTTGAGAACTTATATAATTTGAATTGTTACAAGTATTAGAGTGAATTTGTATTGTTTTGCCCATTGTTTGAATAGCTTTGGGGCGTTGTGCATCAATTGGGGTCGTTAGAAGGGCTTGGAAGCTGGTTATGGAAATTTAGGAGCGAGGTGAGTCTCCTTTCTAACCTTGTAAGAGGGAATTGTCCCCATAAGTGAAATAATTGGTTATGTGCTCCTATTTGTAGGGGCTACGTACGCACAAGGTGACGAGAATCCGTGCGTAGCTACCATATGTGTAAGTCTAGGTAGTCTAGGATCCAAAAGCATGCTATACTTGGAATATCTTAAATCTTATTGGCTGTTGAATTGCTTAAATCCTACCGAATTGGTAAATGAATTTCTAAAAGGATTAAACTTCATTTTCTTAAATCGTTAATAAAGAATTGGCTTTTATTTGGATAAATATTCCCCGATAAATTCTTAATTGGTTGTTTGAGCATGCATATCTATGTGTACCTGCGTCGCATGTATGATTCGCGAGCAGGGTGATTGTTTATTTAAATTTGACTATGATTCGCGAGTGGGGTAATAGATGCATCTATGGTTCACGCCGTTCGACCCTCGGCAGTCCACATTTTACATTTATGTTGGATCGGGTCGTATAACCTCAACATGATTTGTGCCTTCTTGTATTGCTTGCCTTGAGAGTTATTATATTGATATTTGCTCTCCCCGACTTGAGATAATTGTTAATTAATGGATTATGAATCCGGAGACTTTTAATAAAAAGGAACTCTTACCTGTTTCTTGACTTATTTGAATTTACTGTTGTTCTTAATAAATCCGTGATTCATCACATTGATAATATTACTACTGGACTACTAGCAAGTGTCGAAGTCGACCTCTCGTCTCTAATTATTCGAGATTAGACGGGATACTCATTGGGTACACGTTGTTTTTGTACTCATACTACACTTGTTGTGCATTTTTGTTGCACAGGTTCATATGTGGCTAGTGGCATAGTGACATAGCGGCATGGTTGATATGGAGACTTAGGTGAGCTGCAATTATCGAGACGACCCGCAACCAGCAGAGTCTCTTTCAGCGTATTGTACTGTATTTTCATTTCTGTCTACTTGTATTCTGGACAGTTACTGTATTTTACGTCCTCACTCGAACAAACCTACTCATCCACCCTCAATCCTTGTCCTTATCAATGCTTGAGAAATATAGCAAATGGTATCTATAGATAGCTAATTACCACTAAAATATAGTTCTTTATTAAAATTTCTTTTTTGTTATCTTAGGGATTTCACCAAACTTTTGTAGAGAAGACATATCAGTTGGAACTAAGTGTCATTCCCTACTAAATGCTCATGCACTTGTGACATCGAGTTCTGGGATGATTATGGGGTATCTTGTATTATGTCACGACCCCGGTTCGCCCTCCGTGAACCATCGTGATGGCACCTAGTCTCTACGACTAGGTAAGCCTAAATTGCATAAGATAACCAAAACTTGCAGAAGTAAAACAATTTAAAAGTAGAAATAAGGCAATAACAATGTTTAAATGTGCCGCTCGGCATGCACCATATATAAATTTCAAAACCAATTTCCAAATCCAAGACCCGGAAACCCACGAATCACAAGTTAAGAAAAAGAAATACTACAAAGCTCTAACTCTGGAATTTGTCTAATAAGAACAGAAAGTATAGAAGGGCTAAATACTAAAAGGCAGGAATAGAAAGGCACTCCTCGGTCTGCGGACGCGGCAGATATACCTCGAAGTTTCTAAGTAGTCGCCTCTCTCAAGTATAGTAACCCTGAGTAGAAGTACCTAGATCTACACATGAAAAACATGTGTAGAAGGGGCATGAGTACACCACAGCGGTACTTAGTAAGTGCCAAGCCTAATCTCGGTTGGGTAGTGACGAGGAAGGTTAGGGCCCTACTGAGGTTAAATACAATATAAGGGTTAACAGTGTGGAATAAAACAGTATAAATAAGTGCAACAGTAAGAAATAACATAGAATTGACAGAACAACAACAACTAGAACAAAGACAAAACAAACCACGAAAAGAAATACAGCTCAACACAGAGATAACAATTGGGGCACCTTCCAGGATACCGTCCTATAGTCCCAATTACAACTGTCCAGTGGATCTCTTAGGATATCGTCCCGTAGTCCATCATATATATGTCCGAAGGATCTCCCGGGATCCCGTACCGTAGTCCAACTATCAATGTGCGGGGATCTATCGGAATCCCGATCCGTAGTCCCAAATGTAAATAGCCAGTACTAGAGGAATCTACCAGGTGCATTCCCGTAGTTCCATATAATTGTGCAGGGGAATCTATCGGGAATCTAACCCGCAGTCCCAAAGTAAATGTGCAGGGGGATCTATCGTAAATATAACCCACAATCTCAAAGTAAATAGACAAGGGGGAGCTACCGGAATCCCACATCCGTAGACCCAATGTAAATACATAACAGTAGCAAGAAAATATCCAGAGAAGGGAAATTTCATATTAAGGCAACGAATAATTCTAGCCTAGCATGCTGTATAGAGTTCAGGTAAACAGATTGAACAATTAAAGCAATTACATCACTTAGACATGCTTTCCTAAGCTAATAACAGGCTTAATAGTACAAGTAATAAAAGCAGGAGAAGGAACATACTGAAAAGTACTTAAAGAAAATCGGATTTCCAATAGTTTGCACAAGTACGCACTTGTCACCTCACGTACAAGGCATTTCAATTACCAAATATATCAATCATAAGGGGAAGATCCCCCAACAAGGTTAGACAAGCCACTTACATCGAACCGGCTCAAAATCAACCCGACACCATGTCTTTGCCACGATTACTCGACTCCAAATGGCCCAAATCTATTCAATTCATCTACATAATGTAAATAACACTTAAAGTAACTGATTCTACAATTAAATTCTAAGTAAATATGCAAAATTGTGTAAAATTACCAAAATGCACCTCGCGCCCACGTCTCAGAATTGGGTGAAATTTATATTTTCAGAAACCTCGTACTCTCACGAGTATATACATAACAAGAACACTGAAATCGAAGTCCAAATGACCCCTCAAATCCTTATTTAAAGGCCTCTTAAACTCGAGCCCTAATTACCCATTTTCCCCCAAATTTCACACCACTAATTAGGTCTTTAATCACATAAAAACGAGTTATGAAGTCAAAAATGTTGCCTCCAAGTGATTCCCTTGAATCCCTCTTCAACCCTCTTCAAAAAGCTTCAAAATGTTATGAATTCCTTCTTCGCGAACACAGTCAAAGCCTCGCATTCGCGAAGCACAAAAATGACGTTGACCGAAATTTCTCTTACACGAACGCGACAAGGCCCTCACGAACGTAATGCTTTACCCATCTAACCTTTGCGAATGCATTTCTCTCATTGCGAACGCGATGAGTAAATTATACTGGGCCAAATTTCCTCCTTTGCGAACGCGGTTCACAAGATACAGCCCTTCGCGAACATGGATCTCTCATCACGAATGCGAAGGCTTAATATTTGCCTTCCTTAAATGACTCTTCGCAAATGCGAGGTTCCACTCGCGAACGCGAAGGGTAAAAATCCTTTGCAACAGCTGAACAAAATCTGCAACTGTTTTACAACTTAAAATGATCCGTTGAGCATCCGAAACACACCCGAGGCCCCTAGGACCTCAACTAAAGGCACCATGTGATGACCCAAGAGATCATCACTTGTTTTTAAATGAAATTCTACATTCCTAGGATTTAATAAAATCTATTAGCATCACCTTGATTTGCGATCGTAGTCTGGTCGCGTAACCAGAAAGCTTATATGTGAAAATCTGTGAGAAATGATAAATTTTGATTATAAAATAAATTAATTTGACTTCGATCAACTTTTTGGGTAAACGGACCCGGACCCGTGATTTGATGGTCTCGGAGGGCCTGTAGGAAAATATAGGACTTGGGCATATGCCCGGAATCAAATTCCGAGGTCCCAAGCTCGAGAAATGAAATTTTGAAAGAAATTGTTTTCTGAAAAATATAATGGTTTTTGGAAGTGAAATGTCATGTGAAACCAATGGTATCGGGCCCGTATTATGGTTCAGGAGCCTGATACAGGTTCAATATGATTTATATGTGTTGTCGGTAAAGTTTGGTTAGAAACGAAATCTGTTTGATAAATTTCATTGATATTGAGGTTTAATTCGATGTTTCTGATGTTATTTTGGTGATATGAGTACACGAATAAGTTCGTGGGATGTTTTTGAGGTTGTGTGTATATTTGGTTTGGAGCCCCGCAGGCTCGGGTGAATTTTGGATAGGCCATGGGGTGTGTATATTCGCAAATGCAAGTGGCTGATCGCAAATGCAAAGGAAGCCAAGCCAGCTCAGTCTCACAAATGCGAGATTTCTTGCGCAAATGCGAAAATCCTTGTCCCAGCCTTCAATCGCAAATGCAATGAAGTTGTCGCAATTCCCAAGTCGCAAATGCGACCAGCTGTTCGCAAATGCGAAGATCCTATTTTTTTGAAGGGTTCGCAAATGCGAGCCCCGTTTCGCATTTCCCAGCTTAGCAGAGGTCGGGGTTCGCAATTGCGAACCCCTGTTCGCATTTCCCATACCTGTGACCTACAACTTTTATACTTAGCCGATTTTAAACCCATTTTTCATATCCTCTCAAACATAAACACATTAGGGCGATTTTTCAAAGGCTTCTTCTTCTCCAAATCAATTGTAAGTCGTTTTTAACTTGTTTTTTTTCAATCATTAATATCTTTTAACGTGATTTCAACTTCAAATCAATGATTTTCATGGGGGAAATTGGGTGTTTGGGTTAGAACCTAGGTTTTTAAAAAATTGGGGAGTTGGACCTCGATTTGAGGTTTGGTTTCAAAAGAAATTATATATTTGGGTTCGTGGTGGAATGGGTAATCAGGTTTTGGTTCGAATCTCGAGTTTTGACCATGTGGGCCCGGGAGTAATTTTTGACTTTTTGGGTAAAACTTTGGAAAACTCATTTTCATGCATTGGGGTTGATTCATTTAGCGTTTATTGATGTAATTAAGCAACTTGTGGCTAGATACGAGCTAATTAGTGGTGGTATCAAGGAGTAACGCTATAATTGAAACGTGAATGGTGTTCGTGGCATCGAGGTAAGTGTTTGGTCTAACCTTTGCTTGAGGGTTTAGGAGTGTGTCCTATTTGCTATTGTTTCTTGTTGAGTACGACGTATAGGCATGGTGACAAGTATCTATACGTTGGTGTCGAGTATGACTGTGGGTCTTATATTGTGATTTTCATGACTTCGTTCTATTATTCATTCCTTGATAAAGATTTCGATTTGTTATGTAAAGTTGTGGAAAGAATTGTGACCTATGAACATTGAGGGGCGTTGGCTCCGTATGTATAACGAATTATGAAAGTATAAGTGATAATTGAAACTCTATAGCATTGGCTCGAGATATGAAGTGAATTGTGAAGTAAAAGTGAGAAAGAGAAGAGATTATTATGTTGCCCCCTCACCGGGATATTGTTGAGTTGTGGTTCTCTTGCATTTTGTTCTTAATTGATATTATGGATGATTAGGTTGATGATTCTTTGTGTTGGGTGAGGATTATGGCTATAACTGAGGTAGTTAGGTGTTGCAACAAGTTTGGTTATAGCCGAGGTAGTTAGGTATTGTATCAAGTTTGGTTATAGCTGAGGCAGTTAGGTGTTGTAACAAGTTTGATTATAGCTGAGGTAGTTAGATGTTGTAACAAGTTTGGTTATAGATGTTTCTCCCTTGCCGGGACGTAAATATTATATGTGGATCGGGTTGCACGCCGCAACAATATTATATGTGGATCGGGTTGCACGCCGCAACAATATTATATGTGGATCGGGTTGCACGCCGCAACAATATTATATGTGGATCGGGTTGCACGCCGCAACAATATTATATGTGGATCGGGTTGCACGCCGCAACAATATTATATGTGGATCGGGTTACATGCCGCAACAATATTATATGTGGATCGGGTTGCGCGACGCAACAATATTATATGTGGATCGGGTTGCATGCCGCAACAATATTATATGTGGATCGGGTTGCATGCTGCAACAATATTATATGTGGATCGGGTTGCACGCCGCAACAATATTATATGTGGATCGGGTTGCACGCTGCAACAATGACATATGTGGATCAGGTTGTACGCCGCAACAATGATAAATGATATGGATCGGGTTGCACGCTGCAACAATGTTGTTATATATTGGGATCGGGTTGCGCGCCGCAACAATTATTGTGACAAGTGTGTTTATTTTGGATATTAGTTTCTTCTGTTCGCTTTGAACCCTAAGCCGCCCTTAGCCTATTACTCTGGATTTACTGTTAATACTGGTATAGCCCCGCAGCATGTTCCCCCCTCCCATCTTTACTTGCTTATTCCTGCTTTACTTTCCGTTGTATATTATATAACTGCACATGTTTATATGATAGTCTAGTCCTAGCCTCGTCACTAATTCGCTGAGGTTAGGCTAGGCACTTACCAGCACATGGGGTCGGTTGTACTGATACTACACTCTGCACCCTTTTGTGTAGACCCCAGTGTTGTAGACTCCGGACCGTAGTAAAATTGCTGATTCTTGTTCATCAGGAGGCCCGAGGTAGTCCTGCAGGCATACGCAGGCTCTGGCGTCTCCCTCTATACTTATTTCCTGTTTCATTTCCCTTTTATTCAGAAACAATGTTCTGTTATTTCTTCAGACTTTGTATGTAGCAATCTTAGACCATCTATGACACTGTGACACCAGGTTTTGGGTGGTTAAGGCTTATATATTTGTAATAGATACAAATTTCATATATTTTATTGTTGTCTTCCGCTTAAATTTGGATTTCCGCTGTTATCACGTTACCGCCTTATATTTGTTAAAAAGAAATAATTGGATAAAGAAGCAAGTAGTTAAAGGATTGGCTTGTCTAGTTCACATTAGTAGGCACCATCACGACTCCCGACGGTGGAAAATCCGGTTCGTGACACATCAACATATCCTAAAACCTTATTCAAGCTTGTACAACTCTTAAAAACACCTCAAACAACATCAATTCAACCAAAACACATCGGATTCAAGACTAAGTCTTCCAAAATCTTCCGAATCACGCTTTTGATCAAAACCCAACCAAATCACCTCCGAATGACCTGGATTTTGCACACACATCCCAAATGATATAACAGAACTATTGCAACTCTCGAAATTCCATTCTGATCCTCGGATCAAAATCTCACTATCGAACCGGAAACTTCTAAACTTTAACTTTCGGCATTTCAAGCCTAAATAAGCTACGGACCTCCAAACCACAATCCGAACACGCCCCTAAGCCCAAAATCACCTAACGGAGCTAACAGAACCATCAGATTTCCATCCTGAGGTTGTCTTCTCACTGTTCTGACTACGGTCAACTTTCCAACACTTAAGCTCTCATTTAGGGACTAAGTGCCCCAAAACTCTCCGAAACTTAAAATCGAACATACCTGCTAATTAAAATAGCAGAAATAAACTTGGAGAAAGTAGTTAATAGGGGATCAGATTCTTAATTCTTAAGATGACTGCTCGGGTCGTCACATCATCCTACACTTAAACATTTGTTCGTCCTCGAACGAGCATAGAGACATGCCTGAAGTAGTGAAAAGATGAGGGTAACGGCTGCGCATATCCTGTTCAGTCTCCCAGGTCGCCTCCTCGACTGGCTGACCCCGCCAATAAACCTTCACTGAGGCAATGTTCTTTGACCTCAACTTTCTGACATGCATGTCCAATATAGCCATTGGATCCTCAACATAGGATATATCCTTGTCCAACTGGACTGAACTGAAATCCAACACATATGATGGATCACCGTGGTACCTCCAAAGCATCGAAACATCAAAAAAAAAGCCGAATGAACTCCTGCCAAGCTGGGAGGTAAGGAATGCTCATAAGCAACCTCCCCAACACGCCTCAATATCTCAAAAGGGCCAATAAACCTCAGACTCAACTTCCCTTTCTTCCCAAATCTCATAACATCCTTCATCGTTGAAACTCAAAGCAGAACCCGCTCTCCAACCATATAGAAAACATCACGAACCTTCTGGTCGGTGTAACTCTTCTGTCTAGACTGGGCTGTACGGAGTCTATCCTGACTTACCTTAACCTTATCCAAAGCATCCTGAACTAAGACTGTGCCCAATAGCCTAGCCTCACCTGGTTCAAACCAACCCACCGGAGAACTATAATGCCTCCCATATAAAGCCTCATACGGTGCAATGTGAATGTTGGACTGATAACTATTGTTGTAAGCAAACTCCGCCAATGGCAAGAACTGATCCTATGGCCCTCCAAAATCGATCACACACGCACGAAGCATATCTTCAAGAATATGAATAGTGTGCTCGGACTGTCCGTCCGTCTGAGGGTGAGATGTTGTACTTAACCCCACCCATGGAGCATAACTATTGTTCATGCCTTGGTGAAGATTTCGATTTGTTGTGTAATGTTGTGGAAAGAATTGTGACCTATGAACAATGAGGAGTGTTGGCTCTGGATGTATAATGAATTATGAAAGTATAAGTGATAATTGAAACTCTAGAGCATTGGCTCGAGCTGTGAAGTGAATTGTGAAGTAAAAGTGAGAAAGAGAAGAGATCATTATGTTACCCCCTCGCCAAGCTACTGTTGAGTTGTGGTTCCCTTGCATTGTGTTATTAATTGATATTACGGATGCTTAGGTTGATGATTCTTTGTGTTGGGTGAGGATTATGGCTATAACTGAGGTAGTTAGGTGTTGTAACAAGTTTGGTTATAGCTGGGGTAGTTAGGTGTTGTAACAAGTTCGATTATAGCTGAGGTAGTTAGATGTTGTAACAAGTTTGTTTATTGTTGTTTCTCCCTTGTCGGGATGTAATTACTTTTGATGTCGAATCCCTTGCTGGGATAGCTTAGATTTTATCGATCCCTTGTCGGGACTCTTGTTATGATTTTTTTAATATTATATGGGGATCGGGTTGCACGCCGCAAAAATATTATATGTGGATCGGTTGCACGCCGCAAAAATGTTGTAATATATTGGGATCGGGTTGTGCTCCACAACAATTATTGATACAAGTGTGTTTATTTTGGATATTAGTTTCTTCTGTTCGCTGTGAACCCTAAGCCGCTCTTAGCCTATTACTCTGGATTTACTGTTAATACTAGTATTCCCCTGCAGCATGTTTCCCCCTCTCATCTTTACTGGCTTATTCCTGCTTTACTTTCTGCTGTATATTATATAACTGCACATGTTTATTGTGTTGTATGGTCCTAGCATCGTCACTGCTTCAATGAGGTTAGGCTAGGCACTTACCAGCAAATGGGGTCGATTGTGCTGATACTACACTCTGCACCCTTTTGTGTAGACCCCAGTGTTGTAGACTCCAAACCGTAGTGGAATTTGCTGATTCTTGTTCATTAGGAGGCCCAAGGTAGTCCTGCAGGCGTCCGCAGGCTCTGGTGTCTCCCTCTATCCTTATTTCCTATTTAATTTCCCTTTTATTCAGATATAGTATACTGTTATTTCTTCGGACTTTGTATGTAGCAATCTTAGACCGTCTGTGACACTGTAACACCAGTTTTGGGTGGTTAAGGCTTAAATATTTGTAATAGATGCAGATTTCATATATTTTATTATTGTCTTCCGCTTAAATTTGGATTTTCGTTGTTATCACGTTACCGCCTTATATTTATTAAAAAGAAATAATTGGATAAAGAAGCTAGTAGTTAAAGGATTGGCTTGCCGAGGTCACATTAGTAGGTGCCTTCATGACTCTCGGGGGTGTGAAATCCGGGTCGTGACAACTTGGTATCAGAGCTCTAGGTTACATGGGTCTCACAGTTCACAGACAAGCTTAGTAGAGTCAGAGGGATCGGTACGGAGATGTCTGTATTTAAACTCCAGAGGCTACAGAGTTGGGAACAACTTCACATTTATTCTCTCATGTCGTGTGGTTTGGTTTCTCAATGCTAATTGAATTTCTACTCTTGTCCTTTCGCGAATAGCATGTACCGCTTCTTCAGCCGAGCAGCAGCACAGGCCGGTGATAGATCAGCTACGTCTTCAGAGGCTTTGTGGAGGTTGGATAATTTTCACCAAGCTCTTCACTACTTTCAGCGGTGCATCTTCTTAGGATCCCCAAGATTATCTAGGCAGCTATCCTGAGGTCCTCAGGAACATGGGGATCGTGGAGACCAATGGGGTCGAATTTTGCTACTTTTCGCTTGTTTGGATCCGCCAAGACCTGTGGGAGGGATTATTGATTGGTTATACCAGTTAGGTCATCAGCTTTGACTTGAGAACAATTAACGCAACTATTTCTGGAGGAGTTTCTCTACATCACTCAGAGAGAGGTCTATCGGAGGCAGTTTGAGCATCTCCAGCAGGGTTCTATGACTCTTACTCAATACGAGATCAGATTCATCGACTTGGTCCGTCATACTCTTATCATACTTCCTACTATGAGAGAGAGTGAGGAGGTTCATTGAGGGACTCGTCCAGCCCACTCAGTTAGCTGGAGGTGGAGGTAGAGGTATTAGAGGTGGAGGTAGATATGCTAGAGGTGGAGGTAAAGGTACTATTCTGGTTTGTGGTAGAGAAGCTTCGGTTTTATTTTGCGTCGTATCTGGTCATGCCTAGTGATTCTTTGAGTGCCTTTGTTTATGTGTCTACACTAGTGGGTGATTCTATTGTGGTGGGTCGTGTCCATTGTTCATGTATAGTGGTGACTAGAGGTCTTGAGACTCCTGTAGATTTTTTTCTTCTGGACATGGTTGATTTCGATGTCATATTAGGGATGGACTGGTTATCACCTTACCACGCTATCTTGGACTGTCATGCCAAGACTATGACCTTAGCTTTACCAGGTTTGCTTCGTTTAGAGTGGAGAGGGACTCCTGTTCATTCTACCCGTAGTGTTATCTCTTATGTGAAGGCTCGGCATATGGTCGAGAAGGGGTGTTTGGCCTATATGGCATATGTTCGTGATTCTAGTGCCGAGGTTCCTTCTATTGATTCTGTGCCCGCTGTTCGTGATTTTCCTGAGGTATTCCTTTTAGACTTGCTGGGTATGCATCCTGACGGGAATATTGATTTATGCATTGATTTGGCTTCGGGCACTTAGCACATTTCTCTTCTGCCGTATCGTATGGCCCCGCCTGAGTTGAAAGAGTTGAAGGAGCAGTTGCAGGACTTGCTTGAGAAGTGTTCCATTAGGCCGAGTGTTTCGCCTTGGGGTGTGCCGGTGTTGTTTGTTAAGAAGAAGGATGGGTCGATGAGAATGTATATAGATTACAGACAGTTGAACAAGGATACAATCAACAATAAGTATCCATTACCGAGGATTGATGATTTGTTTGATCAGTTTCAGGGTGCCAAGGTATTTTCGAAGATTGACTTGAGATCTAGCTACCATCAGTTGAGGATTAGAGCATCTGATATCCATAAGATAGCTTTCCACACTCGGCACGGGTATTATGAGTTCTTGGTTGTGTCATTCGGGTAGACAAATGCCCCAGCAGCTTTTATGGATTTGATGAACCGAATGTTTAGGCATTATTTGGACTCGTTCGTGATAGTCTTCATTGATGATATATTGATTTATTCCCGCAGCCGGGAGGAGCATGAGTAGCATCATAGAGTGGTTCTTCAGACTCTGAGGGATAGTCAGTTATATGCTAAGTTCTCGAAGTGTGAGTTTTGGTTGAGTTTAGTTGCATTCCTGGGTCATGTTGTATCAGTAGAGGGTATTTAGGTTGATCCGAAGAAGATTGAGGCAATCAAGAACTAGCCTAGACAAGTATCGGCTATAGAGATTCAGAGTTTCTTGGGATTGGCAGGCTACTATTGTCGGTTCATGGAAGGGTTCTCATCTATCGTAGCCCCGATGACTAGTTTGATCCAGAAGGGTTCCTAGTTCAGATGGTCAGATGAGTGTGAGGCGAGCTTTTAGAAGCTCAAGACAGCTCTGACTATGGCACCTGAGTTGGTTTTGCCCACAAGTTCAGGGCCTTATACAGTCTATTGTGATGCATCTCATATTGGACTTGGTGTAGTGCTAATGCAGGATGGCAAGGTCATTGCCTATGTTTCACGACAGTTGAAGATTCATAAGAAGAACTATCCGGTTCATGATTTGGAGTTGGTAGCCATTGTTCATGAGTTGAATATTTGGAGACATTATCTATATGGTATGTCATGTGATGTGTTCATAGATCACAAGAGTCTTCAGTATTTGTTCAAGAAAAAAGGAGTTGAATTTGAGGTAGAGAAGGTGGTTGGAGTTGTTGAAAGACTATGATATCACCATCTTATATCATCCGGGAAAGGCCAATATGGTGGCCGATGCTTTGAGTAGGAAGTCAGCTAGTATGGGCAGTCTTGCTTATATTCCGGTCAGTGAGAGACTGATTGCTTTTGATGTTCAGGCTTTGGCCAATCAGTTCGCGAGGTTGGATGTTTCTGAGCCTAGCTATGTGTTAGCTTGCACATTCGCTCGTTCTTTATTATTCAAGCGTATCCATGATCGGTAGTATGATGATCCCCATTTGTGTGTCCTTAAGGGCACGGTGCTGCACGGAGGTGCCAAGCATGTTACCTTAGGTGATGATGGAGTTTTGATATTACAGGATCGATTTTGTGTGCCTAATGTGGATGGACTCCGAAAGTTTATTTTAGAGTAGGCCCATAGCTCCCGGTACTCTATTCATCCGAGCGCTGCGAAGATGTATCAGGATTTGCGGCAACATTAGTGATGGTGGAGAATGAAGAGATATATCGTTGCATGTGTGGCTCGGTGTTTAAATTGTCAACAGGTTAAGTACGAGCATCAGAGGCCCAGTGGTTCATTTGAGAGGATTGAGCTTCCCGCGTGGAAGTGGGAGCGGATCACTATGGATTTTGTTGTTGTACTCCCGCAGACTCAGAGGAGGTTCAACACAGTATGGGTCATTGTTGATAGGCTAACCAAGTCAGCGCATTTCATTCCTGTGGCAGTCTCCTATTCTTCTGAGAGGTTAGATGAGATCTATATTCGGGAGATTGTTCGCCTTCATAGTGTGCCCGTTTCTATCATTTCAGATCGAGGTACGCAGTTTACCTCCCGTTTCTGGAGGGCAGTTCAGCGAGAGTTGGGCACACGGGTTGAGTTGAGCACAACGTTTCATCCTCAGACAGACGGGCAGTCCGGGCGGACTATTCAAATTTTGGGGGATATGTTCCGAGCTTGTGTCATTGACTTTGGAGGCTCGTGGGATCAGTGTTTTCCTTTAGCAGAGTTTGCCTACAACAACAACTACTAGTCGAGTATCCAAATGGACCCTTATGAGGCTTTACATGGTAGGCGGTATCGGTCTCCGATTGGATGGTTTGAGCCGGGAGAGGCTCGGTTGTTGGGTACGGATCTGGTTTAGGATGCCTTGGACAGGGTCAGGATTATTTAGGATAGGCTTCATACAGCTTAGTCTAGGCAAAAGAGTTATGTTGACCACAAGGTTCGTGATTTGGCATTCATGGTCGGTGAGCGGGTATTGCTTCGAGTGTCGCCTATGAAGGGCGTGATGAGATTTCGGAAGAAGGGCAACCTTAGCCCTAGGTTCATTGGCCCATTTGAGATTCTTGGTCGAGTGGGATAGGTGGTTTATAGACTTTCATTGTCGCCGAGCTTGTCAGTCGTGCATCCAGTGTTTCATGTGTCCATGCTTCGGAAGTATCACGGCGATCCATCCCATATGTTAGATTCCAGCACTGTCCAGTTGGACAAGGACTTGTCTTATGAGGAGGAGCCGGTAGATATCCTAGACAGGCAGGTTCGTTAGTTGAGATCGAAGAGTTTGCCTTCTATTCGTGTTTAGTGGAGAGGTCAGCCTCCTGAGGCATCAACCTGGGAGTCCGAGTCCGATATGCGGAGCCGTTATCCCCATCTTTTCCCCGACTCAATGTGATGACCCAAGATGTCATCACTTGTTTTTAATAAAATTATACATTCCGAGGCTTTAAAACCTCTTTTAGTATCACATCGATTTGCATGCGCAGTCCGAGCGCGTAGCTAGAAAGCTTATATGTGAAAATCTGTGAAAAATAATAAATTTTGACTATAAAATGAATTAATTTGACTTCGGTCAATGTTTTGGGTAAACGGATCAGGACCCGTGATTTGACTGTCCTAGAGGGTCCGTAGGAAAATATGGGACTTGGATGTATGCCCGAAATTGAATTCCGAGGTCCCAAGCCCGAGAAATAAATTTTTGAAAGAAATTATTTTTTGAAAAATATAGAGGTTTTTGGAAGTGAAATGTCATGTGAAACCTGTGGTATCGGGCCCGTATTATGGTTCTGGAGCCTGGTAAAAGTTCAAAAAGATTTGTATGTGTTGTCGGTGATGTTTGGTAAGAAACGAAATCTGTTTGACGTGATTCGGACCTTAAATACAAAATTTGATGTTTAAGAAGATTTGATAAATGTCATTGATATTGAGGTTTAATTTGATGTTTCTGATATTATTTTGGTGATATGAGTACACGAATAAGTCCGTGGTATATTTTTGAGATTGTGTGTATATTTGGTTTGGAGCCCCGAGGGCTCGGGTGAATTTTGGATAGGCCACGGGGTGTATTTTGAACTTAGAAAAGTTGTAGATTTCAGTTGTGCATAGCAAGCCTGAAGGCTTCGCAAGTTGCGAAGCCTGGTTTGCAAATGCGATATCGCAAATGCGAGTGGCTGATCACAAATGCGAAGGAAGCCAGGCCAACTCAGTCTCGCAAATGCGAGATTTCTTTCGCAAATGCGAAAATCCCTATCCCAGCCTTGAGTCGCAAATGCGATGAAGTTGTCGCAATTCCCAAGTTGCAAATGCGACCTGCTGTTCACAAATGCAAAGATCCTATTTTTCTGAAGGGTTCGCAAATGCAAGCCCTGTTTTGCATTTCCCAGCTTAGCAGAGGTCAGGGTTCGTAATTGCGAACCACTGTTTGCATTTCCCATACCTGTGACATGCAACTTTTATACTTAGACGATTTTAAACCCATTTTTCATATCCTCTCAAAACATAAACACATTAGGGTGATTTTTCAAAGGCTTCTTCTTCTCCAAATAAATTGTAAGTTATTTTTAACTAGTTTTCCTCAATCGTTAACATCCTTTAACATGATTTCAACTTCAAATCAATGATTTTCATGGGGAAATTGGGTGTTTTGGGTAGAACCTAGGTTTTTCAAAAATTGGGGATTTGTACCTCGATTTGAGGTCCAATTTCAAAATAAATTATATATTTGGGTTCATGGGGGAATGGGTAATCGGTTTTTGGTTCGAACCTCGGGTTTTGACCATGTGGGCCCGGGGGTGATATTTGACTTTTTGGGTAAAACTTTGGAAAACTCATTTTCATGCATTGGGGTTGATTCATTTAGCGTTTATTGATGTAATTAAGTAACTTGTGGCTAGATACGAGCGAATTAGTGGTGGAATCAAGGAGTAAAGCTATAATTGAAACGTGAATTGTGTTTGTGGCATCGAGGTAAGTGTTTGGTCTAACCTTAGCTTGAGGGATTAGAAGTGTGTCCTATTTGCTATTTGTTTCTTGTTGAGTACGACGTTTAGGCATGGTGACGAGTATCTATAGGTTGGTGTCAAGCATGACCGTGGGTCTTATATTGTGATTTTCATGACTTCGTTGTATTATTCATTCCTTGGTGAAGATTTCGATTTGTTGTGTAAAGTTGTGGAAAGAATTGTGACCTATGAACATTGAGGAGCGTTGGCTCCGTATGTATAACAAATTATGAAAGTGTAAGTGATTATTGAAACTCTAGATCATTGGCTCGATCTATGAAGTGAATTGTGAAGTAAAAGTGAGAAAGAGAAGAGATTATTATGTTGCCCCCTCACTGGGCTATTGTTGAGTTGTGGTTCCCTTGCATTGTGTTCTTAATTGATATTACGGATGATTAGGTTGATGATTCCTTGTGTTGGGTGAGGATTATGGCTATAAATGAGGTAGTTAGGTGTTGTAACAAGTTTGGTTATAGCCGAGGTAGTTAGGTATTGTAACAAGTTTGGTATAGCTGAGGTAGTTAGGTGTTGTCACAAGTTCGGTTATAGCTGAGGTATTTAGTTGTTGTAACAAGTTTGGTTATAGCTGTTTCTCCCTTGCCGGGACGTAATTACTTATGCTGTCGAATCCCTTTCCAGGATAGCTAGACGTTATTTGATCCCTTGTCGGGAATCTTGTTATGATTGTTGTTGATATTATATGGGGATCGAGTTGCACATCGCAACAATATTATATGTGGATCGGGTTGCACGCCGCAACAATATTATATGTGGATCGGGTTGCACGCCACAACAATATTATATGTGGATCGGGTTGCATGCTGCAACAATATTATATGTGGATAGGGTTACATGCCGCAACAATATTATATGTGGATTGGGTTGCATGCCGCAACAATATTATATGTGGATCGGGTTGCACGTCGCAACAATATTATATGTGGATCGGGTTGCACGCTGCAACAATATTATATGTGGATCGGGTTGCATGCCCCAACAATGATAAATTATATGGATCGGGTTGCACGCTGCAACAATGTTGTTATATATTGGGATCGGGTTGCGCGCTGCAACAATTATTGATACAAGTGTGTTTATTTTGGATATTAGTTTCTTCTATTCGCTTTGAACCCTAAGTCGCCCTTAGCCTGTTACTCTGGATTTACTGTTAATACTGGAATAACCCCGCAGCATGTTCACCCCTCCCATCTTTACTTGATTATTCCTGCTTTACTTTCCGACGTATAATTCATAACTGCACAGGTTTATATGGTAGTCTAGTACTAGCCTCGTCACTACTTCGCTGAGGTTAGGATAGGCACTTACCAGCACATGGGGTAGGTTGTGCTGATACTACACTTTGCACCCTTTTGTGCAGACCCCGGTGTTGTAGACTCCGGACCACAGTAGAATTGTTGATTCTTGTTCATCAGGAGGTCCGAGGTACTCCTACAGGCGTCCGTAGGCTCTGGCTTCTCCCTCTATCCTTATTTCCTGTTTCATTTCCGTTTTATTCAGAAACAATGTATTGTTATTTCTTCAGACTTTGTATGTAGCAATCTTAGACCGTCTGTGACACTGTGACACCAGGTTTTGGGTGGTTAAGGCTTATGTATTTGTAATAGATACGAATTTCATATATTTTATTGTTGTCTTCCGCTTAAATTTGGATTTCCGCTGTTATCACGTTACCGCCTTATATTTGTTAAAAAGAAATAATTGGATAAAGAAGCAAGTAGTTAAAGGATTGGCTTGCCTAGTTCACATTAGTAGGCGCCATCACGAATCCCGATGGTGGAAAATCCGGGTCGTTACATACCAACATATCCTAAAACCTTATTCAAACTTGTACGACTCTTCAAAACACCTCAAACAACATCAATTCAACCAAAACACATCGGATTCAAGCCTAAGTCTTCCAAAATCTTCCGAATCACGCTTTTGATCGAAAACCCAACCAAATCACCTCCGAATGACCTAAATTTTGCACACATATCCCAAATGACATAACAGAACAATTGCAACTCACAAAACTTCATTCCGATCCTCGTATCAAAATCTCACTATCGAACCGGAAACTTATAAACTTTAACTTTCGGCATTTCAAGCCTAAATAAGCTACGTACCTCCAAAACACAATCCGGACATGCCCCTAAGCCCAAAATCACCTAACGGAGCTAACGAAACCATCAGATTTCCATCCCGATGCCGTCTTCTCACTGTTCCGACTACGGTCAACTTTCCAACACTTAAGCTATCATTTAGGGACTAAGTTCCCCAAAACTCTCCGAAACTTAAAATCGAACATCCCGGCTAATCAAAATAGCAGAAATAAACTTGGGGAAAGAAGTTAATAGGGGATCGGATTGTTAATTCTTAAGATGACCACCCGTGTCGTCACATCATCCTGCACTTAAATATTCGTTCGTCCTCGAACGAGCATAGAGACATGCCTGAAGTAGTGAAAAGATGAGGGTAACGGCTGCGCATATCCTGTTAAGTCTCCCAGGTCGCCTCCTCGACTGGCTGACCCCGCCAATAAACCTTCACTGAGGCAATGTTCTTTGACCTCAACTTTCTGACCTGCATGTCCAATATTGCCATTGGATCCTCAACATAGGATAGATGCTTGTCCAACTGGACTGAACTGAAATCCAACACGTGTGACGGATCACCGTGGTACCTCCAGAGCATCGAAACATGAAAAAAGAAGCCAGATGAACTCTTGCCAAGCTGGGAGGTAAGGCATGCTCGTAAGCAACCTCCCCAACATGCCTCAATATCTCAAAAGGGCCAATAAACCTCGTACTCAACTTCCCTTTCTTCCCAAATCTCATAACGTCCTTCATAGGTGAAACTCGAAGCAGGACCCGCTCTCCAACCAAATAGGAAACATCACAAACCTTCTAGTCGGTGTAACTCTTCTGTCTAGACTGGGTTGTACGTAGTCTATCCTGAATTACCTTATTTTTCTCCAAAGCATACTGAACTAAGTCTGTGCCCAATAGCCTAGCCTCACCCGGCTCAAACCAACCCACCGGAGAACTATAATGCTTCCCATATAAAGCCTCATACAGTGCCATATGAATGCTGGACTGATAACTATTGTTGTAAGCAAACTCCGCCAATGGCAAGAACTGATCCCATGACCCTCCAAACTCGATCACACACGCACGGAGCATATCCTCAAGAATCTGAATAGTGTGCTCGGACCGTCTGTCCGTCTAAGGGTGAGATGCTGTACTCAACTCCACCCAATTACCCAACTCATGTTGAACGACTCTCCAGAATCGTGATGTGAACTGAGTACCTCTATCTGAAATAATGGACGCTGGAATACCATGTAGACAAACAATCTCTCGGATATAAATCTCCACCAACCACTCTAAAGAATAAGTAGTACACACAGGAATGAAACGAGCGGACTTGGTCAGCCGATCCACAATCACCCAAATAGCATCAAACTTCCTCAAAGTCTGTGGGATCCCAACTACAAAGTCCATGGTGATCTACTCCCACTTCCACTCCGGGATTTATATTTGCTGAAGCAAACCACCCGGTCTCTAGTGCTGATACTTCACCTGTTGACAGTTGAGGCACCAAGCTACGAATACAACTATATCTTTCTTCAACCGCCTCCACTAATAGTGCTGCGTCAAATCCTAGTACATCTTCGCGACACCCGGATAGATGGAATACAGCGAACTGTGGGTCTCCTCCATAATCAACTCCCGAAGCCCATCAACATTGGGTATACAAATCAGACCTTGCATCCTCAATACTCTACCATCACCAATAGTCACATCTCTGGCATCACCATGCTGAACCTTGTCCTAGAGTACAAGCAAATGAGGGTCATCATACTACCGCTCCCTTATACGAACAAATAAGGAAGACCGAGAAACCACGTAAGCTAGAACCCGATTGGGCTCCAAAAGATCCAATCTCACAAACTGGCTGGCTAAGGCCTGAACATCCATCGCCATAGGCCTCTCCGATGCTGGTAAATAAGCCAAACTCCCCAAACTCTCCGCCCGGCAACTCAAGGCATCGGCCACTACATTGGTCTTGCCTTGGTGATACAAAATAGTGATGTCATAATCCTTCAGCAACTCCAACCACCTCCTCTGGCGAAAATTAGATCTTTTTGCTTGAACAAATGCTGCAAGCTCTGATGGTCAGTATAAATCTCACAGGAAACCTCGTATAAATAATGGCGCCAAAACTTCAGGGCATGCACAATGGTAGCTAACTCAAGGTCGTGAACAGTGTGATTCTTCTCATGTATCTTGAACTGTCTGGACGTATAGGCAATCACCCTACCGTCCTACATCAACTCCGCTCCGAGGCCAATCCTCGAGGCATCACAATAGACCGTATAAGACACCTGAATCTGTAGGTTGTATCAAAATTGGGGCTATGGTCAAAGCTATCTTGAGCTTTAAAAAGCTCGCCTCACACTCCTCCGTCCACTGAAATGGAGAACCCTTCTGGGTCAACCTGGTCAAAGGGGCTGCAATCGATGAAAACACATACACAAAATGACGGTAGTAGCCCGCCAAGCCAAGGAAACTACGGATCTCTATAGCTGAGGATGGTTTGGGCCAACTCTACACTGCCTCTATCTTCCTCGGATCCACCTGAATACCCTTACTTGATACCACGTGGCCTTAGAATGCCATTGAATCCAACCAAAATTCATATTTAGAGAGCTTAGCATGTAAGTTCTTCTCTCTCAGAGCTTGGAGCACTATCCTCAGGTGCTACTCATGATCTTCCCGACTCCGGGAATACACCAGAAATTTCACTAATAAAGACAATGATGAATGAATCAAGATACAGTCGGAACACACTGTGCATCAAATGCATAAAGGCTGCTAGGGCATTGGTCAGCCCAAATGACATGATGAGGAACTTGTAATGATGATACCAAGTCCGAAAAGCAGTCTTCGGGATATTTGGCTCCCGAATCTTCAACTGATGGTAACCTGAGTGCAAATCAATCTTAGAAAACACCCGTGCGCCCTAAAGCTGGTCAAACAGATCATCAATACGAGGCAAAGAATAACGGTTCTTCACTGTAACCTTGTTCAACTGGCGGTAATCGATACAAATATGCATAGAGCCATCCTTTTTATTCACAAACAAGACAAAAGCACCCCAAGGCAATACATTGGGCCGAATAAAATCCTTATCAAGCAATTCCTGTAACTGATCCTTCATATCAAGAGGAGCCATATGATACGGAGGGATAGAAATGGGCTGAGTGACCGGCAGTAGATCAATGCCAAAATCAATATCTCTATCGGGCGGCATGCCCGGAAGATCTGCTAGAAACACATCGAAAAAATCTCGTACTACTGGGACTGAATCAATTTAAGGGGTATCAATACTGACATCTTTCACATAAGCTAAATACGCGTCATACCCTTTCTCAACCATACGATGAGCTTTAAGAAAAGAAATAACTCTACTGGGAGTGTGATCTAAAGTACCCCTCCACTCAACACGTGGTTCACCGGGCATAGCCAGCGTCACGGTTTTTGCGTGATAATCAAGGATATCATAATGGGGTGACAACCAGTCCATGCCCAAGATAATGTCAAAATCTACCATGCTAAGCAACAATAAATCGGCTCTGGTCTCAAAACCACTAAGAGCAACCAAACACAACCGATAAATGCAGTCCATAACAAGAGAATCTCCCACAAGAGTAGAAACATAAATAGAGGAACTCAAGGAATCCCGAGATACACACAAATGTGGGGAAAAATAAGAAGACACATAAGAGTAAGTGGAGCCTAGATCAAATAGAACCGATGCATCTCTATGACAACCCATGACAATATTTGTGATGACAGAATCAGAGGCAACAACCTCAGTACGGGCAGGAAGGGATTAATATCTGGCCTGGCCTCCCCCTCTAGGGTGACCTCTACCTTCCTGACCTTCACCTCTAGCTGGCTGAGCAGGTGGGATAGCAACTGGTGCTATAATCATAGCCTGAGAACTTTGCGGGGCACGCTGTGGCTGAGAAGTCCGTGGAGGTGCACTCCTCTTAAGTCTAGGGAATCCCTCACCACATGGCATGTGTCATCACAGTCAAAACAAGCTCTGGGAGGACGTGGAAGTGGGGACTATACGGTACGGGTACTCCAAGACCCCCTTTCACCTGAAATACTGTGTAAAATCTAAGATGCAAACTGAGCTGGCTAACCCACAAAACCTCTACCATGCCATACTCTTCATCCAAAATAAGGACTAGTGGATCTCTCCAGTCTACGAGGTCTCCTCAATTCCCTATACTCTCTCTCCTGACCTTGTCTGTCCTATACTTGTTGAGAGGGCCTCACCACCCGCTGAACTGGGACCACAGGCTATGTCGCCATGATACCAACAACTTGAACAATGGGAACTCGCTGCTCTGGAGTGGGGGGTGGCGGAAGTCTGGATCCCTTCCCCAATATGTGAAGTAGTTGGTACAACCTGAATCAACCCCGCATGAACTAATGTACCAAACATGCTCAGGAACTGTGCAAATATCTCCTAAAGTGCTAGAGTAGTAGTTGCAGTAGGCATATCCAGTGCCTGGGCTTTGGTTGGAACTGCTGGTGGATCCTCAGTGGCAGCTCGCGCGGGTGCTCTGGCTGTACCGCGTGTGCGTCCTCATCTTTTACCCCGGCCTCGACCTCTGATGGCTCTCGCAAGTGGCGCGGGTGTCTGATCATTTCTGGTAGCACATGTTCTCACCATCTGTGAGAGAATGGAAGACAAAGGTTTAGGATTGTGACGTCAAAATTTCGCATGATAGGGAAATCAAATGAAGTGGAATTTTCCTAACGATTACATAGCCTCTCATAGATAAGTACATATGTACCGATCAGCGAGACTCTAATAAACCGGCTTGTGATTGATGACTCCTATGAATCTAGAGCTCTGATACCAACTTGTCACGACCCCGATTTGCCCTCCGTGAACCATTGTGATGGCATATAGTCTCTACGACTAGGTAAGCCTAAATTGCTGAAGATAACCAAAACTTGTAGAAGTAAAACAATTTAAACGCAAAAATAAGGCAATAATAGTGTTTAAATATGCCGCTCGTTATGCACCATATAAAAATGTCAAAACCAATATCCAAATCCAAGACCCGGAAACCCACAAATCACAAGCTAAGAAAAAGAAATACTACATAGCTCTAACTCCAAAATTTGTCTAACAAGAACAGAAGTAGAGAAGCGCTAAATACTAAAAGGAAGGAATAGAAAGGGACTCCTCTGTCTGCGGACGCGGAAGATGTACCTCGAAATCTCTAAGTAGTCGCCTCCCTCAAGGATGGTAGGACTGAGTAGAAGTACCTGGATCTGCACAAGAAAAACATGCGCAGAAAGTGCATGAGTGCACCACGGCGGTACTCAGTAAGTGCCAAACCTAACCTCACTCGGGTAGTGACGAGGAAGGTCAGGGCCCTACTGAGGTTAAATACAATATAACGGTTAACAGTGTGGAATAAAACAGTATAAATAAGTGCAACAGTAAGATATAACATAGAATTGACAGAACAACAACAACTAGAACAGAGACAAAACAAGCCACGGAAAGAAATATAGCTCAACAAAGAGATAACAACCGGGGCACCTTCTAGGATACTGTCCTGTAGTCCCAATTAAAACTGTCCAATGGTTCTCCCGGGATACCGTCCCATACTCCATCATATATATGTTCGAAGGATCTCCTGAGATCCCGTCCCGTAGTCCAACTATAAATGCGCGGGGATCTCTCAGAATCCCGATCCCTAGTCCTAAATGTAAATACCTAGTGTTGGGGGAATCTACCGGGTGCATTCCCGTAGTTCCATATAACTGTGTAGGGGAATCTATCGGGAATCTAACCCGCAGTCCCAAAGTAAATATGCAAGGGTATCTATCGGGAATCTAACCCGTAGTCCCAAAGTAAACAGACAAGGGGGAGCTCCGGAATCCCACATCCGTAGTCCCAATGTAAATACACAACAGCAGCAAGAAAATATTCAGAGAAGGGAAATTTCATATTAAGGCAACAAATAATTCTAGCCTAGCAAGTTGCACAAAGTTCAGGTAAACAGATTGAACTATTAAAGCAATTAAATCACTTAGACATGCTTTTCTAAGCTAATAACGGGCTTAATAGTACATGTAATAAAAGCAGGAGAAAGAACATACTGATAAGTACTTAAAGAAAATCGGATTTCCAATAATTTGCACAAGTACGCACTCGTCACCTAACATATAAGGCATTTCAATTACCAATTATATCAATCCTAAGGGGAAGATCCCCTACACAAGGTTAGACAAGCCACTTACCTCGAACCGGCTCAAAATCAACCCGACACCACATCTTTGCCATGAGTACTCAACTCTAAATGGCCCAAATCTATTCAATTCATTTGCATAATGTAAGTAACAATTCAAGTAACTGATTCTACAATTAAATTCTAAGACAATACGCGAAATTGTGTAAAATGACCAAAACGCCCCTCGATCCCACATCTCGGAATCGGGTGAAATTTATATTTTCAAAAATTTCATACTCTCACGAGTCTATACATAACAAGAACACTGAAATAGGAGTCCAAATGACCCCTCAAATCCTCATTTAAAGGACTCTTAAACTCAAGCCCTAATTACCCATTTTTCCCAAATTTCACACCACTAATTAGGTCTTTAATAACATAAAAACGAGTTATGAAGTCAAAAATATTACCTCCAAGCGATTCCCCTTGAATACCTGTTCAACCCTCTTCGAAAAACTTTAAAATCGCCTAAAAATGAAGGAACTTAGGCTAAAATTCGCGAAATAAACCTTTTAAAACATTCTGCTCAGGCATTTAATTCCTTCTTCGCGAACGCGGTCAAAGCCTCATATTCGCGAAGCACAAAAATGAGGTTGACCAAAAGTTCTCTTACGCGAATGCGAAAAAGCCCTCGCGAACGCAATGCTTTACTCGTCTAAACTTCGCGAACGCGATGAGTAAATTCTACTGGGCCAAATTTCCTCCTTCGCGAACTTGATGCCTAGTCGCTAACGCGGTTCACAAGTATCCAGCCCTTCGCGAACACAGATCTCCCATCGAGAGCGTGAAGGCTTAATATTTGCCTTCCTCAAATGACTCTTCGCGAATGCGAGGTTCCACTCGCGAACGCGAAGGGTAAAATTCCTCTACAACAGCTAAACAAAATCTGCAACTTTTTAACAACTTAAAATGATCTATTGAGCATCTGAAACACACCCGAGGCCCTCGGGACCTCAACTAAAGGCACAAACATATTCTAAAACCTTATTCAAACTTGTACGAATCTTCAAACACCTCAAACTACATCAATTCAACCAAAACACATCGGATTCAAGCCTAAGTCTTCCAAAATTTTCCGAATCAAGCTTTTGATAAAAAAACCAACCAAACTACCTCCGAATGACTTGAAATTTTTCACACACATATCAAATGACATAATAGAACTATTGCAGCTCTCAGAATTCTATTCCGACCCTCGGATAAAAATCTCACTATCGAACCGGAAACTTCAAAAATTCAACTTTTGACATTTCAAGCCTTAATTATCTACAGACCTTCAAAACCCAATCGGAACACGCCCCTAAGCCCAAAATCACCTAACTGAGCTAACGGAACCATTGGATTTCCATTCCGAGGCCGTCTTCACATTATTCTAACTACAGTCAATTTTCCAACACTTAAGCTCTCATATAGGGACTAATTATCCCAAAACACTCCGAAACTTTAAACCGAAGATTCCGGCAAATCAAAATAGTAGAACTAAACTTGGGAAAATTAGTTAATAAGGGATCGGGATGTTAATTCTTAAGACGACCGGCCGGGTCGTCACATATTAACTACTTAACATTCATATTCGATTTGAAACGATTATCTTTTACTGGTAAAATTTAAGGAAATTCATAGTTTTCAAAATTATTAAAATAATAATTTAATTAAGTATTTTGGTTGGCTTGCCTAACAGCGGTGTCCGGTGCTATCACGACCCTTAGTGGATTTTGGGTCGTGACAACATGGTATCAGCGCACTAGATTCCTTTAGGTCTCACGAGTCATGAGCGAGTCTAGTAGAGTCTTGCGGATCAGTACGGAAACGTCTGTACTTATCTTTGAGAGGCTATAGGGCTGTTAGGAGCACTTCCCTTCTTGATTCCTCATCGTGCGATTTGATTCCTTGGGGCTTATGCTCTTGTTTCCTTCCAACTCAATCTTACACGACGCGGACCTCTAGTTATAAATCGAGAATTGAAGAATTGTAATGGTACTACCAATATGGAGCGGGATGTTTCTCCCGGTATAGTTGATTTGGGATATTGTCGTCGCCTTACGGAAGGCTATCTTGTCATTTCAGCTCAGTAATAGTATTCCCGAGAGCTTTGAGTCTATGCGCAGATTTCTACGATTGCTCGTGATCGGTTATTGCAAAGTATGGGCATGTTGGTAAAGTTCTTGCCTATATGTTGGGGCAGTGAAAGATTTGGAAGGGAGTTCTCTCAGTGCTTGATTTTGAGGTTCGGTATTTCATTTCCGGTGGGGAAAAAGCAATTGGCATATTAATGTCTTGATTTGGATTGATGGAGTAACGAGACTTGGTGCTTTCAAGTGTGGTGGAATTTTCATCTACGACGTGGTATCGTCATCTTCGATTGATTATGTTAAGTTCGCCAGTGTTATGGTCTTCTGCAATTCGCATTTGGGAGTAAGATATTGTGAAATAATAATGGAAAAATGACTGTTAAATATCGTGGGGTGCGGTGGTTCAGGGTTTAATGTGTATTTCTAATGTTGACGGCTCGAGAACGATGATCTTCGAAAAGGTTTAAAGTTAGTAGCGATTGGTGGGTTCAAGTGTTACGAAGATAGATTTTATTTAAGGCAATAATCGAGCAGCAAAGGATGAGCAACGACGTGTGGGAAGTGTCATGCGATGGTTAAACTTCTAGAAGACCAGGTGCAAGAAGTGGAGGTTGAGTAATTACTTAAAGAAGTTAGTCTGCCCAAAGTGGGAGAGTGGTAGAGCAGTATGTGGATTCAGTGACTGGGTCTACGGACTTGATTTGAAATATCAGCTATTATACGGTAGGGGATTTGATATGACGGAAAGGAGTTGGTTGATATGAAGGAGGTTACAACGTAACTTTGAATTGAAGGATATTGTCGCACATTTAGTTGATGTCCACAAGGAGTGAATGGACTTGTGCGGCTGGTAAATGAGCACAGGCTCAGGTGGGTCATCTCTTGTGAGCAGATCAACGGTCGCGTGGTTGGCAAAGCCTCTGCGAAGAATCCTACTGGCTATCTGGTTAAAGGGTCGGACATGTGAACATGGTTAACGATTGAAAGTATTCATAAATGGTATTATAGAAAGATTTCAAGAACTCGGCAGTATGGTTGTGCTAGATCTATGTCAATATGAGATAAAGAATACTGGTGAATTCTAGAGATTGTGTATCAATGGCTTCAAGCTAAGTGAGAGAGTCCCACCGCCTATGATTGGGTTGCATGGTTAACTACTTGCGAGATTTTTAGTTATTAGCATATTGATGGGTTATTTCAGCTTTGGGAAAGGAACATAAGTGGTAATTCGAGCAAAGGAATTGTTAAATGTGTGCTATGGTTTGCCTTATTGGCTCATGTTCAGACTTGGGGAAGGATTTAGGAATTATGCCTTGTATAGATGCGGGTTTCAAGGGAAGTGATTCTGTCGGGAGCTTCGTCGAGAGGGTATTCATGTGCTAGAAGATTCATGGAGTTGATTATATATTCAGGGACAAGTCAGAGAGGGTGGCTTTCAACAACGGTTATAGTGGATTCAAGGGTAAAGCATGGTGCCTAATGATTTCGAGCCTATAGGTATTGTTAAGAATCAAGCTTGTGTAGCAGCTTATGAGAAGAGGCCCAGAATGTTCTCTGATGTTTTACTTGCAGTGTAGCATTTGGGAGGTATGAAATGGTTTGTGGGATTTGAGACAGCATGGTCTCGTGATTCAAGGTCACTCGAGATGAGTGTAGATGGAGTGTGTTATGTGTTGAATGGAGTTATTGTTATTTTTAAGGCAATCAAAGATAAATTGGGAGAAGATAGATTGGTTAGCCATAGTTGAATTGGCATATTGGTGGTAGTGATCAGTTCATTCAGCGTAATCAAGTTATGCGTATGATTTGTGACAGTACGTGCGAGTCTTGTTGGCCGCTGTAATTGATGTTACTCAAAAGTATTCTACTGTTATGGCCTGTTATATGCAGGCGAATCCCGGAATGGCCATGGTGGCTTATGCCACTACTTGGAGATTTCCATATTCTACGGTTATGAGAATTCACATAAGTGTTACTATGGTTCTCTTGAAGTGAGTTAAGTAAAAAGTTTTTACATGGTGATGTTTTAATCTATTAGTGGTATGGAATTTGAAGTGAGGATCAAGGTTGCAGTTCGGTGATGACGAGGATGTCACGAGCTTGGATGAGCAGGAAAGAAGTTTCGATGTTTAAAGTAAGTTGGTATTATCTTCAGCGTCACCTGGGATCGGTGTTTTGTGAAAAGGGCTTTGCATCCTGGCTAAGGATTCTTGATTGCTTTTCAGCAATAGTGCGACCGGTGGTTTGGATGTACAACCTGTTATCTATTACGGAAGGTTGTAGGAGTGTGCCCCACGGGAAGGTTGTATAAGTTTGGCGTGTAGTCACTTGATTGATTGAAGAGTTAAACCAAGTATGAAGATTGTGGTAATGTCGTTAAATTGAGAATTGATGCTTGAAGGGCACTCGTTTTGTTGGGTTGTGGACTGTGGAGGATTACTCCAGTTATGATGGTTGTTCTTATGTGTAATGAGAAAAAAGGGGAGTTATTATGGACCTTTGAAAGGTTATTAGCCTAGTTCAGTGCGATCAGAATCAACTTGAGGTCTGTGGGTGGATTTAAATGTGAATATGGGCCTTATATCAGGCTGAATGTGTTCGTTTCAGCATAGCGCTCCTTATGGAGGAGTATTCTGACATGGGGTGTTATTTCATCGTCGGCTATTTCATGTAATGCTATATTACGCCATGTGAGTTATGAAAGGCTCGATAATTTTCTTATGTATTGAGGTTCCATTTAGCTATGGTTATATGTGAGCAGGATGGCTCTTTAGCTTCACAACATATATCGCACCTCAGTTGTGCTTGAGTTTTGTAGCCTATGGCACCATATGTCTCCCCAGGGATGGTATTATATACTTAGCGTGCTTGTGACCGATATTTTGTATTTTGTTGTAATGAGCAATTTAGCTCGATGTATATATCCTTATGTGAATTCTATGTGTAGATCGGGAGGCACGCCGCCATGGGTATGTTATTTGGATTGGGTTGCATGCCGCAACAGTGTGATGTTGAGTACAGTTTTCTATATACTATTTTTGTATGCCTTGTTTCCAATTTTTTAAGGAAAGTCCATATTAGTGCGTGAGTTGAGTAGTTCCTTCCAGAGTTCGTTTTCCTTTTGTCACGTTCGAGTTCATAGCCTATTGGCACATTGTGGCATCATATGAGACTTTTGATCATGTCTGGGGTGGATTATTACCTGAGTAGTTCATACTGGGTGAGACGAGATCATTGGATTTAGGATCAGTGTAATCTGATTATATGAAGTATATTAAGGAGCTAAGACCATTATTTGGTTCAGAATGAGGTGATGGTTCTTGTCAGGAGTATAGACCCAATGATTTATTGATTCGGCAGTTGGGTATGAATTTCTACACACTTCTTCCGTCTTGGCGGTATTGTAAGAGTTAGAGCAAGACCTATATAGGTAATGAGGTTCATGGGAGCATCAGATTCGTGGAATTTCAACTAATTGGATCAGAGAATGTTATTGTGGTCCTGTGAGTAAAGTGGTGCAAAGTGTGAATTCATCTAAGGTATGCAGTCATGTTTTTGTACTGTAGGTAGTTATTGATACGGTGAGCGTATGTTGTGTTACACCCTATGTTTTCATATGTTAGAGTATCCGTAAGTCAATTGATATAAGCTCAGAAATGAGATCAACTTTGAAAGTACGTAAAGTAAGTTAATCCTTTTATAATGAAGGTTACAAATCTTTATGATCATGAATAACGAGTACCAAAAGGGTTGAAAAGCTTAGGCGCTAAATGAATTAAAGAAAATAAGTTTCGTCGAATGTCGACAAGTTTAGAATGTTATAACCTATACTTTTGGGGTGAGACAAGGGTGATAAACATGATGATGAGGTTCTGTTATGAGTTAGTTTAGTCGTATGATAGTCGTGTGCTATGTTTTTAAGTCAAGCAAGTTGTGGAACAAAAGTTGGAAAAGGTCATCACAAGTTACATTCAAAAATGAGTTGAAACTTAGGTTAAATGTAGTTGAGCTTTTCTCCCAACATACTTTGAATAAAGGGATGATCTGCATATGAAATTTAAGATATATGAGTCTAGTTTTCAACTCATTAAACCTTTTATCAATACGATATTGTAGTATAGATATATTCGCATTTTTGCGAGACCGCGCAGCTAGTAGGTGACAAGTAGGTGCATCACCTACTTGCCAAAAAGAGAGGCCTCAACTAAGTCGGTCAAGAGGGCACTTTTAAGGGATTATAAACTCAGTTATTTCACCTATCTTTCAGACCAATAAAACCTAATTGAACCTCTTCAAATCCTCCCCAAATATCCCACATAAACCCTAGGGTATTCCGGGTGTTACGACGCGATTCTAGTGCTGAAAAGTCCGGACAGCTTGCTAGTTTGTCTTTCTCCTTCTTGTAGCCGTGTTGAGGAACTTATTTTTGATGAAAAAGGACCAGGTTTCGTGGGTTATACTCAGTACAAGGTAAGTTTATGCTTCTCCTTCCATTATCTATGCGTTTGCGAGTTGTAACTCGATCGTAAAGAATAGACCTAGCTAGTTTCGAAAGAATGGTATGTTGTTTGTTCTTGTGTAATGGTTGGCTGGTTGTAAACTTATTTTTAAGTTGAATTCATGGCTGGTTTATTGGATAAGAGGTATAATGATGTACTTTTGGTTGTATTTCCCAATTTGAAAGAAAAGACAAGTCGAAACGTGTTTAAGTAAACTGAAAAATTATTTTTGAGTTGATGAACTTGTGGGAATATTTTTAGGCTGTTTCGTGTTTGTATTGGGTTGTCTCTTTTACTACTATTTTTATGGAGTTGAGAGGAGGAAGTTTGTGGAGAAACACCACATAATGGCAAGGTTGTTTGTTGGTCGTTCGTCGTAACATTTTAGGGTTGGTTGACACTATTATGGTTGTCGTGTTGTGTATGAAGTGATAGGGGTATGTTGGACTGTTTGTGATTGTTTTGAATCGTGTGAAGTCATATATATATAGGGGATGTTCTGTCCGTTTCATTGTAAAATAGGTTGTAGTCGATACATAATAGTTACGACACTTAAACGATAACGAGAGTGTCATTTCTCTTATTGTAGACTAAGGAGCCGTGAAATTGCATAGCTTGAGGTTGGGAAGAATATACAAGGTATGTTAAGGCACTTACTTCTTTCTTTTGGCATGATCTAAAGTGACATGAACATAGACGGTACGCTAATTAATAACGGATCTACTCCTAGAAACTAAGGTTGTCCATGTTGTTCTTTCCTTATAAAGTTATTCTAAACAAGTGTGTATGATCCTTAAATCCCACTAAGGTTCATATTGATGGTAGGGATGTCCATAATGTTAATCGAAGGTGCAATAACCTTATATCACTCCGAAAGGGTTAGAACATGATTCCATGAGTCGAGCATGCATTATATATATGTATCTATTTTACTCTACCAAGCCACGCTATAGTCGGCTAGGTATGGCACCTATTGTGCAACCACTGATCAGTTGGGTTTACCGAGCTCCACGTGGCCAGGTACGATTCTTACCGAGTCCTCTTTGAGGCCGGGTACGATATGATGATGATGATGCCCACAAAGGAGAATGTTTTTAAAAAGTTCATGTATATATATGTATTATGCATTTCATGTTAGTAGCCCCCATAGGAACTCAGATGTTACAGGTTGTATCTCCTCTATATCTCTTTACATTACTGTTCTTGTTTATGCTTTCCTGCCTTACATACTCAGTACTTTATTCGTATTGACATCCCTTTTGCCTGGAGATGCTGCGTGTCATGCCCGTAGGTCCCGATTGATAGGTTGACAGTCCTCCTAGTAGGCTATCAGCTCAGCGAAGGTGTTGGTGCACTCCACTTGCTCCGGAGTTGCCTAGTTGGTCAGTATGCTTTGGATATGTATTGATTGGTATGGAGGGGCCCTGTCCCGATCTTTATGATTTTATGTACTCTTAGAGGCTTGTAGACAGATGTCAGGTGTAGGGACACTTGTATGGCCTTGTCGGCCTATGTTTTGAGTTTACAAATGGTCATGTCGGCCTTATAGGCCCGTATGTCACATATATAAGTTTGTATATCATTTTGGGTCTTCATATGTTGAGTATTCCCTTATGTTTTATTCTTGTTATCTCATGACAGGTTTTCTGGCTCATTTACTCATGATAGTATGATAAGCAAGATATGTTATGTTGGTACTCGGTTGAGTAAAGCACCGGGTGCCCGTCGCGGCCCTCTGATTTGGGTCGTGACAAAAGTGGTATCAGAGCAGTTCTGTCCTAGGGATTCTACAAGCCATGTCTAGTAGAGTCTTGTTTATGGGTGTGTAGTGCACCACACTTATAAGTAGGAGGCTACGAGGCATTTAAGACTGTCACTCTTTCTTCTTATTCTAGATCGTGTGGTAGAGCTCTGTTGTAAGAATTCAAACTCCTAAATTCGACTTTAGTCGTAATACAGCGATACCTACATTTAAAAAAATGGTTGGTAAAAGATTGTATGTGGCTGTGAAAGAGTTGAGTTAGAGGAGCTCGATTTTGCATTATGGATATGATGGGTAAATATAAGGTCTTCAGTAGATCATGTGTGTACTAAGAAGTGTAAGCTTTTCGATAAGGAGCCTTAAGGCAAAGAATATCTATCCACCCCTAAAGGCAATGAAAGATTCAAAAGATAGATACAAGCTTCAACAAGTAAAAGGAGCAAGATGGGAAGGGTACAAGGCACCTAGTTAATAAATATTTTCGGTATTTTCATCTCCGACAGAAAAATATAAGCATTGTAAGTTACCCTCAACAGTAACAGAGGTATGTATAATTGACCATACCCATCTCAGTTATACCCTATTGGGGGCTAACATGTGTAGATTAAGAAAAGGACGAGATATTAAGATCCGGTTGGGGTTAGGATAACCCATAATGGTGAATTGATTGCTTGTGTTAGTTGACAATTTCTTAAGCATAATGCAAATGTGCTAATAAAACTCCTTGTGAGATACCTAGATGGCGCACTCTAAAATAATACAGCTAGATATGAGTACTATAAAGATAGCCACTGAAAGCCTTGAAGGGATAAATATAACCTTAGCATGGCTCGTGTCCCTAGGAGAGAGAATTTTAAGCATCCCGAAGAGCCAGTGAGATGAAGCAAGGGGAGCTAAAAGCAAAAGAATGTCTTGTTGATGTTTTCAGAATAAAGTTATACACATAAATGTTAGTAGGAAAATAAGAATAGAGTTAATGAAGAATTATGAGTAAGATGTCCACATGGATGACAACGGTGGAAAAAAATGATGATGAAAATGACAGAATTATAGAGTCTATAGTTAAGTGAAGGAAAACGATGAGAGCTGACAGGACTTGAAACAACAAAGGAGTATAGGCCATAAAGTCATATCTTCTTTTCGATAAATAAGTTCGCAACTCTAACGTGATTACCAGCAAGAAAAGATATAACCCCAGAGTAGTAGAAATCAGTATGGGCTGGTAAACAAGATAAACTAAACGTGAACTAGGGACTAAATGATAAGATAATAGTCGGCATCATGAGAATTTTAGAGGTTGCATTCCGGCGATAATAGAATGGATGACAAAAGAATGCCCTTTAATGGTCATTCAGGAAGTCGCTTCCCTAAAGCAAGCAATATGAGCAAAGTTAAGCTTAAGGGACTATGTGCGCCAGTTACACTAAGTGTCATCCTCGCGAGCAAGGAATTTTATTATCCTTGGTACAAAAAGCATTACCACAAGGCAAGTAAGGGTTGTCACACCTCCTTTTTCCGCCCCCGCGAGGGGTGAAGGAGTTTTTCCAATTAAAGGACAATCGAAAGGGGCTTTATTTGTTTATTTTAGAGTCGCCACTTGGGAGATTTAGGGTGTCCCAAGTCACCAATTTAATCCCGAATCGAGGAAAAGAATGACTCCATTTTACAGTCTGCGTACCAGAAACCTGGATAAGGAATTCTGTTAACCCGGGAGAAGGTGTTAGGCATTCCCGAGTTCCGTGGTTCTAACACGGTCGCTCAACTGTTATATTCGGCTTGATTATCTGATTTTATACAAATATGAACTTATGTGCAAATTTTAACTTTTTACAGCTTTCATAATTATTATTTTACGAGAATTGCAACGTCGTGAAAACATATCTCAAACCACGTTACAGCAATGCACCCGTGGTTATTGACATATCTCGACTCGGTTGAGATTTGGATTTGGGTCACATAAATGTGCACCCGAGTTAAGGAAAATAAATTATTAAAAGGCGCGCCTAAAGCAACTAGCGTATTGTTATTTTTGGGAAGGCCGTTGGAATTTTGCTAAACGGTCCATCCCGAAGTCTAAGCAATTTTAAAGCAAATATTTACTGAGGGCCCCGCGATTTTTGTATTTTTCGGCGAGGCTCATCTCTTTTTTATTTTTAAGGATAAACCTAAAGTGACTACATTTTTTCTATTAAGTTTGTCTCTAAAAACAAAAGAGAATACCTCAATTAATTACATGCTGAAAAGATGTAACTTATTAGTTATTAGTTTACGGCTGATACAAATGGAAAATTGCAATCGAGTTTGTACAAAGAGAGATTTCTTCCGTTCTGTATTCTATTATTTACTAACACTAGAACATGAGATAGATGATAATATCGAAACAAATCATTCTTTGATTAATTTGAACTAGCATTATTAAATGAAGTTATACATGTGCAACCTCATTACTCATTAATCAGTCAGCTACATTTTTTATACAAAGAAAGGAAAATTATATACAAATCCAAACAGGAGAAATTCAACAGGAAACAAAGCCTGATTGATATTTCATTTCGTTTCAAACCGAGAGTGTACAAATGTGTACCTGGAAATGGCAGTACAAGAACAAAAGAAGGAGAAGTCAGCAGCAATAATAACACAACAACAGCAGGTTCAGCAACACCGCAAACCAGTAACAACCAGTAGAATAACCCAACAACGGATTGAAAAATCAGCAATACCAAAGTGCAATCGCAGTCAAAGCAGAAGAGAGACGGATACGAGATGCAGTAGTTTACTGATTTTGAATGGCACTCGAGAAAAGACAAACGGAATTTATTCAAGTAGAAGTTCAAGTTGTATTTCTCTTTTACTCTCTAACACTCTTGAAATTTTCTAGAATGTATTACTCTCAAAAATATTCTCCCAATAATAATCTCTAACCTTCTCTTAATCTCTCATTCAAGTCCCTTTAAAATGTGTCAAAATGACTCTTATTTTTAGCAAGACCTTTGTCTTGAATCCCCAACTCGAAATTATTCCCCCAATGGCATGCTTTGTCCCCACTACTTAATGTTTTCTTTATTTTAACCCTTGTCCCCCATGCCTTCATTAAATAAATACATCATTCCCAACCCATTATAATTTGTCTCACATGCCTACATTAAATAAATACAATATTCCCAACATTATATTTTGTCTCCCATGCCTACATTAAATAAATACAATATTCCCAACCCATTATAATTTGTCCCCCATGCCTAACATAAACAAATACAATATTCCTCCCCATTATATTTTGTCTTGTCCCCCATTATGTTAAACAATTATATCAAACACCACCCCATTATATTTTGTCCCCCATGCTTAACATAAAGAATAAAAATAATGTTCAATTACCAAACTACCCCTCCGACCTTATTGCAATTTACCATTCTACCCCTGAATGTATTGCAATTTACCAAACTACCCCTATCAGCTCTAAACAAACAATTAGTCATAACTTAACCAAAATATAGCCAAGATGACCAATTTCTCAAAAATCTTCAACAAACAAATCACACGAACACGATGAACAATATAACTCAAAATTAATGGAATGAATTAACCATATTGGGAACCAATCCTGGTTAGTTTAGACCATCAATGGATGAGCAAGGATACAACAATACAACAACAAAATACATGATTCAAACTAAATCAACAAATCAAAAACAAACATACTCAAATTAAATTACTGGACGAACTTCAAACAAGGAATAAACATGCCTTAAAATCTATTTTAAACAACAAACATGACGGATTCAAACGATTCAAATAACATTAATAATTTCTGAAAAATTCATAACAACATGAAACAAATTGAAGAAATGGTCAAATAAATTTCAATTTGAATCTAACAAACATCAAACTAACAATTATTTTTTACAAAAATAAATAAAATTAACATGACATAAACATGAAAAACAACTAATTAAATTTCATTTGAAATCTGAAAATTAATTCCACAAAACATATGAACATGAACAAAACAAAAAATCAAATATCTAACGATAGACATGAACAAAACAAACATTTGCCGTTTTTAGATTCGAGAATATCAAAACAAGATACGGACAAAATAAAAATTCAAAATCTACCAACCGGATTGAAACGACGAACAACGACCAACTAACGACGAACTCGAACAGTGATCGACGACATCGACCAAAACTCATCCATGTGCGCGAGGCAGAAGTGAAGAAGACGAAGGTGAGGCAGCAGCACGACAGCAACCAATGGCGAAGAACACCGCAGCAGCAGCCCGCAGCATGTTTGGAACGGGAAGACGAAGCAGCTCGATGAAGAACTAGTCGTTTGGACTGGAAGATGAAGCAACTCGATGAAGCGGTGGCAGGTCGACGGGCTGGACGCAGACTGGGTTTTCACGGTGCATCCCGACGACGCAAGAAACAGTAGCGTGAAGCAGCTGGAACGAATGAGGAGAAGTAACCATGGACGTTGCAAGCAGAAGCAGGAGCGTCTGGTCATGGAGCTTCCATGACTGCTTGGAGCTGCTTTGAGATCGTCCAAAGCAGAAGCGGCTCGAGCTGCAACAGCATCCATGGACGACGACGAGGAAGGATCAGCCATGGAGTCAGCACCGACGAGCTGCCGTGTCGACGAAACATGAAGAAGAAAGCAGTGTTCGGACTGTTCGCAGTCGAAGACGAAGCAGTAAAGCTGGTTGTTTGGATGGGGAAGACGTGCTCATGTGAATGTGTTGACGCAGCTGTGTGCGTCGATGAGGAGGCAGAAGGGCTGCCATGGATGCTTGGGGTGTTTGGTATTTTGGAGAAGAAGAAGCCAAGGGAGGGGGGCGGATCCTTTTCTTAGTTTTAGGGTTTTTTGGTTTTTTTTATTTTTTGTTTTTGTTTTGTGTTTTGAAAAAAATGAAGAAGGGTGTTGGGGTATTTGGGTTAGTGGGGCGGACCGGGTCGACCCGGTTTGAAGTGGACCGGGTCATGGGGAAGGTTGGGCAATTATTTGGGCCTGCGGTTTGAAATTGAAGAAATGGCCCAATCCGATTTTCCTTTGTATTTTTGCTCTCTTTTCTTCTTTTATTTTTCTAAAACTAAATTATTATTAAGAACTAAATTAAGTTATAAAAGCGCAAATTAACTACCAATAACAATTAACGCACAATTAAGTAATAATTAAGCATAAAATTGTATATTTGGACATTAAATGCTAAAAATGCAAAAAATGCCTATTTTTTGTAATTTTCATTTTTTGTAAACAAACTTAATTACTAACAAATTGTAGAATTAAATCCTACATGCAAAATACAACATATTTTTGTATTTTTTATTAATTTAACAAATAAACATACACAGACAAATACAAATAATTATCCAAAAATGTCACAAAATTCTCAAAATTGCACACCAAGGAAAATCATGTTATTTTGAATTTTTTGGGAGTAATTCTCATATAGGGTAAAAATCACGTGCTTACAGCTGCCCATCTTTGTCCGAAGACACGAAGGGTTTTCGCGCAAAGATAAAGGAGCGATTTTTGCCCATCCGAGTACTCCGTGTGAAGCATTTTTTGAAAAAGATTTAACCGAACCTTTGCTTCAAAGGTTTCCTACATATCCCTGGCTAAAGGGGAATCAGGTTAATGTAGTTCGGGAAGTTTTGGTAGCTGGGACTACCGTGGGACTGCAATGTTACTGTTGTTGCATGCTGTTATCACTGCTTACCGATCTCCTTGTTACACCGTGCTTAAAAGAAAACAAGAAGCTAGGCTAGACTGAAATTTGTTCTTGTTGCCTTGCTTTCTTGTCGGCTTGTGTTTCCTCCGGTGCTTTTCTTCCATGGATTTGGGAATGACACTGGCCCTTTGCTTTTCTGAATACCAGTTTTCATCATTTTGCTCGGTACGCTGGGGACATGGCTTTCTTCATTAAGCTTTTCGGCGGTTCCTCTGGGGGGTACGGCTCTCTTCATCAGATTTGTTATGCTGGGAATGATTTAATGTTCACAAGCCGCTTCTTTCAAGACGCGTCTTTTCTTCCCTTTGACTCATGCGCCTGAATTTGTGCTGGGACCTCCTGGTGCAACCTTCTGTTTCCCGGTGCTGGGGATTTCATTGTTTACTGCTGGGGATTCCTGTTGTAACCCTCTGTTTTATTGTCTTCTGAAACGTATTCCTCTGTTCTATGGGCGGGCTCCCAACTTCAACACTTGTAGTGAAAAGACCGAAATGTATGCCTCTGTTCTATGAGCGGGCTCCCAACTTCAACACTTGAAATGTAAAGACTGAATGTATTCCTCTGTTATTATGGGCGGGCTCCCAACTTCAACACTTGAAATGAAAATACTGAATGTATTCCTCTGTTATTATGGGCGGGCTCCCAACTTCAACGCTTGAAATATAAAATATATGCCGAAGAACACCGCAGCAGCAGCCCGCAGCACGTTTGGAACGGGAAGACGAAGCAGCTCGATGAAGAACCAGTCGTTTGGACTGGAAGATGAAGCAACTCGAAGAAGCGGTGGCAGGTCGACGGGCAGGACGCAGACTGGGTTTTCACGGTGCATCCCGACGACGCAAGCAACAGTAGCGTGAAGCAGCTGGAACGAAGGAGAAAAAGTAACCATGGACGTTGCAAGCAGAAGCAGGAGCGTCTGGTCATGGAGCTTCCATGACTGCTTGGAGCTGCTTTGAGATCATCCAAAGCAGAAGCGACTCGAGCTGCAACAACATCCATGGACGACAACGAGGAAGGCTTAGCCATGGAGTCAGCAGTGACGAGCTACCGTGTCGACGAAACATGAAGAAGAAAGCAGTGTTCGGACTGTTCGCAGTCGAAGATGAAGCAGTAAAGCTGGTCGTTTGGATGGGGAAGACGTGCTCGTGTGAATGTGTTGACGCAGCTGTGTGCGTGTGCGTCGATGAGGAGGCAGAAGGGCTGCCATGGATGCTTGGGGTGTTTGGTATTTTGGAGAAGAAGAAGCCAAGGGAGGGGGGCGGATCCTTTTCTTAGTTTTAGGGTTTTTTGTTTTTTTTTTATTTTTTGTTTTTGTTTTGTGTTTTGAAAAAAATGAAGAAGGGTGTTGGGGTATTTGGGTTAATGGGGCGGACCGGGTCGACCTGGTTTGAAGTGGACCGGGTCATGGGGAAGGTTGGGCAATCATTTGGGCATGCGGTTTGAAATTGAAGAAATGGCCCAATCCGATTTTCCTTTGTATTTTTGCTCTCTTTTCTTCTTTTATTTTTCTAAAACTAAATTATAAAAATACTTAAATTATTATTAAGAACTAAATTAAGTTATAAAAGCGCAAATTAACTACCAATAACAATTAACGCACAATTAAGTAATAATTAAGCATAAAATTGTATATTTGGACATTAAATACTAAAAATGCAAAAGATGCCTATTTTTTGTAATTTTCATTTTTTGTAAACAAACTTAATTACTAACAAATTGTAGAATTAAATCCTACATGCAAAATGCGATATATTTTTGTATTTATTATTAATTTAACAAATAAACATGCACAGACAAATACAAATAATTATCCAAAAATATCAGAAAATTCTCAAAATTGCACACCATGGAAAATCATGTTATTTTGAATTTTTTGGGAGTAATTCTCATATAGGGTAAAAATCACGTGCTTACAGCTGCCCCTCTTTTCCCGAAGACACGAAGGGTTTTCGCGCAAAGATAAAGCGAGCGATTTTTGCCCATCCGAGTACTCCGTGTGAAGCATTTTTTGAAAAAAATTTAACCGAACCTTTGCTTCAAAGGTTTCCTACATATCCCTGGCTAAAGGGGAATCAGGTTAATGTAGTTCGGGAAGTTTCGGTAGCTGGGACTACGGTGGGACTGCAATGTTACTGCTGTTGCATGCTGTTATCACTGCTTACCGATCTCCTTGTTACACCGTGCTTAAAAGAAAACAAGAAGCTGGGCTAGACTGAAATTTGTTCTTGTTGCCTTGCTTTCTTGTCGGCTTGTGTTTCCTCCGGTGCTTTTCTTCCATGGATTTGGGAATGACACTGGCCCTTTGCTTTTCTGAATACCAGTTTTCATCATTTTGCTCGGTACGCTGGGGACATGGCTTTCTTCATTAAGCTTTTCGGCGGTTCCTCTGGGGGGTACGGCTCTCTTCATCAGATTTGTTATGCTGGGAATGATTTAATGTTCACAAGCCGCTTCTTTCAAGACGCGTCTTTTCTTCCCTTTGACTCATGCGCCTGAATTTGTGCTGGGACCTCCTGGTGCAACCTTCTGTTTCCCGGTGCTGGGGATTTCATTGTTTACTGCTGGGGATTCCTGTTGTAACCCTCTGTTTTATTGTCTTCTGAAACGTATTCCTCTGTTCTATGGGCGGGCTCCCAACTTCAACACTTGTAGTGAAAAGACCGAAATGTATGCCTCTGTTCTATGAGCGGGCTCCCAACTTCAACACTTGAAATGTAAAGACTGAATGTATTCCTCTGTTATTATGGGCGGGCTCCCAACTTCAACACTTGAAATGAAAATACTGAATGTATTCCTCTGTTATTATGGGCGGGCTCCCAACTTCAACGCTTGAAATATAAAATATATGCCGAAGAACACCGCAGCAGCAGCCCGCAGCACGTTTGGAACGGGAAGACGAAGCAGCTCGATGAAGAACCAGTCGTTTGGACTGGAAGATGAAGCAACTCGAAGAAGCGGTGGCAGGTCGACGGGCAGGACGCAGACTGGGTTTTCACGGTGCATCCCGACGACGCAAGCAACAGTAGCGTGAAGCAGCTGGAACGAAGGAGAAAAAGTAACCATGGACGTTGCAAGCAGAAGCAGGAGCGTCTGGTCATGGAGCTTCCATGACTGCTTGGAGCTGCTTTGAGATCATCCAAAGCAGAAGCGACTCGAGCTGCAACAACATCCATGGACGACAACGAGGAAGGCTTAGCCATGGAGTCAGCAGTGACGAGCTACCGTGTCGACGAAACATGAAGAAGAAAGCAGTGTTCGGACTGTTCGCAGTCGAAGATGAAGCAGTAAAGCTGGTCGTTTGGATGGGGAAGACGTGCTCGTGTGAATGTGTTGACGCAGCTGTGTGCGTGTGCGTCGATGAGGAGGCAGAAGGGCTGCCATGGATGCTTGGGGTGTTTGGTATTTTGGAGAAGAAGAAGCCAAGGGAGGGGGGCGGATCCTTTTCTTAGTTTTAGGGTTTTTTGTTTTTTTTTTATTTTTTGTTTTTGTTTTGTGTTTTGAAAAAAATGAAGAAGGGTGTTGGGGTATTTGGGTTAATGGGGCGGACCGGGTCGACCTGGTTTGAAGTGGACCGGGTCATGGGGAAGGTTGGGCAATCATTTGGGCATGCGGTTTGAAATTGAAGAAATGGCCCAATCCGATTTTCCTTTGTATTTTTGCTCTCTTTTCTTCTTTTATTTTTCTAAAACTAAATTATAAAAATACTTAAATTATTATTAAGAACTAAATTAAGTTATAAAAGCGCAAATTAACTACCAATAACAATTAACGCACAATTAAGTAATAATTAAGCATAAAATTGTATATTTGGACATTAAATACTAAAAATGCAAAAGATGCCTATTTTTTGTAATTTTCATTTTTTGTAAACAAACTTAATTACTAACAAATTGTAGAATTAAATCCTACATGCAAAATGCGATATATTTTTGTATTTATTATTAATTTAACAAATAAACATGCACAGACAAATACAAATAATTATCCAAAAATATCAGAAAATTCTCAAAATTGCACACCATGGAAAATCATGTTATTTTGAATTTTTTGGGAGTAATTCTCATATAGGGTAAAAATCACGTGCTTACAGCTGCCCCTCTTTTCCCGAAGACACGAAGGGTTTTCGCGCAAAGATAAAGCGAGCGATTTTTGCCCATCCGAGTACTCCGTGTGAAGCATTTTTTGAAAAAAATTTAACCGAACCTTTGCTTCAAAGGTTTCCTACATATCCCTGGCTAAAGGGGAATCAGGTTAATGTAGTTCGGGAAGTTTCGGTAGCTGGGACTACGGTGGGACTGCAATGTTACTGCTGTTGCATGCTGTTATCACTGCTTACCGATCTCCTTGTTACACCGTGCTTAAAAGAAAACAAGAAGCTGGGCTAGACTGAAATTTGTTCTTGTTGCCTTGCTTTCTTGTCGGCTTGTGTTTCCTCCGGTGCTTTTCTTCCATGGATTTGGGAATGACACTGGCCCTTTGCTTTTCTGAATACCAGTTTTCATCATTTTGCTCGGTACGCTGGGAACATGGTTTTCTTCATTAAGCTTTTCGGCGGTTCCTCTGGGGGGTACTGCTCTCTTCATCAGATTTGTTATGCTGGGAATGATTTAATGTTCACAAGACGCTTCTTTCAAGACGCGTCTTTTCTTCCCTTTGACTCATGCGCCTGAATTTGTGCTGGGACCTCCTGGTGCAACCTTCTGTTTCCCGGTGCTGGGGATTTCATTGTTTACTGCTGGTGATTCCTGTTGTAACCCTCTGTTTTATTGTCTTCTGAAACGTATTCCTCTGTTCTATGGGCGGGCTCCCAACTTCAACACTTGTAGTGAAAAGACCGAAATGTATGCCTCTGTTCTATGAGCGGGCTCCCAACTTCAACACTTGAAATGTAAAGACTGAATGTATTCCTCTGTTATTATGGGCGGGCTCCCAACTTCAACACTTGAAATGAAAATACTGAATGTATTCCTCTGTTATTATGGGCGGGCTCCCAACTTCAACGCTTGAAATATAAAATATATGCCGAAGAACACCGCAGCAGCAGCCCGCAGCACGTTTGGAAAGTAAAGACTGAAATGTATTCCTCTGTTATTATGGGCGGGCTCCCAACTTCAACGCTTGAAATGAAAAGACTGAATGTATTCCTCTGTTATTATGGGCGGGCTCCCAACTTCAACGCTTGAAATGAAAAGACTGAATGTATTCCTCTGTTATTATGGGCGGGCTCCCAACTTCAACGCTTGAAATGAAAAGACTGAATGTATGCCTCTGTTATATGGGCGGGCTCCCAACTTCAACACTTGAAAGTAAAGACTGAAATGTATTCCTCTGTTATTATGGGCGGGCTCCCAACTTCAACACTTGAAATAAAAAGACTGAATGTGTTCCTCTGTTATTATGGGCTGGCTCCCAACTTCAACACTTGAAATGAAAGACTGAATGTATTCCTCTGTTATTATGGGTGGGCTCCCAACTTCAACACTTGAAAGGTAAAGACTAAAATGTATTCCTCGTGTTATACAGGTGGGCGCCTGGTTTCTAACAAACAACTTTTAAAATAAACACCATTCCTCTCTTCAGACGGGCTCCTGATTTTAACAACAACTTTGAAAACAAAATGCCATTCCTTTCTTCAGGTGGGCTCCTGATTTCAACAACAACTTTTTTCAAAATAAACGTCATTCCTCTCTTCAGGCGGGCTCCTGATTCCAACAACAACTTTCAAAATAAACGCCATTCCTTTCTTCAGGCGGGCTCCTGATTCCAACAACTTTGAAGATAAACGCCATTCCTCTCTTCAGGCGGGCTCCTGACTTTAACAACAACTTTGAAATTAAACTCCATTCCTCTCTTCAGGCGGGCTCCTGATTTTAACAACTTTGAAAACAAAATGCCATTCCTTTCTTTAGGTTGGCGAGATTTAAACAACTTTAAAAATAAATGCCATTCCTCTCTTCAGGCGGGCTCCTGATTTTAACAACAACTTTGAAAATAAACGCCATTCCTCTCTTCAGGCGGGCTCCTGATTCCAACAACTTTGAAAATAAACGCCATTCCTCTCTTCAGGCGGGCTCCTGACTTTAACAATAACTTTAAAAATAAACGTCATTCCTCTCTTCAGGCGGGCTCCTGATTTCAACAAAAACTTTTCAAAATAAACGCCATTCCTCTCTTCAGGCAGGCTCCTGATTTTAACAACAACTTTAAAAATAAATGCCATTCCTCTCTTTAGGCGGGCTCCTGATTTCAATAACAACTTAGGAGAAATGCCTCTCCTATGGGTAAAAACAAACTTAGGAGGAAATGCATTTCCTATGGGTAAAACTAGACTTAGGAGGAAGTGCATCTCCTATTGGCAAACTAGACTTAGGAAGTGCGTCTCCTATTGGTAAAACTAGACTTAGGAAGTGCGTCTCCTATTGGCAAAACTAGACTTAGGAAGTGCGTCTCCTATTGGTAAAACTAAACTTAGGAAGTGCGTCTCTTATTGGTAAAGACGTGGAATGTATTCCCTTGTTATACAGGTGGGCGCCTAATGGTAAAGACATGAAATGTATTCCCTTGTTATACAGGTGGGCGCCTGATGGTAAAGACACAAAATGTATTCCCTTGTTATACAGATGGGCGCCTTAAAATATGAAATGAACAGACAAAAAGTATTCCTCTCGTTATTCAGGTGGGCGCCTGTCTTCAACAATAATTTAGAAAATAAAATCCTATTAGAGGGCGGATGAATCCAAAATATCCTATTGGAGGGCGGATGAACCCAAAATATCCTATTCGAGGGCGGATGAACCCAAAATATCCTATTCGAGGGCGGATGAACCCAAAATATCCTATTCGAGGGCAGATGAACCCAAAATATCTTTGAAACTTGAAAATGTCTTACCTCGGAAACTTGATGGGAATTATTTTGCTGGGGATGAATTTTCCTTTTCTTCCTTCCCCATTTTGACCCTCTTGAAACTTGGTCGAAAAATCTGTCGAAGATGCTTCTACATCTTGATGATTCGCTGGGGATAACACTGATGAAGATAACTCTGCTGAGTAAATATGTTATCTTACTCCTTCCAGAACTACTTCCTTTTGAGTAGGACGTTTCATTCCTGTGCAAACTACTTCCCTTTTTTTTATTTTTTTTTTTGCTTCTTCCTTCGAAGATTACCTTCCTTGAGGCTCGTTTTGCCTTTCCCCGAAAGGAACCGCTGAGGATACCGATTTTCACCAAACTTGCGTTGGATTCCTCGAAACTACTAGGGATAACACTGTTGGGGAATAAAATGTTATCAGCTGGGGATAACGCGGTCGAGGATAACACTGCTGGGGGATTCTGATTCCTTTAGAACTGGTGCTTCACTCTTCAGAAGGCTGTTGGGAATGATGCTGGCCTCTTGCTTTTTCTGAGCTCAAGTTTCTTCTGTCTGCTGGGGAACAACTTCCTCCATTGAAACTTATTATGTTGGGGGCAACACTGGTTCAAAGACCACTTCCCTTGAGACTGGTGTTATCTTTATTCTTCCCCAAATGGGTACCTGACTTCCAGAAAATTTTCTAAATGAAAGGAAAATTTTCTGCCCCAGTTTGATAATATCCCTTGTGGCATGCATTTCTGTCATCAATGCCATTTCCTTTACCTGTTTCAAATCAAACAAAATTTGTTAGTTTAAAACGCGGTGGTTGGTTGTGATACTCCTACTGGGATGGCTTTTCCCTTTTTCCTTCTTTGCTCTGCGTTCAACAACTTGTTGGGGATGATATTATTTGCTGGGGATAATCCCTTTCTGCTGGGGATATCCCTCTTCTTTTGTGGCATAGCTCGGAAACTGGCATTTCCCCAACTTTTAGTCTTGTATGAATTTCCCACAAATCATGCTCATTGCTTTCCTTGCTTTGTTCACGAGCCTTGGCCTTGAGGTTTATAACCTTGGTTTTGGCAAGGATATCCCTCTTGACACTCGTCAATCCTTTTGTCAATTCCCTTTTGCTGGGGATATTTTCCTTGACACTGGCCTCGCGCTTCTTCCTTGCTGACTAAACCACTTGGATGTACTAGTCAGATCTCATCTGGCATAATTGGAAAGCTGATGGCATATTTTGAAGTCAATTCTCACTTGTTCTGACCGAACAGACTCTATTGGGGAATTTTTTCTATGAAAGGAAAAAGATAAAAGGGAACAGAATAAAAAGACAAAGGAAAAAGATGACTCTTTAACAAAAGAAACTATAAATAAAAGCCTATCAAACGCCGATACCGACTCCAATAATCATGACATGCACATGTGGCCTATCCTCTGCCGTCAATCGTCTTTCAAGACCTTCCCTTGACGATTCCCTATCTGATTCCCAATCTTATTCGACTTGTAGTGCCCGAAGGGTTTTCACTATCAAGCCTCTCTCATTTTGGTTTTTCTCTCAGCTTTCATCGCCTTATGGTGCCTGTGAAGGTTTTCACCGATAAGACTCTCTCATTTGTATCACTTTCCCGCTGGGGATTTGGAGTGTTGCCGGTATGACTCTCTCTGCTGGAGATTAGAGTCCTTTCTGATGTGGAACAGAATGTTATATACACCGGTAAGACTCTCATTTGTCTGACTTGACATCTTTTGAAGACTGATCAGAAGGTCTTTCTTTGGACCGTAATGTGGGTTTTGGATAAGGCTAGAAAGAAGGGTATTAAAGGCTCAAAACGCATCGATTTTGGGTTATTAATTACAACCTTCGGAACTAGATTTATTTACAACAAACGCCACCTTTGCCCCAGTTTCTTGCTTGGGGATATTTTAATTGTTTTTTTTTTCATTTTTCAAAACCATGACCGAGCCGTGAAGCGCCTACGTATCCTTTTTGAGGAATCAGGTCAAAAGTAGTTCCCAATTCCTCTGTTTTCATTTGACTTTCCTTGTTTTTTTTTTGTTATCATTTTTCTTTTTTTTTTCTTTTCTTTTTTCTCTTTTTTTTCGTTTTGTTGTTTTCTTTCTTTCTCTTTTTTTTCGTTGCTACTGATTCCGAACGAGGGGTATGAAAGAAAATAAATAGGCTCAAAAGGGGTAACGAAGGATAAAGTGTTTAGGTAGTAGAACAAAATGGCTTCGTCATTCCAGTTTTCAAAACATGCCAAGTGCAAACAACACAACAAAGATTTGTAGCCTCCTCCGATGGTGCTGGACTTGACAATTATATTCACATTTGCTTTTTCATTTGTCATTTCTAAGGCACCGTTGGGCGACACTCTCACTTCTCATTATCATGAAGACCCTTATGTCGATTTGGCGAATCTTGCTTTTAACGGTTTTCTTTATGTTTTACTTGCCCCAGTTCCATATGACTCGAGCTCAAACCGTTCTTATTTCCTTTAAATGCTTTGATCACCTTCCCAGGGTTTTATGATTAACTTTTAAGATTAGGCCCAAACTGTGTGCGCATGTCATGTCACTAGAATCGGTACTGAACAAAAATGATAAAATGACTAAACAAAAAGATGACTGGGAATAATCAAAGACTGAATTTTTGCATTGGACTGTACAAATGGTAAAAAAACAAAACAAACCGGAATAAAATCCTAAACAACCTGGACAAAACTTAAACCAACCGCTATGACAAAACGGAAAGATAAGCGGAAATATATTGACACAAAACAATATCCGAATTACAATCCTAATAATCCGAACAACAGAAATGACAACCAAATAAGCCACCAACAAGCTTCTCTCTTGCTAACCAAGGAACGGAGCGTCCTCCCACTTTATCAAAACTAGCATCTCAGCCACCGAGCTTCGCATCAGTATTGTCCAGCCCATTGCCAATTTCAATGTCATCAACCTTAGTCCACAAGTCCCAATAGGATTCGAGTGCTTATGTTATCAGGCCTGATCCCCGCAAAGTGTGTATCATGATATGCAGGTAAAGGATTTTGAGTGTCATTGTCCGGCTTACCACAAACCAACTACCTTAACTTTCTTTGCAAAACCAACAGGTTAGAATGGACTCAGTCGGTCCTCATTATTAACAACATCTTTTTTTTCTTTTTTTTTCATTTTTCTTTCTCTTTTTTTTTCGATTTTTTTCTTTTTCTTTTTGTTCTTTTTCCTTTCTCTTTTTTTCATTCTCTTTTTTTTTGCTTTTTTCATTTTGCTTTTTTTCATTTTTCTTTTCTTTTTCCATTTTTTTTCTTTTTGACGCGGTCGAATCTTATGGAGATTGCCTACGTATCATGACCCTGCATGAATCAGACCTTGCGTAGTTCTGACCATAAAAGATAAACAATAATAAATATTTTTTCAATTTTCATATTTAGAACAAACTGAGTTTCAAAGGTTTGAAGATGACCTATAAGCTGGGAAATCAAACAACCCACATATTCTAATTAAAAGATTTACAAACGGCCATTTTTTTTCCCCGTTTTGACAAATGCAGCCAAACGGCTATTTTTGCAAATGTGGCCCCTTCCAAATTTCACATGAATTTTGAGGCCGGAGAGGATTATTTTATGACACTTTACAAACTTGTCCATTCTTTTACGAAAATAACCTTTCGACAATTGAAAGATACTCTAAGGCTATTTCGGCAAGAACGGTTTAAGACACTGCCGAAGCTGGCTCAGCTTATTTTTGACTAAAAATCCAAGCGGCATTCTCCTGACCGCTGACTCTTGTTTTTTTTCTTCAAATTACAATAAAAGTCTGGTGTTGCAAACACGACCCTTCAGCGTCTCGGGGACGAAGATTTTTTAAGGCTGTGTGGGTCAACTGGACCAAAATCCTAAACATGACCCAAAAGGTGGCTGTTTATTCAAAGTCAGCCTTCCGGCGTCCTTTTCGGGAACATTCGGCTATTTATGACAAAACAACATCACCTGACTTATTTATGACTCTTTTTATCGTTTTTCAACTTAGAAAACTCAATATTGCAAGCACGGCCCTTCAACGTCTCGGGGACGAAGATTTTTAAGGCTGTGTGGGTCAACTGGACCAAATCTTTTAAAAAAAATGACCCAAAGGTGGCTGTTTATGCAAAGTCAGCCTTCAGGAGTTCCTTTCGGGAACATTCGGCTATGTTTTGACAAAACAACGTCACCCGACCTCTTTATGACAGAATTAAAATTTTGGATGTTTTTTTTATTATTATTTATTTGGTTTTGGCTATTTTAGCAAAATGGGTGTTGGACCCGATGAGGGTTGCCTATGTATCTCACATCCGGTGAGAATCAAACCCGCGTAGTTCGGGCAGGTCACGAATAAAGTAAAATAGACTAATTTTAAATTATTATTATTTTTTGAATTTGTAAAAGAACTGCTTTAAAAGAAAAAAGGAAGTATATTTTTTTGGATTTTTGATTGATTTTTCTTTTTGAAAGAAAGACTTCTAAGAATTCCTTTTCTTTTGATTAGAACTTCGAGAATTTCAAAAGTAAAAGGAAGATATTTTTTTTTGAATTTTGAATTTTCTTTTCAATTTTTAAAAAATAGGGAAAATATTGTCGGATTTTTTTTTATTTTTTTATTATATATATATACGTTGTTTTTTAATAATTAAAAAAAACTTTCTAAAGAAGTCAATAATGGAAAATATTTTTGGATTTTTGTTTTGAAAACTGGGAGTCTAAAAAAAACTTTTCTAGACAAATATTTTTTGCAACAAATAAAGATATATATACATTTTTGGAAATAAAGAAAAACTTTTGGATATATATTTGCAACAAATAATAAAACCGCTTTCAAAACAACCTATTTTTTTTAAAAAAACAAACTATTTTATTTATTATTTCTATTTTTTTTGAACAACCAAGACAGAACAACGATTTTTTTTCCTTTCTATTTTTCCTTTGCTTTTAATAAAACAGACTAATAAGACGTTTTGTTTTCATTTTCTCAAAATTTCGGCAGAGTTTTAACAGTATTTGGGCGTTAGGTTTTTCAAAAATAAACAATTAACTCCCTAACCGCTATTTTCTTTTTTTTTAATTTCACAATATTCATAATATCCAAACACCGGTCAGCAAGACGAAATAAATGCACGGAAAACAAATAGGATGCATTAGGATGGTCTTTTCATATCAGGTTGCTAGTCCTAGACGGACCCAACCCCTGTGTTGAGTCCCCTAAGTCAAATGCAACGTGATGCAAATAAGCGTTCCTACTAGGGATCCGGCATGAAGCAGAGTTATTCTAAGTTCATAACCTGGGCATTTGTTCTAGACCTAGCTTACCCGAGCGGACAACTCGAGCCGAGGATGGGAGCTGTGTACCGGTAACCAAAAGGCCATCCGATTTTGCAACTCCTCCGAATCCTCGTTCTACCTTGGTATATGACACTAACAGAAAGAAGTCACGACCAGCGTGCACTCCTCAAGAGAGAGAAGAGAGGGGTTTCGACACAGTTTATATATACAGTCCAAGTAATATCAAAGCGGTAAGAGCAATATTTTGCACATTTAGGCTAAAACATATAATAAAATCAGATAATAAATAAGGCCAAATAATAACAATTATTCTAAGCTCGAATTCTTAACCCTGAACCAGTGGTTCTGGGCATTTTTCCCCAGCAGAGTCGCCAGAGCTGTCACACCTCCTTTTTCCGCCCCCGCGAGGGGTGAAGGATTTTTTCCAATTAAAGGACAATCGAAAGGGGATTTATTTGTTTATTTTAGAGTCGCCACTTGGGAGATTTAGGGTGTCCCAAGTCACCAATTTAATCCCGAATCGAGGAAAAGAATGACTCCATTTTACAGTCTGCGTACCAGAAATCTAGATAAGGAATTCTGTTAACCCGGGAGAAGGTGTTAGGCATTCCCGAGTTCCGTGGTTCTAACACGGTCGCTCAACTGTTATATTCGGCTTGATTATCTGATTTTATACAAATATGAACTTATGTGCAAATTTTAACTTTTTACAGCTTTCATAATTATTATTTTACGAGAATTGCAACGTCGTGAAAACATATCTCGAACCACGTTACAGTAATGCACCCGTGGTTATTGACATATCTCGACTAGGTTGAGATTTGGATTTGGGTCACATAAATGTGAACCCGAGTTAAGGAAAATAAATTATTAAAAGGCGCGCCTAAAGCAACTAGCGTATTGTTATTTTTGGGAAGGCCGTTGGAATTTTGCTAAACGGTCCATCCCGAAGTCTAAGCAATTTTAAAGCAAATATTTACTGAGGGCCCCGCGATTTTTGTATATTTCGGCGAGGCTCATCTCTTTTTTATTTTTAAGGATAAACCTAAAGTGACTACATTTTTTCTATTAAGTTTGTCTCTAAAAACAAAAGAGAATACCTCAATTAATTACATGCTGAAAAGATGTAACTTATTAGTTATTAGTTTACAGTTGATACAAATGGAAAATTGCAATCGAGTTTGTACAAAGAGAGATTTCTTCCGTTCTGTATTCTATTATTTACTAACACTAGAACATGAGATAGATGATAATATCGAAACAAATCATTCTTTGATTAATTTGAACTAGCATTATTAAATGAAGTTATACATGTGCAACCTCATTACTCATTAATCAGTCAGCTACATTTTTTATACAAAGAAAGGAAAATTATATACAAATCCGAACAGGAGAAATTCAACAGGAAACAAAGCCTGATTGATATTTCATTTCGTTTCAAACCGAGAGTGTACAAATGTGTACCTGGAAATGGCAGTACAAGAACAAAAGAAGGAGAAGTCAGCAGAAATAATAACACAGCAACAGCAGGTTCAGCAACACCACAAACCAGTAACAACCAGTAGAATAACCCAGCAACGGATTGAAAAATCAGCAATACCAAAGTGCAATCGCAGTCAAAGCAGAAGAGAGACGGATACGAGATGCAGTAGTTTACTGATTTTGAATGGCACTCGAGAAAAGACAAACGGAATTTATTCAAGTAGAAGTTCAAGTTGTATTTCTCTTTTACTCTCTAACACTCTTGAAATTTTCCAGAATGTATTACTCTCAAAAATATTCTCCCAATAATAATCTCTAACCTTCTCTTAATCTCTCATTCAAGTCCCTTTAAAATGTGTCAAAATGACTCTTATTTATAGCAAGACCTTTGTCTTGAATCCCCAACCCGAAATTATTCCCCCAATGGCATGCTTTGTCCCCACTAATTAATGTTTTCTTTATTTTAACCCTTGTCCCCCATGCCTTCATTAAATAAATACATCATTCCCAACCCATTATAATTTGTCTCCCATGCCTACATTAAATAAATACAATATTCCCAACATTATATTTTGTCTCCCATGCCTACATTAAATAAATACAATATTCCCAAGCCATTATAATTTGTTCCTCATGCCTAACATAAACAAATACAATATTCCTCCCCATTATATTTTGTCTTGTCCCCCATTATGTTAAACAATTATATCAAACACCACCCCATTATATTTTGTCCCCCATGCTTAACATAAAGAATAAAAATAATGTTCAATTACCAAACTACCCCTCCGACCTTATTGCAATTTACCATTCTACCCCTGAATGTATTGCAATTTACCAAACTACCCCTATCAGCTCTAAACAAACAATTAATCATAACTTAACCAAATAGCCAAGATGACCAATTTCTCAACAATCTTCAACAAACAAATCACACGAACACGATGAACAATATAACTCAAAATTAATGGAATGAATTAACCATATTGGGAACCAATCCTTGTTAGTTTAGACCATCAATGGATGAGCAAGGATACAACAATACAAACAACAAAATACATGATTCAAACTAAATCAACAAATCAAAAACAAACATACTCAAATTAAATTACTGGACGAACTTCAAACAAGGAATAAACATGCCTTAAAATCTATTTTAAACAACAAACATGACGGATTCAAACGATTCAAATAACATTAATAATTTCTGAAAAATTCATAACAACATGAAACAAATTGAAGAAATGGTCAATTAAATTTCAATTTGAATCTAACAAACATCAAACTAACAATTATTTTTTACAAAAATAAATAAAATTAACATGACATAGACATGAAAAACAACTAATTAAATTTCATTTGAAATCTAAAAATTAATTCCACAAAACATATGAACATGAACAAAACAAAAAATCAAATATCTAACGATAGAATGAACAAAACAAACTTTTGCCGTTTTTAGATTCGAGAATATCAAAACAAGACACGGACAAAATAAAAATTCAAAATCTACCAACCGGATTGAAACGACGAACAACGACCAACTAACGACGAACTCAAACAGTGATCGACGACATCGACCAAAACTCATCCATGTGCGCGAGGCAAAAGTGAAGAAGACGAAGGTGAGGCAGCAGCGCGGCAACAACCAATGGCGAAGAACACCGCAGCAGCAGCCCGCAGCACGTTTGGAACGGGAAGACGAAGCAACTCGATGAAGAACCAGTCGTTTGGACTGGAAGATGAAGCAACTCGATGAAGCGGTGGTAGGTCGACGGGCTGGACGCAAACTGGGTTTTCACGATGCATCCCGACGACGCAAGCAACAGTAGTGTGAAGCAGCTGGAACAAAGGAGGAGAAGTAACCATGGACGTTGCAAGCAGAAGCAGGAGCGTCTGGTCATGGAGCTTCCATGACTGCTTGGAGCTGCTTTGAGATCGTCCAAAGCAGAAGCGGCTCGAGCTGCAACAGCATCCATGGACGACGACGAGGAAGGCTCAGCCATGGAGTCAGCAGCGACGAGCTGCCGTGTCGACGAAACATGAAGAAGAAAGCAGTGTTCGGACTGTTCGCAGTCGAAGACGAAGCAGTAAAGCTGGTTGTTTGGATGGGGAAGACATGCTTGTGTGAATGTGTTGATGCAGCTGTGTATGTGTGCGTCGATGAGGAGGCAGAAGGGCTGCCATGGATGCTTAGGGTGTTTGGTATTTTGGAGAAGAAGAAGCCAAGGGAGGGGGGCGGATCCTTTTCTTAGTTTTAGGGTTTTTTGGTTTTTTTTTTATTTTTTGTTTTTGTTTTGTGTTTTGAAAAAAAATGAAGAAGGGTGTTGGGGTATTTGGGTTAATGGGGCGGACCGGGTCGACCCGGTTTAAAGTGGACCGGGTCATGGGGAAGGTTGGGCTATTATTTGGGCCTGCGATTTGAAATTGAAGAAATGGCCCAATCTGATTTTCCTTTGTATTTTTGCTCTCTTTTCTTCTTTTATTTTTCTAAAACTAAATTATAAAAATACTTAAATTATTATTAAGAACTAAATTAAGTTATAAAATCGCAAATTAACTACCAATAACAATTAACGCACAATTAAGTAATAATTAAGCATAAAATTGTATATTTGGACATTAAATGCTAAAAATGCAAAAGATGCCTATTTTTTGTAATTTTCATTTTTTGTAAACAAACTTAATTACTAACAAATTGTAGAATTAAATCCTACATGCAAAATGCGACATATTTTTGTATTTTTTATTAATTTAACAAATAAACATGCACAGACAAATACAAATAATTATCCAAAAATGTCACAAAATTCTCAAAATTGCACACCAAGGAAAATCATGTTATTTTGAATTTTTTGGAAGTAATTCTCATATAGGGTAAAAATCACGTGCTTACAAGGGTAATCGATGATGTTAAAATACGTCAAATATATAGAGGTAAAATATCTATAAGTAGATCGTCGTAGCTCCATCTCTTAGTACTCCTCTAAAGGGGGGAATATGGAGTAATGTGGCATGTTGTTAGAATTTAGTGGTTCTACTAATCATGGAGTGGTAGAAGAATAATGCGGTAATATGAAAAAGGGATGAGATTGTACTTATTCAAAACCTACAGATATGCTACGATATCAGTGCATTATACAAACATGACGTCAAGGAAAGGAAGTAAGGGTTCCTGCCCGAAATGTCATTGATAGATCAGAGGCCAGTGCATGAGGTAAGTTAAAACAAATTAAATAACCCAAGAAAGATTACGCGGAAAATTGATGTGAGGATAGGCCAACGAGTATTTGGGATTTGATTAAGGAAGAGCCCAGTTATGGCTAAACAGGAGGTTATAGACGAGTCAACAGATCATGCAAGATAAACGTAGTGAATCCTAATATAGTGAATTCAGTCTCGCAAATATGACGTCATAAACCTTGAGAAATGCTCAGATAGGAGTTGGGGTATTTAAAGGTATTGTATAAGTATTACGGGAATAATGGAGGGTGCCACTAAGGAGATAATCAAAATCTGATTTTACAAGTAATCCTACGAGCACAACGGCACGGAGGTATGTAAGTAAGGATGTTTGTAGGCGAGTAAGAATATCAAAAATTCCTTCGAGTATACAGTATAAGAAGATCACAACTTTACAAGATCCAAAAGGTCTCTTAAGTACTACCACGAAAGACTAGCTGAGGAAATAAGGAAGAAGGTTTCCACCTAAGCATAGTGACCTAAAAAGAAAATGATCTTTGATCTTGTAACAGCAGTCTCACTATAATATTGCATGCACTCCATAAGAAAGTGGCACCTATCATGGCTAATGAAAAGAAAAAAAAGGGAAAAAAAACATCAAAGGTGATACTTGAGAGCATACGAGTTACAGGGAATTCCAGTGTTCGTGGGCACTATGATAAGCCAAGTATCCATGTAGCAAGTGGCAAAACGACAAGAAAAAGTAATTATTTACATTTAAAGACAGCTGAGAATGCGCAAAAGGGAATCTAAGGTGCTAGCAAGTTAAAGGAAGGTTCTGAGTAGAATAAATAAATATGTGTAGGTCGCAAGCGAAAGTATAGTAGAGTGAAAAGATTTTGGGTAGATGTGAGTAAGGTGAGAAAAGGTGAGTTAGAAGCTGATAATAATAGGTAAGACCTCGATATTAAGCCCATCAAACAAGAGAGCTGATGGTTTATATATGTTATAAATGGCTCAGTATAGCTTGAATTAACATGGAGGAGTCTAAGACTAGGAGCATTTAGAAGAGATGGAATGCTCCTCTGGTCGTAATGTAAGGATGTAATAGTGGTAAATTATAAAAGGATGATATATAGGCCTTCATTTGAGTAATGATTCAAAGAGAAGAGATTTCATGGATGGCACGGGACTAGGATACCCCCATAAGACGAATCACATTGGGATGCTATGAAATACGGTTATTGAAGTATAGTATTGTCCCTAGGTGGATTAGGAAAACCACTTCAAATGTTCCCCGATGAGACGTGAGACTTGTGGCAATGTATTACGTAAGAGGTTTCAAGTTATCAGTGGTGGATTATAGATTAACATTAAGGTAAATCAATAATAGATCGATAAATATTCCAAATTATGAGAGGAGATTATGATGTCATTCTTTAGATGAACAATAATAAGGATTATACATATAGGATAAGCGGTGAGAGAGTAACCTGGAGTTGGGTGGCAGACCTCGGTAATAGTAAACCGAAGTAAGAGTTATTGTATAATATGACCTACCTAGTTGTATTAAAGCCATAAGCATAGATAACTGAAGCTATGAAATAAGATATAGCAAAAGTTGTAAGTTTAACAAAGTACCGAGTGAAGAACTTCAGTACATACAAGGAAAAAGTCGTACAGGTTGCATGACAATATGGAGCAATAGTTACGAGATTGGAAGGGGTCCGACCACAAGTCGTGGTATGAGAAGGAGGACTAAAGGGGGAATACCCTAGACTTTGGATTTATTCAAAGAATAGTTGCATACATGGCTAGAAGAGTATTAAAGTGTTCACAAGAGCTATGGGTTATGAAAATGATAAGTGGATCAGTCAACATTCGAGGACGAATGTTCCAAAGGGGGGAAATGATGTTACACCTTATGTTTTCGTATGTTAGAGTATCCGTAAGTCAATTGATGTAAGCTCAGAAATGATATCAACTTTGAAAGTACGTAAAGTAAGTTAATCCTTTTATAATGGAGGTTACAAATCTTTATGATCATGAATAACGAGTACCAAAAGGGTTGGAAAGCTTAGGCGCTAAATTAATTAAAGAAAATAAGTTTCGTCGAATGTCGACAAGTTTGGAATGTTATAACCTATACTTTTGGGGTGAGACAAGGGTGATTAACATGAGGATGAGGTTATGTTATGATTTAGTATAGTCTTATGATAGTCGTGTGTTATGTTTTTAAGTCAAGCAAGTTGTGGAACAAAAGTTGGAAAAGGTCATCACAAGTTACATTCAAAAATGAGTTGAAACTTAGGTTAAATGTAGCTGAGTTTTTCTCCCAACATACTTTGAATCAAGGGATGATCTACATATGAAATTGAAGATCTATGAGTCTAGTTTTCAACTCATTAAACCGTTTATCAATACGATCTCGGAGTATAGAGATATTCGTATTTTCGCGAGACCGCGCAGCTAGTAAGTGACAAGTAGGTGCATCACCTACTTGCCAAAAAGAGAGGCCTCAACTAAGTCGGTCAAGAGGGGACTTTTAAGGATTATAAACTCAGTTATTTCACCTATCTTTTAGACCAAGAAAACCTAATTGAACCCCTGAAACTCCTCCCCAAATATCTTACACAAACCCTAGGGTATTCCGGGTGTTACGACGCGATTCTAGTGCTGAAAAGTCCGGACAGCTTGCTAGTTTCTCTTTCTCCTTCTTGTAGCCGTGTTGAGGAACTTATTTTTTATGAAAATGGAACAGGTTTCATGGGTTATACTCAGTACAAGGTAAGTTTATGCTTCTCCTTCCATTATCTATGCGTTTGCGAGTTGTAACTCGATCGTAAATAATAGACCTAGCTAGTTTTGAAAGAATGGTATGTTGTTTGTTCTTGTGTAATGGTTGGCTGGTTATAAACTTATTTTTAAGTTGAATTCATGGCTGGTTTATTGTATAAGAGGTATAATGATGTACTTTTGGTTGTATTTCCCAATTTGAAAGAAAAAACAAGTCTAAACGTGTTTAAGTAAATTGAAAAATTATTTTTGAGTTGATGAACTTGTGGGAATATTTTTGGGCTGTTTTGTGTTGGTATTGGGTTGTCTCTTTTAGTACTATTTTTATGGAGTTGAGAGCAGGAAGGTTGTGGAGAAACAACACATAATGGCAAGGTTGTTTGTTGGTCGTTCGTCGTAACATTTTCGGGTTGGTTGACACTATTATTTTTGTCGTGTTGTGGGTATGTTGGGCTGTTTGTGATTGTTTTGACTCGTGTGAAGTCATATATATATATATATAGGGTAGGTTCTGTCTGTTTCATTGTAAAATAGGTTGTGGTCTATACATAATAGTTACGACGCTTAAACGATAACGAGAGTGTCATTTCTCTTATTGTGACTAAGGAGCCGTGAAATTGCATAGCTTGAGGTTGGGAAGAATATACAAAGTATGTTAAGGCACTTACTTTTTTCTTTTGGCATTATCTAAAGTGACATGAACATAAACGGTACGCTAATTCATAACGGATCTACTCCTAGAAACTAAGGTTGTCCATATTGTTCTTTCCTTATAAAGTTATTCTAAACAAGTGTGTATGATCCTTAAATCCCACTAAGGTTCATATTGATGGTAGGGATGTGCATAATGTTAATCGAAGGTGCAATGACCTTACATCACTCCGAAAGGGTTAGAATGTGATTCCATGAGTCGAGCATGCATTATATATATGTATCAATTTTACTCTACCGAGACGTGCTATAGTCGGCCGGGTATGGCACCTATTGTGCAACCATTGATCAGTTGGGTTTACCGAGCTACATATGGACGGGTACGATTCTACCGAGCCTTATGATGACCGGGTACGTTTTTACTGAGTCCTCTTTGAGGCCGGGTATGATATGATGATGATGATGCCCACAGAGGCGAATGTTTTTGAAAAGTTCATGTATATATATGTATTATGCATTTCATGTTAGTAGCCCCCAGATGCACTCAGATGTTACAGGTTGTATCTCCTCCATCTCTCTTTACATTACTGTTCTTGTTTATGCTTTCCTGCCTTACATACTCGGTACTTTATTCGTACTGACATCCCTTTTGCCTGGAGATGCTGCGTTTCATGCCCGCAGGTCCCGATTGATAGGGTGACAGTCCTCCTAGTAGGCTATCAGCTCAGCGAAAGTGTTGGTGCACTCCACTTGCTCTGGAGTTGCCTAGTTGGTCAGTATGCTTTGGATATGTATTGATTGGTATGGCAGGGCCCTGTCCTGATCTTTATGATTTTATGTACTCTTAGAGGCTTGTAGACAGATGTTAGGTGTAGGTACACTTGTATGGCCTTGTCGGCCTATGTTTTTGAGTTTACAAATGGTCATGTCTGCCTTATAGGCCCGTAGGTCACATATATAAGTTTGTATATCATTTTGGGTCTTCATATATTGAGTATTCCACTATGTTTTATTCTTGTTATCTCATGAACGATTTTTTGGCTCATGTCCTGTGAGTAAAGTGGTGCAAGGTGTGAATTTAGCTAAGGTATGCAGTCATGTTTTGGTGCTGCGGGTAGTTATTGATACGGTGAGCGTATGTTGAACAGGCCTGGCAGAGAATTCCGGATGTATGAATTGGGCTCTAAGGCTTATTTGCTTAAGTGAAAAAGGATATCTTCAGATTGATTGAGCTAGGGTGCCCAGCTGAGTTGTGGTAGCTCGGGTACGTGCTCAAGGTCTTAAACAATGATTTCGGGCAACTCTAGCGCAGTTCTTAGCACGTTCGAGGACGAACGTAAGTTTAAATGGGAGAGAATGTAACGACCCGATCGGTCGTTGTAAGCTCTAGCGCGCCATTCAGTAGTTTGAGGCTATGAGCAGCTTCATTCAGGTATTATGACTTGTACGCGTGGTCAGAGTCGAATTTCAGGGAGTTCGGAGTTGATTTGGAAAGAGAATTCTCATTTCGGAAGCTTTAAGTTGAAAGAATTAGCTAAAATTGGATTTTTGAGTAAACGACCTCGAAATCGGGATTCAAAGGTTCCAACAGGTTTGTATTATGATTTCGGATTTGGGCGTATGTCCGAATCGGGTTTTGGAAGACCCGGGAACGTTTTGGCGCCTATTACGGATTTTATAAGCTTGGGTTGAAGTGTATTTCAGGGTTATCAATGTTCGTTTGGGAATCCGAGTCTGGGAATAGTACTGTATGGTGATTCTGGAGTTGGGAGCGCAATCGGAAGTGACTTCGAAGGTCTGTAGGTCATTTTGAAGTATTTGGCTAAAGATAGAAATTTGAAGGTTTTTGAGAAGTTTGACCGAGAGTTTGACTTTTTGATATCGGGGTCGGATTCCAATTTCGAAAGTTGGAGAAGGTCCGTAATGTCGAATATGACTTATGTGCAAAATTTGTGGTCAATCGGACATGATTTGACAGGTTTCGGCATCGAATGTAGAAGTTTGAAATTTCAAAGTTCATAAAGTTTGGATTGGAGTACGATTCATCATTTCGACATTGTTTGATGTGATTTGAGGCCTCGAGCGAGTTCGTATCATGTTTTGGGACAAGCTGGTGTAATTGGTTGAAGTCCCAAGGGTCTTGGGTGGATTTCGAAAGCCTAACGGATCGATTTCGGAAATTTGAAGCTACTGAAAATCTGCTGCTTTTTCTGCTGCAACTGCTGTTTTGGACAGTAATGGTGAAATCGAGGAGGCTATTTTGGAAGCTTATATCTCGAAATCTTTAAGGAATCTGAAAATTTCCAAAACAAAAAAGTTGTTGCCCTTGCATTCTAGTTTCCATACAGTTAAACCATTCATGATTTGGATATTTTATCAGAAAGTTATGATCGATTGAAGATGCCTGATGGAGCAGTTTTGATAGAATTTTCTGATGCATGGAGCCGAATTTAGAAGCCGATATCTCGGAAAATATAAAGAGTTATATGGTTTACAACCAATCAAATGCAAGATCTTTGAGTCTAGTTTCTAAATCTTCAAACCGTTTGTCATTTGCATATTTCCACATGGAGTTATGGGCGTTTTAATAGAAGGTGTACAGTAGGGGAAAATGGTAATAGGATGTACAACCTGCACAGCGCAAGGTACAACTCGATGAAGATTGGGCAGATTGTTTTAAACACGAGTTTTGGCCCATTTTTTTCATTTGGCTTGGATGATTTTGGAGAGCTCAAGGAGGGATTTTTACCAAGCAACACTAGGTAAGTGATTTCTTCCCATTTTTGAGTTAAATATGTGATCTTACATGGATTTAGACATGGAAAATTAGTATAAATTTGGAATTTTTGGGGAAGACCTAGAATTTGGAATTTTGAAATTTTACCTTGAATTTGAGCATGAAAATTTGAGCAATTTGTATATTTGAGTTAGTAAAGCTATGGGTAGAATTTATCTTCAAGAAATTTCGGAATCCGGGCACGTGGGCCCTAGGGCATTTTTGTCAACTTTTCGAGTGGATTTGGGAACTTAAATAATTTGAATTATTACAAGTATTTGAGTAAATTTTTATTGGTTTTCCCGTTATTTGAATAGTTTTGGGGCATTGTGCATCAATTGGAGTCGTTGGAAGGGTTTGGAAGCCGGTAATAGAAATTTCGGAGCGAGGTGAGTCTCCTTTCTAACCTTGTAAGAGGAAATTGTCCCCATAAGTGAAATAATTGGTTATGTGCTCCTATTTGTGGGGGCTACTTACGCATGAGGTGATGAAAGTCTGTGCGTAGCTACCAATATGTGTAAGTCCGGGTAGTCTAGCACCCAAAAGAATGCTACACTTGGAATATCTGAAATCTTGTTGGCAGTTGAATTGCTTAAATCCTATCGAATTGGTAAATGAATTTCTAAAAGGATTAAACTTCATTTTCTTAAATCATTAAAAATGAATTGGCTTTTGTTTGGATAAATGTTCTCCGATAAATTCTTAATTGGTTGTTTGAGCATGTATTTCTATGTGTACCTGCGTCGCATGTATGATTCGCGAGCAGGGTAATAGATGCATCTATGGTTCGCGTCGTTCGACCCTCGGCAGTGCACATTTTACATTTATGTTGGATCGGGCCGTACGACCTCGACATGATTTGCGCCTGCTTGTATTGCTTGACTTGAGAGTTATTGATATTGATATTTGCTTTCCCCGACTTGAGATAATTGTTAATTAATGGATTATGAATCCGGAGACTTTTAATAAAAAGGAACTCTTACCTGTTTCGTGACTTATTTGAATTTACTGTTGTTCTTAATAAATCCGTGATTCATCGCATTAATAATATTACTATTGGACTACTAGCAAGTGTCGAAGTCGACCTCTCGTCTCTACTTCTTCGAGATTAGACGGGATACTCATTGGGTACACGTTGTTTTCGTACTCATACTACACTTGCTGTGCATTTTTGTTGCACAGGTTCATATGTGGCTAGTGACTTAGTGGCATATCGGCATGGTTGATATGGAGACTTAGGTGAGCTGCAATTATTGAGATGACCCGCAACCAGCAAAGTCTCCTTCAGCATATTGTACTATATTTTCATTTTTGTCCAAATGCGAGGATTTTGATCGCAAATGCGATCCCCCAGCTTGAGGCCAGTCGTCGCAAATGCGACATATGGATCGCAATTCCCAACTCGCAAATGCGAGGTCTTTTTCGCAAATGCGAATCTAGCAGAGGTCAGGGTTCGGAATTGCTAATCCTATTCACAATTCCCATATCTACAACCTGCAATTTTTATACTTAGACGAAAATCAACCATTTTTCACATCTTTTCAAAATAAACTCCCTAGGGCGATTTTTCAAGAACAACTCTTCTTCCAAATCAATTGTAAGTTAGTATTAACTCATTTCTTTCAATCATTAACATCTTTTAACATGATTTCAACTCAAATCAATGATTTTCATGGGGGCAATTGGGTGTTTGGGGTAGAACTTATGTTTTTCAAAAATTTGGGATTTGGACCTTGGTTTGAGGTCCGATTTCAAAACAAATTATATATATTTAGATTTGTGGGGGAATGGGTAATTGGGTTTTTGGTTCGAACCTCGGGTTTTGACCATGTGGGCCCGAGGCGATTTTTGACTTTTTGGGTAAGACTTTGGAAAACGCATTTTCATGTATTGGGGTTGATTCATTTAGCGTTTATTGATGTAATTAAGTAACTTGTGGATAGATACGAGTGAATTGGTGGTGGAATCAAGGGGTAAAGCAATAATTGAGACGCAAATTGTGTTTGTGGCATCATGGTAAGTGTTTGGTCTAACCTTAGCTTGAGGGATAAGGAGTTGTGTAATATTTGCTACTTGTTTGTTGAGTATGACGTATAGGCATGGCGACGAGTATCTATACGTTGGTGTCGGGCATGACCGTGAGTCTTGAATTGTAATTTATTGTGTTCCTAAATAATACTACAGATGCTCAAGTTGATGATTCTCTGTATTGAGTAAGGATTATGATTATTCTCACGGAAATTACTTATGGTTGAGTATAGGTGTTAGCTGAGGTAGTTAGATGTTGGAACAAGTTTTGTTATAGATGTTTCTCCCTTACAGGGATGTATTTACTTATACTATCAATTCCCTTGCCGGGATAGTGTAGTTCTTTATTGATCCATTGCTAGGACTCTTGTTATGATTGGTGTTGATTGTATATGTGGATCGGGTTGCGTGCCGCAACAATGTTTATTTGGATTGGGTTGCACGCCGCAACAATATTATATATGGATTGGGTTGCACGCCGCAACAATATTATATATGGATCTAGTTGCACGCCGCAACAATGATATAAATGGATCGGGTTGCACGCCGCAACAATGATATAAATGGATCGGGTTACACGCCGCAACAATAATATAATCGGATCGGGTTGTACGCCGCAATAGTGATAAATGATATGGATCAGGTTCCACACCGCAACAATGTTGTTATATGTTGGGATCGGGTTGCGCGCCGCAACAATTGATGATACAAGTGTTTATAAATTGGATACAAGTTCCTTATTGTTTTGTTGTGAATTCTAGGTTGTCCTTATGCCTTTACTCTTAATTTACTGTTGATATTGATATACCCCCGCAACATGTACCCCCTCCCATCTTTACTTGTTGTTCCTGTTTCATTTTCTGTTGCATATTATATAACTACACAGGTTTATCTGGTAGTCTGATCCTAGCCCCGTCACTACTTCACCAAGGTTAGGCTAGGCACTTACCATCACATGGGGTCGGTTGTGCTGATGCTACACTCTGCACTATGTGCAGATCTCAGAGCAGCTTTTGGATAGTAGCATTTGGGGTGGCTGCCTTCAGTACGGTTAGAGATCCCGAGGTAGTCCTGCAGGCGTCCGCAGGCCCGGCGTTCTCTTCTATCTTATTATGTATTCTATTTTCAGTTGTTTTCGAGACAAATTGTACTTCCTTTTCAGACATTTGCTTGTAGAATTCATAGACTGTCTGTGATATTGTGACACCGGATTCCGAGTAGAGATGTATGATGGCATTGTCGTACTAGCTTTAGTTGTTTTATCAGATTAAGTCTTCCACTTGATTTTTATTTATCGTTAATATTTCAATGTTGATTACCTATTAATTCAAATTGTTAAAAAAGGCTAAAAATGAAAGAGTTAGTGATTCTTTATTTCTCGGCTTGCCTAGCTTCTCCGAGTAGGCGCCATCACAACTCCCGGGGGTGGGAAATCCGGGTCGTGACAAGTTGGTATCAGAGCTCTAGGTTACATAGGTCTCAAAATTCACGGACAAGCTTAGTAGAGTTTGAGGGATCGATACAGAGACATCAGCATTTATCCCCCAGAGGCTACAGAGATAGGAAGAACTTCACACTTATTCCTTTTTGTCATGCGGTTTGGTTTCTCAATACTAATTGAACTTCTACTCTGTTCTTTCGCAGATGGAGAGAACATGCACTTCCTCATCAACCTTTCAACAGCTTGAGCCCCCAGTAGCAGCTCCCACGAGGGGCAGAGGGCGAGGTCGAGGCCATGCTAGAAGCCAAGGCAGGGGAAGAGCTCAGCCTAGAGCAGCAGCACCAGCGGCGGAGCCTCAGGTTGACTTTGATGATGAGGTTTAGGCCCAGACAGTTCCGATGGGCCCGGCTCAGATCCTAGAGGTGTTTATTGCTACCCAGTACTCCAGCGTGCTCTGGTCCGTCTAGTGGGACATATGGAGAGTATCACCCGGGCAGGCTTGCCTAGCCGTCTCTTAGGCTGGAGGAGGAGCCTAGACTCCTGCTACTCGCACTCCGGAGCAGGTAGCTCCCCTATTTTAGACTACAACAGTTCAGCCGGGTGTGGTAGCTCAGATCGGTGATGGAGCAGCTATGTCTGTTGATGCTTTGTAGAGATTGGACATGTTCACCAGACTCTTTACTACTACCTTCAGTAGTGCATCTTCTGAGGATCCCCAGGATTATCTAGACAACTGTCATGAGGTTCTCAGGAACATGGGGATAGTACAGACCAACGGGGTCGATTTTGGTATGTTTCGCTTGTCGGGATCCGCCAAGACTTGGTGGAGAGACTATTGTTTGGCTAGACCAGCTGGATCACCAACTTTTACTTGGGAGCAGTTTACTCAGCTATTTCTCGAGAAGTTTCTCCCCATCACTCAGAGAGAGGCCTATCGGAGGCAGTTTGAGCATCTCCAGCAGGGTTCTATGACAGTTACCCAGTATGAGACTAGATTCATCGACTTGGCTCGTCATGCTCTTATTACACTTCCCATAGAGAGAGAGAGAGTGTGAGGAGGTTCATTGAGGGACTTATTTGACAAATTCATCTTCAGATGGCTAGGGAGACATGGAGTGAGATTTCATTCCAGTAGGCGGCCAATGTGGCCATGAGACTGGTGATGGTTCTATCGCAGAGAGGTGGTCATAGGTCGGACAAGAGGCCTCGTCATTTAGGAAGATTCAGTGGTGCCTCGTCTGGAGGTAGGGATTCGTATGGTAAAGGCCATCCTCCTAGCCCCTTTCAGTCATCACTTCAGGTTTTTCACGGTGCTTCAGGTGGTCGTGGTTCTCATATGCAGTATTCTAATCAGCAGCCCTACACTGCACCACCAGCTCCTATTAGTGAATTGGCGCAATAGAGTTTTTGGGGTTATTATTCAGGTTGCCAGGGTAAGTTTCAGTTTCCTTAGCTGCAGCATTCAGTTGGGTGTTTTGAGTGGGTGAGTATGGTCACATCCGGAGGGATTGTCTGAGATTTGTGGGTACTCAATCATAGCAGCAGGGTTCCTGTGCTATGGTTCAGGCACCAGGTGTTCCACAGCCCGCCCAGCCAGCTAGAGGTGGGGTAGAGGTGCTAGAGGTGGAGGTAGAGGTGCTAGAGGTGGAGCTCAGACCGCTAGAGGTGGAGGCCAGCCAACTGCAGGCTGTCCTAGAGATGTAGTCTAGGGTGGTAGGGCCCAGCCCCGATGTTATGTTCTTCCAGCCAGACCTGAGGCTGAGTCTTCTTATGTAGTTATCGCAGGTACTATTTTGGTTTATGGATGAGATGTTTCGGTTTTTTTGATCCAGGGTCTATATACTCCTATGTGTCATCTTATTTTGCACCGTATCTTGTCATGCCTAGTGATTCATTGAGTGCCCTTGTATTTGTGTACCGGTGGGTGATTCTATTATGGTAGATTGAGTCCATTGCTCTTGTATAGTTGTGATTGGGGGTCTTGAGACTCGTGTAGATATGTTGCTTCTGGACATGGTAGATTTTGATGTCATATTGAGGATGGACTAGTTATCACCTTACCACGCTATCTTGGATTGTCCTGCCAAGACTGTGACCTTAGCCTTGCCGGTTTTACCTCGTTTACAGTGGATAGGGACTCCTAGTCATTCTACCCGTAATATTATATCTTATGTGAAGGCTCAGCGTATGGTCGAGAAGGGGTGTTTGACCTATTTGGCATATGTTCGTGATTCAAGTGTCGAGGTTCCTTCGATTGATTATATGCATTGTTTTTCGTGAGTTCCCTGAGGTATTTCCTTCAGACCTACCGGGTATGCCACCCAATAGGGATATTGACTTTTGCATTTATTTGGCTCCGAGCACTCAACCCATTTCTATCCCGCCACATTGTATGGCCCCGCCTGAGTTGAAAGAGTTGTAGAAGAAGTTGCAAGACTTGCTTGAAAAAGATTTCATTAGACCTAGTGTTTTGCCTTAGGGTGCGTCGGTGTTGTTTGTTAAGAAGAAGGATGGATCGATTAGAATGTGTATTGATTACCAGCAGTTGAACAAGGTTACAATCAAGAATAAGTATCCATTGCTGAGGATTGATGATTTGTTTTATCAGCTTCAGGGTGCCAAGGTATTATCGAAGATTGACTATAGATCTGGCTACCATCAGTTAAGTATTAGGGTATTCCGACGTCCCTAAGACACATTTTCGCACTCAGTACGGGCATTATGAGTTCTTGGTAATGTCATTCGGGTTGACAAATGCCCCAACAACTTTTATGGAGTTGATGGACCTAGTGTTTAGGCCTTACTTGGATTTGTTCGTGATAGTCTTCATTGATGATATTTTGATCTATTCCCGTAGCCGGGAGGAGCGCGATCATCATCTTAGAGTGGTTTTTTAGACTTTGAGGGATAGTTAGTTTTATGCCAAATTTTCGAAATGTGAGTTTTGGTTGAGTTCAATTGCATTCCTGGGTCATGTTGTATCCATAGAGGGTATTCAGGTTGATCCGAAGAAGATTGAGGCTGTCAAGAACTGGCCTAGACCAGTATCAGCCACAGAGATTCGGAGTTTCTTGGGATTGGTAGGCTATTATCGTCGGTTTGTGGAGGGGTTTTCATCTATCGCTGCCCCGATGACCAGGTTGACCCAGAAGGGTACCCGGTTCAAATGATCGGACGAGTGTGAGGCAAGCTTTCAGAAGCTCAAGATAGCTCAGACTATGACACCGATGTTGGTTTTACCCACAGGTTCATGGCCTTATACAATTTATTGTGATGCATCTTGTATCAGACTCAGTACGGTGTTGATGCAGGATGGCAATGTCATTTCCTATGCTTCACGGCAGTTGAAAATTCATGAGAAAAACTATCCGGTTCATGATTTGGAGTTTGCAGCCGTTGTTCATGCGTTAAAGATTTGGAGGCATTATCTCTATGGCATGGCAAATAGGTTACTTTAGGTGATGGAGTTTTGAGATTGTACGGTCGACTTTGTGTGCCTAATTTGGATGGGCTCCGAGAGTTGATTTTAGAGGAGGCCCATAGCTCCCGGTACTCTATTCATCAGGGAGCCACGAAGATGTATCAGGATTTGCGGCAGCATTACTAGTGGATAAGAATGAAGAAGGACATTGTTGCATATATGGCTCGGTGTTTGAATTGTCAGCAAGTTAAGTACGAGCATTAGAGGCACGGTGGTTTGTTCCAGAAGATTGAGATTCCTGAGTGGAAGTGGAAGCGTATCACTATGGACTTCGTTGTTGGGTTCCCACGGAATCGAAGGAAGTTCGACGCTGTGTGGGTTATTGTTGATAGGCTGACCAAGTCAGCACATTTCATTCCTATGGCAGTCTTCTACTCTTCCGAGAGGTTAGCTGAGATCTATATCCGGGAGATACTTCGCCTTCATGGTGTGCCCGAGTTATCATTTCGGACTGAGGTACGCAATTTACTTCCCATTTCTGGAGAGTTGGGCACATGGGTTGAGTTGAGCGCAGCGTTTCATCCTCAAACGGAAGGGGCAGTCTGAGCGGACCATTCAGATTTTGGAGGATATGCTCCGAGCTTGTGTCATTGACTTTGGAGGCTCGTGGGATCAATTTTGTCCTTTAGCAGAGTTTGCCTACAACAATAGCTACCAGTCGAGTATCCAGATGGCTCTTTTTGAGGCTTTGTATGGTAGGCGGTGTCGGTCTCCAGTTGGATGGTTTGAGCCGGGGGAGGCTCGGTTTTTGTGTACGGATCTGGTTCAGGATGCCTTGGAAAAGGTTAGGATTATTCAGGATAGGTTTCATACAGCTCAGTCCAGGCAAAAGAGTTATGCCGACCGCAAGGTTCGATATTTGGCTTTCATGGTCGGTGAGCGGGTATTGCTTCGAGTGTCTCCTATGAAGGGAGTGATATGATTTGGGAAGAAGGGAAAGCTTAGCCCTAGGTTCATTGGCCCGTTTAAGATTCTTTATCGAGTGGGAGATGTGGCTTATAGACTTGCATTGTCGCCGAGGTTATCAGTCGTGCATCCAGTTTTTCGTGTGTCCATGCTTCGAAATTATCACGGCGATCCATCCCACGTGATAGATTTCAGCACTGTCCAGTTGGACAAGGACTTGTCTTATGAGGAGGAGCCGGTGGCTATTCTAGACAGGCAGGATCGTCAGTTGAGATTGAAGAATTTTCCTTTTGTTCGTGTTCAGTGGAGAGGTTAGCATGCTGAGGCATCGACCTGGGAGTCCGAGTTCGATATGCGGAGCCGTTATCCCCATCTTTTCCCTGACTTAGGTACTTCCTTCTTATGTCCATTCGAGGATGAACGGTTGTTTTAGTGGTGGAGAATGTGATGACCCAAAAGGTTATCACTTGTTTTAAAAACAAATTCTGCGTTCCGAGGCCTTAAAAACCTCTTTTAGTTTCACCTCGATTTGCGTAAGCAGTCTGGGCGTGTAGCCGGAAAGCCAATATGTGAAAATCTATGAAAATGATAAATTTTGACTATAAAATGAATTAAGTTGACTTCTGTCAATATTTTGGGTAAATGGACCCGGACCTGTAATTGACGGTCCTGGAGGGTCTGTAGGAAAATATGGGACTTGGGCGTATGCTCGGAATCGAATTCCGATGTCCCAAGCCTGAGAAATGAATTTTTAAAGAAAATTGCTTTTTGTAATTGTTTATGAGTTTTGGAAATGAATTGTGATTAAAATTTGATGGTATCGGGCCCGTATTTTGGTTCCGGCGACCGGTACAGGCCTTATATGTGATTTAAGATAAGTCTGTAAAATTTGGTAAGAAACGCACTTGAAACGACGTGAATCATATCGTTTTTGGGAAAATTGGAAATTTGAAGTTCTTAAGAAAATTCCATGATTTTGATGCTAAATTCATAGTTGGTAATGTTATTTTAATGATTTGAATGTACGAGCGAGTCCGTATGATATTTTTAGGTTGGTGTGCATGCTTGGTTTGGAGCCCCGAGGGCTCGGGTGAGTGTTGGAAAGGCCACGAGATGAATTTTTAGACTTAAGGAATTGCAGGTTTCAACTATTTCTGTGCAGGCCTGTAGGCTTCGCATTTGCGACTGGTCGCAATTGAGAAAGCAGCCCAGGCCAGCCTATCTTCGCAATTGCGAGGATTTTGATCGCAATTGCAATCCCCCAGCTTAAGTTT